>NC_089371.1:6650190-7980228 GCF_033870435.1 Sordaria macrospora | reverse complement strand
AGCTTTGAATCCTCGCCTTCAAGGCTGCCAGCCCGTGTTCGCGCGCGTCCATGCTGCTCTACTAGAAACAGAACACCAAGGGCACCAGGCTGACGAAATGGAATCCCGTTGCTTCAACACTACAGATTTTTGATGAAATGCGCCAACGAGACGGTGACGATTGAGTTGAAGAACGGCACAATTGTACACGGCACTATCGCCTCGGTCACACCCCGCATGGACACTGCGCTTCGCAACGTCAAGATGACCCCCAAGGGCCAGGACGCTGTGGCTTTGGATGCCATGAACATCAGGTAAGTCAGGTCGTCGGGCGAGATTAGAGGAGGAGTGGCGCTTTCATTTTGGTGGAGGGGACATCACTAACTGTGTTGGAAATCCTAACAGGGGCTCGACGATCCGTTACTTCATCCTCCCCGATTCCCTGCCGCTCGATACATTGCTAGTCGACGACTCCGTGAAGCCCAAGAACAAGGCGAGAAAGGAAGCGGACCGCAGCGCCGCCGGCAGAGGTGGCCGTGGTGGCCGTGGCAGAGGAAGGGGAATGGGTCGCGGTCGCGGCCGTGGCCGTGGCTAAAGCGGATCGATCTCATTTTCTTTTTTGGGAATCGGCCAGCCAGCCAGCCACGGCGTTTGCGTCTTCTCTAGACGATGGACGACAAAAGACGTACGAATTAGAGATTTTTCAGCAGAAGACACACGATACGATGCTATACTACGGTTAATTGGTTGGAATTCTTTTTCGGTTCGTTATGCCCGCTCCCCTTTCGGTCGATACCGGCTTGACCGTGTTTGTTTGGGAAGATCATCAAGGCCACCAGTCAGTCCGAAATAATGTCCGGTGGCACAAGCGACGGAACGACAAAAGAAAAACGAACGATGGGTGTGCCTGCCTCCCTCACAAGAATCGAGGAAGCAAACGTCCCAGATCTTCTTTTAGATGAGCGACACATTCAAGATACAACCTCATTTGCATCGAATGTTACAACACATAAACACCACCACCAACATCCATCGGATCGGAGCAGAAGAGGGCAGAGCATTGGGATTTTGTTGCGGCGTTCTGGACAGGATTTGAAAATCACTTTGCTAGCGGGAAGGGGAGAGAGAAAGGCGCGCCCAAACCGCCACCGGGAATCAACTATTTTATGTAACACAAAACAGATAGACGACGATATATTGTCCACCGGAGGAGGTGGGAAAAGCAGCAGCAGCAAAGTCTATACCCGCCCACCCATTTTCTCGGAATATTCCAGCCCCCGTACGTACGTGAATGACCATATTGCCCCCTTTCCCTCTCCCGAACCTTTTTGTCGTTCATATTCCGTGACCCATGTCCCATTTTCCCCATCTTTCACACCCAAATCTTGCCTACCCTTTCACCCTCTCACCGGGATTCCCGTCTCCCCTCTCCCTTTCTCCCACTTGGGCCTTCTCTCTGGATCCAGTGTCCTCCCGACAACCTCCATCCCCAAAACCCTTCCCCCCTCCCCCCCCAACCCAACCCAAACTCACATAACACAACACTTCAACTCCACCCCCGGATCCCCTCCACTCGGCCCACCACCCAGTTTCACCCCATTTCTGATCCCAGTAATCATCCGGATCTGGTTGCGATCATACTCCCCGCCCAAGTCGCACACCGGGCACGGCTCGGACCTGGCTATGTAAGCGGGCGGGGCGGGCTTGGCTACTAGGTTTTGGTGGTGGGGGCAGTTATGCTGGATTTGATGGGTCTGGTACGGGGAGATACCGGTGGAGTTGGGAAGGTAGATGTTGCAGGTGTTGTGGCCTTGAATTTGAGCTTGGATTTGAACTGGACCTGGACCTTGAACTGGACCTGGGCCTGGGCCTTGAATAGAGGAGGACGGGGCGAAAGTATGTGAGAAAGGAGCACCAGAGTTGTGGTTGGGGTTGAGGTTGGGGGTATAATGGTCACGGTGCGGACGCTGCTGGTAAGGACAGGTGGGTTGGTGGCAGAGACCGTCGTTGAGACTGAGACCGGGAGGTTGTTGATGTTGATGGTTGTAGCTGTGGTTGTAGCTGTAGCTGTTGCTGCGGTTGTGAGTATTATTGTAGGAAAAAGACGGACAAGTGGTGAACCCAGCTCCGGGAAAGCAGGCAAAAGAAATCCTCATCCAGCGGTGTTTGCATTGGGCGTCTTTGTAGAGGGCTGTTTGGCACATTGTGTTGTGATGTTTTCTTTTTGTTGCCGGCTGCGGTTTGGGTACTGGTGGTGGTGGTGGTGGGGGTGGTGGTGGTATGAAGGTTGGGTGTTCTCAAACGACTGCTTTGTCTCCCCGAATGGCGTGTGATGTTGTCGGGTGGTATAAACCCAAGGTACCTCTGTCTTCTAGAGGTGAGAGACAGTTGACCGCTGCGTGGCGGTCGTGACTGACTGCTTGCTATGAGGTTGTTTTCGCTTCTTGATTTCTGGGGAAAGCGCGATGGAGGTAGGGCAGAGCGGAGCTGGCTTGAGCGGTTCGTGGTCGAGGACTTGACTTTTCTTCAGGTATCACAAAATCTTGAAGTTGTCGAGGAAGCGTGAAAAAAGGCTTCTTGTAGTTGATGTGGACAATAAATATGTGGATTTGTCTGGTTTCCTACGAAGGAAGGGCGAGTGATTGATTTCACTTCATGTGGGTGAACGGTATTCGACGGTCAGATGGAAGGAACAGTCACTCGCTCATCTTTCCGCAACCTTGACCCAGGAACTATTGAGACCGCGAGGATTACAATAAGTTTGACCATGTCGTCCGATCCTATAGTTATAGGACACAACCATGGGCGCATGTATTTGGGACCGATGTTTAGAGTCAAACAACAAACAGACATCCGCTCACGATCCATCTTGAGATATTGAATACCTCGACTCTTCACCAGCCATCGGGCTTCGTATGGGATAACTTTCCTGCCTGTCGGCCCTTGACTCCGTTATTACTGTTTAGATCACCGTCAGAATCGAAGGCGAGAAACGGGGACAATTGATGGAAAAGACCAATTGTATATATTGACGTTTTGGTTTTGGTTCAATATCCGCATATCCCGATAATCCAAAATGATGTTCTCTCCTTTGCTTTTCTCGGCTTCTAATATCGTAATTTCATCATCTGATCGCTTAGTCGTAGCTCAGGTGTATTTATGCTGCCACTGTGTTTTTTCTCTGTGGCTCCAATTTGTGGCCTTTCTCCAAGGGACGAATATCATGCTGTTCACACTGTCTCGGCGATGGCAGTTATGGCCATCAGGCTTCCTCTTCTGACGCGGGAGAGGTAGCTGTCGACACTGGGGATGTGCTCTTGGACCGGTCTTTTGGTGCAGAATCCACGGCTGCGCTTCCATCCTGCTGTGGCTTTTCAGGGGTCTCCTTTGAGACGTTGTCATCGTCATCTTTGTCGGCTTCTTCGCTGGCGGAGACGTCTGCAGTTGGATCTTGTTCCTGTTCCTGCTCCTTCTTCTTCTCCTGCTCCTCCTGCTCTTGGGACATTTCTTTCTCCATCTTCTCGGCCATCTCTTGGTCCACATCCTGGTCCATCTCCTGTTCTTGATCCTGCTGGTCTTGATCCATCTCCTGGTCCTGCTCTTGGTCCTGGTCCTGGTCCTGCTCTTCGTCTTGTTCTTCTTGGCCCTCGCCCATCTCCTGATCTTGCTCCTGATCCTGATTCTGAGGCTTATCCCGATTATCGCCCATCTCTTGGTCTTGGTCTTTCGATGCCGCTTCAGCCTCTGGGATTGACTCGGCTGGCCGTTGGCCAGCCGACTGGTCCCGGCTCCGGCTTTCTTGCACCGTATTCCTTGCCTCTTGTTCGGCCAATAGCTGACCAGCTGGCGACGCTTCGTCTGACTCGGATTGTAATTCTTGTGCATCTGATGGTTGTCCCGCAGGCTGTTGTCTCGGAGGAGTCACCGGGGGATTCGGGGCTGGATCGGAACCGGCCGCCTGAGGCGGCTGAGTGCTGAAACTTGCGTTTACAGGACCAGGGGCAGGCTGAGGGGGAGCTGGCATGGGCGGCCTAACCTCTCTCGGACCTGGAAACGGCGGGGCTAGTACCATTCCCGGTGGTGCCGGGCCCTGGAATTGCCCCGGTCCGCCCGGTGCAAACGGTGCAAACGGAGGTGGTTGAGGCGGAGGGTTGGGAGGAGGTGCGGATGGCTGCGCGTATGGAGGCGCCTGGGGAGTGGCATAATAGGGCGTAAATTGGGGGAACTGAACTATCATTGGCACCTGGATATGTGGTCCGAACACATATGGTGGCTGTTGGGCTCCCGGGTGAGGCTGTGGCGGAGGTCCTCCTTGGTATGGTGCACCTTGATGAGGTGGGTATCCTGGTCCTCCTGGGCCTGGTTGGGGATATGGAGGGTAGCCGGGGTGGCCACGAGGAGGACCTGGCATATGGGGAGCTTGGTGCGGAGGACCATAGTGAGGGGGAGGAGGAGGAGGAGGAGGCTGGCCGTAGCCATGCTGAGGGTTGAATTGGGGCGGTCCCGGCTGATGAGGGTATCCCGGGGGTGGCTGATGATGAGCCACTTGCGGAGGATACGCGGGTTGTAGTTGATGATATTGCGGAGGGATTTGATTGGGTTTGGGCGCGTAAGGGTTAAAAAATGGAGGCTGAGGCTGTTGAGGCTGGGGCATCTGAGAATAGGAGGGCTCTGTATAGGGACGACCAGTGTATGGGTGATTGTTCACCGTCCACTGGGCCGGAGGTCTATTGAGTTGCTGACCAGGTTGTACAACAACAGGACCGTTGGCAGCGGGTGTGCTTGGAGCCGGCGGGTGCGTGGTGGAACTGGAAGAAATTGAGATGGCACGAGCATGAGTGTTCCTGGCGGCTCCTTGCTGAGATCCCCTCACACTTCCACCAGTTGAAGACGCAGTCGGTTGGCGTTGTGGTTGCGGTCGAGGCTGTGACTGTTCAGATCCCTCTCGAGATGCCGACGGAGGTGCTTGCGGATTGACGGTGAACTCAACGCGATCTCCCGGTCTTGGCTGATCAGAAACTGTACCCGGAGAATCACCTGGATTTGCTTTGGGCAGTTCGATGCCTGTGCCCTCTAGGATTTTCTCGCGGTTGTCCCACCATCCTTGGATGGTCGGAATGGGAATCTTCCACCACTCGGAAGCCTCAACATAAGTAGGAGCACGATACCAGACTAGTTGTCCATTTTCATCGCGAGTCGAAGTTTGGGGGACGGGCTCCTGTTCATGTGCCGGCTGGCCGATTCGACGACGAGGTGCCTTGCGTGGACGGTAATCGGCAATCCGATGGTTTAGCAGGAATTGCAGAACCTCGATCTTGCGCTCCCTGGTATAAGAGCGTTCGACCCTTCTGACAGGCTTTGGGGCCGTCCAAGGTCGTTCTGATAATGGTTTTGGAGCTGGGCCACGCCTCTTTGCTGGGACTCCTTTGACGGTCAAGCGCACAACCGGGGGCGGCGGAGGTTTCCTGGGCGCCATAACCACTGTTTTTATGAGCTGCTCGGGAATTAAGCAGTCTTCAATGTGACAGATTGTTCATGGAGTGTAAAGAGAGCAGAGCCTATGCAGTACACCGACGCGTTGGCTCATGGTCGAATTGTCGGCGGTCCGGTGGTGTTTTGGCTGCGTGCTTGCTTGTCCGACGTTCGACTAGTGGCGCTATTCCAGAACAAGCTTAGACTTTTCGACTATGTCCAATAGCTGTCCGAGCAAAGTGGGAACCAATTACGAATCTGCTAAGGCTTGCAGTTAGCTAGATGTTCGTTCACAGCCTTGAAGACGCCTCACCTTTTGTGATTCAGCAACAAACCAGTCGGTGATAATATCGATGAGCATCGTGAGAAACTTGGATGTTCACGATGCCGAGCACCAGGAAACGGAAGTTTGTAAAAGGTAAGTAAGCATTGCAAACAGTTCGGCAAGCCTCTTTCTTCGCTGTGTGGGGTAGCTCCTGTGGAGATAATTTCATAGCGCAAATCTTGACTGGCTGAGCAGCCACTTCCAACATTGCAACTCAATATTCGGCAAAACTCGAAAAGGCTTCAAGTGGTGAGGAAGGACATCGAATTTTAAATAATACGCATGAATGAATGTTTTTGATATCGGAATGCTGAACATGTGAAGCAGCATCTGGGAGTCCGTTCTGTAGATTATTCGCTGAAAGGCACAACTCATTGTTGGCGTTGCCCCATCTAGCTGTCAGTATCAACGACGCTCATCATAACATTGGACAATCGTTCTGCTTGGTCCAGCTATACTTGCCATCCTGGGTATTCGCAGCATCCGGAAGATACGTCCCTTCTCTCAAGGCATGTCTCGTGTGCCTTCACCATAACGTAGCACCACGGGGCCAGCTTCAGCAAAAATCGTGCCAGACTTGATAGCATGTCACGAAAGTCAATGACTTATGAGAAGACGCCGAGTAAGAAGCAAGAACAGGTTGAAGAGACTTTAGAGATAAGATGGGACGAAAAGGCAAAGAGGATTGAAGGCTTCATCGGACTGCGCCTGCCAATGTTACCATGAAACGCAACTGAAGTCAGAAGGCAAGTGAGCCCGG
The DNA here is from genome assembly GCF_033870435.1 of Sordaria macrospora. Taxonomy (NCBI): domain Eukaryota; kingdom Fungi; phylum Ascomycota; class Sordariomycetes; order Sordariales; family Sordariaceae; genus Sordaria; species Sordaria macrospora. The sequence continues at coordinate 7,973,692 of NC_089371.1, read as the reverse complement.
GCCAACCAACGCCCAAGCCTGGAGGATGCGCCGCGGAAGACCTGCACCCAAACGTTCCTCCCCTTCCCCAGAGCCGCCAAGAAACCCCAAATATAGCGGCTAAGCCCCGCTATCTGTCCTACTCAAGGTAGACCCTTACCCCTTCGAGCGGTGCCTGACTACGGTGGAGGGGGAAGTTGGAGATGCCTGCCCTATGCCTGCCAGTCTGCGCCAGCCTAGAACTATTTGGACATTGGGGACCTCGTCCAATCTCCGCGTGTCGCGAACCGAACCCAGATCCCTCCCCGTCCTAGGAATGATGCCTCTAACCCGCCGACGAGCTGAAAGATTACGTCCTTTCCGATGGCGCCGGGCACAGAACCCATATCTACACAAGCTTCTTCTTCGGGTTTTCAGTTCGTGAATCTATAGCCAACAGCACTGCCGCTCTCCCGAACGACGACACCTCATCTTTGTCAACCATCGATCGCCTTCTTGGATATAACCACTACTACCACCACCACCACCACCATTCGCTTTCTTTGTCGTCGTCTCTCTCAGCCCCCAACCAACTCGAACGCCGTGCGGCGCTTACATACATATCAACACTCCAGACAACAACAATCTTTACCTACAACTACGCTTCGTAGTCTATATCGCATTCTCCAACCGACTATATATCGATACCCGACACCATATTCTGAATCATAATCGTTACTCTACTGTATCTATACATCATCATGGGCCTGTTCGCGAAAAAGAAGCACGGCCACGAAGAGAGCGTCGCCCAGGCGCACTCCCCTCCTCCCAATTCGCACCTCGATACCCCCGAAATCACGTTCGTCCGTACCGATACGTTTACCGAGGAGAGGATCTTTCCTCCTGCGAGCCCTATAACCGAGAATGAGGCCGACCACGATTCACATCTGTCCGCCGAGGCGGCAGGAACACCAGCGAGGGGTCGCCTTAGTCTGGACGTCTTCCGCGGCAATCGCAGTCGTAGCCAATCTATGAGCAGCAATCCCAAGAGCCCAACCGTCAAGAGTCCCGGAGCCAGGCGCATGTCACGATTCCATTTACACCGTAGCCCAGTGAGCTCCGAGAATGTGCCTCAGAACCTGCCCGAAGTGCCTGCTATCGTGGTCCCCGACGGCGATGAAGATAAGGAGGGCAAAGAAGCTCAATGGGAAAAGCGCGCAACCATGTTGGCACGCAAAAACTCCGAGGTTCGCAGTCGGCCCGGGACCCGTCCGGCTAGCCCTACCCGCACCGTTAGTAACGACTTTGCTCGTATGCGCCTTGGGAGTGTTACCGCCGAAGCGGAAGAATGGCCTTTGAAGAACGAGCCTGGTGCTGTCGCGCCTCCTCTGCCTGCGACCAAAGCTGTCTCGTCCAAAGCTATCGATGACGATATCCAGCAGGCCATCAAGTTGCATGAAGAAGGAAATTTGGAGGAGTCCACTGCTCTATTCGGGAAACTGGCTGACCCTGAAGGGGCAAATAATCCCCTAAGCCAAGTTCTGTACGGCCTTGCTTTGCGGTATGTGCCTCCTTACCTTTTCCGCTCCGAGGTTCCATCCGTCTCCTGTACTCGTTCGTAAGGCAGTGACCCGGCTGTGTTGCCCAGCATGTTTGTTGCATCTCTTGCGGCAATGCCTCTGTGACGCCTTTGACAACCGTATGCGGGTGCTTCTGTATATTCATCGCTAACGCGACTGCAGGCACGGATGGGGATGCGCCCCTGACGCAGCCAAAGCCGTGACATATCTCTCGGCAGCAGCTTCAAACGCCGCCGAAATCGAACAGCTTGCTCTCCAGGCTGGGCTCAAGAAAGGCGGCGCTGCCAAAGGCGAACTCGTCCTGGCCATATTCGAACTGGCCAACTGCTTCCGGCATGGCTGGGGCATCCCTAAGGATCCGATAGCCGCCAAACAATACTACGAGACAGCGGCGAATTTGGGAGATTCCGGTACGTTTCCCACGTACCTATACCTAGCCAAGGCTAACACAGTTACCGTGAAAAGACGCCATGAACGAAGTAGCATGGTGCTACCTGGAAGGGTTTGGCACCAAAAAGGACAAAGTCAGTATTATTGCGGACACCCATCCACCATCATCTACCGACCACGACATTTTGCTTCTTCTCGGAACAGCCTTGTGGACTATTGCTTTCTTGTGCAACTATTGGGCATCAATGAGGCTTGGTCAGCAGGGCAAATCGGATGAGAGATTCACCTCGTTTGACCGTTTCAAAGAGATATATCACACATAAGGCTGACCAACAATATCTCCGTATTAGTACACCGCCGCAAAATATTACCGCCTGGCGGAGAAGAACGGGAACAAGATCATGGGCAATACCTGGTAAGCGCTCTCATCTGTCTTTTGCCTAGCATCGACCGCATTCATCCCATCAACAACACCCCGACGCAACCCAATGACGACAGTTACCGAGTATCGGGACATTCCGAAGCCGCACGCAGGGTCTCTCAGAAATGACTGGTAAACTGGCAGTGTGACAGGCTGCTGGTCCTCCCCTGGGACATCAGTGACCAAGCATTTCTGCTCGCCCTGTTTCTCACATGCCACCGTGTTGTGCATGGCCTTGTGTGGTCTCCTCTCAGCCGCCTCCTGAAGAAGTATCATGTTGAGAAAGGGGTGTGATCCGGCAACAGCTATGTTGTTGTCTAAAATTGGACCTCCAACGTTAACCGGTCATCGAGCACATCACACCGTTTTTCCTCTCCATTCACGCAGATCCGGAACCCTTTTCTAATCTTGACACTTGCACCCCACCACCCACCGTTTCACACTACGTCCACCGTAACTAACCTATCGTCGTACACTAGGATCTGGAAGGAAAAGTATGACCCCGGGAAAAAGAAGTAGCACCGAAGGAGGGGGGTCCAGGTAGTCATCGACTTGTTTTTGAACTTTCTAAAGGTAGCGAAAAGACGGAGCAAGAACAAGGTTTACCGTGCGAAAAGAATCCCCAAAAAGAACCTGTTCTAGACACTTGGTCTCAACGGCGAAGATCTGAAACACTTTCAGCGTTGTTGCTTTTTTGGTTTTAGTTTACCACAACTGAGGAACGGAGGAAAATGATATCCCATAACACATTTACCAGATATTACAAGACAGCACCAATAGTTACGTTTATGATCACGACATGGTTGACCATGACCATAGTTTCGGAGCGGAGGTTTAGAACATACCTTACCTACACATGGATACTAGGCATGTCAGAACTCAGAACTCAGGACCAACGAAAACAAATTCGGCAACAGTAACCGCACCACTGGCCACATGGTCTCGTGTTGTGTGGTTTGCGGTGTCAGACAGACAGACACAAACGCTGCAAAGAGTGCAGGATCGGGAAGGATCAGGATCAGGATCAGGATCGCCAGCGGAACTCGGAGCTCGTGCTTTTTTCGATCTTGCTTCTCAGTCGCGGCCATCGACCGACCTGGACAGAGGGAGCTCTTCACTTGGCTCCAGTGACAGTTGCCGAACCTTAGGAGCCCACTGGACGCAGTCATACACATACCATATGGTGACATCTACTTTTTTTCCTATAAGGTATCCTACTCGCTTATGAATGGATCCCTGTTGGATCCTGGTGCGCCTTTGCTGGGTAAGGTAAGGTAAGGTATGCTGATAATTTAGTACGTGTACCTACTAGTGTACTGCGTATCGGAATCTCTTGCCGACATTGACATGATTGATGTCTTCCGTCACATGTCGCTTCTTGGTCTAGACTCTGGAATGCACCCATATCGTGCTCATGTGAGCATGAACAATAGAGGCAAGAGGAGCTTACCGACCTGTCTATTAGATCGGACGTCAAGCGCAGAGGTAGGATGGAATTTACTGCGACTCAGGAAGGGAAAGAAATGTCATGGTCCCGTTCATAAGACATAAGTGGATGAGAAAAGTCGGGTACAGCGGAGCAGCATTTTGAGTACACATTGTACATCAACGTTATATACTACTCAGACTACCAAGTTGAATATCAAGATGGCTGCATGTACATACCCAGCCTTTTATGCCTGATACCTTGCCTGATACTACTGAGTTGCGATGTGCTTTACCAATACCTGTGTGAACCCTTGGGAAGAGACATGCTGTTATAAGTCTAGGACGTCCTGCCATCTGTCGTTATCGATATCATTGTCATCGTCGTTATTATACCGGGTCGAGTATCGGGAGAAGCGGGTGTCTTTTTCGAGACCGGGCAGCGATGGGGTTGCAATGCTGCGTGCGGTGCGGTTCGCGAATCGATCGAAACGGCAGATCATGTCAATGAGGATTGAGAGAAGATGGGGAGGCGGGGAGGCGGGGAGGCGGGTGTAGGGGTGCATGGCCAGTGTCATGTGTCGAATTTCAACTGTCAAATGTTGATGCAGTCGCTTTTGGTTGTATATTGGTTAAGAAACAATAATGCGATGGAATGGGGAAAGGAGTGGTGAGTATTCTTTCTACAAAATACTGAACGTCAAAGTAGGCATCATTCGGCGTGAGGTTACCTGCTATTGTGGATATCGCAAGCATCTGTGTTATCTCCATGGGTTATTTAGATACCGTGATATTGTAGAGTGTCATCGTTGATGATCGTTTTGTCGTTGTCGTTGTTATCGTTGTTTCGGTTTCGGTTGTCATCCTTGCCGCCGCCATTGCCATCAGTCTTCGTTGTTTATCTCCGGATCCGATGCCACCGTAGCCATGAACTGTATCATGACTCTATCACTTCTCATATCTACTTTTCTCCCTTCTTTCTTGCCTTTTCTTAGGTAGACATCCCAGATTCACCATCATGATCCATCGTGATGCATGTGATCCATAATGACGATCCATCCATCCATCCCCAGCCTCTTCATTTTTTTCCTTCCTTTTGACTGCACTGCTGCGAAGCATCCGCATCTTGAAACTCTGAAACATCATCACCTGCGGATTCAGGATTGGACGAATGTTTCTCGTTCGTTCGTTCGTTCGACTCTCATTCCACATTTCCACTGCGACTCCATTCCATTGCCTCATGGACCCAACCACTCAGGCCTCAAAAAAACCTGAAACGTCGTTTCAGATTTTAGTTTTTCTCTCTCTTGTCTTGCAGCTTGCATTGCATAAGTGCATGCATGCATGCATATGCCGACCCCTTGAACCGCTACGCTACGCTACTGCTACCGTTACCGTTAACACCACTTAGGCTTCAGCCCACTCATCCACCCAACAGGCTGCGTATGCAAGTCGTAAAGAAATCCACGATTCAAACTCCGCTACTAACGATGCAAGGAAATCTCTTTTTGGTCTTTGCTTCCGTGCTTTGCTGTCCTTGATTGAACCAAGAGCCAGGGAAAGGACCAGTGAGGATTCAAAGATGGCTCAAGAACTGGAGGTTGAGGTTGCTTTGCATATTGTCATTGTTTATGTCATGTAAGGGTTTTCACGATGGAGAGGCTGAAGGTTCGCTATGAAAGCTCGGTGATCGATCACATTTTCCGATGCGATATGCAATTGCCTTCCTTACCCATTATTCTGGGCCGGTCTCCCGATTCCCGCCATGTGGTAGATTTTATGGTGGTGTGGTGTGGTGTGGTCCGAGGTGCCCGGTGCCGGTGCCGGGGCGTTTTGATGTTTGATGATCACTGTCATGATTGATGGTGATTGTGGTTCGTTAAGTTCCGGTCCGGCTCGAGATGGTAGATTCTGCGGTTTGTACACTGCAATTATCTAATTGACACTCACTCTTATCATCGGTTTCCATCCATCGGACGACAAACGGCCAAGTCAATGCCGGTTACTTGTACATGTTTGTCTGTGTTGGAACCTTCCATGCCGTCACCGGCCGAGGTCCCCGAGGCAGGCCGCTGCATATATCCACATAAAACTCCGGTAAGCACGGCGGGGCGGACCCGACCCGTGGTGCAAACAAAGGTGGATACCTTATGTTCGGGTTCTGCTGTGGTCGATCGGAGTGATGTGGACGGCGGGAAGAACGCGGGAACGTTAAACGGTGCGCAGTGGAGATGGAAGACGCTGTAGTGGGAAAACGGAGGAGGGGTCCAGTTCCTCTCTTCGTAACTGTAAGCCGTAAACTAGGTGCAGATTTCAAGTTGTGCCCGGTCCATGAGAAAAGCTTGGAGGGGCTGAGGGGTTGCTTGCAGAATTTCTTACGTTAGCTCATGTGGTTGGTTGTTTTTGTAGTGTAGAGAAAGTTCGTCCTCTGTCTTCTGCAGAGGCATCGATTCTGACAATTTCGTGGGGAATTGTAATGCAGTTGCAGTGGGTGAAAAGGTCACTCACGGAGCGTTTGGCTTGTGACCCTCGCAAACTGAAAGCTTTGACCAACAGTGCCCATTTCGTGCACACCCCCTACCCTACCCCCTACCCCCTTGTTGTTTACTTGCCCCTTTTCCCTGTCTTTGTCCATCATCGCCCATGGTCCCTTGGTGGAATGAGTACGCAATCTCAGAGATGGTGACATGATACCTTAAACACAGTTCAGCACGACTTCACATTCCTAACATGAAGTGAATACCCTCGAATCTTGGACTGCATTTGTTCTCGTACGAAGTTGTTACAGAGCTGGCCGCCGTACAACTTTATTACGCATCGTACAATTTTTTTTCTGTACGATGCGTACAGCCTTCTGCATCCCCATCATACTGCATCTGTACTGCAAAATCTATTTGTTATAGTAGTATATACAAAAGTCGTGCGTATAGCTGTACTCAAATTTCGACCATATATACATTTTGGGGCTTCTATACGAAATTGGGAAATCTGTATGATTTTTTGTTTATACAAAACCCTAACCCGGACAAGGCTATGCGAGGCTATCATAAGGGGGTCGTAACTTTGAAATCTGTACGAAATTCCGCCAAATGCGTGGTTTTTTTTGCGTACAGCGTACAGAAAATGCCGTACAGAAGCCTCTATAACAACTCCGTATGAGAACAAATGCAGTCTTGCTCTCGCTTTGGCAAGTAGTACATGCTGTCGTCTCTCCCACTCTGTCTGATACACTCATCTATTTTCACCCCTTAACTTGGACGTGCTAACAGCAAGAATTATCCTCTCCAGAATGACCCTCATAGTCTCAAGCGCGGTAACGCAACGCAACTCGGTCCGGCTCTTAAACAACCCCTCCCTCCGGCTTAAGTTTCCGCTTGTTCTGGGGACTCGTTACCGGACCCATAAGGTTAAGGTATTGTGGTGCTCGAGACGTCGGTGCTACAGCCACACGGTAAAAATCTCAAATCCCCTCCTCTAGGTTATGTCTGCCCGCCTCCTCGTGGAGCAGTGAGGTTGCGCTGAGGTAAGAAAGAGCCGCCCAGCAGACGCAACGGTTTTGTTATCCGCGAAAGACTATTCTACTCGTTTTGTTATGTTGTGGACCTCGCAAAGGAGCCAGTGGCGCTCATTACCATTATTAACAACAACACTTACGATACATTGCTGCGAAAGAGGGATTGGAGAACATCCGATAGAACAATGTCTCACTTCCTTCGGTTACGTCTGGTCCATGCAGAGGTCCGCTGCCTACCTCTAGGTACTGCGAACTGCAAGCTCGGTACCACCTGCTCTTCCTGTCAGAATCAACGTCCCAGAACCAGAAACAGATATGGACACAAAGGAAAGTGTCTGGTAGAGTGGTAGGTTCCCACCTTGTGCTTCTCGAGCAAGCGAAGGATCCCCCTTGATAGATAAGGGGGAGTTGTGAAGCCTCAGCGGCTTCAGCCAAGTCCTGCGGTAAGCCGCCGTACGCCGTCTCGTAGTCGTATGTCTCCGTGCTTCGGTGACACCGAGACATTGTGGAATGTGGATACTGCGCTGCGGTCGGTGTCCTTGCTGTCTGTGAACCGGAGAACGGCGAGAGTTCGAAGTGTGTGATGATATCAGATTGTGTGAGCGACAATGCTCACGGCAGTCAGTGTTGGAGCGCTTGTGGGAAGGAACGAGCTGAGGAAAGATACGATAGGTAGCACCTGAGTTTAATCTTCCATGCCGCTGCGGAAGGCAGTGCGGCGGCAAAGGCGGCAGTCTCTATCCTTCATCGCTGTCGGACAACATAGCTAGTCAGTGGTATACAGATGACTGTCTCTGTTTTTGTTCCAATTGAAAAGTTCGTACTGCTTTCCCTTTGCAACCCCCCCCTACTCGCGCTTAGGAGAGAGTCCTAACAAATTGTCAGTACTTATGCAACCTAGGGCAGAATGATGTAAGGGGTGAAGGGACGAGAGCGGCTGAGAGATAGGTACTGTCCAGCCATCATTAGGCAAGTGTACTCAGCCGGATACGAGGTTAAAATAGGCAGGCGTATGACAATACCCCATACCACCCCATGAAGTCGATGCCCACGAGACTGGAGATTGGGTTATGGCATTGGACAATGGTTCGAACACAAGGCGTGCGTGCGTGCCGTTCGTCACAAAAATTAAGGCTCTTCTAGCAACTGCCTAGCTGAAGCTAACCGAACGGTTCAATAGCGCCGTATAATATCGAAGTATTCAAGGGTTGAAGGAGAGAAAGCATCGAAATGACTTACCACCAACAACCCGTACTGCCTGCATCATGATCCCTCGGGCCCGAACCTGTCGTCAGTCTTATTCCTTCCAGTGGCTGAATGGAGAGCCTTAACGCCAAACCGGCAGAGAATGTAGGACACAACTAGATGGCCTCTTCTCAAGCTCAGCCGCACGTGTGTCCGTGCGTGGTCTGCTTAACGATAGTAGAGAGAATTAACGCCGCCGGGGCTTTCCACCATCCAATGCTTCTTATTTTTTCTTTTCTTTTTTTCTCCTCTCAAAGTTAGGAAGGTACATCGTCGTGACGGAAACCCGCAGACTTGGTCCGTTGTAACGCAACAGCACGTATGTTTGAGATTGAGGCAACACAACGTCCACCTTTCTGGTGGACAAGCGCTGCATGTCTAATGACAAGAGGGGGGATCGTCTCAGACACTCTGTTCTCCCCCAATTCCTCATGCCTTCCATGAATCTTCCTTGCTTCCGTTTGATCAGCCCCCCGCCCAGGTTTCGGGCTTCGGCGCAAGATGATGTTGGATCGGATGTCCCATGTTGCGTGTTTTTGGACTTGGCTTCTCTTCAGCAATACTGTGTACCAAGAGTGAATGATGATGATGGAAGATTACACCCCTTCCGCGCGGGAGTGCGACCGCCCGGCCGACCTCACCTCGCAAGGCAGAGGAAAAGGCCGAAGAAGGGGGGGGGTCGGATATACCTGACCTGACCTAGCCCGACCGTGCTGACGACCCAAAACTGAGGCCCGCGCCGTGACAATGGGACAATGGGCACGTACCTTGTTTATAAAAATGAGGTGGGAAGAACGGAATCATTCCCAACCAACCGGATCCTCATTGCTGCCCAATCGCCTTGCTTGCTAGGTCGCCTTGTGTGTGTGAATTTCGATGCTTTCTCTCCGTTTCTTTTCTTTTTCTTTTACGTCCTTTGTTGTGCCTTCCTTCCTCAATGTTGGATATTTGTGTGCGTGTAAGTGTGTCTCAATCCCTTCGTCCCTTCTCTAGTGTAAGTAAGTACTCTGTCTTACGAAGGAAGGAAGGAGGAACCAACCAACCAACGAACCCACCAGTAAAAACCCCTCCCACTCAGATCAATGAAAACGTGTGGACTGGTCACGCCACCTTTTTCTGCGGTCCTCTCAGCCCTTTCTTTTCCAAGTTCAATGGCTTCAGTTCGCAAGGACCGTCACAGGTTCCAGGTTCCTGTTAGAAAACCCAAGGCAGACAGACACAGACACAGACACAGACACAGACACAGACACAGACACAGACACAGACAGAGAACCATTGGTGATTCAGTTACCACACCATCACTTCGCGATCGCGATCTCAGGCACTCTCGTGTTAATGGCAAACCCCCCGTTCTCTTTCATTTGGCTAGCGGTCCCAGTTCCTTCCCTCTTCAATACCAAGAACCTGTACCTTACACCTAGGTACTACCTACAACCAAGTTACCAATGAGTGATGCATTGTACCTTGCGTTCCTTGCGTTTGCGCTTCACGGCACAGCACAAAAAGGCACCATGAACACAAGGCTGCTAGAGGTAGGTACCATGGAAGTCATTTGTAATCATTGCGCGTGCGCGTGTGGTGCAGTGAGGTTTCGGTCTTCAATCTCTATAAAATAATTGTTCGTTATCTCTGGTGTATGTACGTACCGTCCGACTCAATCGAGGTGCGTGTTATTCACACCATGAAGACGGTTATCAAACAATACCGAGGAGTCGATCAACCCCGGATTTTCCGTGCGCGCATCTTTTGCATCTGCAAATAAAGTTGATGAGTGTCACAACCAAAGACAAGAAGTAGCCCGCGCGGTAAATGTATAGGTAGATGGAAGAGGGAGGTACCTAGGTATGTAGTGTACATAAAAACTGCCGCAGGCTGGTTGGTACCACCGAAGCCGAACCGAAGTCTTTTGTTTACTTCTTTTCCATCATCCATCCATCATCGTAACTGGCTGCAGTCTAACTAGGTACCTAACTGACGTTGAAGTATGGCTCCTTGCATTGGCGTTGCATGGCATGGCTGCTGCTTTTCTTTTTTGGCATCCGCTCTCCGCTTCGCATCTGCCTGCATTGTGCAAGTGTGTGGGAGTGGGAGTGTGGGTGTGGGATTGTGAATATCGAACCTGCGCAAATGCGCGAGAGCGACTGCGGCCGTGTGATGACGGCACTAAACCTTCAAGAGCATCCAGGGGTTAATTAATTGCAGCATGGCTAGCAAGGGGGGCGGCCGTTGGAGCGTGGGTGCCATTGATACCTGAATGGATGGTTGGAATTGGATCTTGTTTTGCTGTTGTTAGTTGCTGGCAGACACCAGAGCAGAAAGGTACCGTGAATGGGTGAGATAAGTGAAGATGGTGGGATGGGGTCGGATGTTATTGGTTAGAGGAAGGTGTGGAAGAGGGATGTACATTTTTTTCCACTTACAAGAGGAAGGTTGAGACTACCAATTGTACTAACCAACCTGCCGTCTCTGCTACCTATGCTGTCTTAACCACTGCGCAAGGGAGTAGTCCTAGGCAATAGAAATGTCCATGGTAAATGCGGAATGGAGACTAAAAGACAAACAGTTGTGTAGGAAGTGTTCCAATCGAAAGCGAAGACCGGGTTGAGATCGAGAGAGAAGTAACATAGAAAGAAGATGAAGGTAATGAATGGTGTGGCGTGACATTCATCCACCCACAAACATGAACAACCTAACCAACCAAAACAACCCAACCGGGTCAAACCATTGATTCTTCCGGCTTGGATCTTCCTTCGCTTGAAGGTGTTCCAGCACCCGTGACTGTTTGGTGAAGTAAGGGTCAGCGATGGAAAGCCTGTTTCCTGGTGTTTCTTCTACCCACCCTCCTTCTGTTCTCTGATAGAACAACAGTCAGTTTCGGATGTCAAAGAGAGGGCTGACTGGTACTCTGAGAATACCGAAGTACCTAGCCCATCTGTTGTCTTGGTCCTGCGCCATCTCTTTATCTATCCATCTACCCATGACGACTGGCGTAGCACCTTGTGCTGCGAAAAAAAAAAAAGACTTGCGTGAGGGGGGAAAGTTGGGTATAAAGAGGTCTCAGACGGTGGCTGGTGGTGCTTCTTGTACTACGATTGGTGGATTAGATTCGTTCGTATAGCTAGCGGCACTTGAGATTCGACTGAGGAAACAGGTCATGCCTGGGCTTCAAACGCGTTTGAATGTTTCGCTATGTATGAACTTCGCTAACTAGCTACAAGATTGATCGTAGGAAACATTTGTTGATTCGCTTCAATGAATGTCGGGTATAGACGTTTTGTTTTTCCTCCTTCCTCTGGCAGTGGCCAGCCAGTTTCCGCGTCAATGTATGTTGTGTGTGTCTAAGTCTGCATATGTTGTAACTCGTAAAGCGGTTCTTGTGCCGCTGCCACAAACGGCCCTCATCAACATGACGGTCGCGATTTCTCGAGCGATTCCGCAATCAATCCGAGATTCTTCTTCTCCAAGTCATTCATCCTTTTTCATTCATCCAAGGCTCTGCCAGAGTTCATGATGGACAGAAGACCGAAGTTCGTTCATAAAGAGTGTCGTAGATCGTAAGATAATACAAAGGAGAAAGATTGTGTCGTCAGACATGCAAGTCGCAACCGGTAAATCATCCTCGCCTGGTTTCCCGGCAAGTAGATGACCCGTACATGTGTTGCTGTGATATCCCAAATCCGCCGTGAGAACCCCCTGAAATTTTTCGTGAGAAAGAAAATGTATGTCCGAGAGACCGGGCCCAGATCCGCCAAAAAGTCTCGCCCCCAGAAAAGTTCATTGTACAGGTGTAAGAATATTAGAAAGCGAGTATTCCATCGCCCCCCTTGAATTCAAATGTGTGTCCCAAAGAAATCAAGCCCGGGGATCGCCCCTTTTTTCGCCGTGTCCCGCCATGTCCCGCCAGAACCAGCCTTTCGGCAAGGGTTGCGCAGTAGACACCAGAAGATTGCGCCAATATCCAAAACAACAACATATTAATCGTGAGACAAGGAAAAAGTATCGTCAAAACATCAAAGCCAAGAAGCCAAAAAAAAAAAAAAAAAAAAAAAAAAGCAAAAAAAGCAATGCTCGCCTGCTAAAAGTCGACAGAAATCAAGGAAAAAGTAGGAATGATGAAAACAAAGTAAGAAAGGAGTTTGAGCGTCCCGGGACCAGTGCGGGATCGCGAGGAGTCAAAACAGCTTTGAGTGCGTGAGCAGCAAAGGTCTGAGTGTGTCGCGAGAGCGGAGGAAGTGTATCAAGTGAAAAGCCGAAAGGATGGGAAGCCGGAAAACCCATATAAACCGGTGGAAAAAAAGGAAAGAAAAAAAACCCAAGAAACGCAATCTTAATCGGGTTCGTCATGACTGTGTCGTTCTGTCGTCGTACTGTCGTTTCGAATGCCGTGTAATTGGTACTCGTCAATTCGTCGTCAAAGTTTTTTCGTCTCGTCTCGTCTCATTTTATATCTCATCATGAACCGCATCACATTATGCCTACGCCTCATTACTCGCAGCAACTTGCTGGCTTTCAGCAACCATCTTCGCAAAGTCACGCACAACGTCGCGGGGGATCTTGTCCCATAGGAGTGACCGAGTATAGACCTCGGCAGCAGAGTTCTTGGTGGCAGCAGCACGCATGTTGGCAAGCGCTTCAGCAAGATTGCGTCTGCCCTTGCTCGTGGACCTTTCGGCGGGAGCATTTTGCAGGAAATCTTGCGAGGTGATGCCGTTGTATTGCGCGGCCGTCAACCCAAAGAGCTGCTCGTTGGTCTGTTGCTCGGTCGGCTGGGTCAAGGTGTCAGCCATCTCACCGAGCATCGAAGGTGCCACGCCATCCATGCCGGAGGCGGCAACTGGCAACGATGACCCGGTGTTTTGGGCCCAGCTGGAACCCGATGGCTGAGGAGCCATGGCCTCGAGGCCGGAAGCGGCCTGAGGCAAACCAGCGTCCTTGAGAACATTGTCGAGGAGAGTAGCGGATGCCACCCGGATGTCCTCAGACACCCGCGGAATGCTGGGCGGCGATCGGTTGGAAAGAACGAAAGCGCCGACAAGGAACAGCATGAAGAGGAGTCCGCCCTGAGAAGGAGCCTTTTCGCTCTCGGTAGAAAGGGAAACCTCGGACTTCTTGGTAGAGACGATCTGCATCTCCTGCTTGACCTCGGAAGGCTGCTGGTCCATGGTGAACTCGCCAAAGATGGGCATGTTGTCCCAAGAGCCATCCATAGCCATGCCTTCCATCTCACCGTAGGCACCGGGGAAGCCGGACACGTTCGGGCCGGCCGGCGGTGTCGACGTTGGGGCGCTTTCGAGGTCTTGCACGTGGGTGGTCAGGACATGGATCCTCTTGCGCAGCTCGCCGGTCTCCATGGTGTGCTTGCAGATGATCTCCTCCTTCTCGTTCTTGAGCTCGCTGATGTACGCCTCGTAGCTCTGCTTCTCGCGGAGGAGCTGCTCCATCTCCCTTTGCAGGGCGTTCATCTGCTCCTCCATGTTGGTAATGACCTCGGTAAAGTGCTTCTTCTCGTCCTCAAGACGCTCCGTGTGCTGTTTCTTGCGCTGCCTCGAGTCAAGACTGTTCGGAGGGTCAGTATGGGATGGTCCAATCCGCAAGTAACTTGGGGGGAGGGATACACGTACGCGGCCTGCCTGTTGCGCAACAGACGCTTTTGTTGCTTGAGCTCCTTAATCTCTTGCTCGTCGGTGGACTGGGCAATCAGCTGGTCAATGTTGCTGAGGTTGCGCTCAGCAGGGATGTCGAAGCGTGCATTCTTCTTGCGGATGCCATCGCCCCGGCGCAGCTCGTTGTGAGAGCGGATCAACGGGGTAGTAGGCCTGTTGCGCTTGGCCATAGCAGCCTGGTTCTTGAGCTCCTGGTTGATCCAAGTCTCTCTGGGAGGCGACGCGGGAACGGCCGGGATGCCATGGTGGCCAAGCTGCTGGAACATGACGGCTTGGTTGTTGGGGTTGCTGAAGGGAGTCTGAGCCTGGACGGTAGAGGGCCTGAACAGAGGAACGGTCGATGGCTCGTACTCGGCCTGCGGCAGACCATCGAAGCTCTGAAGAGGGGTAGCGGCGCCCGAGCTCATCATGCCCCAGTGGTTCTGATACCCTGACTGCTGGTTCTGGTCCATCTGCATGAAGGGGTTGTTGTTGTGCTGGCCGAAGAAAGGGTTGTTGGATGGCATCTCTACAGGAGGCCAGGAATCATCCGACTTGGGCGAGAACAGGGCAGTTGCTGAGACAGCAAACGAATCCCTCCTGCTGTCGGTCAAGGGCGGCGACATCTCCAAAGCCGAGTTGAGGGTGCTCTGGTTGAGGATGTCATCGTCTAGGATCTCATCATCGTCGAAGAATTTCTGACCATGGCAGGAAGTGTCGACGTTCAAGGGCGGTGTCCTGTAGTAGGAAGGCTGCTGGAAGGTTGCTGAGCCCATGGTGGGCTTTGTGGATGTGCTTGTTGGTTGGGGATAAACGAAGTGGTTGTTTCCTTGACTTGAAGCACTGCAATGCAAAACACGCAGCGAATCTTTTCTCCTCCTAAAAAGTTGATGTTTGTGTGCGGACTTTCTGATATATGGCTGAGTCAGTGTCTGTGGCTGGGACGGCGAAGCGGTGAGGGCAGAAGCATGGAAAGCGCCCGCTTTATGTGTCTGGGTGGCCAAGGTCTGCGGTGGGAAGCCGGGAAGCAGGGCAAGGTGTGCGGGAAGACCCAGGTTCGGATCCGTCTGTCAGACACCTGAAGGGTTGTGTGTGGGTGGGCTGTGGTTGGGATCAGAGGCAGTTGGTGTTGCCTTCAGTGGGTGTGTGAAGAGGAAAAAGAAGGATAAAAGAGCAATGAAGAACGGGAGTTGCAAAGAGGGGAGGAAGGGACGATGGGATGATATGATGTTGAAAGGATAAGATGGACGGGAAGGTGAGGTGCGCAAGGTAGTTGATAAGAGATCTAGGCTTGGTAGTGGGAAAGAGATGGAAAGCTGGGGTGGGAAGGCAAAGTGGAAGTGGAAGCCGTGGAGGTAGTCGCGATACACCACTATAGTACCAGGCCCCCAGGGTAGCACAGCCCAGGGAGTAGCAAAAGAGGGAAAGTGTGTCTTTTTCCACGGGAAGGAAAGGGCGAGGGTACCGTCGCAGATTGCAACTGAAAAGCCGAAGTGAGGGGGTGTGTAAAATTCTGGAACCTGAGGGATTGGAATGGCACCTTACTCACACTTTGTTCCCTGTGTAAGTCGCACTGCGCTGCCGTCCGTAGAAAGAGGGGTTGTCAGGCCAAGGCCGGGTCGGTTGTCGGTTGTCGGTTGTCGTTGAGGGTTGATTGTTTGTTGTTGACAGAATGTTGTTGTTGTTGTTATTGTTGTTGTTGTTGTTGTTGTTGTTGTTAGAGTAAAGACGAGAGTGGTGCGTTCTTCGGGAGTCACAGACCACCACGAGAGAAGCGATAAAACAGAAACGAAAGAAGTGAAAGTAAATAGACAAAAAGTCAAGTTTCAAGGCAGGCACAATGGCTGCTTTGGGCAAATAACGATCTTTACAGAGTCAATCAATGACTTTGGGATTGGGATGGTGGGCAGAGCGGGTGGTGCCCTTTACTTATTCTCTGTTTTATGTTTCTTGACTGTGGTCAGTGTGGTCAGCCATGGTCAGGCCGGCCGCTGCGACGTGACGGATCTGCCCAATTGAACATGGCAGAGTCTTGGATCGCAAAAGTCTCGTGGTACATCAGGGTGGATGTGTGGTGGATGTGTGGATAAATCTTGCGGGCTACGGGGGGATGGCGCTGGTTTGCATCTCTTTTGCTCAATGGGGGATGGGGGGAAGAAACAAGAGCGAGGACCTCTTCGCCGAGCAGCGATGAAGGGGGGGGGGGGGGGGGGGGGGGGGGGGGGGGGTCGGGATGTTCTCCAGAGGAGTGCGACAACAACTGAAGGGAAGAGGGGCCGGTAGGGGTTGACGGACCGGGTCTTTGAAAGTACTTGGTAGAACACCCACCCGAAGGACGGACGGAGCCTTGGAGACGGGAGCGTTGGACGAGCAAGACATCGAGAACACGCTGAAGCAGCCAGGCCCCGGGACTTGGCCGCAACTCCAGCCCCAAAGCCCGCAAACTGGATCGAGCGTTTTTGCATTTCCGTTTAACACTCCGTTTTGCCAAGCCTTGTCCAAAAAAGAGAGGATGCTGTGCGGATGCTGTGCGGATTCTCTACGGATGCTGTGCGGATGTGGTGGAGAGATTCTGATACGGGAGCTAGGAGCTTTGCGCGATCTGGATTGACAGGCGGATATGGAGCTTCAAACTGGAAGCTATTCCCAATCAGGACAGCCCATCCCCCAAAACGTAAGGCCTGCCTCGCTAGGGGGGTCGGATTTGGGGATAGCGTACACGGCTTGAGAGCGTAAGGGCAGAAGGGTAACTGTATCATCCGTCACTCAGCAGATCCAATCAGGCTCGTCATCAAAAGGTCTTGGGACGAATCTGAGCCGCTCAACCAGCCCAACGGCTGTAACGGGAAGGATTGGGAGACGGCAAGGGGGTGCAGAATCGGCAAAGAGACCGAGATGGCTTGTCTGTGACTCTGTGAGGAAGTCAGTGAGAGCAAAAACGAGAAATACGGGTGTTTCCCGGACGGAGAAGGGCCCCATCAAAACAGGAAAAACGGGTGGATGAGAAGGTTCCCTCGAGAGTGGGTTGGGCAGAAATGGCCCGGTGGGCATCGATACCCAAAACGCGGCTCAAGACCAGTGACCTGCCAGTCCCCATGCCACCCCCAACTTTTGCCATATGTACACCACCAACAATAGCACCAAATTCTAGGGCTGGGAATGATGGGAACAGCCTGAGTGCCGGCCGGCAGAGACCTGTCAGAAGGCTGTCAAGAGTTCTCCCCAGCAGATGTCTTCATCGTCACTTGATGTCCGCACCGCCGAAAGCAGCCACTTCTCAGTTGTGGATCTCAGCCTCCAAGCCTCTATGGTTTCTTCTCCAAGAGAAGTTAAGCGTGTGGGGTGACGAGCATATGGGAACCAAGGGAGTCTGGGAACTGCAAGGGAAGTACCTAGCTTGGTGTGAAGTATGATACCAGCGGAGCTGAGAACAATCGCTTTTTTTTTCCTTTTCTCATCGGAACGGAACTGTCCAAGGCCGAATGTCTATCCGGACTGGGCCCGACAGAAAGGGAAATGTTTGTTTCTTTGGAGTCCCTTCTTGGGTCAGTCTATGACAGGGTCTTATACGAATACCCAGGGCCGAAGAACGAGCCGCAACCTCGGTCTGATATCAGTGTCGTGATGTCCAGACTGGGTAGTAAACCCGGCACAAAGCACCTCTGTAGAGAGAGGCATGTGGGCACTCACCGTTTCCCAGCTGTCTGCGTCAAGACAATTTCCAAGTTCTGCCCTTGGCGGTATATGCAAGAAATACGGCGTGGCAGCCAACTTGGCAGCACCGGCCATCCGCCTGGTGCGAAATAGCCCGAGTCCGTTTTGATGCGAACAGGTTCTCGTCATCCGGAGTCATCGCTGCCATGGACCGGCAGCAGCAACGGTGGCGGCCATGGCATCGGCTACTGTAGCAGTATCACGGTAGTGTTTGTCTCTATCGTCGGTCAAGTCGACTCTGCATCAACATGGCCCATGAGACGACACTGATAGGCCGGTGGATCCGGGTACTGGGACCTTCAGAACGAAGACAGATGCACGAGGTCCTGCGGGAGGGTCGTGATCACCTCACTTGTTTATTCGGACCAGTGGTATGGATCTTCTGAAACGTGGGGAGGGGAAAAGGGTTGGGTTTCAAGAGTTTGGGAGGTCGTATTAGGATGTCGTTCAAGGCTGCAAAGGTATTGTCAAGGCTGGGAAGTGACTCTTGTTCAAATGTCATCAACCTCCCCCAAATAACATATCCTCAGAGAGTATCCGTATCCTCAGGCTTATAGGAAGAGAGACGGGGTTGACTGCATAGTTGTTCGTCTTTGGAAGGACGTCTGAACAAAAACTGGACCATGCTGTGCCATTGATGTTACGCAAAACTGTAGTGCGAGCAGCAGCAAGTCAACAACACCGCAACAATCAGCAGTACCTACAGTGCAGCAGTATCCGGTCTTGAGAAATTCGAGAAACAGAGTTGGTTGATCGTGGGTGGACAATGACGGTTTCGCTGTGCGTTGATGCGGTTGGCCAATACGGTACATTAAACAGCAATTGTCCCCGCGCCAGTGGCAAGATAAACCCCGGACAGAGGGCAATATTTTGTAGCGCGCTTGGGCAAAGTCACATGACTTGGTACGTACTCCAACTACGTTTTCCTTCTGACTTCTGGGCGCGGCAGGCAGCGAAACAGCTTCCCTTCCTCGTTGCTCGCTTGCAATCTCCCAATTTCCAAAGTCACAACAACGACAACAACAACAACAACAACAACAACAACAACAACAACAACAACAACAACAGCGACCACAACGACGATGATGGCAACGACATGGGTTGCAACAATGGCAACTCCCATACATATGTCAAAATCACCCCGCTATTGCATCAAAACATTCGATTTGATGGTGAATTTCCATTCGCTCAATATCCCACATTTCGAATCTCTTTTCCTGCCGATTCGTTCCTAGATCGTCTCAGGGGCCCAGAAGGCCGACTTTTGTCCAACCGCAATCCGTGGAGATGTGTGGTCCATCTGTGGTCCTTATCGGGGACCAGTTTGCCCACGAGCAACTCTCTCCAGCAGCGAGCGACTGAGCATCGAGAAATGCGAAAATTCGGTGGCTGGGACCTACAGCATGCTACACTACAGCACCGTGACCCACTAGCCGGACCATCTGCAAACTCCAACGGAGCTCCCGCATCAGCGCCGCTTCTCTCGACCACTCACCGGCGCCGTTGGACTGCCTGCCGACTTGCCCAGATGGATTGTGCCTCTGGCCGCATACAAAGAGGCCCGCATCACTGTACCCAACCCGACCAACCGTCGGCGCGATTGCTGAGAATTGGCACCGAATTGGCGCCTTTGTTGCCGTCCTGACACGGCGAGGTAGATACACCAGAGGAACCACTGGAACTACTGGAACGCGTCCCGCTCTCGGCTCGCATTTGGCTAGCATTCCGCATGCCGCACCGCGAACGATCACCGTCCGAGGGGGGCGACCTTTTGATGGGTTTTCTGCGCGGTGCTGTGTCCAGGTCTGGGCAACTCTGGGGTCACTGGCGTCCTTGAGACGGGTGCTGTGACTGGTGCCGGCGCTGTCGCTGTCTGGACCCTACAGACGACAGCAAAGGTGAGCTCCACCAAATCTTGCCGTCTGTATGCAGTTCGAGTGCTTGCAGATAGCGACAGATTCGAAAGCGTGCGACTCTGCTCCGGTTTCCAAAATGGCATCCAATCCTGCCCGCGACAATTCACCTCGCCTTTACATAACCTTTGATATGTCAAGTATTATGGGTAGGACTAACGAGCTGCCAGATACTCTAGCTACTATGATCAGTCATGTTGCAATGACCTTTCCTTTCCCGCCCGTCCCCAAAAGACAGAGAGCGGCCCCCTCTTTCACGCTTTTTACCAGCGCAAATTCATGTCCGGTTGCAACTGTCATCGCTTCCGATGCCCATGATCGGTTACCCCGCTGTTACCTGACTACATGACGGGCGTTGGGCACTTTCCAAAAGTCCCATCAACGCTGACTTGATCAGCCGTCTTTGATACGGCCTTTTGCTGGTCTTGTCCCAAAGAATCGAGTTTCGGCACGAGCAATTATCCAGCTACGGACGGCAACTTTCCCGGATGGTGGACGTTCAGGCCGTCTGCCTCCCAACAAGCGAGGACTGAAAACTCAGCAAAGGGTCAACACCAGCCAATCGATATTGTAAGGCGGTGGTACGGCCTCTCACGATTGGGCCATGCGTCTTTGTCAGCCATCCCTGTCGGCCGTTGTTCCGACGTTCTGGATTATGCTTCGTCCTACCGAGTAGCGCTATCTGAAAGCGTCTCCAGCTGCGCCTTTTGGCGAGAGTTCGTTCTCCAGCTATTGGTATTGGTGATCAAGGAGCATCAGTGGTCCCGCTACTACCAGTCTCTACCATTCGAAATTCGCCGCGAGAAAACCAAAAGGAACACATCTATTTTTCATCCTATTAGAGGCTTTCTCTTTTTTCACCCTCCAGCTAGTACCGAACGAGCCCCGGCGTGCAGTCTCTTGGTCAATGGCTAGAGGCTCAACATCGCGCAAAACTAGGGTCCTATATGCGACCTCTTTAGCTTGTTCCGAGCTGGATATCGATCTGGGCGGTCGCGACCATATCGGACCCAGAACTCCAAATATCTAGCCTAACGGCGCAAACCTCCTGTTACGACCTTTTGTCCGTCGTTATCGAACATATCCACACACTCTTGGCGAGTCTAGTGACGTTACCACTTCTGGATGCGTGTTGTTCTTGTGCATCAGTCTCGGATTCTCAGGCGGCTCTCTCGCTTATTGTCACAAATTTTTGGGCCGTCAACCGAGGTCTGCCTTCAAGGACTTTGAGATCTCCTTATCATTACAATCAGATGGCAGTCATCTCGACGATGTGCGGGGTGCCATCACCTTCTCACCCCGCTCTCTTTTGTCTCATCGGGGTGGCCGTCGTTGTTTTTCCGTGGCAACCATGCAAACAATGACTTACCGGCCCTCTTTTTCCTTGCATATCATGAATCTGAAACATTTTTTTTCTTCCCAGCTCCACGCTCAGGCAGCAACCCCCTCGATCCCCCGGTTGCTTAACAAAACGATGGGGTTTACACTGGGGAACCGGAGTATCATACAATTCTTTTCGGCGAGGTGTTTTCCCAAAAGGTTCACGGTAACCGTTTGATATCGGTTCATAGGCGTCTGTTTAACGAAACCCATCCGCTTCCGGGTCTCACTGATGGATATCCACCGCCAACACTTGCGCAAGCTCTCTGCAGTCAAAGCCAAGGATACAATTCACTGACTCGCTCCCAAGACATGCTGAAGATGGTCTTGAACGGGCATATGAGCAGTCAGTTGCCGGTATCTTTACCGTAGAGCTGCTGGGGCTCTGAGATAGAGGACAGTACGTCCGTGATTGTGTGTGGTGCAGCACAACATCCTTCACCTTGATCGCGTCCCGGAACTCCGGATCAGTCTATTTTGATCTTGGCCCGCCGGCCAGAACTGCATCTCGTCTGGGCTGGTCTGGTGTCTGGTGCATTGCGCTTACGTGAACGACCAGTGACGGCAAGCCCTAGGTACGGAGTACCTACGCACAGCCAGGATGATTTCTCCAACTCCTAGCTCGCCCACAAGATCCTCATCAGCGGAGCAAAGAGGGGTGGTCTCTTTTTTTTCGCCGTTAGTGCTCGCGTTTGAGCTACCGGCTAGCGGCAGCGTTAAGACCGACTGTGTGCAACATGCAGAAGACATTGGAGATGCAGCGAGCAGAGCATGGGCGTAAGACCATTAACTGCAACTAAAGAGTGGTGTAAAAACTGCTGTGTCGCCGGGACCGTTGCAGATGTGGGGCATGTTCGAGCTCTCGGTCGGCTCATTGTCAGGTGAGTGGTGAGACGACATGGAAAAGCCTTTCTTCGGAGCGCGTTCGGGGTTGAGGAGGAGAAACAGAACAAGAGGTCATGCCGCGGAAAGATCTTGACGAGCCGTTAACAGTTCGGAAGTGGTTCTTCCCCGGCGCGGCTCGGTTCCGGTTTATGTCAACGATCATCTGTCGGGACGCTTGGAAGGTATGTGGAATTGTTTCATGGCGCATTCCCAGGTTCTATCATTCGTACGATCGTACTTTCATTGTCAGTCCCGACATCTTTCGTGCAAACCCTGCGGTCATGAGGGGGGACGGGAGGTTTGTTTTGATGGGTGGGTCCATCCGGATCGGCTTGTGGATTCAAGCGGTGAGCGGAGACGGTCTGGGACCAAAAGGGTCTCCGGACGGTGCCTCCTGCGGGAAGCATATCCACTACCGGAGACATTGCATTTGTCTACACAGTACTGTACGCCCCAGAAAAGGTGGGCAAACCCCCATCTCCTTGTCTTGGTTGTATCATGTACTGCTACGCAGCATGTGAGATGGGAAAATCTCGCATCTGCTTTGCATTTGTTGAGCAAAAATTCGGAGATGACGCTGAGCACGAAAGGAAGGATATCTGGAGATGGAGATGGAGATATCAGAAAGCAAGTGCTACCTCCGTATCGACAGTTTGCGGGTCAGGATGGAGTAGTTACGTGGGGTTGTCCTCCATGGATTCTTGCGCGACTCGGACACCGTCGATCTGCTGCTCTTCCCTTGGACGAACGAAGTTCGCGGATTTCCGGCGACCCCCTCTCTTCGTACGGGGCGGGAGGGGGCAAGATACCGAGCATCATTCTCCGGTTCGTACCGGCTCCCATCGTACTCCGGTATACAGCAGAATCACGGTTCACCGTGCCGTCCTTCTCGTAACAGCAACCCAGTAATGGAGAAAGAACACCAGGAGAGGTCGATTCCACGAAACCAAGGAAAAACTCCGATGCTCTCCAAGCCTTTCCTTGCTCCGAGAATTCCGGACCTGCATACGGGATGACGCTCCTGCTCATGGCTCTACTATTCACGAAGCTATTACTGCCGTGTATCATGATCGAGGTCATGGATGCCGCAACCTCGACATCTCCAAAGAATTAAGTAAGCTCCGCAGAGTTTGATGATTCTTCTTCAACCACGTGAGCCTCGTTTGGATGGTTCACTTATACCTACACCGCAAAAGGTCAACCGCCAAGCGAGGAATCGACAACAAGAAAAACATCACATCACTTGAACGGCCCCGTGTTGCATACCCATGAACCATGAACCTTTTGGGGCTTGTGAGTTCTTGGATCTAGACCCAAAGCAGGACAAGCCCTTACCTGGTGAGTCTGGCGAGCCTAGCGAACCTAGCTAGCTCCCTGGTTGTGTGTTGCGGCGTCTATCTCCCACGCAAGTGCGCGCCTACGAAGGAGATGTAAAGAGGAAAGGATGGTACCGAACGAAGTGATTGGGATCTGAATCCTTGTTTTTGCTTCTTTTCTCTCTATACTACACTGGTTTGTAGCTTTTCAGTCTTATATCCGTACGGTAGCGTTCAATTTTTCGAGAAGGAGGGGTTTTGGTATGCAAGGTAACGGTTGGACGAACGACCGAGCGAACTGAATGAACGAGCGGCCGGCTTTCTTGCCTGGTCCCCGATCGGTTCTGATTTCGTTGTCCGCGTTCCGCTCCGTTCAGGCGAACTGGGGCCATATCCTACCGGAACCGGGCTCCCTGGACCTGGTTGACGATCTTGCAATGTGACAAGGTCAATCAACCAGCCAGGTCAGCTCACAAGGCTTGTCTGGAACTGCTGCAACCGGAAACCGCGTTCGAACAAGGTGAAGCTAAGGTGGGCTAGGCCGAGTTGGGATATCCCGCGGGGCAGGCCGGGGTGCACGCTCGCTCGCAAGGTCGCACGATCTACGGAACGACGAAACAACACAAAACGAAACGAAACGAAACAAGCCTCAACCGGACCCCGGCCCTGGCGGCGGCGGCGGCGGCAACGGCGGCCAGTGGGCGAACGCCTGGGCAGCGGACTGGAACGACGTGGGCATGGAATATGGACAAGGGGGCCGATTATCAACGGAGCGGAACGTACAAGGAAGTTTTTCAAGTCCATGTTTGGATCTTTTGTTTTCGTCAATTCCTTTTCATGCTTATTACAGAAACATCCATACCTACTCTCCCCATGATCATCCCATACTCCATATCCCATACCTCAGCATCCCAGCATCCCATTTAGCATCCATCCTAACCTCAATGAACAAGAGTCAAAAAAAAGACAGCAGCAGATGATCGCTCTTTTGAAAGGCGGTCTGTGTTTTATCGACTCAAAGATGAAGTCTTGGAACCACTCCTCTGGGACGAGTCTAGTGCTCTTATTTTTTATTATTGTCAAACCGATTAGAGTCTCTCAAGTGTTACTCTTGTTATGGTGGGTGGTATGCATTAGCCACCTATTCATCTTTTAAACCGTTATTTTGTCCCGGTACATGTATTATCTCTTGTTTCGCTTTCTTGTTTCTCCGGGCCTGTTGAAGTTCAGGCTATCGCCAGGTTCGAAGTTCGAGCAGGTCAGTTGAAGATGCCCGATACCAATATCTAGCTCCTTTGGGCTATGGGGAGAGGAAGCGGAAAGCAATTTGTTGTTTCTGGTTTACGATGAGACAGTTCTGTTCACATCTCGTTCTTCTTGGTTGACTCTCGTCTTTTTCTTTTCTTCTGATCATATGATAATGTTTCTGTAAGGACTCATGATCAGAAAGTCGAACTGCTAATTGACCGATATACCTTACAAGATTATAAGAAAGAAACATCGCATCTGAACTCACCTTGGGTAAGGTAAGCAAGCCGAACAAGACTACCTCTAGGTAGGTAAGTAAAGATGGTGCCAGGTACCATACACTCTAGTGTACTTAAATATCCTGTGGTGCCGATGAGCTCAATTATGAAACAAGACCTAATGTACTCACTGTCCGAGTCCCGCAGTGTACGGAGCGGACATCCATTAACAGAATTTTGTTCTACGCTAGAGTGAGCAATAACCTAAGACTTCTAATGTATGTAGGGACTTTGTAGGCTAGTCTGGGTAGACAAACTCACCCAACAAAGTGAGGTGAGTCAGTGATTGGTAGGTAGGAGAAAGCCCATCTACTGGATGACACAAACGGAGGAGCCAAGAGACGATCAAGGGATATACCAGCTCTAGATCGGATCATGTCGGTTCAAGAGAACAAAAGTAAAGTATCGGGAGTAAAATCCATGGAGCTATTGACGACATCACTGTTTTTGGCCGTTGTGACTTGCGGCTCCTTTTCGCCAAGCAAGGTCAGTATCAACCTTCGATAAATATGCTTCCGCGCGGAACAGATACATCATGTTGCGAATTGATGATCAAACGCAATTTATATACGATACCACCCACTAGAACTAGTAGATCGATCAGCGTTGAGATCTGTAGCTCCCTATGTACGTGTGTAGATCAAAAACCCTGACCGAAAGTCTGACGAACTAAAGTGGATTTGGACTGGATTGAATGGATGTCTGGGATATCAACGGAATGGATTCATGGATGGGATATCAAAAGTGTACAAACCTACATTCTATGACCCACACAAAGCAATGTACGTGTAGGTAGGTGTAGAAGATTGGAGGGGGGTGGAAACCCATGGGGTAATAGATATGGACCCAAAATTCGGAACGAACGCCGTCAGTCTTTCTTTCACCTGCTCAAGAAAGGACAGGTTCAGGTCGCTTCTTCCTTAGAACCTAGAACTTTGATAATCAGACAGACATGGAAGGTACTATAGGCCACCAGCGTGGTAGGTACCCAATTTTCATCAACCATCCCAGCTAATAAAAGCAGAGTAAGTGCTATAGCGCTGGACTAATTCCCGAAACGAAGAAAGAAGATGTCCAGGTCCGGTGTTTGAACGAAATCACCCCCGTAAGGTAAGCACGAAGTCCTGTCAACCGGGCAGCCATTATCTGAATAGGTACACAGGGGTCCGTACATAACCAGTCCAGACGCTGTAGGACTATGTCTTGTATTTTCTAGTGTATGTCCACATCCGTCTGACAGAGGCAACAGAAGCAAAGAAAGGCGTAGTGTACATTAGCACTACCATAAGGAGTGTAGGGAGCCAGAGGAAGGTAGCGGCTCATACAGAGGAGCATGTACAGACAGGTATCGTGGGTGTCTACCAAAGTAAATGTAACTACCTTCCCTACCTATGCCGAATCGACCAACCAGGTCTGCCAATGTATTCTGATCGGCGGACGAAAGCTCCGGACAGATGAGCCCGGACACGAAGCCTGGAGTAAGCGCCGGCGCAATTTTGGGTACGAAGGCATAGATCTTTTGACGATCTGACAAATTTAAATAGCTCTCAAATAATTCGATACGTCTTGCCCACTAGCATAGTGTACATACTAGAACTGCAGTCCTGCTAGGGAGCAGAAAAGGGGGAGGATCTTTTGCCAAGCGGACCCTGAGCCTGAATGGAGGCACTGTGGAGGCCAGACCACGCCAGGCCAGTCATCTCATACCTTCGCTCTTACACTGCTATTTGCTTCAAGGGTTTTTTTGCCACAGGACCCTTGATCGGAGTACCACGTAGTGTATATGTGTATACTGATATGATTCCGGAGTTTCTTCAAGAGAAAGTACTAGCTAGGTATGTAGGAAGGGGTGTTACTGGATTTTGGCTACATACCTAGGGGTCTGGAAAACATGTTGTATGGTAGGTATCTGTTCTGTCACCCGGTCATTGCCTCTGCCTGTCACTGGCAACACAGACGTAGAGACACAGATTCACAGACATAACGGAGGTCCGCACAAAAAGAACTAACCAACGGAAGCGAACGGACGTGATGGATAGTCTTCCGATTTCGCTTCACTCTTAAGACAAGAAGTCCAGCTCACCGGTCACAACGAAGCCAACCAGCCGGCCAGGCCATTCCCTCAATCGCCACTGGAGGTTTGTTTGCTCATTCGTGGATTTAGTTCTAGTATCTATCATGATTTGACACCTCTAGTCCATGTGATCCAAAAACACTATCCGGTATGGTGGGTATAAGCATGGCACGAAGCTGGAAAGGAAGCCCCGGAGGATGCCAAAGAAATAGAAAGAAGTGAGCCGAGCCAGTCAGCAGCCCCATGGGCCCCTCCCCATCCTGAAAAAGTATGGGGTCATTCACGAACCAGAGCACACAAATGAGACAGACCATGCTACCACCTCTCTTGTCCTGTCCTGTCCTGTTCTGTTTTGTTCTGTTCTGTCCTGTCCTCATCGGCGCCCTGCCTGGCCTGGTGTTGTGATCAAGTATGACGGTGACCATGTATGACGTCCCACAGAAACACCACAGAACAAGAGAGTTCCCGCCGAGCAACCGGCCGCTGGTACCACGAAAGGGGGGAAGGAAGGCGGAAGAGGGCGAAATCTGGGTGGTTGAGCGTGCGACTTGGGGGCGGGAAGAGGGAAAAGTCCCTAGGGTTCACGGTTGTGGATAGAAGCGCAATCGAGGTAACCAAGAGTATTTTTCTCGATGATCGCCGCAATCTTTCTATATTCGGCCCTCATCTTTTCTCCGCAACCACCTCGATGGCGATCTTGTGGCTCTGGTAACCAGGTCCGGGGTAGACCCTGGCAGTGTTTCGGATGAGAGCATTTGAACCTTGTTCGCGCGCGTTCTGGCAGAGGGCCACTGGCTTCCGAAACCTTATGTGTTTACCACGTGCTGTGTTGAGAATAACGGTGGGAGGCAGAGGCTGTCACTGACATGCGGAATGCTCAACGTGGACGATCCGGGCTGCGACTGGGTAGGGGAGTCGTAGACTATGGGTGCGACATCTGAAAGACGGATGGATTACGAGGAACCAAAATCCCATAGACTGACTAGCGGGCTGTCGATCTGCTCTGTGCCGGGATCGGCCTTGGTGAAGATATGCTTTGGGATCATAAACTCGATGACCGGAGCCTTCTTGACTTCCTTGGACATCTCCGCGTCGATAAGCTGTGGGTTCATGTTAGCCATGTGCTGTATTATACGATCAATAGTGGTTCACTTACACTGCCATAAGAGTGGTCCAGGAAATCCTCCAGGTTGTAAGACTGTTTTGTGAACTGCTCAGAGATGATCTTGGCGATAGTTGCAACGTTGGGATGGTAATGCGACTGCAACTGGACAATCTCCCACAGACAACTGTCAATAGCGTGTGTCTCCATAGGATCCTGCTCATCAGGGAGGAAAGGGTCAAGAACACCTTCTGTCTCGATCAAATCCTTTTCCTCCTTAGTGCGCGGCACACGGTGCATCATGAATGTAGTCAGAGGATGCTTCTTGAAAAGGTTGTAGAACCATGGAACAATGACAACAATGGCGCTTGGTGGTGCGTTGAGGGCGAGACGGGCCAGACGCTTGATAAAGCTTGCCACCAGGACAGCGGGCAAATGGGAGGAGCCCAGGAAGGTGTCGAGGAGGCGGAAGAAGCGTGAGCGATACTTGGAGTGGAGAATGTCGGTATCCAGCAGGGAATAAAGCTTCTGGTAGAAAGATGGGTAGTCGAGGTTGCGTTCCTGGATCAGGTAGAAAACACCCGAGAGGGCCAGGAGGGAGATGGAGCCGCCAGTGTTGTAGCAGTCAGTAAGGAAGTCCATGAGGAGCTCGGGCTTGATGAACCATGGGGCAATCGAGGATGCCATGACGTCCAAAACCTTCTTTCTCTGCTCCTTGCTCAGACCCAGGTTGAATAGAGCCAGCCAGGCTTCCTGTGCCCTCTTCTTATGCTGTGACAGAGATCGTAGTGGGTGCTTCTTCTTGCTGGGTTGCTCGATGTAGAAGTCCTCGAGGTCTTCGGATGACTCTGGAACATCCTCCATCTTGAGGAGGAAATCGAAAACGGTGTTTTGTAGCTCTTCATCGACCGACTGGCGTTCTGTGAGGAAGTCCCTACACAAATTTGTTAGCAACTTGCTACAATGGGTAATTCGGGTCCAACTGATGCCACGTACTTAATTCCCTCGAAAGTGTAAAACCTGATGTCATCGTACTCGTCGATAAACTTGTCGCAGAACTCATCACGCACCTCCTCAACCGGTGACGTGAGGAGCGCACTGATGATGGCATTGAAGAGAGGCCACGGGAAGACGGCCTCGTCCTTGCCCTCCAGGTACTGGGCCTCCGCCTTCAACAAAGCCATGGCCAAAACAAGAGCCTGGGTAGCATGCATGGTACTCTTGAACATGGCGACAAGAGCCTTGTGGTGGTCCGTCAGGCGATCCCGAAGCCATTTTGCGACAGTGGCGTCCTTCTCCGAAGCATCCTTTTTCTTCACCAAACTGCCCGAGGCGAGAAGACGGACAAACACGCGGCACAGAGCCTCGGCGGCGGAAATGGCGGTCTTGGGGTCTTCATTCTGCTTCTCGGCATATTCGATAAGGGTAGCGATGTTGTTGTAGTGCTTCCTGGACTCGTTGATTTGGGATTCGAGGTTCTGGATTTGCGATGCGATGTCTTCCTTCTCGTCGCCGGCCTCGGACTTTTTGCGCTTCTTGATGGGTTCGCCGCTTTCGGAGCGTTTGCGCTTGATGAACGACTTTACGGCCTTGTCTTGTACTGTTGAAGGCATTTTGGCGACAATGTGTGGTTGAATGGACCAGAAAATGAGCAAGTCGACGACTCGAGGAAGGAAAGGGCCGTCGTTCTCAAGCAAAATTTAAGTGGGGCGTCTCCAATGTCAAAGTCCTTCTTTGGCAGTCGCGAGCTGGAGGTGACATTGAAGACTTCTTGGCGCCAAGGTGGGGCCTTTTTCCCGCTCTTCGACTGGCGCTGATTGAAACTTTTCCAGCGTCTTTGCTGAACGAAGCTCTCAGGCTCGAGATCGATCCACGTGACATCCAGGTACTCCGGTAAAGTGCCGGGTCAACCCGTTCCGTTAAAACCTCAATTCGACCTTGAAGCTGCTCAGCAACGTCACTAACAGCCACCCCACGTCCATCCCCTCATCCACAATGGCGTCGCGTCTGGCCAGAACTGCTGTCGGTGAGTAGATTGAGCTCTCGGACGGCCATGTCGGGCGCAAAGACAACCCAGAGACAGTCGCTGACCCGGGCGCATCCAATTCCTTAGGGGCTGCCCGCCTCCGGCCCAGCGTCGTCCCCCGCGTCCTCCCCGCGCTCAGCACCGTCGCTAGCCCCCGCTACTCGTCCGGCCTCCCCGCCGAGGACCCCAAGACCAAGGCCCAGTCCATCATCGACTCCCTTCCCGGCAGCAACCTCATGTCCAAGACCGCCATCCTCTCCTCCGCCGCCGGTCTCTCCATCTACGCCATCTCCAACGAGTACTATGTCATGAACGAGGAGACCGTCGTCGCCTTCTGCTTGCTCTCCGTCTGGGGTGGTCTCATCAAGTTCGGTGGTCCCCTCTACAAGAAGTGGGCCGATGAGCAGTCCGACAAGATCAAGAACATCTTGAACTCTGCCCGTGCCGACCACACTCAGGCCGTCAAGACCCGTATCCAGGACGTCCAGCAGATGTCTAGTGTCATCGACTACACCAAGACTCTCTTTGCTGTTTCCAAGGTAGGCGCTACCAGGATGGGAATTCGGAGTTGGGGATTGGGACCCCGTATGATGCAGGGGGTTTTGCAGATGGATAGGAGGACGCCATAGGATATAAGGGTGGATGGGGGAACCATGGCAAAAGAAAAGAGGCTGACATGGCCTTTAATAGGAAACCGCCAAGCTTGAGGCTGAGGCCTATGAGCTCGAGCAGCGCACCGCTCTCGCCGCCGAGGCCAAGACTGTCCTCGACTCCTGGGTCCGCTACGAGGGCCAGGTCAAGCAGCGCCAGCAGAAGGAGCTCGCCCAGAGCGTTATCGCCAAGGTCCAGAAGGAGCTCGAGAACCCCAAGGTCCTCAAGCAGATCCTTGACCAGTCCGTTGCTGACGTTGAGAGTACGTTTTTCTCACATCCCCGAACATGTGGAAATTCATTGAAAACATACTGACATGCATATACAGAGATCGTTGCCTCTGCCAAGGCTTAAGTACACTATCCGTTAGACTTGCAAGCGAGGTCCCCTTTGTATCAGTGTCCGTCAAAGACCGTGTGAAATAGGCAATACAACTTCTTCGTCTCTATCGGCCCTACTCGACCTTTTACGCATTTATGAAATTCGATATGCCTCCCGAGTTGCCTCATGGATTTTTTTCTCTGGGCGGTGCGGCTTCACGTTGCAGGAAGTCTTGGCTCTGGAAACTGGCAGTTTTGGGGGTCATCAAACTGGGCAAGCCGGGACTTGGAGGAACGGTTGTTTCTATTGCCTGAGTTACGTGGATGCGAAAGTGCCGGATCTTCTTTGTGGCCACCATCAATGGCTCTGCTCGACCAACGCGCTGTCGAAAATGCCACAGGAGGTTTCCAGTTCGGATCAACAGTTCTGCTGTAAACTGATATGGAAGGGGATACTCTGAAAATACGGTGGGTTGTGTAAGTCATCTCATCCAAGCTGCACCTCCGTCACCTTAGACATGGGTACAAGTGATATGCGAACGCTTCGATACAATAAAAGCTTTGGTACACCTTGGGACTTGCCATTTGAGTGTTGCGATGTACAAAGCGGTGCTGGCCCAGACCTTTCTCCGCTTTGGGGAGGAGCGTTGTAGGCTTCAGCAGGTCAGCTCGCACCGGTCCTCTCAAGAACGTGGAACTTCCTCCATGTTACCTTGACGAGTTTCAATCGGATGTACTACTTGACTACATGTTCCCCAGTTTGACAGATGTTACTATGAACAGCATCTGTTTGAATTGGCAAAGGCAAATATCCTACGAAGGTGAGGAGGGGCTTGAAGCTATTTCGTTGCTTGTATGACGAAAGCTGCTGGCGAGCTTGAATGATAGCAGCTTAATGGGGTTTTGAGTGTACACCCCACATTCCTTTGTTAAGTACATAGCCGATAAGCACCCAGTGCCCGCTGTTTGAAGCCACCAGCGCCTAACAGATAAGAACCCCGATACGCACCAATCGAGGCTTTGAGGCTCTGGATGTTCAAGCTTGGATGTGGGGTGCATGTCCCAAGCTCGGCAAGCTTCCATGTCTGGAGTCTCGCCCTGCCGTCCGTCGCTTGTGAATGGGTGGAACCAACCGGTCTTGTTTCATCGTCATTTGATGGAGCCGCTCTCTTTCATGGATGTCCCAGGACCCTCACGATAAAGACGCGAGGGTACTTACAACTTTATCTTTTCTACACTTTAATCATCCTTCATTCAAGTCATCGTCGACCCCGTCTGCCCCGTGTCTCACATTGTACCACATATTCCTAAGGCGTCGTTTTATGCAAGCCGCGTATCATAAGCACCCCCTTTGCCTCCTCCGCGCAACCAACTTTATTGATTTACTTTCGTCGCAAAAACAAACTACCACCGGTCTCATTTGGTGCAGATCACCTAGACGACTGCCATTAGATGAAACGTTCATCTGATTAAGCATCGCCTGACTCGACCGACTCCTCCAAACTATCTTGAAGAGAAGAACAAAGGACCGAAACTCACTTTCGTCTAAAATATCAGTTGTGGACATCAGACCGGTCCTGTCCTTGATATCGAACGCTAAAACGACTGGCCGGGAAAAGGCATGGTGATGGGGGATCAGTCGGGCCGTCGACACCAGCGCGCGCTCCGCATCCAGGAACCCGATCTGGAAGAAAGAAGACCTCTTCTGCCTCGACGGACAACGACAACCGGAACTCAAGATGGCCACCAATTTCACTCACTTGACGGCCAAGCATACACTTGTTGGGACAACCACACCCAACTACCAGTTTACACCAACATCCATCGGATCCGTCGGGATATCATCTCGGTGGTGGAGGACTATCTGAGCCTGGATCAACTCCGCGATGTCCGCATCAACATATCCGTCGTCCGGCCACTGGTGGACAAGTTCTATGAGCAAGACGACATCTCGATAGTCTATTGCTTGCTGGTCAACCGCGCGCAGTTCCTGAACGAGCAGTCTCATCTCAACAATCGGCAAAATGTCAACTACACACGCGCCATGCTATGTGAACTAATAGCCACCCGTATCCTCCGGAGATACAATGAGCATTACGAGGGCCCAGAAGGTCTGTTGGTGCTGGCGCAGATTCTTATTGCTGGCTTTGAGCCGTTCCAGAATGCCCCGCCAGAGATTCGTCAGGAGGTACATGCCCCGACCGCATGGCATAAAACGCTGCCTGCTCTTGAGGTGGCCATCTTGAGTGAGGCTAAGATCTTTTTGAGCTCGACATCATGCCAGAAAATGTAAGTTATGAGAACGAAGTCTTACGGACTCAGTGGGCATGAGGGCTGACATAAGAGTAGTGTGGACGCCATCTATGAGGGACGGGTTATCTACAGTCCTTCCAGTTTCCTGGACCTGATCCCTGATCGATACAAGCAGAAGCCAATATCTTTGTATGACCCTAGGGATGCGCCTTTGTTGAATCAGTACCGTCTGATCGTACCGAGGACGCGGAATATCTTGGAAATCATCCAGTTCATCATCCTTCTGGCGCTCTATCTTGCATTCATGTCCGAAAGAGAGGCAGGTCGTGTAACCACACTGGAAGTCTGCTTCACGGTGTATGCCTTCGGCTGGGTACTCGATCAGTTTGCAACAATCCTTGAACATGGCTGGTACGTAAACACTTCTTCGTCGCTCCTTCAAAAAAAGAGACGTCCCATTAACTCGTCCACAGGCATGTGTACACTCAAAATTTGTGGTCGTTCCTCGATGTCACGTTCGCTTCCATCTACTGGGTCTACCTTATCCTGCGTGTATACGGATGGCAAACTCATGACCAGGAGCTAGGACAACAAGCTCTTGACGTGCTGGCTATGGGCGCACCGGTGCTTATTCCTCGCTTGGCGTTCAATTTGCTCTCCGACAACATTCTTTTCCTGTCCCTTCGGTCCATGATGGCCGACTTTTCTCTACTTACTGTGCTAGCTGGCTGGTAAGCTGTTGTGCTTGTAATGTTACCGTTCTCATGTGCTAACATCTTCATAGGTGTTTCTTCGGATTCCTGTTGTCCCTTGTTTGGCTTGGAAACCATCAGTTCTCTTGGGTGTAAGTCTCGTTTCGGGCCACTGTTCTTATCATTCACTAACTCCTCTATAGGACAATCAGTAAATGGATGATTTACATTTGGTTCGGGCTCGATGGATCGGGCATCCACCATTCGGTAGGTCTCTCCCTCTTATGCCTACATGGTCTGGGATGTAGTCTAACACAAGATTAGATCGACTTCCACAAATATCTAGGACCAGCCCTAATGGTCATGTTCGCCTTCCTCGGCAACACACTATTCCTCACTATCCTTGTGTCGATGCTTTCAAACACCTTCAGCACCATCGTCAGCAACGCAACCGCCGAAATCCAGTTCCGCCATGCCGTGCTGACCCTTGAAGGAGTCAAAGGCGACGCCATATTCGCTTACCAACCCCCCTTCAACATACTCGCCGTCTTCGTCCTCATCCCCCTCAAATGGTTCGTTACCCCGCGCTGGTTCCACAAAATTCACGTCGCGAGCGTGCGATTCCTTAATCTTCCTCTCCTGCTCGTGATCGCCCTGGTCGAGCGTCGCGTTCTACCCCCTATCACCTCGCCAGCAGAAACACCAGCAGAGAGGCCATCAGTCAACTCATGCTCCTCTTCCACCTCCTCCTCGAACCCCCGACGTACCAAAGGCAAAGGCGTGCGCTTCTGGAACAAGTGGCGCATCACCGTGCACAGCGACATAGAGACCGTTTTCGAAGTCCCGCCACCGGATTCCGTGCTTGAGCAAATCGCCGCCGACGACTACCTCACGAAACATTTGATCCGACGACAGTTCGTTCGTGGAAACACGGTGGAAGCACTTCCCAAGCCACTGGCCAAAGACACAAACACGAACAAGAAACAGCCACCTAGTCGTCGCGACAGCATCGCCCCGTTCCCAGGCCTGAGGGCGGAGTTGCAGGGCGTGTTGAGCGAGAGTGACGAGATGAGCGCTATCACCGCGAGGCTGGAGGCTTTGGAGCAGAGTACGAGGAGGATAGAGCTCATGCTAAGGAAACTTACGGGCGGGTTGGACGATGATAAGGATGACACGGCTATTGACGATACAGAGAGCCCGATTCATGATGAGGAGGAGGAAGGGGAGGAGGGGGCGGTGTCGCAGGCTACTACTATGTGATGAATGGAGCTCTAGGGTGATGATGGAAGGAGAATGAGTTGTATAGCTATGAAGTATGAATAGAACAGCGGTTTGATAATGGCCAACGAGGGCAAACTAATGCGCATCATGATGCATGCATGCATCATGAAACTTACTGCTTTCACGACCAAGACCTAGACAGGCAAACAGATGGAAGTCGAAGGGACCGAGGCCGCTCAAGACAGGAGTACGATGGCTCAGTTCAGTTCGTAGGAAAATCTTGAGGCATATCTAGAGGGGTTGTTTGGTGTCATCAGTAGGTCTGTGATCATATCAGTGCTAGGTAAAACGTGATGTTCTGTTTTCAGGAGTTTCAGTATCATCAAAACCCCAAACCTGATCAACATTTGGGAACCATCTGGTAGATTTCTGTTGGTCACTCCTCGCTTCAACAGATAGTTTTGCATCATTACAGTTTGCATTTCTTCCACCGATTCCACTTCCGCATAAGTAAACCACACCTTCGGGCTCCAATACCAATATAAATCTTCCATAGACCCGATCAACCCTTCCCTCCTCGGTATACCCACTGCATGCAGTTAACAACACCAGAACCACACACTATCAAGAATCCACCACATCTTTCCTTCTCCCGAGTCCCGACTTTCAGCAAGATGTCCGCCCCCGACACATACGCCATCGCCATCGCCACCCCACACCGAGGAGGAGAAGTCCCCATTACCTTCCTCTGCGGACACACCTCCCATAAAGGCAGAACTTATGAGCAGGTTGTTCCGAGCCTGAGCCTGGGCGCCTCCATCATCTCCAAAGTCTTACCGGGTCTGGTAATGGTACCACCTTATCCAAATGACAATGCGCCGGTTCCGTGTAAGGTATGTAGAGAGAATAAGGTGTGGGAGTATGACTGGAGGAGAAGGGTGTGGGTTAAGAAGGTGAAGAACGTGAAGAAGGTGAAGAAGGATGTAAGTTGTGAGTGAGGTTGAGGAGCTTGGAGATAGTGGTTTGGGCTAGGATGTGTTGTTTGAATCGGAATTACATTGGTTTTACGAGTCGACGATAAAATGCCGAGTCCTTTTGCAAATTCAGGTTTAATAATATTGACGCAAGTATTCTTTTTCTTTTCATGATGCCTTGTGAAGAGAGTGACTTACTCGGCTGGTCGTTCTTTCCGTCTTTACTTTCACACACGCACACAACTCTTATCACGTGCCAAGGCCAAGCGAGCATTTATCCGAAACTAAAAGGGAACTGCGTGAAAAATTCTGATTCTTTCAGTCAGCGGTGCAAAACGACCTACCTTACCTAAACTGGTCAAAAATTGAAGCAATCCTCAACGTTGTTGTCGCCAAACATCGACATCTGATTGTTTCAATTCTTGAACCTTCTGCGAAACATATTTCGGTCAAGAAGAACAATACCTCTACCGGTCACCTATTTAACCAACCAACCAACATCAACAATCACATAAGGAATACACCCACCAAACGCCGCCACCATGCTCCCAACACCCGACACCTCCCACGTGCCCTACAACCGCGTCTACGAGCCAGCCGAGGACTCCTTCCTGCTACTCGACACGCTTTCGTCCCCCTCCGAAACCGCCTTTCTCTCATCCCGTTTTTCTTCTCCCACCCCTTCTTCCCCCTCCTCCCCCAACCCCGGCGCCCCTTTAATCCTCGAAGTCGGCCCGGGCTCCGGCGTAGTAA
Source organism: Sordaria macrospora (assembly GCF_033870435.1). NCBI lineage: Eukaryota > Fungi > Ascomycota > Sordariomycetes > Sordariales > Sordariaceae > Sordaria > Sordaria macrospora. The sequence goes on along the minus strand of NC_089371.1, from coordinate 7,936,717 downwards.
TCGCCTTCCTAACCGCCCACGCCTCCACCATCTTCGGCACCCCTCACGTGCTCACAACCGCAATTGATGTATCCCCATTTGCTTGCGCCGCCACCGACCTCACCGTGCGCAAAGCTATCACTGAAAACACTTCCACCTCGGGACATTGGACATCACCAATCCAAGGCGATCTTGTCACCCCCCTTCGCGGCGGGTCGGTGGACGTATTGGTGTTTAACCCGCCTTACGTCCCGACCCCCGAGCTCCCGTCGCCTCCGGCCGCGCCGCTGCAGGAGTTGAGAGAGAAAACGACGTTTGAAGAGGACTCGCATTTGTTGGAGCTGACGTATGCGGGGGGGAAAGATGGGATGGAGACCACGGATAGACTAATTGAGGCGTTGCCAAGGGTGTTGAGCGCGCGCGGGGTGGCGTATATTTTGCTTTGTGCGCAGAATAAGCCCGAGGAGGTTAAGGGGAGGATTCGAGCTATGGGTGCTGGTACGAGTGCTGGTGAGGGGGAGGGGATGGGAGAGGGCGAGGGATGGAAGGCGGAGACGGTGGGGACTAGTGGGAAGCAGGCGGGTTGGGAGAAGTTGCAGATTGTGAGGGTTTGGAGGTAATTTGAGGGATGGGATGGAAGGGAAGGAGGGGGGTTATATTTAGGTTGAGGACGGCCAGAGGTGGTTTTTGAGGAGAAGACGGAGGATGGGGATGACAATGGGAGGGAAAAGGGTGATGGACGATAGGTTGCTCCAACACGAAGACGGAACTGATATTAGCAGAAATTAGAGAATGCAATGCGGGAGATCATAGGGAATGAAGAAATATGCAAATGCCGTTTTAACTAAATTCCAACTCCGAAGATGAGAAAAGTTGCCCTATTTTACCATACGAGAGGAGTGGCATCAACACCCGTCCACCCCTTCTCTTCTCTATGTCAGACATGGTATGTATGTTATGTATGTGCTGCACAGATTTCAGAGCCATCTACTCCTTCTGCCTACAATACCCTTCCTCTGTCCGCCGCCCATCTTGATGACGCTTACGTTTATCAACACCGACGATTCAGGACTTAAGAAACATGCACAAAAGCACGCTTCTTGATCGCCTTATTCTCCTCGTTCTCCTCCTCCCACTTCTCATCAACATAATCCTTCACGCTCTTATGCTGCAACTGCATGCCCACGACCTTGAGCGCCGCAATGTTGTATCCCATCTCGTCCTTCTGGCGCTTGAGGGCGCCACGCAAGTTGGTGCGGATGCCATCCAACATGGCGCGCATCGTCTTGCTCGCCACGATCTGCTTGTGGTGGGTCTTGAGCATGAAGAACAGGATGCGGCAAGTAAGCGGGATGTTCATGGAGCGCATGGCAAAGATGTTGAGGAAGGTGAAGAGCATGGGAACGGTGGCGAAGGGCAGAACGAGCAGGGCGTCGTGCAGGGCAGACGCCTTGATCTTCTGCAGCACATTCATGACGTGCTGCTCGGCGCTGATGTTGCCGAGCGCCATGAAGAGCACGTTGCGCTGCGGCGGCGCCACGTTGGGGTTCTGCTGCTTGGCCTCCTCCCACTCCTTGATGGCGTTGAGGTCGGCCATGCCGAGCTCGAGCGCCTCGGCGATTCGCTCACCGGCCATGAGCGTCTCGACCGTCTGCTTGGACGCGGCACCGACTTCGCGGTTCTCGTCCGCGGCGTCGGGGTCTTGCTCGAGCGAGGTGGTGAGCGTACTCTCGTACAGCTCTTCGATCTCCTTCTCACGCTCTTCCTCGAGGAAGATCTGCTCGTCCGTCTCCTCCCATACGCGGATGCTCTTGTCGTGACTGGCACTGATGAGGAACTGGCCGCTGTGGGCGACGGCAATGGCCCAGATCTCGCCGTGATGGCCGTCGATTCTCTGGATCTGCTCGAACTTGTCGGCATCCCAGTACTTGATGGTGCGGTCCTTGGAGGCACTGAAGAAGTGGTGGCCGTTGCCGTCCGAATTGTGAGGAACGAAAGCGACTTGGAGGATGGAGTCCTGGTGACCGAAGAGAGCCTTGTGGCAGTCACCGAAATCGAGACCCCAGATTCTGATATTCTTGTCGGCGGAACTTGTGACGATAAGCTTGTTGTCGTAGGAGATGTCCATGCTGAGGACGGGCAGCTTGTGGCCGTAAAGGTTGAGGTAAAGCTTGAGGGAGTCGACGAAGAAGACCTTGACGGTGCTGTCGAGAAGAGCGACGGCAAGCAGCTTCGCGTCGGGGGAGAACGTTAGACTCAGGATATCGTCCGATACCTTGAGAATCTTGGACTGGACAAGCTTGAGCTTAGGGGTTGTTCTTGAGGTGCCAAGAACTTGTTCCTGAACGATCTTGAAGTCCCAGAATTTGGCCGTCTTGTCAGCACCACCAGACACAACGGACTTGCCGTCGGGGTGGACTTGTAGTGACCAGATAGCATGGCCCTCATGGGCATTGACGCTCTCTAATAGAGATGCCGAAGCCACATCGTAAAGCTGAAGCTCGCCCTCCTTGGTTCCAACCACAACGACCTTGTCGCCGGGCAGGAAGGAACAGCAGAGAGCGTAGCCGCACTCAAATGTCCTGATGCATGTGTTGGTCTTGATGTTCCAGATCTTGAGCGAGCCGTTCGCTGCCGAAGCCAGCATCTTGTCGTCTGAGCTGATGGAGAGGGCACGAATGTCTGTTCGGTGTCCGGGAAGCTCTACCGCAAGGGCTTTGTTGTAGTCTGGCGCATCACCCTTGGACTTGAGCTTGTCCTTTCCAACAATCGTATATGTCTCGAGCAGGTTGTTTGTGCCACCAACAAGGAGCTGGAGGTCCTTGGTTCCTTGACTGAGGGCCCAAGCAACCGACCGAACCTTGCCTGTTGTACGAACGATGACGTGCTGCACAAAGACGTCGGAGATGTCTGCTTTTGAGATATCGTCGGCCTTGTCGTCCTCCTCTTCCGCCTCCGCCTCCTTCTTGCCCTTCTTCGCAGCCAGCTCCCTTCTTCTTCTGCGCTTCCTTGCCAAGCTCTTCTTGATTTCGGATTCGTTTCGTATCCTCCAAATCTCGACAGACTTCTCGACGCCATGTACCGCAAAATAGTCGCGACGGGGGTGGAAGATGACCTCGGCGGCCCTTTCTTTGCTCGAACGGTGTAGTGTGCCGCGGTCGTGGAGGAAGTTGATTGCTTGCGAGAGATCGACCTTGCGTGCTGACGAAGCGAGTCCTGCTACATCCAAAGCCCATACCCTCATCTCGCCGTCGTTACCCGCTGTGACGCACCCGCTCAGGTCAGGCGAAACACCGAGCGCCCAGCACTCGCCGCTGTTCTGTGCCACATGGGTCTCGATACAATGCCGTGATGAGAGATCCCAGAGCTTGATGAGCGCATCCTTGCCGGTCGTCAAGAGGAAACCTTCTGTCGCGTCGTTGTCCAGGACCATGGCCTGCTCTTCGTCGTCGCCGCCCTCGGGTATTGTCGGCTCGGGCTCGATAAACCGCAGTCCTGTGATCTGATCCTTGTGTCCTCGTAGCTTGTACTGGCCGACTTCGGCGACCAAATCCCAAACGATTACATCTGTATCCTTTGCGCCACTGGCCAGGCGCACTCCGGACTTGTCGAAGGCCAGTTGTGTGATTGCCGACTTGTGTCCATTGAAGCTGACGATGACGGTGGAGATCTTGCTATCCCACAGCCTGATGCTGCCGTCCTCGTAGCCGACGGCATATACGTCGGGGTCGGTCTTACTCTGGGCGATGGCGGTGACTTGGGCCTTGCAGTTCTCGTCCTTCCAGCGGTTGAGGAGCTCGCCCTTCTTGATATCCCAGGTTAGAACCTCATTGTTGGCGGCGACAATGGCCTGGCCGGCGCCGGTGCCAGACTTTTCCTTGGAGGAGGTCCAGACGAGATTCGAGGAGCTGGTTGCGACGACGCCGAAGGACTTGGAGGGCTCGAACTTGCTGTTGGATCCATGTGTATTAGAGATGTCATCAGGCGAGACAACGATTTGGAAAACTTACAGGTATGATTTGACCATATTTGCGACAATTGGACAGCCTAGTACTGGTACAAGATGCTGGTCCAAAATAACATGCGCAAGGTCTCTGAGGATTCAATGTCCACTATCACAATCGTAGTGTCGCCGCTGCAGTTAGTGGGTTGCCGTCCCTGAACTTTTTTTTTGGCGTTGCCCGCCGGCAAGCGATAAGATAAGAACTTGGTTCGTTCCATTCATCAGCCACTGCCTGCCGCCCAGTCGACTACCAGTCTGTCCGCTGTGGCTGGCCCGGCCCCTGTCTGAAAGTGGCCCCCCGGTCCGCCGCATCGTCTCACGGCCTGGACGGGTTCTGCGGGGCAGTTTTCAGGCTTGGCGGCATGTCTCCCGGAGCCAGAGTGGAGCCAAAGTGCTGAAGCCTGGAGCCAGCAACGTCAGCCAGCCAGCCTTCCATGTCGCCCCGAAGCGAGAGGACCTGACCTGTAGCACTGCCCGCCCGTGCTAAGGTGACCGCTCTAACAGCTCCCGTCAGCTACCTACCTATCACGGCCCCACCCCCGACACTTGAACCAACACGCAACTGACCGGACCCGGCTTCAACATCTCGACGGCGCCGGATACCTATATACACTGCACAAGGAATTGCAGGCACCATGTTGCTCCTCGACTACCAGAACGTCCTGATCCAGGCGGTGCTCACCGAGCGTTTCGCTCCTGGGTATGTTTTGACCATGGCGCAGTGCGCACCTGTCCGCCGCCCCTGAACTCTTGCGCTGACGCTACCGACCGCCGTCGTCACCGCGCATTTCCAGAGCTTCCCCCGTCAACATCGACCAGACTGTCTCCGACTTTGACGGCGTCGTCTTCCACATCTCCACCCCCGAATCCAAGACCAAGATCCTCGTCTCCCTCCAAATCCGATGCTTCAAGGACCTTGTTCGCTACGGCGCTGAGCAGGTCCTCAACCGCGAATATGGCGACCTTGTTGTCCCTCCCGAAGCCGGCTATGACTTCTCCATCCAGGTCGACCTCGAGAACCTCCCCGCCGAACAGGAGGCTCGCGATGCCCTCGTCATGAAGATTGCCCTGCTGAAGCGCAATGCCATGGCCGCACCCTTCGAGCAGGCCTACCAGGAACACTACGCCCTGAGGGAGGAAGCTTCCAAGTTTACATCCGAGGAGGCGCCACAGGGTGTCCGGGAGGGTGGAGAGGTCAAGGCTATTCACTACCGAGAAGAGGAGGCTATCTACGTCAAGGCCAGCCACGACCGTGTGACCGTCATATTCAGCACCATCTTTAGGGAAGAAACGGACAGAGTATTCGGCAAGGTCTTTATCCAGGAATTCGTCGATGCCCGGCGCAGAGCCATCCAGAACGCTCCCCAGGTTCTGTTCCGTAACGATCCTCCCCTCGAGCTCCAGAATGTTCCCGGGGTCAAGAATACCGGTACAGGCGAGATTGGTTATGTCACTTTTGGTATGCCGCCCCATACCATGAAGCTGTCTCTAGGCTTGACTAACAGTAGCAGTGTTGTTCCCTCGCCATCTCACTCCCCAGCGGATGCCCGATGTTATTTCCCACATTCAGACCTTCCGTGACTACTTCCATTATCACATCAAGGCCTCCAAGGTAAGTGCATTGGGGGATGTGGTGGGCAGAGATCCCCTTCTGACATGTCGTCCCAGGCTTATATCCACTCGCGTATGCGGAAACGCACCGCCGACTTCCTCCAGGTTCTCCGGAGAGCCAGGCCCGATACCGAAGAAAAGGAGAAGAAGACAGCAAGTGGAAGGACGTTCAAGACTGGCGCTTAAGGAGCTTATTCAGCGGTTTGTGTATCAAGTTGCGGTGCCTTTACTTGAAAATTCCTCATGGCAGCAGTCTATCGGCAAAGGCGGCCGAAGATGACCACTTACAGCTATCCAATACAGACGACAATATTAATCACTATCCTAATCATTCTACTCGGTCTCGGTCTCTCTGGCGGACTTGGTCTTGTGCCTGTTGTATATACTTGGGCTAGACCACAAAGTGGCTACAGGCCCAATGTAAGTGATGATAATAACCCTTAGCTGACTCTATTATTTAATTAGACAGCCCCTACTACCATCCCCCTCAATGCGACCACGGCCTTGACTTATACTTTGGATTCTCCTCCGGCCTCCTCTCCCACGGAAACTCAATCTCCTCCAGATTTAAATACCAACTCGGATCGCCCTCCGTCTGCGTCAAGCTCCACCCATTTCCCAACCACCCCAACCCATTCCTACTTCCACTCCCGCTCTCCGTGTCCTCCACACTCTCATAAACCCAATCCTCCCACCTCGGACTCCTGAACGTCTCAACAGCATGCTGTGTACTCCCCGGCCACAGCGCCACGATCCTATCCCCCACTCCCCCCTGGCTCCGATACCAACTCTTGCATTTATCCAGATGCACGGTATCCTTGAAATACGCATCCACGAACTGCACAAAATCTTTCACCCTTTCAGGCTTGGGCTCCATGGACGCGTAATCCTCCTTTTGCAACTTGCGGATGACTGAAACGACGTAGTCCACCTGCGCCTCCAGGATCCGGTTCAAGCTGCCGAACCCGATGGTCGTGTTGGGCCCGAACAGCATCAGGTAGTTGGGAAACCCGTCGACGGCCACGGCGAGGTAAGATTCCGGGTGTGAAGACCAGCGCGAGGACAGCGTGAGGCCGTTGCGCCCCACGATGGGAAAGGGGGGCGAGGTGCAGGCTTGGAAGCCCGTGGCGAAGACGATCACGTCTGCATCTACTTCTACTTGCTTTTGTTTGTCTTCTGTGGTGGTAGTGGTGGTGGTAGTAGTAAGGGCGATGCCGGTGGCAGTGATGTGCGAGATCGGATCGTGGATCGCTGTCACGTTGGGTTGTTGGAGGGCTTCAAGGTATCCCTTTCCTGGCGTGAGGCGGCGGCAACCCGGTGCAAAAGCGGGGATGATCTTTGCAAGCAGGTCGGGACGCGCCGAGAGCTTGGATTCCATGTCTGCCTTGAAGAAGGCTTGGCCCTGGATGGTCGTCGGGTGGCCGGCCATGGTGGAGTTGTGAAGGGAGGTGCCGAAGTCTTCAAAGGCTTTGCGGAACTTGAGGAGAGCGGAGGGGTCGGACCGGAAGAGGACCTTTTGTTCTTCGGTGACTGTTTGGGTTGTTAGTACACTACTTGGCTGATCGAAGGTATGAACGACGGCGTGGTTTGAATAGGATGGAAACTCACACTCAGTCACTTTAGGATCCAACCTCAGATCTTCCATGGTACTATCCCCAAACGCCGACGAGATCCAGGTCGGCGATCGCATGAAGCACGAAAGCGTCGTTCCTTCGAGTTCCTGAAGCTTGGGAACGATCTGGATGGCACTGGAGCCGTTGCCTACAACAGCGATCTTCTTGTTGCGCAGGTCGTAGCTGTGTATTTTCAGTCAGCACACAGTACCGTTTCCAACTCTGCCTTCAAAATTTAGTGAGACGATTTCCTCACCTCTTATCCCAAGCCCCCGAATGCATCTTCTTTCCCTCAAACTTGTCAATCCCCGCAATATCCGGCCATCTCGGCTCGCTAAGCTGGTCACGGGCTGTGATGAGCACGTGTGCCGAATCGGTGAATATTTCTCCGGTGAGTAGGTTCTTGACTTTGATATGCCTTTTTTTTTGGGTCCCAGGTGACTAACTGTCAGCATAAGTAACTAACTAATTATCCAGCTCAGAGGGAGGTAGGATAGTATTCTGGGTATTGAGTAATTGATTGACTAACCATTTCTTCTCCCCATCATGCCACACACACTCCTCCACTTGATGCGACAACTTGATGAACCTCGTCGCTCCGAATCTCTTGGCTACGTCTTGCAGGTATTTCTGGATCTCGTGGCCGGGAGCGTACAGGTTGGACCAGTTCGGGTTGGGCGCGAAGGAGAATTGGTAGGAGTGGGAGGGGATGTCGCAGGCGATGCCTTTTGGTTTGGTTGGATTTGATTAATTGTCAGTTCACCATCATCCGATGTTGGGGGTTTGTTCTGTTCTGCTTTCTTTCTGGGTATGTATCTTGAGGTTCAGTTGTTACATACGTACCTGGATACGTGTTCACCCACCATGTCCCCCCAATTCCTTCGTATTTCTCATAAACCACTAGTTCGACATTTCGTAGTTTCTCTGGTATTCTTCACAATCACAACACATTTATAAAATACTTGTTAGTAGTCTCTTTTTGTGGTGTTGCAAAAGCAAAACTTCATCAACCTGATTGGAAGCAGCGGAGAGGTAGAGGTAGGTAGAGTGAGGAGGTAGTTCTAGCTCACCTAATCGCTGCTCCAATCCCACTATACCCAGCGCCAATGACAACCACCCTCAACGGTCTGAGATTTTCCACCGGTATGTCTTTAAGTGTGAAGTTCGAAAAGGTTTTGGGGCCATCTCCGTTTATGTGCCCCTTCGTGTTCGTAGTTGTCGCCATCTTGACTGAGTGTTATCTACCTGTAGGTAGATACTTGCTGCGATGTGTTGGGTTTGTTGAAGGTTGTACCAGATCAGATCATCAACTTATCAAGGAACAAGAGAAATATGGAAGCAACTAAGGAGGATATCTTCATCTATTCATATATATATATATATATCCCCATAAATATCGTGAGCCCATATTTCTGAATTCCTACCCCTCATCCCGCAAACCCCTTTGTCGGACTTGGAACGGTTCGGTACCGGGTTTACTCAACCAAACGTGCCGCACAGCGGCAGCACGTTGGCGGTTGGCCTTGAATCTACGTTACAGTGTTCGGTGCAAGGGTCTCGTATACTTTGGGGTCATAAGAGTGGTCCTTGATGTTGTAATTCCGGGACTGTGGGATATGTATGAATGACACTGCTCTGTGGTCTGTCTGTGTGTAGTAGTTATGTAGTACGACCTAGCCTAGACCCAGTACTCCCTAGTCCCCCTTACTAAACTATTACGGAGATCGATGTTGGGACGTGGAATGAGTGCGGGAGAGGAGGTGGGAGAGGAGGTGGGAGTTATACCTACCTAGTGTACAGTGAAGAAGAGATCATGAGACTAGGCTTGTTGTTGGAGTGTGGGATATCTGCAGGTGCTGATCTAAAGCGGTATACGTGTACATCATAAGGGACAAGAGAGGACTAGACAAATGGAAATGGGAACTTGTAAGCGGCGAGAGTTACTTTGAGAGAGTGACTTGGACGCTCAAAAGAAAGGCATCGTTACACTTCTGTTAGGCAGCGGCGGAATCGTGCGAATGCCGTCCATGCGGATGGAATAGGTAGGGGGGTAATGTTGCGAGTGCGGGGTGAACTATGATACTCCGACCCCGATGAAGAAGGAAAGGGAAGTGATGGTGTAGTTATGTAAACTTTTCGGCAGACTAAATCTCATCAGCCATTGGACGATCAGGATAACATTTCGCGGTACCTGCTTAGAACTCACATCGTGGTAGCTACCTAGGCATTCACCACAAGTCCAATTATCGTGATCATGTAGTAAGTGCGGTCATGCTCTCCTATTATTATCTATACTCTAACAGAGTTGCATAGTCTAAGTTATTCTTCAAAGGAAATCCACCCATCTTCTTTGTTTGCTTTCTTTTTTTTTTTTTTTGCTTTTCTCCTCCCTTCTTTTTTTTACTCTTTATCCTCCTCTACCCACTGCCAACCCGGAAATCATAGCGGGTTGCGCTACAGAAAAACAGAAACATCAAAGGGTATCAACAAGCCAGCAAGGCTTAGGAAAAACCAAGGACCAAAACAGACGAGCCAGGACCGCACCAAATCAAAACTGGATGAAGTCCTTTTGCTCGGCGAAATCCAAGTCGGGATCGTCGTCCTGGCCAACAAACTCGTCAACCTCGTCTGAGTCGACATCATCGCTATCGACCGATTCATCGTCGCTGGAAAGATCCTCCATCTCAGCGTCGTCGCGGGCATTAGCTCTGCGCAAGACGCTCGCCCTTTCCCTATGCGGTAATTTACAACCCTTGGTATTACACACGCCAGTGTTGCTGAAGTCGGGACATTCGAAAACATGGCGGTCAGTGCAGCTTGCACCCTTCTCGCAGTAGCCGTAGAGTCCAAACTCTCGGCAGACCGGGGCAGCTGGAGACACTTTTGCGTGAGTGAATTTGCAATCAGGTTTAGTGCAACTGTCCTTGATGAAGTGCAAGCAAGTGGGGATGCGTTCAGCGGAGAGTTCGTGCGAGAGATCGCAAGAGTCACCGTTGACGCATTCCCCTTGCTGGAGAAAGTCCTTGCAAACGGCAACCTTGGCCGGGTCGTGGATGTATCGGCACCGGGGGCCTTTGGTGCATGAACCTGCCAGTGTATGTCAGTATCAACATCTTTTGGACTTACCAGACCCAGTCTTTTCGACGTGGTGTCGGTTGAAGTTCCGAAATCTGGAAAATTGGAGTTACCGGTCATGGAGAAGTTGCGGCAAGGCACGTTGACCTTCTTCACAGCGCTGGATTGACTATAACAAGTTAGCGGATGATTCAAAGGGGACCGGGCCACATACCGCTGCGCTTTAACAATGCCATGGCGGTACAAGTTCCCGTTTTTACTGCGGTAGAACTTGACACCGCCTACGATGGCCATTTTCGGGGTCGGCCCCGAGTTGAGATCGCCTGTGAAAGGGTGAGTATTGGGCACAGCCAGCGCTTGCGACGGCGGTCTCGACGCACCGGGAATCTTGACGAGTTTGCTTCCGTTCTTCGTGACGGCAAAACGTATACCCTGCACCGTTAGTTCATACTGGTTAGGCATCGCTGCCGAGCGATTGCCAGCACGGTGTAGATGGTTGATCAACTTGGTCCGTTCCAGATCATCTCTCTGCTGTTGCTTCTGGCGCAGGGTTTGCTCGATGGCACGAGTGCGAGCCTGGGCTTCCTTCTGATAGATGGACGAGTTGATGATTTGACGGTGACGGTCGTTCTTTGCTACCCAGGACGACGTGGACGAGTCCGACGTGGCGCCCGAGCTAGGCTGACCGGCTTTACCTTGTTGAGACGCGCCATTCAACACCAAGGTCCTATGACGGTGGACAGGCTTGGTGAAATGGCCGCGAGTTGGTGGGTATGGGTAGCCTCCTCTTTGATGACGCCAGCTTCCAGAATAACCTGAGTCTTCACGACCGTCAATACCAGCTCGGTTGCTGTTTCGAGACCCGACGGACGTACGATGATGCGGCGGTGCGTGGCTGCTCTGCGGCGGAACAAGGCCTGCTTGTTGGTTTTTGTGCTGGTTGATCTGACCGGCCACACGCGCGATCTTTTCCATCAGCTCCTGATCCTCGGGGGACATTGTCATCTTGCTATCTGTTTGTTCGGATCCAAGAGCCGACACAGATGGTTGCTGTTTTGCGATTCAAATATCAGAAGAGTTTCGAGATATTGCGTAAGAGTTGGATAATAAGGCGATCGTCTTGCGTCGGTTATTCAAAGTGAAGCAAAAGCGACGAATGGTCGCGATGATTGCGGCGGCGCGCAAAAACAGATGATGGATGCAAGGTGGAAGGATTTTGGTTCATTGTCCAACGGAGAACTGCCAGTGATCTGTGAGGGGGGACGCGCCAGAGTGCAGCCAATCAGACGATAGCCAAGATCGCTATCAGAGAAAGAAGGCCCTGGAACAATGCGTCACCAGTCACCACCTTCACTGAAAGAGGTACAAGGGCACTTGTCATCAAAGACCCCACTAGCCGCTTCACTTGCGGGAGAGCGGGTCGCGCTAGGCTCAAGTAGTGGCTTACATAATACTTGAAAAGGTACGTACCTAGGTACGGTCTTTGTCCTGACGTTGACGTTCGCGGCTGCTGTCAACCAAGCAACCTCAACAACAACAACCACGACAATCACGCCCCCAACTTTCGGTCCACGCTGCCACAAGACCCCGATAACCAACGAACGAGCGAGATAATATCTACGTGTACATCGATATCCACTAGATCCGTGACAACGACCAACTTCAAACATGGCCGATCCCATGAGAATCAAGCCTGACCCGGACGCTGCTTTCGCCGAAGACGACCTAGATGAATCAGCCGACTTGGGATTTTACGATCCCAATGATTTCCCTCTGAAAAATGCCTACCTCGCTCGCCTCCCAGGCTATGTCTGGCAAGCATGGGCTTCGCTTCCCGACGATGCGGAAATTCAGATCGGGAATGTCCGTCGCATTGTCCAAGAAGGTCAACCGGAGGTCGGTTCCATCACCTCGCCCTGGACACTATATTGTCTTAAATAGGCTTGCTGACAATGTTTGCACTCTCAGAAGCTCCAAATTCTCCTTGACGACCTTCCGCAGCACAAAGAAATTCCCAAGGAATACAACCTCGACATGGTAGATGCCAACGTCAACAACACATTCGTCTTCGGTGAACACGACCACCCAAGTTATGCTGCCAAGAACAAGGAGCGGGCTGAGGCTTTGGCTCAGGGCATACCGGCACACCTTGTCCGCCAGCAGATGAGGCAGTCAGAACCGCCTCAGGAACGCGCAAAGAAGGGACAGCAGTACACCAAGAAGGCTATTCCGAGTTCGTCATAACCAATTCCTCAGCTGGTCTGTCCGACAGGTGCTAACTTCAGACTCCAGAACAAACGACGATTGTAGCGACCATCAAGCGTGAGGTGGTGGCCACTCCTTTGGAGAATCCGGAGACAGATTATGCGCTCGCAGCTCGAGGCCAGAAGCAGACGGCTCCCAAACATACAGTACAGGTCCTGGATCGTCTGCCGCCCAATGGTATTACGGATCCCAAGGGTTGGGAAACATTCTTGGTGCGTGTTATCGAAGAATTATTACCACTGGAGCTTCCACTAACACCAAACAACAGCGCACGACCGAGGCTCCGAGCAAGGCCAAGAAGATGGACAACAAGACCGCTCGCTGGCCCGAAAACCAGCTTCTCGACGAGCTCGCCAAATGCTTCTCCGTCTATATGTACTGGTCCATCAAGGCACTGCGCTCTCGAATCCCTCAGCCCGAGGCTTTCATCCGAGAGTGCTTGGACAAGATTGCCGTTATTCATCGAGCGGGTACTTTTGCGAACCACTGGTCTCTCAAGCCGGAATATCAGAGTATGATTTCCGACAAGGATCTACCGGCACCAACCAACGAAGCGGCACCCAAACCCGAAATCGCATCCGAGGATGAGGATGATGACGATATCAAGATGGAGGACGTTCTGTTTTAAAACGGCAGGACTAGGCAGGGTCTTGAGGGAGGCCATTTTCCTTGTGGCCCATAACTTGCTTTGCGTCAGGCGTTTTGGGTAGACTGGGTTTGCTGCGTTTTTTCTTTGCTCGCAAGACGAACGGTTTTTAGGACCATGCTCATACAATGATACCCGTTGCATCACTCAACAAGAATCACTTTCCTACTTTGAAATGTTTATTCCTTGCATTTTTTGCTTTCAACGGTTTGCAGCTGTTGGTTATTCAACTGCTTTCATATTCCAAACATTAGCCACAATGTGTGACGATGGTAACAACACCTTGGGCGATTCCCTGTGTCTGATGTCAAACATATTGTCCATAAATGAAGTGGGGCACGCTGTTAATCAGCGCTGTTGTAAATGGTCAGTTACCTATATATTAGGTACACTGGCTGCCTGTACCTTCCTTTGCTCCCTGACTACAGTCCTTCTAACTTCCTCACAACTTGCATCCGCCATTCTTTACAACCACGAAAGCCCCCAAAATTCGCACCTTATCCCAACCAAGCCTCTTTCCTTAATTTCGATGCCCTTCTGGAAAACCGCTCATCAAAGCATAACCCGCAACCTTTTCTCCATCAAAAGAATGGATCGCCTCATAGTCTTCGACTTTGACGGTACCGTCACCCAACAAGACACTATCAACTTTCTCGCTCAACTCCCCATCTACTCTAACCATCTCGGCCGCCTTCGAGAGGAGGCTCGCAAGAAGTGGAGGAACATAGTCGACCTCTACGTCGCCGACCACGCAAAGCACAAGGAGTCATACGTCCCCAAAGCCGAAGACAGAAAAACCTTGGCGGAGGAGCTGGCGTACCTGGAGAGCTTGAGAACGGTCGAAGTGGCGAGTGCGGAGAGGGTAGTCAACTCCAAGTTCTTTGCCTGGTTGACGAGGGAACAATTTGTGGAGCTTGGGAGGCGGGCTAGAGAGAATGGCGAGGATCCAGAATGGGAGGGGGGTGAAGGTGAAGGAGATATTGTAAGAGTGAGGAAGGGGTTCTCGGAGTTTGTGCGACAAGCTAAAGCGCGAGGAGATAAGTTGGGGATAGTGAGCGTGAACTGGTCACAGGCGTTCGTTGAAGGGGTGATTGGGGCAGAAGAAGAAGAAGAAGATGTTGAGGATAGAGATCAGGGTCAGTGTCAGGGTCACAAAAAAGGCTTCTTTGTCAAGAGGGTTAATGAGATTAAGTATCCTGACGGAGAGCTGGAAGGACCGCGGGAGATGGGAGGGAAGGTGATGATGACTGCTAGGGATAAGTTGGAGGCTTTTGAGACGATGTTATTGGATGAGGTTGCGGATGGTGATGGTGATGGGGAGAAGATCAAAGAGAAGCGTGGTAGAGGAAGCGTGTACTTTGGCGATTCGGTGACGGATTTGGAGTGTTTGTTGAGAGCGGATACGGGGATCGTGGTGGTGAATGAGGGCGAGGAGGAGAAGAGCAAGTTGTTGGGCACTTTGCAGAGGTTGGGATTCGAGGTGCCACATGTGTCGGAAGCCCGACAGGGTGCAAAGTTGGCGTGGGCGAGAGATTTTGAGGAGGTTTTGGGGAGTAAGATTTTGGGCTGAGCGCCTCCTGAGAATATGGTGCCTAATTAGTGAATGGGTGAAAGCCATGGAGATGCATGGCCTTGTTCACTCTATGTTCGTTAGAGTATGGTACCAATGACAGACAAGTCGGAATTTCGTTTAGTTAATGTGTTTGAGCCACAGATCCAAGGAAAGTAAATGATACCTCTAAGCTCTCCCCATAAACTCTTGATGTTTGATCAGTAATGGATATTAGGACTTATTACCTGTGTGTTTGTCTCTTTAGTTTCCATTGTTCTCATTTTTCTCACCGGTCAATGACACCACCAATTTTGTGAGCACAAATTCTTTGTTCCACAGCAACATATCACAACTGGTTTTTCTGCTGTCATCCGAACATTATCACTGATTGAAAGCACCGTTAGTTTGTGCTGGAACATTGTACCAAGCTTCTTCATTCCATCAACAAACAAAAGTATATAACAAGCAAGTCATGCCCACGTCCAACACCGCGTGTGTGTGTGTGTATACCAAACATCTTCATCCCTTGGATACATAGATTGTACCAACTGCAGTACTACTCCGCTTTAGGAACCCGTTACACCCGGTTGACCACAAGCAAAGGCCACCTACCAAAACAACAACACGCGCCCAAAAATGTGTATCCACCACCGTCTCATCTACCGCAAATGCGGCCACTCCACCTGGCTAGGCATAACCAAAAAGTGCCAGACAGAGCGCAGCTTTGACCAAGGTAAGACCGACGAGGGGTGCAATGTCATGTGGGCCCATCCGCTTTCTACGTATCGGGTCGACAGGTGTTGCGAGAGCTGTGGCGTCAAAAGAGTGACGACAGATCGGGTTATTGATGAGATTAGAGCGAAAATCCAGTTTACTAGGGAGCTGTTGGCTAAGATCCAGGAGGCTTCTCGAGGTTTGGAACGACGTGTTGAGGAGAGTGAAAAGGGGAGTAGTGATGGTGGGGAAAGTAAACAGTCGTCGTCGGTTAGGTCGGATGAAAGAGGGAAATCGCCTGAGGTGGTGGTAATCGTCGATGACGATGGTGATGGTGATGATGATGATTATGTCGTCAAAGAGGCAGAGATGATGGATCTTATCGATCCTGATGAGGTGATTAAGGTGAGTCAAGCTAACTTTCGAGATATGGTAGCGTTTGCGAGGGAATATGCCTCCGCCTCCATTCTGGGGTGAAACTTCCGATTAGTATCGAATTTTCAAGTTACCATTCAATTATCATCCCCAAATTTCTTCTCGATTCCCTTTCTTCATAGGCATCAACTTGTAATAGACTAGTAGTTAACACATCATGTAGAAAAACGAACAGTTTGTCGGCGGTATCAGCATCGATCTCCAGTCATCTGTGAAACCTCAGCAGACTCCGAGAAGGCGATTGAAGGGTAAGTTGAAGATCAAGATTCCGATTAGCAACTCCTTGCAAAGTCGACATGTCATCGTCGAAGATCATGCTCCCTTACATGCTAGGTAAGCTTCAAGTGACATTCCTCAGCCCAGTCTCTGGGGTCCTGTCAGCGAGCATGCCACTAACAACGGCCCTCAAGTAGTGATAAAGAGGTGGCACGGCCACTCAGCCATGAAGACGGGCTCAGCCAATGTAGCGAATCGCTCTTCTCGGACGAGACAAGTCACGAACTGACCATGAGCGACGTGACCCCATGATCGATCACTTGTCTTCAACAAGATGGCATTCGGTGGTTGGGAACAGAAAAGGAAAGGGTTCCAAGTCAGCTGGAGGGACGGGTCACTCTTGGCGCTGCTGTCAAAAAGAGGAGCCAATCCCCACAGACAAGCAATGATGATGTGAGTGGGGCCGTGCACTGAGTCCCTTAAATCCTCCAGCCCCAACCGGTTCGTCATATCGCATAAAACGCAGGAACGCGCATCGCGACCGACATCACCGCATTGCCCCATTTTCCCCATTCCCCCACCTGGCAGCTCTTGACGATGCCATGGGGTCTGTGGGCATCGCCTACCACAAACAGTGGGAAGGATGAGGGGAAACCATCACCTTCTCATTCAACCAACTCTTCATCAACCACCACAACATCAACAGCAAGCGCCAACAACAGTGACCATGGCATCTTCAACACGTCTACGAATCCCTTTCCCAACTCTCCTCCTCGCCCGGCCGAGCGTGCGCTGCCCGTAGGCTTAACCGACATGCCGCCCATCCCACCCCAACTCAAAAAGAAAACCATCTCTTGGAATGACTCCCTATGGACGCTCATTGACTGGCAGCACTACCAAGAGCCGCGATCGATCGTGCTTTACACCCTTCCGACCATCGGCGCTTTCGCACTCTTCGGAATCTGGCGCTCGTTTCTCCGCCGCTTTCGCGGCACCGCATATATCTCGCCGGGGTTCTTTCGGCGGCGCACGCTGCTAGGCAAGGCGACGAGCGTGGGCGATGGCGATGGATTCCATTTCTTCCACACGCCCGGCGGACGGCTGGCGGGATGGGGCTGGTTGCGCAAGGTGCCGACAGGTAGAAAGGAGTTGAGGGATCGAACGGTTAGTTTAAATCTTCGCGCTGTTTCTGATTGAGGCGCTGTAAATGAGGGCGGCGATAAGTGTTAACTCGTGCGCTTTTACACACATTCAGATCCCAATCCGCATCGCAGGCATTGACGCCCCCGAAGGCGCCCACTTCGGCCGACCCGCGCAACCCTACTCGAAAGAAGCTCTCGAATGGCTCCGAAGCTACATCCTCAATAAGCGCGTATGGGCGCGCATATACCGCAAGGACCAATACGACCGGGTCGTCGCGACCGTCTTCGTCCGAAAACCGCCCTTGTTCCTGCGCAAGGATGTCGGGCTGGAGATGCTCAAGCAGGGGCTGGCGACCACGTACGAAGCGAAGTCGGGCGCGGAGTTTGGTGGCCCCAAGATGGAGCAGGTATATAAGAATGCGGAGGCGGTGGCGAGGAGGAAGGGCAAGGGGATGTGGGCGAATACATTGACGGGCTTCTTTGGCCTGGGGAGTAGGAAGGAGATTGAGAGCCCGAGGCAGTATAAGGATCGGATGAGGGCGGCGGGGAATACTATACTGAAGAAGCCCAAGGCGACGAGCGCTGCGAAGAAGGCCACGGCCGTGAAGATGGAGACGGTGGCTGTTGTGAAGAAGGAAACAGCGGCTGGGAAGAAGGTGAAGACAAAGACGACGGCTGCAGATAGCGCCGCGGCAAAGAAGGTATGATGATGATCCTAGGATATGGATAACGACTGATGATACCCATGAAATGATATATTTGAGAATGGATCTGGTCTCTGATCGTCTAAACTTGTCACTACACTTCGCAATGCATGTGACTAGGGCCTATCCCGTGTAGACGATGCGCAACTGGTATTGAAGACATGCGTAAACCCCTTGTTAAGGAGGTATAAGAGATGGCATATGAAGAGATGGCATATGAAATCTGATCTCCAAACCACATGGCGAGCCAATACCCTCCATGTTTCGTCTCCAAACTTAATTCCACAAACGCGCAGTTACTTTTCGTAGATCCTACGTCAACAATGCGGTGCAAAGGCCGGATGAACGCCCGCAGGCCCCAAAATGTTTCGCATAAGCCTTATGCAACGCACGTCTGTCGATCCCGAACGCAAAGCCTTTTCTAGGGGTTCTTTTCAACGCATGATCGACGCTGGGTGATGTGTTCCCAACGAACAAAGCAACGACGAGTGGGATGAAAAAACCAACGATAGACATTTGTCATAACTTCGAGCATATTGGTACCTGGTAAGGTGGCGGATGAACTGACATGACCGGAGAGACCAACCAGACCCCTAAGTATATCGCCAACTTGTTTTCATTCACACTTGTCCCCAACGATGAAAGCTCCCGCTCAACGGCCCCACGGCGGATGCAATCACGGCCCGCGAAGAGGGCACACAGAGCTGTTGAAAGCTTATACCGTTAAGTCCGGCTCTTTTCAAGCGCCGCCGAGGTCTTGTGTGTGGGGGGGATGGGATCCACCGATGATGCCCGACGGCCGGTCCGCGCGGCGGGGGCCTCGTGGTTTCGCGTGCTTTGTGCAGATGCCCCGCAGGGGCGCCCGGAGGCACGAGGAATTTCGGAAGTCTCGTCAAGCTTTCAAGAAGCCACCTTGTAACCCGATTGTTTCCTCTTGATGAGTTGTCGGTGGTGTTATCCCGAAGCAATTGCCTGAGTGAGATGTACTCATGCGAAGCAACATACTTTACACCGAAACTCGTACCCACGCACCTGCCCGAGACAAGCCACTGCAGTGAATCGTGGGGTTATCGCCGTTCCTGAAAGCGATTAGCGGTAAATGGCTGGAGGACTCTGGGACAGCCCCTGTCGCCATTCTCCCAACTAACCCCAATCGCGCGATGGTCCCTACGCAAGAAACACCGGGTGCCCCTGAGTTGTCCGCTGTGGACTGCTTGGGCTTGGCCGATGGAGCTGAGTGGTGTTGACGCTGGTGAGTGCCGACAAGCTGAGATTTTCACTTCCTCGCGCTTGAAGAAACGAAAAGCAAAACAAACACCGGGGTTCTTGGATGAAGTGGAAAGGGAGCCCACGACACTCATTTCAGCAATCATTGTCTTTTACGATATCCATCATTCTTTTCGCCCTTCAATCGGGCTGTTAGTTCCCTTTATTTCTTTCGCTTTTCCAGTATTTCGGAACATTCTCAAGCAACCACGGGTAGCCGCCCTGCCACTCTTTTTCGTATTGTGTTTGCGCAGTCGTCCCGCCGTTTCCAATCGCTAGAACTCTGAAGAAGGTCCCGGCCACACGGCCCCTGATCGTCGGTTTTAAGGTCGTTCTCTGACAGCAAGCAATTGAAGCCTCGGTCTTGTGATAAAGGAGAGCTCGTTGCGACTGTGATTCATTCACGTCACAGCACAGCGTTCTTGGTTGGTACTCAAAACTCCAAAATCGGCGGAAGTAGACACCAAACAACAGCTTGAAACACTTTTGTCTTCCTTGTGTAGCTTGGGTTGAAGAGAGAGACGTTTTGTGCGACGAAAGAGCATCTTGGGGTTGCACGACGAGCCGCCTGCAAAGCGGAGCAAACACTCATTTAAGTTGTGGAGCACTCCTTAATAAACGACATTGAAGGTCAAGCGCAAGGGAGAACTGGAAGTGGAAGATCAAAGAAATCGCCCCCTGGCCAACCAACCAATCCTTCGGCTCATCGCTTTTATCGATCAGAGGCTCAAAGCTATCAATCATATCGAAAACATCGAGAATACTCGAGGAAGCACAAGTAAAAACGTGCGCCCGGTGATTCGCCACCACGCCGCCGTCGTCCAGAGCTGTCTGAGCGCGCGGGCCATCCCTCACACACGCACCTGGCACTTCGAAAACGCAGGCAAGCACGGCAAGCAACCCTGAGCTCAGAAGTGCAGCAGCCCGGTGCAGGCGCAAGCAATCTGATCCCGAGGGACACGAGTAACATCAAATCAAAACCACATCGACACCAAGGACAAGCCTTTAAAGGTTGTCCTTGGTTCTTGTCCAGGGAGTGACGCATCTTAGCTTGTGCTGCCATTTGGGACACTGGGAGGACATCGAAAAGGCCGAGAACAGGAACAGAAGCAGCATCAGCAGCTTGGTTGCCCAGCCAGGACTAATCTCTTTCAAGGCTGGTTGAAAGTGACGGCATACCCCATCCGACGTTCCATTCGTCGATGCAGCTACGGTTGTGTTTCCCGTTGTAGACAAGCGGACATTGCGCTGACCCAGGTTGCCCAGTCATTTGCAAGAGGGAAGGAGCACAACGAGGGACAGAGACAGGAACAGGAACAGCGCCTGCCGTCTGTGAGAAAGAGGAATTTGCGGTCCGTGCAACGTGCAACGAGAGGCAACGACCGAAACTTGCCCGTTCACGCCAACAGCACCCCCAACCCAACACATACCATAGTACCACAACTTCCACTCATTTTCTTCGACTACCCAGACGGGAGGTCGGGTCACCCTCCATCTCAGCATTCTTGAGCGTCATCACACATTTTCAAGGCGGCACCCGCCCGGCCAGCCATATCAAGGCGAAAATCACAACAAACCTAACCAGGTCCCAAGGTGGTCGCGAAGCCCAACTCTTTGTCGACACCAACAACAGACCTCGTCGCCGTCAGGTCCCGTTTCTCATTCTCTCCTGTCCTTAGCAAACCCGCTTGCTATCGACGACCGGGATACTCCCCCCTAATTCCACTTGATTCTAATTATTATCACCTTCGTTTGAGCCCGTCTAAAAACGGCGCTCGTTTTCAAGATCGTCGTCCCGGACCTGGAGATCTCACCTAATTGACGTCGGCGGCAACTTCCACTACTCAAACCATCACGCGCTCGGTCCCCACCCTATCGCGAACTGTTCAGCTGTTTAGGTACTCACCATCGTGGTTATGGCCTTCCGATCATAGCAACTTTAACCCCGACTACCACGACCAAGAGCAGTATACGTGCTCATCCCTGGTCGGCGACCTTTTTCTCCACCACATAAACTTACTCGGAACCGCGATGCGACTACCTTTCCGCCGGCGCAATGATGCGCGTGGCCAGTCTTTCTCTCCGATATCACTTCTTCTCACCTTAACCTCAGTAGCGCTATCACCCGCCACCGCGATATCGTTTACCCCCGCGCCCGTGACAAACCTTGACCTCAAGGACCTTGGTCGGGTAGCCCTTGCTGGCGACTTTTCCGGCATATCTCTCTTCCAGTTCGAGGAACAGAATGAGCGACCTTTCAAGACAAATGGCAGCCAGTCGCTTATGGCACGCATGCCCAACGGCATTTTCGGCCCCGTTGTCACCACCGATGCGACCATCCTGACCATGTGTAATTTTGTGGAGGACAGTGGGAAATCTGGACTCATCATCGCCGGAAACTTCACGAGCTTGCAACTGCCGACACACGGAAGCGAGAGTCCCACCATTAAGGAGTCCAAAGCGATAGCGCTGTTCGACCCAAACACATCCAAGATCGAGACGCTTTCAGGTCTAGAAGGTCAGGTCTATGCTGTACTATGTGACCGTGACACCAACTCGGTATACGTGGGTGGAAGCTTCGAGGGGGAAACTTCTAGGAATGCGATCGCATGGGTTGGGGGACAGGGATGGACGGAACTGCCATTTAAGGGGTTTAATGGACCTGTCAACTCCATAACGAAGGCATCCAATGGTCATATCATTTGGGGTGGAACTTTCACAGGTCTGGGGAATGCGACTGCGCCGACAGAGCGCGATGGACAAGTCATCAACCTCTCCACCGCCGACATCTCGGCCGGCTCTTCGACAACCAGGGAGGAGTTCAGTGATCCTAAGAACATCGTGTGCAGCACTAGCGGAGCCGATGGAACAGGCAAGACGTGGTTGTTGCAGGAGAACTCACCGGGATTCTGGCAGGCAAAGTTTAGACACGGTTTCCGCCCGACGAAGCTTCGCCTTTACAACACCCACCAGGACGGCGCTGGAACGAAGACATGGCGATTCACTGCGCTCCCCATCAACGGCATCATGAACATGACCTATGTTGACCCAGTCACGAAGAAGAACGCCACTTGCACGAGCGAGTGCCCACTGAGCAACGATAAGGATACCAAGTTCCAGGAATTCCATTTCGTCAACGTCATCGGTATGAACGAATTTCGAATCGATATCTCGGACTATTACGGAAGCGGTGGAGGTTTGAACGGGATCGAGCTCTTTGGAGACGATATTTATTCGTACGCGATCGATGACTTCAACGAGCCTAGCTGCGCAAATCTCGAGTTCAAGTCGTCTTCTACTAAAACAGGCCCTTGGAAGGTTACGCCTTCTCACCAGAGTACCGCCGAATACCTGACTGCCCAGATATCTGCACCCATTACCAATACCTCAGCCAAGATCGTTTTCTCGCCGGACATCAGGGAATCGGGCTTTTACACCGTCAACTTGTATACGCCCGGTTGCATCCAGGATGACACATGTGCGACCAGAGGACAGGTCCAGATTACAGGTCAAATGGTTGCCGACCGTACCAGGGATGACTTCGAAACTCAAGTATTTTACCAGACAAACAACTTCGACAAGTACGATCAGATTTACCGGGGCAACATAGATGCGAGCTCATCAAGCTTCCGACCCCAGGTCACCTTGACACCACTTGCCGGCCAGAACTTGGCCAATATCACTCTTGTCGCCCAAAGCGTCAGTTTCACTTTGATTAACAGTACAGGTGGCCTGAACGGTTTATTTGAATATACGCCTGGCCGGCCAGTGAATGTTAGCGACTTCACGGCCTCAGCTATCAATCGCCTTGGATCGAGCTTCTCTGGTAAATCTGCTGTCAACACTCTCGCCACCTCTGGCGATGCCGTTTTTGTTGGAGGCAACTTCACCTCGCCATCTGTTCAGCACGTCGTTGCCCTGAACACCAAGGACTCGACAAACAAGACATTGGGTGGTGGACTCAACGGCGAGGTTGAATCGATGCTTTTGGAGGGTAACACGCTGTACGTTGGAGGAAGTTTTAACAGCACTTCCGAAAAGTCAGTAGACGGTCTCAACAATGTGGCCGCCTACGATACCGAGAAGAACGCATGGAACACCCTCGGTGCTGGTGTTAACGGCAAGGTCATGCGCGTTGTCGGGTTGACGATGAACATTACCGGGTCTACGCCAGAGTTTGTCGTCAGTGTCAACGGCGACTTTGACGAGTTGAATGCCTTTGACAAGAACCCTGCTGTTTCCGTAACTGGTTTCGGCATCTGGGTGCCTTCGCAGAAGAACTGGGTGCAAAACCTGGATCTCCAGTTGGAGTCGATTGATGGTGTTCTCTCAACGTCCATCCTTGATCGCGCTGGAAACGGTTCCCTTTACGCCGGCTCGTTGATTTCGTCCACGCTGGGTGTTAGGGGCATTGCCGGCTTTGGAGAAAAGCTCACAGGTTTTCCCGTTAAGATCCAAGCCCCCCCGAAGTCGCCCAGCTCCAGTTCGTTGACCAAGCGTGATGGTTCGACAAGTGATAGCAGTCTGCAAGGAGTTGTTACAGGCATCTTTGACAAGGAGAACAAAAGGAATCTTACCATCCTCGGTGGTCATTTCACTGCAACCGGTAGTGGATCTGCGATCAATAACCTCCTTATCATGGACGGCAAAAATAACGACGAAGTCTCTGGTCTTGGTGATGGCATCTCCCAGGATTCCACCGTTATGGCGTTGGCTGTGCATAATGATATCCTGTTTGCCGGTGGCAACATTACCGGCACTGTCAACGGTAACGAGGTAAAGGCATTGGTCACATACAACCTTGCCAGCAAGTCGTTCAACTCTCAACCCCCGTCCCTCAATGGTGGTGAAGTCACTGTCTCTTCCATTGCTGTTCGTGACGGCACAGACGATGTCTACGTTGGAGGATCCTTTACACAGGCGGGCTCTCTCGATTGTCCGGGCGTCTGCTTCTTCAGCACATCTTCGTCGCAATGGCTACAAGCTGGCCAAAACCTCGGAGGAACTGTCAACACCCTCCTGTGGGTCGATAAGAACCTGCTCCTTGCCGGCGGCAACCTCACCATCAACAACACCGCCTCAACCTACCTGGCCACTTACAACTCCAAGACCTTGGTGTGGGACGCTTACCCCGATGCTGGCCAGCTCCCCGGACCAGTTGACGTTCTTACTGCCGGCACCAGCGACAAGAAGCAAATCTGGGTATCAGGAACCGCCTCCAACGGCTCGGTGTATCTCATGAAGTCCGAAAAGGATGATGGATCATCCTGGCATTCCGTTGGCCAAACCTTACAGTCCGGCACTAAGATCCGTGGTCTCCAGATCTTTCACCTCAGCAAGTCTCATGACAAGCACGCTCTCGTCGACGACAAGGAGGCCCTCATGCTCACCGGCCACATCGTCCTGCCTGATTTTGGCTCAGCCTCTGGCGTTCTCTTCGACGGAGCGAACTTCAAGCCATTTGCTCTGACCACCAACTCCGGCAACGCTCCAGGCTCACTTGCCGCCGTCTTTTCCGAGAAGCAGAACTTCTTCGGCAAGGATGGCAAGCACCTGCCACTGGTGTTTGTCGTTCTCATCGGTCTCGGCATCTCGCTGGCCCTCATGCTCCTCATCGTCGTGGCCGGTTTGATCCTCGACAGAATCCGCAAGAAGCGCGAGGGTTACGTGCCTGCCCCGACGTCCATGTATGACCGTGGCAGCGGCATCCAGAGGATACCACCTCATGAGCTGCTGGAGGGGCTAAGTAAAAGTCGATCTGGTGCGCCCCAGATGTAAACCGACATAGGGGGGCACAGGGTGTGGAGGATAAAATGGGCTTTCGGTAATGGGTTATTAGATGGGTTTGGTTTCGTCAGTCAGAGGAGGAAATACCACGAGTTTCTGCATGGGTTTTTTTTATTAGCATCCTTGTTCATTCTTTTGTCATTGTCAATCATTCAAGCGTTAATATTTCCCTGGGTTCGTTTTGACAAAAGTAAGCAGCGGCAACTGGTAGCGGCAGCGGCAGTGGCATGGCGTTCTCTTTATGTGCACTTTCTCTCACATATTTTCTTTTTGTCTCTTGTTGCTTTATCTCGCCCACAACATGGTTCGAAATTGCTACATCAAAATGATACCTACCTAAGTTGAAAATATGGTTGATGGAAACAAGGCTTGTTCTTCCCAGTGTTCTGGCATCATCGTTCATTTTGATTGGGTGGGTGGTCGTTTGTCAACGGTGATAATGGGGATGGACTTATGGTATAGTAATGGGGACCACATGTATCAAGAGGCAAGTGACAACGCAACTACGGCGAGGTTTTTGGCCGGTTTCCATGTGTGAGATGAGACGAGACACGTATCTCAACGATTCCCTTTCTTCGCTCGTCCTTCACTTCATTTATTTCTGGAAGGCTGCATCTTCAACAACCTCATGAGGAAGGCAGTTCCCTACCTTACTAGCCACACAAACTGTGCGTACCTAGGTGATGGTAATCTTTCATTTCTTTTCAAAGTACATAATGTCTAAGTTTAGTTCGCTTACATCTAGGTCTAGGGGAGTGAGACCTCCTACTTTCACTATCTATCTTTTCCTTTTGTCTCAAACGTTAAAATGTTAAATTGGCGGAGCTAGCTTGTTCGAAATCTTTCTGGCTGGTAGAGATCGAGATTGGACGACGACGACGATTACGTGTCACAGGTTGACATTGGTTATATAGTGTGCATTCCGAGTTCTGCCTTGCAAGCAGAACATCGTCCTATCTTTTGTAGGTTTGGCCGTCTGGGCATATGCACTCCAGCCTGTCATATTACGGTTTAGTGGAGGAAGGGGTGAAAGGATTAGACGGAGGAGGTTGGACAAGAGACAACGGATGTGGCATGTGAAGAGGTAAGTATTTAGATAAAATACAATTCTTGGACTTGTCATCCAATCCATAACTACACTAGGTGTCTATCATATACTATCGTGTCCTTTGCGTGCTACGCTTCATTGCATATTAACAGACAGACTTGATGAGGTGGCGGGAAGTTATTATGCTGGGATGTGATACGAAAGACTACATTGACTAAAAGACGGAGATAGGTGGCAAAGTTTTATATATAAGCTTAAGATAGAACCAGCACTTCCAACCAATCATGGCAGCTCCTCAAAACAGCTGCCCGGCTAGCTCAATCGGTAGAGCGTGAGACTCTTAATCTCAAGGTTGTGGGTTCGACCCCCACGTCGGGCTCAATTCCCGTCGTAAGACTTTCTTTTTTGCAATTTCTTTCAATAGAGAACTGAGAGTTCATGTTTTCCACTCGTGCGACATTTCTCCTCTTCCTTGTCCAATGTTCATTTTTGCGTTGTTTACATGCAACATGTGCCTTTCATTGGGGCTTTTTTGCAGTATGACGACGCACCGCCGTTGAGCAGCGATGGACAGCTCGGGTGTTGAAACAGATTTTCGCGTACGGCATCATTCAGTTGGAGACACTCCGCGACATTCAAATGAAGAATCGTCGTATTGTTGGCAGGAGGTGCTCATTGACTTCCTCCTTCGTTTGGGCACTTCTAAATCAACTGCAATAAAAGTCGGCGGCGGGGGGTGGAAGAACAAATGTGGAAGGCTCGCAAGCGCATCA
Source organism: Sordaria macrospora (assembly GCF_033870435.1). NCBI lineage: Eukaryota > Fungi > Ascomycota > Sordariomycetes > Sordariales > Sordariaceae > Sordaria > Sordaria macrospora. The sequence goes on along the minus strand of NC_089371.1, from coordinate 7,909,888 downwards.
AGCCTGATGGACGGAGCTGAGTGAAATTGAGATGGCTCATCCTTCGACGGACCGGCGAAGTAAGGTCTTCCCAAGACCCACGTAGCCCAACTCTTCTTATTGCCGAACAGTGACATTCAGCGACGGATGCTTCGCAATTCGGCGGCCATTTAGAGGGACTGCAACTCAAATATGTGGAGGTGGCTTCGATGAGAGTCTCTGGAGGTACCACTGCTTCCGTCGACGGCAAGGACTTTATGAGCTCCCCGGCCTCTATGTAGTTCAGCCGCCGGCCATTATTTGCCCGGGCAGGCAAGACATGGTGGTCTTTCGATTTCACTATTACCCGCTGCACCACCCGGGCAGAGTCGACCGGAGTTGCTGGTACGTGTAGAGGTACCTGTATTCCAGTTAAGTAGGTACAGCTTATGGAAAGAGCGATCCGAGTCCATGACTGGGAGTTCGCCGGTTCACCACCAGCTCTTGCCGTCGCTGCAGAGCATCGCGACTTCCTCTTCCTCTCCCGCCAGCACCCAGACTAGGTACCTCTACTGCCTCTAGAGGCAGAGGAACTATCGTCACGGATCTGTCAGTTACCAGCTCTCAAAAACGGCAGTGTCTGTGTACAGTCTTTTTCATATCATGTCTGCGGAAGTACTTGGACGAAACAGGACACCAGCAACGGCCATGCTTCTGTGACAGCACCTCTAGCTACCTAACCTAGAGAGATCTTCGAGTTCAAGTTGCATGATGGAGAGAAGTGCGTCGCTGTCTTTCCCGGCCCCAGCATGATCTGTTCCAGTCGTTCTTCAGTACCCTACTCATTACTTAGCAATACAGTGTCGTTGCCACGTGTGAGTGACGGTTTATCGTCCACTATTCCGTAGCCCCTGTCCCCAGCCCTTCGGACAGTTTGCTATACCTATGATTCAGTGGAAGTCACCCATTCTTCAGTACCGAATGAGATACATCTACCTACGATATCGTCAACATCATCAACACTCCTTTTCAACCGGTTAACCGCCACCAAAGTTATGGACTTTGTTGGCTCCATAAGGTACCCAGAGGTATGTTTGCCCACAACTGAGAAGTGGCGGCGCCCGCTTTCAGCCTCTTGATGCTCCCATTTGCTCTTTGGCTTTCCTCCTTCCTCTTTCGGCACTCAGTACGCGATAGGAGAATGCCTCTATTGAGAAGATGTAGTAGGCTCCAGGTAGACGAGTGGCTGGGGTTGAGTGCGAGGTGTGCGATTCAGCAGACGTCGGCAGTCTGTAGAAGTACCAAGGGTAACTGGAATGCCGATAGAGCAGGCTGACGTTGGGCATCTGTCGGTAGAGGTAGGGTAAGTAACGCAGGTAGATAGGTACATGTATGTAGGGTAAATCACCACATATCCAATGCATATGCCATTGCTAGGTATGTAGATAGGTGGAAGTATGTGACAGAGTGTGCAGACACTCTGCTACAGGACAGCGACTACTCGAGGCACCACATCTGAAGCAATGTTGTTGGTGTCTCCACGGGAAACGGTCTGGTGTAAGCAGCCTTGTCTTGATATGGGAAGCTTTACAATTTCGGGACGTGAGTAACTGAGTAGGTCATAGCAAGAACAACCACCACCTCAGTCGTGTGTATCTGTATTGGGCTCCCCCCTCACGGCTCACAGTTGGCTAATTGGATGTGAAGTCATTTACAAAGACTAAAATGCACATTCACAGTCTCACAGTTTCACACCCTTGAAGATTCAAAATTCCTGTTATCATACAGTCTGGAGGTCCGGATGTGTACATCTTACTACATGACCTGGGGCTGCTTCCCCACGTTTATGTTACCGGCTACTCCCGCTGGCAACCATCATGAAATTCCTCATTCATCACCGCATTGACTCTTGCGCTGCCTGTTGCTGAGTGCAAAGACATTTGAAGATGGCCATGGATGGCGATGACGACGATAGGTGGATTACAACACCATCCGTCTGGGCTTCACGATACACCCAGCCAACATGGCCGGTTGGATGATGGAAGAGAGAGACACTGCGGCAGATCGCCGCGATAGAAACCAAGGAAAGAGACAAACTATGTACATACCTACCATACCTGTAGTAAGTGACTTCAATCCACTCACTGCATGCAACAGAACCGCGTTGCAAATCATCATGTATATACACTACTCAACTCTGGAATGTTTGACATCCACTCCGCCCCGTTAACATTCCCACCATTATCACTGCCTGGACTAGATCAAAGCAGCACTGAGCAAGCAAGGCGAGCGAGTAAACTCCGATATTTTGCGAATTTTTATGTAAGTGGTGTACGTGTATGTGTATGTAACATCGGGATATGTTGATCCTGTGGTAAGTCACACGCAGCATCTCACTAACCCAGAAAACTTAACCAAAGACTAAACCCACTCCACAAGAGGACAGAGACTAACAAAGGGGAACTAACCCTTATGCAGTCTAGAGAAACATGCAGGAAAGGGAGCCCCGGCTCGCGGGCGCGCTTGAGCGATGCGCAGGCAGGGCACCACAGGGCGGGAGGCGGCTGGGGTGGGCAATTATCGTATGATTTCGACGTAAGGTTGAGGGGTCCCCCCGCTGTCCCCTTGGTCACCACCTACTCCCCGGGGTCCTCAAGTACCGTACCGTACCGGTAGGGTGGATGCCACAAAAAAGGAGCGAAAAGGAGTGGTTGAACGACGGGCACTGGTCTAACTGGCTGGCTGGCGGGTCGACTGGTCGGGTCCAGTCCGGTTGTTGTGAGTGAGATTGGCGATTTGCCTTTTCCGATTGCATGTGTTGCGCCTGATGAGATGGGACTGGGCATGGCTGACTGACTGGCTGGAGCGAGCTACACTAGTCGGATGGGGCCTAAGTATCGATAGGATCTTCGCCATTTTGTCGTTTTTTACCCGGTACTATGTACAGTTTCCCACCCGCGGCAGCAGCGCCGCCTGGCAGTTTTGAGTTCGTTCAATGTTTCTGCCCTACCGAGCCTATAATTACCAAGTTGGAAGTTAGGTAGTGTACGTGTACACTACGAGGTACACCCCCCCTCTCTCTCCCCGACTCTCCCAAGTCCCAACTGACACTGCCGACCTTTCTTCTTTCACCTCCTCCGGCGTGGTGCTTGTGGTGCAGAGAGAATATCTGAGCCTGAGCCTGTCATACCATGGCGGTATCTGGCCAGACAGGTAAGGCAGGTAGCCTGTAAAATGTCTCCAACAACACGGAGATGTCATCCATCCAACAAATAAGGACCCCATTGGGAACGAATAGATAAAAGCGCCTGAATTTGGATACCATCACCTGATGAGTAGTGTATTACCAGGCAGAGCCTAGTAAGAATTCTATGTACATACATACTATCGGCAAAAGTTCCAGTGACTGCCGATAAAAGCCGTAGGTATGTGGATATCATGACGGATTCAAAGTGGAAATACCGTCAATATCATTGCGACTGGGCCCAATGCCCAAGGCCCAGAACGATCTGGATGATAGGACAGCGAATAGCCTTTCAAAACTGTCAATACCTACTCGAGTCACTCACTCTCATCTCACAGTTTTTTTTTTTTTTTTCCTTACCTCTTAGAGCACGAAAATTTGTTGATGGAAAAGACAAAAGAGGGGGATAAGTACCCAAGGTTCCGCTGGGCGTGAGAGTACATTGGACTCTACACGTACCTTAGTCTAGTGTGTAGTGTATTGTCCACTCACACCGCTCTTTATTACCGCCGCCCTATCCTATCTTCCGCCTTTCTGGTAGGTACCCGACGACGATGGAGGGTGTGTCGATAGGATAGGGGGACTTGGGATCGGGGAGTGGGAAGCACGAGGGGTTCCGGTGTCCTGGAGCGGCTAGTAGTGTAGTGTAAGTTGCGTGCGGTGACTGATCGCGGACCGGCACTTCTGGATCTCTTCTTTACGACCTTCCTTTCTCGTCGTTTGGTAAAAACCGGTGAAACGGTATGCTGTGTGCAAGCACTATCTAGGTAACGTCTGCTTCAATAACCCACAACGTGAAGCCCGTGTGGTTAGGTGTTTGTCGCATCGTGACCGGCCAGGACAGCGGGGTGTTGTCGATCACGACCAGACTGCCACGAGGCGTGAAGGGGCGCGAAAAAAAAAAAAAAAAAAAAAAAAAGAGACAATGTCCCATTGTTTGCGATTCAAGGCGGTACGGTAGAGGTACGTACCATTCCCCAGGAAATGCAAAGTGGAGTGGAAATAAGCATAGCATTAACAAAAAGGGAACACGGGGCAGTGAGGCCTAGGGGGGTGGGAAAGATGATGACAACGAAATGCAAGCCACGAACGCTCAAACATTTGTTTTTTCATCCACAACAGCAGTGGCTCGGTAATTTGCCAGAAGTTGCCAAGCGGCCGGCCGACATCGAGTCGGATACAATGACAGGCAGAAAAACATTGCATTGGACAGAGATGAGGTTATTCCCGGCGTTGGGTATCAGGCTACCAGGGATCTATCATGGGCCTCTTCTCCCCAAGCGGCGTGCTGAGGGTTATGTCGATCACTGACCAGGGGTTAAGATGTGAGGTGCTTGTGCTTGTCCCTGTGCCTGTGCGCCAACCAAAAGAAGGGCGGCTTTCCAGGCGCCCCTGGATCAGGTGAATTTGAATTGATTACCAGAAAGAGATTCCCTGACAGCCTCAGGAAAAAGAAAAGGTTGTCCCTGGGGCGGCATATGAAAAGAGTATGGATTGGGGACCTCTGCAGCAGCCGTCAGTACCACGACACTAGTTAGGTCCCGCCCCCACACATTGAGCTCACGAAAACTTTGACTGAAGGGAACGTTACGGGCAGCTCACAGGCATGTCTTCTGTGAGCCCTGTCTTGAACAATGCCGCGTGATGGCGCTCCTAGTTCGCTCACCAGGGATGCAACGCTCACTGCAATTATCCCGACTGGGAAGATTTTGCACCGCATTGAAGTTCCATCCGGTGCATGAATGCATGAACTCGGAACTGCGTCAAACTTTTGACGACAGCGTTCCGTTGGTGTTCGCGTTGAGTCTCTGGGTCGGTAAGGCGGCGGGAGATAAACCTCCTGTCACCCTCACAGGTGAGTAAGGTAGTTGGATACGGGAATAACAGGACAATTTTGGCAGGACAAGAGAGTGAAGTAAGAGGAGGGAAAAGGAACATTTGACGAATGACAAGCCTTGATATCGTAAATTCGCCGATAAGATTGGTTGAGGGCAACACCACGAACTCTCCATGCTCTTGCAGAGATGGTGCTTCCGGCCTGTGAAAAGCTCGATCAGTAACTGTTTGTTTCTTTTTCCCTTCTTCTTGCCGGCGGCGTCTTTCATCTCTTTCCTCTTTCGGGCCGGTTACATCTTTGAACGGCGGGCGGAAGAACCTAGACATGTCTCAACAATGACAAGTCAAGATGGCGGCATTGGCTAGTCTAAGCCATATTGAAGCAACCCCCTTACCCCAGAGATCTTGGCCCTACAGGGCGCTTTGCTTTTTGCGGGGAAATACATACCATTTGGAAATTGAAACTCCTCTGAAGAGAACAGCCTCTATGAACAACAAGCAAGGAGAAGAGGAAACAAGCAAGGTTGGCCATGGCCAAACGAGTCAGCAATCAAACTCGAAACTTGGATAAACCGGCATCCCACTTTCAACCTGCTGGTCCCATGCCGATGGGAGGGGAAGGGTACTTTGCTATGTATTGAGAGCTTGGCGTAGATGGATCTCCAACCGTAAGGATGAATCTACCTATTTTTTAGTGATGCACGACAGACAGACAGATCTGACAGATGCGTTAAGTGTTGTCGATCATGATGCGGCGACATCACTACCCGTACTTCCTCGTTTTCTGGGGTTTCTGCCTTGATAGTTGCGCGTTTGAGAGCCTCCATCACGGACGACTACCAAGCATATCCAAGGCAGTGTTGGAGCCTTATCAAGTGGGGGAATAGGGAAATGGCGGATCACTTTCGTGTCGCTGCAGTGAGCTATTACAGATTCACGGTTGCGATGTTGGCCGCAGTTCAGTTAGTCGTATTGGCTGCTTGCGAGGACAATGACAGAACCAATGATACCGTTTCGGGACTTGTTGACCTGATCTGATGCATTGCATTTCGCGACAACAGAAGAGAAGGGCAGGTCGTGCCTGGATGTGGCAGCCGACCAAGCCAAGGCCATTGTTCGTTGGATGATCTACAGCGGCGTCATTGGGCTTGCAGTATTCATCTTGTTGAATTGGAAGGGCCGAATCTGAGCCGTCTGTTTCAGCCGTGGCGCTCTGCGGCGTCCTATGGCGTCCCGAGGGGTCTCGATGATTTCTGAGTGAAGACAGTGAAGACGGTCAGAACAAAGGCATGTGCCGCATTGGCCTCCCACTCCCGTCGTCGAGTGGGACTAGTGGAAGCTGACGATGGGATGTCCCGTGAGGGTGACAAGCTTCCTGGCGCCGCGCCGCGCCGTTACACTGAACCAATTCTCAGTGTTTAGCGGATGTACCCCGTAAATTGTCGTGCAGCTCGTCGGCTGTAGGGACTCTAGGGAGTTATTAGGCGCTCTTATCAGAGGCTCAACAGGAAGCGGCTGTGATTCTGCCGTCGCATCAAGAGCGGGTCATGGCTTTAGAGTGACAGCAGAGCTCCCTCCCCTCTCGAGAGAGGCTTCACTTTGTACAACTCTCGTGGTTTTAGCACTAGTGATTGCCAAGATGGACGGGAGGAAGATTTGGTGGATACTTGACCCAACTACCGCCGCCGTTACTCCAGATCCCGATCTTTCCGGGGGGGCACCGTCCCGCGAGATGAAAACTTATTCGGGCAGACAAGTCATTTCGGAAATAGTCCGCTTGTTTAGGTAGTTCTTTATTTCATGATTTTGGCAGTGTCGCCAGAAACCCGTATGGACTTTATGTGAAATTACATATTTCCATCCATGGGCGGGTAGCGCTACCGGCAACCTAACAGAGATGCCTGCCGGTTGCCCTCCTGGTCCCCTATGCGTTCGGCTTCCGGGGGGCTCTACTCGAAACATTGACAGCTTGGCCGATCTCGGGGCTCAGGCGGCTGTGTGAACGTCGGTGTTGCAATCTTTGACAGATGTCAACGTCAGTGAGCATTGCTGATCCCCAACTGAAACCTGAAGAAGTCTTTGGAAATTACCGTCCAGCATCATTTTCCAACCCCATACGGCAGGAAGGAGCAGTATGGGGGGTAGTGTAGATGATCCTCCAAGTATAGCTCTGCTTGGACGGTGGGTGGGATACTGTACTGTGGTGATAGCTCGCTGAATCGCAATTCGCTTCTTGGACAACGGTGGTATTCTTGGATGCTTGGATCTCTTGGATGCTTGTTGGAGACCTTTGGGGTTGGCCAGATTGGGTATTCCGTAGCGCTGACGGGGTATGGAGTCGTTGTGGGTTCGCTGATGGATGCTGCCCCACGGCGCCGTTGCTATCTATTTTATTTATCCATTGAATTAAACGAGAGTGATCATTTGCTCAGTCTAGGGCCCGCCAGGGCAGGGTCTTTTGAGGACGCTAGACACCAAATCCCGACATGTAAGGTACGGGAGGTTCGCAAGGGCGAAGTCATGCGATGGTTGTCCACAAGATTCGGATCGATGTTATGCAATGCGCGAGTGCGTACGCGTCCACGTACCGGTCGCAGCCTTGTTGCTTTTGGTCATAACATTAGTGGTTTGGCATCCGGACGGAGTTGAGATAAGGTACCGACGGAGGAAATTTTTGGGTGTCATCGAGGTTGAGGGGAGTCGCCTGTCGCGACCACGGGCAGTTTGTCGTCTTTGGCGTTTTTTTTTCCTTTTTTTTTTTTTTTTTTTTTTGGCGCAGGGGCCTTCCATTGAGCTTTGTCTTCTTTGGGAACCCTTGTCAGATCTGTAACACGCTTTCTTTTGTCGATCCTGGTCGTGCTTGCCAGTGCAGTCCTCCGGTAGAACCCCCGACCAAATCCCTCGCTGGTATTTGGACTGAATCTCGTGTGGATCAGGTACCTAACTTCACCGTCCTCACGTCCAAGGGGTAATTTCTCGTGAGTGTGTATTTTTGCCCGGCAACACCGTGTCGAGGGGTCTCGGAGATCGGAGTTGAGTTCGTTGTCTTTGGCATCCATTTCAATAAGTAGTCAATAGTGTGCCCACTATCCGTCCTTCTCAAAATGAGCCCCGGGGGGTTGTTTCCCCAGCTAATCTTGTTCAATCAATCACCAATTCTCAGTTGGTCAATGTCACATCGCCGAATGTCACTCTATCGTCCCCGATGCCATCCACTACTGCTATGCGGGCGGTCCGTGATAGGTGTAGGGGTACCTGAGCTGAGAAATGTACTTACTTTCCTATAGTTCGGGCACTTCAATCTTTGGTCCTTTGTCTAGACCATTCTCGCTATTATTTGGCGGCTTGGGGGCACATTAGCCGACGTTCTTGTGTCCTGCTGCCAGTCATCTTTCCTCAGGGGTGATCATCGCTGTATCTTGTCTTCGGGAATCTCAAACAAACCTCCATGTGCGTCCAAGTAGTGTGGTGTAGTTCCCGGGGAGTTGGATAGACCCTCTCCTAGTACATACAGTGTTCGCCATCAGCGTGTCGAATGGCTCCGTGCGATCAGCATCGTTGCCACGTTTGAAAGCTCCGTAGGGACGACGATCAAACGCGAGCCGTTGATAGTTCCCTCCGCAAAAAGGACTACTTACACTAGCATCTGGATTGCCATGTGAAGCCGAGAATGAGGGGCTACATCATGGTGAATATTGATATCCAGAGTTTTCTCAGTATGGTTCTGTACTTCTTGCAGATGTGGCTGCTGCTCCTTACTCGGCCTCGCTCCTGACACTGATGGCCAGAAAGATACGGGGTTCCAATACTCCATCGTCTCCTGTTCTGGCCCCCTTGGCTAAGAATAACAGCCGCCCTGGAAGTCTCCCCGGCTCCCCTATTTGCACGCACCAGCGGAACACCGTCAATATCGGCGACCTGCCCAGCTGCCACTGACGGGGACCCCTTGTGAACCATACTCGGTTGTCCTAATAGGGAAGGGCGAGCCCCTGCGACGGTGTCATACATACTGGTTCCAACCTCTACACTACAGACAAGGACAGCCGTAGTCACGCCCCTGCCTTTACTGGCCGGTAGTGTAGTAGCTGAGAGATTAGATTTGTTTACAGTGGACGGCAGTGAGCCTGCGTACCGCAAAACGGTCTACATCAGCATCTTGAGACGGGCATGGGGCATACCTACCAGACACTCAATCCTCCCAGCATCATCTCGGTCTTCTCCGTACCGCTTTGAAGTCTTCTCGCAACCTTCCAGGCATGCCTTTCGTCTTGTGGACCGAAACATACGGTGGTGATAACGGAACGTTGATGCCACTGACTCTCCGCCGTGCCTTGTTGCAGGGAGGTACCCGTTCACCTCTACGACTACCTCCGGCCCTCCGCGCCTTCTCCAGCGTCCCAGGACAGACCATACTATCGAGATTGTGCCTGGGTGTTCTGTTCTTTGCCCAGTTTAGCCCTGTTATTCCAGTCAAATAGTGATTTCCTTGAGGCAAGGTGTCCGGCAAGGTGTCCAGAAGGTCGTTGGGCTCATCTCGATGGACCGAATGAACGAATAGGAGAGCTGGTCCTCTTTCTGCCCAAAGAGGCAATGAGCGACAGTGATCCAGTTCTGCATGCGTTATGGCAGGCGCGAGCACTCTCAAGCACACACGGTTACAGTGAATATTGAACGCGGAATAGCGAGTTGTGGAGGTTTGCTCCAATGCTACCAAGAAGCAGAATGCTGCACACCAGTCAGTCAGCCATTCGTGCCCCTTATCATCTGCATGATAATGAGATGTAAGTTGATTGGGAAAAGAAAGGAGGGAAAAATTAAAACTGACGCATCCAATATCCATCTGGGTCACAAGCTGCGTCAAACCCTTTTTTTGCCCAGCTGCCAGAAACGAGAAGAGGCATCATCATCATCATGTTGTTTGGTGAGCTGGTGCATCAGAGTAGATGGGTCTTGCCTGTCACAACAAGGCGACAACGACGACGGTGACGGTGACGACGATAACGTGTTCGCGCCCAACAAAGAGAGACATACCGTGCCAACAGTGAGATCTGATAAAAACCTCACATTAGATCCATTCCACACCCGTTGTCCGTCAAGTGCGGTGTTGATGGCTGGGCGATGGAGGTTGATGGAGATGATAGGGTGATGTGCTCACCTGCAAACCTGCCAACCTGGCGGGGGATCATGGGGACGTCGATGGAGGCGCCAGGGATGGCTACCCCACTTGATGTACCATTATTGGCCCGCTTGCCGTGGGCAACAAGGCAGAGTGGGCCAGGCTGCAGTACCCTTGCCTTGTGGACTCTTGCGGTGGTTTTTCGCTTCCTTTTATTCCCGGGTCCTCTCTGGCCGACCGCTTCGTGTCAACGTTTCCGCGGTGAGTCGTGAGCCCACACACCTTGACACCTTGGCTCAGCTTGGCCACGCCAGAATGCCGATAAAGTACCGTCATTTGCGCTGGGCAGCGTCTGAATGCCGGAACCAGTGCCATCGTTGAGAATGTGAATTTTCAGTGGTCTTTGTCCTCCTTAAGAAGGGATGAACACGTATAAGGTAATGAAGCGGTGCAGGAACTCACAGCTCTCGAGCGTGGACAGATTTTGCGGTGTAAAATGTAACATCCCTGTCCCCGTTTCGCAAACTACCAGATCTCATGTATAAAATTCCGAACCACTGTGGAGGCTCCCGTTCCGCAGTTTGGGGGTCCCGCCGCCGACCCACGGCTGACGACTCCGTGGATTCGGTCGCGGCTTCGCATTTGTGCATTGCTCGAGGGTTCTCAGAAATGTTGGGCTTCCACTTGACGGCGCTGGGTCCGAACGAATCTATATCATATCATAGGTGTATCGCCGCGCCGGTATCAATGCGTTTCGAAGCCGTTTCTTTCTGGTTTCGAACAATCATATGCGACTCGTTTGCATCGCGGTTTAGAATGCCAAATATGCGATATGGTTATAGGGCATTCAGCCCATTTGGCTTTATTTGGCTGATGATTGATGTCAGTGGCATACTTCATAGGCTTTCAACTCAGCGGAAAATGCCGTGACGCCAACCTGAAATCCCGACCTGATCGATTTCAATTTCGTCACGACGAAGGATTGAAAGGCTGTGGGAAGAAAAGGGGAACGCCCTCGCAATAAACAAAGCGAACCTCGACTATTTCTCGGCTGATATCATAGCCTGCCCCTCGCCCTGCCCTTGGTCCAACCGTTTTGGCGACTATGGATTCGGGAGAGCTGGCATTGCAAACCTGCCCAGCAAATTAACTTGCTACGTGTGACCGCTCAAGTGAACCGTTCTTTCTCTCCCCGTTTTGGTTCTTTTTTTTTTTTTTTTTTTTTTTTTTTTTTTTTTTTTTTTTTTTTTTTTTTTTTTTTTTTTTTTTTTTTTCGGTTTGCGCCTCGCGCGTACATACCTGCGAGGTCGAACAACAGACGTCACAGAGCGTCGAGTGATTACGAGCACCCCCACTCATCCTGCCTGCCCAACTGAGGTGGGCCTTCTTTCAGTCGACAGCAACCCTTATATTTTACAGAGTGTTAGTAGACAGAATTCAACTCCGCTTGCTCCCCGCACGCCAATTGAATGATCTCACACGTCGGAAAAGGTTTTCATCCACGCATGCGGTGTGGACTTTTCGAAGTTACAAATGGTCTCGCTGTTCTTGCACGTCCCGTGACTGAGCATTTGGAAATCAGTGTATGCAAATATTTTCCCATCTCGTATCGAAGCTCACGACGCGAATTGGCGATCACCGTTCGTTAGTAATTGTATATTTACGTGACAATACATGATACCGAAAACTCCTCGAAACCAAATGCTTGCACCGGCCTGGCACCTGTCTTCTCGTACCGGCACTTTTGAGGTTCACTCTTTTTGTCAACCTTGACTGGCGAGAAATCAGTCTCAACATCACTGTGCAGCCGTAACGAATGAAAGCAAGCGGCAGAGGGAAGGGGGGCTAGCGCCATTTTCCTCTATCGCAAATTGGGAATAGCTCATTTGGTTGGGATGGCGACCCCCTGCCGAATCCGCTTTTCTTGTTGTCTCGTTGAGGTGTTCTTGCTAATGGCATTCAGACAGAATTGCCATCCCACCTGTCGCCCGACACATTGGCGGTACGTACCTGCCTCTGAGAGACAGGGACAATGCCCCCAACTGCTGTGCCCTGTACCCTGCCCACAACTGCCACCAATGACGCACGCACAAAGAACATGGCGTTCACGACAACTCCGCTGGAAGGTGACAACCAGCACTTTGCACCACCTCGGGATTTGCCCCCGGCGTTCAGAATCACACACAGCATCATGATTACTGCAGGGCAGAAAACATATCACAAGCTCACAAGTAGTGTAGACGGGAAGTTTGGGCATTTTGAAAATGGTGGGCAGAAGAGGCGGCCACAGCAACCAAGTACCTAGATAGCAAGGCCCGAAGATTTGGAAAGCTATGATGATGAGGATGCTGAAACCACAGACATGGACCGGGCATTTGGAGTCGTGTGTGCGTGTAGCTGGGACGAATCTTGCGTCAAATGCAATCCCGTCATCCGGTCGTCGAGGTTGTCAAGCTGCGAGTGGGAATGGCTGCTCCCGCCCCGTACATCCCGGCTTCGTTCCACGTCGAGCGTCAATTGTCAAGCGTCCATCCTGCTTCCAAATCTCACCGTCGTCAGAGCGCTGTGTGTGAGCTGATACCTTAGCCGGGGCATGTGTGTCTCCATTCCGACCCCCAATCACCTATTCAGAACATAACTGGAAGGCGAGACAGTCAACCGGTTCCTGAGAATCCTGACAATGATCGATTGTGGAGGAGGGTAACGAGGAGCCCCCGTCCGGATGGTCAGCATGAATTCACACTGCGACAGTACGGTATGGTCCATGTCGAGTCAGCCACACAGTGTCAGATCACGGCTGCCGAGTCCGTCTCCCAGACCCTGCAGAAAAGAAAAACAACAAACCTCCTCCCGCCAAGTACCTATATCCACATGCCTACACACATACCTTTGCACTCAGCGCTGCACTGCATCTTGTCGGCAGGGACCCAGCGCGAGATGGAGGCCGTTGTGCTGCTGCTACCGAGTTGCATACTGTACTCTCCAACCGAATCCCAATTCATCTCGAGAACAATGGAAGCAACGAAAGAATGAATGGATATAAGGAAAAAAAACAACTTGAGAGTTTCCTCCTCCGCGCATATCCGGCAATAGCATCTTTTGACAGCAAGAGCGGGGGCTGCCAGAAGCGACACACCACCCGCGGGGCCTTCAGCCTTTTGCTCCCGTCACTTGGCATTGTTATCATCAACCGTTGCCCGACCCTGAAGAGCCTTCACGAGTGTTGAAACGGCTCCTTGTGTGAATCAATTCCGAAAAGGTTGAACGCAATTTTGCGAGTGCTATTTGCATCTCTCCAAGTATTTCGCATCCTTGCCCTGTGGGAGCCAGCCTGCCCCCATTCACTTAAAAGCCACCCCCCTGTTCCTTCCTCCCTCTTTCCCCCTCCCCCCTCCCAGGCAGTCCCATCTTGCCCCCCAACCCTTGCCGTTGTGTACAAGGACAATCTACCCAGGTACCAGCCATACCGAGCCTTCCTTCCTTCCAACCCATCCCCAACCTTGAACTGGAGCAGGTGTGTGGCCAAGAGTGTGGGCTTGCGGTTGCCCCGTCTGGCTAGGTACTCAGGTTTGGGCTTTCCCATTCAAGGGAAACGGCATCCCTTGGGGCGGGTGAAGGAAAGCTCACTTCACTTCTGTTAAAGCTTGGCCAACCCTCCGCCTTGTCCAGCAGACTGGCTTCCTCCGTTTTCCACAGTAATAGAGACGAGACATCTCATCAAACCAACTAAATCAAAGGCTGACGGAGCAAGAACTTTAGCGCAAGTACACGCAGTCAACCTACAACACTCTAAACACTTGGACCACTCACACCCGACACCACTGCAACTATCGCGCAATCATCTGTCCTGAAAAATCTTTGACCGTCGATTTCCCGGACACATCAGGGCACAAAGCCAGCAACCGTAATCACCGGTTCCTGTCGAGCAGCAACAGATCTTCCCCCTTCACATCCATACGAGATCCTTACAACATCCATACAAGTCTTCACAGGGGGCCGATCTTGTCCACTTCCTCTCTTCCGCCCTCCCGCCTGTCCCAAACTGAGCTGAGAGCAGGCCCTGTTCCTCTGGTCAAGCACTGTCAAGCCGCCAGACAAGTAGACCAACGTCAGCCCTGAACCCCTGTCCTCTGTCCTGTCCTCTTTTCTACACAGTAGCAACAAGAGGCACCGCGGACGACAAGACCGCCCTGTCTCGCCTGCATCATTGGGTGAACCCTGTCTCCTCAACGTCCCTGCTAGGGCCCCTTGGACCGGGAGATTCCACCGTCGATCAATCTCGCCCGAGGTCGTCACAGAATACCTAGCTCTGAAGCCGTCTCCACCTGTCCCGCTGACCAAGGAGACAATACCGTTCACTTGACTTTGGGTTCGCTGCTCTGAAGTGGACGCATACCCGATTGGCTCTAGCCTGCAGTTTGGTGCTCCCCATTATTCCCAGGGCTGCTCGCATGCCATCTGAGCTTCCCAGACCCCCAAGAACACTTAAGGTCGCTGATCCCTCCTTGTCAACTCGTGGTCCGATCTTCTCTCGACATTCGACCCGACTAAAAGGATCCTGCGTTTGATCAGCAACAACTACATACATACTTAGCACTCTCGACAAACACCTTCAACTCTTCTCCTCCCCAAGTCAAGTTCAACAGTCCACCTCACCAACAAGACTGGGAAGGACACACACAGCACTCGGTTGCACACACAAAACCCCAATGATGATGACCATAGACGCCAACCAGCACCGATTTGCACCGCTAAACTACGACCACATGTCTTATCAATCCAACCAGCCACACTTCACCAACCCTTGGGGTTCGTCTTCGGGTCCTGGAGGCCCGCCTCCTCCCCAGCAGCCCGCTCCCCAGAACATGTACATCAACAACCGTGACAGCGCCGGCTTGCCGCACCTCAACCTCGCTGCACTCCCCAAGCGTCAGCACGATGTCAGGAGCGGAAGTGTGTGGCCTCATCAACCTACTGCTCCCGGCCCTGTCACAACTGTGCCAGCAGGTAGCGCCCCCATGGCGGATGTCTATAGGCAGCAGGACTTGCTCTCTATGCCCCAAGACCACCTCCTAGGTCTCAACCGCATGCCCCACCCAACCACATCGACAGCATATGATACCTCCGCCTACACCACATCTGCTTCCCCCGTTAGCACCAGCTATCCCCCTTCGACATCACAGTATGAGCTCGGCTACCCACCTGCCACCATGAGGGGTGCCTTTGGCATGGCTGCTGATGACACTGCGAGAAGGTACTCACAGCAGTAAGTACCACTTTCGCTTGATGCTTTACATCGTACAGATGCTAACCCGCACAACCAGGGGAATTCAACCTGATGATCGGAGAAGCTTCCAAGATGCGCTTGAGGCTAGCCAAGGCATGCTTACCATGAGCCAAGAGACACCAAGGAATATCTACGATGTGCGAAACCGTGCTAGGGGCTCTACCGACTCGTACGGCTTCCCCCAGACGCACTCCACAGGTTCTAGCGTTTCTTCTGCGAGCTATGGGTACTATGGCAGTTCAGTTGATGGGTCAATCAGCGATTACTCGACCGCGGGCTCTGACATTGAGTCGCTCTCGGGCCGGACACTTCCTCGCCCTCAAGGCTTGATGTCGAGCCAGCCCCCGGCACCGCAGTCTATGATGGGCTCCTTCAGCTCCAAGGTGTCGACAAGTACTTCCAAGAAGCACAAGTGCAAGGTTTGCGACAAGCGATTCACACGGCCTAGCTCACTCCAGACCCACATGTATAGCCACACTGGTGAAAAGCGTAAGGACTCCTCCATAACGTAGTTCGAGGTTTGGCGCCTGCTAACATTTTTCATAGCCTTCCACTGCGAAGTTGAGGGATGCGGTCGCCAATTCTCAGTTGTCTCTAACCTCAGGAGACACAAGAAAGTCCACAAGCCTCAGAGCGAGACGCCATCTGAGACTGGTTCCGAAGCGGATCAGCACTCGGAATAAACTTTCGGATGCATCTCGCGGAACTCTTCTTTTTTTTCTTTACATCATGCCCCTCGATAGACTACACACTTTAATTCTCAACATTCGCTACATGTAACACTATCGGCACCGGAGAACCTCGGCATATTACACCACGGTCTACATCGATCCCGGAAAAAAATGGATTCGAAAATCGACATAAACAATTGCGGCTCGCTACCGCCTACCAAGTACACGAATGGGGTCGGCGGTACCCGCTTCGCATCTCATAGACTTACGTTCTCACAAGGAGGGGCAGCAGGCGATCCCTCCATCATTCCCTGCTGTCGGTCATTGGCAGCAGAGGCGCTCGGCGTTGGATTTCAGGTAGACGAGATTTGTCGATCACAACAAGCAAGCTGCCCCACATGGACCGCCAACCGCGGGGAGCTGGCCAGCATCTTTTAATCGTTTGATTTTGGGTTCATTCGTTGATTGCGTGGGGAAAGAACGGGGAAGATACCAAAGGGGGTCATCATCCAAGGGTGGTTGCGAAATGAAAGGGCGCCGTTTCCACGGGGACCACAGATCTCATGAACCGGCGTTTCGGTGGACATTGCTTTTCAGATTTTTTGATTTTTTTTGTTGCATCAGGGAATGCTTTTTCTCTACTGTCGTTTAAAGAGATACACCCACACAGGCTTGGTTGGAAATGGTTTTCGGTTTCGGTTGGTCAATCAGGGGTTTTTCCATTATCATCGCATCATTGTCATTTGATCAGGGCAAGAAGAAGAATACCCATCGTTGGACATATTTGATTGGCCTATCGGAAGGAGGGAAGGGGAAACAGGCTCGGTAGATACCACTATATGGGACGACTTCAAAAGGATGTTACAAAGAGCGGAAGGAACATTCATGTATCATCTAAGCTCAGACACATTGCGAAACCTAATTATGTACTACTACAACTATCAAACTTGTCACTACCAAGCACAGTAATGTTTCCCAAAAGAGGTCCTCCATGGTGAATGTGTCAGTATTCCCAAAACAATCCTCCTCAATGGCCCGATGGCGAGTTTGCCTTTTCTCGAGTTCTCCATGTCTTGTCTTTCCATCAAGAATATCTGCCTCCAATGAAAGCACATAACGAAGACACACACAAATCCTGTCGTCCAATCAATATGCCTCCACCTAAAGCGATATTACAAGCAGCTAAACAGCATAGCCGTCCGTTTCAAATTTGAATTGCCCATTTAGGTTCTGCTTTCCCCATACTTTTCTTTTAACCATATTGTAACCCTTCAGTCCTACCCTAACTTTGACTGACTCGCTTGACTCACTTGAACTGCTGGCACGGATAGACCGTGCAAGGTAGAGGGAAGAAATTCGGACGTCACATTGTAGTGGTTGCTGCTTAGACTAGCCCCCAGGTTTATTTTTTTCTTACTGCTGGTCCTAGCTTTCCCACTCTCTTCCCGTGAACATCTCAATTTCAGTCTCACAATTTCCTGATAAAGCCAACGGAGCTATCAGGATTAAACAAGGTTCGGGAAGGCCGTGTAAATCCTTTTCTTGATAAAGCTTAGCATGGCATTCACATCAAGGCTTGTGCTAACTACATTGACCGGAATAGGGGGCCCACAACAATTTCAGGAGAAGGCATCGGGATACCCAGACAGGGAAGAGGACAGAATCCAGATGATGGAGAAAGGAGGAGAAGAAGGAGGCTGAGTCGGGCACATCTACTCGATCTGGTACCGAAGCCACCGAACCAACGAAGCCAAGTTGAGAAGCTCCACGCATACAGGCATACCTGGATGCGAGACAGGGGACGGAAGGGGAGAGGGGAGGAGGGAGAGACAGACACGGAAGATCCGGGCGTTGAGAGGGCAGGTTGCATTGCGTGCTTTCCCCCCATTCCCCGTCTTCGGTGGAGGACGAGTGTCAAGCTCAGCAGAGGCAGGGCGCACTATGTGAGGAGATCACGGTGCGAGAGGGAGTCGGACTCAAGCCCGAATCGACGCATGTTTTGAATGCTGACTGGCCCAAATAGGAACCGCGATCACGTTTCACACACAAACATCAACTCCATCAATGCATATTCCGCCCATACAGGAGATAAGAGAGGGCCGTCCGTGTATATGCTGTGCTCAAAAGGGAAAGCGGAGGGAAGGCAAGGTGTGAGAGAATGTGTGTGATCGTCGCCACATGTCTCTTATTGCCTGGTTGTCCACGAAGCAACACGCTTCCATTTGCCTGGCTTCTATGCCCATCGATCTCTGGGGTTTGTGCTTGCATATGAGATGGATCTCTTTCTAACGAGACAAACATCTGGTACCAGCTGAATTGCCCGACGAGCGGGGGAGAGGCGAAAAAGGGGCAGTCCCACGGTAATGGTGGATACACGTGAGAGTGTTTCTGTACAGCAAGGCATATTGCAAATGAAATACGGACGCAGTGTGGATGGGTGGATGGATGATGGATGGTGCACGAGCGAAGCGTGCTTCTGTGTGATGAGGTATGCATATCCATCTCACAACAACACGTATGAACCCGGTAAGTGCTTCGTTTAGACACCTGTCCAAGACAACGCCTTATTAACAGCAACGTGCCGGACAAAGGCAGCGAACGACCAGGACTTGAGGCGGACGACAGCGGGATGGCATGAGAGATGGATGAGATTGAATTCTTGAGATGGAAATGACATGAGATGGCATGAGATGACATGAGATGACATGGGCTGGAGAGTCCCTGGAGGGTTGTCTCAAAGCACCCGACGACTAGCACCCCGACACCGCCGTCCCATGGCCGTGACCGCTTGGTCCGCGGCATACCGCACCGCTCCGTGGAAGCACCGCACAGGACACATCCAAGGACGACAACCAGCGCCCGACGCGCTTGCATGACCCTGTTGCTGGCGTGTCCTTACTCGTGCAGGCAAGGGAGGAGCTCTCAGCAGGTGATGGGCCGTGGTGGAGTAAGTTATGGGTAAGCCCCAGTCTTAAGGACCTTGATGGCCTCGTTTCAGATTGTGCAAATCAGTTCCTTTGATGGAGAAGAGGCAGATGTGACGGGCCATGTAGGGCGGGGATTCCATGTCGATAGACCATGATGGATGGTGAAGAAAAGCTTGACTGGACGGGGTGTATGGGGAGATTCTGATCATTTGCCCGGACGGGCAAGTGCTTTCGAAAGAGCCGTACCGAGGCGGTGCGTCGGCCGGCGGAAAGCTGGACGGTCGAGTATGGAAGCGGTGGTGATCGGCGGGCATACAGATTCGGAGTGGGGATGGACAGAGCCAAACTGGGGAAATGGAACTGAGAAGGTTCAAGGAACCGGGCGAGGTTCGGTAATGGCTTCTCCTGGCTTTTTTTTCTCTTGAATTAGCACAGAATTAGCACGTGCCATGTAACGAGAAGGGCAGGAAGGGATTGAAGGGGTTCGAGTGATGATCGGCTCCTTTGTCTATGGACCCTCTCAACCTCTTCTGGTCAGCGTCTGGGATGCCTTCACCAAGGCACCGGACAGATGTCTTAGCACCTAGTGGAGAGGCATTACGTCGTTAAGCTCACGGCGTTGGATATGGTGACGGCATGCGGGCGTCTCCAAGTTGGCATAGCACAGGCTGATAGCTGGCAGGCTGATAGAAAAGAGAATGAGCTGGTTTCAGGGCCCGGGTTGTTGGCAAGCAAGGTAAGTTGGCGCAGGGAGAAATCCTATTCGACATTGGAGTCTGGGTTGCATGTCTTCCGTCCGCTCTCCTTGCTTTCCTTGGTTTGAGCGAGGCTGGGATGCGAGGGGGAGGGGCCAGGAGAGGGGCAAGGAGCCAAGAGGGGCCAGGAGGAAGTCGCAACCATCCACGCCTTCCACGTTGGACGGCTTTGAGGTTCGGCTCACTGGGAAAGGCGGGTCAAAAACGGGGGAAGGAGCACGCATTACCGTGTTTTGGGAAGGAACCTGCGACCTATGTCGTCAACATCATGTATTTGCTGAACAGAAGACGGCACCGAGCATGATGAACTGTTGACGAAGCTGTGGCTCCTTGGTGAAACGACCGTCAGAAACTCGTATAGGAGACGGTATTAGCAGGCAACCAGCGACCACAAAACCCGCAGACTGGAGATAGTACTGTAACAGTACTATACGTAATTGGGTAACTGAGAACCGACGCTGTTTGGCCGGGTTGGGCGCCACATGGCTGGCTACTTACATACTCGCACCGTCACAGTTGGGCTGGTCGAGAGTAAGATCATTAATATTGTCAACACCCGTACCCGTCGGTGTCCGGCAATTTTTCTACACTAATCGTGTCGTTAAGACCCGCCAATGACGTCGGTCGTCAGCAACCGAGCCTGGCTCCCGCGGTAGTTGCGGCGGCGGCGGCGGCACAGAGTGGTTAAGGTGGCCAGTTAAGCACGCAGGCACGATATTAGCTGGCCGAAGGGTTCCTCTGGTTCCTTTCAAAGGGTGTGTGGTGTTTTGGATGCCTTACCCAATGCGCATGGCAAACATGGGATTAACCAATCATGGGCACCGGCGTATGCTAACGGATCTTCAGGGTCCTTCTGAGGCTTTGTGCTGCTGCCCGACAATCGCGCGGGGGAAACCACTCTCCCATGGACACCAATGCACTCAGGGGAGCCAAAGGCCGTTTCGACTTTGACACTGTATCCAGAGGGCACAGTTAAGTCACGGTTCAGGAAATCCATAGCGCCCTGGATGCCGCCCTGTTCAGGTTCGGTATGGGGCCCAAGTTTGGGAAAGGCCAAATGTGAAATTGTGAGAGGTTGAAGTGCGTAGGACCGATAACGGCAGGCCAATCAAGTACGTGTATGTATATGGGCGTATCCAGCGGTATCCAAGATTTCGTCACAGTGGGAGGGGATGGTTGAGGTTCCCGTGGTGGCAGTGTTCGCCGACCTCCACCATATCCTACCAGCCGGATCTGGTTCCTGGCCAGCCAATGTCAGCCAGAACGGACCAAAGGGGACCTGAAGATGCAAGCCTCGTGCGAGACATGTTGGCAGGGCCCCGTCTGGCAACTGGCAGCCTGGCCAGGATATCGAGGCCGTCCAGGGACGGAATCAGACCGCGCTTCCCAGAAGGGTGAAAGAGGCCCAGGTGGGTTGAGGTGACTAAGGTGTGGGAAAGTAGATGTCGTGATGTTCCATTGGATGTGATGTTAATTTGGCCCCCATCACCCCTCCTGGGATGCTACCCGTGCTGGTTAGAGTGGTGCTGTTACGGTAACTGTCATGGAAGGCCACAGTGAGGTTGACGATGATTACAGAAGGAACGGACGTGGTCTTTTTTTTTTTTTTTCTTCAAGGGCACGTCGTCTACACTCCCCGCCGCATGACGTCATGTGGCTTTAGTGGCTAACCCCGTTTTCGCTAATCCCTGTGCAGTTACGCAGGGCAGGCACCCTCGTTCTTGCCGCACCGCTTTAACCCCACTCCAACCCTTAGCCGGAACCAATGATGCCTCCGCTTCGAAAGATGAGAGGCTGTCAAATGGTGAAAAGCGGCGTCGGGAACGGAGTAACGGAAGGTTTTGTACTACTCAGTTTCAATGTTTGTAACAAAGGTCCAGCGGTCATTTCAAGGACACAACCAAACTATCTTACTCACCACCGAAAAGTGAAATGGGAAAAAGAAAGAAAAAGATCTTGTAGAGTCGCATGGTTGTTGCTGCATGTGCCAAGGAAGAAGGAAATGCAATGAAAACGGTCAACGCTGTTGGCAGCACCCCGTGTGCATTAGCTCGTCGACACAACGCACACAGTGGCATGAAAGATCTGAAAATATTCCCAGATTGTTCTGCAATCCTTCACTTTTGGCTTTGACACGTCTCCGACCGTGACTTTACACTATGGACAAGATGGGCTGAGAGTTCAGTCAACAACGGCGTCCTTTTTGGCAGATTAGACATTGACAAGTTCAAGATAGATCCAGATAAGGTTGCCTCTCACCGTTACTTTGCACTGCCGAGGAGCGAAACATGAAACACCAGATGATCTCATCTGACGGGGGGTTCCTTTGGACGGAAATTGCCACTGCAACGGCGCGGTCCTGGGCAGAGATTATGGCTGGGGAATGGCGTTGAGCTGAATTGACATTTCAGGCATTACAGCTACCATTCTAGGTATGCGTACACACCACCGCCGAAAAGAGAAGAAAAAAGACAAACAGCCCACACTCGGACCTACGACAACACACGACCAACTGCATAATCAAATCTGATATTTGTAGATTAAATTGGCGCCGCCAATGCCAATTACCAAATAATATTAGTGCGTGAATCCCACCACGACACAACCATCCAATCCTCCCGTCTGACCAACCCTTCAAACTGGATAAGTGATAAAAACCGCATTTCCAAAATGCCATGTTGCGTCGGGCCAAATTACCATCACTTAGTGGCACTTTCACTAATACTTTCATTCCCCACCGCAAGTCCGCAACCGCAACCGCAACTCTGACAGAGAGGGAAAGCGCAGCACCAGCCATTCAGCACCACAGAAGGAACACAACCCGCTAGACACACACGTCCACCCATTGCTTGAGCATTGATTGCATTAGTCATTCTGTTCTCCATATCTTTGCTCCGCCTCGCTCCGTTACCCGATATACGCGTTGCCGATTCCACAATGTAGTGTATTGTTCCTGACCGTCTCCTATTTTCGGTTTGCCCTTCCTGCCCTTCTGGGTCTCCGTCCTTCTTTTTCTTCTCTGGGTCCCCTTTCCCTTTCGACCCCAGGGCAAGCCAGGTAGGGAGGCGGGGGGGCCCAAGGAATTAGGTAAAGCTAGGCTGCTGGGAGACCGGGGGGTTGGGTTGTTCTGGTGGCGGTCAGCCAGTAGCAATCCCCCTTTTCCGAGGCTCAAGCGAGACCTCGACTCCATTGACTTCTGAACACAAGTCGGTGTCACCTGCTTTGTCGTTAATGCGGCATGGTTCAGAGAGACAGGATCAAGGGCTTTGCTTCCCTAGTACTACAGTTTAGAATTTCCTTCAGCTCATTTTTACTCCCTTTTTTTTGGCAATCTTCCTTTTTTTACCCCTATGAACAGCCGGCGTATCCTCGGGCAGCTGAGCTGGCAGGAGCCCTCTGCCCCTGGAGAGTGAGGGATCGTTTATTGACGAAACTGAAAGCAGCACATAACGAGTCGGGGTGCGCCTGGAAAACATCCTTGGTCCCCTATTCCACCACCAGCCAGACACGTCCCGGTATACCCTCTACATACTGTGTAAACACACCGCCGATTTTGGGCACTGTACCTGGATTTGACAATGTCTAGTCCCCTCACGTCCTTCAGCTTCACCAAAGGCAGACAGACACTGTATTGTTCACATGTTATTGCCCTGAAGAAAACCCAGGTAGGAACCGGGTTTGCTGCTTCGGTTAGAGAAAGCTGTGATGCTTGAGTGCGGCGATGGAGGTGGCGCCGATGTCTACACTACTGAGAGGGATGCGTGGGGGTCACCTCTCTACAGTTGATTGATACTACCTAACTGTTTGAGAACACCACGGCAACTACCTGTAAACTCACTACACAGAAATCATCTAACACATGAGAAAACACACGCTCTCTGATGGCTGAAAATGACAATTACTTGTTCCCGTAATAGAGCGTCCAGATCTACTGCGTCTACATTCGTAAATCCTCTAGATCTCATGTGATGGTCAACCATAGCTGCACACCATCATGGTGTATACTTTCAAGCAAACTGCATGCATGCCCTGATACTATCCCTACGCCGTGGCTGGCTGAGTTGGGTTGGAGAAATCGTAAAGCGTAAATAGAACTTACCCGTTTAAAAAAAGCAACGGTCTAGTCCGAGAGGGTCCCGCTCACAAATGACTTTTTGACTTGAAGAGACGCATACATCATCTGGAGAATCGGTTGAAGTTCAAAGATCCAGTATGGTACAGCATTGGGATATATTCAGGAGACAACTCACTCCGTCTTGGCGAAAACAGAAAAGATCGATGAAGCCGAGGCGTTCAAAGTCAAAGTCCTTGCTTACCTTTAGTTAAGGCTCTTGAGAATGTTGAAGCAGAAACATATGGTATGGTGACGATCGGCTACCTTAGCTGTCCGATACCACTTGGACCCGAAGACCGGAGACTGGGACAAAGGCATATGGGTCATGGCAAGGATCATCAGGTGATTGCCTCACTCTATATAGCTCTCCTGCAAGTGTGGAAGTCGTGTAATGGATGAGGAATTGGGGGGGGGGGGGGGGGGGGGGGGGGGGGGGGGGGGGGGTTTGAATGATCGTATGTCTCAGCGGTAGATATTTTTGACGGTAAGATGTCTAAAATATGTTTTCGTCATATGGAATCCTTGTGGGTGAGTTAACACTCAAAAACCATTGAAGGAAATAACTACCTAAGGTAGGTGAAAAAGCATCAACGAAGCATGCCTTCCCCAACTGGCAGCCGGGGGTACTACTTCTACACAGGGAAGAACTACACAGGAAGAACGACACAGGGTAAATACATAGGAGTGAGCCAGCAGTCGAACTGCTCGGTCGTTCCCGCCTCTAGCTTTATCTACCAATACAGGACATGACGTAGGTACCTACATTGTGGAAGGGAGCTAGCCACATCGCATTGAAGAGGTACTGGTACGCTGCTGGTAGAATTTCCCATTGCAACAGCGAGGGGAGCTGTGTTTTGCGCATTAAGTGTCTCTGATCCAGAGACAGACGACTGGGAGAAGTCGATACTAAACACAAATTCACAAATCACGTTGAACGAAAACTGGAATGAAATGAAAAGCATCAAATATAAGTGATAGAGGAGTGAAGAGAGAAGTGAAGAGAGACGGAGGGAGAAAGTAGAACTTAGAAATTAAAGAGAACTATTAAAACGTAAGCGGGAAAGAAATAACCAAGAATTAAGAAGGAGGGTTAATAGATATTAACCATCAACCTGTATGTTCTTTACCACTCTATTAAGCATACATTATGGTGTTGACGACAAACACCAATCTAAAGTATTCGCTTAAGTCTTGCTTCCCTTCCTCCTCCTCCTCCTCCTCTCTCTGAGCGCACAAGTGAATATTTTTGATCTAGCTACGAATCAGTTTTACAAAAAGTAGTGCCCCTCAAAGCAACAAAGGTACAAGATCGGATCGAGAAACCTGATTTCTTGCTATGTTGATGACAAAATGGAGAAACATCAGACCTTTATGAGATGACAGTGACAAGCAAAAGGTCTTGCAGGATGTCAGGTTCAAGTTGATATCCCTCTCCAGATAGACAGACAGATGAAGCTGAAACGAGGCTCAGTTGACATCAAAAGGTAGTACTGGGAACTTGAAAAGAAACTCTACCATAGTAGTTGGCTTCACGAGTGATGGATGCATGGGAATCTAAAGGGGTTTTCACAAGCAAGGTAGTCATAAACTCAAAACAAAGCCTTCTCGGAAAAGAATCATCGAACGAAACTCCTTCATTATGCATTCATTTATCCTTTTTTGGCGTTCATTCAACAACTTACTCGCCCGCCTCCCCTAATTCCACAAAGAATATATGTGTAAAACAACCTAGCTAGCTACTCCCTAACCTAACCTGACAACAACAATAACCATCCGTTTACAACGGAACATAGAATGCCATGCCATGCCATCATCATCTTGAATGCCCTAACCAATACGACAAACGAAGATGGATGATATCGGCACAAACCTCGTTTTATACACTAGTGTATATCGCACAACAGTGGCATCACCCAAATTCTTTTGCTGATGTATATGTGGTGTTTATGTGTCAAGCCTTCAATAGCGCATATAGCGCATAACGCGCGCCCATAACTCAAGCCGCTTTTCGATAAAATATCGCCGTGTTGTCCCCCCTCGTCGTTCGTCATAACGAATCTGAATCATATGAACAAGAAACCATGTTTGGCGCCCGCTAACTTCCCTCCCATCATCGCTCGCCGTCGCCTAAAACACAATTGCCAATTCCGTCCTGTCGATGCCCTCCTCGACGAGGTTAGGGTAGTACGGCACCATAGCGTCCGCGCACTGGACGTACGCATCGTTGTACAAACGCCAATATGGTGTCCGCACCTTTCTTGCTGGATGGAACAGACCGGCCCAGACGTAGTTGAGGACCAGTCCCGGACCGACGGCCATCCTGATGGCCTCGATAGCTTCGACGATGCGGTCGATGACGTGGGGACTGGTCTCGAACAGGTTGGGATACAGCAAGTTGAGCAAGTGGACCATGGCATCCTCACAACCGAGACCGACGACACCAAGGGCAATGTGCTTGACGACACTGGCAGCTGTTTGTCTGTGCACTTGGTCTCTGTCGATGAGCGCGTCCTCGAGGAGCGGCGTGACGGCGTAGACGTAGTCCTTGGCCATCTCGCCAATGTACTCGAAGAGGAAGGAGAGAGACTTGAGCACACCGTTCTGGACGTTGAGCTCAGGCACACGGTACTCGTTCATGAGGGCGGGCAACACGGTGAAGGGCGCGCATGTCTCGGCAACGATACCGATGGCGACGGCCGTGTTAACACGGGATTGACGTTCCTGAACGCGGAGGTTGTTCAACAGGGTAGCAAGGACATCCTGAGGACCGATAGCTTTGGCGATGAAACCGAACGTGTTGTTGGCAGCACGTCTGATGCCCTTCTTGTGAGCCTTCAGCATGTCGAGAAGCTCAAAGCAGATACGCATCCATTCGCGAGCGTTGACACTCTCGGGACCGCGATCGGCGATACGACCTACAAGATCAATCGTGTTCTCCTGCACCTTCTCGTGTCGGTTACGAAGAATGGGGGTGAGGCGAGGCAGAAGATCCTTGATAGGAGGCTGCATCTGGCTGATGCCCACGACAGTAACAATGGAGCGAAGGGCACCAAGAATGGAGCCAAGAACCTCGGGGTACTCCTCACCGAGGTACTCGTAAAGGACAATACCAAGCTTACCCATGAGGGCATCCTCACCGCATTGCTTCATGACCATGGCAATGCGGGAGATCAAATCAGCTGCTTGCTGTCGTACAGTAGCTGACTTGTTGTTCAGACGCCAGAGAATGGTACTGACAATCTGAGGAAGGTAAGGCTTGCATCGGGTGCCAAGTGCGTTAACCACCGAACCGAAGCCGTTGAGCATGACGATATCCTCAACGCTCTGTTCCTGGAACGCATGAAGAATGCCATCAATGAGACGTTCTTCCAAACGCTCACCAATGTCGGCCGCACCGAGAGAGGCCACAATCTTCTCGACAGTCTCCACCGTCATCTTGCGATAGGCTTCGCTCTCGTCCTTCAGATTGGCAACGATCCTTTCCAGAATCTCGCTGACACCAACCTTTTGGCCAATGTCAACAGTAGTCTCAACGACCTGACGGTAGTTGCGCTTGTCTAGAGCCATGCGCCGTACCCAGAAGCTCTTAAAGAACTCGTCCAGCACATGCTCCTTGAGGTATCCAGCCGTTACTCCATCGGTGGCGGCGCATTGTGAAATCACCTTTAGCACAACTTTCTTCATCTCTTCATCTGGAGAGGCAAATTCTCGTAGGAGAATCTCCATAATTTGACTGGTGTAATAGTTGGCATAGTCTTCATCCATAAGCGGGATGATGTAACCGACAGCCTTGAGGAAACCAGCCAGACCCTTGCCCCGTTGCTTGCGGGCACCGGTCCAGAGAGGGTTGAGGATGTCATCGAAGCTCTCGATACCGTAGGGGTTGGATGCCTCGGCGAGAGCAGCGATGGCCAAACTGGTCACTGTGCGGACCTTGGTCTGTTCGTCGTTCAGGTTGGGTCCGATACAGTCGACCAGTTGCTTGAGATGGGGCAAGACTGCGCAACCCATCAAAATGGGAATCTGCTGCACAATCTTGACGCCTGTGTGACGAGCTTGCCACGACTTCTTGCTTCGGCACACAGCTCGCAAGAAGGGAAGCAGAGCTGGGATACCCAGTGCCGAAGCAACTACGGCAAAGGCTCTGGCAGTAGTGTTTCTGACGTACTCATCTACGTGGTCAATATCTGGACGCATGACACTGATCATTGTGGCAAGACCAGCAGCCTTGCTGAGGTTTGAAATAATTTCCCGACCCTCAACACGTGCATAGTAGTCCTGATCGATAAGAAGAGGTTCGATAACGACGAGAATCTTGTGAACGTATGGTCGAACCATGTCATCGAGCTTGTACAAGATACGATCGATAACCTTGACGAGAAGATGGCGTTCCTGATCCTCCAGTGTCTTCTCCATGAGCAGGGGAAGGATTTGGTTGAAGAGGGGGCCGGCACCGAAGTTGCGAGCATTGTCTGTCAGTTGTCTGAGCGCAGTCTTTCTCATGGGAGGAGTACCGTTCTTGACCTTTAGGAGAAGTCTCATGATCTTTCTTTCCTTGAGCTCTTCGACGCTCAAGCTCTCCTCATCAGCTCCGTCGGTAAGCTTGCCGAAGTATGCCATATCTTCGGGCTTGAAGAACTGCAGGTCTCCCACACCGGGGATCTCCTTTGGTACCTGCTGGCCCGTCATCCGTCCGCTGTCAGGGTCCTGCATCATGAAGCCCGTTGTTGGGGCCGGAGCCTGCATCAGCTTGTGTGCCGGTGCTCGCACGGGGGCATACCCTGGTGGTGGATCAAGAATCTTGTAACCTTGCTCGGGGCCTGGAAGCATGGCATCCAGCTCCTCGTCGCTAAGCGGCGCATATCGACCGGCCGCATCAGTGCCGAAAGCTGGCTGTACCACGGCGGTCTGGGTAGGGTGCATCGGCGTGGCTAGGCCGACATTGCCAACGGGAGTGGCAGAAGGCGCCTGGTCCCAGCGGGATCGCTTCTTGGGTTCCGCCCCTGGAGCTCCTGGAGCGGCAACAGATGGTGCTTGATCCCACCTGGACCTCTTCTTGGGCTCTGGAGCCGGGGTGGCATCTTCCGTAGAGGCCACATCCCATCTCTTCTTGCGCTTCCGGCCAGCCGCAGCTTCAGTAGAGCCAGCCTCTTCGTTCTCTTTGTCACCGGCATCCTTGAGGGTAGGCTGGTGCTCCTCGACAGGGCCGCCCTCCTTCGTTTTCTGCTCGATGGCCCGTCGTACGCGCTCTTCTTCGCGCTCAAGCTCGCGACGCTCCATGATTTCCCGGTAACTTTCCCCTTCCTCAGCGGCACCTGCCTGGCGGTTGGCAGCAAAAGGGTCGGCTCGTGTAGGGGTCAGAACGCGGTCGAATCGGCGTTTCTGATAGTCGGTCTCCCTGTCGGTGATGCGGTTGCTCTTTTCGCCCCGGCCAGCCAGGGGATCATCCTCCTCAACGCCATCACCGTGTGCGAACTCATCGATCTGGGCTCGGGTGGCGGTGTACTGTCCTACTAGGCGGCGGCCGGAGTCGGCATCTTCCATCTCTTCATCGTCGCCATCGGCAGCGGGCAGGGTGGTGTGGTAGCCCGCAAACTTGTCGCCACTGTCGCGTTCATACAGGTCGGTGTCCCACACTTCTCCCAGCTTGGCTTTGGTGTTGTTGTCGGATCGTTGGTTGGCAGGATCAAAGCTACGCGAACCATTCTTGGCGGCAGCAGCAGCATTGCGCTCCTGCTGGAGCTTCTTGATCTGCTCAAAATCCGAGTCCGACATGGTGATGGCCGTATCCTCCTGGTGTCATGTCAGGTTGGGGTTGTCGTGATAAAGTCCAGCGCGCCGCGGGGGGTGATTGGTGGCGGTAGATAATCGTGAGGTATTCGGACGTGGTAGAGTGGCGCTGCCCGTGGGTTGCTGGGTGGAGTGAACGTAGGTAGGCGACGGGACAGTTGACGTCGTTGACGTTGACGATGGACACTTGTCGTGATAAGCTATCAGAGGAAAGACGATGCGGGAGGCAGAGAGGATGCAGGTGTCGGCTGAAGACTGGCGCAGTGGATGCGGTGCACACGCCTTCCCTGAAATTTTGGCCAGCGACTGGTGACGGGACGTGAGCAAGCGAGCTGACACGGGCTTGGCAAGGCTGCACCTGAAGTTTCCACTTTAAGTGGCGTTCAGACAACATTATGTAAGCAGTCCAGACCTCGACGCGTTTCGATCGCTGTGGGGACTGGGAGCAGGGGAGGAGGGAGCTTCTACTTCCACTGAGCTCATGTGGGGAGCTTCCACTTTCCACAACTTCCATCTCACATCTCATCTCACAACCTCACTTTCATCCTCATCTCGACCGATATGACATCCCAACCTGCACCGCTGCTCTACGCCGAGTTACTTTCAAATATTCGTCAGATATCCCTTGCCGTTTCATTGGGCTCTGCGAGCGATGCGTTTTCGACACGAGTAGTGGTGGCAGCGGATGGGGAGAATGTCGAGCTCAACCACCATGGACAGTCACACACACTACGTCTACCCTCAAAGGTAGCCATTGGCGGCGCAATCCTGCCCATTCAGAGGCCTGGTGCCTCTACGCTCTCCTGGAGGTTACCGTTGGGTCAAGCAACAAATGCGGATGCATCGTCGACAGACTCTTCGACTTGGACAGCCACTGATTTAAAAGCCGGGTCCCAAGTCGCCTGTAGACAATGCCATGCCATTGTTGTCAACCGAGATGTCATCAAGGTTTGGAAAGACCTCCCGAGTGAGAACTGGGCTGAGATGATGGAGTTCTGGCACTGCCACAAACCTGATGATCACGATCATGATCATGATGGCCATCATCACCACCAGGACAAGGCAAACGGCGATGCTACCACCGGGCAGAATGCCAAAGCCGACGATACGAGTCTTGCAGCTCGAGGATATGGAGCGAGCTCGGTCATCTCGGCGCAACAAAGTGTTGGGTTTATTGATTTGACAACGCTATTATTCATCGAGCAGGACTGTTCCAACATCACGGTAAGTCCATATGTAGCATGCTCATGACTGGCTTGGTCAACTCACCGTCTCGAATGCGTCCCTCTCAATATTACCAATCGGGGGCATCAAGAAGGTAGCCAAGTCGGCTTCGGCCCCTCAATGACATGGATACCGATACAAATGCCCAAAATTAAGCAAATGTTTGTCGCCTGCTTTTGTGGGACACCGAGCGGTTGACGAACCTCATTTCGGTGACGGGGCGCTTCCAATCGGTGGATGACTGACTAAACCTCCGCATTTCGCCAGATCATTGTCAAGTTCTAAATGCTCTGGGATCAACTGGAGGAACATCTCCTTCTCAATTCCCCGTGCTAGTAAACCTTTCCCAACGTCAGTTAGTGCTGACTACCTTTGCTCTCTCTAGTATTCTCTCTCTACTCCTGAGCATGGATCACCAGATAGGCAAGCTCTTGCTTCAGGCGAAGGTGGTAGTCAGATCCGAAGCCTCAACGTGTTTTGCTCTTCCTGTCAAGCCCAACTGGGCTTCTACAATTTCCGGACAGCCGCAGTCACACTCCTCAAGTGGCAGATCTCCTGCGACTCTGTCTCCAACCTGAGCCCGGGACTAGAAGAGTGTCTCGCCGCGACCCTTATTTCCACCATAGCGAGATCGGGATCCTCAAAGTCACTGTTGCTTCCCATTACAGAGACCCTTGCGACCACAGAGGAAGACGGGGTAGGGAAGGACAAAGTTGTCCACATATGGGTGCTCAACAGCAGTATTGTGTATGCATCATCTGCCACCGAGGCCACCGCCACGAGGCCAGGAGCGGGAAGTGGTACTCTGGCCATCAAGCTGCTTTATCGGCTGGTTCCCCGAGAGGAGGCCGATCGTATGCTGGATTCGCTCATTGGCGATGCCCAGGAGGTGAACCTTCCGGTAAAGGCCATCAATGAGGTCTTTCGACATCTAGACAGGAGCAACTCTCTTCTGCCTACCACTGAACGGGTATTCAAGGAGTGGAAAGTTGGTTTATTAAGGAGGTGAATCCAGTGATGGGAATAGGTGCTCAAGTGGTATATGTTAATGGGTAACATGGCCTTAGCAGCGTCGTTCCTGAACTCAAACCTGGCTCTTTATCCTTTTACTGGACCGTAACGTCCGAGTTATTGTCGTTTGGACCGTGGCATCCGGCTCAGCTTTCGGTAGCATTTCTGCAGCAACTGTTTTCCGTTTTCTGGACTTCGCCGCTGACGTTGTGGCGACGATCTCTTCACTTTCCTCAACCTTGACTACCACTCCTTTCTTCTTTTCTGGTTTGGACACGGCCTCAGCAGTCGTAACCGTCCCTTCCTGGGTCTCCTCTTCGACTTTCACCACTCCCTTTTTCTTTACCCCCGCTGCTTGTTCCGAGAACGACTTGAGGTTCGCAGTAAACAGGACACTCTGCGCCCAACCAGCTTGAGGTCCCCAGGTCTTCCTGAAATGGTCGCCCACGGCCTCATACATGGCCTTGTTGAGCGTCTTGGTCTTGGCACCCCCTTTCCCACCAAAGTTATAGTCTCTCTGTGCAATCTGCCAAACGTGTGTATCGATAGGAACAGACTCTCCCCAGCCGAGACCCATCAAACAAACACAATCTGACACCTTGGGCCCAACGCCCGGCAGAGTCAGCAAAGCTTCATGAGCCTTCTTATACGTCGGTGGGTCCTCATCCAAATCAGCCTTGGAATCACCATCATCAACACGCTCCTCCTTCTTCTCATCTTCTGCCCCTTCTTCTTCCTTCTTCACCTCAACACCAGCAGCCACTCCCAACGCAGGAACCCCCGGATTCCTCAACCTCAGCAACCACTTCTCACCATAAACCTGCGCCACACACCCCGCTGTTTCAGCGATATACTTGGCCCTATACCCAAACCCCAGCTCCCTCAGATGGGCCTCGACCCCTTCGCCCGCCAACGCCTCCGGCCCGGGGAAATCGTGGAACGCTTCACCCTCCACGGTGGCCACATAAGGGCCGTAGTGCGTACACAGCTTCAACACCATCTGGCTGATGCGCGAAATGTTGTTGTTGCTGCTGCAGATGAAGGAGATGAGCGTCTCCCAGGCGTCCTGGTTGAGGATGCGGATGCCCGTGAAGGCGGGCGCGCGACGGGCGAAGTTGGCATCGGAGAGGGACCATTGGGCGTAGAGGGTGGTGAGAGAGGAGGAGAGGGCAAAGTAACTGTGCAGGAGGGAAGGGATGTCGTCGTCGGCTTCGGAGTTTTCATGTTTGGTGGGAGTTGTTGCCCCTGTTGTAGGCCATGTCACTTTGTAGTGAAGATGGGTGGGTTCTTGGCGTAGGGAGATGAGACGGCCTTTGAGGACGCAGTGCCTGAGAAACTGTTAGTTAGGATTTGATATCTAAAAAGGGGAAATTAAATGGTAAGAGAGTCACAGACCATTGTTCATTTATCTTGCGCCATCTGAAAGACTGGCCACATCGAAGTGTGGTTTCGATGCAAAGCTCTGTGAGACTGACGGGCAGTTTGCGCCATTCTGAGACTTTTTGAGCTGCCATTGTACAATCACAGTTTTCGTACTTTACAGATGGGTTGAGAGATTGTGGGAAAGCGGTTACGCCGTGAAACCTTGTTGTGATCACTCAGATGCGAGTTGATGGATTCAATTCAGGTTCTGTTCCTCATGGACCTCGATGCTCCCGTGTCCGGCTCGATCGATAGCGGAAGGAGGCACTGTAAAGTGCACTGCGATAGGGGCCAGGTGCTGGAAGGTTTGTTGCCACGCCAGGGCGTCAAACTCCTTGTGAACGAATGGGTGGACCCGAATGCACACGGGAAACAAAGTGCGCTAAACCAAAATAGGGCAAGCGTTCCCTGCAATAACAGCAACGGACGCTGGAAAAGTTGCAGCCTCGCGATCAACGACGGGACTCAGCAATTGAAGTTCCGAGCAAAGCCACTTCCATTTCGTCAAACACTCCCAAACCCATTTTCCGCTTCTTTGGCGCAACCATCTCGTACCGTCTCTTTTATACTTACCGAGATCTGTGTTGACCATGAACGGGGACACCTATTCCTCCAGAGGTATGTTGGCACTTCTGACCCTAGCTACCCGTTAGAATCTCAAGTTAACCGTGGCGAAACACAGACAGCGGCCGACACGGTTCGTCTCGCGACTATCCGGTAAGTGCACCTCGTATACAAGGTTGGCATCGGTCATTGCTGTTGTCGTAAGCTAACGCATTGCCAGTCCTCAAGACGCGACCGCGATGACAGACGTGACCGTGGAGATCGTAGTGACCGAGGCAGTGGACGCAGACGCTCTCGTTCTCCCGCCGACTACCGCAGCAGCCGACCCCGTCGCGAAGACGGCGACTTCGACGCTTATTCATCGAGTCGCAGCCACCGCGACCGCGAGCGAGAAGACAGATACTCTGGCCGCGACCGTCGTGGACCCGACCGTGCTGAGAGAGAATGGGATCGTGACAGGGGCGCCGACCGCGGAGCCGACCGTGGTGCTGATCGTGGTGCTGATCGTGGTGCCGATCGTGGTGCGGACCGTGGTGCTGACCGCGGGGCCGAGCGTGGAGGCCGCAGCCGACGGGATGACGATGAGGGCGGCCGTCGTCGGGAAAGAGATCGTGACGTCGTGATGGGAGGAGATGATCGCCGTGGTGGAGGCAGAAGGGACAGAGAGGCGGACAGGGAGCGCAGGAGGAGTGTCTCGCCGCCCCCCAAGAAGAGGGAACCGACACCCGACTTGACCGATGTCGTTCCTGTTCTGGAGCGCAAGAGACGCATGACACAGTGGGATATCAAGCCTCCCGGATACGGCAACGTCACGGCCGAGCAGGCCAAGCTCTCGGGCATGTTCCCATTACCCGGCGCACCACGACAACAGGCCATGGACCCGACCAAGCTGCAGGCCTTCATGACCCAGCCAGGTGGGACCGTTAACAGCACCGCTCTCAAGCCGACAAACTCCCGTCAGAGCAAGCGTCTCATTGTTTCGAATATCCCGCCGTCAGCCACCGACGAGAGCCTGCTGGGCTTCTTCAACCTTCAACTCAATGGACTAAACGTTATCGATAGCGTGGATCCTTGCGTCCAGTGCCAAATATCCCCCGACCACAGCTTCGCCATGGTCGAGTTCAGGAACAGCCCGGATGCGACAGTCGCTCTGGCCCTTGATGGCATCACCATGGAGGCTGATGATGCCAATGACGCTGCTAGTGCCGGTGGTCTCAAGATCCGCAGGCCAAAAGACTACATCGTGCCCGCAATCGTCGAGGATCCCAACTATGACCCCGATTCGGAGGTTCCCTCCAACATTGTCATTGACAGCCCCAACAAGATCAGCGTCACCAACATCCCTGCGTACCTCACCGAAGAGCAGATCATGGAGCTCTTGGTTGCTTTTGGAAAGCTCAAGTCCTTTGTGTTGGTCAAGGATAAGCACACAGAGGAGTCGAGGGGTATCGCATTCTGCGAGTATCACGACTCTTCGGTTACATCTGTCGCCATTGATGGCCTGAACAATATGATGTTGGGCGATAGGGCGCTGAAGGTTCAGAAAGCCAGCTATGGCATTCAACAAGTTGCCGGAGAATTGAGTGTTAATGCCATGTCCATGCTTGCTGGTACCACCTCCTTGGATGGCGACGTCAGCAGGGTCGTGCAGCTCCTCAACATGGTTACGGCGGATGAGTTGATGGACAACGACGACTACGAAGGTTTGTTTCAACGTTCCAGTCACTTAAACTGTTTCGAGATGCTAACATGTGCTTTCAAGAAATTCGCGATGACGTCCAGGAAGAATGCGAGAAGTTCGGAACTATTGTTTCCTTGAAGATTCCCAGGCCCACTGGCGGAAGCAGGCAGTCTGCTGGAGTTGGCAAGATTTACATCAAATACGAAAACTCTGACCAAGCAACAAAGGCCCTCAAGTCGTTGGCGGGCAGGAAGTTCGCTGACCGCACAGTGGTTGCGACATACTTCCCCGAGGTTAGCATCGTCTGCTTTGTTCCGGTTTTCTTGACTCGGTTATACTGACACTTACAACAGGAGAACTTTGATGTCAACGCCTGGTAAAGAAAGACAGGCAGTTGCAGAAGGGAAGTGTCTATCTGTATTGAAGGGGGAGCAGTAATTGTGCATGGTACAGCCTGGGTTCATGGTTGATGACGAGGAACAGAGTTAGAATAACGTCATTGGTACCAGGGTTCGGTCATCTCCTTGAAGTCATCGTAGGAGTCTGAAGCGGCGTATACAGATATTGATGGGAGTTTCAGCCGCAGGTACCGTTAGGGCGCTCAAAAACAGAAGTCACAGTTCCGATTCACGCAGGTGTGCTCTAATTGATTGCATGCACATCATAAACCAAGAGAGCTAGCATTGGGGTTACTTCATTATCATTATCCTATTCTAGATGCCCAGGCTTGCTAACCAAACACAAGTTACGGCGCGACAACCGTTGAACGCCAAGTGCGCTCACTACATGCGGTGACGGCCTCAAAACCTCAAGGATAGAAAAGATACTCCTAAATCTGAGCCAATGTTAGCCTGAGCTCATCTCCAATTGTGCCATGAAAAGAAAGGTTGTGAGAGCCAATGTTTCAGAAGTCCGTTTAATTCATCAAGTCCCGAAGGACCTTAACATAAGAGGTACCAGAATAAAGTAAAAAGTGTGTATCATCAGGATAAGGAGGCTCGGAAGGGAGGTGGTGCGAAGGAAGCAGTGAGAACTTACCAAAATGAGTAGAATACCAGGTCAGCCGTCATGATCATGATTTCAGATACTGCCCAGCTTCAGAAGAAGCCAAAATGGCAGGACTGCAATAACACTTGTCCCTGAAGATCATGACCAAATGCTGTCGAGTAGCATGGTGCAAAGTGACCGACGGCCGACCTGGCGATGATTGGAGAAGATTCAAAGTGTGAATCTTCAAAGTGTGAATCTTTGCGGGAAAGGTTTGCTAGGAAACTTTTTTATGCTTGGAGGAGCAGACGCGGGCTGGCGCAAGATGCCAAGCGAGAAAAAGTTCAGGTCAGGTCTCCACTCACGTGAATGTGGGCTCCATTCACTGCGAAATTCACTGCTTGGCAGCCAATCAGACCACTGACCCTAACAGCGCTGACTAAGCATGCGAATTTTCCCAGCCCACAGCGAATATCGCACGACCCGCCCAAACCGCCAGCCCCCGTGGTGATATTTTCTTCGTACTTCTCTGTCGACGACAAGCCAGCCGAAGTCACTCCCCCGACAACCGCAGCACCACCAAATCATCCAAAATGGGCCGTCTTCACTCCAAGGGCAAGGGCATCTCTGCCTCCGCGATCCCCTACTCGCGCAACCCCCCCTCGTGGCTCAAGACCACCCCCGAGCAGGTCGTCGACCAGATCTGCAAGCTCGCTAAGAAGGGTGCTACCCCCTCCCAGATTGGTGTCATCCTCCGTGACTCCCACGGTGTTGCCCAGGTCAAGGTTGTCACTGGTATGTTTGAATCCCGCGAAGCCCTCGAGAGAATTGGCGATGATGGATGGACGTGAAATGCTGACGGTGGTGGTTCTGCAGGTAACAAGATCCTCCGTATCTTGAAGTCCAACGGTATGACTGCCCACTACTCCGACGAATTCCCCTGAATTTGCACACGCGCGAAGCAAAACGAAATAAAGTCAAATCGCGACGATATCCCTCGATTTTGATACCGGCCCTCGAAACTCGATGCGAATGGGCTACAACATGTCCCGCGAAGCTTTTCCAGCTCTCGTCCGCTAGTTCGCGCGCAGCGTATTAATGCGCACCGTGTGACGAACGGATGATATGGGACATGAGAGCGCCAGACGCAGAAAGAACCGAGAAGAGCTGGGAAACAAAATACAACATGTCAAAGACGCATATGCCTCTGTTTGGTCAGATTGGCTGACAGAGTGATGCTATTTACAGGCCTTGCCCCCGATCTCCCGGAGGACCTGTACATGCTCATCAAGAAGGTAAGAAAGCAGTACCCATTTTCGTTCTCTACGTCATTTCCCAACCAGGTCACTAACGTTCCTGTGACAAAACTAGGCTGTTGCCGTCCGCAAGCACCTCGAGCGCAACCGCAAGGACAAGGACTCCAAGTTCCGCCTCATTCTTATTGAGTCCCGTATCCACCGTCTTGCCCGCTACTACAAGACCGTCGGTGTCCTCCCCCCCACCTGGAAGTACGAGTCTTCCACTGCCTCCACCATCGTCTCCTAAGCGTAGAGCACGCGCCGCGAGATTTTGGTGAAAAAGGGTGGACAGCAGCAGAGTCGAGATGGAGTGATCTTTCGTCGGCTATTTACTACTGGGTGTCTTCTTTTGCAGCATGCTTAGCTAGCTAGCTAGCTACGCGGCATGACGTCTGGTCGATCCACACTTAAGTGAAAAGGACGTTGGGGGAGGAATGGAAAGGAAACTTACATTCTCGGAATCACTGCAGAGAAGGGAGCGTGGGATGTGGTTCAATTTCTTTTGGCTGCTTAACATGCGCAAATCATCTGCTAGTCGGATGTCTAGCAGCACCCAGGATGAAGACGAAGTCATCAACAGAGGGTTTTGTTATGAAAAATACAAAGTCCTCTATCCTCTTGCCTCAACATGCTGTTTTCTCGTTTGTCTCATGGCCATCGTGACGTGAAGCTGTCGTTACCCTAGCCATAATTAATCACTGTCCTCTTCTGATCATGATATGTCACCTCCCCTAGTTTGGTTACGTAGGTCATATCTCCCCTTGTGTTCACCCTTTTCCTGGACGCCAGCGTTTCCTTCTCCGTTTTCTTCCATTGTCTCTCGCCCCTCTCAGACTCACACTTTCATGAGATATCATTCCGCTGGTTCTATTACTTCTCAAGCATAAATTAAACCTATGTTTGTTTCCTCTTTGCTTCCTTTTTTTTCTTTTTGGTGGAGTATATCCGTAGATTCTTCGAGCATCCTGGCATCTGCAGTCTGCGTGAAACTCTTCTCCGCATAGGGTTATAGTAGATCGACTTGATGGCGAAAACGCCGTAGGATACCGATAATGCGTTACAGTTTCTTCTACCGCTCTTTCTATTACTATATCTAGCATCTGCGTCCGGGGTCCTACGATAAGCCCATGTTAGATGGTTAAGGTTTGTGAGACCAGAAGAGGGCGGCGCGTCGAAGTCGAAAAAATAGGAGCAGTAGTCATCCTCTCTGATAATCCTGTCTCATCGGCGCCCGTCATGATGCTGCAGTTCCCAATCCTCTTTTGCTCACCCTTTTCCTGAACACCAGAGCTTCCTTCTCCCAACTCGAAAAAGACTCACTGAATTGTTGAAGTGTCTCCACGGTAGCCTTTTATAAGGAGGTCAGATACCGGCTCCTATGGTAGTTAGTCTAAAAGCAGGTATTGAATAAATAAAATATCCAACAGATGATACCCATGACCAGTGTCTATGCAAGATCCAACTCCTCCTCATCCAAACCCTCAACCTTCTCCAAAACCCAACAACTAGCATACATGTTAACCCTATCAATACACTCCTCCATCCCTTCCCCAGCTGTTCCTCCTGTAGATCTACAGCCCACCCTCCTCGCCTCAAACCCTTCCTCCACAAAAACCCTCACATACCACGGCTCCACGCCCGCACTCCTCAACAACACTTTGCCACCCACCTTCAACGCCCTATTCAAGCTCCTCACTTGCTCTCTCGCGCTCCTTCCTTCTTCCTCGGGATCAAACCAATCCATACTATCCATCACCACCGCCACCGTAAGCGTGCCCGGTTTGAACCTCGCTAACACCTCCTGTATTTCATCCGTATGGATACGTAGCCCATCAAAGGCTCCGGGAGCACTGAGGAGGGAGTGCGCAGCGGGGGAAAGGTAATCGGGGTGGCAATGGGAAGTGTAGTGACCTAACAAGCAGACGAGGTAGTAAGGATTGTCTGTGGCGAGGTGGGAGGCGGAGAGGACGGGGTCCAGGGTGGAGGTTGTGTAATTGAGGATTGCTTCCGCACGAGTAGCCTGTTTGCTCACCGGGCTGGAACGATGGTGGTTATGGTAATCGGACTCG
This sequence comes from Sordaria macrospora, assembly GCF_033870435.1. Lineage (NCBI taxonomy): Eukaryota > Fungi > Ascomycota > Sordariomycetes > Sordariales > Sordariaceae > Sordaria > Sordaria macrospora. The sequence goes on along the minus strand of NC_089371.1, from coordinate 7,869,934 downwards.
ATCATGGCCACTTGGTTCTTGGGCACGCCCAATGCAGACCAGAGAAAGGCGTCGGAGCTGAGGACTAGCCCGTTGACGAGACGGTTGAGCAGACAGGGCCGGATTTTGGTGTGGTAAATGGACCGTTGCTCTTCTAGCGTCGATGCGGAGAGGAGCTGCCGGACTGCAGGGCGGCAGAAGAAGAGGGTGGAGATCCACCGGAAGAAACGGATGGCGTAGCGGGAACCGCCGGTGTCGTAGAGGCCACGGCCCGAAGGGTTGGTGAAGATGTATGCATGGGACAACCAATACTGGAAGGCGCGGCTGGAGAGGTGAGGGGAGAGTCTGGAGATGAGGAGGGTGCGGAAGTCGGGGTGCTTGCCCTCGCCGAAGATCCTCCAGACGTCGGGGTAGCCCAAAGCCGTAAAGGCGGCGACCTTCAGCTCGAGCAGGTGGTTCTGGGATGGGTTGAGGTCGATGGCATGCACGCGGGCCGGACTTTGCATGAGGTAGGAGAGGATGTTATCACCAGCGCTGGTGATGGCTAGGACGACGTCGTCCGGGCCTAGGTTGAGGAGCTCCTTGTCTTCGCGCGAGTCTTCCCAGGTGAAGGCGTAGATGTATTCGTCGTTAAACTGGGTGTGCTTTGGGAGCTGGTCGTCGTAGTAGATCCTCCAGTGGTGATTTTGATAGAAGAAGGAGGGTAAGGGCAAATTGGCGGAGATGTTCTCGATGGCCGTGTTGAAGGCCTTTGAGCGCATCTCTGGCGCTGTGCGGTCGACTGCGAAGGCTAGCGCAGTTGTTGCTGAAGAAGAAGAATGCTTGCCCATTAGACGTGGTGATGACCTTGGAGACTCCGTCGCTATGGCATCGATGTGTTCCACAATTTCGTGTGGTAGACTTGACGTGGAGAACGGCTTTTTGTGGCATCCCAGCCAGATGTAGTAAGGAATAACTCCGAGCGTGTAGTTGCGGGCATTGACAGTTAAGACAGTCCCAAACCGATACTCGAGATAATCCCGACGGGCAGGCTCAAGAGACACTCGGTCAGCATCGAACCAAGATCGCCAAAAGTTCCGCCCGAAATAGCCAACGTGCCGATTGACGAGGCCGCCCGTGTAGTTCCGGAAACCAAAGTCGACTTTCGACTGGGCGTAAAAGTCCACCACGGCAATCAAGCCATGAGGTGCCAACAGAGACTCGAGCGAGTCAGTTATCGAGAAGAAATCCGGCTACATCACACCATCATATGTCAGTAAACTCTGTGCCACAACAAGCTTGGCCCAAAAAAACTCACCATCATCGACAGACTATAAGACATAGTAATCAACTCAGCCCCCGCATGTCGCAGTCGCGGCTTCTCCTCCTCCCACCAACTCGACAGCGAAGGCGAAGAGGGCACAGACCCAGAACCAGCCTCTCCATCACCATCAACAACATCAACATCCTCATAATCCTCAAGCCGGAACTTGCGAGCATCCATACAGACAACCCTCACATTCTCCCACCCCAGCCTGGCGAACCGTTTTCTAGCCACTTCGCAAAGCGAAGGTGAAAAGTCCACGAGGTAAACAGTCTTGAAGAACTGCGGGACGTCGACATACTTGGCCATAGCTTCGATGTTCCAGCCTGTGCCTCCGCCCACATCAACCCATATGGGTTTTCTTCCGGTCCCACCACCAGCTTTCTTGCCATCCTGCTGCCCTCCTCCTCCTCCTCCTCCAAGTCCAAGCTCAAACCTATACCTCAATTGCGCAGCCACCAAAGCCAACATATCCTCTCTCCCCTTCAGCAGCGTCCCCCGCGTGGCATCGTAAATGCCCGCTTGACTTCCATAGAACGACTCAAGAGCATCTTGCTGGGTGCCCGTTGTGCCGGCGGTGGTGTGAGGTTTGAGGAAGCAGGAGTAGCAGAAGAGGAGGAGGGATTTGAGGGAGCTTGGGCTATTATCCTCTACCTCATCCTTATTCTCATCCTTTACTACGTCATTTTTGGATGTTGCTTTCTTTGCGGAAGAAGAGGAACCGGAAAGGTTGTGGGAGGAATGGCTGACGGCCGCGAGACAAGCCAAGACAGCTACCGAGGTGATAATGATAGATTTGGTGGTGTTGAGATCTGATAGTGTCCGGGTGACTGAAAGTGATGCTGGTGGTGATATGTTACCTATGTTACCACCAAGAGAAGCCATGGTAGTTAGTATTCTCTCATTGCTGTTAAGCTGTAAGCTTGTCGGTCGGTCGATGTTGTTGAGAAAGAGAAGGGAGGGTCCGACGGTCTGTTGAAGAACCGAAGGAGAACAAGTTAAAAACTGTTGAGTATTGGCGTTTCGATCGGGAGTGATATACTGTTATGTTGTATCTTCTTCTTCTCTCTCTTCACATCCAAAGTTTATGAATGAATGACATTGAAAAAAAAGTGGTTCTGACCCACCTCCACACTTTTGCGGGAGATCCGAACGGACCTCACTGGGGGTGAACCAATCGCACTGCCGGCTTGCACAGCGCTCGGCCTCCCAGAGGGCCCAGTAACACAAGGGAGACAGGGTTCTATGATCCACATGTTCGGTTAGGTTGTTAATTGCCTCTCTTTTTCGTCATTTTCAACAAAACGTCCTCAGGTTCTCAGTTCCTCAGGTCCTCGGGTTTGGGCACGCCCACGGTCGGTTGGAGATGGACGATTAAGCGACCTGGTCGCAAAATCTAAACGAAGGCAATAACATAACATCTCTCGAGGGGTAAACGGACAGAGGGATGGGGATTGAGTTCGTGTGGTCGAGTGGTCCTGTAATCGCCAATCAACCGCCCACATGCTCTGCCTGGCCCATGATCGATCGTCGAGCGTTGCGTCCGGGCGATTCCAATCTCAGGGCTTTTCCATCACCGGGGGCAGGGCAGTCTTGTAGTGAGTTAGGTAACCTGCATGCGTACACTACACACTGGCGGTCCCGTTCCCAAACAAGCCTCAAGTTCACAAGCTCGCTTGTTTCCCTTCCCCTGGCTAGGGCTAGTCTCCGTGGCTTTTGGCCTTTTGGGCTTTACACTATACATACATAAAGCAGGCCTATCATGGTCCCCTGTCCGTCCTAGTGTAGTCGTGATTGTTCGTCCGTTCGGGTCCCTTCCCCCATTTCAATCTGAACCCATGTGAAAAAGACCCCTCATTATATACCTATCCCATGCATCCTGGAAAAGGGACTGGGGGAGGAGAGAGGCAGGGGTTCAGTTCCCCTCCCCTCCGCCCCCCAAATCCAGTTGGAAACCAATCGGGAGGGTTGCTAGGTGCACACGGGTAGGAATTCGTACGATTGGATGGATGGACGACTCATCATCTTTGTGTGTGGTCGCCGGTCAGGGGACTCGGGAGCCGGGGAGGGAAACGACCTAGCATGGGGGAGTAATGCTTCTGGAAAGAGCTATAGAAGCTTTTGGGAGCTTTTCTCGCTTGTTCTGATGGATGCGTGATTTGGATTGTTCTCGGAGAATGATTTCACTGGGAGAGGAATGTGTGTCTTCCAATGTGGGAGGTTGGCGGTTTATCACGCACTACCTTTAGGTATACTTACGGAAAATAGAAGCTGCAAGCGGATTCATGCAGGAGGGAGCATGAGATATTTTGTATTTTGTACAAGCACATCTCAACATTGCTTGCATACCTACCTTCCTCCTATATGCGCAGCACACCAAAGCATGCGCAGGCATTTAGTTCATCCGAGCATTAAGCAACGCGTCTGCAACGGGATATGTAGGTAGAGCGGTAGGTTGGCATAGCAATGCATGCAACTTTGACGGCCAGTGTGTATCGGCAGCTGTGACCTGCCTGCGCTATCTGGACGACATGCAGCAGCATCTCAACGTCAAATGCCTTCACGTTCACAAACGACGAACATTTTGAAAAGCAAAACCTTTCCTCTATATACTCTAACGACACCAACAACAACAACAACAACAGCACCGATCGTTTTCAACAACTCCACCTCAACCTGCAAAAGACAGCTGCCATAGCTTTCATGTTCGCGAAAATGGAGAGGGGATAGAATCAAATAAGACGAGTGGAGAAGGGAGGCACCAAGTAAAGATACTCTCTGAAGCGAGCGGCGCGATGATCATGCAACAAACAACAAACACACAATTGATGTGGAGTTTCTCGCAATGCCAATATAGAAACATTTAGACGGAGAAAAAAATATATATATAAAGCACAAGAAGAAAAAAGTCAAATATCAAAAGCAGTTCATGCAGTCTTGGTCCTCTTTCTGTCCTGTTCCGCGTTCTCTTGCTCTTTCCCACCCTGATAAAAAAAATATTCCGCAAAAAAACACAATGAAGCCGCCCGCCAAAATCCATTCATCCGTCCGCCAGTCCGTCCGTCCGTCCGTGCAATTCCAAGCCCAGTCCAGTTCAACCCATCCGCCCAACATTCCCGTTTCGTCCAACCTATATCCTTCCCCTCCCTGGAACATATGAAATATACGCTTTTTAGTGCAAGTGCTGTGAGGCGAGTTGTAGTAGTACCGGTAAACAGGAAATATGGACAATGATGAAAGGGAAAATTCGAAAGAGGCTCCGCGCTATGACAGTGTTGAAGAGAGAAAATGAACGTTGTCCTTCCCAAAAAGAGCCTGCTATGTGTGGTTGACGCAGGGAGTTTGTATAGGTTAGGATGAGTAAATTCCCTTCTTAGCCAAACATCACTAACATCATCACCACCCACAACAAAGCCGTAAGCAAAAAAAGGTTTTCGAACCAGTCTGAAGTTCAACACGCACGAACGCATACATATCGCCCACCCCGAACTCCTCGCCAACCGTTCGTTCGATGCCACTCATTCGCCCAGGCGACGAAAAAAAAATAAGAGTATGGACGATAATAAAAAGTATGGCCGTGTGTCATTACGTCATGAGATCCGACCCTCGAGGGAGAGCTGAACTGGGTATAGAATTCGAATAATTGTTGCCTTCTTCTCCTCCTCCGAGTACACGTTACCGCATCAGTCCGAAGCGTCGTCCTCTGGACTTTCGGGGGCGGCCTTCGCCTTCTTGTTCGGGCCGCCCGAATTACTTTCGGCTTTCCTCTTGGTTCCTCCGGTTGATTTCGATCCCGCTGTTACCGAGGACTGCTCGGAGCCATCTTGCTTTACGTCCCCGTTGGTCTTGTCCCGCTCCATCTGCGCAACCTCATCGGCTGTCAGGAAACGGCCGCCAGGACCACGAGGGCGTCGCATGGCATGGTTGTGTCTCGACTCGTGGAGATACGGCTTGCGTCCCTTATTCGTCAACCGCAGTTGCTCCTCCAGCTTCTGCCTAGCTACTCGGCGCTTCAAGATCCGGTGAAATTGCTTGGCGTTGACATACAAAGGCGACTCCTCAACGGCTCCGGAAGCCATCTCTGGGGACTGAGGTGGGGGCATTTGCTGAGCGGCCGTCATCGGTGGCGGAACCGCAGACCTAGAGGCGTGGTTGAGCATGGCTTGCGCGTTAGGCACGCCGGGGCTGGCAACCTGGCTGAGACGGCGCTGTCCTGGAGGTATGCTGTTCATTTGCTGCGGAGATCGGGGTCCTGCTCTGGCGTCCTTCTTAGAGTTTACACCAGACATTCTAGGCGACTGCTGCAAGTTGGGATCCGCTGCCATGTATGGGTTCGGGTAGTTGGTTCCTGACGCAGCCGCGGTGGCAGCCAGAGCTGCAGCCTGTAGGGGCATGCCATAGTGCATGTTCTGCTGGGGCACGCCGTACTGAGTTTGGTACATGCTGTGACCTTGGGTTGGCGAGGGCTGGTGCTGCTGGGTCTGAAGAATTGGCGATGTTTGCGGTAGGTGCTGGCTCGACGGGGATGTGATGCTGTTTCCACCTGCAGAGCTGGAGTAGGCCGTTTGCATGTGTGGATTAGAATGACTGTTTTGCGCCGGCTGGTATTGGGCGTATTCCATCATATTGAAATAAAGTCCGACTTGAAGCCGTGATGATTGGCGGCAGGCGCGATGGGTTGGTGTTGTTGACGGAGATGAAGACAAGTGATGTCGCGTAGTGCTGCTATGCTACCGAGCTCGGGTAGAGGAATGCTGACAAGAAAGCTGTGTCTGTGGTCGTAACAGGATGTGCTACCAGGCAGACTAAATCCAGGATGGCCTGCAGCTCAGATAAAAACACCAAGCTTCTGTTTTGGGCTCGATGCTGTGCAGTACAAGAGAAGTAACCTTGTACCGGTGGATTGGGCTGGATGTGCACCCAATCTATTGGAGTTGATGCGTTGGCAGTCGATTAAGTGTCAAGGCAAGGCTTGCTATTGGTCGCACACGGCATATGCAAGCTGATGTCGCGGGGCAAATGCTGGGTGGCTCGGTCCTGGGCCGTTTGAGACGAGACGAGAGGAGGCCTGAGTGAGCGAAGCCACGTGAGGGCAGGGTGCTGGCCGAAAACGCCTAGAGGGCTGTGCGATAAAAGCTGATGGTAGCGCTGCAGTTGGGATGACGCCTAAGCGGATAGCGAACACCGGCGTCGGCGGGTGCGGGAACGTCAAGCTTTCGTGGATACTTTTCCCAAAGTCTCGAGTAATTCTAGAGGCCTATCCGGTTTTAAGTGTCAGTTAAAGCAATTCGCAAACCCAAAACGGAAAAAGAAAACAGAGAACAGCGAGCAATGACGATGTGACTGGGCCGAGTCAGTGGTGGGCAAGTTTCCTTTGGCGCCTTGGGCCGGTCAGTTTGATGCGCTGGCATGCATGACGGAATATGCACGAGCCAGGCCCACCCTAGTCGACCAGCTCAGCACACACAACCATCGCCCTCGTCTGGGCCTGGCAGAGCAGCATCGAAAGAGGGAACCGTAAGACCCAAGGGTGGGGGAGAGAAGGAGAAGAGGTGCCAAATCCAGAGGATTGTCTCAACCAGTGAGCGAAGTTGAGGCTGCCATGAAGTCATTGGGCCTCAGCACCATCGTTGTCCCAACGTCCGGGTTGGGAGCATGCGTTTGTGTAGGCTTCGTCCACCTGTTCCCTCGAGACAAAGCAGCGTAGCTGTGAGCGCGACACAGCGAAGCGTGCATTATCGCGAGGTGAAGAAGGCAGACACATCCTCAGCGTCTAACCGGGCCACGGGAAGAAGCACACTCGGCCTAGGACCTCACAGCCTCTCTCGATTTCATCCATTACGTGGATGTGTGGCCCAGCAACCGAAGGATCCATACGTTGTGTATCGATGCAAGCTCAACAGGGCTGGAGTAACTCGATGACAGAAACCGAGGAAGAAAAGGAAAAGGAATGCAAACATACCGTAAGAAAGTCTGACGGCGTCCGAGTTAAGCGACACTTGTCTGTTGCCCTTGGCAGATAAACAGAGAATACTTGGGAGAAAGTCAGCAATACTGTCAGGAGATTTCAAAGACACAATGAGGTGAGTGGCTCATGGGGGAGAGGGGTGATTGAGGATAACAGTTGCCGGTCGCCACGGGCAACAAGGCCAGCACATCCCAACAATCAAAATAGATGGAGAGCCCTAATGAATGACGGGTTGAGGGTACTGTTACGTGCCGCTTCCCGTTTCAGATGAAGATGGTGTGCAGCCCGCAGAGCGGGAGGGGGGAGTGAGTGACGCTTGGGAGAAGCTTGAGGAATCCCAAGCGGAAGGCAAGCGAATGGGTGAAGGAGTGTCTCTCTGTGACTTACACAAAGCTGTTCAGAAGCACGTCTGTGGACGCACCAAGTCTGGACAGTCCTGGGTACGAAGAAAATCCCCGAGAGCTGGAGATTCACGCACAATATGAATGCCCGTTGCCAGGAACGTTGCAAGAGCGCTAGGAAGCAGCCGAGTAATTGAAGTCCGCAGGCGGAAGTTATCACGGGATCTTGTCACGGCCAATGATGAGGCCAATGTCGAGGTTCGCGTTGGTGATAGGTCTTGAAACCAGACGCGATGCTTGATCCGCAGTATTGCTGCGCCCTGAATTGATTTGCTGTGTCGGAAAGGGTCTTTTGGAGGCTTTGCGCTCGGGTTGTGACTGGCTGAAGCAGTGCGGGTATGATAACTCAAAGTGGATATTGGTGTTTCTACTTTGTTCCCAAATCGTCGTCAGTGTGACTGTCGCAGCCTATAAGTTGTTTCCCGAGATTGGTCTCCAGTCTCTTTTCAAACACTCGCGTCCCAAAATGCGATAGCAAGCCTTGCTTGGTCTCCTAATTAGGAGACAGTGTCAAAAGCTCCGCCTTTGTTTACAGATGGGAAGAGTGGGCTGCCCCCCAGCTCCCGTCTCTGGTCGTCATCGAACCCAGAAGACGCCATCGTGATGGCTCTTATCCAAAGGCAATTGACATGATGCAAAGGCGAACTGGCGATTTCAAGCGAGCACCGGGCAGGTAGGTGGGGGGAAGTTAACGAGCAGAAGCATCCAATTGTCATTCTGCTCGGACGACCACGACCACGACCATCATTAAGCCAGGGCCATGTCCTTATCGCCAGCTCTCCGCATCTTGACGAGCTTATGCGCCGGCGTGGGTTGAAGCATCGTCGCCAAGCAGGGCAAGATTAGGATGTGGACGGAATGATGGATTGATGAAAGGCGGAGATGACATGAAATTGAGATAAAATGACAGGGCTTACCTCGATTTCAAGTATGTACAAGGCTAATAAGGCGAGGCCTGGCAGTGTGGCTCTTGCGCGCGAGGGTGGCCGCTGAGTGGTTGAGTTTAAAGCAACGTCTCCTTGGGTTGGTGGTTGGTCGGATGCTCCCGTCTCCAATTTGCACGCCGTCCGTTTGGCAGGGCAGGTTCGGTGGGTGGATTTGGGGTTCGACGTTTGTCTGGCGAGCGGGCTCGTCTGAGACTGATTCGCCGGGACTGATTCAACTGACAGCCAACTGGAAAGATGAAGAAAGTCAACTTCTGCTGATAGCGATATCGATATCGAAATCTCGAAATCTGCGCGACGCGAGGCAGGCAGCAATGACGGGTTGACAGCGGAGTGACTAAGCACGCACGCTGACAGACTTTGTCGAATGAGATGCGATGAAAGTGCGAAATGCGCGTCAAATAGAGTTGCTCAAAAGGTCCCAATTGGACTGCAAAGGTTGCGCAGGAGAGGGCCCGGCAGACGTTGATTTGATAGAATTTTTGGCCTGTTCTTCTCGCTCGAGAGCCTTGGGCAGTGGAGTGGATGATTGGTGGGCTGATTGGTTGTGCGAGGTGAAGGAGGAGAGACGAGGGGAAATGCGAACGATGATTTGAGGGCGCATCCGGACTTCTTAAACTTAGTAATCTGGTTGGATGAATCAGCTGGCGAGTGGGGCCCGCCGGCGGCGAGTTCAGAGACAAGTGGCTGGTGAGGGGCCCAGCTCCGGGGGGTGTCGCTGCACGATTTTGGTGCGGGGCCAGGGCATTCACTCAGTTTGCACTTTGCACCGAGACTTGTGGACGCTAGCAAATGCAAATGGAATCAGAGAGTCGGCAGAATGGTGGAAGAAGGAAAAGAAACGAGAATGGGGCATGTTGTACGGATCTCAAAACAACGAAACCATAGGTACCCAAAAATGATAACCTCAATATCTCTTTGGGATGAATGCAACAACGACGAGTATAACATCGACCTGTCTCCCAGACTTTTTCTCACTAGCGACTGGTATCTGTCTGATATCTGGATTGTGACGCAGTGTGAATGGAGAGGTTGGGTGCCGTGAGCTGGAGTTTTAGCGAGACATGATCGGTCGGATAGGCAGAGCCGCACACAGCAGGCTGTGATGGTTCGTGTCGAACCCGACTTTTCTTCACACGGTTCAACTTCCCTGGTGAGGAAAAAAAAAAAGTGATAGCCAAAGGTGCATATCGCCGGGGTTGGACTACATGCTCCGCGGACATGGCTTGGATGGTAGCGCGTTCAACGTCCAACGCGTCTCCGACTCCTCCTTTCTAAGTATTTATGGTTAAAAACGATCTGACTCTCTGCCTATCTCGAGGCTTATGGTTTTGCAGAAATAAGATGAGAATAACAATACTTCCCAGATGCTATGAGAGCGTGTTGATATGGCCAAATCTGAGTTCCAAAGACTATTCAAAAGATCACAACATGTACAGGCTGGTGGTTTTTCAGTAGCCTTCTTTGATCGACACACGCCTCTATCAACTTCGATGCACTACCCGACAAGACGGACAGCCCCCGGAACTACACATACATAACAAAACATGTTGTCGCGCGAACTTTGTTGAGCTGTAGGTACATCCGCAAGCCGCCTAAATTTAGTCCGAGCAACGTCACATACGAAGTAGGGCTTTTTGCAAAGTTAGGAGAAACGGCTTCCGTCGCACAGTAGCGTACCGGAGCATAACAACACCTCTCGCCAGGTTGAACCGGCGGCCTTGCCACGCTCATGCGGCGGTTCGATTTTGCGGTGTTGAAAAGATACATACATCTCGTATGATCAACAGCCGTCGATGATGGCATTCCAGGTAGCGGCTAACACGATGATGGGCCCGTCTCCGGTCCTCCGGACAGTCCTCTGATAATGCAGCGTAGCTAGCATGAACACGGGCGTCATTGTGAACATCTGGCAAATATGGTTGTTGATTGATGAGCGCAGGGTCGGTAGCTTGACCCTGGGCTTTGCCACGGAGCGCATTCGATTGGGGAAGAATGGAAAAGCTTGGCCATGTTTCCAAGTCCAAGGCGCCCTCTCGATGCCCAGGAGTGCCAGGCCAAGAGGACCGGGGATGCAGGAAGCAGCGAGGCCAACTCATCGGGAGTTCCAGCCTCCACCCCCCAGCCCAATGGAAATGTCGGTGTGGACCACAACAGCAGACGTCAGAAACCAGAAACCGGGACTCTGCTGGCCCGCTGGGGCCTGATCATGCTCCACCCGTGGCCTCGTAAACCCCCCGACGCGACCCCGCCGGACAACACTTGACCGGCCTTGGTGGCATCTGTCAGACTGTCATCCATCGTATGAAACTCGATCGATATGGAAGATCCATTCTTGGGATTTCCACGGGAGATAGTGCACTGGAGAAGGACGAGAATCAGAGACTCTGGCTCTTTTTAGGCTTCACAAGAGGCACGCGCCGTGGTGATGCTCTTCTCGCAAAAGACGACGCTGCGCCGTAAGCCGGCATTGTTTCGTCGGGGGGGGTGCCCTTTGGGCTACGTGTTCCGTGTGCCGTGTGCCGGAAACGAATCTGACTGGATTGTGAACGAAGCTGTCCGCTGTGTTATTAGCAAATTCCGGTCAACAAAAGAACATTGATGTCACCGTAGCCGTGTACCAGCGAGATATCGGTACTACGCCACGGCATAGGCAGAATATTGATAGCAGGGTACAAGGCTGGCTGACTGGGTCGCATGTCTTTGATCCGCGGTCAGGTGATGACACCATGTATAATCCAAACACTTTTCCTTTTGCGATTTCGTGCGGGGTGTTCTCGCTGTGTCCTTGACTCCCGTCCATGTTGCCCACCGGTCTTGGCGTTAAGATTCGGGACTTTGCGTTGGGAGGTGGTGGCGGCTCGGAAAGATGGGGAACGATGATTCTCGTCCTTCGTTGCAGGTTGCGGGTTGCGGCTCTCCGTGCTGCTTTGTGCTTGTCCGATGAAGTCTCTGGAGAACTCGTTTCAATTTCTCTCAAGTGTCGTTTGATGCCAATGTGTTGCGAGAAATGGATTTTACTGGCTACAAATCCACGTTGTTGACTGTTAAATCTCCGGCGTCAAGGCCATCTGCACCTACCGGCGGACCAACTGTGACTCGGGAACTGCCGGCCGTGGTTTCCCCAGCATGCTTTCGTTGATGTGGTTCGCTCGGTTGCTCCCTTTCCAGGCCCAAAGTTGACTCTGATTCTGTGACCATCACTGTCAACAGCTCTCAGTCATGTCAGCCAAACATCCTGTCACCAAAGACAAGCCAAGAGAAACAACGAATCAAACAGCAAAGGTAGGCGACGGGAATTGGCGGCCCTAATGGGGCTCCGGGGCCCGGGCCTCTGCTCGACTCCACTCTTTGGACCTCAGCCTGCCGGCGATAAGGTGGGGCGGGGGTAGGGAAGATCCCTTGGCTTCTCCGCATTCCACTTCGACTGATTGTGCACCCCTCTCGAGACACACTCACTGACCCTGCATCACCTCATCTGTGTGCAACAACATCAGCGAGACAAATGACAATACTCCAGGCTTCCTTCGGCCCAGCTTCCTTCACCATGTGGTCGCACAAAAGTCATGTCCGGTAACATGGAACTTTCTATTGTGTACCTATTCTGCAACGGACCAGTCCGCCACCACAGAGTCCGGGCCGCTATCACAGCCCATATCGCGGCCCAATGGCTGATCATGACGCCCCAAACACTGTCGGACAAAGACAACACTGACGGCCACCGTCGACCGAACTTTCCATGCCGCTCCAGGACACCGGCCACAGGGCGCATGATACGCAATCGAATTCAAGTTTATGCGGAGTTCAAGCAAGACTCTAACCCCATCCCTCTTGTGCCTGTGTGATCCTGCCATGCTGTCCTAGAGGCTGTTCCCGACTTCCCGCTCGTCTCCCGCTGGCGCTAATATACGTACCTACATATCAGATGGACACTACCTATCCTCATAGACACTCACCATCAGCAAGTGCAGTGCAGGGCAGGAAGCTAATCGTGCACGTCAGTCATGGAAGCACGGCTTCCTTCTTTGCATCCACTTGTCATCATCCAGTTCCCAATTCCGCAACGAGCTACCCCGGCCCAACTTGAGCTTTCGGGCGAATGGTTGACAAGCAGTCAACTTGAGCTCTGCTATTCGACGCCCGGGAGCCTCATGGTACCCCATAAACAAGCTGCCCCTTTCGGTTTACGAAACGTCAATCTTCCTGTGTCATGTCATTTCTCGGGTTCACACCTCTTGCCGAAGCTTTCAAGAATCTTGGCTATCGAAAGCGTTCCCAAAGCTCATATTGCCCCCCCTGCTCCATATGGGCATTTAGAGCATTCTACAACTTCCTCACTGTCACCTGTCACTTTGATGATCCGTCGTTGGTGACAATATCAGGGATTCTTTAATGACCACGAGGCAAGGCCCGCAAGATAGCTTGCTCGCTTCGAGCCCCAGCCGGAGCTGTCCTCGTTGTCGTCAATACATAATAACCAACTCCCACTGAAGCTCAAGACCCTGAAGGTTCACCTCTCTTTTCTGGGTCGACGAGGGGGGAGTTGTGATTGACCAGTGTGACCAAAACGTAACGATTGACAGTAAGCCAGTCCTGTTCTGGCGAGATGCCGTCAGGGATCGAGGAGCTTCGCCGGGCCCTGCGATGCTACTGGTCCTCACCATGATCGCCTCAGACATCACGTCTTGGCCGCTCAGGTCCGCGAGGCTTTCATCACATCGATATCTCCACAGGAGACCTCGAGCCTTGATCGGTTCCTGAATGTTCACGAATATTCAATCGGATTTGAAGTTGGACATCAACGAACTTGTCGCTGCCAACGAGTTAACAAGGAAGGCTCTTCCGTTTTGCTATGAGCAGGGTCGGTCTGTGCGTGGCGTTGGCTACGTTTGCAGATTTCCTCAACGGCCACTTTCATGTGCCCAAGGACACTTGGTAATTTCCCTGCACGCGACTATCACAAATATGAACTCTTTCCATACACAAGCGAGTTCTTCCATGAACCTGCCTCTTAGCCGTCCCGTTCCCTTGATTATCCCTCCTGTCACCTACACTGGCTGGGTGTCTTCTGAGAGAATTCACTGTGTCGGGCAGTTCGCCAGTCTTTCATGTCCGATGCCATTTGGCCTAGCTAAAGAGCCAGTCATGTTGATGTTGGCGTTCAGTTGCAATACTGGCAAGCGTACAACAATCCATGAGAAACAAGTGTTTACACCTCTGCCGGCATATAACTTGTTAGCTTGGTACCGCCATCGGACATAATTTAACTGGCCGACGGTGGGAATACTAGTCATCTTCTGTATGAAGAATAAAGCTATCGCCACTTGGAAGTTTCCCACGCTAACAAGATAAATGCCGGCAGAGGTGTACTGAAAACGAGTGTCTACTAAGCTGCTGTCAGCAATGTATTGACCAGTGGACCACGAGCCCAAGCTCGCTAGTGCAAAGCCCTTATCCGCGCAACGAGGCAGAAGCAAAGTGCTGAAAAGCCGCGAGCCCCAAACTTAGTTCCCGCCAATAACTCTTCCAACCGCCGTCCGTTTACCAGGCTTCCACGTGTGTTTTTCTTCTCTCTTCCCGCATGGTCCCTACGGCCAGCCGGGGATCAGGCCACCAACCACCCATCCACCCTCACTTATCAAACCATCGAATGATCACGCAGAAAGATATCGGAAACCAACCACCATGTGTATACCGGTTCCCACGCCAGAAACAGAGAGCTCTGCCGTTTCTTCATCTTTTGGGTCTTGACTAGGTGGTTGGGTGGCACGCGGAGATTTGGGGAATCACAAACGAGAATGTGCAACGAAAAAAAGAAGCGGAGTGGAGGTGTTTGTGGTAATCAGGCAGGCAGCTTCAACGCTGTTATTCCACCTCTAATCTGAACTGGCACTGTGGTTGCCGCTATCGCTAGGTAAGGTAGTTTCATCCATCAAAGGAGGTACGGTAAGCTCAGGCGAAAAAAGGGCCGAAGAGGCTTAAATCTTGGACATCAACGACGACCTACAACAGCGGCAATAACAAGGATAACATGACAAACTTCGGAGATGAACGATAACCGCCATGGCATATACCATCCATGGAGATGTCGCGTTGCGGTTCGGAGACTCGGAGATGAAGAAGCCGATAAAGCATGAGGATTGGGTTTCGGACGTTCAATGACGGGGTATGCTAGCCTATCGATGGCTGTGGTTGGTTGGTCTGGTTGGATGATTTTGGAAACCCTTCCCCAGGAAACCCAAGAGAGGATGAGAAACAAGAAGGTAGGCGGGTATTTCTGGAGTCGGATACCAGATACCGGATACCGGATATCGGATGTGTTGGATTCACGAAAACAACTTGCGCTAGGTACATAACATCACTCGCTTCAGTTAGTGCTTCTCTTCCGTCCCGAGGTCCCGGTTGCCCGTCCCTTTACCATGTAAGTACCACTGTTCCAACCCGGACTCCGTGGTCTACCTAGACGGGTTGGGTATACAATATGGATATCACAGTTGCCCGAGATCGAGTATATAATCATCACCATCATCATTATGGCCAGAAGAAAATTAGCTTAAGGAGAGTAACGTGGCTGTCTATCTACCTAGTAGCTATTTACACTTGGCGCCACTTGGCGGTAGAGGTACGAAGGGGTGTTATTCGGTTTGACGTGAAATTTCGGCGCCGAGATTATTTGTATCTACCTAATGAATGACTGACTGATACATCAAGTCTACTTTTAGTAAATAGGTAGACTGGAGGCCGTTTGGTTGAGGGATAGACAGGTACACCCACTTACCCACTCAAACTGAACACTAAAATTGTGCTGTTTGAAAATGTAGCAAGATCATTCATTGTCAGATGACTCCGGACTTTTCGGTCTCAAACACTTTAGGTTGAGCCAGTTCGGTTCCGAACATTTTTTTTGGTTTGTGCTTTCGGATGTTGAGGAAGAGTCCATGGCTTCATTCAATGCAGTGTAGAGGAGGACAAAGCAGGTTCATACCATAATGCCCGCCCGACGTTGATTCGCGAGTAGGCAGATTGCATCTACAAAGAATATTCGTTCGACTGCACATGAGCAACAGAACCTGAAGCATTGTCAAGATGCTTCATGGTAATGTCCCGTCGAGGAGGGTTGAGTGGCTAATTCGTTGTAGAAATGGTCTTTGTCTCGGCGACTTCCATGTCGTCCCGTCCTATCTGTAGAGGGAATGGGGCAGGAACGACCAAGCAGTTGCTTCCTTAATTGACTGTTCGCTCTTACCAAACTTGCAAACTATATGCTTGCTCTTTCCCAGATGTTTTCTCAGATGCTCCGTCTCCATCGCCTCATCGCTATTTCCTGTCTTTCCTTGGACCACAAATTTGGGGAAGGAGCGGAAGTCGCGATGGATTTTTATTTTCAAGGCGGAGACTGCGACCTAGAGGTACCTACATTCCAGGGAAGGGCGGAGGCTGCGTGAGCCTTTTCTCCTTCTACTGTAGGCAGAATTATGACATCCGAGACTCGTCGCTTTACAACAAGCGGCTATGTCTTCACTGATCATTATTAAACCCGAACACGAGTTTCCCGATGCCAACGGCGAACTGGGTCACCACCTTATGGTTGACCCGGGTGGTGGTAGTAGTAGTCCACTCGAAATTTTCTAATATCATCAACCCAGCCCAGCTATCAACAGATTTCATGGAGACCAAACTGATACTTTTAAGCCTGGTGTTGTGGCTTTTGACCTGCACATCAGCCTAGTCTAGTCTTCAGTCTAGCTCTACGTAGGCCCCGTTGGGGAAAGACTTGCAGCTTTGCCAGATGGAAAGAAAGAAAGAGAGTACAGCAGTGTCTGTGTCAGTCCCGTCGTCGTCAACAAACCTTGAGATAAACTAGGAGGAGACTCTGACGAGTTAGTTGCACAGCTTGAACCTTCCCGTCACCAGGCAATTCCAATCGGCTATTTCGGGTTGTTGTGGTTGTCACCACCCCATCACGCTGATTTGATGATGATGATGAATCAAGAGGGGGTGTCAGATCTTGCCGAAGCGCCGGACGCCGGACGCCACACGCCCTATCCAACGACGCTATTCATTGGCAGAGAGGGTCAGGTGTGAAGAAACAACCTTCGCCCGTTCCACAACTTTCTCAAATCCCGAAAATGTCAGAAGAGAGCAGAACAGAGCAGAACAGAACAGACGGGGAAGTCACAAAGATGTAGAATAGAAATATGGGGAGAGTTGAATGACTCCATAGTAGCACTTCACTCTCTGAAGAGAACCACTCCGCCAAGTCCGATCGATAATTGGCACCTGACGGAGTAGGTAACAAAGCTAGCTGAGTACGAATAGGAGAGGAGAGGAGAGGAGAGGGACTGACTAAGGTGACTAAGGTAGTCAAACAGTTCCATCTGCTGTGCCTCCGTCCAGAGCCTCGTACCAACGCAAAGGACTGTGCATGTTGTGTATGCTAGAGGTATGTATACTATGTATGTATAAGATGGTCGGAGCGGAATAGACTAGACTAAACCTGTCTAGTATGGTTGGTAGAGATGTGTGTCGGTTTGTCCTTCTCGTCGTTTATCACTTTGTGTTGCTTCGAATTATCCACTCGGATGGAAGCAGCTGACGTGATCTCTACGTTTAAGACTACACTAGATGTGAATCTCTACCGTAGAAGCTGGTTTACGGAAAGGGCTGGACTGGGCACTGTGTGAGGGGAAGTGGAGGATTGCGGTGGAATTGTTCGGTGTTCGTTCATCAAAGCCGCAAGACAGTAAATGCGTTCTCTGCGTCTTGTCACTATGATGAAATTATGTTTTCGCAGGCGAGACCATAAACTGGCTTTTGCAAGTTTCAACCACGAGACAAACCTAACTGCGCCTTGCAACCATAAGAACAGCTTGAAAGACGAGGTATAAACTAGTAGAGCATTATGAAAACGCAAGTCTTGTCTTGGGTCTCCATCGGCCACTGCTATGAACAAACGCAAAGAAAAGAAATCCACAATTTCAGCAGGCATCATTGAGTGATGATGTCTGAAACTGGCCAGAGAATACCCAAGACGAGATTTCATTTCTGGGGAACGGACAATATCCATGTGATCTATCAAGATACTATGGTAGGTATTACTGACATATGGGCAGCCAGATAGGCGGCCGTATCGAGCGGGCCTTCTCAGGCGGCCACCCGTCC
Organism: Sordaria macrospora; assembly: GCF_033870435.1. Classification (NCBI taxonomy): domain Eukaryota; kingdom Fungi; phylum Ascomycota; class Sordariomycetes; order Sordariales; family Sordariaceae; genus Sordaria; species Sordaria macrospora. Next base: position 7,852,177 of record NC_089371.1, on the reverse strand, counting down.
TGACCACTGCCCAGACAGAGATGCTTTGGTGTTGCGCACTTGCGATGACCCCAAGATAGGTAGTGGTGACTCGGATGAATTGCCTCACCAACGAACGAGCCTCCATGCCGATCTACGCATACGGGGCCAGATTGCCATGGCAGGCTGGCAGCAGGCGCGCGCTCTAGAAGACTGGGATAACAAGTTATACTCGCGACTTATAAGGAAGGTTGGTACTGAAGAGCGCGCGCTCAAATAAGGGGTTCGAGAGGTCGTTAACAACAGCCAATCGATGCGAAGGTGTCTAGACTTTTTCATCCAGGGTGGCCAGATGTGGAAGTCCGGGGAGATCAACCAACAGCAGTCCCGGTAGATGGTTTCTTTCATACGCAAAAGTTAAGCGCATTATCAGCCGCGCGCCGTGTTGGTCGGTCCTGGACAAGACAAGATCCGGCCTTCGGGAAGGCGGCCTCTCCAAGGATAAAGTACGGCTGCAACCGCAAAGCTACTACCGGGCGAACTGGCAGCCGCTTGGCTTTCAGGAACAGCGAGGCGTCGCGACGAACGGAAGCATGAGCTTGTGTGGTCTTTGGCGATAGCAAAGTCAAAACCAGCTGGCGCGCGCTCCCGGTAAGGGGCCGTTTAGACGCGTAGAAGCTGGGGAATGAAGTTAATCCCGCGAGGCTGGGGAATGCCAAATTTGCATACTGATACGGATACTGGCGTTTCGAAAAGCTGGCAAGAAGCGTCTATCTTGGAAGACGGCTAGTTGGCGGTTAGGTGGCGCGGGAGAGAGACGCATGCATATATAGAAGAGAGTGCAAGGGCGACGACGGGAACGGGAATAGCATCGCCAACAACATCAACAGCCCAGCTTTTCTTTGTCAGTTTCGGGAGTCTTGGAGTTTTGATAACTTGCCCTTGCCGTTTCTGCCTGACAGATTGCTCTTTCCATTTTTATACCAGCTCATCTCCCTTGGCTTTAGGTTGATCCATTATTTCGTCTGCCGAGACTTTCCATTTTTCTCAAGTCGCACCTTGCCGTCTTCGCCACGACAAGTCGCCTGGATTTTTCCCTTCTCATTTCGGGAGATCATCCGCTTGTCGACGATTTCTATTTTCCCGTCACCCACAATACTTACCAGCAACACGGTTCTCGGGCAACTCCACCCATCTTCACACGAGACATCGAAGCTGAAGTGCAACTTCCACTTTTCAGGTGTTTTTGTCGGTATGCTAGCACGCGGTAAGCCCCTGGCCAATTAGCGGCGTCGGTGACCCCCTGTGCTAAGAATATGAGCTTAGCGCTCTGGTGCTGCAGGTTCTAGCACAACACCACCAATCACATCCCGTGTCTCGCCGGCACCCCATTTCCTCCCTCCTGGGCCTTCAGCGGTTGAGGACTGAGTACCGACGGATGCCCATCACGATTCACCTCACGATCTCGCAGCCAGCACCACTTGGCCATCTCTAATCCCCTATACTATACCCGAGCTCGTGGCAAAGACACCGGAAAACCCGGGCCAAGGCGTTTCGTTTCTTCTTCCCGTCTTTGCTCTGTGATTTGGGTTGTTTCAATCACTTGCCAATAACTCGCAATCCACTCGGAAACTCCCCTTGGGAATCACCACTTTTAGGACAGTCGATCAAGACCCCAGGCGCTGCATTTCCCACCTGGTGTTCTTTCTGGATTCCGTCGTCGGATCGCGGTATTGGATCTTTCTTGGGCGCTTCCTTCTTCTCGAGGCACACAGAGCCTGATCTGATCAGGTATCTTTGACTGCGCAACTGCGTAGAAGACTACCTACAGGGTAATCCACCGGACTTGTGTAAGTCTCCATCCTCTTTGCCTTCCGCGATACCTTCATCAACCTATCCCATTCCCCCAAACGTATCCAGACCAAGCAAACCAAGCGAAAGCTGCCAGCGCACCGCACGGAGGAAAAAACCTGGAGTTCTGCTGGATGTAAGCTGCATCCAGCGTCACACTAAAGCATACGGCGAGCATCTCAGCACATTCACAGCCGCCTTGTCAAGGCCCTGTCAAATCGCTTGCCGCCGTCGTCCACTTTGAACCCCTCTGACTGGCTGGTCCGCGCTTGGCTGCAACTTCACCACCTCTGCTTCACTCCTTCTCTCAATACCTTAGCCCTCTCATATCTTGACAAGTTGCTGCTGGTGGCGTATACACTACCTCTAGCACTTCCCGCTTCTCCTCTTTTCACCTTGATCCTCCCGTCCGTCCATCACCTGTGATTCGAACCAACTCCCTGGACTCGAGTTAACAAACCATCCTCCCTAGAAAGCCTAGCTCAACCACCCCACCTGGTCTTCACAACGGGCCCGACCAATCACCAAGCTCTTCAAAGTCTCTTGCCTGCCTTCCGCTAGCTCCAAGTGCTAAAGAACAGAAACAGCGGGACCCTGGAGCCAACCCTGGGGCCAAACCCACTGCTCCGGAAACGAACAGGGACACCAAGGGAGACCAGCATCACACGCCGGGGTGCTCATCCTTCTGCGGCCGCGGGGATTTGTTTCTAGCTTCGCTTGTTTCGAGTCCGACTGCTGTAGCACACCCTCGTCCATCGCCTACCCCTTCACATCATCTTTACCGCCTCCGGGGCCCTCACTTTGCTCAACCTCTTCATATAACCGTTTGCCCATCACCTCCTGCACGCTTCCTGCACTCTTTCCCCTCTCCACCTACCGGCTCTCTTCCTCCATCGCTACAAGGCAAGTCAACCGGTGGCTCACTACGCCATACGATTCCTCAACATCATCTCCAACATCAACAGCCAGCCTATCAGCCATCAAACATGTCTACCAAACCAGTCTTGAAGCTGTCGACTCCGGTCACAGCCAACTTCCCCAATATTCCCCGACCAACAGATGAGCTCCGCTCCGCTGTGACACTTCCTTCGGCTCTATCAGACCGTACTCCTCTGTCTGCCATCTCGCGAACATCAGCTTTCCGCGATCCTCTATCGGCACTTCCTTCAGCAGGCCTTCGCTCCGCTGGGCCATTTAGCGCAACCCTCAAGATGGATCACGATTTCCAAAAGACACCCATTACACCACCAGTCGCATACCTCGACTTTCTCAAGTGCATGCAACTCGTCTCTCCCAGTTTTGCCTCGCCACCGCAAACAGGAAAGGCGCCTCTGAACCGGACGAGCACCGCCAGCAGTCTCAGCACCAGCAGTACCAGCAGCAATGATTCAGAGTCTTCGATCGATTCGGCCACTACGGACGGCTCTGAGAAGGAAAAAGAAGAACAGATGGAGACCGCGCCATCAACAGCTCGCTCGGATGTGAGCTGCCAGCCCGAAATCAAGGTCGAGGCCGAAGAGGAGGAGGACAGGGAGAATGCCGACAACGAGAAGCAAGGAAAATCCAGACCTGCGCCCATCACCATCTCTCAACCTCCGACTCCCCACAGCTCGCTCTATCCGATGTCAGCCCCAGCTACCGGCGCTGCGGTATTCCCAAGCACCAAGATCCCTCCATCACCCGCCATCTCTACTTCCGCACTCTACTCCCCACGAACACCACTCAGTGCGGCATCAGTCCGTTCACCCTTCGACTGGGAGGCTGCGCTAAAGCTGAGGCGATTTGCCGAGGTTTCTAGCCTCAAGCGTTCTGCGCCATCTGATGCCCCTGCCGCGAGCACGCCCACTTCTGTTCCCGCAAAGGAATCGCGATCCAGTATACGCCACATCCGTGAGGTAGTTACAAGAACCGTGACCTACACACCACGAATGGCGCCTGCGCCCAAGGGAAAGCGAAGAAAGATTGACGCCGACACATCTATCAAGTCATAAAACAGTCAAATCATCTGCGGTGCTGGTCATCACCGCCCACCTCATCATTGCCATACTACTACCATTGCAGAACAACCTGCCTGGAGCGGTGCGATTACAAGACATATCACAACCTACTAATCAACGAGCCGACAATCCATGCTTAGAGGAGCCAAGAAGGGGAACTAAAATGAGGGGATGCAGCTTGCGCAAAGCTACGGGTTGTCATTTACGAATGATGCATAAATCAAAGGAGTCAAACGGAGTTCATCGGCGTTGCTGGCGGCGTCCACCACTATGGGAGTTGGTTTGTATTTTGCGGTCCGAACGGTCAGGTCGGAACTTGAACCACGATACCACAGGAGGAGTCTTGGCTTGGCTTTTTGTCAGCGAATTTTTAAAGGGATCTTTGAAGCATAGGGAAGGGATATTTGGATTTTGCGCGAGGATGATGAAAGACAACCAGGGTCTGGTCGAAGGCTACTTTGGGGCTTTTGGATCCAGCCCAAACCCAATTTTGCATAGTTACTACAATATGAATCCTCGGCGACACATGTCGTCGGGTCTTGAACACACAAGAACATTTTGCCACGTTTGATCAGCATGTCTGTCGATGATCCGTTTGTTTTTCTCGCTGTTTGTTGACGGCTTGCTACCCCGCGAACGGGAAGAACAAGTGGCCGCCTGGATGGCCGGCCTGGCTAGGTCGCGATGTTGGAGGCCTTTAGAAGGTACGTACCATATTGGGCGATAACCACCACATAAAAATTCAACATTTTCACTTCCCACTGTTTAGTGCAGCGTGGCTCTCCATAGGCGCTTACCTAATGTACCTGACAATGACAGCGACAGATGACCGAAGAGGGCCAGCACCATCTTGGGAGTAGTTTACAGGGGACCTGGAGGTAACATATCGATAAACCGAGTGTTATTGATGGCATACATGGTTCGTGAAATTGAACTGGCCCTGAGCAATGTTCTGCTGATCACCTTTTCACGGAAATCGGGCCAGGAATGGCTCTAGCTAGCATCACGAGTACCATCAACAACTCGTTTTCCGAAGCCTTTCTGAAATCTCTTGAGTCTTGATTACCTACCGTATCTACCCTGTAGTGTACAACGTTCAGTGCATTCCAGTGCGTCCTTTTTCTTTTTTACTCTAACTACTCGTGTGGGCTCGAAACGCCTTTCACACCCCTTGGCTCGGCCAAGGGGTGTGGTACATTGATTCGCAAATTTTTGGGACTTCCATCGACCGCCAGCTTAGGAGGACGCCATAAGTGCCAAAAACCGGCAAAGCTTGGACCACACGAACGGTACTTCGCTCTGACACCCAATTTGGCGGACAAGGTATTCGCGAATCAATGCGCATTTGCGATTCAATGTGCCAGACCCCATGCGCCAGCATGGGGTCTGAAGGGCGTTTCTAGCCCAGACGAGTACCTACCACTACCACAAGTTCAGTAGTGTATCGAAATCCACCACCCCAACCACTTCACTTTCCCACAGGTTTCCCACTGGTCTCCTAGCGAAGCAGGCTCTCTCCCAAGGGAGCTCGGCGCTTAAACCCATGTCCCCATCCCATCGAGCATCAACCTCCCGGACGGTCAGTGGTCGAACCCCTGTCTTATGTCTACCGTGTCGTGCAGAACGGGGGGGGCCAAGTCCCTCTGCCAGCAATTTGATTGGTCAACAGGGAATCACACGATGATGGCATTGGTTGGGATGGTGTGGATTTCTTGTGTGGAAGGGCGCTTAGATCCCTGTCTAGTCGGCGACTGGATGGGTCTGGCGAGACAGGGGTGGGTGGATGGATGGATGATTGGTGAGACGTCACAGGCAGGTTCGAAGTTCGGAGTTCGAAGTTCGAATAGGTTCATTCGTTGATGGTTTACGTACTCTAGGACTTGGGACTGGTAGAACTGGGACTGGTAGAACTGGGACTGGTAGAACTGGGACTGGGACTGGGACTGGGACTTGACACAGGTAGGTAACAGCGTGACAGCGCGGCGATACTAGCAACCCGTTCCTGTTCGCAGTTCGGATCCCCCTTCCCTTCCCTTCCCTTCCCAATCCAGAATCAAGAATATGACTGGTTCGCCGGGGACGGAACCACTTTCTCCATCCCCAGCCCCAGTGAGTTTTCGTTGCCAGATTCGCCTTGCCGTGCCTAGATGCATTCCACAATCTTAGAGGCACTTCCGGAAGGGTAGGGTAGGTAGGGTAGCTGTTCATGCACGATCCAAAGGAATTCTCAAACTGTGAACTCTGCAGAAAATTTGTGAAATTGCTATTTTGACTCTTTTTTGCTTCCTCGATTCCATCCTTAGGGCGGCAAGCAAAGCAAGCAAGCAAGCCATGGCAAACCATGCGTATGTTGTTTTTTGGCTGTTGCAAGGCAGGCCAGAAAGGACAAGACAAAGTAAGGCGGAAAGTGAAACGCTCGTCGATCTGAAACCGAATCTGCAAAGACAGGACAGGGGGGGTCCGGTCCGGTCACGATGTGGGAAGAGAAGTGAGTGAGTGAGTGAGTGAACCCCTTAATTGGAGGGTAACACGACGCTGAGCGGGGGAACAGAGGAGCAGGGGAACAGGGGACGGGGGTGGTGAACTGCTCAGGGTACCTAGGAAGGGAATGCGGAATGTGTGCGCGCGCGCGCACGGCGTTCATCTTTTATGGAAAGATCAAAGAATAATCTGAAACGCAACTGATATCATCTGAGGTGGGTAGTGTTGTTTTGTGTGTGTGTGTGTGTGAACCGTTCGCTCTATTTTTGGCAATGTGGGAATTTAATCACCATTATCTCCGCTTTTTCCCACGTGCGCGTATTGCAGCTTGACATCACGGGTGTGGTGCATGATGTGCAAATTAGAGCTTGTGGTTGGAGCGAACAAAACAGCGTGGTATTATTATTTCTGGATTGGAGGTAAAGCTTCTTCGTATGTGAGTTATGTGTTGAAGACCACTTCATCCATATCATGGCGTTATAGACGGCGATACGACCTGTGCCGGAAATGATGTTGCTATTTTTGATAATCTTAGCCAGAGCACCGAGGAGGCTGGCGATGCCGTGATTGCTGTCCGGTATCGTTGTTGAAGTGATCATCAATCGATTGTCTTCACTCCCTTGGCCACAGCATTGCACAGCACAACCCTCACGCCCGCTGCCGAGAGGACATGGATCCATAGCCGTTGTGTGTCACTAAGCCGGTCATTGGCGCTTTTGACTTCCACAAACATAACCTCTCCCTTGTTATTCTCGGACTGCTCCTTTCGATCGCCGCTTGGCTCTTTTGCAGTGCGCCAGAGGATCAAGTCCGGCACACCACCCCCACGAGCTTTGTAATCCTGTGCAATAACCTTGCATATGGCGGCAAGAGCCTCGCCCTCGAAGCAGGAGACAAGCTCGAGAAGGTCCTCAACCTCATAATCCCAATTCAGCCCAACTATACAGGTACGACGCTCGCGATGCGGTTCATTGACCCGGCGAATAAGCTCTCCAGCTCCACCATTGGATATTTCCACCAGCCGGTGGTTAATCTCGCTCGCCCGGGCAGGGTAGAAGGCGTCCGTATGTAGGTCCAGAGGACATGTTTGGTAAGCGGTCTGAAAGACGTTCGGGACGAAGAGGAAGAGGATATCGCAGAAGAGATATGCGAAAAGCGTCCGTAGAATCCCACCCTCGCTGTGGTATCCTTTCCAACCTTGGGTGCGGTAGAATGATAGACACATCTCCTCAACACTGACGTGCATGGGATTGCCTTCCTCATCTGAGTCACCTAATTCGTCCAGCCAGATCGTCTTGGTACTTTTTATGTCACGACCTTTGTCTTCACGGACCAACTGAATGCCGTCCACGGTGTGCTCCTCCGGATCTCGCAGTCTCGCATGGTCAAAGTTGTGCTGCTGACGACGTGGGATATTGAGTTGCTTTTCAAGTCTGATAAGACGCTTTTGTAAATCGTAATGGTGGATCAGATGGCAATTGGGATCTTGCAGGGCCGTTTCGCATGTCGAAAGAGCAACTTGCCTCCAGCACTTCTTTCGAAGATTCTTTTGTGCTTCAGATAATGCTGTTGCGGGGGGTTGCTCCAGTTCCCACATGTACCGCTCTTCCACGAGGGCTTTTCGCTTATACCAAGCACCGCGTCGAGAAAAGTGAAACAGTTGCTGGCTCAGTAGCTCGTTGAGAAGATCATATTCGTCCTGATACCGATGAAGGCGGCCAAGAGCCTCGGCAGCTTTGTGCACAATCCTCGTATAAGCATGTCCTGCACTGAAACGGCGGAGGTACCCTCCTTCGCCGAACTCGTATTCCGTGTCTTCGCTTTTCTGTGCTCCAGTAAGCAGCTCTCTCCAACGAGGGGCTATACCCTCAAAGATTTCCACGACTTTGCGATTTCCCTCTGCCCCCGGCAGCCCGTTGAGCTCCAGTATTGTGTCTACTTCGAACTGAAGACGCATCGAACGCTCAAATTCAAGGAGATGCCTCCGTGCTGGAAATATGTTAGATGAGCGGCAGACGACATATTCAGGGAAGTTCCTCCTCGAGATTTTGGCTAAGATGATTGTTGTCAGTGACTTTTCTGTCCATTCGGTAGATCGATAGAAAACCAAGTGAACGCGTTCAAATAGCTTAAAGACAGGCTCCGAAAGTCTGACAAGCGGACCAGTAATGGCAAGAATCTTTTCCAGGAAATGCGCTTTTCGGTTGGAATCTTGTCTATCCGTGTTTGCTTCTTCCAATGCAGAGTCTACCGAGTTCATCGAGGCGTTGGTGCTGGACCGCCGTAATCCAACAGACATAAGGCTTGACTGCTGAGAACACATTCGGCAGAAAGCCTTGATGAGGTCCGGCTTGTTCTTGCCCTGAACTTTGGCATCCTTTGCGAGAGTTTTGAGCTCGTCAAGAGACAGTAGTTGTGCCGCTTGCTCAACCGTCTTGATGTGCGATGCCGAATCATCAGCGAACGCGAACGTGTCGGCGAAGACATGCTCCGGTTCTTCCACGGACTCTTCGTCTGACTTCTTCACAGACTCTCCCTTTGGCAACTCTTGAGACTCTAGTAGACTTTCAATAGCCTGCTCTATATCCGATATGTCGGGGTAGCGTTTCAGCCGTTCTAAACGATGCCATGAGGCAGTCTTGCGCAAAAACAGACGCACATACCTGAAGAGAGTCAGTCAAAGATGGTCACACCACGACAGGGCTCCATACAAGTACTGAGCTTCATAGCTCAACGCTCTCCAATTCTCAAATACACAATTTTCCTTCTCGTCGAAAAGATGCGCTTCGTCTTGCAGGACTGTGTCCAAGGCAAGGTTGAAGGCATCGACGTAAATTGAACTTTGCCCTCGGACCCATTTCCGTGTCTGTAGCCGTGTCTCCGCGCTGATTTTGCCATCGTCGACTTGAGAAGACTTCAGCTTTTCGTATTCTTCGAGTATATTGCCGTCAACCTTGACCTCGGGCAAACTATCCTCCAAGGCAGTATGATGGTGCGCAGCTGGAGCATTGTCCGTAGCATCGCCATCTTTCACATCTGCACTTCCAGTCTTTCCATCTCGAACAAGAGGCGAATCCCGGCTTGGTGCCGACAGAAATGAATCCTCGTCTTCGTCGTTGGTCAATGCTGTAGAAGAGCCATCGTCTTCGGTTACGTCGTTCTGTTTAACTTGTTCGATTCGACGCTTCTTTATTGGTGGTGTTTCAAGTCTCTTGTTGGTGTTGGTCCACCCAGCTGCCAAAGCCGGAGTAGTGTTGGCAGTCTCGCTCTGGGACGGTCTCGTCCTCTTCACAAAGCGGTCCATTCTTTGTCTGATGACTGAGGTATTGGAGGGTCGAATACCATGGTGTACGGCGCCTGAAATGATGAAGTATGCACGGTGGTCAGAGAAATGACACTACGGTACGCAAATTTCGTCCATAGCTTGATGGAATAGAGACGAGTGAGATGTACGAACAATGAATGAGTGACGGCCGTGGAAAGGTGGTTGAATGGGACCCGCGCTGAAGAGGAACTTTTAACGCGAAATCCCGTGACTGCGTGTACTATAGTGGGGCACGCAGTGGGAGTGACGCCCGCTGATCTCCACTGCAGACGCAATTGGAGCTCCAAGGGACCAGAGCTCCCTCGGACATCAACTTTTTGAAGAACAACATTGCATACATACCACCTGCACACCTCCAAAGGCACGACTTTTATCACGTGTACTGAGCCACGAATCTTTGTCTGTAGTCGGTCAACGTCCTGTTATCAAGACGAATATCCTTTATTATCAACTTCAGAGATGGCCGCCAACAACCCGCGCCCGGGACAAGCTCCAACAGACGATGTAAACATGACCGATGCTCAGTCCGATCAACCAACTGTATGTTCCATTCTTCTAGCATTTTCTCCAAGCATCCCCGGATTGAATCTGGATGGGATTAAATTATCCGTATCCTACCATTCACCTTCCCTTCCCTTCCCATACCCAGACCCAAGTCCTCCAAAGCCAACACTCCCTCCATTTCTCACCACCTCTCCCAAAGCCTACCTAAATAATTCACTAACCACCACCCCTCCCACAAACAGCAACAAAACCAACAACATCTAACAGCTCACCACCACATTCCCGACCGGCCGCCTCACCCCGTCTCCCCCGTCCCAATTCCCCAGATCCCCGGCCGTCCAAGTCCCACAGGCGCAGCCCACCCGACCGCAAACCAAGGACCCAGCGCGATCCGCAGCATCGCTGCCCCTACCAAGAACTGCTCAGCGACAATCGAAGACCAACAGTCACAAGCACAACCACTACCACCGTATCATCAACAGCGGGCCGGTTCATCACGAGCTGCCTCTGCGCACCCCCAGGATTCTGGTCAGGGTCAGGGTCAGCCGCAACAGGGATTAGGCTCAGCAGGCATGAGCATGGCAGGCATGCCCACGGAACCGACGCTTCACGGGGCGCCGGTGAGGCAGTACTTGAATACGAAGGTGACGGGACATTTGTTGGAGGGGATGAAGATGTTGGCCAAGGAGCAGTATGTTTGCACCCTCTTCCGTTGCACACGGTCTACTATCAAAGTTGGCCGGTGGCTTGTGGTGATGAAGGTGATTGCTAACTAAACTTGAAACAAAACCAGACCAAAAGATCCCCTCCGAGCTCTAGGCGAATTCCTCCTGCAGCGATCGAAACAGTACGAAGGAAGTGGTGGCGGCGGTGGTGGTGCGAATGGAAGTTCGACTACAAGCGCATAGAAGGCGGAGGCTAGAGCTTCGAGAACCAGGGCACACAATACCAACGTCAAATTTCTCTACCTGACGAGGTCTATACTTTTACGTCTGTTGATTCTGAGGGTGACGTGACAATGGATCGAGAGGGAGAAGGAAGCTTGGACCTCTTCAGGAAAACGGTGAACAAAAGAGGGTACCTCATGGTCTACGTGACAGAACCAAAGGGGTGACAGATCATGAGGGACGAGACAACGGAAGAAGAGAGCTGAGAGTGATACTACAATGAGGGCCCTGGATGAGGCATTGTGAAACTCTTTTATGACCTGACGACAACTATTCCCCGCTGAACAAGATGTTTTGAGCAGACCAGAAAATTGATGAACACGATGAACACCGCTCAAAACCAAGGGCACAATGTACAGCCGAAGCACGAACTAAAAAGACAGAAACACAAAAAGCAAAAGACTTAGCAACCCAAGCCTGGAGTTCAACCTGAACTCGAGACCGCTGAAGCTGCCGCCCTACAAAAATACCACACATTTTCTGACTTCCCGCACACCGACCACGTTGGCTACTGGGAGAGAGTGTTAGATGGAGCTAAACTACGCGGGTTATATGGTCCCAAGGAAGGTGCTACCGTTGGAGAAGTCGAGACGGAAGGAGAAGCCCGGAGTTAGGGGGGAAAGAGAAATCCAGTGCTCGTTCCAACTCTGCGGGTCCTCGCAATCCTGTCTCGGCTGTGCTGTTCGCATAACCCGCAAAAAAAAATTGCCAACTCATCAATAGGGGTTGATGATCATTACCATAGTGTACACATACCGTATTTAACCCACAAACAGGGATGAGCATTGGCCTGAGTGGTGAGGCGGTTGGCACTCAACATCTTCTTCCGTCTCCTGCCCTGCTCTGCTTGGTTCATGTCATTCTCCATTCCTGCCTCTGGCCTCTTGCCTGCTTCCCTCCTTCCCCCCTTCCCCCCTTCCCCCCTTCCCTCATGCCATCCCGCCACCAGCGCTTACCATGAATGAGTACACGCCTCCGTTGAACTTTACCCCAGCTACGCTACCTCTTCAGTCCCCTCGCCGTTGTCCACTCCTGTCCTGCCCTGTCCTGGCCAACACTCCCCTACCCTACCCTATTCTGCACCTTCCGTCCCCTGAAAGACAGAAGACACGGTCCCCTATCGAGAAATGTACGATACCCCATGTATGGCTTCGGATCTTACCAGTGGCAGTGGGAGTGGCCACTAGTGGCACAGCTCCCTTAATTTACCTCTGCTGCTTGCTTGAGAAAAGGCGGAAAGAAGGGCGCAGGAGCTGGCACAGTTTGCTTGGTTGCTTGGTTGCTTGGTTGCTTGGTTGCTTGGTTTCACCTTTTCAGGTTTGGCTGGAAACACGACACAACGACACGAGAACCCATCAGGGCGTCCATGTTGTCCAGCCCCTATTCCATATTCCCTCTTCCCTTATTTCGCGGAATGGGAGGACCGGAGAAGGAGGAGGGAGTCCAGTCCAGACTCCAGTCACTGCTTGGCTTCAGAGAAGTGGAAGTCCAGCCGCATACCACAGTTCAAGTAAGGCAAAGATGGGTGGGTTCTGATGAGGCTTCGGACTAGGTTTGACCTTGATAAAGCTGTGAACTTATTTGTTGTTTTTGCAGCAGGGTAAGGTTCCTGTACATAGGTACTCAGTGAGCCAAAGTCTTGTACCATAAGGTAGTTTGTGTGGGAATTTGAACTCGAGGTATTTGGGTAGGTAGGTAGGTAGGTAGGTAGTCGACGTTCAGAAAATTTTCCAAGTTGGACAAAATCAAATTGTGAGAGCCTGGCATCGCAACTCTGAAATTGAACAAGCAAAAAATATCACTTCAAGGTTAACTTCCTTTCCTTGGCTAGTGTACAGTCTGGTTACCTACCGCTCAGTTAGTCACTGTTACTGTTACTGTTACTGTCACTGTCACTCTTGCCTGCACTTACATGTACCGTGCCATGATTAGCCCGCCTCCTTCCCTCCCAGAGGTAGATGAGAAAAGAAAGACTTGATTTGGGCCTTGACGTAGCCGGTACTGTAGACACGAGTAAAGGCACCTACCTAGATGTATGTATGGCTTCGAAATTTACCAGCGCCAGTGCCAACGTTAGTGCCACAGCCAGGCTTAGAATGTACCTACTTAAGACTGAGGGCACAGTGGCAGGGCCGATACTTCATTGGCATGGTTATTTGGTTTTCTACGTGATTGAAAACATGACACTACACGACACGACATGAGATGGCAGGATATGACATGGCATGGCATGGCAGTTAGAAATACTGAGCTAGGCTGGACTGAATTGGGCTAAATGAGCTATCTTTTTCTTTTTCTTCTTCTTCCCAAAGGACAGAATTTCGGGGTGCGGACCATCTTTTCGGTAACCTCCCGTCGGCCGTCGGCACGTCTTGTTGTTGTCGTTGGCCCGTCGGCCTTACCAATTCCGCCATTTATGCTCCTTGGACACACGCAGCAAGATGCAAGACGCAAGACGCAGGAAGCAAGCCACCACGATGCAGGGCCACGTACACGTAGGGCTGTAGGGCTACGCCTATCCAAATTTCCCTCACTCTACCTACCTATCCCAATGAGTGCAGTGTATATATGTAGGTAGGGGGCGTTGTGTACGGTAGAGGCGGGGAGGGGGCCAAAAAAAAGGGGGAGCAAGGGCCAAAGAAGGTGATTGGATGGGGAAGGAAGGCATACAGTAGGTAGGGATGACATGAAATGAAATGATTCAGAATGGTTCAGAATGGCTCAGATTGAGTGGTGTGTGCTAGGCGCGTACGTAGCTCGTAGGTACCTATATAGGTAGAGATAGCATTTCATTCCGTTTTACGGAAATGTGCTACATGCCTTACCTTACTTGACTTTACTCCGGAGCGGATGTGAGCGGGTGGCGCAGTCGTAGACGACATGACTCCCGTCTTTTTAAAATTCTGAGAGACCCTCAAAACGGGTTTGGGGGACTTGCCTCACCCATAACACGATAGAGGAGAGGAGGAGATCAACATCTTGGCTACCGAGGTCGACACCTACCAGCAGAGGACGTCAATTCCAAATACTTCAGTGACTCTTCATCATTTGTCCGTCGTCAGGATCTCTCTTGAGGATTATGAGCTGTCAAGCGTCCTGTTGACTCTCCTGCTTCTGTTACACTCCTAACTGTTAAAGCCTTTGAAGAGGAGAGGAGTGAGGGTGTGGCTTCGCGACTCTGGATATCTCTTGAATATTATGAGCTATCAAGTATCCCTTAATCGCATAATTATTTCTATTGGTATTATTACATGACCAACAGTTGAGGGTTAAATTCGGTAATGAAGGGATGTGAGTAAACTAGAGGCCTAGACTCTATAGCTAAAGGTTGTGAGATAGATGTGAAGTGTCTTTGAGAGGTTGGGAGGCAGCACTCTGGGCTTAGAGTGTGTGAGGAATATCCCATATCTTTTTGTCCTGAAACATATGCCTAATTGGCGACTGACCTATCATATAAGTCGGGCAAAACTCCATGATGGCCATATCATCGGTATATCACCAATGTTTACTTACGCTAACTATTCTCAACCCACATCTGGGAGGTTACCATCCAAACTGCGGAGGTGAGAAATCAGACATCTAGTGTAATTAGGCAGTAGAATTTCTTAAAAACATATTGAGAAGCGGAGAAATATGGAAATGACGGTGAGGATGAAGAGGCCTCCTGCGGCGTGAGCGTAGTGTTCTTTGTGACTCCCGCCAATCACTCGGATATTGCTAGGAAAAGAAGACGACACTGGCCGGTGCCGAAAGATAGAGGAGACAACAGAAATTCACCTCGAACTCGTCGAACTCGTAGTGAGGAGGAAGGAAGCCCTCCTGGAACCTGCCAGGACGAAATCCCCTAGTTCAACACCGCTGACATATCTAAACTTCCGACAATGACGAGAATATGGCAGCTTGCACGCCGTCTTTAGCCCGCACGGTTACCCACAGTCCTCGGGCCTTAGCCCTCTGCGTCCTGTGCGGTCCTTGACTCCTGTAAGCAGCCACTTTTCCCATCATCTCATCGTCCCAGACCCGCTGAGTAAATAAGACACCTTCCCAGATTTTCAAATATCATTCTCGTCGCTTATCGCAACTTTGAATCCCGGCTTTCTCGGAATTAGCAGTCTTTATTTCCTTAAGGTGCTGACCTGCAGTAGTGTTTTAAAATCTGACCTCCATGGTTATTCTGATGAGCGGTCCTCAGTCCCGTTCCGTGTGGAGGGAGGCCACGGAGGAGGTTGGGAGGGAGGGAGGGTTTGGTCTCAAGCAGAGGAAACCCACTAGGATCTGCTTGGCTGATGATGGCAGGAAGTGAATGCAGCAGAAACACTCTCGGGAGCATTAATGGATGGTTAAGAAATGTGCTACTATTCCCGGGCCTCCGGAGTCCTCCAAGCCAATTTTATTCGGGGTCTATAGTAAATGGTCAGGGTACGAAGTCACTCCAAAACGGTCCACAGATGCCCTCCGAGTGAGATGCATGCGTCCGTATGTGCGGTTCGCCGTGACTTCCAGGAAAGGACTTCCGATCTTTGACGACAAAAGAGAATCGAGGTGCAGATGTGCTCCGTTTCGAACGTTATCGAGGGCTGTCATCATCTGCACACCACGGCGCTTAACCATGGTGGTTGAAGACAGACACTTGTTGTTGGCTCTCAAACACCCACCAGCTCTTGATTCGGCGCGCGGCCGCGGAGCACCGGAAAGTTCCATTCACCCCATATCCCGGCCTGATCATGACCACAACAACTGTGTGATCGGTGGATTGGTGTGCACCAAAATGACCAGATACTGTGCCGAGGTGAGTGTGGATTGTTAACGGTTGGCCAATCCGATGGTAGATTTAAAATGATGCTTAACTCAAGACATGCCGTGCCTCAATTATCTTGCTCTCAACCGGAGTATTGTCTGATGGTATCCCGCACACCAACGGTTCGTTCCTGCAGTCTTAACGTCTCAAGTCGCCAAGCCATGAGACATAATGGCGGGACCTGACATTCATGATATGTAACCTCCGAAGGTTTCGGGATGGGCAGCAATAGGCGAGAACAGCGAGTGACAGTCCCATACCAGGTGCCATGACATGAATATTGCATCCAGGCAGCTGAATAACATCAAGTGAGGTGGTGATGAGCAATGAAGTCGCAGATGGCTTGCATGGGATTCATGTATGACCCTTGCATAAGCCTTGGCGATGTAACGCTGTTAACTGGCAGTAAACGATAACAGCAACGACGATTCGCCGTCGTCCACTTCGGTAGGTACTTTGCGCCAGCTCGAGATCGAAAGGATGTCCAATAGGGTTGTAAAGCCGGTGATACCTCCCGGGACCATAAGACCGAAGGTTTTCGCATGGGACAATGGTGCATAAAGTGCTCAAGCCAAGCTCTTGCTGACGACATATGCAGTTTTCTTCGACACTTCCAACGACTTGGCGATGCCTGTCTAGACTCCAGCTTCGCTTAGCTGACTGAGGAGGTCGCGACATCTTTGATGTGGGGGATTCAAGCTTGTGGATATCGAATGAGGTGAGCACCGATTTCAAAGCAGACCCAGCCAAGACTTCTGGGGGCCAAACAAGGGTACAACGACGACTTAGAAGGTTATATGGTCGCAAGAAGAAGATGAGCCTCAATATGAGGAACTAATGAAGCGAAGCTGAGGTCCAAACGATGGGAGGAAAACTTGCCAATGCACACCTGTGGACTTGTTTCTGAAACGCTGGTCGTACCCACTGGATTGGGAGATGTTCAGAGACCTCAGCACCAACAACTATGTTGGGTGAGTGGCTTGGTAGCGACCAGAGATTTGAGTGGGGTCTTCCAAACATCGGCAGCATATAGCAAAAAAACGCTCCTGTCTAGGAGGCTTGCTCGGCTGCTCCCGCATCCCGGTAGCTGTGTTCCCCAGAGACTGGCTGCCACGGCATGTGTGGACATGAAGTTCTGCCACAAGTAACGCCTCATCCTTCGAGCAATCTTACTCCAGAGAGGCCCGATCGCAGCTCGTACCCAACCGGGTGGTTCAGAAAGCTTGGTGTCCCAACGGGACCCGTAGGGCTGAGGGGAAAGCGTCTGGAGTGTCTGTCCTCTTCACCAATGATGCTCCTTACATGCATCCCAAGCCATGAGTATCCCATATCATGCTTTGATGCAGTGTTGAGCTACGAGCTTTTAGCTTCGGTGATTTGAACGGTGTTGCCGGACACACATCCAGGTCGCACGAAAGTCAACTTGATGTCTGGCGGCGAAGATCAACGCTACGGAGGGCAATGACAGATCGCCCGCGTAAACGGAGAATGGTCAGATGCATACTCAGAAACATTTGTGCAGAATCTTGATTCACCAGCCTCCGGAAATGCTACCCACTGACCCGTTTCACGTACCTATGAGTGAACTAGTGATGACCAACGTTGCGAGGCCCTCACTAGACGTTTTCACACATTAAAAAGGAACCCTTGTTGCTGAGAAAAACGGTGGCCCCGAAATTCGGCCCCCAATGGTTGCGATAACTGATCCCACCCAGACGCGAGTGAGTGGCTTGGGGGAGTTGTACTTGTCCAGCGAAGAACGTCTGCCCAATGTAATGTCAGCATTGTAATCACTTGGGTGCGGACCACTTCATATCAGGGCTTGGCCGGAAAAGAAGCTGCTGCACGAAAGACAGGATTCTGGAATAAGACACCCGGGAGCCTCAGCCCTAAGATAATCACCAATCAGTTAGCACAGTTTAGCCGCTTCCTGTAGCATCCGCCAAACTGACAGCCAACAAAACTTACCATAGGAGCGGTAATTTTATAACGATATCCTTGGTTTTAGCCGTGGCCAAATCCGGTGCTGATCTGGCGACTGAGGACCCAAAGAGGGCGTACCAAGCCAGCTCAAGTAACTCCTAACGCCGACCGACCAACTAGCCCACAGATATGTGCCCTCAAACAAGGGGCTCCTCCGCATTCGAACTGGTCATTTATGCCTCGTTGAGTGCCCCTTCCACAGCCCACGGGCTGAGGGTGCACCGAGATAACCCTTCCCTTTGGTGACCCATGTAGGTTGCAGGGTTTAGGGAAACACCTTTGCCAATGCTGACATGCAATTCGCCCCTACTCCTCGCTGAATGCCTCACATGCATCGATAGTCGAGAAGTAACCTCTTGATGGAACGTGGTATAGTATAACAGCTTTCCCAACTCATCGCAAGTTCAGGTGCCCGACATTGATGCTGCTCTCAACCAACAACTTTGTCGTCTGCAAATACAGTTGTGCATGACTGTCCTCTTGAAAGCCTCAAATCTTCACTCCTTCGTGATAGGGTTCAACACAAAGATGTCGGTCGCTTCAACATCTCCGGCATCTTCGCCACCACAGGAAACCGCCAAGAACCCTCGAGTGTGTTTGAACTGCCGACGGAAGAAAAAGCGATGCGACAAAGCTCTGCCCTCGTGCAGTCGATGTGTTGAGTTAGTGCCCCCTTGATTGATGTGGTGACGCCTCTGTTTCTGACAGATTCCTGTTGGTAGTTCTCTCCAGGTTTGTCAATATGACGAAGAAGGCGGACTTCCAGGAGGGCTTTGCTCTCCAGGGCCCTCGTTTCATCTTCCGCAATCCATGATCATCTCCGAGCAGCGCTGGGGGACCGTATCACCTGGACTGTTCATGGCCTTGGACACTGTCGAAGATATACATTCGTTCACGTCTCGCTGTTTGTCCGAGGTTCTTGGGAGTCGAGACAACATCGAGCATGTCGTCGCCCGCTATTTCGCCACCACCAACACATGGTTCACAATTGTCGATAGAGTCGAGTTCGAGGCCTTGTTAAAAAACATCTGGATCGCTCCCTCGGCAGAGACGAGCGTCCTGCTCCTCGGTATGAGTCTTATCATCAGACTCCCACACAACAACAATCTGAACGGAATGGCGGACAGCGTATATCTTTCTGTGAAAACAATGCTTAGTGTCGTTAAGACAAAAGTCTGCCTGTCGATACCGTTGATGCAAACGGAGCTGTTGATTGCGATGTATGAGACATCGCATGGGATGCACCAACAAGCGTACATGTCGGTCGGAAGCTGCTGCCAGATGAGTAGGGCACTTGGCTGGTGGGATAAGAATTTCTGGAGGGGGCAGCGAAGAGCCGGGATACCAATAAATCTTCCACTTTGTTCAGCTCTGTGGTGGGCAACCGTTTATGTCGACTGGTGAGTGTATACCACGCTTGACGGTTGTAGTTTCGAGTTCACTGACGGCCGATCAGTCTGTTCCAAGCAGGATATCAAGACCACGCATATCCTTTGTACACCTCTGCGGTACCCCAAGATCTCACAGTACCCTTCCCTGAATCCTTTAGACACGCTGGCTCCAATGAGGCTCTCGGGTCCTGGGATGTGACGATGAGAGATGTTAGCGGTGCGATATGGCCCGAAACCCATTCGGCCTACTACCTCAGCAGTGTCTTGCAGCGATTGACCGACCCTGCTTCTCTTTCGAACGCCGACCGCGACAATTTGTCACACTTGATCATGAACCACACGATCAGTATGCTAGGTAGCGATCGTGCCGCAGTGGTGGGGACCAATTTCATGTATCTTTCTCCACCTCACCGGCTCCCGACAAAGCTAACTCTCTGTTGACAGTGCTTTGATGCAATTGAGCCAACGTGGCGTCCTCCTGAACACGGGCTTGGTCGATACCCGATCTGTTGAAACTATCCGATCGGTGATTGAGTCGATATACACCTCGGCCCTGAACATGGAGCAATGCGGGCCGAATTATTGCGCAAGTCATGTAGCACCGTGCGCACCCGTTGCAGCATACTATGCTGCCAATGTGTTGGTGTCTCACGGCGAGAATTGGCTGCAAGACAAAGATTGGTTGCCCAAGGTCGAGTGCCTAAAGAGATATATGATGTTTCTCGGTCAACGGTGGAAGATTGCCGGTAAGTGATTCCGGCATGCCCGCCGATAAATGATGCTGACGGTTATCATAGAGCTTCATGCCAGCTTGATCGACATCGCCCTCCGTAGTCGGTTGAGCGGGTACACCGGCTGAGGAGAACGTTTGGCTTTGTCCCGTTCCGCTGAGCAACTGTCCTGATGATGTATCTAGGCTGGCCGACGGAGAGCCATTGCTAGTCCAAGGGGAATGTGACCGAAAGCTGGTACCGTATAGAGCAGGTCGTCGCAGCAGTCTCGATCGCACACTCGGTAGGCGTCAAGCGAGGAGTCGGGCAAATGACATGTCTGTGTTTCTGCATCTTATCGCGCGCCATAGTGTCTGTTGATTTCGAAAACTCGGGTGGTTTAATTTCGGGTGGTTCTGCCCATAAAGGTGATTGTATTGAACGGTTCGATAAGGATTTGCAAAGAATTGCACAATCCGTTCAATACCTGGTTGAAGTGGTCGAAAGGAGCCGCTTTGATCACTAAGACGGAAGACGTCAGAACCCGCAGCAAAGCAACATCTGGAAAAGTGAGGATGAGGGAAGGCGGAACAGGACAAGTTCATGTTCATAGACATAGAGAATGGGAAAGCAGAATGCACATACCTGGCCGTTGGAAGTGAAAATAGGAGAAAACCAGGTATATAGCTCTCATATGAACGAAAAAGCTGTCTTGCACTCATAAAGGACGAGACTGTGATCCATTGGCCAGCACCGGCATGTGCTACGCAAGTCCGAGCAGCAGTTGTCGGACTCTTTCGTTTGGGACAAGGCCGTGTGAGGTAGGAGTGGTTAGGGAGAATGTCAACGCTTATGTGAGCTCAGTAATCAGTATTGATGAGGCAGGCGGCCAATCAACATGCTCCAAGGGACCGGATCCGTCGCCGTCAAGTGAGGCCGACCTGGGATTGGCGGGTTGGATGTTCGAAGAAAGATGCTTTTGCAGTCAAGCATAGTTGTGAGAAGGCGATATTGTACGGTGGGGGCCGAATTGTTCGAGGTTCGTCCCGTGTTGTGTGCCCGTTTGGGTGAAGCTGAAGTGGAAGTGGAAGTGAAGAGATGAGGACGAATGGGAAACTCGGGCAGCTGGATAACTACGAGAACATGTCTCCACAGTGCCCGGCAGGCAAATACCATGACGCATGTGCAAAGCCGCAGGTAGTCCATTCGCTCCTTCCTTCTATCAGTCAAACATTCTCACCATCATCGTTAACTGAGAAGGAACAAAAGAGATCGGTAATGTACCTTACTCGGCAGGCGTCACCCTGTGCCGGCTTTGGTTCCACATTAAGGAGGAGCGAACGATGTACTAGTAACTTGGTCAACCGTATGTCTCTTGACTCCTTTCGATTCGTTGTATGGCAACTACAACGGCCGTCCCTGAAACCAACTTGTCAGTGTTGGCTTCCTGCCAGCCCCCAAACCAATATCCAACTGATATGCACATTCGTCCAATCCACAGACTTCTCAAGGCTGAAACAAAGGGGAACCGCACTTGCGCATTCGAATTGCTGCCGTACTAGCAGTCCCCATTTCTGCTCCCTCATACCACTTTTCGGTGTCACATCCCCCGAGCGATCCGAATCCGCGAACTGAATCCAATCTAGACCATCTGCGCACCATGACCCCCCCAAACAGCGCGATAAAAGGATGCCGCATGGAGACAAAAGAGAAAGGTATATTCTTTTTACGCCGTCTGGTATGACAAAACAGAACATCTTCCGCTCCTTTCTGTTCCTTGTGAAAGGTGCCCTCCCTCACGTATTCCCGTCATTCCGGCCTTTGCTCCATCCAAAAAAAAGTAGGTGGCCTCAGGAGTTTCGGTAGTTCCCAATGCATATCAAACAACAACACTCATCTTTCCAACCGGTCCTCGCAGCGAAGTTGTCGCAAAGCCGCTTAAGCCTTCCAGACGCGCTTGATAGTCTCGGTAAGACCGACATCGGTGGTCTCGAACTCGTAAAGGGCAAGGCCAACGAGGACGGTAGCGGCGTTGAGACCCCAGGTGAAGAGCTTGCGGGCGGTGGGAACGCGCTTCTGGGGGACGTAGTCGACAATAATGTTGCCGAAGCCGGTGTGGGAGTGGATGAGGATGGTGGCGGCGAGGATGGCGTCCATGGTAGGGTTGAGAGAGCCGGCGGCAAAAGGAGCGACGGTCAGGGGAATAAGACCGGCGGCGACGACACGGTCGAAGGTCCAGTGGTAGGAGCCATGGGAAGGAGAGGTGGGGGGAACGTGGACGGGGTCGTTCACTAGATGTAATGTTAGGTTAGGCTACTGTAGGCATGTATGTCATATCGAGATGTTGTAGATGCGCTTCTCGCAAGCGGGCATGTAGTAGATTTGTTGGGTTCATGACAGGCAAGGAACAAGCGTGGCTGTTGGGTTGTTGTTCGTACCTGTACCCTCAATGCGCTCTATCCCCCATATACTGTTAGCATATATACTGATTCCAGCGGCAGGACATAAACCTGTATCTAGGACCAAATAGAAAGGGAGTGTATGCGATTACGTACGAGGAGGAGGGGGGAGCAAGCTCTTGCGGGAGGTGGTGTGGAAAGCGGCGACACGAAGGCCGGTGGCAGCAACGGACTGCTTGGCCGCAACCTGCTTGAGGAGGGCGGAGGAACGGGCGATGGAAGCCATTGTTTCTGGTGGTTGTGGTTGTGGTGGTGATGATAGGTGATGGGTGGTGATGTGGTGGTGATGGCGGACAACCAATTGGGCTTTCGAAGGACGGGAGGGCGGTCTTCGTAGGAGATATCGTCGCACGGGTCTCTCGGTTCAGGACAGGATCGTGGCCGTGGATCGCTAGAGGAGCCTCTGGGAGTGACGGGACGGACGGACTCCGGAGTGGAACGGACTGGTGCCGAACTGCGATTCCTGATGTAGCTTATCCCTCGGCAATACTTGACCAATCGCAGAGCACAAGATGTCAGCGGCAGCGTGTGCCGGCCATCGCTCGGCGTGGAAAATCCCATTGTTCCCGGCTTGGCTCTTGCTTGGAGGTCGGTACGTACCTTGAATCTCGCGGGATTCAGTGGATGCACATGCAATCCAAGGCCCTGTTCCCCGCCAAACCCGACGTGCGACGAACACTGACCTCACGACCGGCAGGAACAGGGGTGGCCCAAGCTCCCCTTCGTCTTTCCAGAAATTATTTCGCAGTTGGAGATGCTAGCGCGTAACGATACAGCAGCGCGTTACCCGACCTTACGCTCGGGCGATAAGATAGCGAGACTTTACTGCGTCCGGGTTGGAGGAGGGACCCATTATTTTTTTGATGGGCGCCGTAGTTCGCCGGTACCTCAATGACTGGCTGAAGCTATCATCACCACCTACCTATTTGTACCTCTCAACACCGGCCGTCTAACCCCCTCAAACACCACGACCCCGGATCTCCAGCCGGACAATCCTATCGCCTGGGCAACCTGATCAACCTATTATAATACCACGCCTTTTGGAATCATATCCAAAAACTCCGCCCTGCAATTGCCCAGCAAGGGACTCAATCCGGTCGATCGGGTCGTCAAGAGGAGGGCCGGAATCGGTGCTTCCGGTTGCGCTACGAATTGCGCCAAGTTCTCTCCGATACTTTACGCCAATTTCTTCTCCTTTCGAATATTACACAGAATGCTGCTCCAAGCAAAGGCCCTAATACGCTCCGGCGGGAGCGTCGCCAAGTATGCTGCTGCTAACCCGTCATGCTTCATTGTCCAACGAAGAGGACTTAGGCGCTCCTTTGGACCAAAGTACACGGCCAAGATCAATGAGGCCGATGAAAAGTGGCAAGCGAGGGCTGATGCGATCAAGAAGGGCGGGAAGCAAGGTACTTGGGATCTGTTTAAGGAGAGAGGTTATGTTAAGGATACGGCTGGGTAAGCTTTGACACTGTCCTTTCGATGCGCCCATGAACGGGACTAACACGATCCTCTTACCAGCAAAGATGAGCAAATCGCCGAACTTATGAGGACAAGACGGATCGGCGCATATGTCGGCATCGATCCCACCGCACCATCACTACACGTCGGCCATCTACTCCCCCTGATGCCGCTCTTCTGGATGTACCTGGAAGGATACAAGGCCTTTACCCTCATTGGTGGCTCGACGGCAAAGATTGGAGACCCGACAGGTAGGCTGACGAGCAGAGACAAGTTGAGCAGCAGTGATGCGACAATGAACATGACCAAGATTCACTATCAACTAAAGAAGCTGTGGGAGAACGTGGACATTCAGATGCGAGCGCGTGGCTATGAGGCCGATTGGGCGCGGATGCGAGGTATCGTCAACAACAACCACTGGTGGAACAAGCAGCCCATGCTCGAGGTTCTGAGGAGGGTAGGTCAGGCCTTGCGCGTCGGTCCCATGCTGTCGCGCGATACCGTCAAGAACAAGATGACCAAGGGAGATGGTGTGTCTTTTGCCGAGTTCAGCTACCCCATCATGCAGGGCTGGGATTGGTTCGAGTTGTTCTACCAACGGGGAGTTCAGATGCAGATTGGAGGCTCTGACCAGTACGGCAACATCATTTCTGGTCTCGAAGTCGTCAAGGCCGCCCGCGACTCCGAGCCCGACCCGCAGGAGCGCCAACATATCGTGCCCAAGACTGTCATGGACGAATGCGTCGGCTTCACCGTTCCTCTCTTGACAGACTCGTCCGGTGCCAAGTTCGGCAAGAGCGCCGGTAACGCCATTTGGCTTGACCCTTATCAGACCTCCGTCTTCGACTTTTACGGTTACTTTGTCCGCCGGACTGACGAAGAGGTTGAGAAGCTCCTTAAGCTCTTTACCTTTATGCCCACCAGCGAGATCACCAAGGTTATGGAGGAGCACGTCAAGGACCCTAGCAAGCGCGTTGCGCAACATGCGCTTGCCCGCGAGGTCGCGACGCTTGTGCACGGTCAACAGGAGGCCACTGCCGCCGAGAAGCAGCATCGTCTCATGTACAGCGGCCAAATGGCGAATCCCCAAGTTCCTCGCCTCAAGGACGCCATCACCGGTGGCGATCCATACAAGGTCATCCCAGGCCAGCAAGTTACTTGGAACAACGCGCCCCGTATCGACATGATCCTCCCCGAGTCGCTCATCATGGGCAAGTCCATCGGCCGCATTCTCTACGCCGCCGGTCTCGCCAGCAGTACCACCGAAGGCCACAAGCTCGCGGCTGCCCAGGGCTGCTACGTCGGTGGAGCATACACCGCCGGCAAAGACAATGTCACCATGAGCCCGGACCTCGTCTCCTTCATGCCAGTCAAGCTGTGGTTCCCTGGCGAGACCCAGCGCTACCTGATTGACGGCAACCTGCTGATTCTCCGCAAGGGCAAGCACAACGTGCGCGTGATCAAGATGGTTAGCGACGCCGAGTATGCTGCTTCGGGCCAGACGTACCCCGGTCAGAGCTTCACCGGCGCGGTCAGGAAGCTGAACGAGATCATGAAGAACCTCAAGGACAAAAAGTTGACCCCTGAAGAGGCTAAGAAGCAAGTGGCCAGGTTGCAGAGGAGCGAGAAGGAGAAGAAGGAGCACGCCCGGCAGATCGTCTTCCCCGAAGAGAAGAGCAGGCAGAAGAAGGACATGGAGATCAAGCTCAAGCAGGAGATGGACACGACAATGAAGACCATTGAAAAGATGACGGGCCAGTCTACGCGGAAAGAACCCTCCATGCAAAGAGACCCCTTTGCACGGACACAAGAACCCTTTGCGCGGAGAGAACCCTCTGGGCGGGGAGCTGCGGTGAAGGAGACCCAGAACAGCAGGGATCCATTCAAGTGGTAGATAGTGTATAAGAATTCAGTCGCGTAGTCGGGCGGAATAGAGAAAAAGGAGTCAAAGGTTGGATTGGCTTGTTGGGCAAAAGCGTTCTACTCCCTGTACATATCTTGTAAGATAAAAGCATGAGAATACCCCGTTTTGGACATTATATAAGACCATAGAGCTTCTCGCATCGACACTTCTTAAAGGAAAGTAAATATCATCAGGTTCAGCAACATTCGGGTGGGAAAAGTAACAAAAAGTACCGGTTTCATGTTGGGCCATCCAATGCTGTTGTCCAGTGGAAAAGGGGTCACATATGGTGTTCAGCGTCTACTGGTAGGGTTAGGGTTAAAGGCGGGTATGCACTAGCAGTCATTGAACCTCTCAAGCACCAAGGCGCCTTTCCTAAAACAATCACCAAACCAAGGTGACAACTTCACTCAAAACAACCACTGCGTCGATTACTGTGTTCCACTTCTCACTGCATTTAGAGGGGGTTTTTAACCTTCAATCACCAATGACTGTTTGATTTATTCTGGATTCGAGTGAGGTTCGTGTGCGATCTTGCAGAACCAATCCGATAGAAATGCGCGACGGCAACAGATGAGACACCTTCATCGTCGTCTCAGCGTCAAGTCCAAAACCGCTTCTCACTACACTAAGAAAACACAGGGTTTCGACAACATATCTTTACATGATGATTCAAGCAATCTTCTATGCTCGGTTCTTTCCAAAAGAAGGTTTGCATAACCTGCCTTTGCTACCACTTATCAACATCATCTGATCATTTGCTTGTTCATCAAGTCTGGCCATAACGGCCCGAAACGAAGTGTAGTGAATATCAAACTAACCATTATATCAGGAACCAAAATCGTCGCGCAAAGTCCGCCAGGCTCAATCGTGCCAGTTCCTCTTCCGGAAGGCACCAATGGTCCCCTCAACAGGAAGCCATGTCTTTTCGACTTCAGCGTGCTCCAGGAGTACATCATCCCGCGCAAGGCCTTCTGCAACCGCTTCATCACCGTCAACGACCCCGACGGCAAATACGTCATCCTGGGGTACCCCGTCTCCATTCCGGACCCGCGCTATGACCGGAACGAATTTATCTTCAACTTTGGGCTTGTCATCAGCTGCGACGTAGTGGACCAGATCCCCTATGAACGCGTCGTGAGGAGGCTGGCGGCCACCTTTGCCGAGATGGAGAAGCAGGACGGCTACCTGAGCCAGGACGCAGCTACAAGGGGTGGAGCTGTTGCGGTCCATGGGTATGGCAACGGTGGCGGCCGCTGGGTTGACGGGGACGGGAATGAGATGGTGAGCATGCGGAGGCCGATAGAATCGCTGCTGGAGATTGTGAAGGAGGATCTGAATAACTATGGAGAGTGCATGATTCCCATTGGTATGTTTCCCTCAACTCTCCCCTTTTCTTATCGATGCTGACTATTTCAAACAGATGACGCCAACACGATCAACATGAAACTCTTCCCTCACCACGTCAACCCCCCGGAAGTCAAAGGCTGGCATGTCCCCGTTGCCAAGATGAAGTTCGCCGACGTCGTCGATCCAACCTGGGACCTAACCCTGCAGCGCGTCGTCGCCCACATCGACGGCGTATCCGACGTGCGCCGCATCGCCCTCGCCTCCGGCGTCTCTTTGGAGCTAACCCAACTTGCCCTCCGCCACCTACTCTACTACGACACCATCCTGCTCCTGGACATGTTCTTCTTCGGAGCATGCTACGCTCCTCGCCCTGGCATCCATGATTTTATCGCCAACGTAGGTGGCATGGTCGACGAGTGTGCCAACTACGTCTGCGTCGGACCTATCGATCCGTCTCCCGGCAACAACAACAGCAACGGCAGCGGAACTGGCACCGGAACCGGACCTGGTTCTTCCGCCGATAACCACCACCACCACCGCCTCCGTTCCGTATCAGGGAGCACCACCTTCCACAACCACAACCCCTCCAATCTCTCCACCTCAGCAGCCAGCACCCGCCACAGCCACACCCACCACCTCTCCCCCTCCGGCCTCGGTCCCAACTCCGACCGTGATTGTGATCGTGATCGCGATCCAAGCCCTTACGCCCAACACCACCACCACCTCTCCCCCGTTCACGAACGAAAACCTTCCACCTCCCCCAACAACAGCCGCACCAACAACCTCAACCCCAACTTCAACTCCTCCTCCCCACCCACCAAAAACCCACTACCACCACCCAACGGCTACCGCATATCCAACTACATGCTCATAAAACTCATGACGACCTTTTGCGTCGGCAAGACTGTCGCCGAATGGCTCAAGGGCCACATGGATTCCGGGTTCGACGTCTTGCGGTACGTAGACGTGCGCCGCTTGGTCCAGTTCGGCGTCATCAAGGGGTGTCTGTACCGGGTGCACAAATACGTCATTTCCAAACAGTACCTGGCTGCGTTGGCTACGGGGTTGGCTAGGCCTGTTTCACCTTCTGTTTCTGGGTCTGCTGCTGCAGCCAACAACAACAACAACAATACCAAAGGAAAGGGGGCAGACAAAGAGGAAAAGCCAGCAGCGGTGCCGAGAGGCCATTACGATACTTACCGCGAACCCGTTGCTGGTGCTGCTGGAAGTCATGGGGGTGGGGGTGGTGGGGGAAAGGCAAATAGAAAACTGGCCATGATGATGATGAAAGCCAGCGGCGACCCTTTGCAGAGGTACATGGACGGACGGCACTGTTTTGACCAGATCATGACGGAGAAAAACATGACGGATGCGGAGATTATGGATAAGTTGAGGAATTTCCCCGTGCCGGCGGGGGATTTGACGGTACTTTATCGGTGATTGGATGGATGGCATGGAGATAGATATAAAAGAGTTGGCTAGTAAGTGGTGGTGTTGATACTTTATTTAGCTCAGTGAAGCGACTGTGTGCGCAAGTCTTTCATTATATGAAAGAACTACCTTGCCGATTCAAGCAAGAGGGGACATGTTTTTGATTAAGCACGCTAAATTTCAAGTATGTAACCTCCATTTGTGAGGATACCCGGCAAAATGGGTGTTCTTGTTGCGGGCCTCCTCTCTGCCCTGGACTGCCTATCTGCTTTTCTCAGCAACCATCATCGCTAGGTATTTACTTATAACAACATCACTGGCACGGCCGAATAAAGACCTCATCAACCAGCAGGTGACACTGCACTCCTCGAATATCCTCCAAGCTTCTGTCTCCTTGATTTGTCGTTCAATGTGAATATCGGCATCTTCTTCAGGAACAGCAGATTACTGCCTATATCCGTTCCGCATTTCCGTACGCATCTGTCCACCAGCTAATAGACCATTTCATCTAAGAACCGCCAAGCAGATGCTCGATAGCACCCTGTACGCTACCTCCGCTTCGGCGCAGAGCAGCAACGTTCTGATCAAAATCGAAGAAGCCCATGTCGTTGAGTTGGCGCAGCTGCTCAGCGTACCTCTCCTCGGGCGGCCTGTTGTCGGGAGGAGCGGCGGGACTTCCACCAAACCCACCCATACCACCCATACCACCCAAACCACCGCCACCAAAGGCCTGCATCATCTGTTGCAGGGCCTCAGGCGAGATAGGGGGCAAATCGAAAGGGTTCGCGGCACCACCCTGACCGGGTTGGCCGGCACCCCCGAGCGCTCCGAACAGAGCTGCCAACGGGTCTGCTTGCTGTCCAGATCCTCCAGTAGCGCCAGCACCCGGGGCAGATGTGGCATCCCCAGTCCGGGCACTATCGGTCGAAGCTCCTGTAGTCGCAGGCGAAGCCCCCGGAGGGTTTCCGAAGAGCGCCGCGAAGGGATTACCCGCTGGGGGAGCACCCGCTGGAGGAATACCGAAGGGAGTGAACATGGCGAATGGGTTCTGCGCATTGGCATTCGCGTTATTGTCACCAGCACCGGTCGCCGCGCTCGGAGTGTTGTCCGTTACCCCGGGCGCTGGGAAGGCATTGGCGCCTCCGCCCATCATCCTGCGCATGCGTGCCGCCATGCGAATCGCATCCGGGTTCGTCATCATGTGGCGCATCATGGGCGAGTTGAGCAGTTCGCGAGCGCGATCAGCGGGCATGTTGGCCAACATCGGGTTGGAGGCAATCATCTGGTCGATAACGGCGGGGTTGTTGAACGCCTCGGCCATGGCCTGGGCCATCATGGGGTTCGAAAGCATATCCGCCATTTCGTCCTCACTGGGGGGGGCGCCCATCTGTAGAGTATCATTAGTAAACAGATATGTTAAAAGGGTCAGGGGGGGGGGGGGGGGAAAGGGGCGGCTTACTCCTCCGTCCGGCCCAAACAGGTCTCGGCTTGGTAGCGGCACCTGGCCGGCGAAACGAGCACCCGTAAGGCCAGCCAAAAGGTTATTCGAGGGAGTACCGGCAGCCATGTTCTGAGGTATCGCGGGCTGAGCGGGTGTCGAGGCTGAGCCACTGCTAGCTGTCGCCGCGCTGGCTGGGCGCTTGACCATGTGCACTGTGTTCATGTGCTTAATCTTATAGGTACTAAGAAGCTCATCGTCCTTCATCACCTTTCCGGAGTAGATTAGGCGTTGTTGCTCGGGCGCGATGTTCTCGTATTCCTCCCCCGCCAACAGGGTCTTGAGCTGAAGGACGGTCGCGGATTCGGCGATGGTGACTGTGTGATTCTTATCGCCTGAGCATTTGACCTTGAAGGTAATCTGGCCATCGCCGCCAGCATTTGAACCTTCAGTCATGATTCTTGTGGACTTTGCGATTTGGGGATTAGACTCGGTTAACAGTAATGGCGGTCGTGGATGATGACGTTGGTCTCAGGGGAGCTCGGATTGCCCGTCGTTCTGGTTCGGCGCGTTGTGATTAGGGTATCTGATAAATAGCTGAGAATAAAGTTCCTATGTGGAGAAAATGCTTGCTAGCAGAAGACGAAAGATGGTGATGCAGAAAGGAAGTGTTGTTGGGAAAGTGGTTCACAGTTGTTGTAATGTTGGTTATTCACAGGAGGAGGCCGATAAGCGCTGCCGTCAACAGTGGCAGGTGGCATCATGAAGTGGCATGGAAGAGCCATTCACGGCAGGCAGCAGACCCCACTACAACAATCCTATATTTGATTGGTCAATTATGGTCTGGCCACCGAGGTTCGTGCCTTTTGGGCTTCACTTCTTTCGTCCAACACTATCACAACCCTAACCCCAAGAAACGCCCGTTATCTCAGCTTTCCACAGGACCGTGCAAGATTTCTTTTAAACTGCCATCTCCTCTAGCGCAGTTCGATCAGAAACATCCATCACGATGTTCCTCCCTGCTTAAAACGGCGCAATCCATAATATCTACGGTTGCGACCCTGCGTGTCTCAGTGGCGAACCATCTTGCCAATTCTGTCAGCTGTCACGCCCACTCTCCTATTCTCAACACTATCAGCTTCTTCGAGCTTCTACCGGGCTCTTGGCATCCACGAGGGTGACACGCATGTATGTGGTAACAGGGTACTCTCGAATAATCTCTCCTCCGAGTTAAAATGAGGTACCTTCTAAACTGACTGACAAACCTTTTCTCTGATTTTGAACACGCCCGCCTTCTTCAGTTGGCAGACTGCCAGACACTCAGTCTCTGCCCATTGTTTACATTATTTTCCGGCCCGTGGAGAAATTCAACGCGTTAAACGTCTCGCCAGCATTCCCCTTGATGCGCAATGAGCCTATACAAAGGCTCAGTGACCCTCGGCCGACCATCAATTCGTGGGATGGTCTTTTGTTAAGATCTTCCGTTGAGCCTGCGAATATGATCGCATTCGAAAACAACCCACCTCTTCGACTGATTGCTAGCGCTTCATGCGATAGCAACGTTAGGGAACTGCCAGATCAACCTCGGCGGACTAAGAAACCGGAGTATATATGACCGGAATGTGCAACTCAGAGTTCATGCTCCTTGTCGACCATGCCAGGATACTCCAGTAAGTGAATCAACGACTATCAAAACCTAATCCTTCAACGCCTTGGTCCATTTAAGACGCATCTCTAACCGTGCTGTAGGCCATAACGCCTAGGTATTTCTTGTTCTTACTGCCGCCCAAACAAGGGTACGACGTGCCTAAGCGACCATTGTCTTCCATGGTTTCCTGTGATCATGGAACTATTACGCTATTATAAGCTTTCTGACAATGCGAGATGTCGGCGGGCCAGCAGCGAGCACCACCACGTTGATGAGCGCTCTGCTCCGTTCATCCTTCTGAAGTGGAGTCGGTGTCGGCATGGGCATGGACAGAGGAGGAGCTCAGCGCTTCCCCAAGAGATGGTCGTTGACATAGTGTTACGCGTGCGACGCCGGTCATGTGGGCTGTTGAATACGGGATTTAGCGGACAGGCGCTTCTCGGTTCGATCGCGTGGGATGCAGTCTTCCGGTTCTGAACCTCGAAGAAATCCACTCTCGGGCTTCCTCAAGGGGAAGGTCGTTCTGCCGGGTTAGACCGATTTCCGGCAGCCTTATGGGCGGACAGCGCCATGATTCGAAGGATCTATTGAAGACACCCTTGCTCGCTAGCAAGATCCCAAACTGCATTCTTTACGGCGTGGATAGGCATGTTTGTCCTGTATCTAGCCGAAGCGCTGTTGGGCTCACAGCGAAGGCCGTTTCGAGTAGGATCCATCATCAATATGGGTTGGAGGAAGAAAATTGGACGGCTTCTCACTTCCAAGTCTGCAATGGTAAGTTCCTACCCGCTGCATAAATACGGAATCCGCATGGAGAAGATGATTCTTCGGGTCCGGCTTGTTTTGGTTGTATGACCAGACGTTGTCATCACCAAGGTCCGAAAAAACAGAGCGCCGATTCACTTCCACGCTAGTCGAAATGGAAGGTCCCGTCCGCTGCATGTCTTTCAGCTGCAGATGGTCTTTTTCCATGCCGGCAAGCCACATGAGAAATTGGACACAACAGGAGTTGCCATATGGACGCGCAAGGCACTATGCCAGGACTCCTGGTCTTGAAGCTCTGTGAGGGCCATTGACGGTTTCGGGCAGGGAGCATCGGAGAAATACCGACCAGCTAGAGAAGAGCTTTCCATGACACGACTGGCGGCTGTGCAACTTGAAGGTGCAGCATCGACTACCAAGATGTCGCGTGCAACTTTCTCTTCGGACAAGGGGGCTTCGAGCTACTAGTTCTGCTGAAGACATGGCAGCCCTTCACGGTCCAAGGTAGACAGCCGGACATCAAACCACTTTGGGCTGGTTCCTGGACGCCCGCGGGTGTTGTTAAAATTGTTGAGTTGACTGCATGATGCGTCGTCTACGTCCAAGAACTGACCAGGATCCAATCCAGCGATGCTGTCAGTATCCAATACTTGCGTTGAATTTGGACACCACCATCGGCCTGTTGTAAGTGACGCGGGTTTTCGGACCGGTGTGGAACACGTCACAACATGGCGAGGATACGATGTCAATGGGGGCGCAAAAAGAAAGAAATCGGAGGTCGCGTAAGGTGTTGAGACCGAAGTGTCGGACACGCAGCGAGGCTTTGTGTTTGTTGTGTTGAGGTAGGTTGAGGTTGAGGTTTGAGGTTCGTGATCATGATGATGATGCGCTGCCACCTGACGTGGTAGAAATTCAGGAACAGAAGCCCAATTGGCGCTGGCCAGTGGCACGCAGGGTTAGGTAGGTACGCTACCTATCAGCTGTACCTAACAAAATCCTCTGTGACGGCAGGGGGTTTTACTCCCCAGTGATGACTAATTTGGTAGGGTCTTCTCAGGAACTGCCATGTGGAAGGCACGGCTGGCTGTGTGTTTTAGGACGTTACATCATTCCAGATCGGGCTTCCTCGCCATCTTTCAACGGGCAGCAAAACGTTGAAAATTTCTCAAAACAGCATCGCAATCGCGAATTTGGGCAGATACACCACTTCAGCTCAGCCTCTCTTAGGTGTTTCACCTAAGAAAGACCCGTTGTTGAGACATTGCACACGGCCAGGAACGTGGAAACGAGACAGGGCAAGAAGTACCAGCGGCACAGAAAAGTAAGGGTAGGCGCAGTTGACAAACTCACCCCCCTGACCCTGTTCGTGACCTTTGCTTTGTTCACTCCTTCCACTGCTAATTAAACGGATGCCGCCATCGCAATCATGGCATCCAGCCTGCCCTTTCAAGACCATACCTGAGGTGACCTAGCCACCTTGACAGCACAGCTTGCGGTTTCCAATTTCAGTTCTTTCGAGCGGTACTGGGGTGGCGAGATTGGCCTGAGTGTCCAACTTCCCCGCCTCGATGAAGTTTCTTCACTTCAATCTCACACCTCAACCTCAGTCAACGGCGTCCACTTCGCTTCCTTCAGATCAGATCCAGCTTTCAACTTCCCCACGATGACCGTGGAACACAATCTTCCTAACCGCATGATCCCAGGCAATAGATCGACAATCGACATCCAGGTTTGGGAATAGTCGCAGGACGATGCCGTAAAACTTCCGAAAATCCCTTCTACGAGGCGACCAGTCACTAGCGCCCTCGGTTGTCGACCGGCCACCCCGTTTCTTCGGAATCTTTGCCCATACGCACCTCACATACGCCATGTGCGATCCAGCCGGGTGGCCCAGCTCGTGGACCCTTGAGTTTCCGAGACCATGGGCGGTCCACCAACTCTGGGTCTCGTGAGGGCCCCTCATGTCTCTTCAGAACCCTCGCTTTTTTTTCCTGCTGGTGAGTGCGACATCTGGAGGTGAAAAGACCGGTACCAATCCGTGGGGGGTTTCCCGGTGAATAGGCCGAAGGTCGTCATTTGTGAAGACGACACGACACCTAGGGTAAACACTATATGCCCCTTGCTAAAAAAAACCGAAGCTGGGAATTTGTTGCATGGAAAACACCAAGCTCATCACGAGGGAGTTCAAGTGTTCAACCTGCGGGAGAGTAGACTCGTGTAGAGCTCCCCAGAACTAACTCCAGAAGCCGGGTGATTCTTCAAAGTGAGGCCCAATGGCTCATCCAAGACAAAATATCCCAATGCCACAAGTCGGGAACTTGTTGGCCATGACAATGGCATAAAACTGAACGGGGAAAGTCAGCCCTAGGAAATCTTCGCTACAACCCAACCACCACAAAAGATCCCGATCACTAGCTCGTACATCCAATTGGTATCTCCAGTGTTAGCCGCCCGCATTCTCGTTACATTTCTCCCACTCTTTCTGACGTGCTTCGCTGGTTTTGTGGATTCGCAGCGATCCATCTCTGGCGTGCCCATAGAGGTACCAATTATCCTTTCCGTTCCTCAATACACCCTCTCCCATCACTGACACACCCTCGCAGACAACGTCATGTCATGCAGCAACTAGGGCTTGCCAATTCCGATCTTTGAGCCAATTCGGGTATCTGCCTAATAGCTCCACTGTCGTGGGCAAGTTGCCCGGTTTGCTCACCGTCCCAAGAACCCAAGGTCTGGGAACCAGTTGTCCCATCAGAAGAAGGGTAGCTATATAGACGCACGTCAAGGCAATCTGCCACTCTTCTTCCGTCCTTGCTGCCCGACCAGCAGCACCTCAAACACATCGGTCCAACAGAAATGAGCTGGCACAAGCCTCATTCATCAAGTCTCCGGTACTGCTTCCTTGGTTCCCCCATCCATAAATTATCTCCGTGGTCATGTCCACTTCTCCATGTTTCGAGGGCTCTCCATCAGTCTCCTCCTTCATCTCCCGCTCCAGCCCTAAATCGCCCACCTGGTCTCCATCATCACGTTTAGAGGAGTCCAGTCCACGCTTTGGCCATGAGCTTCCCCTCTGTTTCTCGCAAGTCGCGCATCACAAGCGCGGCCAACGTCCTCTACAACAATGCCGTATACTGGCCGAATCACAGCGTCTACCGGGGTGACACTCCTGGTTCACTCAACTACGGCTGCATCAACCGTGTTTACTATGCCTTTGCCAACATCATGCCCGACGGAGGGGTGTTTGTAAGTTTGTTCCGACGCCATCTTCCATGGTTGACGATTCCAGCTGACCTGTTTCGGTAGCTTAGCGATGAGTGGGCAGATGCCACAGCGCCTTGCGACGGCGTTCAGGGGGCTCTCGGGTCCTTGATGCATCTCAAGCAAAAATATCACCATCTGCAAGTGGTCTTGTCCATTGGGGGCGGCGCTTCCAGTGAGACATTCGCCCTGGTGGCTTCTAGCCCCATCCTGCGTGACAACTTTGCACAGTCCGCTCGCGGCCTTGTGGAAGCATCCGGCTTGGATGGGATAGACAGTATGTCTCCTTCCCCTTCTCCTCATATTCTCCGGCTCCTCATCCTAGCCAATGACCACGTACGCGTGAAGAGGCCCAATCAGTCTTGCCTTGCCACAGGAGTACAAATCCCCAATGATCTTCTTGAGATGTCTGACTGACAGCACCAGTTGTATGGGATTACCCCTGCTCCCCTCAACAAGGAAGCGACTTCGTATCTTTACTGGCCGCGATTCGCATCCACCTCCCCGAGGACCGTTACTTGCTCACCGCTGCTCTCCCCGGGGCCAAGCCCATATTGCAGAATATCAATCTGCGGCAGGCAGCTGAATACTTGGACTCCATTAATCTTATGGCGTATGATTACTTTGGTCCTTGGTCACACAGGAGCGGGCACCACTCCCAGCTTTACGCGATGAACAAGGATGAAGCATCAGGGGCGTCGAGTGTGCAGTATCTGATGGCTTCCGGTGTCCCGGGCAAGAAAATCTTGTTTGGGATCCCCCTCTTTGGCCGCAGCTTTCTCCACGCGAGCGGCTCAGGTCACAAGTTCCAGGGGGCCGGAGGCGGCGACGACGGATCCTTCGAGTATTGCCAGCTACCACGGCGAGGAACGAAGGAACAAGTTGACAAGCGGGCCGTTGCCGCCCAGTGTGTGGGCGGAGACGGTGGGTTCGTCACTTACGATAATCCTGACACAGTGAAGGCCAAGGCCACTTTTTGCAAGCAAAAGGGACTCGGTGTAAGTCGCTCCCACATTTCCCGATGTTTCATTGGCCACTGCTTCCACAGAGTACCATGTTTTTCTCTCCGAGATACTCAGTTGGACAGGCCGTTCTCCGATCCGAAAACAAATCGCTGATGCTATTCTCATCCAGGGCCTCTTTTACTCGAGCGCACCATCGGATGTCAAAGACAGTAAAAGGAGCTTAATCACGGCGGGTTTCCGAACACTGCATAGCTCTTGAGTGTCTTGACAGCAGCGTGAGCTGAAACACAAGCAGCCACTGTAGTCTAGAGCGCCCTGTCCGCTAACGTGGTCGTCCCGAGGCTCTGCATAGCCTCACTCGTTCAGCGAAGTGTGGCTGACATCTGTCATTGGACGCCGTTTCGGTTGGCGTCTCTGCATGCATGTCTCTACCATGAATGACACCTTGGTGACTTTTTGGGCATTGGAGTCGTGGCGCTCGATTCTTTGCATGACAACAAGTTCGCCCCTTGATGAATGGAGCGTTGAAGATCATCGATCTTACAAGAGCAACCCTTGTGACGGGTACACAGCTTTTCTTTCTTTTGTCTTTTCGAGATACCATGTTCGCGTTCAGTTCTCTCTTGTTCTCTCGCTTCATTCTTTTCTTTTCGTATGGTTTCCTTTTCTTTGGGCGTTCTTTTTCATTTCCTCATCTGCCTTCTGGTATGTTCTTCTCTCAAGTTCGGAAGTTTCGGGTTTAGGAGTTCAGTTTCGACCATTCACATCGCAGCCCGCAAGTGACCAGGGGTCGCTTCGCTGTAAAAGGAGATACCAAAACAAAAGGGGTAAGCAACAGGGCAAAGTTGTACAGTACTTTAAAATGGGTAGACTGCTGGACCAGAAGCAATCCTCAACAAGCTTTCTTTCTTCACACATTGCTGTCTACCATATTCTGCCAGATGGGTCGATGATACATATGCGTGTGATCTGTCATGTCGCCCAACGTTCCCTCACCTAGCGGCGGATGGTGGTGGGATCTGTAAACGCATATTGGGTGTCTTGTTCCCTACATGTCTCGATACACTCTTCCACCAATCAAAGACGAGATTCTATTATCCATTCTATCCCACCTCCCATGCATCAGCGTAGGTTTTCAAGAATGAAACTATTCACTCTTATTCCCGAAAACCGAAGGTTGGAAAGAACAACAGACATCCGCTTGCCCGTTGGGCAAAGGATTTTAGATGCTTAACCGGAATACCGAGAACTTCCACATCTCCAACCCAGATTCACCGTCGCTGTCCAAGAAATTCTTATAACATACAAAAGGGAGACTGGAATTTTGTACTCACGTGCCTGTCATGGTGACTGTTACGCCCATGTAAGTGTACTCACCCCATTGGCTGTTGTTGAAACTAAACTCTGCGGTGGCGAGCCACGTTGGTGGCACGACAAAAGACGGGCCAGACACTTACGCAACAAGCTGAGCAACCAACCCAGGGGTGCATGAACCCGATCGTGTTAATGGGTCAAATAGCGAAGTAAAGAAAAACAACCCCAGAAACCCCAAATACCACGTAAGCTGAGATGGGATATGTCCTTGTCTTTGGCGGGCTGTAAGGGTGGGTGTGGTTACTCGGAAATTTAAAGAAGAAGGGAAAACCGGGAGAAGAAATGGTAGAACAAAACCGAAGCTGTTCAAACCTACCCAGCCCAGCTGAGCTCAAAGCATGGTCTGGACATATCCAACTACGTAAGAGGAGAAAAGATAAGGTGAAGCCATGGAAGAAGATAACAGCATGAACGGACGTAACCCATATCTCAAACCCAAATTGCTGTACTTCACACCTTGATCTCTAGAAGAACACCAAAAAAACTTGGCGTTTGCGGCTCTGACAATGATGCACCTGATAAGAGAACGACATTTAAAACAGCAACGAAACGGTTTAGCAAATGCAGACCTCGAACCACTTTCCACCTTGAATCTTGCTTTGCTGGCACGAACGCCGACCAAGGCTTTTTTTTCCCTCCCTTTTACAGAAACCATCCCTTTTAGGTACATGGACGACGCTTGCTGCCCATTTGCTACCGTACTGTTGGGAACCTAACAAAGAACCAAGCCAGCAGAATATACTACAGTAATCATGACTGCAGCAATCTGATCTGCGGACGAGAGGAGGGGAGTTACAAGTTGGGTTGAAACGCAGGAGGACACTACAAGTGGACTCCTTTTAGGTAGTACAGTACAGTAGTTCGACCGATGGTTGTATCAAGACGTTGCAGGTGTTGCATATGAGGAAAGATGATGAAACAAGAAGGATCACTGCGCTAAGGAACGTCGTTGATGGTGATGATGGCGATGAACCTTACGTGCCCTATGTGAGATGAACCCGTTGCGCCTGAACATTACCCTGCTGCAGTGTTCGACTCCAAGCCTGCGTTGTTGACCACCCAACCTGCATCTGCCATCTGAAACAAGATTGATCGACCGGATATGTATGCCATTCAGAAGATATGGGACCAGTCGTCGAGGAGATACACTGGTGATGTGTGCCTCTGTCCAGTGTCGACCGGTTCACGCCGGTAATGGCGGAAATTTGGTGGTGCGTACCAGAGCTGAAAAGAGGGTGATGGTACCCGAAAGTGGAGCCGTGGAAGGTGCTCACGGCGGGGCCCGAAGCGGGGAGAGCGGCAATGCCGCCGTTCGTTGGAAGTGAACGGAGCCGGCGGGGGCCTAACGGGGCACCGGACCTCGCCCGAAACCCCCCCCGAAAAGCGGGAAGCCAGGATGGTTCCCTTGACCTTGTCTTGTTCCACTCGTGGAAGGGAGCACAGGCCACCCAGGTACCTTGCAGGCCTCCTTGCTGCTGACAGCATATCGAGCGCAATCAGCGATAAGATCAATTGATCCATAACATCCCATCCCCCCATGTGGACACTTCAATAACACCAGTAACCGGGGAAAGCTACGGTGTAACAGCGGCCGAGAATCCTGGATCCTGTCACGGTTGTTTTCTGGAAGCGGAAGCCTCCTTTTTCTTTGCTTCGAGATTCCACAACATTCTGTTTCGTCTCTCCGGCGGGAAGCTACCAGGTAATGGATGATTGGGTTTCCCCGAGGACACCGTTTCCCACCACACAAAGCTGAGACTACTACTACTACCCCTCGTTTTCCCTACCTCTACCACTAAAGCCGCCATCATGAACATCGTTTTGGCGGAGCAGTTATCGCTTGATTCGGGTACGTGATTTTGTGATCCATCTACAACAGGTCTCAGCTATTACAGGGTCCTGGTATTACTGACAAACGTCATCATACTAAAACCATTTTGTCGCCGCCGATCACAGTTGAATACGACCCGATCGCGCACCTCAACCTCCTCTTCTCCCACCCGTCCACCGTCTCCTCCGTCGGCCGCGTATCTTCCACACTCCAGCGACAGAAAGATGAGCTCACCAAGTCGATCGACTCGCTCGAGACCGCCCAGGCCTACGGGCCCGACTCGTCGCTCGAGCGCATGCAGTCCGCCCAGGCCGAGCTGGCCTCCCTATTCCAGCGCATCGAGAGCGTCCGCAACCGCGCTCTGCAGACCGAACGAGACATCACCACCATGACTGCCGACATCAAGCGACTCGATGGCACCAAGCGCAACCTCACCCACAGCATGACCGCCCTCAAGCGCCTGCAGATGCTCACCACCGCCTACGATCAGCTCCGAGGCCTCGCCAAGACCCGCCAATATCGCGAATGTGCCGGCCTCCTACAAGCCGTGCTGCAGCTGATGCGGCACTTCAACAGCTACCGAAGCATCGAACAAATCGCCGTCCTGAGCCGAAACGTCAGCGAACTACAACGCGAACTCCTGGAACAAGTGTGCGAGGACTTTGAGCTGGCATTCGCCAAGGGGGAGGTTGCCGCCCGGCGCGGCACGCTGGCGGAGGCTTGTCTGGTCATGGACGCGCTAGGAGAGCAGGCAAAGGCGCGGTTGATGACGTGGTACGTCAACACCGAGTTGCGCGAATACCGCTCCGTCTTCCGGGGCAACGACGAGGCAGGCAGCTTGGACAATATTGGGCGGAGGTATGCCTGGTTCAGAAGGATGTTGCAGACGCATGAGGGCGAGCATGCTGCCATTTTCCCTGCCCATTGGCGCGTGAACGAAACGCTATCGATGGCCTTTTGTGATGGCACGAGGGAGGATTTCAAGGGAATACTGGAGAAGAGCATGCGGAGGACGGATGGAGGTACCAACAAAATCGATGTCAATCTGTTGTTGAGTTGCTTGCAGGAGACGATGGACTTTGAGCAAAGCCTTGAGCGCCGGTTTTCGAGCGAGGTTCGGGCTAGCATCGATACTTTGAGCTCGGCGGATGATCGGGTGTCGAATTTCAATGGCTCTATCTCGGTCGCATTCGAACCGTATCTCAGTCTATGGGTCGAGTCGCAGGACAAGACGCTGACTGGGATGATACCCAAGTACAAGTCGCAACCGCTCATACCGCCAGACGAGGAGTTCTCCCCACAGGCGGTTATCCCCTCGGCCATCGAACTCTTCCATTTTTACAAGCTCACGCTTTCACAGTGCGCCAAGCTGTCTACTGGCGAGCGGCTGTTGGATCTGGCCAAAACACTGGCCAAATACTTGGACGAATACGCCCAGCAAGTCCTCTTTACCATCCTCCAGCGCGGAGGACCGCAGGGGCCTCCGGTGCAGGATATCATATTGGTTCTCAACACTGCGGACTTTTGGCACACCAATGCCAACCAACTTGAGGACAATATCAAGAAGCGGATCGACCCCGAAATGGCATCCAAGGTTGATCTTTCGAGTCAGGCGGACGCTTTTATGGGCGTGGCAAGTGCAGCTGTGCTTGCCCTGGTGCACAAGGTTGAAGTGGACTGCGAACCGGCATGGCGGGAGATGAAGAACACGAACTGGAGCAGGATGGAAAGTGTCAGCGATCACAGCTCGTACGTGAGCGAGCTGCTGAAAAACGTCAACGGCAAGACGGCGGAGATCCTCCCGTTGGTGGTCAAGCCGCAATATGCTCGCGCGTTCTGCGATCATCTTGTGGAGAACATGGCCAACGCGTATATCGGCAACGTGGTGCAATGCCGCCCTGTTTGCGAAGTTGGCGCTGAGCAGGTATAGTTTTCTCACCCCCTTTCCCTACCAACAGAATCCCTTATTAACAACAAAACCTCAAACAGATGCTCCTAGACAAATACATCCTAACCAAAGCCTTTGAAAACCTCCTCTCCTTCCACAACACCAACCACCCACCCCCAGGTGCCCCCTCAGACCCCAACGCTCCACCCCCGCCTCCCCCTCCGGCAAGCTACATCAAGCGCGTCAACCAATCTATGACCAAGATCGACCCCCTCCTCAAGACCCTCCAAGTCCGCCCTTCCCCTCCCGAGGGACTCGTCCAAGCCTACCTCAATCTCATCGGCGACCGCTCCGACGCCAACTTCAAGCGCATCCTCGAACTCAAGGGCGTTCCCAAAAAGGACCACTCCCACCTCCTCGAGCTGTTCTCCATCCACCGCGATGGTGCCGGCGTAGGCCGGACTTTGGTCCAAAATTCCCCGCTTCTAACCCCGCTGTTTGCGTCCATGGGAAGCAGTGGCATCGGCGGCATCGTAGTCCCAGGTCATCATGCATCATCGCATATGGGAAGTGGTAGCGTAACAAGCAGGTTTGATGCGGCGACGAGTTTGGGAGAAAAGTTGTTGAGTGCGGCGAGGGACATGAGTACGACAGGAACAACCGAAGGAAGTGCAACGATAGGAAGTGGCGGGATAACAACAGCGACGACAACAGCAAGTACAACGGCGAGTGAAAAGGCGACGATTAATGAGAATTTGAAGAATATTGGGAATTTCTTTAGGAGGGATATCGGAGCGTTGGGAGCGAGGTTTGGGAAGAGGGATATTACGCCTACCGGTGGGGGTCATGATTAGTGTAGTGTAGACGTAGAGGGGGGGTTATGTATATATGTATGTATGTGGTGCCGTGGAGGGATTGGAATTTTTGGTTATGCTTGCTTGGCAGAAGATAAGATGTCTGCACTACACATTGTCAGAGCACAAGCGATTCTCAAGATACCTCTACAATACAATACTGGTTTGTTAGTTTGGTTCTTCGGACAAGGGTCGAATAAGAGAGAATTGGAGTTCTCATTGGCCTTCTTCTTATTTTCATTTGAAGTAATTGACAATGACCAGGGTCTAATGCGCCACGAGAGCCGCTTTTCTTATATCTCTCCGTCTTCTCTTCTACATCACTCCGTCTCTTATAGGACCCTTAGAGAAGAAAATATAAAAACGCTGTCCCCTTCTACACGTGTACTTGAAGCCCGAATGCTTTTCTACTCTTAGCAGCTCGAAGGGTGTGGAACTAAGCGTTTTCTATACCAGACTAGCAAGCAAACCAGGGTTATTGTATTGATTGATATGCCTGCCAGTTCTAGATGTTGCTAGGTAAACTCTTGGTTTAATCTCCGTGATTGAAACATGGCTTGCCGATAATAGGACAAACACCTCTTTTTCTCGTTGCTGCTGTGAGTGTTATCTAATCAGATGGATCAAGTCGCAGTGTACCGTACTTAGTGTTGTATGTCTCATCTTACCTCGGTAGTACCTACCCGTGCCCAGGCCGTCGACATACATGTTCCAAAAAGAGCCTGGCCAGACCCCTCCGCGAGGAGGGGTGATGCTTATAACTTTTTCGCTTCCTGTGTCAATCGTCAGGAAAATGGCACCATGCCATCCGCCCGTCTGGATGTCTGGATGCACAGTCTGGATGAAGAGAAAGAGGCTCAGTCACCCCGGACCCGGAATCTGGAGAAGTGGATATGTAGCGAGCTATGTAGTATTTGGACAAAAGCTGTCTTACGATCGATCCGTTGTGGTCTCGTCTGTTGGTTTGGGAATGCACTGTGAAGGATAACGGTCACGACCACTCACCCAGCCGACGCGAGTTTGACCGTTGGATGTTTTGACCGTTGGCCGTTGATTATTGACCGACCGTTGGCTGTGTGCTGAACCGTTGTTGCCGCTGCGCATCCCGTCCGTCCGTCGGTCCGCCTACAATAAGCAAGGTGAACTTAGCATACATTGTACCTTAGCTAACGGTCGCGGCTCATGTTGATGCAATATAATATATACACAGGCACTACATCGACGGACATGAGACGTTCAACTGAAGAAAAAAACGGATGAAGAATGAAGGGTCCGGTTACGGCGGCCGGGGCAGCCACAAAAGGAGGAGAAATACATTACGATTTTGTTAGTTGTTATTGACATTCCGAAACCAATGTATCTATGACGATTCGATAAGTGGGCGCCATCTTATGATCTTGGCGCTTTTCTAGAAAAGGGAAAGAAACTCGTCGGCTGATATGCGAGGGTCATGATTCCCCTCGCATCGGGGTTCTCCCTGGTATGAGGGAATGCTCTGCTTTGCTAGCCTTTTTTTCCTCAGCGTAGACGGATGGGATGTTGTTTCGGTGATGGTTCAGTTGTCGAGGGGCTTCCCTGGGCTCCATGAGTTCTGCGAAGTATTTTGCCAAGACGCGGGCTGTTAACGGCCATGGCGCCAGGTCCCCTTTGCTTGGTCTGGGTCTCTGGCCTGACCTGAGACGGGGTGGCCACAGACCACCCCGGTCTCTTGGTCCAATCAGAGCGCCGCAATGGGCTTTGTCGCGGCCAGATCAGATCATTTACTGCACAAAACAGACCACCATAAGGCGCAAAACGAATCGTGATATCGGCCTGTATCCGCTTTGTCGTCGACGAGCCAGAAGTATGATTCCAGCATCCATCGCACTGTTCGACAATGTCGCTCTCCCACCTTTCTTGCCGTGTGGCCTTCTTTTTGCCATGCCCAGGGGCAGTCCTTGGTATTGGAATGCCTGGTAGAATTCACCAGGGAGAAAGCAATTGTAAGCATGGAAGCTACTGCCCTGTCAAGTCATCTGGAATAGTGTAGAGGCCGAGTTCCATTCTTCCCGTTCCCCAAAAAAGATACAACTACTTTTTTGTTTGTCCCCTTCCTTTCATCCACGAGGCATCTCCATCCAGTCATCAACATCCACCCCGATATCGATTCTTCAGCTCCAGTC
This sequence comes from Sordaria macrospora, assembly GCF_033870435.1. Classification (NCBI taxonomy): domain Eukaryota; kingdom Fungi; phylum Ascomycota; class Sordariomycetes; order Sordariales; family Sordariaceae; genus Sordaria; species Sordaria macrospora. The sequence goes on along the minus strand of NC_089371.1, from coordinate 7,807,445 downwards.
CACCGGCTTTTTAGCTGCTAGTATTTGTCCACTCTTGCAATGCTAGCAGTCTCCTGCAATCTCGCCATATCGACAAAACACCCGATCCACTAACCGATTTTGCCGTCGACCTGCTGTTGCTGTTACTATTGTTGTAACTTTGTAGCTAGCTAGCTACATAATCCGGAGTATCTTGGAATACCCTACCATCGACAACTCGAGCTCTCGTACTCTGTATACCTTTTACCGACACGCCAGCTACCTCTTAAGGCTGCTTTTACACCTTTTCATCCGAGTTCACTGTGTGGTATTCATCAACCATCACTGCAGATCTCTTCTTGTCACACACACAGCCTGGCCACCAGCATACCGCATCGAAGCACATCAACTCTTGGCTCTGCCCATTGCAAAGTACCGGACGCCGCTCGGCTTCACACCCATACCCGCCAGCTGACCTCCAAGACCGAGACGAAGAACTTCGGTCCCAAAAGATTAGCTCGGTCTCGTCTTGTCTACTTTGAACCAGCCATAACCCATCCCATTCCCAGCGTCACCAGTACAGACCAAGTTTAGCTGTTCACCTGCTGCAGCGCAACACTACCATCCACCCCGCCCTACTACACTACGCCTTGCGCCAGCATCCAGCTATCATCGGAGCCCCGGTACCGCGGCTCGATATCGTCCAGGAGTCGAACCAAATTCATCCCGCATCGTTCGAGAATTCTAGACGAAAGCCATCCCCTTGGCGAATCACACGGCACTTCCCTTGTCACTGGCGCATGGTGACAGCCCTATTCCATCTCGAAGTGAACGCGTGAAAGAGGCTCAGCAGACAGTTGTTGCGCCCACCCCTTTCAACGATCCAAAAGCTTATCCAACATCATTCTTGGGACCTTTCGCGTCCCCCCGTTAATACAACAATGGCTCCCGGTATTCTCGAAAAGCCATCCACCGAGGAGCAACAAGGAGGCGACTCGCACATGGCCAACACTGCTAACGACGCCTGTATTGATCGTCTGACCTTGCTTAGGAGCATGCCGGAACCGCCGGTAGAATGTCAAGTGTGCGTGGTCGGTGCCGGTCCGGCTGGCCTGATGCTGGCTTGCAATCTCGGCCGTTTCGGTGTCAAGGTGGAAGTGGTGGATGACAGGGCGGATCAGACCCCTGTGGGGAGGCAAGTTCACACGCCACGCCGACATGACAATGCGACAACGGAATAAGAAAGTGTTTTTCTAACATTGTATGCACAAAACAACAGAGCCGATGGTTTGCAACCCAAGACGATCGAGACTTTCCGCCAGATGCGCCTGGCAGACCCTCTACTACAGCGCGGCGTTCGAGTGTACGACATTGCTTTCTGGAGGAGTACAACCGACGAACCTCTCCACCGCCTCGGCCGTGAAATCCACTACCCCCCTATAATCGATGTGCTGGACCCCTACATTTTGTTGGTCCACCAGGGCATGGTCGAAAGTCTTTTTATCGAGGACTTGAAGAAGCGCGGCGTCGAAGTGCGGAGAAACACCGCTTTCGATTCATATAGCGTTTGCGACGGAAATAATGGGCCGCTCCAGGTGAACTGCTTGACGAATGTTACGCAAGATCGGAAGACGCTTTTGACGCAATATTTGGTTGGATGTGGGTGTTACCCCTGGATTTCCCGCTGCCGCTTGCCGCTTGCCGCTTGCCGCTGCCGGCGCTGGCGGCGCTGCCCCCTGAAAAGGACTCCGCTTTATGCTAACATTGAATGCGTTGCCTAGGTGACGGTGCGCACTCCAAGGTCAGGAAAAGCATCCCTGATGCCAAGCCCATTGGCTTGTCGCAGCCCTCGCTGTGGGGTGTCCTCGACGGCGAGCTTGATACGGACTTCCCAGACATTTGGTCGAAGACATTGGTCTACTCGCAAGAGCATGGCTCTATTCTTATCATTCCGCGAGAGCGGAACATGACCAGGTTATACATTGAACTGAAGAGCAGCACTAAGGGTGACAGGAACATTCTCGGTCAGGACTTTGTCATGCAGCGCGCCAAGGAGATCATGGCGCCCTTCAGTGTCAAGTGGAAATACATTGAGTGGTTTGGTAGGTACCAGATCGGCCAGAGAGTTGCGAACCGCTTCCAAGACCCTCATACCCGGGCCTTCTTGGCCGGTGATGCCAGCCACACCCACTCGCCCAAGGCTGCGCAGGGTATGAACACGTCGATGCACGATGCCTGGAATATTGGCTGGAAGCTCAACTTTGCCTCCCGTGGCCTTGCGAAGCCCGCGTTGCTGGAGAGCTACGAACAGGAGCGGAGGAAGATTGCGCTGGACTTGGTCAACTTTGACTATGAGCACGCCAACCAGATTGCCGGAGGAGACGCTGTCGCTCTGGCTGAAAACTTCAAGACGAACGTTCGCTTCATCTCCGGCATTGGTGCGGAGTATGGTGAGAACGCCATCAACATGGTTGAGCCGCAGTCGTGGGTTATGGGTGACGCCAAGCCCGGCTGCTTGCTCCCGCCTGCAAAGGTCACTCGCTATTTGGACTCGAACCCGGTTGATATCCAGCTGGATATTCCCATGTTGGGCCAGTTCCGGATTTACCTGTTGATGTGGGATGTCCATCAGTCGCGCATCTTCCTGGACGGTTTCTGCGCGGCTTTGAACTCGCCTGATTCTTTGATCAACCAGCTCTCGGCCGCCGCCAACCTTTCGTATGCTAAGCAGCCCCGTCTACCAGCTCCTGAAGACATCTACCTTCGTCCGGAGCGGTATACGGCTGTTAGCCATTTGTTTACTTTTGGTTTGATCAGTGAGTTTCCCTTTTTCCCCTTTTTTTCTTTGGAAACCAGACCTTGTACTGACAGTGATCCATCCAGCCACAATGCCCAAGTCCGAAATCGAAATCACCGATCTCCCCGCTCTCTTCCAAGACAGCCGCTGGACCTTCTACCTTGACGACATCCCCGAGCTCGATACCCGCGGCCAGCTCTGCACTAACAAATGGCTTGGCAGCCTGGGTCCGGGAGAGGTGGCCATTGTCAACGTCCGTCCCGATGGTTACGTTGGCTCCATCGGCAGGTGGGACTCGAGCGTGGATGATGCAGGTGAGGAGGCGGCCAAGTGGCTTGACACTTACTATGACCGGTTTTTGCAGGTACCTCCTACTCCTGCGATGGCCTAGTATGATGACGCGGGAGAGGGGAATGAAGCGGGAGTGGATGATGAGGAAGAGGAGTGGGAGGAGGTTATATGCATGCAAAAGGAGATTAGAAAAGTTGGAAACCAAAATCAAGGTGGATGAGGAACAGGAGAATTATTGGAGGGAAATATTGGGAAATGAAGCGGCGGGAGGGTTGCTGCTCCTCAAGAGGACGAGGGAAATGGACCTGAAAAGCGCGCGAGAAAAGGAAAGGGAAGGAGACCGACCGATCATGAGATGAGACCTCGCGGAGGGAAGACGAGGAACTAGGCCTAGGGGGGAAAATATTTGGTTTGGGGTATAGAGGCCCACCCAGGAACGGCGATGGAGGGAGGCAGGTTTGTTTACCTACTTCCTTACTCATTAAAAAAAGGGGAGCGCACACGCAGGGGGGGTGGATGATGAGGAGGACATGGCACCGCCGAAGGAGCGTTATGGGTGTGTGGAAAATATCCTTCCTCTTCTTCTTGGTTTGGTTGTGGTTGGAGTATAATTTTCGGATTCCCTTTTTTTCTTTTCTTTGCTGGTGGTGTTCGGTTTGGCGTAGAAGGAGTTAGACTTTACTGGTCCCGTTTCGTTACATTAGTTCCTTCATTCTCTGTATGTATGTATGTATTTCAACGCTTTGACGAACTTTAAAACTAAAAAGAACCTGGTTGCAACTTGAAAAGTACTTGCCGAGTATTTGAAAGAGTGACTGATTGATAGATGGTTGAGATGGTGCATCTACTTTGTGACTGTCACTTTGGTGTCGTACGGTGATGTCTTCCTACCTACCTTACTATGCGAGAGGGAAGAAGTGTTGTGGTGTCGTGTCTATAAGCTCCTTGTGATATGCTGGTAGGTGGTTGTCAGCAAGTTGTATGATAGTCAAAGGGCGATTAAGCAGGGGAAGGAGGACGTAAAAGAGATGGAATACAATCTACCTCTAAGCAGTGGTTGAATGATGGACAGAACGTGTTTCCCAAAGGGGTTGATGCATGCGAAAAATCAGAAAATGCGTATAATATAGAGCGAGAGGTGTATCGTATGAGAGCAAACCAACCGACCAACCGACGATACCGATGCCTTCCTGCTTACAAAACCGTAATTTATAGCCTATTCAAACTCCTCCCTATTTATATGTGGTGTCGTGTCTTGTCTTGTCTTGTCTTGTCTTCTCTTCTCTGTCTACCATAGCTGTGTTTTGTCTGTGTACTGTATCCAGCCATAATTTGTCTTGCCAATGTATACCTCTCTCTACCCAAAAAGCGAAAAAGAGACACACACAGAGTGGGGAAGTAATATAGAAAAGAAAAAGAAAAAGAAAAAAAGGACAAGACAAAAACCAAAGTCTGACAACCGAACCGAAGAACCCAACATCAACACCGATACCAACCCGGAAAAACCCGAAACCTAAAACCGAACAACAGTAACCCTCCCCTCCTCATCCTCTCCCAAAACCCACCTCTCATCACCAGCCAAATACCCCCTTCTACCTACCAACTGACTCCACATATCATCTGCAAATTGAACTTCTTCACCTTTTCCTCCCCCCTCACTTTTCTGCCGCTTGTACCCCTTCCTTTCCGGTTCGATATCCACCGGTGTTGGTGGCTGCCGAGAATGATGCCCCTCCTCACCACTAACCAACGGCCTCCCACCTCTCCTCTCACTCCCGCTTCCCCTTCTTCTCTCACTCCCCTCCTGCTCCTCAGCCAGCAGTTGTGGGCCAGGCTTCACACAAACCCTCGCATTCCTGACACAAACAGACACCGTCTCCAACATAAAACAATGCCTCGCGGTAATCCGCACGCCCGCAGCAAAATCGACCATTTCCGCCACGGTCAGGTAGGGGAAGTCTTCGTGGCGCCAGCAGGGGGCTAGGCCCGGGAATCGTTGCTGGTTGCTTGCTTGTAGCAAATCCTCCAGGGCTTGCTGCTGATTTTTGTGGCGGTGACGGGGGGAGGTTGATGTGTGTGTGGTGGGTGATGAGGGTGATAAGGGGAAGAAGGATTGGGAAGAAGAGGGCGATGGGGGACGGGAGCGGAGGTGGTGGAGGAGGGCTTTTTGGTTTGATGGGATTGTGAGGGGGTAAGATCTGGAGGAGGTGGTGCTGCTGGGGGAAAGAGGTGGGGAGGGGGGTAGATGTTGGTTTTGGTCCTGACCTTGGGTTTGAAGAGAGGGAGAGAGGGTTGAGGTGGGGGAGAGAGATGAAACGGCTGATGAGGGAGAAGAGGTTAAAGAGGTATGTGCCCGTGAGCAAAAGGACATGTTGACATCCCCGTCTGCACCACATTGGTCAACCCATACGGGACCATAAACTGGGTCATTGATGGTTGATGTGAACAGTGCCTGATAATAATGCGCATGAGACGGCTCCTCCTCCTTGTTTTCCTTGACAGACGAGAAAGGAATAGGAGCAGCTGGCGAGCAAGGCACAATGGGAATTCCCGTGCACTTGACGTGGTGAACCCGAGGCGGACTAAGGGAGGAGTGTTGCCCCTCAGCCCAGCGGTGTTCTTCCTCGATGAAATAGAGGTTCCTGTCATCCAGAGAAAGGTTGCGCAGCTGTGGGTTGGCGCGTTGGCGCAAACCGTAAAAGTCGAGTTCGCGCCAGGCCATGCGGCGGATTACTTGGGGGCCGGTAGCCTCTCGAACTTGTTCAGGCTCGGGGCTGGCGCTTTTTCTGATGGGCTGTCCAGCTGTTGTGCTTGTTGTGTTGGTCGTGGTTGTGTGTGTTCCCGTCCCATTCCACAAACCAGCAGGCATGGAAATTGTCCGGTTGCTGACCGGTGGTCGGTTATGCCCCGTTGGATCCTCAGATGGACGGTACGGACTCGGGGAGGAAATGTCCCATACGGCGAGTTGCTCAATGGGATCATCTTGGTAAAGCGAGCGGTTTGGTTGCCAGAAGTAGACGGCGTAGTGCGTGGCTGTGTGGGCGGAGAAGAAGCGATCGGATCGGTTCAGGGGCAGACCGAGGAAGTGCAACTTCCATTCTGACCGGAATTGGATCGTCCATGTCCAGGCTGATGAAGAGGGTGTGCGGATGACGTCGAAAGCAGTCACGAAGTGTCGGTGGACGACTTCTCTGTCATTCAACTGGTGGTAAGGATGTTCTTCGGCCCATTCGAATATCAGAACTCCTTGGGCCAGACGAACTCGCCGGATGTGCTTTTGGCGAACATCGAACGGGACAGGAATTTGGATTCCAGTTGCTGGATCGAAGATGTGGTAGACGTAACCGTGGGCCGGATCTGATGATGATGGGGTATTGGGCCTATCACGGACTTCCGCTGGGTAGACCACCACTCCGTCCTCTTGACTGTACCACCACGCTGGGTCGGGATAATGAAACTCGGCCGTCTTGTCATCCAGACGTAGGAACCGGTTCCAAGTAGCGACTCCTTTGAAAGAGATGGGAGAGGGTTCGTTACTATCACTCCGGCTTGGACGAGCCATCTGGAGCTTCTCGACGACTCGGGCCGAACCTCGACGGAGATGGTGATAGCGTCTAGCCACGAGAGCAAATGTTTCGGACCATGGTGGGAGGTCGCGAGAAGTACATGAGATCTCGACAGCGAGATTGTTGTTCAAGTTGGCAAAGTCTGATGAAGCTGATGGTAATAAGGCGGCGGCCGAAGCCAGACGCATCTCACGGCATCGTGGAAAGTTCCATCGCATCAACAGATACGAGTTGTGTTCATCGGTGAAAGCGGCGTGCCATCGTCGAGAGACGGAACGAGAAAGAACGCATGTTCGGGGAGAGAGATAAGAGATGACGAGGAGGAAGAGGTCGTGTGGTAGGTCAACGATGTCTCTCATCTTGGAGGATAATTCTCATGGTATGATAATGAGGGTCTAAGGGAACATAGAACAACGAGGTCAATGGCTGAGAAGAGGTTTATAAACACGGCTTGTGTTGACATTAACAAAAGATCATGGTGTGATTGACGATCGAACGTTTGTGATGGCATCCTACCAAGAGACTAGCAAAATATGAGTATCATTGAGAGAGGGGTTGCTGGGGTGTTGCCTAGACCAACTAACGGACGAACTGGGACGAACACGGCAAAGAACAGTCACGAGTGAGGCGCTGAGGAAACCACTGAGGAGATCACTGGGACCACTGAGGACTCGAGGAGGGGAACTTTTGCATATCACGGCAATGCAAGCCGTTCTTGGCATTCATGTTCGGCTTTTGGAGCATCCGACTGGTTTTGTTTTGGTTGCCAGGTTGTGAAGAGACTTTCCTTTTTTAATTTGTGGTGTTTTATGGTGTGAACTGTTGTTGTGTTAATGTTGTCTAGTGATGAGCAAAAGATGTGGGAATCTAGGAGTGACTTATAGTACTTCAATTCACCATGGATAAAACCACAGTGTTTGGGAGTGTCTTGTCCCACAATGGTTTTCCCATCATGTGAACTGATGTTGTTATGTATTAGTCGCGGATCTCGCCGTCTCCATGTCTGTGACAAGACGTATGTTTTCTGATGGTCTCGACTCTCGAACAGGTGGAGAGCAAAAGAGGGCCAACCGAGGTTCTTGACTCTGTCAACCTCTCAAGCCTCAGTCCTGTCACGGACCGTTGTGGCTTTTCATCTTCTTGTCGATCTTGAACCGAATAGAGATCGCCAAGAAGCCAAGATCGTGGCGCGTAGCCCTACGAGACTCTCAAGAAGATCGGCAGAGCTCTTGTTTGGATTTTGATATCGTCATCCCTTTCTGCTTGGTTTTCCAGGCACAACAACAAGCTCCAGGTCCCTACGTGCATGACAGTGCATTGGAATTGGGTCTGTAGGGCAGGGATTCTTTTTTGGGCGGGTAAATGGGGTTTTTGTAGGACTATTTCACCGCCGAGTTTGGTGGGAGACCAAGCAATCAGGATGCTCGGGATATTGTCCGATGTGCATGGACTAAACATATGGGGCCATTAAAAAAGGTACCATGTGTTGTTGAATGTTAGGATGACAACTTGTTTGCCCACCATATTTCCCGGTCTTCAAATGCGTAGGTATATGGTGGGCCAAGACTTGGACAGTGCCTTCTCTAAGTTGGAGATTGTGAAGAGCGTCTAGGGTGAGGAGTCAAGCCAGTATGGTAGTCCGGAGTAATGGGTGAACATGTTGGGGTTTGTTTCCATGGACGGCAGGTCGATACTTGTCGATCCTGTGGCTCGACAGACCGCTGGATATCTGGTGTTGCTACCAGTCGTGCCAGTCTACTCTTCTGTTATCCTTGGTTATGAAAACAGAAAAAAAGGATGAAACGGGAGCTCAACCTCCAAGAACGACGGAATCCGGAACACGCACGTGCCAGCTGGTGGATGGATGCAGGGCTAGTCTAGGCTGGATTGGGGAGCAAGCCCACAGTCAAGCTTTCTGCTGGAGCACCCTCTCCCGCAGCGCACGGGCCCCATTCCCCTCTCTGATCGTCACATCCACTGCAATGGATGGGTGCATCCACTGTGGGCGTCCACTCCTCAACCTCCACCCTCGTCCACCCTTCTTCGACATCTCTTGGCAAGCCAAGCACAACCCATCAACTTCCCAGCGGAACTTCCAGGCGTTCCTGTCCAGCCCGTCGCTGTCACTGTTGCTTGTCCACTGTCCCAGCCTTGGCATATGCAACCCCCAGAGCGCAAGCCTTCTCGGTCACTGAAAGATCTCTTGGCTTTAACGATCGATAACCGTCTGTACTCGCGTCAGGGGCACCACCGGCATCACGCCCAATTTCACTCTGACGAGTCCGACTCCGATTGCCCGGCATTGAAGGTTGCTGTGGACTGTGGACTGTGCCTTCAGATCACAGGTGTAGCGACAACCTACCTGCCCGGACGCCCCGAGGGCTGCCACCTACCACCAGAGGCACCACCTACGACGCCCGACCACGGCACCATCATCACCACCAACACCGACCGGCACTCAAGTCCCCGTACATACCTTATCCCCACGCTTGAATCGAGTCCCCGCCCACCTGCCGCCAACCTGTGCCCGTCGCGCATGCGGGTTCGAGCCCTGCGCTGATTCCCCGAATGCGACGGCCTTGAAGGCACACCCCTACTTTCCGCCTCCTCTCCATCTTCCACGACAACAAACCACGTCCCCGTCCTCGACGCTACACGCATAGATGGGCCCCTTCTCGAACTCCTCCGACCGCATCAGTGCCGCCGCCGCCGCCGCCGCTCCTGCAACTGCGACGCCATCCCCCCAATCCAAGACACCATCTGCCGCCGCGCCCGACGACTCGACCAGCAAAAAGTTCCTGAAGCGCCTCAACATCCTCCCTCTCCGATCGCGCACCCGCCATATCGCCGACTTCCATATCCGGCCCGACGACCCTCACCGCAAATACAGTGCCGGCGAACATGTCCAGGGCGCCGTGGTCCTGACCGTCGTCAAGCCCGTCCGCATCACGCACCTGACCGTTTTGCTGCACGGCTACGTACGTGTCTACAAGGGACCCGGCGCTCAAAATAACGAGCCCGTTCGAAGCCCAGCTGAAATTCAGAACCTCAGCAGCCGAGGGGAGCGCAGGAAATACTATAATGGCTATGCGTCGCTGTTTCAGGACGAGCAGGTTCTCAGCTCCGATGGCCGGCTGGAGCCCGGAAGATACGAGTTCAACTTTGATCTGCTCTTCCCAGCAGACGGCCTCCCCAGCAGCATCGATGTGCGTACCAGCACCCTTGAATCAGACGACATGAATGTCGCTAACACACTGTCCAGTTTGAACGTGGTACGATATCTTACATGATCACAGCAACACTAACACGGCCGACATCGGTGGCCCCAACAACTAGCTGCGAACGCAAAATCTACTTGGCCGAGAAGCTGGATGTCGGACTACTTGCTCCTCCCAAGGCTCAGACTGTTGACCTTCGACCCATTGCGAAACGAAGCAAGAAGAAACGATCAGCCGGTGGAGATGGGCGCTCGGTGATTTCCTCGGAACGCCTGTCTGCTGATGTACCAGAACCATTGTCAGACGGAGAATCGGCAAGGATAAACGACACGTCGACCGAAGGTTCTCTATCAGTGGTCGGCGATGACGTTGGTCAAGAGAGCTTTAGCCAAACTCCGCGGAGCGTTTCACACAGCGATGTGCGAAGTCTCAGTGGTGATAGTGCCGCGAGTCTCAGCACGCACCCGAGCAGAGCACATAGCGAGACAACCCAACTAGCGATCGTGGGGTCCGCCATGACAGGGAAGCGCATATCCTTTGCCGACGAAAGAACCATCAAGTTGACAGTGGAGGTGCTGAAAGGAGGAGCCCTACCCGGTGACATGATACCCGTCAAAGTATCGGTTAACCACATCAAGAGAATCAAAAGTATGCATGGTGTCATAGTCACACTGTTCAGACAAGGGCGCATCGACTCGTCCCCGCTTCAGCTCTCCAAAGAGGATTGGAAAAGGGCGGAATCAGATGACTATTACTACCCCAAATCCAGGACGGGTCTCAGCGGCCTTTCCCTGTCGTCTGCGGGTTCCTGCAGCATGTTTCGAAAGGATCTGTCACAGGCATTTGCGCCTCTTATTACAGATCCGCTAAATTTTTCTGCCACTTTGACGACTTCAGTACGAGTACCAGAGGACTCTTTCCCTACTATTAAAGGTACACCGGGAGAGATGATTAGTTTCAAGTACTATATCGAAGTCATCGTGGACCTGGGCGGCAAGCTCGCCCATCATCTACAAGGTGCAGCGCCTTCCGGTTCACGGGTGGGAGCCACTGGTGTAATAAGAAATCCTTACGAGAATGCTGACACACTGCCATTGTGGGGGGCGACGGGGAGCACAAGTATCCTAGATACAGATCACCTCAAAAGGGTACAAGGGGTCATTCCAGGATACTACGAGGTCATTGTCGGCACAACCGACAGCAACCGGTTACGAGGAAAGGGTCTGCAAAGACCCGGCCTTATACATACACCATCTGTCGCTGGCGGACCCAGCTACATGGGAAATGAGAACAACGAGAAGGGTGGTTGGCCGAATAGCATGCATGACGATGACGGATACGGTCCCGAGTCGGCAAACCCGGATGACGACTATGCATCGCGCCCTCCACAAACGACTCACCCACACGATCATGTCCACCAGCTACCATATTGGAATTATGTTCCCGACTCATCACCGCAAGAGCAAGAGATACCCGCGCCACACTATATACCACCACCCGACCTACCTGATGAGAACAGTCTCACGGAAAAGGAGCGCATCAGACGTGCCGAACAACGCCTGCTACCCAGCCAGCCATCAATAGCGGGACCATCATCATCGTCTGCCGCCCTACCCTCACCATCTACCTCCAATTACGTCATGGACTCGTCCTTACTACTAAACGGAGACAACATCTACGACGCAGAAGACGACGTACCGACACCAGCTGCCACACCGGCAACAGCACCACCATTCGAGGACACTCTTGTACCGGAATACACACCAACACCAGCAGAGGACCTACCATCTGCCCCAACACTCGAAGAGCTCGATCAACCACCGCCAATATCCCGAGGGTCTTCCCACCACCCTCTAAGCGCCACCGAAGATAAACAAGAACTCGAACGGAGGCGGCTACTAGCCGAGGCCAGCGCACCACCCGAGTTCCCAGCAGATTATATCCCCGACGAAGGCGGAGGGCCAGTAACACCAGCTGGCTCCTCCTCTGGAGCTGGGTCAGGGCCTTCCGCACCGCCATCAGCCCCACCCGCAGCTTTTGAACCCTCGGCACCCGTGTTCTTCGAGGATGACGAAGACTATCACAGCGGCGGATATACCGCCGCTGGTCCCGGTGTTCCTAGCGGAAGCGGCGGGGGCCACGAAGAGGAAATTGTGCCGGAATATACGTACAACAATCACCAATCTGGATCTGTAGGGACGGTAATGGTTGTTGGCGGTCCGTCAACTTCGGTTCCGGGGTTAGGGATGGGTTCAGGCTCAGGCTCAGGACCTGCACACGATCCGTCACGGGAACAGGAACAGCAAGCAAGGTCGGATTCTTCGAGTCCACCGCCTATTGAGTACTTGCCGCGGTATGAGCGATGAGTGATGACTGGTAATAGGTGGGGGCTTCTGAACGGGCAGAAGGGAGTTGGTTCGGTTCATGTCGCATTGTCGCATTGTAACGACTCATAGGCAGTTGGATACCTTTTTAATTTTACTTATATAAACCATATATATCTTGTTTGACATTTCGCCCTTGGCGTTTGCTTGGTGTAACAGACAGATCTCCGGTGAAAGGAAGGCGAAGAGACGATGAAGAGAATGTGAAGAATGTGAAGAAAATGGAAAGATAATGTAAAGAGAAAGTGAAGACAGCATGAAGACAACATGAAGAGATGGTGAAGAAAAGGTGAAGGGAAGACTAAAAGAAGGCGAAGATAAAGACTTTCGAAGTTACCGGTGAGCTTTTCTCACTCCTCCTGGGTGTGAAATAACTATCAAACACTGGGGCTTCTTCACCGTCATCTCCGTGTTGGCACAAGGGCAGCAGGCTGGTAGTCTCGTAGTAGTAATAAGTAGTTGGAGCTGCCTTGGGACTGTCTTGGGACTGGTTGATTAGCTGGTTGGAAAGAGAGTTGTATTTTTCAAAGAGCCTTTTTGAGATGTGGAAGGATGGAGGCACTAGGATAAAAGCTCGTTCTAGTGAGGTAGATACGGGATCGTGGATTCTTGGCAAACTGAACTAGAAAGAGTTCGGTCAGTTTGTTTTCCGTTGAACTGGGTGGTTCCTTCCGTTAACTGCTTGATGTCTTCAATAGGAAAGAGCACTAACGCCCCTCCTCCTAGAAGTAATAACGATCTGGTCACTATCACCGTCGTCTTAGGCAGGACCGTACTTACCTACCTGTTCGTCTTTTAGGTTGTCTTGGGTTTCTTTCACCCACTGCTAGGTTTGTTTCATTTTCTGATGAAACACCATGGCACCCTAGCCACCTCGCAGCCGAACACCGACGAGGAGAACGGCCTTGAACACGGCCAATTTTATATACAACCATACAGCCCTCCTCGTAGAAATCTGGCGCTACATCAACCGCTCCAACCTTGTCTCGCACGCTTTGTAGATGTAGCGTGATGTTATCAAAATCTCTAGCTTCCGGAGTTTGGGGTCCCTGGAGCAACCGGCAAAAGCGCCGAAACCCTCACTCGCGCTAAACTCGTGAAGAAAAGCATCTATTTCAACGTCTTTGGCTCCATTGACAAAAAGGCCGCAGCCGCCATGCTAGCAAACACCACGACTCTCCCTAACAAGCACATCTCCCAAAACAAGTACGTCAAGCAGGTGCTAGTTCTTACAAGAATGACAAAACCAAAGCCCAGGCCAAGAAGGACGCTTTTACGGTCACCCTTCACAAGATGCCTAAGAAACCCGACGTCCATACCGCCCAGGCTACACTGGTGGCCTACCAAGTCATGGGAGACGTAGCCGGATACAAAACCTAGATCGAGAGTCTGGAAGACGACTTTTCCATAAAGCCAATAATGGACAACCAAGGTACTCGCATCTACCCGCCCGATATGGGCGCATGATGGGCAGAGTGAGACGCAGGAGTGTATGTGCCCCCGCCACCGCGTCAAGGCCTCGAAGACCAACGCCTGGGTTCCCAAGGCCGCGGTCGCAGCGATCAACGAGAATTCAAGGAAACCGAAAGCAGCAGCCGCTGACCAATTTCGGCGTTACGGGTTTCGTCCCGTGCCCCTAGGGGCAAGAAGCAGAAGACTCTGATCCAGCCTCCAGCTCGGATAGCTACGAGTCAAAATGGATGTGGCACAACATGCGCGAAATGGTCCCATTGGAGGATTTTTTTCAAGCCCACTTGCAAGGACAACGACCCTCATCTCTTCTCCGGGCTCCATGTTCCCTCTCTCCTCTTCCGATGCCCTCTTATGCTCTGGAATCTGTCCCCTCTCCATGCTGTGGGCGTGATGCAGTTCACTCTATCATTGATCTTGAAGAGACGAGACCCTGCTATGCCGGTACCGAATGTATATAAATGTGCCGCGAAAGCGACGAGGGGGGGAATAAAAATCAGACCAGCGGAGGGCAAGATATCCAAGTCGAAGAAAAAGTCACTTGATTAGGAAAAGCTCGTGGTGAAGAAAACATACCTAACGTCAAACGAGGAAGTTAGACGCGTCCTTTTCATCTGAACTCGTTGTTATCGAAACACTGAAATCGGATATTTCATCCCTTCTTTCAAGGCGAAAAAGAAATTCTGGACTGATAATCAGAACCTGCTGAAAGACCGGCACCATCCCAAAGGCCGCCGATTGCCCCGGCTACGAAAACATATTACGACTCTTTCCCCGTGTGCCAGACCCTCCTGCACTTATGATCGCCATCCTATAGTGAGGAGGACGATAACGAAGACGAGGATGAAGGAACGCACGTTATCAAAATGTTGGAGTTCGAAGCAGCAATCTTGAACGACACATTCAACGCATACCATATGGCGTTCGGTCCGAAAACGCTTATCAAGCAACTCCTTCCGACCATGCTTGCGTGGTGAGAGGCTGTTGAGAGCACGGCTCTGGAATTCGCCACCGAGTTGCAAAATTCACTAGAATCGTCGTCCGAACCACCAACCCTAGAGGAATTAACGGATCTACCAGAATATCGACCAACGGACCCTGATGCATTTACATGCTACATGTTGGTCCTCCAGAAAGCCGGATCTGGGTCTCGTCCATTGATCTACATTGGCACCGGAATCACCAAGGACACCCAAGGTTCAAGGACTACGACAGAGGCAAGAATCCACCTATCCAAGTACACCCAAACAGCCGGCGACAAAGGGTACACCACCACCCACAAGAAAGTCCTCGTCTCCGCCACCATCCCACAAATCCCGGAACTTGTACACGCTGCCAGAGGCTTAACTGTTCAAGATGTTAGAAACATCACTATCATTGGCTGCCACCGTCGATGTGGCCGAAGAAGACCAAATCCAACAACCACGATCAGAGGGAAGACAGAACGCTGGCGGGAAGCAGAGAAAGAGCGCCCAGGAAGGAGGGAGGCCAGTCCAAAAGAAGGGCAATCGTCGTCGAGGACATCGAGGACACCGAGGACGAGGACATCGAGGACACCGAGGACGAGGACATCGAAGGGCATACGTTAGTTGGTTAGATGGGTCGCAGTGGTCGAGTAAGGACAGTTGTGAGCGAATGGGTCTCATTGGTGCCAGGCTGCCGCTGGTCATGAAAATGATGGTGAAGTCAAGGATGAAGAATGGGGCGGACCAATAACCAAGTTGATCACTAGCGGCTCGAACATCTAGCCATGGGTCGCCAATATGTCGGTGCAGCCGGAAAAGGAGGGGAGAACAAGTTCTGCTTCAAAATATGACATGAATCCATGCCACCTTGAACGCCGCCCTGGCAAAGAGTGGGCAGTGGGCAGCGGGCAGCAAACTGCAAAGATGCCGCGCTTGACGCAAGACCCGCATTGCTTCGCCTTACCAACTGCCATAGGTAAGCAGTCATACCTCCATGCGAGTACTGCGAGAAGTCCGATGGGGAGAATGAGGAGGAAGTCGAGGATGAGTTCCCCATCAATATCGTCAACGCCCAGGTCAAGGACACATGGACTTTAACTGGAAACCCGGTAGGCCTTGTCCTTCTTGGCGTGAAACTCGCGCTTGAAAAGACTTGACCTCGGCCTGGAGCGCGGCGTTGTCGGACTTGAGCTTGTCGTTCTCCCGCCTTCAAACGCTCCTGCTCTTGTTTGATGTCTGGTTGCTTCCGCACCAAGAACTTGCACAAGACACTGCGCTCGAGGATTTGAAGGTTGACTGCCGTGGATGTGGTCCACCATCGTGGTATGGAATGACGACTGTTCCGCCATCTATTGTGCGGGCACCCGGTACTGAGGTTTGTAAGGGAAGCCGATGACACTCGCGGACGTCAGAGAAAAGAAGAGGCCAAATATATGTTTGCCCCCGCGAGCACATTTAGTGTATGAGTGGTCCCGGCGTGAACTGTTTGAAACTGAGGTTGAGCGAGGGATGGCTTGCTTGCTTCGATAATGCAATGGAGTTCATGTTACTCAAAGGGAGAAAAAAGATCTTAGTCCAAATCCAAAACATGCTTGTAAGGTGGAAGGTACGAAGTACCTGCGTGGCGTGAATTTTCCAAGTGGAATTAAAGTGATATGGAGGTTTATAACCCAGAACTTTCTGCATGTATACAAAAACCCCCAGGAAAGGGACATGTGGCCGAGCGGCGTAGAGTGTAGCTTGCTAAATTCCCGGGGCTACAGCGTGGTGTGTACCCATGCCAGCATACCTTAGGTTGTTATGTTGTCAAAGGGCTTGGTGCTGCGCTGTAGTAGTATTACCAGCTGGTGTCTTCCGGCTACGCATCAATAAGGCTCTTCTACTCCTTTCCAGTTGCGATACGTCCCACGTTCGAAACACGATCCTTTCCACTTCTTTTTTTTTTTTTTTTTTTTTTTTTTCGCACTTTTTGGTGCACTTATTTCATGGTGCCCTTCGTGTCGGAGAACACGAACCAGACCGAATTTGGAGACAGAGGGATCTTTTTGATGGAGTACATCAAGTCGGAAAGAGAACATGGGCAAGGTAGCGTCGAAGTGGTGATGAGGTCTGAGAAGATGGACGACGTGGTG
Source organism: Sordaria macrospora (assembly GCF_033870435.1). Taxonomy (NCBI): domain Eukaryota; kingdom Fungi; phylum Ascomycota; class Sordariomycetes; order Sordariales; family Sordariaceae; genus Sordaria; species Sordaria macrospora. The sequence goes on along the minus strand of NC_089371.1, from coordinate 7,790,664 downwards.
GTTGGACACTCGGTGATATCATTGCACAATAAAGCGAAAGGTTGTTACAAATTGACAAGGAGGATTTTGGATGAAGCTGTTTGAAATACCTTTGCAGAGATTTTTTGTTTGTCGCTGGACATTTTGCTCAAGGAAAGAATGAGTGTCTCCTCCCGAGCTCTTGCCTCCGTCACCTACCATCCAGGCCAGAAGTAGGGTAGAGGGTTAGGTTGTGTCTCGCTTGTGAAGGGGACCGGCTGCGGTGTTCGCGTATTGGGAAGTTGTGTACAATGGAGGTATGTTTGAATTATGTACCACGCTCTCGCGCTAATGGCCCTAAGAAATAAATGTGTTTACAAATTTCGGTCACATCTTCAAAACCAGAAAGAAGCTCAAACCCCCTTAAACAAGCACAGTGCTAGCCTCCGGCCCATCCCCGCCCTTCGCATCCTTCCCCTTCTCCCTCCCTTCATAAAACGTATCCAGATCCTTGACCACCTTCCTGCCCTTAAACTGGCTCATAATCGTCACATTCTTCGCCCTCAACCGCGTCTGATACCAAAGCGGGAAGGCCGCCAGTGCGCTTATGATGTTCCCCGTCTTGGGCACCACCACCTGGCCGCTCTCGCCCGTCAACACCTTCCTAACCACCGCCTCCGCCACCGTCGCCGGCTCCAGCGGCGGCATCATAAACGGCGAATCGTTCTGGTACCCCTCGAACAGCGGTGTCCTGGTGTATCCCTGGTTGACCACGATGGTCCTGACCTTGGGTGCCTTGTACGTGCTCTGCAGCTCGGCCGTCAGGCCCTGGTGGAACGACAGCGCGGCCGCCTTCGAGGCGGCGTAGTCCACCATGTTGGGCACGCACACCCAGGACGCGAAGCTGGCCACCGTCACCACCATGCCGTGGTTGCGCTTGATCATGTACGGCAGGAACTCTTGCGAGGTGTAGTAGTGCGCGAACAGGTTGACGTCGAAGGTAAAGCGCAGGTCCTTCTCCGTGGTCTCCAGCACCGTGCGGCCCTGCACCACGCCCGCGTTGTTGATCAGCACCGTCGGGTCGCCAACCTTCTTGCGAACTTCCTGGGCGACCGAGGCCACGTTGGCCCGGTTCGTCAGGTCGCACTTGAAGTAGTGCACGTTTTGGCCGGCGTTGAAGGTCAGGGGTTGTATGTCGAGGACGACGACCCGCACCCCCTTCTCCGCGAAGAGCTTGACCATCTCCCCGCCGATGCCGCCGGCGCCACCGGTGATGAGGACAATCTCGCGCGCCCAGTCGTAGGTGTCGGAGACGCCGTTGTTGAGGACGCGTCGGTTCAGGTAGCGGTTGGCGGCCCCGATGAGGGCGAGGATGAGGAGGGTCTTGATGCGCTTGAAGGCTGTCGGGTGCAGGATGGAAAGGTCTTGGCCGCGCTTGGTGTACTTGGCGGCGAGGAAGAGGGGAAGGAGGAGTTTGGCATTGAAGGCGGTCTTTCCGATTAGGGAGATGAGGGTGTCGCCCTTGAAGCCCTCGCGAGGGAGGAGGCCATTGTGGAAAGGCATTGTGATGATTATGGTCGTGTGTGGTCGAAGTCAAGAATGGGTAGACTTAAACGGCAAGCCTGGAGAACAGAAGGTAAGAAGGAGATCAAGTTCACCACCAGTAACCAAACCTAGAAAGGCACGTCGTACCCTTTATTGGAAATGGGGTTGTCGTCAATCGTCCTCCCCCAACTGCCAAGAGCCTCATAGGGTCGCATGCCATGGCTTCCCCCGCATCATTGACACGATCTTGGCCCGCATGTGCGCAAGCTACCGAGGTCTGGAGCCAGAGGTCTGAATGGTTGTGGATGGGACAAGACCTTGGTGATGTGACAGTGAGGGGAAGATGTTTTGGAGAAAGGGAAAGCCTGTTTAGGGAAGGATTGGCGAAGCTAGAGCTCGAAGGGGTTCTTTGTCTCCGTCTGCCAAGACCTTCCCCGGATTCCTACGCTAGCAGCCCTAGCGTAAACCCTCCTCGAACGTCCGAGCCCTCTTCAGATGAAGCAGTCGAAAGGAGACACTCGAATGAAGCTATACGAGAAGGGGATCCATCACATGAAGATTCTTCTCGTGTTGTTCATTGTCTCTTCAGGTTGTTGTAGAAGGGCAAAGAAGCGCTCGGCTTGACGTTCAACTTATTCCGTTCAAACGCCAAGTTCCCTGTTAGACAAACGGAATCCCATTTCTTTTTCTTATCATAACCCAACGCAATCGGATGTCCTCCAGAAAGCATCAAGTCGCCTTTTGTAGATTCCTCCCATCCCCTCCTCATAAAATCAACTCTGAAATCTCTACTCCTCCCTCTCCACCGCCAACCTCAACTCACTCTTCAACCCCACCAACTCCATGCTAACACTCTCATGACTTCTCAGACTCAAACACGCCGCCCGCTGCGCCACATCCACCAAGTTCTCAACCCGTCCACCCATCGCCAGCCCCGCCACCAAGACACCCAAAAACGTATCCCCAACACCATTAACACTAACCACATCCTTGACCGTCTCCACGGGCGGGAACAGCCGCATGTACACTCCGCCCACATACGGATGATCATTATAGTTCCTCGCCAGGATATACGGCGCATGATGCACGTCCTTCAGCAGCGGATCGCCGGGCTTCAGCAACATGGTCACCAGCGCGCCCTTGGACCCCAGCTTGGTGATGATGGTCGGGATGTACGGCAGCAGCTGGATATTCTGCTGCGGCAGGCCCATGTCGGTGATCTCCGCGCTGGTGAGCCGGACGAACTTGTCCCGCGAGCCGTGCATACCGAACGAGTCGATCACTTCGAACCAGCTGTGCGTGAAGTACTCGTTTCTCGTCGCGGCGCTGTGCATCGCTTGTAACTCGTACTGGTTTGGCGAGGCGAGGTCGACGCTGGCGTTGGGGAAGAGACGCAGAGGCAGCTGGCCGCCGCGTTTGGGAGTGGCGAACAAGCGTTCGGATTTGGCGGCTGAGACGGGCTCAAAGGCCACGCGGGCACCGTGCTTCCGGCCGGCTTCGATCCAGGCCTGGATGTCGGTTTCGGCCCAGTTGCCGTCGACGACGAGCCACTTGGGCTTGGTGGCGGCTACGGCGGAGTTCCAGTAGGTGGGGAACGAGTGGTTGGAGAAGATGGCCATGTCCGCCATGGCCATGACGAGGTTCTTGTCGGCGTCGTTGACTGCCACGTATTGGGCGGTGCGCGTGGACGGGTATTCCCGGCCGAGCTTACGGATGCAGGTGGTGTCGAGACCGGAGGCTTCGAGGTTGGCGAGGACAGTGGCGCCAGCGCTGGTGTTGCGCGAGTGTGAGATTCTAACTTCACATGCCTGAGTGGAAAAGGAAGGGAAAGGCCGACTTACATATCGTCACCGACCATGCTGCAGAGTCTGACTTTGCCCTCCTCGCTGACTTTGTGGGCGGCAAGGGCTACATTGTGGCCTACACCACCGACGGACTGGGTGATGTGGGAGGGATTGGATACGTGGGCCAAAGGCGACATTGCTTTGTTGCCTTCGGCATCGACACCGCCGGCATAGTCACAGCTCAGATCGAGGGCGACCGAGCCAGCAACAAGGATGTCAGCCGTATTGGACTGTGCAAGGTAGGTGGATTATCAGGTCAGTGACACGGCAAGTTACTGAAAGGGCATACAATTACTGAAAACCAATGCTAGGCCTTACCTTTTGCTGTTGTGTGACCTTGGAAGGCTCAGGCTTGATCTCTACTTTCACTTTGGGAGTTCCAGGAGTTCCAGGGGACTGAATTGTAAACCTGATCAACTCTTACGTTAATAAGGTGTATAGTTTGGCTGGCTTATGGAGGTTGTGACAAGGTGCTTACGCAGCAGCCTGAGATGAGGAGCGGGAGCCGCCGTCCATAAGCTTACTGAGCTCCACTGCTACCTTGGCGGCCCGCTCAACGTTTGACTGAACCAAGTACTTGTTGGCAGGCACACTGCGGCCCTCGGTCAGCTCCCTGATTCTTTTGAGGATATACGGTGTGTTCTCAGCGCCGCCGAAACCCTTCTCGTTCGCCTCGCGCACGGCAATGCTGATGGCGTGCTCCATGTCCTTCCTGGAAATGGCATGCTCCTCCGGAATGGGGTTGGCCAGGAGAAGACCGGTCTCAATGTTGAGCTGCTCCTGGGCATAGATCATGGCCGCAGCTTCGGCCTCGGTCTGGACCACCGAAGGGCTCCTGATGCCGCTGTCACGGGCCCAGAAGGCAGGGAAGTCAACGTTGCCTTGACGTCCGTCTGCGAACGTAGACACCAGGACTCCTTGGGTCTCAAGGAACTCGAGGGTCCTAGGAATATCGAGGAAGCCCTTGCAGCCACTGCTTACTACGGCGACGCGAGTCCTTCCAAGCTCGGTCAAGTCGGCCGAGATATCCATTGAGTTCTCACCGCCCTTGTGAACACCACCGAGACCGCCGGTGCCAAATACGCGGATACCGGCGAGTCTGGAGAGAACCATGGTTCCAGAAATGGTGGTACCACCGTGGATCTTGGTTCCAGTAAGGCCCTGTATAAACCCGAAGGTTAGCATGCCATAATATGCCTAGCAATTACAAACCAGGTACTGGACCGCGTAGTGACTGAATTACCTTTCCAACCAGATAGGCAAGATCGCGTCTAGAGGCCTTCTTTGCACCCTCATTGACCATACGCTCCACCTCCGCAGTGCTTAGACCAACGGTAGGCACACCGGCCAGGATACCGCAAACAGCAGGGACAGCTCCATTCTTGCGAACGATATCCTCGAGGTACAAGTCGTCTCCGAGGGCGCCATGGGTGTAGATGGTGGACTCTAGAGCAACGACGGGCTTGTTGGTGGCCAGGGCGTCGGCAACTTCAGGGGAGACCTTGAGAAGGCTAGCAAGTTGAGAGTCTGTGCTTCTGAGACGGCGCTGAACTGTGTTGAAACCGGGTTGGCGAGCACACTTGAGTCGCGAGCCCAGTAGGGCTGAGCTGACATGGTGGGCCCGGCTAAGGAGGCGTTGCCGAGATGCCATGGTGGTGTCTGTTGACTTTGCGTCTGAGAGCGGATCGAGAGTGTAGGATTCCGCAAATCAACTGGTTGTCTCCTTGTTGGTGGCTTCAGGTACCTGGTTTTTGGTCAAAGATCTTTAAGCTCTTCCAGGCCTAACCGCAATTTGAAAAGATCACCGGTACAGGTAGTGAAGTGAATACTGAAAACTGAAAACGACAATGACGAGAGATACTCAACAGATATGGGATGCAAAACTTCCAGATCAGCAAAACCCGATTTTTATATGTGTTTTAGCCGCCGGGATATCTGACTGTTCGGTGGCGGATCGACGCCAAATCGCTGTTACCAAGAGATATCTGATGTTGTGTTGTTGGTTAAAATGACCATGGGATAAGCTGATGTTTGGGCGAAACTCGCGATGCCATTTGCTGGAGTTGCTAATGTGGACCCCACCCCCGCCGTTTAGTTTGCACGCCCTTCGAAAGAATGCCTGACGATAAGATAAGAAGGGCTGAATTGAATATCAACCAGGGTTGGTCAATGACAACCCGTAGGAGACAGTACGGAGTCCATGGCATCTTGACAGTTAAACTTCCCCAAGTCGGTTTGCCGGTTGCTGTGTTGCAGCAGACAACTTAACCGTTCTGGGGCAGTATTCGACAGCACAGTTTGTTTAATTGATCGGCGCCATTATTTGCGACTTCTCTCGTTCAGGAAGGTGCTTGTTCACGCGGCGTGCTATCGACACTAGGGGGATATGCCAAGCGCCAAGCCCCGGGGCCTGTTCCGGGCCAAGACCGTTCATATCCGGAGCCGGGCGTAAACATACCCGAGAACGGCTTCGGTTTCGGCGTCCATCGGAACAATCATAGACGCCGTAACCTCCGGACGTGGTCTGTGCAAGGTCGAAGACTTCAATTCGCGTGTTGGTTGCCGCTTTCGTTCATGTTGCCCTTCTGGAAGACTGGATGGAAAACAGCGGGCATGATTGGTCGGCTCGTCCGGCAGAAGCGGGCCTTCTTCCCTTCTTGGCGAGCCCCACCGGGAAATGGGCCGTCCAGGGGTCCATGCTTTCCAGAATTCGAAGCGAAGTTCATGAAACACGCGAGAAGTCAATTGCATGCATGATTTCCATCCCGTCCGTCTTCTTCCCGTCAACTTTTCTCCTCTTCTCACAACCACAACCTATTTCTTACTATATCAACATGAACGATCAGTCCCGTCTGTGGGGGACCCTTCCACACCCAAACGGCGATCAGACTGCGCATGTCGATCTTAAATACAAGAAGCTGTCAACCCCGTCTTTGTCTTCCAGATCTGACATGTTTTCGGGACTCGGGCTTTTCACTTTTGGACCAAGCGGCCAAAGTGGAAATGGCTTCAGGATTCAGGGCCTGGGAAACACCCGATATCCCCACACACCTTCATCGCTTTCAGATGACAGACCCAGCTATGTGGGAATGAGAGAAGCCTTTCCCCTGGCTTGACTCCGTTAGTCACTCCTCACCAATCTCAAGGTGCAATTTCAATCTCGCGGCGGTATCCTGGATGCCTTTGGTTTCCTTATTATACACGTGCTTCCCTTTCCCATATTCTTCCTTCTCTCTTTTTCCAGAATCCTGATCTGAAGATCTTGTCTACATTCGACAGTCTCGTTAGCTGTCTCTCCATCCGGGATACGCCCAGTTGCTGTCCGGTTTATTCTTTGACAAGCTCATTCTCAGCTCTCTTTTCTCATCCGAACATTGTACCTTAACCAGCCGCCAAGATCGTGACTTCACGCGAATTTGAAATGGCAAAGTCAACGTCTCTCGCTGCTTTTGCAGCTGCGGCGCTCTTCGCAACCAAAGGTCTTGCGAGCAACTTTACCATCAGCAACGGCCAGATTTACACTCCTGGTTTTGTCGTTGTTGATTCTCCCCAGCCGGACACGCCTCTTGGCGGAGGTTAGTACCCCATTAGTACCCGGCTAACCGCTGGCAAATTGCTTGAGGATCCGCTGCTAATAAGCCATGACTTGTGTAGATAATATCGAGATTGCACTGGATGTCTCCACCAACGGCAAGCTTCCTCTGCCGCCCTACGACGAAGACGCTTCCAGCCAAATCTACAACATCAACATCTTCCTTTACAGCTACGACACGGGCCGCAATTTCACCATCACCAACGGCACTGCGTCGGCCAACAATGCCACACTTGGTGATATCATGCTCTCCGAGCCCGGTAGCACCGTGAAGCATGTCAGGTGGACATGGCCTGACTGCATGGTTGGTGATGGTGGCAGCGGGAGTGACCGTGGCAGCTACAATGTGAGTTTGACACAAAGTATGCGCAAAGCTTCCATAAAAGCCTTCTTACTAACAATTTTGACTAGATCTCTATTCGCCAGAGCTTTCGACTCAACGGCGAGGATCACTACACCATTTTCGACCTCCCCATCTCCGTGACTAACAGCATCAGCAAAAGGGAGGACCGCCCGTCTTGCCAAGCACTCGATAACCCGCTTCTAGCGCCCGAGGATATCGATTGGACAGACACCAACGAGCTCGGTGTTCTTTTTGCCCCTGGCGATTCGACAGTTATTGAGACGCCAGATGCCGGTAGTGGTGCTGGGCTGGCGAGCTGCAAGGATGTTCTTGACTTGCTATGTGTGGTGGGTTTTAGCTATGCTCTGTTGTTGAGCTAAGCACCCAAGATGTCATAGCAATCTTGCAACATGAAATATGGGATTGCGATCAAGAGGATAAAGACGTGGCTGTCAACTTCATAGATAACCCAACTACCAGGTATTTTCATGCATGCCTTCCGTCGGTATGCTTAAGTGACATGGCCCGCCCGGTTTCACGGCAAGTTATGGCTCCGTAACTACTCGCCTCAAATGCCTTGGACTCTATGGGCGTCCTATGTATCTGGTTTACTTGAACTGCAATTTTCGTCACAGAAACATTAAAAGTGAAGTGGTATTGAAGCCTCGAATACACACGTTAGAAAGGGTACTTCGAGCTTGTACCTACCTCGAATAAGGCTGCTTGTTAGTGATAATAAGTGGGTCTGGTTTAAGTGGAGCGAGATCTGCAATCTGCAAGGCTGATAACGAAAAAAAAAGTTCCCAACGTCAAACAAACCAGAACCCTAGCGACCGGCCGTGGCACTTCTGTCCAATTCCACCCCATTAATTACGAACGAATCTCACAAGCAAATTCCTGTTCCCGGACTTTGCACGATCACTCTCAACACATAACGCCATGGCGCCTCAAACAAAAGACGAGGTCGCCGACGAGAACGAGTTCGTCGGGTTTGACGAGGAGAGCGATGAGGAGATGCACAACAACGACGATATGTCGGTAGACGAAGATGAGGAGGACGACTCCGATATGGACTCGATTGCCGACCCCAGGAAAAAGTACGAGATTGACGAAAAGGACTCCGACGAAGAAGACCTCGAACGATTTGTCTTGGGCAACAACGACACATTCCGCGCCCAGCTCTTCCGCGACGACTTCCTCGCCGATCTTACCGATTCCAAGGCCCTCGTCAAGGCCGACGGTCAAGATGATACCACCGGTCTCGAACACGTCGATGATAATGCCCTGTTCGCATTCGATACTGGTGTCCCCGGCGACAAGAAGCAGGCAGAGGCCGCGCCCTCAGCACTAGAGGCTTACGAGCAAAAGGAGGAGCCCCCAGCGTGGGAGGACAGCGATGACGAGCGGTTGACAGTATCCCTTGCGGCTGCCTCGCGGTTGCGCAAGCTGCGTCAGTCCGAAGAGGAGGATGTCGTGAACGGAACAGAGTACGCGCGCCGCCTGCGCTCGCAATACCTCCGACTATACCCCCTTCCCGAGTGGGCCAAGGAATCCTCGGCCGCCAGCCAGCGCCGCAGGAGAAGATCCTCAGCCGCCGGCTCGTCCTCCGAGGACGACAGCGACGCCGAAGACAACATCGATTCCGCCCTCCCTCTCGAGACCTTCCTCCGCGACGTCAACTCTTTCAACGCCAGCAATGACGGCCGTGGCAGCAAGCGCCGCAAGCTGCGCCCTGAGACCATCGACATCCAGCGTTCGCGCGACATCCCCGACATCCACAAGCAGTCCGTCAGCTCGCTGTCCTTCCACCCCAAGCACCCCATCCTGCTCTCGTGCAGCGTCTCCTCCGTCATGTACCTGCACCAGGTCGACCCGACGGCGCACCCGGTCCCGAACCCGGCCCTCACCTCGGTGCAAGTCAAGCGCACCGACCTTCGTCGTTCCGAGTTCTTGGGTCCCGACGGCGACGACATCATCTTCGCCGGTCGCCGGCGCTACTTCCACAGCTGGAACCTATCCTCGGGTGCCGTCAAGAAGGTCACCCAGATCCAGGGCCACCAGCGCGAGCAGCGCACCATGGAGCACTTCCGCCCATCCCCCTGCGGTCGCTACCTGGCGCTTATTGCCTCGGAGAAGAAGGGCGGCGGCATGATCAACATCGTCAACGTGCGCACGATGCAGTGGATCGCGCAGGCGCGCACCAACGGCCGTGGCGGCATCTCCGACTTCGCCTGGTGGGGCAACGGCAACGGCCTGTCCATCCTCGGCAAGAACGGCCAGGTCACCGAGTGGAGCATGCTCAGCCGGCGCACCGTCGGCGTCTGGCGTGACGAGGGCTCGATCGGCGGCACGGTGATTGCGCTGGGCGGGCAGAAGGGTACCGGCCCTAGCCAGCTTGGCGGTGATCGCTGGGTGGCTGTTGGCTCAAATAGCGGTATTCTCAACATTTACGACCGTAACGAGCTGGTTGAGTCTGTGAAGAAGGAGAGTGGCTCGTCGGAGGAGACGGTGCAGATCAAGAGCATCCCCACCCCGCAGAGGACGTTTGAGCATCTCACGACGCCCATCTCCGTGGTGACGTTCGCGCCGGACGGTCAGCTGTTGGCTTTTGGTAGCTTCCATAAGAAGGACGCGCTGAGGCTGGTGCACTTGCCTAGCTGCACCGTGTATAGGAACTGGCCTACGGAGCAGACGCCGTTGGGCAGGATTACGGCTGTGGCGTTCAGCCAGCAGAATGGTGGGGATGTGTTGGCGGTGGGTAACGATGTGGGCAAGATCAGGATGTGGGAGATCAGGAGTTAGGTGTGAGCATGGTGTTTACTGTGCTCTGTGTTGATGATGCTGCTTGTGGTAAAATAGTGCAGGACATAGAGAGTAAGGGTAATTCAGGCCTTTGGGCTGCAAAGAGCCAATCAACTTGTCTTGGAGGTTCAGTGAACGTTTCTCTGGCAAACAATTTGTATTCCCGAGCTTTGCCTTTGTGTGCATGCCATGTTCTAACCAACCCCATATCTCTGCATCCCCTCTTCTGGCTCACAAGATGTCGATTCATTCAGGAGGTTTCGTTTGCAGCCTTGGTTTCCATCTCCTCCTCCTTCTTCCCCCGCATCTTCTCCTCCTCCTTCTTCCGCATCTTCTCCTCTTCCTCCTTCTTCTTCCGCATCTTCTCCTCCTCTTTCTTCTTCCGCATCTTCTCCTCCTCCTCATTCTTCTTCCGCATCTCCTCCTTCCTTTTCTGCCGCTCCTCATCCAATCGCGGGTTGTGGATATGCTTCAACAACGCCTCCTCCGGCTCGCCCTTCTTGACCTCCTCTCTCGGGTAAAATTTTTCCCCTCGCTTGGTGTACTCCGACAGCTCATAAGGGGTGCTGAAGCGTCGTGGCAATCTCTTCCCTCCAGCTTGATTGATCCTGTCGGCGTCGAGGACATCATAGATGTTGACATGCACGCCTTCGATCGCCTGTTCGAAAGATGTTAGTGATAACTGGTTCTTGGAATGGGCTTCATCAAAGAGAGGACAGAAAACTCCCTCAACAACACAGACAGAATACATACCTCCCGACAACTCTGAATACTCTTAAACTCCCCCTTCAGGCCAATGGTCTTGCACAGTTTCTGCCAATCCTTGAGCTTTCTTTTGCCCATGAACTTGTTGAACCTCTTGACAGCTTCCTCCTGCTTCTTTTTCCTTTCCTCCCGTTTCTTTCTTCTTTCCTCATCCTCTTCCTTTGTCAGTCTAGGCTTCCTCTTCTTGTCGTTCGGCTGGCTGGCCTTGGTTGAGTTCAATCTATTCCACTGCGTTGAGTCCCCGACATAATGCCAGAGTCCAGTTGCAAGAGGAAGTCTCGCACTGAGTCCTGGTGCTCTTAGCCTTCCTGCTGACACCAAGCGATTGGGGTTGGGTAGTTGTCGCTGAGGTAGGTAGCGGAAAAGAAAGGCGCGGAGCAAGCTCATGGTCTTTTTTGTTACCGACGGTTACCGGTTAGCGAGGGAGAACGTTGGAGTTTTCTGGGCTTCAAGTGGACACTTACCGGTATAGCTATGATCAACCGTGTCTATAGATCTGTCAACTATCGTTTGTCCTTAGTCTGCTGTTCTTGCTGTGTACTTCGGCTACATATGGCAATGAACACTAATGTCTTATTCGCGGCCGGATTCCTCAAACTGAAGAGACAAGATGCTGGATCAAAGAAGGGAAGAAGCCAGAAGGGAAGGTTTTGCTTTCATGTGAACAGCACAGAAAGAAAGAAAGAAAAGCAAAGTTCATCGTGGCTACGTTGGTTTGTCCAATCCCAAGTAAGTTGAGGTTTCATTGCAAACGGATGGTGATTGACGTGGACTCTCTTTGGCCGTCTGTCGCCAACCAAAACGAGCTTCCCGAGCCACTCGAGTGCACATCTTGAGGGACAGACAGAAACTTGGCAAAAGTTTTCCATTTATCTCAAATTTAAAGAGTCTGACGAATAAAACCTCCCAAGGATGCAAGTTGAATTGGCACCACTGTGACGAACCGTTACAAGCACTGGAGTATTATCGCTGGGATAGAACAATGGAGTAACGGAGTAGTAGCCGAAAGGTACTGGTAGATTGTGATAGCTATTGCTTGCTGAAGAACCCGGATATTAGAAGGCCCGGGGAGGCCTTCTTTATATAATGGTCCTTCAATGGAGCGCCGTTGAGCCGGGTGAAGCTATCCCGGCCACTGTGACAGGCTGGGGTGCATATGCCCAGACGGCCAAACCTACAAAAGATAGGACGATGTTCTGCTTGCAAGGCAGAACTCGGAATGCACACTATATAGCCAATGTCAACCTGTGACAGCCACTCGGCCACCTGCGCCATGAGCCGGGGCGCCCGGCGCGGCTCTGATTGGTCTAATCTATCTGCTTACATAAGTGATCACCACCAAATCATCCGAAGGGTACATATATAGTTGGTAGGTGGGTGGTGCACTGGTATTAAGTTGGAATGGTATTCTTGTACACCTGCTACATCCCTGTTTTTCATCAATCTACAATCCAATGGCTGGATGGCCGAGCGGTCTAAGGCGCTAGACTCAAGAACCACAAAATTCTTCTTCACTCAATTAAGTGTGAGGTGCATTCTAGTCTCGAAAGAGGCGCGTGTTCGAATCACGCTTCAGTCAAACTTTTTTGCACGCTCTTTTCTTGTTATACTTTTTCCCTTTTTCTCTTTTGGTTTCTCTTTGGCCCGTGTCTATATATGACCGATGTGTAAGTATTATAATAGTTATTGTTATCGAGTTCACTTCGTTAGACACCTACCTTAATGAAGGCAACAAGAGCAGCTGCACAGAACGGGCAACTTCATCGTTGTCGAATGCCTTGGACGGCTGAGCTGGTCTCTGAGAATATCTTTGCATCTTCTTTCTCAACTAGGTACTTGGTCATTGAGTTCTGGGCCATGAAGCCAAGAATGCAGAACTGGAAGTAGAAAGCTAATTATATAGCAAGGCCTTCATTCCCTTCACTGGTGAATACCCGTATACTTCTCACCGACATATTCACCAGCAATGATCTACGCATGGTGGGTGGATGTTGCCAACTATCTCCGGGAATGAAGAAGGCCAACAAACCTTGGCCAAATTTGAACATGACACCAGCTTGGATAGGTAGAGTGTGAGCGCACTAGCGGTGACGATGTCTAGGTAGGAATCATCGTCTGTATTTCATATTACGAACTTTGCTGCCCATACATACCGTGGGAGTCGTGATCAATACTTACATGTAGGAAAAACACAGAGACGTATGTGGCTTAAATATTGGCGGATGGAAACAGTTCGGACGTCCAACTATGTAAGCGGCGGGAGGAAGGTGGTGTGGGCGGAAAGTGCATGGGTACCGGTACCGTGGTAAGTCGAAGATGGATGTCCTGCTGGGACATAGGCTAGAAGTTTAGAGAAGGCCCAAAGGCTGATATAAAGCATGTCATCGTCGAGAGACTTAGAGAGAGGAACAGATCCAATGTGTGATGAGGGGTGACAGAAATAGAAGGGTACCTCCAGGATGGCGGCGAGGGATGCATTAATGGATTGGTGAGTTGGTTACATATCGCTGGTAGGTATGTAGAGGTCCCAGAAATGTGCATCGGGTCAAGTTAAACCGAGTGTAAAGGCTGGGTTGATACGAATACCTAGATATAACCTGGCTCCCAGTAGGCATCATACCGCGCAATGCATGTGTGAGCAGCCTCGAGAGACCCATGTCTTGTATTCACAAGGCAGGCAAGCGGGAAAGAAAAAGAAGAAAAAGAGGAAAAAGAAGAAGACAGGAACTATACCTGATGATACCGCCGCCTATAACTCGTACCAGCCACAGCCCAACAGCCCTGGAGCATCTGAGCAACAGGGACGTCATATCACCACCACTGGAACTGTCCGGTTCGGTTGCTCTTCTACTGTACGCATGACTGCTCTTCGGGTATCTGGTCTTCTTTTAGGCTGAAAGTAGAAAACTCGGTATCGTCCGTTGTTCATGGGATGGGGTGGTAGGTTATCGTTGCCTAGCTTTGGGTCTATCTCCAAGATACTGATCAGCCGATGTTGACGATGTCTCTTGTAGTATAATTCAAACTTGAAAATTCGCTAGATGTTAGATGCCGAATATGCCTCGCTCAACTCGTGTTGACGAAGAACGGAGGAATGATTGTCGTCAAATCAAGGTCCGTTGATGGCACGAGACCGCCCGTGCTCTTCGGGAGCTCCACTCGTTCGGGAAGTCCGGCGAACAGGCCGGATGATCCGCACAAAATCGTAGCATCCCGTTATCCAATAGCATCCACTGGAAACTGGTCCTTCAACACCGACGATCCACAGCTATGAGGTCGAAGCATGGGATATAGATGTCTGGGGGGACGGCATGATCTCGATGAAGGTCAAGATGTTAACCGACACTGCGGGTATAAAATCATTACCATGCTCGACGGCCCAAGGTTAGGATGTGCGCTCCTCATCACTCACCCAACTTTCACCCGCACTTGACCGTAATCTGAGCATCATGGCCTCCCACGCTCCCGCTCACTTACCAACTGAGTCCGAATCTCCCACGCTCAGGAGCCTGCTTTCCGTCTTTGGCGCTGGACCGGCGCGCCAAAAGTCCGAGTCAGTGACCGAGGAAAAGGACCTGGAGGATGTCCGTGGTCAGCCCCCTCTTCCGTCTGCCAGCAACATCTTCGGGAACGTATCAGCAGTCACCAAAGTGATCTGGGCCTTCACCAAAAATGACTTGTTCACCGCCACGCTACCCAACGCCATCTTCGCCATCACAGCCGCAATCGCTGATAGTCATCTCCGTGGCGAGGCCACCTTTTCCGAAATAATCGCCAGATTCCCACTCACCTACTTCTTCAACTTCTACGCCCTACTCATCTTCCATCTCGGAAACCAGCGGCCCCGGGAGCCCATCGCCGAGGGGCGGGTAACCAACACCAACAAGCCCCGAAGGCTCTTCTCGCCTGCCCCCTCCGGCAAGACCTTCACAACGCCCGAGCAGATCCGCCGCGCCTACCTCGTCCTTCTCCCCATCACCCTCGCCCTCAACCACTTTTTTGGCGTCTGGCACGAAGGGCTGATGATTCACCTCATGACATTCATCTTCAACGACCTCGGCGGCGGCAACGAGCCCCTTGTTCGCGACATCATCCTGGGCATTTCATTCGGGTACATCAACTCTGCCTCTCTCAAGATCGCCCTCAACGCCCTCACCAGCACCACCAGCAAAAGCAACAGCAATAGCCCGCACAGCCACACCTGGACCTGGCTCAACCTCGTCAGCGTCCTGATCGCCACCACCATCGGCTGCCAGGAATTCAACAACAAGAACCACAAGGACCACCACTCCCAGGGAGGAGGAGGAGGACACCACCAAGAGGGTGGCGGCGGCGGCGGCGGCGGCGACAAGTCGGTGAAGCGCAAAAGGGCGCTAGCCATCTTCCTCGGCGAAGCGGCGGTGCCGCGGGCGCAGCTGGCCATGATGATGCCTCTCTGGACGCTCGTCTGCGCCGTGTTCTGGCGGCTGAAAGTCCCCGTGGCTTCCTCGTTTGTGCTCTATTCGCTGTTTGTGGCGAGCCGGGTGCTCACGCAGCGAAGTGTTGGCGCGGAGGAGCGGACGTGGAGGTTTTGGGCGAGGTGGACGGTTGTGGTTTATTTGTTTCCTCTTGTTGCCGTTTTGTCGTCGACGGATTGATTGATTGAGCTCGGAGCTAGACTGAGCTAGGCTGAGCTAGGCTGAGCTGGGCTGGGCTGGGCTGGCTTGCTGATCGGGTCTATGGTAGGGGTTTGTCTACCCTACCGTACCGTACACTACGTTTTGAATGACCGGATGACGGGAGCGGAGCGGATGAGGCGGATGATGCCGGATTGTTGATGCGGTGCGGTGGGCATAGATCTGATCATGAATGGGCAAAGGGTATGTCCTGGAAGATTGAGACGGCATCATGTTTGGATGCTTCGGAGGATTCGCTCACGTGGGTGTTGGAACGACACAGGGAAACCTTGAAGGCAAAATATCGCAGACAGTAATGATGATGATAATGACATTGGATGACGATAAGTGGAAGCTGGAAGCTGGAAGCAGTGTAGAAGCTAGTTGATTAATAGATGGAGCCATTCAGGGCTTTGTCGTCGTACTGAGAAGGTCGCGAAACGTGTGAGCTGCAGGCATATCTGTGTTTTCGCATCAGTACGGTCGGCCGGTATAAATGTGGGATGAAGGTGTTTTGAGCAAGAGGGAGGAAAGTGACAAGGGCATCCCGTCCTACCTGTAGAAGTGGTGATGCAGTTGTGGGTACTGGGTCAAAAGTATTCTGTGCATTGACATCGTCCACTAGCGCCACATACAGTTAAATGATACCTTAACAATTCCACTAGAGACCTTGCAGCTTTACAGCTAATGTGCTATTCCACTGGTCGCCAGAGTCGGAAGGGGCTGTATGACAAACGAAAGACAAACGTTTTGGATGCAACCATGGTCAAGTGTGTCCAGATTCACTTTTTATTTTCTTCAGTTCGAATAGAATAAGTCCTCGTCGACAAAAGAAAGTCGTATAATTCTCTGGACTTGGTGCGCGAATCGGTTTTCGCCCTTTAGAGGTATGCTTGTCCTTCTCCGAGTTCCTCTTCCTTGTATAGGTAAATTGGGCCGACGGGAGTTCACAGAAGGTAAAAACCAAGGCTAGAAAGGCTGGGGTGAACCAGTTGTTGTGTCGAGCTTGTGGTCATGGGTTCTGAATGACAGACTTCGTTCCCTGTTCATGGTAGCTATAGCAGGACTGCTGAGCCGAGCGAACGCTCACTTCTTATTCAAGATCCCCTTTTGATGTGTAGTTCTCAAACAATCTCGTATCTATACCACCCCCTAGCTTCGCCATCTTCTTCTCCGAGATTAGGATCCATAATACCCAGCTTGTTGCGCTCTTCGGCATATCGATCAAGGTAATCGAGAAACTTGCTGATCTCCCCAACATAACCCAACTCAACGGCCGAGGTATAACGAGAGCGGAGCGTTTTGGTAATCACACCGTTGCCAAACGGATCTTTCTCTAGCCACTCCCCTCGGTCGGCAAATCCTGGGGGGTTCTCATCCTTCTGTTGTATCTTCCCTTCTTTTCTCATCTTCGCTATCCGCTCCTCATAGACGCGCCTGCCTTCCATACCCCACTGGTCCTGGATAAAGAAGTGTCCGATTCTGCGCAACTGTCCCGGAGATGATGACCCTGAGGGTACCAGAAGCAGCCCGCCCAGTCGCAGCAGGCTGGAGTAGGTCAGTTTGAGGTCTATGTCGGTTTGCAGGGGGGCCACGTAGACTGTGATGTCCACGTCCGTATGTGTAGCCATCTGTTGCTCGTTCCAAGGGAGATGATCAAGCACCACCATCGTGCGGAATCCTGATTTAAGGTTGTCACTATCTTCCTCGGGCATGCCAGAGTTTGAAACCGTGACTTTGGTATCTTGATCGAAACACAAGATTTCTGCGTACTTCGTCTTCACCAATGTTGCTTGACACATGGGCCCGTTCAAACGAATAGTCCCCTTGGTCACAGGGCCAAACAGGTGCCCTGGCGAGGTCAACGTAACGTCCGCCTGCAAAACTTGGGCTAACCCATCAAAGTCGTCGGCGTCAAACCATTGGACCGGCGTGCCAACAGACGCCCATGACCAAGATGGCGCTATGAAGTCATTTGCTGGAATTGATGGCTTTATGCTATGCCAGAGAAGACTCGAACGGAGATGTAATGACCAAAGACCGGCGTGATACTGGACACCGTCCCAGAGCTGTCCCAACTCGGCGGCCATGCCCGCGATGGCAATGAGCCTGTCGCTCGCAAACGTCAGGTTCAAGCGGGAATAGTCTTTGACAATATTCTGCCAGACATTTCGGCGACTTGCATCCGTTTCTCCCTCGACTGTGTGTTGTCGCTTTTCTAGAGCACTTCCAAAGGGGGAGTTCTCGGACCCGCTAGAGTCATGACACTCCCAGTGTATCTCTTTCCCGAAGATCAGGTTTCGCCGAGCCAAGACTCTCTCTTGCATCACCCAGCCTCTCGAAAAGAGCGTCAAATCATTGAGATTCTCTCTCTTGGCGTTCATGTATGGATATGAGGCGAGTTTTGGATTGTGAGGATCCCCAAGGGGCGCAACAAATGGGATACTGAGAAAGGGGTATTTTGACGAATAGAGCCCGCCGTGGGAGTTGGATGAAGCAGCCGCCATGAGATTGAGGTGTGAGTTCTGATATATATGATGCATCTTTGCGGATTCGTGGAGCCAGTCTTCGCGAGAGTCTTGGATGATACACAGAGAGTCAATCCATAGGTATTGGACACTCAGTCGCCGAGTTGCGTCTATGGCATCTCTGAATGTCTTTGGTATTTCGCTGAACTCGATCCCGGCAAGAAATTTATTGTAATTTCCGTGCAAGAGACGTAGCGGAACACCGTCACCCCAGCAATGACTAAGTGTCATGTAATCTGTCCGCGACAGATCCATGGTTTTGGTTTCGCAAAGATTCACCGAAGGGTTGACAAGATCACCCACGAATAACAGTCTCGTGGGCTTGCGATCTCGAGAATCGTCTCGAATTCGAACATGGCAGGAAGGGTGGCTGACCGAGCACTGGCCGATCCATTTATTTATTTGTTTCCAGCTGGTTTCACTGTTGGTGCTCGTGCACCCAACGAACTGACCTTCTGCTTCACCTAGTTGGGAAGAAGAGTAGAAGATGGGAGTTAGCCACCAAGTTACACGGAAAAGGGGAGAATTTGTGCAATATCCGGGCCACGTTCTTACTCAAGTCTATGCCTTCTGCAAGGGGTTCCAACGTTATGTCATACAGTTGTTGTTTGACTGAATGCAACTCCCACGATACCATTACACCTGGCGTCCCAGTCCAGCTACGGTCCCAAGACCGTATTCGCAACTTGAGCGGGCTTGTACTTTCTTCCGAACCCAAACTATCTGGATTTGTGAACCGCAAGACGTGCTCTTCGTCCAAGGTATTTAGCAGGACGTAACAGTGGTGACATCCCTCCCTAGCCGCGTTAGTCAACCCCGCCCAGTGGTGAAAGTCATACTCTTTCCCCGGGTAGTCCTGGATGCTCAGATCTGCATTCTCGAATATCCATCTGCATTTGGAACAATACTGTAGGCGTTGTGAGAGAAATTCGGGTGATAGATGCAAGAGGGGTTGCGGCGGCTGAACTGCCTCCTCCTGGGCGTTGAAACCAATGTTCTGCTCATGGTTCAACCGTCCAGGCATTGTTCCTTGATAGTTTGTCGTCGTTTTGGCCAACCAATACTTGTCGGGAACAAACTGGTGAGTGTTTTAACGAAGGATAGAGATTGACGATGGTTCGGGGTCTCCATCTCGTACCCCGCACGGGCAAGCGACGACAAGCGTCCATTGCCTTACCTGGCTGCATATGATTCTACAAGAAATGATGCAATAGCCCGCCAAAGCCCATGTGATTGGGGAATAATGCTTTAATTTTATGTAAAAGATCGCTTGACAGGAATAAGCGCCAGTCTTCCTCGACTGTCGGCTCCCTGCCAAGTGCATCCCACCGAAGTTCCCGATACAACCACTCAATGTCGCAGTTGACATCGTTCTCATCATCAAAAAGTCGAAGGTGTGGTTCCGGACGGCAAGAGAGATTGGGATTCAATATATTCACATTTTCCACCACGGTATCGTATATTGCATCCTTTCCGGCCTCCTGATCGGATGGACACGCGGACTCGCGCTCTCATCCCGTCTTCATGCCGCGAAGGCATGCGAAACCCGGCTCCTTCTCAGGCCAACTTCACAGCCCCATCATGCCTCTTATACCCATCCTGAACAAAAGATACAAACGGCGGCGCGTAGGTGACTCGATATTTGCTTCAACCTGATACGATGAAATAGCCGCGTAGGACCAACCGCAGTGCTGTACCCTTTGGCGATTTTACATTTCAGATGCGGCCGGGGCGACCGCCCGGCCCAACCGTCCGACCCGACTCTTTTTGACCACGACCTCCCACCTCAAAGGCCCTCCGATCGGCCGTAGAGGAACACCTTACCTTGATGGCCAAAATATCCGACCATGATAGTGGAGATTCCGACGAAGCGAAAAAGCCCACGTGGGCCCCTTCGTACGGCCGCCGTTCCGGCTTCGCCTTCCGCTCCGCCATTACTTCATCGCCATCTGTCTGCTGGGAAAGAAACCCACCAGGGTGGGCGGCCTGGCCCTGGACGCGCTTCACCAGACTGCCAAAAGGCAGATTGCACAACGGCCCTTTCTGAGGCCCATCATGTGTGGTTTTGCCGCGGCGCTTCGAAAACTCAGGATGTCCTCTGCCCCGCTCAGTGAGGTGACACAAGACATTTCTCAGCTGGGACTCTCACCCCAACTTCGCTTCAGCTCCCCAAAGACGCGCTATGTAGGAAATCCAAGTCGAGTTTCCTCCGCTGTAGCTACCCGTCTTTCACCCGTTTCAGGCGCACTCCTATTTCACTTCATTTCATTTCCTCATTCTTTCCTTCAGCTGGCACGCGACATCTTCAAATTCTGTATATCATGATACTCATCTTCAACTTCCTCACTCCAGTTGGCTTCTCTCTCAATCTTCTTCTCCAGATCTTCTTCTCCAGATCTTCACCTCTCACAATTTTCACGTTCTATGCTTTCTTTCTTTGTTCATCTTGACGTGCGTACCCGTGTTGTTTCAACTTCTCCGTCCCATCCCATGGATTTTCAGGTACCAAGTGGGAAGCCACTCATCTAACGTCATGCTGTGCGACTCACCCACGCGCTTCTTCCTAAAGATCTGTCCTGTCCCGAATTCCCCAAGTGAAGTCCCTAGCTCTCGGAGTCGTGTTCTGGAAATCATTAGGTACATACCACGACGGGGTCATGCTATGGCTGGCCGCCCTGTGTCAAGTGTCAACACCGAGGCTATGGATCTGCTCAGCTTACCTGGGCTTTGGCCAGCTTACATACGCATCTTAAAGTTGTTCCAAGATGTCAAATGAAGTGGATTGACGTGTCGCTTTGACTGGTGGTTGCAAAGGTGAGGAAAATGGTGACGGGGAGGCTGAGTTTGGACTGCGTCCGATCCTTCCGCTCGCCGCTCGCCAGATCACCTATACAACCTACATATACTACATAATTATACTACACTACTCCGCAGCGTATCACGGGTCACGGTAGCATTGATAACCTAGGTACGCTACGAATAGCAACACGGAGATTTCACTCGTCGGTTGCTTTTACCGAAGTGACCTTGCCCAGAAGTTTAGTCGCTACTGCCAATCAAGCAGTCGCTTGTATCCAGGGCGATCGCCAACTCACCAAGAGCACCCAATAGCATCCCCCTGCCTTACACTACTACTGGTAGCGGGTGTTGATCGTTCACCTGAAATTTACCGTTCCAGCGAACGGTAGGATTCGGAGTTGGTCTTGGAAATGCTTGGAGCCTTTGGGCGGGCGGTTAAAAAGATAATGGAAATGCTTCGGAGCGACCGCAGCAAACCGCTCCGAAGTCCGGATGTATAGGTATCAATGCTGTTTGAATAGGTTGATGAAGTGATAAGACCAACGAACTATGACGATCAACAAGTGAAGAGAAAAGGCGTAGGTAATGTAAATAATCACTCATCACTCATCACATCCCATCAGCCACATCCATGTGTTTGATAGTTCACCTAACCGGCAGGCCTAGCTATCGAAACCAGCAACCAACAGCGCAGAAAAAAAGGCGTCACAATACAATTTCCTGTTCTACTTTTTCAACTTCTTCCATCACGTCACGATCCTTTTCAGTTTTCACAGCTTTCATAATCCAAAACAATTTGCTCAAATGCGAACATACCTCTCTGCTGCAAGGGACAAGAAAACTAAACGTTCCTTTGATTAACTACCACACCCTTACTTACTTGACCCGACCCAGCCATAAAAACAACAACCACACCAACAGCCCCAAAGAGGCCAAGACTCAGGTATCACCAACCGACACCCACCCGCTTCTGACACAGCACTAGCACCAGCGTACAGCACTGCACTCGCTCCTTTCCGTTCACCAGAGCCAGAGGTGAGTATCGCGACCCAACATCAACACCACCAACCACCACACACACAGGCAACTCGTCTTTGTTACACAGCCTGAACAGCCAGCCAGCCAGCCGAAAGGGATCACACAGCGGCCTGTTATGGCAGCGTGCGGTCTCCTCTATCAAGTATGGTAATTGTATAACCAGAGCTGAGGTCCCTGCACTCTTCCGTCCGCATCGCATCGCATCCCGCTCCTTCGCCTTCGCCGCCATTGAGAACAACGCTCCACTTTTCGTTTTGTTTCGTTTCCACTTCCCAGCGATCCCCAATTCCACGTTCTAAATTCAGGCGCAATCCACATATCCACACATCCCTATCAAAGAAACGAGATCAACAGGTCACAAAACACTCGTGGCTTGGCGTTTTCTTCCGTCGCAAGCAATTGGCCCTTGTTGGTCGGGTCCTGAGGTGTCATACAGCAGCTACAGTAGCGGGGCTCGCCCATGACAAAAAAGACGGCAGTCCAGCCACTACCACCATAAACAGCCAGAACACCACGAGACCATCACCGAAAGTAACATTTTTTTATGGCATCTACTGCCCAATTTCGTCGGCTTCTAATTCCGTAAATTTCTGCAGTGGTTTCGGTATTCGGGCTATCCAGAGATTTATTATGGTACTGGTTTCGTGGTCTCCTGTCTGATCCTGGTGCTAGTGCCTGGACTGCCATCTTTTTTTTCATGGGCGAGCGGGGGTCTAGGTAGCGGCGGAGCCCAGAGGGCAGCTATGCCAGCAAATTAGCGAGTGTATTTTAACAAACCCCCAACGAACACGCACAGCCCGTCGAGCCCGTCAACCCGTCAACCCGTCAGTTAATAGCCCGTCCGTTGAACACCTGAACTGTGACCTTTCAATGTGTGTCCAGCGGTACTACCGTTGTAGTGCAAGTGGTACAGTACCTGCTGCTACGCCGTTAACGCCTCTCGCCCGCCTCTGCCTTCCCGCCTGCTCGGCTTGTTAGGTTACAGTGGCAGAGTGGTGGTGAACTACGCCCCTGTCCTGCCTTGGCCTTCTTGGCCTTGACCTGGGCCCCCCTGGGCCCCCTGGGCTTTCTGGCTTTCTGCTGGCTGGCTTTGTGTGGAGGCACCGCAGCAGAATGAAACCAAGCACCACAAGCGAGGGGGCAGATCTCCCATCCGTATCCATCTATTCTCCCACAATTTTCCCGCATCCGCTTGGAAGCACAAGGACACACTGGAGACTTATTTTAGAAATATACGTGTATATATACAAAGGTACTACCAAGGAAACTCTCCTTGGCTTGCTTGACCTTCTTTCTTCCTTTGCTTTACTTAGCACGACTCAGTGACGGTACTAAACGCAGAAACCTCTTAAGAAATACAACAAAGAGGAAAGACGAAAACAACGAGCCAACAGTTCTTCTTCATACGAGGTTCAACAGGGAACAAAACAACGGCAGTGCAACAGGGGGTCAATTTCAACAACTTACCTGACGAACCGGACTTTATCCACATCCCATCCACATCCCATCCACATCCCATCCACATCCCATCCACATCCCATCCACATCCCATCCCATTTCATCAAATTCCCATATATCCCAACCAACGGCGGAAAGTTTGATTGGAAGGACAGCGGACCGACGTCAATCGAGTTGGGTGACGCATTCGGGTATTTTCGAGGGTTCTTCGAGGAAACGTTGGAAACAACAAAAACAACAACGAAGAGGTATGTTGTTCGCTCCCCTGTTATTTCGTTTCACCTGTTGGGTCGCACACGTGGAAGTTGGTCCTCCTCCCAAACGCCACCCAAGGAACCGGGGACAAGGTCTCTCGAAATGTTTGTTCCCCTTGCATACATAGATAGACGGAAGGATTCAGACTGCCCGGCCGACCGTGCTTGTGCTTGGGTTCGTTCAGCTTTGATTTAAAGTTGTCGTCTTCCGCTGCCCCCGTTCACTTCTTTTCTTTTTTGTTTTGGTTCTCTACCTTCACTCAATCCGTCAGTCAGTCACTCGCTCAGCAGCATTCAAAGGGAAGACAAGAAAAGGGTCGCACAGACTAACATCGAGACATCGCACCAGACGCTGCTTTCTGTCAGCATTATCAACCTAATCGTCGATTATCAGCAATAAACCACCATCCAAAATGCGTACCTCGGTAGCTCTTTCCCTCCTCGGCGCGGCCGCTACTGGTGTTGCTGCCCAGAGCCAGAAGCCTGTATGTTGTCAACATCAACCATTCTACCTATGACTACACCGACATAAGAAAGCTTCCGAATACTAACGATGCGGTTGTAACAGCTCCCCACAGCTGTAGCTGTCAACAACAATCCCGTTGGTCTCGTTGCCGAAGCGGTCCTTCCTGGTAACAACATCAAGGGCAAGGTGGTCGTCAAGTCTGGCGATGGCGGTGTTGGAACTCAGTTCAACATTGAACTGAGCGGTATCCCTGAGGATGGCCCCTTCAGTATGTTCCCGACATAGCCCATCTTTGCCCGATAGGAAAAGGGGGACTAACCTGTTCACAGCCTACCACATCCACGTCAACCCCGTCCCGGAGAACGGCAACTGCAGCGCCACGCTCGCTCACCTTGACCCTACCGAGCGCGGCGAAGACCCCGTCTGCGACAAGAGCAAGCCCGAGACGTGCCAGGTCGGCGATCTGTCCGGCAAGTACGGCGCCATCACCAAGGGTCAAACCACCTTCAGCGCCAGTTACCTTGACAAGTACGCGTCGCTCGTTGAGGGTACGGGCGCCTACTTCCTCAACCGCAGCATCGTGTTCCATTACCCCAACAAGACGAGGATCACCTGCGCCAACTTCAAGATCACCAACGCCGGGTCCGCCCCGCATCCTTCGGAGTCGGTCAGCGATGATCATACCGTGACTGTGACCCAGACCGGCCCCGTTTCGCTTCCAACCAACGGCACCGGGATCTCGAGCGCTGCCCCTATCGGAACCAACCCGGCGCAGACCACTGGGGGCGCTCCTTCGCCGTCAGGCACGATGCCTGTTGAGGCCGGAGCCAGCTTCAGCACGAGCTCCATGACCAGCGTGGTGGCCGCCTTGTTGGGCGGTGCGATGATGTTGATGCTCTAAATATGGGTGGGGAATGGTCGTTGTCGGAAGTCTTGGGGATTTAATGATGGGAAAATGGGGATTGCCTAATGGTTCATTTCTCGATTCCACCTTTTAGCTGTTCTGTTTTTTGTTATCGCTGGTCAGCGATCCCGTACGGTGTTTTGGGGAGTTTTATCATGGGGTTGCGGCGCATGTAAAAGCTATTAAGCTACGTACCTGAACACACATGTCCCTGATCTTCTTTGCATGCATGAGCAATGCAAGATCGAACCATCTAGATGGAGACTCTTATTGGTACTGTTGAACTTCGTGATGACGTTCTTGAGAGTGATCCACGCAAATACCGATGATGACACCCCGAATGTTTGACTGCTAATGCGTGATCGGAAGCTGGGAGCGATCATTTGGGGGTCGAAAGAGACTTTCCGGCTGTCAAGTCATGATAGAGATGGCACAAGCGATACCGTCCCAGACTTCCCAGCCGATATCCTCCCCGCCCCTCCCAGCCAGATCGTGAGGCAAGTGATGGTGAAAGGTTGGGTATAACATTTCGGCTAAAGATTCGAAGGGCGCTGAACAATCGTACACAAGTCAATAGGTACTTTGGTGTGCATATGATATATCTCGAAGAAAGCGCAAAGAGAAGGTCACTGATCCCTTCCCGTGAACTTTACCTCGGTAGGCTGTGGTAACCATTCTAGAGTCAGCCTTCCAACAAGTAGCTTCTCTCCACGGCCACTGTTCGGTGGTCCTAGTGTCCTTCGCGTCAATGGTTGGATGCGGAACAGCTTCCCGCACAAATCTTGCCAAGCCTTCTCAGCCGTCATAATCGTACGAGTCTCAGGGCCATCAGCGATTAACATCCGGTGAGGCACCGTTCCGTGATGGTGATGAAGTGAAGCTGGACCACGGCCTGTCATTGGATCGACCTTTGAGGGTGGCAGATTGAGGTTGTGGTGTGAAGTGTTTTGTGGTTGAGGATGTGTCGATAACATCGGGCCGCCGCAGGGATCTCCCTTTAACGCTCTCCACTAACCCAGTGCCCCGGGCTGCATTAGCCTTAAGGGGTCAGGGCGTGCGGAAAGCCCTTGTATGCGGGGCCTCCAGGGGGGGGCACTTAGCAGGTCGCTTATGATCGACCGCTAATGCCGATGAGGAAACCTCGACCTGACCCTAGCAGGGCGCGAACGATACAACTGCAACATCATCATCTCGATGTCAATACGCGATGTATCCACGGGTTCGTCGATGACCAGGGGAGTATGTACCGACGTGAACTCTAAAAGATGAAAGGCATCATCCTCCGGATTCGGCTAATCCCAAATTTTCAAACTTCACCCACGATGGTCAAATGTTCGGGTAAAGTACCTTTACACGCACCTGCGAATACCAAGTTAGCCCATTAACAGACGGCTAATGGTTCTTGAAGAGGGACATAGCTGGGATGGGTCGGTCAGACTCGGCGGTTTCTTTGCTTCTTCAGCATACAACTGCAACTTCATTTCACTTGGCTCTGCTCGAGTGGCTTCGCCATGGCGATGTTCCTGAACCCACCCGCTATGTTTTTGACGTTTTGGCGTTGTGAATTCTCCGAGCTGCGACCGGTTAATGACACAGCCAACTTGTGCTGGCTTGTCCGCCTTGCGTGTCCA
Source organism: Sordaria macrospora (assembly GCF_033870435.1). Lineage (NCBI taxonomy): Eukaryota > Fungi > Ascomycota > Sordariomycetes > Sordariales > Sordariaceae > Sordaria > Sordaria macrospora. Next base: position 7,764,082 of record NC_089371.1, on the reverse strand, counting down.
TTGGTTTAGCCATTTGAAGTTGGCGACTGGGGGAAGATATTGTTCATCGAGTCGGAGTTTCCCGGCGCAGATCCATGTTTCAACCCAGCTTTACAAGACTGTCAGAAACTTGGAAGGAACTCGAAAGATCTTGTTCGCTGACAGAAACATGCCCTGGTGACAGAACGTGGGAGAAACTGCTCGATGTAAACTCGCACTTTGGATTGTTTGTTCGCTAACGCACACCGAAACTCGAGAAGACAAGAGCTCCTTCGACTTTCACTCGCTCATCCGGTCACGCAGGATGGTTGAGGTGGTTACCCAAGGACGGGGTCGGCCCGCAGCTTCCACTTCCGCACACAGAGGGTAAGCTTTGCATTATAGTAGTTGACGATGTCAGCTGATAGGGAACCGGTGGCCTGGGGATAGCCAGCGCTAACAAGAGCCACCAAAACGCCATCATCTCACCTTGCAGCTGTTAGTGGCGTCTTCGATTCTGCACTGCAGGTGGTTCCTTCCTTCTGCCTCACTTCAACTGCGAGTTTGCCATGAGGTAATGGTCCCAATAGGAAGGAACTGATGACAATGTGTCTCATTCTCAGCCTCGAAGAGCTCTTACCTCCACCTTTATCAAAATGCATGACTCTTTCCCGGGGTAGTCTAGAGCCGACCTGGATTCCCTCAGTCTTTCCTACCGACATGCTGTGAAAAGGATACCCATGTCATGATCGACGGCGAGGGTTGCAATCTTCACCAATTGCCAAATCTAATGGACTTTACCTCACTTTGGCAACCTCTGCCATTCTCCAGCCGTATCATCTCATTCCTCCCATACCATTGTCTACAGCCTCATTATATGTCTCACTTGCCCTCACCCTTCCAAGTCAAGAACGGATCCATACAACCCTGGAGACATCACCTCATTGCAGTCTACCTTACGGCCCAGAGACGCTAACGGTGTGTTTCGACTTGGGTTACCTCTGTCATTCAGTGCTATGGGATTAACTCGGAGTACGCTCAGCTATCGTGTGCTGAGCCATTGTTAGAAATACGGGCCACTGCACTGACAATCCAGCCAGCACACCGGTATTCGGTCAACGTCCGGACTCTTCCGCGGTCTCATTCCCCAACATACCTCGATCTTTAGCGAACTAGTAGTTACTTCAACGTCATGATCTTCATGCTTTGGTTAGGTCCAGCTGGCTGTGTAAATTATTGCTTGTTCAGCTGTGCTGAAAATCCTGATGGATTTCAACAACAACCAAAACAAGAAGAGGCAACATCAGGATAGTGTCTGAGCTCATGGTCTTTACCATTGCTCGCCGACATTACCATCTTTGCAGGATTAAGAGCTTGACCCGCCCAGGCTACGGCCCTGACGACCGTATCTACTGCTTTCCGGCTCAGGCTGTGTTGCCAGTTATCCAGCCTTCACTCTGCAGACAACTTCGCCTCGCGAGGTCAAACCCATCTTCCCATTGGCCATCAGCCTTCGTGACACAGATTTGCGGCTATTGCCCGTGTTGGCAGTCGATAGGATTCCCATGGATCAGGGTTCATGACCTTTGGGGTGCCAACCCATTGGACCAACTTCGCTCAGTCTGCCAACCAACAGGGCTAATATTGGAGGTCATCCTACGCTACCTCTATCATGTAACCCATCCCACGTCTTGGGGCTAAACTGAGACATCCACGCATACGGCATCACCTGGCAAGAGCTATCAAGATCATCATGTAACAGGATACACACGACAGCCAAAGGTGCGTGAAGCAGACCATCACATGAAGGAGTCGCATTGTTATCGCAACTGGGCTACTCTTGCAGCCTAACTCCGCTCTTCTGCTTGTTTTCTGGCATCAACGAATACAGTGGGCTGTGAAGCAACATCCTGAGGCTGATATAAACAGACCAGCTCAACTTCTTATCAGTATCAATAGGTCGGACACTGACCCGTTTTGCTATTAATGCATGCACCAACTACCACTCGAGGAGTGGACATACCTACAGTCCAAACAGCAGAAGGCCAGGATACTCTTAGGTCAAAGTCAAATCAATGGATATGTTCTGAACTTCAGATATCCAGAGACAATGACAACACTTGAGTGGTGAGGCTCTTCACCGGTTAGATCACATTGTGTACTGCGGACTTCAACGCTGACAAACTAACGAGGTCTCTCATGCCCCTGTTCATCTTCTCCATGAACACATGGGTACGTCCGGATGTGTGCTCCTGGATACCGGGGAGCAACATTGACCCACCCCTTTCGACAACACCCTCAGTTCAGATTCCCATTGGTTCTTCGTTCCAATACATTGTCTCTGGCATGACATCCGGTAAGCATGGAGAAGAACTCCATGTGTGCTTGGATTTAGACTCCATCGAGATTCGTTTGCTGCCCGAGAGGAACAGTTCGCTGTTCATCGTTCGTGACGCTGTCCCCGCTTCCGGATATGGTAGCGGTCGACGTCACTGGTTGAGTGATATCAGCCCTTGAGTCTATCCTTTTCCCATCTGGTAAGTAACTCCATCGTGTCGTTCAGCTTGTCATGTTGATGGCGCTCTCTCAACATACATTTGTGGGAAAACACTATGCTGGCTCACGGGGTATGATAGCCGAACCTTCGGATAGGGGAAAGACACACCCGCACAAGATCCTCTCATAAACTAGGAAGGTCTTAGCCTTGGAGGTCAAGTCGTCTTCCAGGAGTATTTAAGATAGTCTAGATGCCCTCTTTTATGATATCAAGCCGGACACAAATTCCTGATCATCACATCACGCCATTACCATTGTCTTATTCACCATGAGCCGTCTCAATCTTCTCAACCGCCTTTCCAAGAAAGGACGAGAACGTCATGCTGTTAATACAACAAGCGATAGCACTAGACCATCAGAGGAGGATAAAGCATCATCCGAATACTCGGCTCTGACCTCTATCCACTGTAAGGAGACACTAAACCTTGTTGCCTTTTCCCTTGTTCTTCTTTTTCACTCGCCCTCATATGCCAGGAATTATGCACTGTACTTGAGCTAACATGTAACCTACAGTCCCTTTTTCAAGTACTAAGCGTCTCACTTTGGCTGAGTCGCCCTATGACAAGCCAGTGGAAATGATACGCAAGGAAGAGTATTCTCATATGAACAATGGTAATTCCTTCCTCTCTTCATCCGTTTGCTCCATCTCTATCCCGCCTGCTCGTTCTCGGCTACAGCCTAACAATGAATAGGCATCTACCTCGACCACAGCGGCACAACCATCTACGCCCAATCGACCGTCAGGCGCTTCGCTCATAAGATGAGCACCAACCTCTACGGCAACCCCCACTCCGCCAACGAGCCCGCCAAGTTCTCTGGCGACATGGTCGACTCGGTACGCGAACAGACCCTCCGCTTCCTCGGCGCCGACCCGCGCCACTTCGACCTCGTCTTCGTTGCCAATGCCACCGCGGCCATCAAGTTAGTGGCCGACTCCTTCCGCGACCTCGCTGAGCAGACCCGCACCGGCTCCTTCTGGTACGGCTACCATCGCGACGCACACACCAGCCTTGTCGGCGTGCGCGAGTTGACCAAGGGGCCGCACAGCCACAAGTGTTTTGAGAGTGACGCCGAAGTCGAAGAGTGGATCGAGGGGAGAAATACCTTTGGCCAACCATCCGGCAGCCTTGCTCTCTTTGCCTACCCCGGGCAGAGCAACCTTACAGGACGCAGACTCCCTCTCGCCTGGGCGGGCAGGATCCGGCACGACAGGACGAAGAGGCTACGCAACACGTACACCCTTCTGGATGCTGCCGCGCTGGCCATGACCAGTCCCATGTCATACGTTTTCGAAGATCCCGATACTGCACCGGACTTTACTTGTGTGTCGTTCTACAAGGTTTTTGGTTTTCCAGATGTGGGCGGCTTGATCGTCCGTAAGGACTCCGGCCACATCCTCGCACTGAGGAAGTACTTTGGCGGAGGCACCGTCAGTTTGGTCAGTACAATTGGAGGAGCGTGGCATCTGAGCAAAGGGCTAGAAACCAACAACACCCATGAGGTTGGCGACGAGCAGCACGCCGGCGGCTTACACGAGGGTCTGGAAGACGGAACTCTACCCTTTCACAGCATCCTAGCCTTGGGAGAGGCAATCGATGTTCACAAGGAATTGTTCGGGAGTATGGAGAACATCTCTGCTCATACGTCTTCGTTGGTCAGGAGGCTGTATCAAGGGATGAAAGGGATGCGATATGAGAATGGTCAAGTGCTCTGCAAAGTCTATCACTCTGGGGACGAAGACCTTTGGGAAAACGGGAAGGGTGACGAAGTGTATGGTGATGCGAGGGTGCAGGGCGCTACGGTGGCGTTTAACGTGTTTAGGGAGGACGGGACATATGAGAGTTATGCGACGGTGGAGAAGATGGCGAATGATAGGGGGATTTATGTGAGATCTGGTGGTGAGTTGGCCTTTACTTGCTCCTGGTTCTTCTCACCTGATGAGATATACTGACGCCGTATGTCTACATTTCTAGGCGTGTGCAACCCTGGAGGAGTATTCACAGCTCTTCAGTATGAGCCGTGGCAGTTGAACCGGGCCAAGTCCGCTGGTCATCATTGTGGTTCTAATGGTTTGAGCGTCATCAATGAGCTTCCCACGGGGTAAGTTCATTCTTTCATTCTTTCCCTCTTCCCCTCTTTCCTTTTCTCACCCTAAGCTCTCCCTGCACCCTACGCCGCATCAAACTCACATCCCCTTTTCTCCCTCCAATAGCATCGTCCGCGCAAGCCTAGGCGCAATGAGCACCACCCAAGATGTCGACGTCTTCCTCGCCTTCCTCAGGGAAAACTTTCTTCTCGAGAAAGGCCTTCTTCCCGCAAAGAAGAAGGCCAATGCCAATGTCAAGGTCAAAAGACAAAATCATTTGCTCGACACTATCTCTTCAGCAGCAGTAGCCGCTGTCTCCATGACTACTGTGACCGCCGCGAGGGGGGACCGGACTGTGACAGGAACAGGAACACAAAACACAGTCATTTTGCCGCCGAGTCCAACTCCTACTACCTTTGGGGAAGAAGGAGTACCAGTAGTGGTGATGAAGCCAAAGATTCTGGAGAGAATTGGGAGTGCTATTTCCGTCTGAGGGGAAAGAACGTTCGATTGAGATGAACGGTAATGGTATTTTTTTATATTTTTTTTTATATTTTTCATTGGAGGACGAGTTAGGCAGGCAGGCAGGGAGGGGATGGATTGACAGTAATGTTTTCATGTTATGGCGCGCTAGGGGGGCGACCGGCGGGGATGTTTAATTGATGTTCGCGCAGGGAGCGAGCGAGCAGGGCCATCTTTCGTTCCCATTTTTTGTTGTCCTCAATACTCTTTTTTCATTTGACCCCCATCCTTTTCTCTCTCTAAGACTGTCGCAGCCATATGCTAATTGTATAATCCGGCCGATCTGTGAATCTCTGTGCCGTTTGGCTTACTAGTCCCGAAACTCGTATCTAAGGTATCCATCTAAAACTTCAAAATCCCTATCCCCTCCCCTGGTGCATAAGGTAACTGAAATGATGGGCGCCAGCATCAGCGACAAACAAATTTTGTGTTTGAATCTTCTTCTTCTTTCGTCACCTGTGACTAACTTGAACAAGCTCACTATGACCATGAGCTAGTCCGGCAAGTGTACGGTACGTACGTAAGAACTTGCCGAACGCACACTTCACGATCACTAAATACCATATATGATACTTTCGATAATTGTCTTTCACGCACTCCAAGAGTCACTCACCGATAACACACCTCCTAGTCCAGCTCACTCAACGAAAGATCTGTTTACCGAAAACTCATAACCCGAACCTCCCGTCGTCGACATGTTTTTACCTTATCTTATTACCGCCCAAATCACATCACATGTTTGTAAAACTGCCTCTACGATTGAGCCAAAATCGAGCGGTATTGGATAGACCGTTCCATATTCGGAATTTTCTTACGATCATTGACTGGTGTTGCAAGAGGGATTGACAGTCATGTCATACTCAAGATCACTACTGGTATGTGATCATAGATTTCTCTTGTTTTGGTGCTCATTGACGCTATAATTACATAGTGTCTACACTGTCATGAGAAATGCGATGTCTCGCTAGTTCTAGGCTTTCTTTCATTCGATGCAATTGGAGCCGGTGGGCCCATTTTATACTCTCCTATACAAGGTGCTGGTCAAGGCACTGTGAACAACAACTGGTCCGATGGTGTAGTTGGTTATCACGTCAGTCTAACACACTGAAGGTCCCCAGATCGAGCCTGGGTCGGATCATTCCAGTATTCTCTTTTTTTGCGATTTTTGTATTTTCACTCGGACTTGGTTCTGTGTATATGGGAGCCCTGCGACTTTCTTTTTGGCTGCAAATATCATCTTAGTCTCTGGCATACTCCTGAATGTGGTGCAAAAGTTGGGTAGCTTATGGTAGGTACCTTCCCTTGACCTTTTGCGGTTCACTCATCTCACATGTGTTCTTTCCTTTGGTTTCCGGGAGTTGCGTTGAGCTTCATTGCAAGCACAGAATGTATTCTCTCTCGATACCTCCTTTGATGACATGGTACTTTGGGGGGGGGGGGGGGGGGGGGGGGGGGGGGGTTTTCAATTTTTTCAATTTTTTCATTCATTTTTGGCAGTTTTTGTTTCTCTTTCCGCTTTCACGGGTTTGTGATTTTATTCTCTGTTATTGTGAATCCAAGCGGACGGACATTCTCAACTATCCGCGATGCGAGTGTTTTACTCGGCGTCGTGATCGCTCATCAGAGGTATGATCGATTAACATGATTTTCCTTGTTTTCTTCCCCTTGTTAGCTGTTTCGACTCACTCCAGTAATAACAATGCTTCTGCCTCGGGTGATGATGAATACGTGCAAACATCGCAATCACCCAGCACCGTGTCTTGTTGGCTTCTCGGTGAGTGTCAAAATCGACTAGGCAGGTTTTGAGCAGGGCAGGGAAACAACAAGCATTGTTGTCTGGGGCCTCTGATCTGTGTACTGGCCAACGTTAATGGCATTCATCACGGTTGAGGAGGTCCAACAGACTTCTTCCTCCGTCTGCTAACACATAGTGCGGGATCGAATCGAGGGCAAACTGGGGCAAAAGAAAGGGAGGAGAAACGGGGGTGCGAAATCGTACTTTACATGGAAATATGGCAGACGCTGTGTTGGGTGTGGAAGATGCCAATCCGCGGACCGGCTACCAGCAGCATCACATTGCAGGATTTGGTAGGGGGTAGGGTAGCCTTTCCTTAACGGTTTTTGACCGGTTCATTTCTTTTTGCGGAGTTCGGAGATCTTTGCGGCGTCTTTTGGATCGCTTTTGGGAGATGTTTGGATGTTGGGAGGATCTGCCAACCGCAAGCCAGTAAGAAGAACCAAAAAAGCAAGGGCAACATATGAAATATGACAAGTCGTTCTGCCACCAACATCCCATCATCCAGGCAAGGGGCTGATGACAAGGACAGCGGTAGTCGCCCTCGGCAGGACAGGGTATCTAATGTCCGCATGCCAAGCAAGAAAAATGTTGTTTTCTAGTGAGCGAGGGAAGCTTTGTCGACACGTCTCGTCAGGTCTGGCGTCATGCATGACAAAAAAGGGGTCTTTTTTGTTGCATCTAGGAAGCTTCACCGGAACCTCCCTTGCTTTGTTAACATCGAAAGCATCGAAGAGATTGTTCACCATGAATTAGGGGCGAGAACCGACAAGAAGCACGCGCGTATGAGGTAGATGAGTGTTGGTGTTGTCAGAGCTATGTCCACAAAAACAAGGGAGCATGGCAGAAACAATGACCTTTCATGAACCAGTGGCAAAGAGCAATTACGGTGATTGTGGTCCGCACAAATTGGTGCGACCGAGAGAGTCTGTGAACCCATTCGCAAGTTCGCATGTCCTTCAAGGGTTCTCAGGAATGTGTTTGCCCGGTATTACGCATCTGATGTTGGTGAAAGACTGCAGGATAGCCAAAAAGAATTCGGGACCGAGAGAGGCCGGAGCCTGGCTTGTCTGGTTACGATTCCGGTAGTCGTTGAATGATGGGGTGTTCAAAAGTGGTCACTATCTCATGTATGTTAGCTCTATGGTCGTCAAAACCACTCGAAATGGTCGATTGGTTGGGCCTCTTCCTCACGATCGTCACCCCTTCGGTCATCTTCATGCCTTGAGGCACAGCTCACACCGGCTCTGCAACATATCCTATAATAGCCATATTACCGCACATAGATACAGTGGAGTGACGCGGATGGGTAGTCGGCTCACAAGATACTGTGTTGAACTGCCATCTTGGTGCTACTTCTACTGTTTTTTTAATTTATTTTTTAATCGACGGGGCTGCGTTGTAAGCCAGGGACAGATTCCATAGCAGATGGCGTTTCATCTAATGGCTCAGGAGACACGATGGCAACATGTGATATAACAAGTTGGAAGCAAGCGGAAGCGGTTTGTTAGTTCGCTGCTTTTGCCGCAAGTTCCGTAAGCTCTGCTGCAATCGTGGACGAACTGTCGACAGAAAGGGAATGATTCCGGAACAACAGTTTCAGGTTTTGTAGGGCTGTGGAATGGAAGCCGATAGAGAAGAATTTCCAACACTCTCGCCCTTCGTTCTGCAAAGCTTCGGATATTGTCAAACAAGCTCCGGAGGTCGTTGCACCATCGGCATCAGCAGCATACTAGCTCGGACTAGCTCGAGAAGAGGTTTGTGTGTTCTTGATATTTCGAGATGCGCCAAGTATGCTCCTCGTGTCGCAAGAAAACAAGCTTTGGCGTTTGCTGCCGGAAAGATGACCATCGTCAAGGTAAGATAGATCAAGGGAAGATATTGAATTGCAAAAAGTCAATACCCGTGCTGTAAGATGACTGTCCACAGAGTTTGCAGAGGCCGTCCCTGGCCTAGTCGCCATGGAGTTGTGTGGCCGTAAGCACGTATTAGGATATTTTGGCTAAAGGGAGAAAGTATCAGTATCGTCGCTGCAGTGACAATGTGGCGTAATTAAACCAGGGCGATCTGGATATGACCGTGGCTTGCCATATGTAGCTGAATGGTTACGAGATGTATAATGGAAAGTGTATTGCTGGGATCTGGACTGTAGAAAGATCGCTTGATCGGAAATGGAGAGCTTGATTGCCGGTTGCTGGATAATATGCGAGGAAGAAACCGAGAGGAAAACATACTCAACAAGTCGTGAGCGAACCCTTGTCGTTGCCAAGGCTCGTCTGCCACACGCTCGAGGAAGATGAACCGAACATCCGACGATAATAAAGCGCTTGTATGGCCGTGCAGGAGACCCGCTCGAGTGCTCTAGGACCAAACTGAGTGGACAGATGGTCGGGTTTCTGTGCGGATTTTAGTTTGCGAGGTGTGAGCGCAGAGAGAGGTGGTCGATGGCGCTTTGTTGAGGAGATATCACCAACATCAAGCCCTGGAGGTTTTTTCACAATTAGCGAGGCTTGTTACATTTTTCTAACGGCCGCAAGCGCGCAAGAGCGTCTAATGCCTGGAAATACCGAGCTGGTAGCCAGCCGCGGCGGCAAGTGGACAAACCTAAGCGTGCCGCGCTCATCGGGACAGCTAGGGCTGAGCGGAACAGGCCGTGTAGCGTCACGGTAGCCGTTGCAGGGTCGCGTTTTGCGGGAGGGTTCGGTGGGTTACCTGTCGCCTGCTGTCGTGCTGATGTGGAGGTGTCTAGATGTGTCTCGTGGAATCAAGCTTCTTGGGTGTTTCTGGCTGTCTCACTGTCTTGTCGGCCATGTCGAGTTTGGCCAGCATACGAGGGTATACCTAGTCAACCGTGTGTGCGAGATGACTGCGCCCTTGAAGGCGCGCGGTTACTAATCAACATACCTCTTCATATCAGCCAAGGACCGAATACAACCAAAAGGTATAGTGCCGTGCAAGGTTAGATGACACGGGGCATCGCCAAGTGGCCAGGTAATGGAATGGAAATCGTATACCAATTGTCGTCGAAAAGAAGGACGTCGCTAGTGACTCGACAGCCTTGGTGGCGTACATTTCCTTTTGACAGAGCTTAAACAGGATTCGGAAAGATGTTCGTTTTCAACATAAGATACTGAAGCGACTGTTGATTTAGCCAGTAGAAGTCATGTCAGGGTTTGGGAGTTGAGTGTCCTCGTTGGGTTTCACCCCACATCGAGTCCCAAACTTCACCCTCGACATTGCGTCACACCGGAATCCAATTCATTCGCGCTCTTGGTTGTCGCCTGTTGGGTGGCGTGGCGGCCCTGACTCCTTGAGGCAGGAGCACCTATCTCTCAGACATTTTTCTGCATGAAATTTAAATGAGGGATGAGGAGGAATTGTCAAGAGAAACCAGGGAGGGAAAGAGTGGTCGTCCCGATTCCACTTCTATTCGGACCGGAGTGAGTCTGGATATCCCACAGGGCAGGTGCAAAGAAGAACTGCAACCAGGCAGGATGTCCAAGCGAGTTCCATACCAAGGTACCTCTGCACCTTAAATGAGTGTACATGTACCTCTGCCTTATCGCTGTAGCTCTGGGCTTTCCTTTCTTTTCCTGCAGCTGGGTACGTGCTTTCTACTTTGCCGGCAGGTACGCAACGGACCGAGCCAGCAGGAACATCGTGACCCCGATTTCACTTCAACTCTGCAAAGTGCGAAAATATCTCTTTTCAGTCCATCATTCATATCGTATGTATGAACAGTGAAGTCATCGATCGCTTCAACCGTACACGCTCAGCAACATTGTCCTGAGCCGTCACCACTATCGCGAACCCTGACAATAAAACATGGGCGGTTGTCCGGTTATTGCTGCACTGGACGACACAAGACCGGCCCTTTTTCGCACGTCATTTAACCAAGCACACCCAAGCAGCCATTGTTCTCGACCGAGACTTGGTTGATTGGCTGTAAACCGGACCCTTGGCGGCGATCAATCTCCCATCGACACATTGCTTGCAAGCGCGCTTGTATGAAGAGATCTGGGTTGATCCCATTTCACCCATGTCGGAACGGAGACGTCCCCAAATCCCTAGAAGAGGTAGTTAGAGGTCAGCAGTGAGTTTGGGCTTCCATCTCCCTCGTTTTGACACCATATGATACCCTTATTAAGCTCGATTTATCCCTTTGTTGAGACCGTTGGTTGACGGGTTTCCCCAGGATGCAAAAGCTTGTTACACAGACCGACAGGCCAGGATTGTTATCGGGTATGCTGACCGTTGAGTTAAGCATTACTGCCCAAGCCATGGACTCTGCTTGAAAGATAGCGTGCTGTCGCTCACCGGTCTGTTAGCCCAAGCCTCTGACGATATAGGCCACACTCGGTTGCTGAGCAGCAGCTGTTTCCAGGCCTCGTCCGACATACTTCAACCTCGGAAGACTGTCCTCAAGGCGTCCATCAAGACGACCCTCTCTCGGGGATGCGGCCCTTGCAGCGTTACAGGATCGCAGGGAAGCTTCCATGGCTCCCAATGCGACCCAACAGAGCGCTATATACTCGCCGGCATTTTACCAGCTTGAGTGTTATTCAGCGATAGCAGCATCTGCCATATCACTGCGCAAGTGCCAAATGGCCAATATCGCACTACACTCCAGTGTCGCAATGCAACTGGAGCAACCGGTTCATGAAAGAAGAGAGACCAAGAGCAATCCTGGAAAGCCGCGAGATTGGCTAAAATCATCGTCTTTTCCGAATATCAGGCCCCATCCTGTTACTACGACAGATACAAAATGTCTCCGAGAACCTTTCAACTTGCTGATGCAAGGTACGGTAACGACCTTTATGACACTCGTTAACAGTCTGGCCCAGGCTAAAAGAGACATGCATGAAGGTACTAAATTGCAGAAGCGCATCATGTACCATGGTAAGTTTCTCGTCTGTTGCTTACATTCAGTTCAGAAGCCCGCGTCAGAGGGTCCAAGTTAACACATCAGGACTCACACTCCTCTGCCACGTTGCTAAAGGGTCGACGGGTCCTGATAGGTACCTTACTCCGGGCTAGCATAACATCTCCCCGACGGATTGTGTTCTTCCAGACAGGAATGACCACACTGATATCCGTCCCGGCGCAAAAGAACCCCAGCATAATACGAGACGGGTGCAAGTCGACGATTTACAAAAGCCACGAGCATGACACTTTGGCTGACTAGTGGAAGAATTGAACAATCTTTTATCAAACGAAGGACAGCTCCAACTGCAAGACTGCAACAACGTGGCCAAGGATAGCGGACAGGGGAGGATTACGCATTCTTGGCATCTCTACAAAGTGGTGTGGCTTACGAGACGCTTGCCTCCAAACGGGAATGATCCCAGGGCTCAGACAGTCCTCAGCCTATCATGGCAGTCACAGGTATGTGATCCTTGACATTTATTTGCAGACGTGCCAGGGATAAGCGGGGTTTTTTAGCCTGGCAGGGGCGCATTCTTTGTCGAAAAGTCCACGATAACCTTCCAGGACAATGTCTTCATGGCTACTCTGACTGTTGAACAAAGGACCGAGGTCAGGCTCCGACACGCAGGCCTCGCGCAGACATCCACCACGAAACGCTCGTGGCCACTATCCGCAGGCTCCTTTTCCTTTACTGAACCTTATCTGGGTTCCCCTGTGAGAGGACCAACAACATTGACACAGCATCACAGGCTTTCCCCATATGATCAGCTTCCATGTCAAAATCTGAGCACTCTAAGATCTGATCCTGTTCGCGGGACCCTGCCCTTCCCACCGGATGCCACTCTTTCGTGCATGATCCTGACTATGGTCAACAAGGGTGCGAGGCTCCAGCAAAGCATCCTAAGTATGCAAGTCATCTCAGCGTGTTCTTTGGAACGCGCCTAGTGGCAACAAAGAAACTTCGATGAGTGGAGGGAGGGGCGCAAGGCAACGCTTGGTCAAAATCATTCCAGCGATATACGCAGGAAAGGGGTCGAGCCAAGTATATCCGGCCAAGCATCTTCTACTGTGCCTGAGACATCAAGTACCACGCTTGAGTATTCAGGTACCCTGCAGCCGTGGCAGCTGCGTGTAGGTACTCACTTCCGGGTGCAGGGGTACGACAGCGATATTAAGGGATGACTGTCGACCATGGAAAAGGTACCTCGTGCATATACAAACTCGTTGCCAAACGTCGATGAGTCCACCAACGTGGCATCGACGTTGAGTGCAGCGTACCATGGCGCTCGGTAGAGGTGCTGCATCCCTCGAAACAATAACCGGAGTCTAGGAAGTCCAGGTCGGTTAATCAAGTTAGTGTTGGAAGCAATGGAAGGAAATAGAGTTTTCCTTCCGAAAACCCCGATGGCTGATCAAGGGGTGGTTGAATGTGTGGTGTTTCAGCCTTTAGCACTGGTCAAAGGGAGGTGGGCAAAGACGATGGTGGCCTCCGTCATTCCAAGGTAACTATTGTGGTTTAGTCCGCTTTCGAGAGAGCATCCCATCCACTGTCATGTAAGGACTTGGGGTGGGAAGACCCGTAGGTCTAGACTGACGATTCCCTTCAATTTCCTTTTGCTTCATGACACGGAAAGCCAGCAGTAATTAACATCAAAGTCACAGGCATGTCGAGTTGACCGAGCACCCGAATCTTTCGCTGGAACATGCCGTTGAAACCGTTACGGATACAAGCTTCGGGCTGCGTCCTCGTTCTCTTCCCTTGGCTTGTGATTGCCTAGAGCCATTTTTGGCTTCCTTCCATGTCCGGGTGCTTCATTGTCTGGCATGCTCCGATCCCAACAGCATTCAAACTCTCAAAGTGTAGTGCACTTTTCCTTGCCCATTTCCTCTTACGTTGCAAGTGGCAGAGTGACTGTACAAGGATTGGAGGAGTCCAAGAGGATAAAGGGATTTGGGAAAAAGGACAAGAGCCTTTAATATATTTCACGTTCTTTAATGGATGTGACCTTTCTATCCTTTTGCCCTTGTGCGTCGTCTCTTTGCCCAGTCTCGCCACTCCTTCTTGCATCACTTTCCACTTTGAGCTTTAGGCGGGCGTTGCCTTGTTCTTTTCAACCCAACACTCCCTCATTCTCCATTCAATCTCGATGCATTAAGTTGCATTGCTTCGCCTGGTCGACGGACGGTCGTTTCATTTCATCTTGAGACAAGTCCCTCCTTTTTCTCCCATTCCCATGACCCGCCTGCCTTCCAAACTTTACTTACATTCACTCGGACCTATGACGACCCCAGACATTGAGTTATTGTGACGAGCACCAGCCTCAGCAACCACTTGATCAGCACTCAACCATAAGCGTTCAACTTGGGACGCCTTTTCTTGTGCACCATCTGGGACCGGAAGCTCATTCGCTGCAAAAGTCCTGCAAATAAAAATCACAACAGCCGCCGCAGTCGGGCGAAAACCACGAAGCAGGGTCAGAAAAAGAAAGGAAAGCGCAGAGCGTAAAGACCACAACACCACCTCCAATCTTCCAATCACGGCTGTATCCGACCTTTGACAGCGCCTGCCAGGGCTCGTCGATCCTCGATATTCTGGCATATCAGCAATTTCACCTCTATACCGACTGCCGCTTACCCCGACCTACCGTCATATCTGCAACCAGCATTTTTGTGTGGCGTAGAAGCTGCTATATCACTCTTGTGTCGTCGGTCGCTTTGATCAAGCAGGGTCCCCCATCCCACTCGTCGACAAAACGCGGCTTGAGGTCGAACAAGCTGAATTAATCAGGACCTTCTCACGGCTTATTGCTCGTGCGTTTCCCCAGGATTAGCGAATTGCACCTCTCGTGGTATGGTATCAGCAGACATCTGGCTGAAGCTGAGTTACGCCCCAGCTTTTGGAGTTCTTCTTGACGACCACTACGATATAACTCGTACAGTCAACACCATATTAGCCGACGAACCTGACTGGGTCCCAGTATCGCTCAACTTGGCGCGGCTCCTTTGACATATGCAAGTAGCCGACGTCTTATAGCCAGCCGGAACCCTTCTCCACCTAGCCGGGTTCGACCGTTCCCCCCCTTGCAAGTTGCGACCGGGCATCATCGACTGAGTATTTCAACGCACAAGCACTATACGCTCATACCATACTTCCGCTTAGTAGTTGTTACCTCGACTCTGCTAATAGCTGGAAACGAGCAATCCAGCCTCCCGAACGACATCCAAATCCAATAGTAGGGCAACGTCCAAAAAGAGCGGCGGCGGAACCGGTTGCCTTGGCCACTTATCCTATTTTGGCCAGTACATAAGTATATCTTCACGATATACATAGGCTATCAAAACAGGGGTGTCTAGTCTTCCTCGCAACCTACGCGAAATCTTGTAGCTCCGGTTTCAGACCAAGCATCTCCTTGCTTGTGCATTTGAGCACGGCAGAAAGGCTCCCTAAACTGCAGTCAGCAGGCGCCGGCTTCCCCAGATACTACCCGCATTGCCCTAGTATACCTACAGGTAGGCATACCCATCAGATCATTGATATACTTCCCTTTCCTTTGGCAGTAACTCATGTCTTGGTGCTAGGTAACCATATTCAACATCTAATATAGCCCGACTCCTTGTTGCTGCGTCAACACCTTGCATCAGCATCTATCAGGGAGTTGCCGCTGCCACTGCTCTTCAGCCCAACCAGAACCAGAAAAGGGGGTGTGTCCAACGCCGCTCATATTGCTTTGGCCCTCTTATCCCGGCTGTCGCAAGTCCCAAGTTATTCGCCATCCTCATTGGCCCGCCTACTCGTTACCCGTTCTCTGGCTCATCTACTTCTGATTATTCGTAGAGGTACTTCCTTCACTTTCCCTTCGCATATTTGGAACCCAAATTGGTTTATAGTTATCTTTCCCCACAGTCTTCGACCAATATCCCAGGTTTCGGCATCTCAGACCACTCGCTAACCACGTTCCTCAAGGCCTTCGCACAAAGACACCCCAGACGCGGAGAATCAGCGCCGATCATTGAAGAACTACGGTATTTGGACACTCGGTCACAATCGACCACTACAACCGCAATTCCGGCCATTACCCGCTCTCCGCCATCTCTCGACATTTGGTGCTGAAACGTACGGCAACCCAGAGGTCCCCTGTCCAGCTACAAGAACGGCTCAGAGCAGATCGTTTGATGGCAACCGCCCATTCGCCCCTTATCAAATCCAAAGTCGAAAGCTGGTTATCAAGCAACTCCACTATATATCCTGCCGCCTCGTCAGTGCCCATGACAGACATAATGTCATTTCAGTATCCTCCGCCACCGCCCCAGAACGGCACAGATATGGATATCCAGCATTCGGGGTACATGCCTTATCCCGTTCCGCCCTCTGGGTCCTCAGGAATGGACCTTAGGCACAGCCCCGAGACTGGTAGAGATCGATCAGATTCCTACCCGTTCGCAACGAAGCCGAACCGTTCCATGTCTACATCGCAAACAAGCCAACCACCGCTCACACCACGCGACCCGACGACACCTGACCAGGGTCTTTCAGGGGACAAAAGAAGGAACAAACTCGGCTATCATCGCACATCTGTCGCTTGCGGTAAGTTCTAGCCAGGGCCAAATGAACTCTCTTTGGAAACGTTTGTACTGACTCTAAATGCAGGGCATTGCCGTCGTAGAAAGATCAGGTGCATCCCATCCCAAAACGACGTACAGGCTCGATGTGTCAACTGCATTCGTCTGAAGAAAGAATGCAGCTTCTACCCAGTAGACCAACAACCCCCGCAAGACACCCGACAGAAGTCGGTACAAAGGTCTTCTACCGGACCTAAAGTCACGTCCACATCTTCATCACCAGCGATGCAAAGCGGGATTCCCTCAGAAGTTCACGGTCATTCCAACTATCCACATTTGTCACTAGCATCAATCACGAACATGCCTCCCCCAATGAAGCCTTCAGGTACAGAAGATTACGCACCAGACTCCAAGAGTAGGTAAAAAAGCAAAAGGACAGACAGTGGCCCTTACTGACGAGTTTGGCAGTTCCCCCCAGCGCCACAAGCACTCGATCGTACGAATATGGTCAGCACGGTATGGCTAACTGGATGTCTCCTGACGCCGGTCCAAACACGTCCAAACCGAGCGACATGAACCCGAACTGGAGATCCTACCCGAGTGAATCCTCCATCACCCCCGCCTTTTCCCCTTACACGCCTCACGGTCCCCAATCCGCCACTTGGTCAGCAGCACCCATGGGCTCTGAGCCCTCGCGAGATGACCTGGCGTGGTCATCATCGGGCTATCCTGCCCCTCCCTCCCGCTCGATGTCTTTTGGCGGCGGTGGCGACGGGATGGCTAGCCAACAGGATCCTGCGACCTCGCAAATGGGTGGTGGTGTTGGTCGCCTGTATGACCGCAAGTCGTCTGCTATGTCCAGCGATATCTACCCCTCGCCAATTGCTACCACCATTCCTGGAATCGATACCGTATCGGGAACAAGTCACGATCACCATTCGGCCATCTCAGCTGGAGCTGTCCCCCCAGCCGGCTATGCGTCGTGGCAGCAACCTTATCAACAGTACTCCAAGCCTGCTGAGGGCTATTCGGCATGGTATGGAGAAGGTGGAAACCAGCAGGGCCATGGGATGTAGGGGCTAAGTCCCACTAGAGCAGGTTCATCATTTGGGCCTCAGCATGTTCAAGTAAGGATGGCAGGCAAGTCGATGATGCATTGAGCAATCCGAATCAGCTGAGTTGAAACATGGATGAAACTGGCCGCTAAACATTCTCTTGGTGGCATCAGATTCAGACTGTGAAACAGCCCGATTTCATGACGTCCGATTTCTCGATACCTACCATTTGCACTTCCGGGTGCAAGACGGTGGTTCCAGAAGAGAAGGCGGCTCGGCTGAAGATGGTACTTTGTGTGGCACTCGACACATCTCCCAAAGTCAAACCAACTAATCAAAACGCTTGTCGCCCAGACCTCCCCGGATGCATGAGAGAGAATCGGGAAACTGGATGCCCAGTGAGATCGAATAAGATTGCCGCGGCACGGGATACATCATTCATACATCATATGAGCGGCTTCGGGCTTGATGATAACTGACAGAATGCCCACACTTTTTTCGGACGACATCGAGTCTCTGGCCAGTACAACCGTTAAGGGTACCACCCACTATTGCCAAATTGAAGTGGGCTTGGCTGGTATTGCGACTCGCGGGATACACACGGGATACACACATGTCTTGGTTGAGGTGCGCAAATCGGAAAAAAAGGGGTCTATGGAGGAGAAAAGCGAAAAATAAGATTGGTCAAGATTTGGGCATCCCACAAGTCTTTAAGATGCGGGAAGAACTTCACTACTGGTTCAACCCCAACCTTGGTTCTCGGGAAATTTTTCACACGGGAGCGAGCGGGACGGGATGGGCATACGGAACGGCTCGGACGGCTTAAGGGTTTAGGTGGAAGAAGAAGAACAAGAAGAGAGCTGCGACTTGCCGATTTATGCTTTAGGTACCTTACTCACGTGGTGATGCCGCCACTGGCGTCTCTGTCTATCTATCACTTAGACGATATTTCTCTCTTCCTTTCTTCAGAACTCTCCTTTTTGGTTTTGGCTTTGTGTTTTCTCTCTTTTTTTTTCTGGTTAAACCACTAGGGCGGCAAACTTTTATCTTTTCATGTCATGATCAGCGAACTGGGACGGGAAACCAAAAACTTGCAGTACACGGATTATAGCAAGGATCCATTGTTGGCTTACATGTCTTTTTCATGCTTGCCTTGTTGCTTTGCTTTATACACTTCACTTCTTACTTTCCCTCCCTTTTTTCTTACCTGCTTTGTACTTTAGAGGTATCTATGCCACTTACCGGTTAACATGTTGACGGGCATTTTAAATGGCTTATCTTCGTTGCTCTTTGTGGAAGATGTGTTTATGATTCTTTTTGTTGCTGTACTGTGATAACTACCAGATTTACTTCATATTTCAATCATGCTTGCTACATAGATACACAGGACACATGCAAATGAACTCTTGCCGTGAACGGAGATTTGCATTTTAATGTATATTTACTTGCTTGTGATATCTATGACGAGGCACGAGGCAAATGAAAGTGATCCTAAGTAACAAACGGATTTCCAACATACGTAGCATAACCTAACTTACTTACTCAAATGCCACAACAACACCATCAACGCCACATACGCCGCGAAACTCAACCCCGTCAACAACGCTACGCTATTCGCGCTGGTCCTGAACTTTTTCTTGACCACCACCACCGTCTTTCTCCTTTCCAGCCTTTGTCCTTGCATTCCTCCTCCTGACTCTCCCATCCCATCAACCCCCACCACCTCCCCTATCCCTCCAGTCCTCCGACTCCGCCCCAGTCCACCACCCTGATACGCAGTCCCACTCGCACTCGCACTCCCCACTCCATCCTCACCATCCTCCCCATCACGTTCATCATCATCAAGATCCTCCTCAACCTCCTGATCGAAAAACTGTCGATTGCCTTCATACCGTCTATAAATCGCCACCAGCATGACGGCGGCGCCGTACACGGCGAACAGCGCGCCGATGGGGTAGAATTCGCTCGTGAAGATCTTGAGGATGATCAGAGCGAAGGAAAACTGCGAGAGCGCGGTGCGCATGTAGGCGCCCTCAAAGGTGCGCTGGGCGGCGCGGATCTCTACCAGCTCTTGGCTGGTGAGAATCACGGAGCGGGCGCGGTGAAGACGCAGGTGGAGACGGTCTTCTGGGTAGGGTTGGAGGGCCTGGATATTTTAGCGGGTTGGGGTTAGTGGTGATATAAGAATGAGGGTGGGGAGATATACCTTGAACATTGAGGCCATGGTGGTTGTATGTATATGGTGGTTGTGTATGTAAGTGAATGATAGTGAATGATAGTGGTGAGTTGTGTTGTGACTTGTGAGTGGATGTCGTCACTCGTCACCGAGGGCGTGTAAGTCAAGAATCGGAAGGTTGTGATTTGGGTTGGTGCAATTGCAAGGAGAGTCAATACCGGGTAAGCCAATAATAGAAGAATTAAACCAAAGTTCCCTGTTCCTGACGGATTTCGAACCAGATCACATCAAAAGCTACAACCTTGTTGCGCAGTGTCCAGTCATAGTATGTTATTTAGAAGAGGACTGACTGGAGGTTGAACTGGAAACAAGGCCTCTCTCCACTCAAGTCTCAACACCAATTCCCCACGATGCACGACATGGGAACGCTCCACCGAATTGTCCATTTCCATCCAATCAAAAATTTCCTTCCCTTCTTTCTTTACCCCTGCCTTATGGCCTGTGCGCCAGCTTCAGTTCAGCTTGGAGTCCCCCCACAGTGTTAAACAAACGGAGTGCCTGCGCAAGCGCAGCGACCCCTGTCCCCGATGATGACAGCCAGATGAAGCTTCGTGGCCGTTTTAGCGACACAGCAGTTAGCAGTGGTGGTTTCTGTGTACCTTGACGGGAGCTTCCGATTCCACACCACACCTCTCAACCACAACCACGACCATCAACATTCAGCGACGTCGCGACAACGATTGAAATCCCAAACAACCGCCATAACCCCCTATTAGCGAAGCACAGCTCTAGGACCCGATCAATTGCAACCTACAATAAACCAAAAACTTGACCCCGACAACCAGAACAACACAATGGCTGGAAAGCGCAAGAACGCCGCCGCCGCCCGCGGCGTCTCCCCCTCACCCTCCGGTACAGCCTCGACAACATCAGCGTCAGCAGCAACAGTGACAACCAAAGTCGCGCCCAAAGAATCTGCTCCTCCCATTGCCACGACAACCAATGTCTTTGCTACCAGCACTCAAATTGAGCCTACCACGACTACCACTTCTACTTCGACCTCGACAACCCCAAAAAGCTCCGGTGCTAGCAAGAGCAGCAGCAGCAGCATTGTCGACAAGGGCGCACTCCCACAAGCATGGAACAAAGTGTTCAGCAACCTCCTGACACACTACCAGGACACGACGCCGCAGCGGACCAAGCTGCTTGATGCGTTCATGGCGTTCCTGGTGGTGGTGGGCGGGTTGCAGTTTTTGTATTGTGTTTTGGCTGGGAATTATGTACGTTTTTCTTTCTTTCTTTCTCTCCGTCTCCGGCTTCACTTCACAGTAGCCCTCCACGGTGGTAACCGATATGTTTTACAAATTGCTGTGGGAACAACATTGGCTAATTATGGTGCCCCCCAAAAATAGCCCTTCAACGCCTTCCTCTCGGGCTTCTCAGCAACAGTCGGCCAATTCGTCCTGACGGCCTCGCTACGGATCCAGACGACCGAGGCGAACAAGGGTGATTTCCCTTCGGTGTCGCCCGAACGGTACGTTTATCACACTTTACATACATTATTCTCCGACAATCCATCAAGGAGCAGTGTCGAAAGGAAGCGGGCTGTGTGTGTAAGATATAGCTTTGCTAACTAACTCGGTTGGTTATTACAGAGCTTTCGCCGATTACCTGGTCTGCAGTTTGATTCTGCATTTCTTCTGCGTCAACTTTATCAACTAAGACCTTGATGAAAGCAAGGTTGGGCGAGCGAGGAGCCAAAAGTACATGAGCGGGACGGGGAGGATTGTTATGCTGCTTGGGGGTAGGGAATGGTATCAGGAGGGCGATTGGGTGGAAAATAATTGCAAGAAGAACATGAATGAGCAAGCGAGCAAACGAACCGAGCGACAACAGAAAGCTGTTTCAATTTCAAGCGAGCAGCCAGTAGAAGACAAAACAGAGGCAGGAGGATATATCGATGAAAGGTGGCTGGCATGTTATTATACCTTTTACTTCTCTTCTACCTATAGTATGTAAAAAGGATGCTTCAAGTTTCACGTGGGGTTACTTTTCCTTCCTCTACTCACTTGCTGGAAATGGTCAACAAGGTGGAAATGTCCTGACTTTTGATAGTTGTAAATACAACACCCTGGGTGTCGTCCAACTCCTGCCTCGTCAGAGTTCTCCTAATATTCGACAGTAAGCCACTAACTCTCACCCACCTCAGCCGTCTCTTCCCCATTAGGCGGCGGCGACGACACGGCCTTGGGCGGCCCACCCTTTGGAGGACCTCCCATTGGCGGCGGCGGTACTGGTGTGTTCTTCCTGCTAGGAGCATTATCCAGTTCCCTACTCTTCTTCTCCTGCTCCTTGAAGTAATCATCCATCGAGCCCATCCCTCCCCTGTTCGCCGGTCTCTCCTTCTTCTTCCCCCTAGGCGGAGCAGCAGAAGAGACCGCCGCGCCGCCAAACTGTGCCGTCGGGGGTGGTGGTGTGCCGACCATCTGCGCTGGTATGAGGAACTCACCACCGCCGACGGGTGGTGGCGAAGGGGAGGTTGTTGTGGCGGGTGCATATTGGCCAGGTGCTGGTGGCGCTGCTCCCGGGTTGTATCCATACTGGGGTTGTTGTTGTTGGTACTGTTGCGGTTGTCCATGATGCTCCGAGTCGCCGTCGAACATGGTCTCGCCTGGGGCGTGCACAGGCTCGCTCAGGGGCGCTGGCAACCGGTGGAGGGCACCGTAGCCTAAGACGCATCCGAGGGCACCCTCACCACCCCACTCCCTACTGGGCTGGATGGTCACCTCGCGGGTGACATTATACTCGTTGTTGTAGATGTAAAGGCGCAGGGGGCGGCCAATGTGATCCTCCACTAGCTCACCGAGCCCGCTCTCGCCGTGGAGGACACCCTCAGGGGTGCCTAGGATGTAATCGCTGTATGGGAGAAGACCGGCAATGTCGGCGGGAGAGTTGGCGGGGACGTCAAGGACGTGCCAGATGTTGGTGACGACGGAGAGGGCGGTCCATTGGAGGGTGAGGCCGAGGGAGGCAGTGTCGGAGGGAACGGGGATGTGGAGTGCTCGTGTTCTTTGGCCCTGTTTTTGAAGCAAAAGCTGTCAGCATTGGGTGTAGTTCATGTTCAGGTTGGTGACATACCTTTGCGCTCCAAAGTCCTAGCTGGACAACACCGCCAGCACAGTTCCGTACTTCTTGGGCAAAGAGCCTCGGGTCAGAATCATCCTGGAGCAGAGCTCTGTTAGACATGTAGCTTTCTGAGTTTGACAGCTTTAAACCCTACAATCATGCGTCCATTGATTCCAACGACAAAGTCAAACCATGGCTCAACGGCCAGGTCTGGGTTGGTGTTTCGCAGCACTTGGAAGCCAAATCCGCCAGGCTGGTTCTCCTTGGACGTGGGCGCATCGCCGTCCAACCGGGATATGAACCTGTTTAGGGCATTAAACATGGTTGTCATTGTTGTGTATTATGGCGTGTAGCTGGGCGAGGGTTGGGTGTTGGTTTCAAGATTCGGTGATCATGCGATCTGGATGTTGGATCATCAAGAGAAAGTCGAGATGGAAGTCCGCGGCATGAAGCAACCCTGGCATTTACAGCACTGCACTCAGAGAGCTTTCGTGATGATGGACCGTGTTAGGTCACACCGTGAACGGCACGGGCAGCAACAGAGAGCCACCTTGCTGGTCAAAGCTCCCAATTCCAGGCACACTGTGGGGAATTGCGCAAATCTGAGTGGGGCTCCTGAATTGGGGAAAAAGACGAGTCCCTGCGACTTACACGATGCATGGAGACCACGGCACCTTTGATGTATCGAGCACTTCTCATATCTTCCTCATATCACTTCTTGAATCAATTCACAGTCATTTGGTCTTTCCTTCAGACCTGTGCGTGATCAGGGATTCTTCAATCACAGAAAGATCGGGATGAACAACGAGAAAAGAGAGAATCAGTTCATTCGTCACTGAACGTCCAGTCCACAATCTCACGCGGTCAACTACAACGGCAAATCCAGATTCCTAGACGGCCAAGACCAATATCATCATCACAAATAACACGAAACACGGTACCACAAAGCCCATCACAACCATCAACAGCATGGGTCCCAAACTTCTCAAGAAAGGGGAGAAATATCCCCTCGACGAGAATTGTCACCACTACACAAAACTCGGTGAAGTTCCCTGGGACATCCAAAAGTGAGTAGTAACCCCCTACCGTTTCCCACCTCCCAGTAGTAGCACGAACTAACACTCTGTCAAAAGATACTGGCACCAACGCTACTCGATCTTCGAGTTCTACGACTACGACATCCACCTAACCGACTCCGCCTGGTTCGGCGTCACGCCCGAGCCCGTAGCCACCCGCATCGCGCGAGATTTGTCCGTGCACCTCATCGCCTCTGGAAAACGTGTATTAATTGATCTCTTTGGCGGCGCCGGCGGCAACGTGATCGCCTTTGCTTTGTCGTCAGGGAGATGGGATCGCATCATTGCCATCGAAAAAGACAAGTCGACGTTGGCTTGTGCGCAGCATAATGCCGAGGTGTATGATGTGCTGGATAAGATTACGTGGGTGCATGGGGATTCGTTTGAGGTTATGAGGCGGTTTTGGAAGACGCATAACGGTGGGAGGGGGGCGGGGACAGTAAAGACGACGAGTAATGGTGGGCCAGAAGAAGATGATAACAACAACGAAGAGCTGGATACCCTCCTAACCTCCCTTAACCTCGAAGAAGTCTTGGTCTTCGCCTCCCCACCGTGGGGCGGCGTCTCCTACCGCGACCAGGAAGTCTTTGATCTTAGCAAGATGGAACCATATAATCTGGTGGATCTGTACGAGGCGTGCTCCTCACCCTCACCGCCATCGTCAACCCCCGCTCCTCCTGTCCCGACGACGACGACGACTCAGAAGCAGAAGCAAATCCTCCCACAAGCCCTTTTCCTACCCCGACAAAGCGACCTGAACCAAATCGCCGCGCTGGTACCAGACGGTGCGCCCAAGATCGACGTGGTGCAGTATTGTCAAAAGGGTGCGAGCAAGGCTTTGATGGCTTATTTGCCTGGGAATATTGATGCTGAGAAGGAGCAGGAGGAGCGAAGAAGGAGGCTGTCTGAGTCCGAGGAGAAGGAGAAGAAGGAAAGGGAGCTGAAGAAGAACTTGAAGAACAGGAAATATATCGATGAGCAGGAGGTGGAGCAGGAGCAAACAACAATACCAGAGCTTCTCCCTGAGACGCTGCCTGAAGCGCCGGTTGAGGCCCAGGAGGACGTTTCGATGGTCCAGGACGCTTCAATTTACGACACCTCCTACGTCTCTTACGCCCAGGACGAGGCAGAGAACGACACACCCAGCAAGACAGACAACAACGCCGAAAAAAGGAATAAGCGAAAACGAAGGAGACGCTCGTCGTACAACAACTAGCAATCGCCGCGGCCACCACAATTGGAAGGAAAGCAAGTGCAGGGAAGTCTGCAGAAAGCTCCTGGAGTTTTATGGTCAGGTTCGGGAACCGGGTGATTGATGACGCCTGGGGAATAGGGTATGATATTGTACGGACATCAGACAAGAAGATGGATGGACGGATGTGATTCGGCAATTTTTTGGAAGGATTTTCTTTCCCATTTTAATGGCCCTTTTTTTTGTCACCACCATCATCGTTTCAGGAGTTTAGTGTAATGGAAACACGTGGAAAATGTAGAACCGCCACCAAGAACAGAATACGCTACATCTAGACTTAGAACTTAACCAAACAACCATAAGACTTTATTCAAACCTAAACTTCTTTTTAACAACGCTAACAGCAAGCCCAATCCCAACCCAATTACCTACTACAACACTACCAGTCTACCACTACCACCGCCTACTCTCTGTCCTTGACCTCACTACCCCCGACCCCATCCCCGACCCAGGCGTCCCCATCCCAGACCTCGAACTCGATCGACTCCTACTACTTTGCCTCCCCCATTCCCTCAACTCCCTACTACCCAATCCAAGCGCACTCCCCCTATCACCACCGACCCCATACAAATCCACCACCACCCCTCCCAAACCACCATGGGCATGTCCCAAACTCAAACTCAACCCCGGAGATCTCCCACCACCACCATTACCAGAGTAAGTCCTAGCCCGATCCTAAAGAGCCTTCACCACGCTCCTCTCATCAAACAAATCCCTCAACAAGCCCAACACACACCCTTCCCAATCGACTTCCGTCATCTTATACGTCGTCTCAAAAGCAAAGATACTCAGCTGACCGAAAAACGGACGCAGAACCTTGGCAACCAGCTCATCCTTGCGCTCCATGCCTACCTCGTCACTTATCTGGCCTGAGAAATTTCCCAGCAAGGGGCGACGAAGGGGCTGTTGTTGTTGCTGTTGTTGGTCGACTCCGTCAATGGGAGAAAGGAGGGATGAGGGGTCTAGACCTAACGCTCCGGCGCCGGATAGGGATAGGGAGTGTGAGTGTGAGTGGGAGTGCGAGTACCCGTGGGCAAGCGGTGTGGTGACTAGGGAACCGTTCAGTTCCTCGGAGACTTCATCTACCAGTGCGACGGGCTGGTAGCTGGCTGCGCTGGGGCGGTAGACGGCGTCGATGGTGTCCGTTACGAATAACCACTCGTGCAGCTGGAAGTCATCGGGGGCGACGCAGACGAGCAGGTCCAGAAGCTTGCAGGCCTGCATGACGGCCGGGTTGCCGTACGTGTCGCTGGGCGCGGAGTGGTCGGGCGCGACGACTGAAGAGATGGCGGCGTGCAGCTCGGCGTTGACGACGGGCCAGAGCGGGGCGAGGTGGATGGCGCTGGTGCGGAGGACGAGGGCGCGCATCACCATGTAGACTTCGGCGCGGGTGGTGGAGGAAGGGGAGGAGGTGGTGGTGGCGCCGAGGAGCTCGACGAGCTTGTCGAGGATGGAGGGCAGCTCGGTGACGAAGTTGTCATCGGTGGCGGCGAGTATGAGGGTGGCGATGCGGCGGAGGTTGAGTTGCGTCTTGCGATCGGCTTCGAGGCGAGCGGAGGTGGCGCCGACGCCGAAGACGATGCCTGCGGTCGAGGGCGGGGTGATGCGACCTAGGATTTCGGGCATGCGTTCCTTGTCTGCGACGGTCCATTGCTTGAGGAGGGGCAGCCAGTCGGTTTGCACGAGGCTCAGGTTAGAGCTGAAGAAGCGGGAGTCATTGAAGGCATCGGCAACGTCCTTCTTCCACGACTTTTGGTTGTTAGGTAGGCGGGATAGTTGGTGGAGCAAGACCAGGGTGCTCTTTGATACCGTGTCGGGGAAGAACTTGGACCGTAGCGTTGGGCCGATCACGTTGGCCGAGATGGAGGTGGCGGCCGTGAGGATGCGGTCATTCTCAACGAGGATCTTGGGTAGGTTGGGAACAATGTTGGAGAGGATCCCGACAACGTCGTCTGCGCGTTCGAACGGAGTCCGGATTGCTGCTACGGAAAGCGTACGAGGGGCTTCATTTGGCCTCTTCTCTGATAGAAGGAGGTTAGGGGTGGATGAGGAGTAACTTGTCGAAGAGTTTTCCACAAAGCTGGTAGGCCGTGTGGTGAAGATGGCCGCTAGAAGACGGAGGAAGAGATCCGCCAGTTCACGACGCATCTTCCTCTGTTCTCCAAAGTTGGTGTTATCCACCTTCTCACCCAAAATGGCAGCAAACTCCAACAAACTCGGCAACGCCTGGCGATGAGGCAATGGGTTGCCTAGGAGATCCTTCAAGAAGATCATGCAATCCTGCCAAATCTCATCCATCGCATCATCCTCTAGAGTGCGCGCATAGTCAACCAAGAAGATAACCACGTCTGTGTCCTGGAGTTCAATAGTAAGGGTCGACCTCCTTGAGGGATCCAGCGCGCCCGGGTTGGTCCTACTGTATATGGCGTTGAACAGAGCCGGAATTGTATGTTGCGGCCTTGATCCGTCCAGAGCAGGCAAGAGGTTGAACACCTCCGCAGCCTTGGATGTATCAGAACTATCCAGCGCACCTCTCCATATCCCGATGACTGTTTCCAGGCACTCTAGTGTCTCCGCCGCAAAGAGATGCTCCAGGAGCCTTCGGGCCCGGTTTCTCATCCGTAGAGAGGTGTAGTTGAACGAAGCGCCCGAAGAGTTGTCTTGCAGGGAGGCATCGCTTCCTTGACCCCAAGACCAGATGGTGAAGCAAATGCGCACCGCATCTTGGAAGGCCAGAAGGACGGTAAGTCGATCGTTAGCCGTGGCGCTTCGGGTCTGAGGTGCATCGGATGAGAAGACACCGGAAACCATGTTACCGAAAAAGCCTTGAGGCTGGTCTGGGTTCTTGACAACCTGGGCCCTGGCCTCTTCAGCCAGGAGCCTGTCGTGCCCTCTAGCCAGTACCTGCTCAAGGCCATTCAGTAGGGATATGAGGGTAGTCTCGGGACCAATCTGATTGTGCGTCGGAGGGTCGTTTGATGCCCGGAAGAGCTGCTGCAGTCGATTGAAGGTAGAGGAAATCTGACTGCAGAGTGTCTCAACCAGCGGGATTAGAACCTGGAAGATCGAATCTGAGTAGAGTGGTAGGCACTCGGCGAGAAAGCTGATCCAACAATCCAAAACCTGTCGGCTGCTGGGCGCACTGAGTCCAGAAAGGATGCACTTTAGTAGTGTGGGTGGAGGCGGCTGAAGAGCGGATGGTGGTTTCCCTCCGGACACAGTTCGGAAGGACTTAGCCGAGTCTGCGGTAACACTTGCAGCGCGTTTCTCAGCGGTTGGTGATTCCGGAAGCTCGACTGGTGCTAGCTCACGAAGCTTCAAGGCCGCAAAGAGAACGTCCAGAAGCAAGGTCTGGACGTAAGGCTCCGGGCCTGAAAGTGACTGGGTGAGCATATCAATGAGAGGGTTCTCAAGGTGTAGGTGTGCTAATGGTTCAGCATAGGGGTTCATCAGGATAAGGTGCATTACGCCCAATGCTGAGCGATAAAGTTGGGTCACCCTTATCTGGGAGCTTTCATCTTCTAGAGTATTGACGTCTGCCATGCATTGCATGGCAACCTTGAGGAACAACTCCTGGAACGTCAGATCATCCTCGGATCCGGCTGATTTGGTTAGTTTTCATGTAAATGACGTCGGGATGGGAGAGTAACATACTAATTGCAGATAATGATGGGAAGTAAGAATCAGGGCGAATAGTCTTTTTCGCAAGGAACGCCCAGATGCTGTCAGGGGTGAAGCGAAAGACGTTGGACAAGGAGCGAAGGTAATATACAGCCAGCTCCACATCGTCCTCTTCGGAGAACTTGCGGGCTTCTTTGGCTTCAGCTGAAGTGGTTCGGCGTCGCAGACATGATAGCTCGGCCAACTTGGACACGAAAATATTGAAAATTCTGGACATAGGCGTTAGCAAGCTGTAAATCGTAACCCAGACGGCCTGGGGCCATACTTGTCTATTCCAACCAGGCTACTAAGCCAACCCTTGACTGTCATGAATAACTGTGTACGCTCGTCTGTGAGCGCGTCTAACATTAGGAATAACGGGCGGGTAAGCATGACTTCGTAGTTATCTATACCACCAAGGCGTGGCGGCGCCTTTGCGTCAATGATAGGGGTCTTGGGTCCTCTGCGATCGCTTCCAGAGGGGTTGTCTTGGAGACTATGTGACCAAAGCACACAGAAGCTTCGTCCGGGGTCAGCAGGACGCTGAGCAAATGTGCCTGACACATCTTTCTCCAGCATTAGAGAACATATGGCTGCTTCGATGTCGTGATTTGTTGGTGTCAGAGCCGTCTGAAGCAACCAAAGACTCCGGACCGTCTCGACGTGATATTTTGGCTCTGACGACGACAGGAAGGTCCATGCGTGTCGTACCAAAGGACTGACCAACTCGGAGAGGTCCACGTGGGAAATCCGGTCGGCAGAATAAAGGTGGGTAGAAAGGGTCAATAGCGAATAATAGGTGGTAAAGGTAATAAAAGCATCTGATGACAGACACCCGTGAATGGAAGCAAGAAGTTTCTTGGTATCGAGGAACGATCTGTGAGGTGTCTTTGTGAGAAGAAGTAAGAGGACTTTGCTCTTTGCAGCGACGGTCGGGCCGGACTCGCGTTCACTGAAACTCTCACAGTTCAAATCGCAAGCTTTTTGCAACAAGAGTTCGGCCACATTCTGCGGTACAAATGGGCGAGAGGTGGCCTCCAAGTTTCCTTGTTCGGCGTGGTAGAAGTTCTTGATCTTCTTGAGCAGTTCAACATTTGGGATTCCGGCCAGAACCTTGGACTCGATGCCTTTGGCTTTGGCACTGGTGGGAAACGCTCTTTCTGGTACGAGCTCCAACAAGCTCGCAGCGATTGTCAAAGCCTGGACCAACAAAGTTGTACCGTCGGGTAGGAGAGTGGTCGCATAAGTGTCACTCTCCTTTAACTCCTCGATCATGCACAAGATGGAGAGGACTGTAAGTGGAGCATGGATGGTTATCATCTCTTCTTCGCTGACGTTGAAATGGCCGAGAATGAACTTGACAAGGTCAAGTTTATCGTTACGATCAGTCACTGAGAGTTTGCCCGGACTGATAGCCTGAGCCACGAGATTAAGCATTTCGCTGTAAATCAGCCCGCTCTCGACACCGTCAAAGAAGACACTTGCGCTCCTGATCACCTCGGTGAAGTCTGATTTGTTTTCTGCTTTGGCTTTGAAATCTCTGACGCTGTCGACAATGGGAAGGAATACCTCAGGCACAACCAAGCCACCGATTTCCCACCTGTCCATCAAGGAAAGACAGATACGATATGGCTTCGCTCGGTCTGCCGGATTGTTCCCAACGCTACTAGCCTTGATCATGCTGAGCAGGGCCCGAGTCAGGGGTCGCAACCCAAATTCTTCAAAATAGCTTGTCCTCGACATGAAGTAGGCAGGGGTGCTTGCAGTAGTGGTAGGAGAATCGGGGCCGCCTTCGCCATCATGTGCAGCCGTCGGCTCAGGACCAAGGAGCCACGTCCACAGTCGTCTGTTTAGACTCATATCTCTCCGGGTAGTTACCCCAACGGCGGTCTTTAGGAGGAGTTCTAGGTCATCAGTCTTGGCCCTGGATTGCAACACCTTGGAGTGCAAGGGAAGGTGGGTGACCAGCAAATCAAGAAAACCACGCTGGATAAGGATCTGGTCATCGGCCAAACCAGCGGCAAAACAGCGGATCAGCAATCCTGGCTCGGGAGAAGTGACCAGCTGTACCAACTTGGCGGAAACCTCGGGATCCAAGCCATTGCGAGTCTCGGTCTTATGGCCCTCTGAATGTAACGAGTGTCCCAGCTCGGGCAAGGCGCGCAAGAGATATGCCAAGGCGCCAGTTCTCCTACTATGCCCGGTTATGGAAGCCAGAAAGAAGCACTGCCAGAAGAAGTCGTCGCCAGAGGAGTGAGTTAGTGTTATTATTTCGCTTCTTGTAGGGCGGAGGGCGGCCTTGACGCGTTCCATAAGCTTTAACGTGCGCTCGAAGTCCTCGCTTGTTTCCTCCTCAAGACCCGGCAAAAGAGCAAGTATGATCGATTTTAGGGCGGGTCGAAGAGATCGCGGGTTGAGATCCAAGAAATGGCGTTCGAGTAGGCCGAGGAAAGGGGTCCGGACGGACAGTGAGGCGAACGAGAGAACCGAGGCAAGGCCGGGGAGATAGAGGGGCAGGTCTCGCGACAGACCATCCTTGCCAATGACTGTAAATATAAAGTTGTAGACCTCGAGGGTCTTTTGGTGAACGCCGGACGGAAGAGACGGGTTCAAGCATTGTGATAGACGCTTTGCGACGGTAGCCTTGGCGGGGATGGTGTTGATGGTGGACGGTCGAGCCTGGAGGGCCTTGAGGAGGCGGTTGAGGAAGGAGATATAGTCAGCCCATTCTTGGAGGGCGGTATCGAATAGGGAGAGAGCTCGTTCGACGCCGGAAGCGTACTTGCGGTAGTTCTTGTCTTTCGGCGCAACATCGTCTGTCCATCACCGGCCACCACCTAGTTAGCTACCTGCTAGTTATACTCTGGTCGAGATGTACCCATAGAGAGGGAGATTGGCGGGATATGACATACCATTTCCAAGTTGGTTCCTCCATTGCTTGGGTACCGGAGAGTCGCGGCCAGAGCTCTCAGGGGAGATGGACCTCGGCCGTGTGGGATCGAGAGACATGGTAGGGGGCTGGGGTAGTGATGGCGATCTTTGTGTCGAGACGGAAGTCTAGGGATTCGAGAACAGGACGTCCCCTGATCTAGGCAGACTGCTATGGGTCATTGCCGTCTCGAGGTGGCCGACGGGGTTGGAAACGGGGGGGCGAGATGCCGGTGGGTGATATCCTGAGTGTGGTGTTGAAGTCGTAAAGGTACCCAAAACTCCACCAAGAAGATGTAAACAAACAGCTCCACGGGTTGACGACGTTGAAGTGCAGCAGGCGAGAGGGAGCTGTCGGACGCTGTCACTGTGAGGCTACGTTGTTAAGGTGGGCATCTGTAAGACATAGTGGAGCACACGCTGTTGGAGCTGTTCGTCAGCGCCCCACTCCTACCCTGCCGTTGCCTGCACCCGCTAACGGGGTTCCATCCAATCACTGATCTTCCCCACTAACACCAAGCTGCAGGGGCGGTCCGCTATCTTATCGCTAACATTTTGGGATTCTGGAAGGTCTCCCTCATTCCCCTGTGACCGCTCTCACTGTCGTCATTCTTCCGGTCGACAGTCGCATCCCGTTTTCTTTGGTCCCGTCTCCTTTCTTTCCTCTAAACTCATCCCAACTCCTTTTCAAATCAAAGACCCCCGACATCTCCCCCCCCATGGAATGGAGTTGCGAATAAGTCAGCGGAAAGAGGACACACGACTACAGTGAACGAAAGAGTCCGACAATGCTCAGATCGGAAACCAGGTCGACATCGGTGAAACTGTCGACGCCGAGCTGCCACTGTCTTACTCACAACAATGGACCGGGACATTGAAGCCGGAAGCATTGACACTAACAACAACAACAACAACAACAACAACAACAACAACATTCAAAAGAACCAAAGCAACAACATCGAAGCCGTCGACCATGTCCCTCCTCTACCGCCCCGTCCCAGTCGCAAGTTGTCGGACGATGGCGCATCTGGAGCCCTACACGTAACGGCCGCTTCCAAGCCCACCACCCAAGTGTCGACCATTGACATCTCTACTCTGTCCTTCCCCGATGGATCGCGCGGCACGTTCTCGACCAGCGCGACAAGCGCGACAAGATCCGTTGCGTCGCCCCAGTCGAGCGCCAGCGGCTATACCTCTCCGCGCACCGACCCGACGGCAGAGACTGTGAGCGTCGCAAGCTATCCGGCAACCCTCCGTCCACCTGGAGACCTGGCAGATCTTGTCACCGGCGAGTTTAACAGGCGAAGCCGGGCATGGTCTATGCTGAGGACTCAGTCATCTTCTGTCCAGCCCTTCGAGGCCAGCAGGACCGGCGCATGCGACACCTTGGCCGGGTTCGAGAAGGAGTTCGATGACATCCCTGAACTAGGCGACAAGGGCATCACCGACGAGCAGCGACTATCACTCTGGAAGTCCAAGATGAAACACTACATGATTCTGTCATCCGCCGGAAAACCCATCTGGAGTCGACACGGCGACACAAGTCTGATCAACTCGTACATGGGTGTGGTACAAACCATCATCTCCTTCTATGAAGGCGCAAAGGACCCCCTACTCGGTTTCACCGCCGGCAACGCTCGCTTCGTCATCAGCACTCAAGGCCCTCTTTACTTCGTGGCTATTAGTAGACTAGGCGAGAGCGACGCCCAGCTTCGAAGTCAACTAGATGCTTTATACATGCAGATCCTGTCCACCCTTACACTTCCGACACTCAAGAACATCTTCGTCCACCGTCCTTCCACCGACCTCCGAAAGCCACTAGAAGGAACCGAGTCCCTCCTCTCCTCCTTAGCCGATTCCTTCACCAAGGGCTCCCCTTCCGCCCTCCTCGGGGCTCTCGAGTGTCTACGGCTGCGCAAATCCCACCGAGCGACCATCAACAACGCCTTCCTCAAGTGTCGCAGCGACAAGCTGCTCTACGGCCTGATCGTAGCAGGCGGCAAGCTCGTCAGCGTGATCCGGCCGCGCAAGCACTCGCTCCACCCGAGCGATCTCCAGTTGATCTTCAACATGCTCTTCGAGTCCGGTGGCATCCGCGCCGGTGGCGGCGAGAATTGGGTACCGCTGTGTCTGCCGGCTTTCAACAACCGCGGCTACCTGTACATGTACGTGAGCTTTTTCGACTCGGTAGATACGGCAGCCGAGTCACAAGAAACCAACAACCCACCATCATCATCACAAGACGGTGGTCCTCCTCCACCACAACCACAACCACCAAAACCAATTCCCTCACCAGATGAAGAAATAGCCATAATCCTCATCTCCGCCGACAAAGAGTCCTTTTTCGACCTCAAATCCATGCGCGACAAACTCGCCCTTCAACTAGCCAAGAACGGCTCCCTAGCCCTAATCCAGTCCGCCGCCCGTCAGGGCCGTCCCCGTATCGAGACTATTCTAAACCTCAACAACACCCAATTAACAACAGAAAGCCAAGGCCAGGGCCAAGGTCAGGGACAACTAAGCCACTTCCTCTACAAATCCCGCGCAAACGTTCAATTCTGCCAATCCAGCCTTTCCCCCGCTTTCGAATCCCCTTTATCCTCCTCATCCCCCGGTCCATCCTCCTCAGCCCCAGAAAAAGGCTCATCAGTTACCACCTCATCGGAAAGACAACGAACAGCAGACAAATTACTGGTCTCCCGCCGCCGCCTAATGACGCTCTACCACCATTTACACAGTTCCATCCACGCCAAACATTCGCATCTCAAAGTCCTGCACTTGGTGAGCGAGGACGCGGCGAGCTTGGCGTGGATCACGCCCGTGTTCGAGTTCTACTGCGTTGCCGGGCCGAATATGTCCAGGGGGGTCATGACGCAGTGTGCGAACAAGGTGGTGCAGTGGGCCAAGAGGGAGGAGGAAAGGTTGTTTATCATTGGGGGTGGGGTGTTTTGATCTCATACTAAAGGGAACACATTAGCATTGGGTACTTATTGTCACAATGATTTTTTGGAAGGGGTTTGGTCTGCGTTACGTTGGGGTTTGTTTTGGCATGTCATAGTCTGCTCTGCTTTGCTTTGCTTTGGGTTGTTATTCTTGGTCATTTAGGGAGATACCACACACACATATATCACCGGTAGTTTTTTTCGTATACGTTGTTACCTTAATCATGTTTCATTACTTCTTTTATTCTGAGCGCCGTGATATGGCCTTGTATTAAAGTGGACTGTGTCATACTCACACCTAGCTCTTTGGTCATCTACCATAGATACTTCTGAGCCCTTGGTACAAAACTGCATTCCTAAAAATGTAGGTGTCGCGGTGAGTATCCGGCTTAGGCCGCCAACATGATACTTTCTTAAAAAGATGAAGCTATCAACATGATAGAGCAATCAGTTTTCCCTCTCCTAAAGCATATTCATCTCTCAATCCGAAGGCATATAAATACCTAAGAGAACTCACAAATATGCCCGAAACACGCAACTCAACCCCATCATGTAAAGCTGGAAAATGAGGGTCTGACTTCTCACCACCTGTTCACCATGCCACTCGGTCAGTCCTCTGACTCCAGCTTGATCATGGTGTCGGCTTCACCAACAACCACCGAAACCCCATCCTCTCTGTCCTCTCCGCCCTTTCCATCATCTCCGACCTTCCCGACCTTGTCATCCTTCACATCCTTCACATCCTTCACATCCTTCACATCCTTCACATCCTTCACATCCTTCACATCCTTCACATCCTTCACATCCTTCACATCCTTCACATCCTTCACATCCTTCACATCCTTCACAGCCTTTATATCCTTCTCGTCCTTTTCTTTGTCAGAACCCTTGACAACAGAAACTTCATTTTCAACGTCGGAGACGGAACCATGAGTAGAGGCAAGGGAAGTAGTTCTTTGGGTGTCGGGATTCAAAGCAGAAGTGATAGGTTCCCATCCTTCAAGGCCCGGGACAGCCTTCAAGGAAGTACCGCCATCACCACCACCATTGGATTTTGAAGCACCATTGGATTTTGAAGCACCACAGGACTTGGAAGCACCACAGGACTTGGAAGCATCACTGGACTTGGGAGCTTCCTTCTTGTCAGGGGTTAGTGGCATATATGCCGAAACGGGCGTTCTTCTCACCGTTGCAATGAATTCCTCCAAGTCTTCTCTAACATGCTTCTTCATACCTGCGAAGGGACTCGGATTGATGGGCATTCCGTTGTCCGCTTGGGGCTTGCAGGTGGAGGGACCAAAAGTCGCACTTTGTCCCCTAGAGGCGCAACATCCAGATCCGCGGCTTCCACATCCATTGCACGTCATGTCCAACCAAGATTGTGTGTTAGATGCGGGTCCCTCAGCGGTGAGTGCCATGTAAGTGACGGGGATCTCTCGTTGTTCCACTTGGGGCCTTTTTTGGTGCTTTCTCTGGTGCTGTCTCTGGTGTTCAACTTCCACAGGATACAAGTGATCGTCACAGTTCTCGGGAATGGAGCGAAAGCCATTGATGACCCTATTCCGGGCAGATTTGACGTTGGAAGAGTTCTTTTGGTCCTGGCCAGAGGGAGCGGGGATATCTAGCTCGCTAATATCGGAAGAACGGTGACCGCTTGGATGGTTAACAGCCATGCTATTCGGAGTTGACGGCTCAGATCGTCCGGTGGGTAGGTTCCGGGGGTCAAAGTCAGTTGGGGTCATCGCGGCGAGATGCATGGACTCGCAGTGATCCCAGTATCCTAGACCGTAACCTGTGGAAGCGCCGTGGGGGAGTGGGCGATTCTCACGCCACTTTTGCTCCCAGCGAGGGTTTTTGGCGTTCATGCTGTCCACCCATCTGCAAATCTCAACGACGCTGTGTCCGTTTTCGCCCGCCACCTCTCTTGCTTTGAGCACCAAGTCAATCTCATCGCCGATATAAGAACACTCTTCCTCTGGACCCTCCCCGCTTGGAGGAGTAGGATTATTGTCGATGGGCAAGTCGTCGGCAGTCTTGGTTTCCGCCATAGCGCCTTTCAACATGGTCTCAAGGACCTTTACCCAATAGGAGCAAAGAAGGGTGATTATAAAGACGGAATCGAGATCTAGCTGCGCTTTGGTACGAAGCTTTCCGTGAATAGGTTTCGTGGAATCCGTGCAAAAACGTCTGAAGATGAAATTAACCAACGAGGTCAGCAAATCTTTTTTTTTTTATTTTTTTATTTTTTATTTATTTTTTTTATGGAAAGTTTTATTAAGGGGAGTTACTTACCCGATCAAGGGAATTCTTCGGCAATACACATCGAGGAGCAGAAGAACGAGGGCAACGACGTGTCCGGGCCAGAAGAAAAGTGCGAGGAGTGGCTGGACATCTGAGCAGTCAAACGTAAAGAGGATGAAGCGGTAGATGACCGCGCGAGCAATGAACGCAATGCCCCATGATAAACCAGGCGAGCTCTTGTCGTTTCGTCCGATCCCGATCTCCTCTGGGACAGTTCTTATGTCTGTGTAGCCTAGTGTCGTGGATGAAGAACGACGGGAATCGGCGTTCTGGAGAATGGCAAGTCAATTCAGATGTTCAGGGCGTGTTTCGCAGATGATCTGGAGGCGAGTGTCCTCTGGACTTACCGGAACCATCTTTGCGGTCTGATCCTGCAGATCAAATGATGATTACCTCGACGTAACCTATACGATGCTTCGTTCTTCGTGGCGTTGGGTCGCAAACGAGATGTGGGATGGAAAATGATGGTCCCAGACGCAGCTCTTGTACGAAGCTTGGGGAACGAATGTCCGAGGAAGCGAAGAGCTGGGAGATTTTAACTGAGGGGAACACTTGTCCACATGCTCATTGATGTGGCCCTGCTTGCCACTGCCACCCCTGCTGTTCAAACTGGGAAGCTTCAACAACGGGTGCATGATGCATGCGCAAGACAACGGAATGTGCCTGCTTTGTAAGAGTGAGGACTGTACCCTAGAAGGGGTCATGCTTTCCTCTAAGCCTCGCCCCTAGGGTGGGGTTTCCCGACGGTTTTGGGCCCAGGAAACTTCTAAACGAGAGTTCAGAAGGAAGTATCGAACCTGTATTTCGGCTCTCCCAGTTTTGGCCATGGTGTTGCATGACATCGGTATTATCCGACCATAGCCTTGCCGAGTGACGATGCGGTACCCAGCTGTATCTCAAGGTCATAACAAAGGCTACTCGTACTCGACGATACACAGTCGGTAACTCTAGCCACCGAAGAACTTGTATAGCTGCGTAGTCAATAGATTAAAACGACTTCAAGGTGATGGATACCAAAAATATCATAATCAACTCTTGCAAATTGGGGTATCATACTAACCAAAAATCACCCTCCTGACCTCCCAATCCCTCTCCTTTTCTCCGGCTTTCTCAAGCTTCCCCAACTCTCAACCCCCTTCAACTCCTCATCAGGCCCTTAAACGCATCCTGATTTCACACTGATTTCCTTCAAGATAAGGCCATATAGGCGCCCCCTACCCATCCTCTATTCACCTCCCCCTACCTCCCTCAAGCCCCCAACTACAACCCATACCTAACCAAACACTCCTCTCGATGCGCCTCCAAGCACTCCAAAGCACACACCCTCGCCCCGCATTTGATGCACTTGACCCGTCCCCAATACCCACACACCTCGCAGAACCTGCGAACCGGGTACCTGCCCTCCTCCTCCTCGGTCCACTGCGCCCTTGCCTCGGTGTAACTCAGCGGCGGAGCCGTCATCAGCGCCCGCAGCTCCTCGTCCGTCGGAAAAGGAGGGACGCGCGAGACGAGCAGGGGGTCGTCGTCGCCTGGGTGCGGGACCGGTGGAGGCCGGGCGTAGGCGGGGAGGATGGTGCCGTCTGGTGGGTAGGATTGGGGTTTTGGTGGTTCCGTTTCCGTTGTTTCTGTCGTGGAATCGTCGAGGGGTGTTGATGTGTCGGGGCGTGGTGGGAGTAATTCTGAGGGGTCTGCGGCGGCGGTAGCTTCTTCTGTGGTTTCGGGGGTCATCTCTACATCGCCGTCATCGTCATCGTCGGCTGGTGCCGGCTTCGGTTGTGGTTGGGTCTTGGGCCTTTTGCTAGACCCGGCCTTCTCTTCTTTCGCTGCTGCGGCTGCTGCTGCCGTAACCGCCGCCCGCTTGGAAGCGGCTGAGGAGCGTTTATTTGTGCTTGCGGTGGTGATGGTCGATGGAGCAGGAGAGTTCCTCGCTGTCGTTGTCGGCGTTGGTTTGTTTACTTGGGCTGCGAGCTGGGGATTGCTCTCGGCTAGCGCCAGGAAGGCATGGTAATCGTCTAAATGGTTCGCGAAGGTCTTTTGTGATTGTAGAATCTTGCGCACGTTCGGTGTGTGTTTATTTTGGGCTATCCAAGCCGATGTCATGTCAGCTCCGTGATCTCTCTTCTGGGTATACAGTTTGGACGAAAGCGCACCTCTTGACCCGCCCGCCTTGGGCGGTATAGGAATCTGCGCATCCCTATGTGAATCTTTGTCTAGCGCCTCGAGATCTTTCCTGATCTTTGCATCTTGTCTGGCAGTAAGATCGGGAGCGCC
The DNA here is from genome assembly GCF_033870435.1 of Sordaria macrospora. NCBI lineage: Eukaryota > Fungi > Ascomycota > Sordariomycetes > Sordariales > Sordariaceae > Sordaria > Sordaria macrospora. The sequence continues at coordinate 7,724,892 of NC_089371.1, read as the reverse complement.
GACGTTGGCCTTATCTCGCGCAGCACGTTTTCGGTTGAGAGGTTGTAGCGCAGCGGCCGCGGCGGGGGTAAGGCCGGTATCTGGGACATACGCCCATCCTGGGGCGTTTTTCGTCTTTTGACTGGCGACTTCGATGACGCCGAAGTTGTTCATGGTTTTGATGTATCTTTTTAGTCTGAAATTAAATGCACTATCGGTTGAGCGCAAGGTTGGCGAGGTGGGATGGAAAAAGTTAAAACGGTGATGTAAGAGGGGAAGTTCGGTTGGGGAAGTTTTAGGTGCCCGAACCGCGTGGCGCGTTTATCGTGCTAAGCCAGGGTCCGGGGTCACTATAAAACGGCGCGAGATCACCGGATCTGCCAAAGCTACCCCTGAATGTCCGCTCTAGCGCAGGGTCATGGTGTCTAAGAATTTAAGCTGGAAAGCCAATGAGAGAGCTCATCGAAGCTTCAATTGTCTGACAGCTCCCGCGAAGCGCTTGAAGCTCTTGAAGCTCTTGAAGCTCAAGAAGTTGAGAAGAGTCGCAATCATGGTCACTGATTCGTTGTGTACTCATAGTCATGTCCAGCATCAAGCGCGCAGATACCAATGGTAAGAAGTACCTATGTTTCACTATGAATCCCAATCTTTCTGCTTCAAAGCACCGAAATCCGATATACACCGAAACCTCCAACTGCCACCAGGGCACGCTCTCCTTCATTGCTCGAACTTTTCTCTCTTCAACTGTTGATATCAATAAGTTTCATCCCGCATCCTCGGTTCGATTTTTGTTTTCCCCCGGTAAGCACTGACTTTGCGCTCCCATATCGTTCAGTCAACCTTCCCATGCTTCCATCCCATCCTCCATCCTCAAAGATATCAATTACTTCCTCTTCCTCTCCAAAACCTCCATCTTCTCCTCCAGAGTGATAAGATACTTGCTCAACCTATCGACAGCGTTCTGAAGAGCCTATGTTTCCGAAAGAAAAAAAAAAAGTCAGCACTGTTTCTTTCCGTTCCTCCCATCTTGCTGTTGTTTGTTGTTGTTTTTGTTTGTTGTATGTATATCCATGAACCTACGTAGATATCTTCCGTCAAAAGCTCGTTCGAGGCCTTATACTCTTGGAGCGCATAGTAGTAGACGGCACCGCCGGCGAGGGTGCTACCGAAGAAGAAGCCGAAGAGCCTGTTGTTGTCATGATTGGGTGCGTTAGCTTGCTTCGTTTCTTTCCAGACTGGAGCTTGTGAAAAGAATCCCATCCCCTTCAGTTTTCATCGCGTGCGCCAGCTTTATACCAAGCCGCATCTTTTCTTCCCGTCGCCAAACGTGCCGTCCACCGTCCCATCTTGCATGCGTCGCAAACCATCCCATCCCTCCAACTCTACCCCTTCCCACCACTACCTCCTCCTCTTCCCAACAGCGGCGTTCCTCCCCCCGGGCCGTATAGGTCCCATGCGCCGCCAGCCTCCCACTCAGACTCAATCTGCCAAGTACCCCATCACCCATCACCCACCCATCCATTGTATACCCAAGTCACCAACCAACCCCAGCCAAATTCCCAGATCCAGAACGAAAGGACAAGCAAGATGAACTCACCCTCCACGAAAAGCACCAACAGGCTTCCTAGCAGGCAACGGCGGCGCAACACCGGCACCAGGCACTCCAGCGCTGGTAGTCGTAGCGACGGACTCGAACCTGCGCGCTGATGTCTGGAAGCCGCGGCGGAAGGCGGTGGATAGAAGGAGTCTGGAGGCCATGTTTTGTTCTGTGCTGTGTGTTTGGCTGTCACTGTGTCTTGTTTTCGTTCGGCTGAATTAGAGTTGCGCTTCCTTGTGATTGCGCCTGGTTTTCGTTATCGTTCGGTCTCGGTGGTTGCAATTGGTCGTGGTGGTAAATGGGATTGGCTGGAATGGAACTTTCGCGGTGATTCGGGTATTGATTGATTTGTTCAGGTCGTAATGCAATGGCGAGGGTGATGTGGTAGAAAGCGAGGGCGGTTGCGAACTGAATGAACTTTGCACTTGGGAACTGAACCCAAACTAAACGAACCGGGGAAACGACGTCAGGTCAGTATCGCCAGACGAGCGGGCAGGGCGCCCCGCGGGAACTGAACGGCCAACAGTCGTGACGGCACGACAGGGGTCTTGAGTGGTAGGTTCATTTGAGCCAATCAGTGCGAGGAAACAATTGGGCGGGGTGCGGAGGCAGAATGGTCAATCGGCTTGACACGGTGGACGTGTCCTTGCCGTGATAAACTGATAAGGATCGCGATAAGGACCTCAAGGTGCCGGACAAAGAGACGATCGAGCAAAACAAAGGAAACAACATCTGTCAGAACATCACGAATGGAACTAATTGATGTTGTGCGTTTTTTTTTGTAGATTCCGCTAATAACTGATAGACTATAATGAATTCCCTTACAAACATGCCTTTTGGTATCTTACTCCCAGATTCGTACAAGGTCGCTTTTCCCCGAAAATTGCTACTGTTGCCCAGCTAAAGATCATGTTCCCAGTGAAACCCATAATAAATGATGATGCTATTAAATACTTAATGACTCGTCTCGACTGAAACCCTTTAGAGCTCGTCGTGGCTGGTCTCCTTGGCGGGCTCCTCAACGGTGCCAGTCTCGGTGGAGGAACCAGACTCGGCGGAAGCGGCAACGGACTCCTCGGCCTCATCCGAGGGAGCAGCCTTGTACTTGCCGTTCTCGGAGATGAACTTGATCAGGTCCTCAACGGTGCGGGAGCCAGAGTACTCAACGGGCTTGTCCTTGGCACCAGCAGCGTAAAGCTTGATGGTGGGGAAGCCCTGGATCTCATCGGGAACGTCGTTGAGGGTAGCATCAACCTTGGCGATGACAACCTTGTCCTTGAACTCGGAGTTGGCATAGAGGGTAGCAAGCTCATCGTACTTGGGAGCGAGAGCCTTGCAGTGACCGCACCAGGGAGCGTAGAACTCAATGAGGACATCCTTGGTGTCGTCAAGGACAATGTCGTTGTAGCTCTTGGCGACGACGACGGTGACGGGGCCCTCCTGGGTCTCGGGGATGGGCTCAGACTTGATGGAAGGCTCGACCTTGCCGCCAACGAAGTCGTCAACGAACTTCTGGATGGACTCGACGGTAATCTCCTTCTCCTGGTCGAAGGGGAACTTCTGGTTCTTGGTAGTCTCCTGGATGGCGAAAGCAGGGAACTTGTCGGTCTTGAGGTTCAAGTTGCCGGCGTGAGCACCGAAAGCCTTGGCGTCAATGGTAGCGAAGTTGATAACACCACGCTGGGACTCAGCAATGGGCTTGAGGGCCTCGCTAAGCTCCTTGCGCTCCTCGGGGGTCTCGGCGAAGATGTAGGCGAGGGGAATGCCAGCGGACATGTATCCAGCATAGGTATCAGGGCCAACCTCACCGATGAGGGGGGTGGAGGCGGTCTTGGCGAACTTCTCGATGGCCTCGGCGTCGAACTTCTCAGTGAAGACGGCCTTGCCCTCGTCGAAGTCCTTGTAGAGAACGATGGCAGGGGCGGTGACACCCTCAGCCTCGGCGAGAGCGACATCGCTGCTGGCACCAAAGGGGTACTCGTCGCGGAGCTTATCGGCGACCTTGGAGAAGGTCTCGTTGGCGGCCTTGTCGGTGGCATCGAAGTAGGCGACAATGACGACCTTGTCGGCCTTCTTGAACTCCTCAATGTTGTCCTTGGTGAGGACAGAGACAGAGGGAAGGGACTGCTTGATCATGTAGGAGGTGATGGCACCGGCCTTGCGCTGACCCTTGTAGGGGGAGACGGTGTCGAGGCCACGGAAGACCTTGAGGGTAGGGTAACCCTCAACGCCATGCTGCTGGCACAACTCGGACTCCTCAGTGCAGTCGATCTTGGCGAGCTTGATGTTCTTCTCCTTGAGGGTGGTGGCAGCCTCCTCGTACTCGGGGGCAAGGGCCTTGCAGTGACCGCACCAAGGGGCGAAGACTGGAGAACGATAATGTTAGCAAGAGCTACCTTACATGACAAGCTGCAATCGAAGGGAACTTACACTCAGCAAGAACAATGTCGTTGGTCTTGACAAAGTCGTCGAAGGTGTCCTTCTTCAACTGGATAACATCGGAGGCAGTAGCCACGGCGGCGGCCGCGAGAAGCCCGAGGGCGAACTTGGTAGGGGCGTGCATGTTTGAGTTTCCCGGCTGTCTGGGGAAGCGGAGTTAGTTGAAAGTTGGTATATAGAGGGTGATGCTTGGTGGTTGTGATTCCCAAAGCCGTCTTCTTGGGGGGTTTTATAGTGGTAACAGGTAGGACGGAGCACGGAGGTGAATCAACGGCGGGAAGGACGCAGCTCTGGCGGGGCCGCAACACAAAGGCAAACGTGGGTAGTGGATACCACTTACTCTGGGCTATTTAAAGGCAGAAAAGGGGCCTGGGATATGGGAAGAACTGGGAGCCGGTGACTGGGAGAAATTGAATATAAGATGGAAAATGTCCCGGAAGCAAGAGATGGAGGCAGGCGGTGGTGGTGAAGGCGAGAAGGGGGATCTGCCTTTTTAATGTTTTATCTCCAGCCCGTGTTTATAAGCCAGGTTGCTTTCTGTCAGTCGAGTGAACAGGTGTCTTCTCCGCCACTACGAAAACTGAATGGTACACGCCAGTGGTCAATCAGCCTTGGGGCCTGCTGAGTGGCCAGTGGACGCAATGGCACTGCAGGGCGCCAGGGTCAAAGAGCTCGCTCGCGGGGCCAGCGGCGGCTGATGGAGGGGTGGGGAACCTAGCCGATCCGCCGCGAGGGGGAGAACCATCCGACACTTGCAACTGTCAACGAGCGAGGATGAAAGGGATCCGACAGGATGCCAGGGGCGGCGACTTTGCCATTCATTATTCAAACCTGGAAACAGGTGGCATGTTGCTGTTTGTTGGTTTCACATCGGATCTATTGTCCTTCTCCCCTCACATCTGTCGCAAAGAGGGCCCGGATGGGTGGAAAATGATAAGTAAACATCACTGACCTGATGGCACTCCAGTTCAAAAAGTAAACACTCTCATGCTGAACCTCAATTTCTTCCCCAACCTTCTCAACCAAACTGCTGGCCATCTTTTTCTCTTTCACAATCCCATCCGTCCCTGCACCAGAACCATCCCTTTATTTCCGCCCCGTAGACCCCGTACCTAACGACCACCTTGCATCACTGGGGTTCCATCGAAAGGGAATGGGCACTTTTGAATCGGGATAGCTTTCCCCGCAAGCCAAGAAGCACCATTTCTGTGCCGCCTGCCGTAACGCCGTTCCTTCAGGGTCTCAGGGACCGAAACTCCACTGAATGGCAGAACGGGACCGTATTCGTGGTGCAGTGCTTCCGTTTTCCCCTTTTGGGCGATTTGAACGATATCTTGCCACGAGTCCATATCGATCGCCAGCCATTTCAAGTGAGGTGTTGTACGCTGCGAGTTGTGTCTTTGGATGAACTGACGAGCTTGATCAGCTGAGCTGTGAGGATCTGAGTCTTGTGTATAAATCCAGCAATATCCCATCTCGCTATCCAGGTATCTTGTCAGCTTCGGTTCTCTTCGGCGGAACTTTGCTGCCGTTTCCATGTCAGCACTCAACGTGGCTGGACCGTGTATACGAGCGCAATAGCACGGTACGTTCGGGAAGAAATACAACCATTTTCGGATATTGTCGTCGTTGCCATGACAATGCACGTGCAGAAAAGCTGTTGGAAGGCTTGATGCTGGCACCGCCGTTGAGGACGAACATTGGCCCAAGCTGGTCATTTCGGCCAACTCTACCTGGATCAGTAAGGCCTCTTTTAGTCCGAGAGCTTACATATTACAGGCGCTGACGTTGAGCAGATATCAGCATGGTGTTTGATGCTTCAGACCAGAATTGTCTTTGAAAGAAATGGTGCCATGAGTGCCGTGGATAGGCTAGCCATGTTGTTTTCCTTGATATGTCAAGAACAAGTTGATGTTTAAAGTTGCGGCTCTGCGAATGACAATGGATCGAGCGATGGAGATGGAAGAAATTGTTTTTGAGAATGTGATCATGCAGGCAAGTGCTTGCAGTTGGGGTGCAATATCGAAAATGTCGAGACCATGGAAGCGACGAGTGTCTCTTGCGCGTGGGTGAATCCTTCAAGGGCAGGTCGCATGGAAGCAAAGGAGAAAGAAAGATTGGAAGGCCATATTCTTGTGTCATCGACTCGAGCTGGTCAGGTTCTTCTATTTCAGACAAGGCGAGGTCGAGCGGCTGGGGAAATACAGAAGGTATGACGGGATCATGGTGCTCGAAGATGGAAAGGCCAGGCAGGACCAGCACGGAGAGTGTCCGACTGAATTCAATTCACAAGTTGGATAAAATGCTTGGTGGCCGGAACATTGCTTTGGGCCCATCGGTCCCTTGGGGTAGGTTCAATTGGAATGGGCTCCGAACATAGTGTCGTTCCTTCCTCCCTTGTGTGTCATCCGCTTCATTCATACGGTAGGCGCGGGACATGAAACTGACCATAGTTGGACGAATGGAGAAGGCAACAACACCTACCTACCCCGGGTAACCTATGTGCCTTCCTTCAATTGAGCAATCCGACACCAAACACACTGCAGAACCCAGCTTCAGACAAGACGGAATCTCTTCCATGGGCGGGCAAGGAAGCACGACTATCTTCCGCCGACCACCACCGACTTTACCATTCACCGACTACACAGCGACCAAGTCTCCAGTCCACCGATGGACCTGGAGATGGCGACGACAACAACACCCACCCGAATCTTGAGACTTTCCGGTTGTCTCTAGAGACACCAAGTCGCGTCGTTGCTTGGTTTCCTTGGTCATCCTTGGTCAGGTGGTTTTTGGGGCTTCCAGCAACACCGAGGAGGCAACAGCTTTATCCATTTTTGGAGTGTTGGTGCAACTGTTAAACAACAACCAGCACTCGTCGTCCAATTGGATACTCAATCATCTGCTCGGGGTTGCTAATTCTACTCGTTCTCATGGACCAGGTGCGGACGGCGAGACGTGCTGCCAGCCATGGCACCCTCGGTCGCAAGTATGCTGTGGATGCTGGCAGGAATCCCCGGGTCCCTTCACGTCATGCTTTCTCTCGACCCCTACGGAGTTTTAATGGGCACACGGGTGTCTTGCCATCACCAGGACCGCTCGAGAGCATGTTGAGGACAACAACAGAGACTGGAGACATCGGCTTATTCTCCATCAGGCCAGTCAGGTCAATTTCCGCTCTGAATATCCCAGGACCTCTCATGTCCAGTCGCCACGGACAAACCAAGTCTGTTTCCACGCCTCGGTTGACAGCTCCCAGAAGAGCCAGGACCCCGTCGAGCAACATAGTTCCCACACGACCTTCGACCAGCGACAGCTTCGATACCCACAGCAGCCTTAGAGACGACCGGAGATGCCTTCCATCGTACCGAGATACCGCTTCAGAGATCATCTCAATGTATGCCTCTGACAGTCAACGATCTGCCCATAGCCCTTTCTCGCCCAAATACCACGATGACCAGCGGTCGTTTTCCATGACGAGCTGCAGTTCCCGAGCGCTACCCAACAAGTCATCTAATGGGACCATGCAGAGCCAAGCCAGCGGTCCGGCTCTGCAGAGACCTCGTTCACCTTTCCCCTACCCAACCAGACTTAAGCGCCCGGGAATTCGGCCATCCTCTCCCGCTGTGACGGAGAGTGGCGCTGTGGACTATAGTAGAATGGTCGAGATCGACCGTGTTTCTCAGGTTTGCTACCTTCCCCGTCTATTATATGTATCTCTACTAACATCTTCAGCGAACTACACATGGATCGTATAGGCCCATGTACGCTCAATATGGCCGCAGGGCCGGACCTGCCATGTCTCGCCTTCATCCATATGGATCCGTTTCGTCCCTACCAAGCCACAAATCCAGGCCAGGTCCTAGACCCTATGCTAGAACGAATTCCAGTGGCTCTCCTGCTTGGGGCCCAGGACTTCGTAAGCAGCTTGAAATGGAATCATCAGACCAAAGTACGAGGACACCAAGTTTGACATCGATCGTCGATATGTACCGATCTCCTTCAGGCACTTCATCCGACTTGAGACACATGTATCATGAACCCCCCAACGGAACATTTTACTACGATTACTCGGAGGACTTTGATACTTTCCCAGATGGCAATTCCGCATGGGCCGGGCCTTTGGCCCCGATCCCGACTCGAGCACCCAACATGCACAGGGCGAGGATACTCAGTGATGGCAATGTTGGTCCTTTCCTGGATATAAACCGCTATCCTCCCCCGGATGACCCCTACGAAAGTCCTCAATATTACTCTGCGGGAACGAAGGACACAAAGGCACACGAGCCGAACATCACTCCTGATTCGATTGAGGAAAACGAAGCTGAAGAAGGTTCTTTCGCCTTCCCTGATGTTGCACCACGAAACGGTTCCATGGTAGGAAGGAAAGATGTCCATGGAGCCACCAATGTGTCGCCTCTGCAGGCAACAGCTACGCCCAGTACCGGAATGAAAAAGAGTTGCCACGATAGTGACACTCAAATACCAGAGAAAACAGACGATCTGGCAGTATCAGCAGCGGGTAGTCCAGGCAGACTGTCGAGGTCTGATGTTAGGCGGGTAACGGTGCATGACGGGAGCGACGGGCCGCAAGATGACGTAAATGACAATCAGAGATCAAGCTTTGGCAACAATACGATCCAGGGACATCGGCCAGAAGATCATTTGTCACTGAGAACCTCCCTCTACAGATCGAATTCGGAACCCCTCGATAAGCGCCAATCGATCCGCCTAAACGCAGGGGAAAGATGTCCGTCAACATTCAGCGGTTACTTGCGACGGAGCAAGTTCTTCTCGATAGAGCCGGGCCTCTCTGATCTTGCGTCTCTCGTAGATTATCTCGACGTTGCTGCAAAATCAGCTTCCGATGATTACCTGCCACAGCCAAATCTGACAATGGACTTCCCTGACTTGTCTGCGGAGCCTGGGGACCAGACGTCGACAGTTCAGGCAATACCTGACTCTCTGGATAACCAAAGCGAAGACCAAGGTCCTGGCTTTGAAGAATGCCTTAGAACTAAAAATCCTAAACCATTTGGACATCAAAGGAAGCTCGCTTTGCCCAGGATCAGGACTAGTGGATTCTCAACACCATTCTCCCAAGATCCTCCTTGCACCACTAGCCGGTCAGAGCCCGTTATTTTGCAACCTTTACCAGTTTCGCCAGTCAAAAGGCTTCGACTGCAAAACAGCGTCCCAAAGCTCATGAAAGCATTACCAGACCTGCCGTCCAGTCCGGCTAGAAGTGAGCCATGTCTTTACAGCGCTCCAGATGGCAAGCGAGAAATTCCCAAACATTTCCCATCATCTCTTCGCCCTGATATGCCCTTTGATTGCTATCAGGAGTATACACAAACGCCTAGTTGTGGCGTCAAGACAACAATGGCGAGGGCAGCCGATAGTGAAGATGCCCCGGCTCTTGAGAAACATTTTCTCTCACGGGACTCGGCTAGCAACAGCATGAAGCTGAAAGTTTCCAGAGCTGCCATGATTAGGGCACAAGAGGAGTTGAAGAAACTTCAGAACCCTGTGCGCGTAGAGACCGCAACACTGGAGCTAACAAATCCACCTGAGATTTCGGCCTTCTCTTTCCAGAAAGGATGTGACCCGACTATGTTGGATACCGTCAGTGTTTCTGACAGGCACGGAGTAGGCTGCGGAACGTGTACGGAAGAGAAAGCCTTTATCCTCACATCTGCGGCCTCAGCTCCTGTCACAGCGTCGTCGAGGGTGCCAGGGCCACAAGCCGCAAGGAATCATGTGGCAACTTCCCAGTCCGTCAAGACTATTCGTCCACCATCACCTTGCGAATTACGGAGCTCATTCTCTGTCAGCGATCGTCAATCGCGTCTACCCAAAAGAACCTTATCTCGTATCCGAGAACGACTTGCCCAACCCAGATCACGATCGACCGAGCCTCTCACGTCGAGAAACCGCAACAAAGAAGCATGTGATCACATATGCCCAGCTTCGCCAATTACACCCAGCTACATCAGACAGAAAGATACATCAATGAGTACCGCATTAGCGGTAACCGACGGAGAGTCAGCTGACACTGCCAAGCAACAGTCCAGAGGCTTCAGAAAATGCATGTGTAAGTGGATGAGGACAGCAAGGCAGGCTTTCCTGGTGGCATGCACGGGTTCAACGAATCCCTGATGGATGTATTAGCTGCAATGGGTCGACTCAATACGCGGTCTATGATCGTCTCAAATCTTCTCAAACTTATTTCTGGAGAGGGCATGCGACTGCTTTAACAGCCTCGTACAGTTGTTCTGTTCTCTTTGATTAAAAGTTCTACAATGTTTTATTCGACCCATCTTCATGTTAGCAGTTGGGAGATTGGAGTTACTGTAGAGAGCGATTGTATTTTTAGAACATGACTAGAGATATCCATGACTCCAAATTAGTGGCCCTTGGGCAGATAGATACCCTACATTGCTTCCTATTGTTTGTGACTGTGAATGTTAACTCTGAGATAAGTGGTCAAACATATTGTTAATCCTATAGGAAAGATAGGATGTGGCCAAAAAAAGGAGAAAGAAAAAAAGCAGTTGGACTTACAGTTGCCGGGTTTGAACGCATAGACTATATGAGTCCCGGGAGGAAGAAGGGAAGGGAACGGAATATCGTATAGTTTCATGGCAGTTGTGTGAGTATATGGTTTCTATTTTTTTTTAAAAGATATATTCTCAATTCAACATGTTTCTTCTTGTTCCCATTCGTGAACCAACCAAGCCTGGTTCATGTTCCTAACGCCCTGTAATGTATATATACCGAGGTAATCCAGTTTCTGTAAACATTTCTCAGTAGAAAGAATAGAAAAAAGGACAGAAAAAAAAAGAAAAGAGAAAAGAAGGGTTTGTAATAAAAAAAACCTCAAGCGACACTCATCAGTGACTCATGATACAGTCCATGGTGTTTACTTCCCCTGCCATCTCTAGAAGCACTGTCTTTCTTCTTCTCCTCCATCTCTCTCTCAGTAATTTCCGTTCCATTCTTCCCTGTCGTTGTCGTCGTCGTCGTCGTCGTCGTCGTCGTCGTCGTCTCCATCCCCAGCCTTTTCTCGATTTTACTAATCCGCCTACTCATGAAACTCCCCTCGCTCTCATCTGCGCTCCCCCTCTCACTTTCACTGTCGTCCCCCTCCCACCCACCAGCTCTCCTCTCCATTCTTTCCCACGAAGAAGCTTCCCCTGACCGTGACCGCGGCCGAGGAGTCGCACCCCCAATACTCATAGCAGCAAGATACGACCCCGCACCCGGGCCTAGCCAAGCACCGGGACCACGACGCTCGATACTCGTGCTATTGATGGTAATCGTCGGTTCGAACGTCATCATTTTCAGGAGGCTCTGTGGTGCCAGCCCGTCATTGGAGAAGAGGTTGAGATCGTCATCGGCTGACTCGGTGAGTACGCCCCGGCCGGTGGCGGAGTGGTAGGAGTGCGCGAAGAGGTGTTTAAGTTCTAGGGGTTTGTGGGGGTTGCGGCCTGGTCTGCTGCTAATTCTGCTGCTGGGGTTCGATGGTGGTAGTTTGGTTCCTCTTTTGAGCTGGTTTAACTGGCTTAGTTGGCTCAGTTGGGTAATGGTAACAACAGCGGAGGCGGCAGCGGTATCCCACGATGAGTTTGGTTTTGAGTTTGAGTTTGAGTCCAAGTTCCCACCACCAGCACTTCGCTTCTGCAATCGACCTAGCAGACGACCTGGTGGGTAAACAGGAGACCCGGTAGATCCAGGCCCGACAGCAAGAGAGTCAGGAAGGGGAGAGGGGAAAAAATCCCTGTTGCTTTTAGGGTTACTTGTACGTCGTGTGCCTATGCGTCCGTTATCGATCCTTTCGTAGCGGATTTGTTGTTGTGGAAGAGTTAAGGGCACGATGGGTTCCGAGTTGGGGAACAATTTGTCGTGGGATAAAGGGGCGGCGAGGCGGAGGGGGACTTGCAGGGAGAAGAGGAAGGTGAGAATTAGGGCGGTGGGGATGTTGGGGGGTAGTTTCATTTTTGGGTTGGTGTTACCGTCAGTAGGAAAGAGGTTGACTGCGATGAAGTAAGTTGATGATGGTGATGATGGCAGGATGATGCTGGAAGAAAGGGGGATGAGGGAAGAATGATGGGGTGTGATGGTTGATATACCAGTCTCTCATCATAGCGAGTTCATGTTGATGAAGGCTCAATGGGATCGGTGAAGTCGGATCATGGAAGCAATTGGCATTGACACTGACATTGACAACCTGGACGGGAAGGAAGTCATCTTGAACCATATCGGGATATTGATCGAGTGCTGTGCCACGACATTGCAGGAGTGTCAAATTTCAGTTACACAAAGTCTTTGCGTACGATGTAACTCGACATGGCAATTGGCTTTCTCTTTGGGTGTTGTTGTAGATGTACTCGTGAGGCACAGTACTACGCTCAGTATCTTTACTCCCGATTTGAATTGGTATCTTAAGCTGACGTCTCCCAACTTGGCAGAGGGTGGGATGTACAATCCCTTTGACAGCCACCTTTAACAGCATTAAAACACATACCTGATTCGCTTTCACCAGTACGCATACCCTTGAGCGTCGAGATAAGGTTGTTTGAACATCCAAACAAACAACACGAATTACCATCGGCCGGCAGAGTTGTGATAAAGTACTTTCCAAGTTGACTTCAACCTAGAATCAATGCTTCACCCAACACTTCCTCCTGGCTTCCTCTCCCCACATACACCACAAACACCACAGTCCCCGGCATTCCTGTATTGGCTCCCTTGACATGTCTGACTGGTACACGCCCAACACCCTACCATGTTCTTTGGGTCAAGGACGTTGGCGCAAATAGTGCAGGTTATGCAGGTGGGCTCGTTGGCGAATGAGCATATCGCGCAGGTCCTCGACGATGGAGGCTTTGGTTCGGGATTGGTGGTAGATTTGGCTAATGCCGAGAAGGGTGTGTTTTCTTTTCTCTGCGCTGGGCTCTTTGGCTCAGATTTCACCCCTGAGAACTTCTCTCGGGTTGTCGCAAAAGTATGGCTGTTGTTAGTACTTCGGGCGCTGGATCTCAGCTGTGTAGACTTCTGTCTCGTATTTTCCTCCAAATTCATTTGGTGGTTCCTTTGCGATGTGTCCGGGGCTTGGATGATACTATCCGGTATCCTAGTATCCGTTGACGACGGTTCGGCCTTGACAACAGGCTGTCGAGTTGTTGAACTTCTCGCGCCGTCATTGAACCCCATCAGCTCCCTCAACTCCCGCTGCGCATCTTGATCCTCGGGATTCTCATCCTCACACACTTTGATCATCCCCCTCCCCTTGCCATCCAGCAACTTCTTCCCGTTGATATCCACAGCAGCCACTCCATCCTGCTCGTCTTCATCCTCATACTCATCACTCTCCGCCTCACTAGCCGTCTCATCATCATCAACCTCCTCCTCCTCCTTAACCTTCTTCTCTTCTTCTTCTTCTTCTTCTTCTTCTTCTTCTTCTTCTTCTTCTTCCTCCTTCTCCTTCTTCTTAGCCCCCTCAAACCTCGCCAACGCCGCCGCAGCCCTCAACTCCCTCCCCCTCGCACTGCCCGCCACCCTCGGCTTCCCCGCCACTTTTTTCCCTTTCTCCAACGCCTTCTTGATCTTCTCATCCCCCCCCAACTCCATCCCACCCGCACCGAACTTCTTTAAAATCCTTCGTTCCTTCTGCTCCTTGTACGACAGTTTCGGTTTGTTAGAAGCCTTCCTCTTCCTCCCCCGACTCCTATACGTCCCACCACACAAATGCTCCGGCAACCCTTCGCCAGACTGCACCGTATCCTTTTCCCACTCGCCTGTCGCCAACAACGCTCCCCTTCCCCACAGTCCCTCACCCGTGTACCCTCGCGACCAAAGCAGACGCATCTCGTCGGCGTAGGCGTTGCGCACGGCCCAGAAGGCGCGCGAATGGTTCATCTGCTTGCAGTGGGCGAGCTCGTGCATCATGACCATTTGCACGTAGTTGAAGGGCAGCCAGTGGCCTGAGAGCGACTTGAGGACCAGCTGGACCACTTCGCCGGCGTTGAAGTTGCGGCCGACGAATTCGCGGTTGGGCTCGTATTCTTCGAGGGAGGTTATGGAGAGGTGGTTGTTTTTCATTATGGGTACTGTTTTTGGGAGTGAAGAGGTACGTTAGGATTCCCGTAATGTGATAGATACAATAAAACCTTGGGGGGAAAATATGGATGTTGGGCAGAAACGTACGGCATTGCGCTGCTATCCTCTCGAGAAAGTCTTGCGCTATGGCTTCGTCTGGCCCTTTGAGGGGCTTGATGAAGATTATTCTGTCATTGGGATGCGATTTTTTGGCGTTGATGCGCTGGATACCGAGAGGCATCGTGGGAACGTCGCGGGGAACTCAACGGCTCGAATGTGATGCTTTCGCCTGGCTGGTGGTTGGTGCAGTCGTTAAGGTTCTCAAAGACCTGTATTCGCGAGTGGATTGGCGCCGTGATCGAATTGTCGTGGTTTGGCCGTCTTCTTAAAAAACAGCTCAAATTTGGCGGTGGTTCAAGTTAGTCCGACTGTCAATGGATCAATCGGAAATCGTATGAAAGATGTTGCAGTTGAAAAGTGAAGAGTTTCCGAAAAGCTTCCCCTCGTCGCCATCGCGTCTGGTTGATCTTAAGGGTCGCGTTGAGGGGCAAACGCCCAGTCACATGCTCACTTACAGCGACTTACAGGGGCCTCAAATATTACCATTTTGGTACTAGCATACCCTTTTTGATCCTTTATCAACACCAAACCTAACAACAATCATGAATGCCCCTGGGTCATGACAATCAACCCCAAATGCCACCCAGCTCTTTTAACTCCATCTTGCTTTTATTTCGCCATTGATTGTTCTTACATAGCAGATAAAAACAACGGCCGTAAAAGCAGGGTATATCTCTAGTCTCGTCGTTCCCAAACCCAACCAACCCCCTTTTCAGTTTTCCTCAAAATTACGAATGTTTACCTCCTCCTACCAGCACCGCCAGCACCACCAGCACCTCCAGCGCCCGCCTTATCCGCAAGCGAAACCACCTCACCAATACCCGCAGCCTCCTGCTCGTCCTCGAGCGCCGTAATCTCCTCTCTGCAATCCCACCACTTCTCCTCGCTGAGCTCGAATGCCTTGGTCTTGATCTCCTTGACGGCAAGCGACTCGGGCTGGATACCCTTCCAGCGGAGTTGGGTCATGAGAACCTCCTGCCACTCGGCCGATGTGCGCTGGAAGAAGTCACGGCGGGATTCGAAGGGCTGTGGTGTTTTGTATGTTAGCGATAATTTCACAATTGAACAAAAAGAGGGTGAAACGTACTCTAGGATGCGGCAGGCCGTCATCAACCCTCGTCTCCTCGCTCTCCTCCTCCTCTTCGGGAGCCGCAGCCACGGGAGTAGCTTCGGCGACGGGCGCCTCTTCACCCTCCTTGGCCTTCTTCTTCTTTCTCTCGCTAGGAGTGAACTTGGCCTTCTTGTCGTCGATTTCCATGGCGTCCTCTTCGCCATCGGCCTCTTCATCCGAGTCATCCTCCTCCTCCTCATCGTCCTCATCGTCATCTTCGTCCTCGGATTCCTATAATAATTCCATCCTGTCAGTAACCCAGCTTTCTTCGTTCCGGTACGTAGAGATCGAAGACTCACAATCCAATCATCGCCCTCCCTCTTGAAGATCTCCTTGCAGCCTTCCATCTTGCCCAGGTCGATCGCATACAAATCATCCAGCGTAAACTCGCGATCGCCCTTCTCAAACGTGCCGCCGTAGATATACAGCACATCATCCTGCACCGCCAGCTGGGCATTGAATCGCGGATGTGGCATCTCCATCGACACCGGCATATCCCTGACCTTTTTCTTGCTGTCCTTCTCCTCCTCCTCCTCTTCCTCGCCCCTCTGTTTCTTCAGAATGGCCTCGATCTCCATCTCATCCGCATCATCTGAGCTACCCTTCGCGCCTGCCTGCAGCGCTGCCAGCTGCCTGAGCAATTCCTCCTCGTTCTGCCTCGCTCTGTCTCTCCTTCCCACCCTCTCTCTTCCCTCACCATTGCCAGCACCAGCCTTCTTCCCCGGTGCCCTCGCCTTCTTCAATCCCATCGGGAAGAACCGGTTACGCTCAATGTTCCACGCAAACAGCTGGTTGAAGAACTCGCTCTCCATGCCCTCCTCGCTCTCCTCCACGTCATGCACGCCGCCAAACATGATGCCGCGGCCCTTGTGATAGGCCATAGTGGCGCCCGCCCGCGTCGGGGTCGGCGTGTTGGCCGGCTTCTTGCGCTTCTCCCACCGGACCGTAGGTGCCGCGTTAGGCGGCGCGTCGGCGGGCGGCTGGGTGATGCGCAGGAAGAAGCAGTCCTGGTGGACCATAGGCTTGAGGATATTCTTGGAACCGCCTGAACTACCGCCTTGCTTGGTCTGCTTACCAGCCGCCACCGTGGCCTTCACGCGCGAGTAGCCGCCGTAGAGAACGGCGCCCTGGTCGTGCGGGAGGAAAGTGAAGCTGGACCGCGCGTCAGGCTTCAGCTGCGCCGGCGGCGGGGTGATACAGTGCCAGACAAAGTTCTGGGTGTCGTACAGCCACAGGTCCTGGAGGTATTTGGTCTGGTTGGCCGTGTCCTGAAATCCGCCGAACATGATGATGTAGTTCTTGTAGTAAGTCATTCTGTGACCGGACCTGGCGGGCGGGGTCTTGCCCTTGGTCTCGATGCGCGCCCACTCGCGGGTGGACGGGTCGAGGCGCCAGAAGTCGTTGTAATGGTAGAACGTGCCCTGCTTGGGAGACGAGAACTCGCCGCCGAAGAGATAGACACCGTTGCTGTCGTTTCCGCCGCGGGTCCAGGCGTGGCCCGACCGGGGGAGCGGAGCGTTGGGCGAGGTGACGCAGCGCCATTCGTCACGGTCGATGTAGTAGACCATCAGGTCGTTGAAGAAGGTGGCCAGGGCGCCGTTGAAGTACTCGCCGCCGAAGAGGAGGAGCTGGTTGCTGTTGGAGGGACTAGCCATGAGGGTAGAGGCGGCGCGGGCGCGCGGGGGGTCCTCGACGACATTTTCCGTCACCTTGACGAACGCCTCCTGCTGCTTCTTGTACTCCTCGAGAACGGCGTCGAGATCGACATCTTCGGCGTCGCTGCCCTCGATCTTTGCGGATTTCACCTTGGCCTTCTTCTCCGCCTTCTTCTCCTGCTTCTGCTTCTTTTCGGCCAACTTGGCCTTTTTGGACTCGCTTTTCCCCTTTTTTTCCTTCGCCATCTTGACAAACTTCCCACCACCGAGGTGTCAAGTCAAGCTGTTGCGTTGTTTGCGCTGTCGAAGAAAGTGACTTCTCAATTTTGGCCTCATGAGACCGTGGCAAAAAGTGGAGAAAATCTTTTGTGAATGTAGGCGAGAGGTCGGGACCCACTTGTATCAACTAACAAAAATTGTGCTCACCAGGATTGGAGCAGCCAACAACAGATTCGAATGTGTTTTATGCACCAGCAATCTGGTCTGCTCACGTAGACCGCATGAATTATTCACTTACTTACACTGTGAGACAGATGGTTGTCGAACTTTACTGAATCCATGATAATACAAGGGTAGATGAGGTCGTGAAATGTTGTATTCCAAGTTAAAGAGAGAAAGAAAAGAAAGGTACCGAAGGAGAGGAAATAGGTTCCTCAAATACCACTATTTAGGTACAATAGTTGGGGATACATGATTGGATTGATATGTAATACAAGAACATTGCAAATGCATGCAGTCAATATTCAACAATTGTTGCATTTAACTCTGTGGACAGACCTTTTCACCACATGCTCGGTGCGATAACCATTAGGACATGCCACTCTTAAATTCGGGTTGATGGTTCACCAACGACTTCAAATTGGTAAGTTTTCGCTTATATTGCATGGATTGTATAATCATGGTTTTTCAGTCCTTTCTCCCCAACTACATGGCCTTTGTTATGCTGTTCCATGACTCCTTGCCCGTTCAAAGCTTATGCACATACCCCGTACCTAACGGTGTTCCATTTTCCGAGGAACCTGGCCATCAAATGTCAGACAATACTTTTGGCCTTCATCAACCCCTTCAGTGACTTTTGCCGTATTTACGCACTGTACTTGTTGTCCTTCACCCACTTGGCAACATCCTCGCCGTCACGCTCGATCCACGCAACCTTGGAGCGGATAGCATCCAAGCTCTGGGCCAGGGACATCTCAAAGCCGTTGGTGCTCTTGCCCTCAAAGAACTTCTCAACCTTGGCCAACTGCTCCTTCTTGGTGAAGCTGGAAGTGAAGATGGTAACAAGGGTTCCGAGCATCGACAACTGAGGAGGGAACCTCTTGACGAGCTCATCCCAGTTCTCAGTCATCCAGGTGAAGAGCGCCTCGATACCCTCGGGGTGGCTGCGAAGACCAGCAGTGGGCATGTACACATCCTGGTCCTTGATCTCACCGCTGAAGAGAAGGTTGAGGGTCGACTTGATGAGCTCGGGGCTCTTGGCGCGGCCGAGGCAGCGGAGAGCGGTGTTGCGCTCATCGCTGTTGGTGGAGGTACGGTAGAAGTTGAGAATGGCATCATACTACAAAACTGATTAGCACAAAACACGTAGGGGATCTTCAGGGCTTGTTGAGCTTACCTCCTCCTTGCCACCGTACTTCAGGGCCATGCTGAAGACGCTGCCACGAATGTTGGGGTGGACGGCCGACTTGTCGCCAGCAATGAACTTCTTAAACATGTCCTTGGCGGCAGCGATGATCTTCTCATCGCCACAAAGACCGGCATTACCGAAAAGCATGGCCTTGAACTGCTGCTCGATGTGACCATCGTTCTCAGTGAACTCCCAGCCCATCTGGTGAGCCCTGGCGCTAACAAGCTCACGCTGGAAGGCCTCAAGGCCATCGCGAACAGCCTTGTCCTCAAAGATCCAAGCAGTCTGAACAGCGGCAACGCGAGAGATGATCTCGCTCCAGACAATGAACTCCTTCTCAGAGTCGAATCCCTTGAGAAGGTTCAGGACACCAGAGGTCTTCTGGTAGCCCGAAGAAGCAAGGGCACCGGCATCGGCAATCATACCAGCTCTGTCCTCAACACTGAGGAGACCCTTCTTGGCCGCCTCACCGAGCTTTTCAAGGCGCTCAGGGGTGTAAGAGGTGCGGTAGAGACCGGTGTGGTTGGCGTTGAGCTTGAAGAACTCGGTGCCGGGAACCTCGAAGGTATCCTCACGCTTGTCGAGGGTAAGGCTCTCATCGATGCCATCCTTGGAGCGGAGGCCGAGGAAGACAGGGAAAAGGACCTTGTCCTCCTCGGGCTTGACGTCACCAGTACGGAGGAAACGGTTCTGCTTGACCTGAATGGTCTTCTCATCCTTCTCGGTAACGGTAACGACGGGGTAACCAACGTGCTTGGTCCACACATCCATGACCTCCTCGACGCTCTTTCCGCTGGCATCGCCAAGAGCAGCCCAAAGATCACCAGTCTGAGTGTTGCCGTAGGCGTGCTTCTTGAGGTAACGTCTGACACCCTCCAAGAAGACATCCTCACCGAGATAGGTGGAGATCATGCGCAGAACGCAAGAGCCCTTGGAGTAGGAAATGGCATCGAAGATCTGGTTGATCTCGTCGGCACGCTTGACAGGAACCTCGATGGGGTGAGAGCTCCTGAGGGAATCAAGGGCGAGAGCACGCTGAAGATTGTCCGTAACGTACGTCTCCCAGACCTTCCACTCGGGGTAGAAGATGTTGCAAGAGTACCACGAAGCCCAGGTAGCGAAACCCTCGTTGAGCCAGAGACCATCCCACCAGTCCATGGTGACCAGGTTACCGAACCACTGATGAGCAAGCTCGTGCTGGACAACCTCGGCGACGCGCTCCTTGGTAGCAGCACCGCTGACCTTCTCGTCCAAGAGGAGATCAACAACTCTGTATGTGACAAGACCCCAGTTCTCCATGGCACCCTGGGCGAAGTCGGGAATGGCAATCTGGTCCATCTTGGGGAGAGGGAACTCAATGCCGAAGACCTTCTCGTAGAAAGCGAGAGTTTTGGCAGCAAGGTTGAGCGAGAAGCGACCGTGCTCAATGTTCTGTCCAGGAGGAGCGTAGACGCGAACGGGGACACGGAAGTCGTTGGTCTCGATGTAGTTAAGCTCACCGACGACGAAGGCGACGAGGTAGGTAGACATGAGGGGAGATTTGTTGAAGGTAACGGCCTTCTTGCCGTCCTTGGTCTCGGACTCGGAAGCAACGTCCATGTTGCTGAGGCAGGTCAACTTCTTGTCGGCGACGAGGGTGACAGTGAACTCGGCCTTCAGGGAAGGCTCGTCAAAGCAGGGGAATGCGCGGCGAGCATCAGTAGGCTCCATCTGAGAGACGGCCAAGAGACCTTGTGTGCCATCGGGGTTGTTGTAGGTCGATCTGTAGAAACCGGCCATCTTGTCGTTGAGTTGGCCAGTGAACTGGATCTCGAGCTGCGCCTTAGTGCCCTTGGTGACGGCATTGTCGAAGTCGAAGGTAGAGACCTGGGTAGTCTCGTTGTAGGTGACCTTGGGGTTTGAGCTTTGGCAAAGAGTTAGTTCGTTGCGACCAAAACAGTCAATGCAGGCAGGGGCAAAGTAAACACGGAAAGTAAACACAGCTATAGGGGGGAGGCGGATGAGCTTGCTAACCTGACAGTCTGGCCACCAGAGGTGACCTTGGCATTGTGAATGTCAATCTCTAGGGTGTGGAGGGCAATGGACTTGGAGTCCTCCTCGACGTCGAGGTCGATGACCACGGTACCATCAAAGGTGAGCTTCTGGAAGTCGGGCTCGAGGGTGATGTGGTAGTGTCTGGGGATGACGTTGGTGGGGAGAAGCTCGCGGCCCAGGATGTTGACCCCACTTGCCACATCGGCTTGGGCGTGTGTCCTGCACATCTTGTGGTTGCGGTACGAACAGTAACGGACGGGAGTTTGGTTGCGGCGAGGACGGACTGATCGAGTTGCGGAAAGACGTTGACGGGGGGTCAATGGCGAAGCAGAAGTAGAGGCCACGGAGTAGAAGCGTGATGGTCCTGGGGAGGAGGTCGAGGTATAACTGCGGGGGGGATTATCTTATATCAGCGCTTGAATTCCCATTGGCCTTCCTTTATTGGAGGTCCCCTTGTTGACCCCTTGACCATCCGCGGCTGTCAGTGTGTAAATGTCCAGATGTCACTGGAACATCGTCCACTTTGGATCCCTCCGCTCATGACGGTGCGTGCGTGGGTCCTAGTTTCTCGCCAGATCTGTCCCCAGACAGGCCCAGCTTCCAATTTTCATCGCTAAATAGTCAGGTGGTCTTTCTTGGGTTGGCGGGCTAGGCTTACTGTGAGGCGGCGAATCTGGTCGTGGCTTGGTGAGTACCCAAAAGTGAGGTGGTCTTGGATCGAGGCAAAACACTCCGAGCTCCTTGACAAGCAGGCCGAAGAGAGAGACAGTTGCGAATCATGATGATCAACAATGTAAACAAAGAAAGCGAAGGAAGGACTTTATAGGTACAGTGGAACCGGCTGCGTTTCGTCACTGCCAAACAGCCCGGTTACGTATCGTACAGCACACAACAGCCGCAGAATGAGATGACCGTACAGGCAGAGTGAGACGGACGTTTGCAGTGAGTGAGGACGCACAGCAAGCGGTCGCATTAACAATTTTTTTGCGAGGCACCGGCAATCCCTGCCTTTGACTGATTGGAGGGAACCCCTCGCTTTCTCGAAGCCCCTCCATGCCACCTGCCCACTACGGGTTGAGGCGCCTGGGGCGCCTGGAGTCCCCTGGACAGAACAACATTGGTTGGCTCTAGCGATGTCACTTGTGAGTTGAAATGGACGGCATTATGCTCGATTGGGCAGGCGGTCTGGAAGCTCAGCCGAGTGTAGCCAGCAACTATTGACCATCGTCGAGTTTGACTGTGTTTCATGAAGTTGAATTCTGTTACACAGTGATGGTCAAATCGATGCAACACCCTCTCGAATGTGCGTTTCGCGGTATACGGCGAGAGTATGTAAGTGTGTGAGTAGCGGCATCCGAATTGAAAGCATACTTACCTCTGCATTCCAATGCCATTGTGTCAATGTCAATGTCAAAGATGCAGGCGAGACAGGGTCCTGGATGTAGGGCTCGATCGGTCAAACAGGCAACGGAAGCAATCAACAAGACGTTGCAGTGCGTTGTCTCCAGTCAACTTTACCTTGACAGCAAGCAACCGCGTTCTAGATCAAACCATGAAACTGACTGGCCACGGATCTTTGTAAGATGACAGAAACAAACTTACAGAGCTGAGAGAATCAGATGATAGAGAAGCAGACTCATGCGAATGGTAAGCATGCCGGATAACGTGCCTACTCTTTTCAAACTCGTGAGCTGGTCCTCATTTGGTCCTGATCCAGGATGATTACCTGTAGGAATCATCGAAACTCAATTAGCAGCAGTTTATGAACTCTCAACTGAAGCTTGCCAGCTCTTTTGTTCTGAGGCTGGTGAAAGGCTCGACTGGAGGATGAGGATGGGCATGTGCAGCCAACAAAAGTCGTCAGCGTGGGGTGAAATTGCCATTGATAACAGAATCCCCCACGGAGGAGCCTGATGACGGAGTTTGCCTCCATTGATCAGGGATCCATACGGCAAAACGCCAGAGACTTGAGCTGGGCCGATCGATCCGTGATAGCTTGATGTTGGATTACACCGAACGTGGCCGGGAACGGCATTTATATGTTATCGGCAGCTGCTCCGTCCAGGCCGGTCAGCGGAGGCTTAGGTGTTGGCGGTGTTCAGAGCTTCCGGACCGCAAACCTTCCCGAATCTTCTGCGGACACGGCGGGGTACCATCGATTTTGGCCGACAGAAGCACCGGGATGTGGATGGTTCGGAGGAGTCCATTGACTTTAGCTCACGGCGCCAGACCCTTAGACGCATCGATATGACGTTCGGAGATAGGCGCCGGCACCAAAAAGATATCAAGTTTGGAAGGTTGCCCAAAAACGTATTGCAAGAATTTTGCTTCGTGAATATATGGTGAATATGTGGTGTACTCAGCAATGGAAGAGTCGTGTCAGACCGGCCATCCTCCGTCACCCAAACCTGGATGGATGCCTTGGCTCTTTTGTTGAGACGCCAGAATTAGAGACTCGGTGTCGTAGTATGAACTCCCGTCGGCTCATCACAACAGCCTGCCATCGAGTGAAACGAAAAAGAGACACTTCGCCCCATCCGCGTCGAGACCTCTCTGCCTTTTGGTGTTTCGAGTTGGTCCGTTTGTCATCCGGTTGACATGGTGAAATGCAAAGAAGCCAGGGTCTTGGCCAGGAAAGGGCCGACGACGGATTCGCGCAGGAGTCCAGACGGAGGATAGACGGAGGGAAGGGTGGCCCTCCCGTGGGTGGTCCGCCAATGGTAGGGAATGCCTTCAGCCAAGTGGGAGCGGCATTGGATGGCAATTGTAGGCGAAGCTGTCATGGCTTGCAAGGTTACTTCTGCTCTTTTTCACCTCATTGTCGTGGATGGCCGTTGGATGAATGCAACTGAACAATTCAACTTGGTCTCTCGCAGTGAGGTGCAGGTGTCTCGCCCGCCGCTGACTGTGCGTCCTTCGCTCTCAATGGACGTCGACAGCCATCCGCCAAATGAGAGGCAAGTGCCCACCTCGCTCTGCAGCTGCAGCTTCTCGTTGCGAGAGTTTCTCACAGTCACCACCAGCACTGCGTCAGGATTGGCCAGGTACCCGGTACGTACCCTGCGCAAGCTCCTGTTACCGGGAAGAGCTCCCTAGCTGCAGACGCCAGCAAGGGTACAGCAAGATGACATGGACGGCTTGGCATTGATTAACAGGAGGGGCGTTCCCTCTACTTGCGAGGATCACCCCACCTCAATTGCGTCCTCTCATCTTCCAGCTTGACGAAGACCTGAAAGCTCTTGCCGTCGCCAGGACTTGTCCAGATTTAATATCCTCTGCTCTCCCACTTCTTTTTCTCTCTTCTCCTCCTCGAAATTATCACCACCTTTGTCCATCTCAGACATACCAATCTGTAAGTGCCTGTCCGCATTGCTTCACTTCCTCTTCAGTTCAGCCCTTGTCCCCATCACGATGATGATGTCTCCTCCGACACCGCTCGAGTCTGATACAGCCCCGCCATCCTATTACTCCTCGATGTGGCTTGGTTGGACTCGTCAAAAGATTCTTGTCCTGCGGGATATTTCCAGCTGTGATTGTTCTCATCCAAGCTCATAGTTGAGCAGAATCATCTAATAAAGGCGTCCTGTCATCTTCTCTACATCTTCAACCTTCCCTCCCGACTTTCACCTCCCCTTCATCCTGTCGCAACAACAAACAGTCGGTACTACCCCGCCAAAGCTCACCTGATGCGCCTTTCACTACAGAAGCCGTTGTCGCATTCTCACTTTTCAAGTCAATAAGTAAACAAAGCTAACATCAAGCCATCAACAGATTCAAAATGCCCATCTCCAAGATCCACGCTCGCTACGTCTACGACTCTCGTGGCAACCCGACCGTTGAGGTTGACGTTGTTACTGAGCTCGGCCTTCACCGCGCCATTGTCCCCTCTGGTGCCTCCACTGGTACGTCAGACCGACACTTCCTCATCCACTCTTCGATAGACATAGTACACAATACTGACAACAACCTTCAACAGGCCAGCACGAGGCTTGCGAGCTCCGCGATGGTGACAAGACCAAGTGGGCTGGCAAGGGTGTTCTCAAGGCCGTCCAGAACGTGAACGAGGTCATCGGCCCCGCTCTCATCAAGGAGAACATTGACGTTAAGGACCAGTCCAAGGTTGACAAGTTCCTCATCGACCTCGATGGCACCACCAACAAGACCAAGCTCGGCGCCAACGCCATCCTCGGTGTCTCGCTCGCCGTCGCCAAGGCCGGTGCTGCTGAGAAGGGCGTTCCCCTCTATGCTCACATCTCCGACCTTGCTGGCACCAAGAAGCCCTATGTCCTTCCCGTTCCCTTCATGAACGTCCTCAACGGCGGGTATGTTTAAGACCCCCAAGCCTTTGGTTGCGAAACAGTCAACTAACGATGCAACAGTTCCCACGCTGGTGGCCGTCTTGCCTTCCAGGAGTTCATGATCGTCCCCTCCGCCGCTCCTTCCTTCTCTGAGGCCCTCCGCCAGGGTGCTGAGGTGTACCAGATCCTCAAGAGCCTCGCCAAGAAGAAGTACGGCCAGTCCGCTGGCAACGTCGGTGACGAGGGTGGTGTCGCTCCCGATATTCAGAACCCCGAGGAGGCCCTCGACCTCATCACCGAGGCCATTGAGAAGGCCGGCTACACTGGCCAGGTCAAGATCGCCATGGATGTCGCTTCCAGCGAGTTCTACAAGGAGGACGTCAAGAAGTACGACCTCGACTTCAAGAACCCCGAGTCCGACTCCTCCAAGTGGCTCACCTATGAGGAGCTCGCCAACCTCTACTCCGAGCTCTGCAAGAAGTACCCCATTGTCTCCATCGAGGATCCCTTCGCCGAGGACGACTGGGAGGCCTGGAGCTACTTCTACAAGACCCAGGACATCCAGCTCGTTGCTGATGACTTGACCGTCACCAACCCCATCCGCATCAAGAAGGCCATCGAGCTCAAGGCTGCCAACGCCCTCCTCCTCAAGGTCAACCAGATCGGTACCCTTACCGAGTCCATCCAGGCTGCCAAGGACTCCTATGCCGATGGCTGGGGTGTCATGGTCTCTCACCGCTCCGGTGAGACCGAGGATGTTACCATTGCCGACGTTGTCGTTGGTATCCGCTCTGGCCAGATCAAGACCGGTGCTCCTGCCCGTTCCGAGCGCCTTGCCAAGCTCAACCAGATCCTCCGCATCGAGGAGGAGCTTGGCGACAACGCTATCTACGCCGGCGAGAACTTCCGCAAGGCTGTTGAGCTCTAAGTGGTTGCATGTTGATGATGGGGACCCGTTCGGATGGAATCGGAACCTGGGAATGGTTCTTGAGGTAATCGGTTGATCGACATGTGTTACCTCGGATGACCAAAGGACACGGGTATGGCTAATGAAAATGGCGGAATGACATAGAATTTTAATGATCAATACCAAGTTTCTTTTACCCCATATGCGTTGGCAGGAACCACATGCAAGTTTGTGACATGGATCGGTAGTGTTGGAGCGTTCGTTTCTCCCCTTTCCCCGCGATTCCCCGTTCCCATTCCCGGCCCGCTCCGGGCTACCGGTACCAACACGGCACCCTTGTTACAGTAGTGCCTTCTTGTCAAGTCCGCTAGGCAGAAGCAATCACCGCTGTTTTCCGAAGATGGTCACGAGCTCACTGATCGTTTCATCCTCAGAAGGTGAGTTAGGTACGTACGTAGAAAAGCATGTTGTAGTTTGGACGCTTTGCAAAGTCGATCGACGCCTAGCCGATTTTCGGTTATTCATGGCCGCTTATATCCAAGAGCCCCGCCTGCTGAACAGGAACAAGACAGGAACACCGACAACAGCCCCGTAAACATGCCCCGCTCGCCCGTGTTGCCCCGGACACCTTGATGGACAAGCCGAATCCTGGACTAGGGTTTCTAGAATGACGTTCGCTTGATCCATCGATCCATCGTGATGATCCCGAGTTGCAACGACCGTTGAACCGGGGCGGTGAGAACTGATGTGGCTGAGCATTTCACCAGCCCCATTTCCCTGTCGCTGTGGCTTTCTGTACCCCGCTTTCCTGTTCCTGCAGGAAAGATTTTGCCTGCCAGTGCCTGTGCAGACACACATTGTGCAGAGACACATTGCAGACGGAATGCCCGCTGCCGCAAATGCTTGCCAGCTGCCTGTGCGGTTGCTACGGTGACTCGCATGATTGTTTGGTTAGGGTGAATCAACAAGGGAAGAAAATCCACATGCCCCTCTTCCTTCAACCCAATTCAGCATGGTCTAGATCGCAACGGTCGTCACTTCTTCATACTGTACGGAATCAAACATCCATCGCGTCTCTCTAATGAACTTGTGAGAGAAGGTTACTTCAGCAACAACGGACAAGCTGCACACTTTCCCGATCGCGGGACCTCTTAACGCGGCCAAATCACAACAACATACTTGGTGTTGCCGGCTCCGCGCCCTTGACGAATATCGCATCCCAGGAATTAGAGTGATCGAAATATTATACACCGCGGGCGGCCCCGCCTTCTTACACGCAGCAACAGAGACGTCAGACAAGATGGCGCCCCAAGAAGACTCCGTCAACTTCGACATTATCGAATCCCACAAAGAGAACATCCAAGCCCTCCCCAGCGGTCGCTCCGCCCGCAAGCTCGTGGAACTCTTCTCTCCTTCACAAGGCGCCAGCAGCTCTAGGCAAGCACTCGCACCACAATTAACACCGACCCCGAACCCTACTGAAGTCAAGTCCGTCAATGACGCCATTCGCGCCGAATACGAAGCCGAGCTGGCCGCCTTCAACCCTGAAGAACAAGATGATCCCCTCGACATATACGACCGCTACGTTCGCTGGACTCTCGATGCCTACCCGTCCGCCTCTGCCACACCGCAGTCACAGCTGCATCTGCTACTCGAGCGCGCCACCCGCGCCTTTGTCGGCAGCGCCCAATACCGCAATGATGCACGCTACCTGAAGATGTGGCTGCACTACATCCGCATGTTTAGCGATGCGCCCCGCGAGGCGTTCGTCTTCCTTTCGAGACACCAGATCGGCGACCAGTTGGCGCTGTACTACGAGGAGTTCGCCGCGTACCTGGAGGGCGAAAGGCTCTGGGCGCAGGCTGAAGAGGTTTACAAGATGGGCATTGAGAAGGAGGCCAGGCCGGTATCAAGGCTGACGAGGAAGTTTGGCGAGTTCAAGCAACGACGCGCGGCACTTCCCGAAGGTGCGGAGGATCAGAGCAATAGCGTTCCCGTCCTGCCGGTGGTCAGAAAGGCGCTGGGCGTCAAGTCAGATCCGTTCATGGCTGCGGGCGTGGAGAGGTTGCCTCGGGATCCCCAGGCGCCGAGACCGAATATGGGCGTTGGAGGAGCTGCTGCTGCAGGACCGTCGAAGCCGAAGAGTAAGCTGGCGATCTTTTCGGATGCGGATGCCGCTGCGCAACAACCGGCGCTAGGCTCTCTGGGTGCTGGCTCGAAGGGGTGGGATAGTATTGGGAGCTTGTCTGATCGGAAGAAGGAGAATACCTTGGAGCCGAAGCCGTGGGCCGGCGAGGTGCTCAAGGCTGGTGGACAGAAACCTGCGCAAAAGATGCAGGTATTTAGGGATACGGTAAGTTCTATGTCCCCTTAATCTACCCTTACGCCTTTCCTCTCCTTAAAACCGATGTTGATCAAGTATAGGACTAATTATTTACGATGGGTGGTGCGCTCGGCGTTCTGGCGCACTCGTTTTTGTACGTTATTTTACAGACCAAGAAGACTACTACGAATCCTATGATGACGATGAACAATCAACAACTTTCTCAATCGCATATTCCAATACACCACTCTCAGTCCCAGGTGACGGTGAATCCGGTGACGGGTAAGCGGGAGCGGGTATTCGTTGACCTTAGAGTGATCTACCCGACGCCCGACGAGCCCGGTACGGAGTTGAGTTTCGAAGAGATATGGGCTGCTCGAAGAGGCTGGCTAGATGTGGTTTGGGATGACGAGAGAAAGAAGAGACCACTGGATGCGATGTTGACCCCAAGAAGGGGCGAAAACATGGAAGACTTGACTCTGGAGATGGCGTCGACGATTGTGGCCTATCATGATGTTCTGAAACTGGATGAAAACGGGAAGCCCATCTACCCCGAACACAAGGCTGGCAGAAGTGCGAAGAAGAAAAAGATGATCGAGGTGAACCAAACACAGATCAGTATGCTCTCACTTTCCCAGGTAACCGGTTTTCTCGATATTCGCTAACGTACCACCGCAGTCAAAGTCAAGCTGGACTCCCCCTCTGGACGGCCAAAGATGAAGAAGAGGGGCTCGACATCAGAACCGACTATGACGCTGCACACGAAGGCAGCGACAGATGACATCTACGACATTTTCAACGCTCCGATTAAACCTGCAGCAAACCCCAGTTTGAGCGGTGACGAGAATCGCTACGATTCGGATGACTATACCTGTGGTGTGGACGACACTTCCAGAAACCTCGCGACCAGTGAAGTGGGAGATGAGATCACAGTCGTGGAGGCTGTCGAAGAAACGGATGTTGCAGACGAGGACGACGACGTTAAGAGCGAGTGGTCCGACTTTACAGCGCGAAAACACATTCCAGATTACCAAGGAGGCGGTGACGAAGACCACGAGATGACGGATGTTTTGGACGAAGAACTCGACGGCCAACCTGAAACCTCCCATTCACAGGTCAACCACAACAGGTTTTCAGACGAAAACTCGCGTCAGAGTGGACATCCCTTTGCCCAACAACCCCTACCCGCAACTGAAGAATCTTTTGCTAGAAATAGGAGCCTTTTTGTACCAGTCCCTCCCGCAGACTACGTCCCGACAAGGAGGCCGTATCGAGATCCGGTAGAAATGGCTAACAACCGCCTGCCCTTCATGACGCCCATCACAGAAAGGACTGAGTTCTCGTCTATCGACGTTACCTATCACCACCCAAACATGCATCACCCTATTCTCACCAAGACCCCGTCTAAGGCACCCGGTCATGATCATGATCTGAGGGATGACATGTCGGTGGACGGTGAAGAGGAGGAAGACCAATATTCTGAGAATGAAGATGAGGATATGCTCGAGCCGGAGAGCAGTCCGCTGCGCGAGATCCCCGAGGAAGACGAGGAAGAGGAGGAACCGCAAAAGAAGTTTTCGCCGATTCCGGTCTTTCATGACCAACCAGTCGCGCCCAGATCACCTCTCGCCGTAAAGTCGGTTACCACATCACCTCCGACACACCTAGCGGTCTCTCCTCTCGCGCCCAGGCTTCCAGGTCCTATTATCAAAGAGCTTCAGTGCAACCCCGTCGACGACCTCATCCGCAAGAAGATCCTGGCCAACATTTACCCTCCTCTCACCTCGTACGAGGGCTTCTACGACCACCGCCACGAGAAGTTCCGCAAGGGTGCCGAGATCCGCAAGTTCGCTCAAGCCCAGTCCGCGGCTAGCAAACGCGGTCGGAAGAGCACCTCAGCCGACAAGCGCGATTCCCTGAACGAGCCGCATCCTATTACGTTGCAGCTCCCTGGCAATCCCAGCACCAATTACACCATCAAGAAGGAACTCGGCGCCGGTGCCTATGCGCCCGTCTACCTAGTCGAGAACTCCAAGCCCACCAGGACCGCCCCGCAAACCGTCGGTTATGGCTATGGACAGCAAAGGAACGACGAGAATAACAACCTCCCCGCCCACCTCATCCGCGCACCCCGCGAAGCCCTCAAGATGGAACAACCCCCGACAGCGTGGGAATTCTACATGATGCGCATCTCGCACACGCGCCTGCTCGCCGCCAACACCCCGCTCCACACGCGCGCTCTCGCCTCCCTCAGCCCGGCCCTCGAGCTGCACCTCTACCAAGACGAAGGCTTTTTGTTCTTGCCCTTCTTCCAGCACGGCACCCTGCTGGACGTAATCAACCTCTTCCGCTCCGAGTCCTCGGGCGTAATGGACGAGCAACTGGCCATGTTCTTCACTGTCGAGCTGCTTCGGGCCGTCGAGGCCCTGCACTCAGTGGGCATCATGCACGGCGACGTCAAAGTCGACAACTGTCTCCTCCGCCTGCCAACGAACACGGATATACTACCTACTAATCAGTACCACGCCGACGGCAGCGGCGGATGGGCCGCGCGCGGGCTGATGCTCATCGATTTCGGTCGCGGCATCGACTTCAAGGCCTTCAGCGAAGACGTGCAGTTTAAAGCGGACTGGAAACCTACGGCGCAGGATTGCGCGGAGATGAGGGAGGGCAGGCCTTGGACGTGGCAGATTGATTATCATGGTCTGGCGGGCGTGGTGCACGCGCTGCTGTTTGGGAAGTACATTGATACGGTACCCTGCGGCTCCAGGTCGTTCACAACTCATGGAAGTGGTGGCGGGAATGATCAGAAGAGGTACAAGATTAGGGAGAATCTGAAGAGGTATTGGCAGACGGATATTTGGGGACATTGTTTTGATTTGTTGCTGAATCCGGGAAGCTATGTGGATGAGGAAGACGGACAGCCGGGGAAGATGAAGCCGGTGCTGAAAGGGCTGAGGACGGTTAGGGAGCGGATGGAGGGCTGGTTGGAGGAGAATGGCGAGAGAGGCGTGGGGTTGAGGGGGTGGATGGGCAAGGTTGAGGCTTGGTCTAGGGGTAGGAGATGAAGAGTTCTAGGACTTGAGGGAGGGTGGGGAAAGTGGAAGGGATTTTCAGTTTGAGGGTTTGGTGGATTGCTTTTATTGCTTATCTCCGATGTCTGTTACAAGAGTCAGAAGGGCGATTAGGAGTTGGCGAAGGGGTTCAAAGGGTATATTAGGAGCAAAGGATTTTGCTTAACAGGATGGGAGGGTATCTTCTGATCTGTTTATTAGGATGGACGTACGTTTCCTTTTCCGTTACCCCTTTGATGGTGGCGCCTGTCCATGCAATGCTATACATACAAGCTTCAGAGCATCATACCCCCAACTCCATAGCTAAATAGCGTTTTGTCCGTGATCGTTATACAATGAATAGAACATGGGTGTCATCTAGGCACCCTCTCCCAAAGCTTTTGATTCCCTTGGTCATAAAGTCTTACTCCTCGTCATCCTCTTCACTCTCCTCCTTCACTTCCTTCTTCTTAAAGAAGCTCGATATCGGCCCTCCCTTCGCCACAGCCCCCTTCTTCCCTTTCCCACTAGCAGCCCCCTTCAGCGCATCCTTCTCCGCCTTCTTCGCGTCCTTCTCAGCCTTCTTATCGACCTGCTCCTGGATCTTGGCCCGTTCACTCGCGCCCCGTTTTTGCAGTTCCTCCTCCATCTTCCTAAACTCCTCGCTCTCCGCATCCATCCCCACCAGGCTCTCCAAAAGCTTAATCTCGTCCGCCCAAACCTGCTTGTTCTCCACCATCTTGCCATCCGCTCCCTTCTCCTCGATCGGCGTCTCCAACACCATCGGCAACCTCTGCACCGCCTCGCAGTTCACCAAATTATGAAACGCTCGTAAGCCAAGAAAGCCCGTGCCGATGTTGGCGTGTAAGTCTCTATGCGACCCAAAGGGGGCTTTGCTGTCGTTCAGATGCAACGCTTTCAAGTAACCGAGGCCGACGATCTCGTCAAATCTTTTGAGTGTCTCTGCGAAAGCTTCTGGCGTCCGCAAATCGTGGCCCGCCGCGAACGCATGGCACGTATCGATGCACACGCCCACGCGGCTCTTGTCCTCCACGCCATCAACGATCATTTTGAGTTCCTCAAACCGGGACCCGATCACGTTGCCGGAGCCGCACATGTTCTCAATAACCGTCACCGTCTCGCCTGTGCCCTTTTCCTTGTGCGCCCGGTTTAGTTGCGACGCGATGCGCGCGCACGCTTCCTCGATCGGTTCTCCGCCTGTGGAGCCCGGGTGGAAATTGTAGAGTTTGATGCCCAGCGTGGCGCACCGTTGCAGGTCGTCGACAAAGTTGGCGTAGGCTTGGTCGGCTTTGGTCTTGTCGATTTGGGCCAGGTTGACAAGGTAGGAGCCGTGCGGGAGGACGTGTTCGCCTACGGAGTAGGAGTGGAGAGAGGCGAGGTCGCGGAATGAGGAGGCGGCGGAGGGCTCGAGGGGCGGGGAGACCCATTTGCGTTGGGACTTGAGGAAGACGGCGAAGGCGTTGGCGCCGATGTGGAGGGCGTTGGTGATGGAGTTTTGGACGCCTGTGGTGGGAATTAGTTAGTGGGAAGGAAAGTTAAGGGGGAAAGTAAACAAAACGACGGATGGGTGGCGAGAACGACATACCTCCAGCACTGCTAACATGGGCTCCGATGTATAGTTTCCTCTTCATCGACTCCATCGGTGTCCTGGCCGCCAAGGGAGTGGCATCCTCCTCGGAAGCCTTGGTCTTGCGCTTCTTGGGAGCCGGCTTTTTTGTTTCTTCTGAGGCAACGGGGTCCTTGTTCTCGATGTCTTCTTGATCATCTTCTTCTTGAGCCTTTCCTTTGCGCTTTGTCGCAGCAACTTTCTTGACAACAGCCTTCTTCTCCTCGACAACAACCTCTTTCTTGACAGCACCACCCCTGGCCCGGGTAACCTTCTTTGCGCTGGTCTGCTCCTCGACGCTGGATTCCTCGACGGTGGCGGAAGTGATTTTGGTGGCCGCCCGCGACTTTGCGCTACGGGTTGGGCGACTGGGCGGGCACATTGTTGAAGCTGGCCGGTAGAATTGCGAAATCCGGGATGTGATTACACGGCTGAAGAGTCGGATGAATGTGTGATTCATACAGGATGAGAAAAAGAAGTAAGAGACGTAAGATAGGTATTACAGTTGTTGGGAGAACGTGTTTGTCGCGTATGCTATTGTAACGGTGATGACGCGCCAACCCGTGTAAGTTTTGTTCGGTTACCATTAAGACCCCTGTAAATGCGGAGGGACGGTGGTGCTCGAGCGGGGACGGACTGGTCGTTTGACTTCTGCCAAGATTTGGGGTTAAAGTTCCGCCAAGGTTTCTACTTTACACGGACTTGTCCATTTTCCTTTCGCGCATCTTCAATTTATTTTCTCTACACGGTTGCCGTCACCGTCAATCAATCCCTCGAATCTGACATGGAATGCTGTCGTGTGTCGAATCATCCAACAATCCTTGACGACGCGGAACCCTTCCGCTGTTCACAAATTGTCGACAAATCAGAAAATTGACTCTCCCTTCACACAAGGCCATACCCCGGAATGAGGAAAAACGCCGTCAGCAACTCCATCACCAATGGGGACATGTGAAGCAGGCAGCAGCATTTTGGACCTCCAGATATCCATCTGCCCCTTATTGATGCTGCGACGTATGGTTCGCACGGTAACATGCTCGAAGAAGGAGGCACAGAGACTCGGATCTTCAAGATTGATTAAACGCCAGATCGGTAGCGAAGACCGGATACCTTGAGGATGAATAGGTGGGAGGGGCGGGCAGACATGGTTGGGACAGTGTCCTTGATCTGAATGGTACACCCAGGAAGTTCATCAGAGGGATCTCACCGACGGGAAACTCTACCTCCTGTTGGTTATTCCTCAAGACTCACTGTTCTTTGCCCCTCTGCCTCCTTTACACTGAACAATTGCTGACATGCTTCCATTATCACCAACGACTGGGTTTGGACACACGGATGCCACACATACACATGAACTTCTCTTTTCTTCTATCGTTTCATCCCAGTCCGAGATAAAGATCTGAATGGCCGTCTCCTCTCAGATCCACGCCTCCCATATGCGCACTTGCACGCCATCTAGTGAGGTGCCGTCGCACAACGCATGCTATTTATGAGGACTGTAGCTGTTATTGGGCGTCCGGCCCTAGGCGTACCTTATTGCCGAGAGGGCTGTGACCCAGAGTTTGGAGGCGAGGGGTAATCAAAGTTACTCTAAAGAGGTCAGCAACTGTCTACAGACTTTTCACCCCGTCGTCAAAAGGGACACCGAAGGGCTATGAACACCCCAAGTTTGGTTCCTGGAATTATTCAACGACAAGGTCAAACAGTCGGGGTCATTGCGCGGCCGTCAAAGGATAAATAAAGAGGACACCAAACCGAGAACGTAACCGGAAGATGTTATAGCCTCGAGACTCCAAAAGGGAACCAGTACCTCTGGGATCTGGTTCCTTCCTTTTTACAACCTACCTGGCCTCAAAGAGCCCCAACGAGCACAACATAACCGCTTCAAGTCGAAACCCGCTGGCGGTGTGGGCTAAAGAGTACCATGCCCATCTTTTGGCGTCTTGCCGGTTAAAGATGTCAAAAGTCTTGAACTGAAGCTGGACAATACACTTGCCTTGGAAACCTCTGGAACACAAATCGATCTCTGACACTTACCGAGTACAAGTTTCACCCATGGGTCCTTTGCCAGCTGAAGAAGACAATCTGCGCAATCTCTCGTTAGTTGCCACACGATTCAGCTGATGGTCCGGGAGGGATATTTCCATGGCTGCTGAACTGTGACGATAGTTGATGGAGTAAGTCTACGCAGTACTAGGCCGATCTGCTGTTGGCGGCTTACGAAGCCCACCTCCACAGTCCACTTCTTCGCTGACTCTGGCTGGCTCGCTCCGCCTCCAGGGCCTCGAAAGAAAAGTCGCAAATACCACCCGGTCATGCAGGACGCGAGACCCTATCTTTATCTCTATTGCTCCTGATGAATGTTGTTCTCTTCAGGTCATATCGAGTCATAAGAGCCTGGCACGAGTGTCTTTGAGTTCTTTGCGTCTCAGAGCACTACCAGCTAGACTAAAGTACTCAAACCACCTCTAAGTCTACACTATAAAGTTACCTAGTCCAGATCAGCAGGGTGAGAGGCTCCGGGTTCCTCTTGGAAACTTCTCTGATCGGCCTTCCTGAAACCCCTTGATCCCGTCTTGTTTTAGGGCTGTAGATGGACCATGGAACAACCCCCTTCATGGCTGTCAATCCGGTGCCAATCTTTGGCTCTGGCGTCCTGAACCGGTACTGAGTGGCCTCTGGACCGGACAATCATCCATGTAAGGTCCCCCATGCCCGCTGGCTAGGTGATTGCCGCCATGCCGTTGCCGCCCTTAAGCTCCTTCTGGCGCTGGCGTCTCTAGCGAACATTGGCGCCAGGTCGGCCGTGCCAGCCCCCATCGACAAACTGCAGTGCACCCATCCGCTGGTGATCCTGGTCGGCCTGCCATCCAGTGTGCGGCCAGTGCGGCCAGTGAGAAAGAGCCATCGGCCATCCCATCTTTTGACTTGTCGTTCCATCCTGTCATGTTCATCCCGTCTCGTGTTTTTCTGACTTCTCTCCTTCTTTTCACTTTTTCACAATCTCTCTTCGTTGAGTTCGATACTGTATCTCCAGCACTGGTGATACTCTCTTTCGTGTACATACCTTTTCCTCTACACTACCACAACAAGCCCCGAAGAAGACTCTACCAAGAATGAACGAGCCTTATCGTTTTTAAAAGTCAATTAATGTCCAACACCGTCGTCCTTTCTTTCTGGTGACATTCTTCTACCCAGCCGCCCAATATCCTCCCGGCTCGGCTGCCGTGATTACATTCCAGCCCTACAGAGAGCACCGGCTTACACGATGGCAACCATCGCCGTCGACGAAGGGAGACGCTCCTCCATCGAGAAGCCCGCTATCACATCACCCGATGACTTTCACTCTTCAGAACCGACAGCATTTGAACGATTACCGGACGAAATAATCCAGCAGTGCGTCCTCTTTTACTAGCTCTAACCGTCTTGGCTGTCATTTTCTCTATATCCCGTGTTTCGCATTTCGTATTCCTAACCACAAACAGTGTTATAGGATTCTCCAGGCTGTCGATGCGAATGGCTTCGCTTCGCTGGTGCTGCTCAACTCGAAATGGAGAAGCGTCGCTCAGCAGGCCCACCTATACGCCTACCAATTATCCAATTGTCCATCCTACGCCCTGAGCCACCACAATGCCTCGCCTCCAACTGTTAGCGAAGACGATCTACCCAGATTTCGAAGACTGTTCGCAAAGGAAGTCAAACGGAATCTGTTCGAGGCCTACTTGCGCCCAAATACGGCCATCATCAAGCTGATATCCAACTCGATCAGCTCTTCATCCGCCCCAGGTGGAGATGGCATCCAGTACAGCCCGTCACCCAAGGGCCACCACCTGCTAGCCTACAACTCCTCTCGGATACATGTTATTGATGTTAGGCAACGCGACATTGCCGTTACAAGAGAGTTCAAGATCTTGCGCCGTCCTGCCGCCACATGTATCAACGATGAGGGAACCGTGCTAGCAGTTCTGCTGACCGAAATGCAAATCGACATCTACGATCTCAAGTCAACACCTCCGAGACGAACGCAGTCACTGATTCTGGACAACAGCCCTCGTGCGATTGCGCTTTCACCATGTGGCGGGGTTCTGGCAGCGGCTTACGAAGGTGGCATTGAGGTTTCTTCGTTGAACCCCAACGCAACATCAACCGAGAGAAGAGCCGTCAAGTGTGAAGCCGTCGATTCCTTGTCATTTTCGTTTGACGGGACACAGATTTTGGGCACTACGGTCCATGCGCCACAGCCCAACACCGTAATTCTAACCGCGCCCTACTACGATCCAGGTAGTTGTTCGGTGGAGGACGATATCAGTGCATTATGGACCACCTCGATCCTCTTCCCCAACACGAGTCGCGATTGCAGCCACGCTGTCTTGATCCAAAATGGGAAATACGAGGAGGCCGGTTGGACGTTCACGTACGACCGCAGTTACGAGATCTTCAGGGCTGTGCGTATCGATGACCTCCGAAACGGCACAACATACTTCACTGGGCCAATACCGAACCCTACTTCGCAACCCAAACTAGTACCATGTACTCTGCCCGCAGCCTCTTACCATGGAGAGCTCGTGTCGGCCGGTTTTCAAGGCAAGGATGTTTGGATTTACGGTATCCCCGAGGATCTAGATGCGACACCCGAAACGACGAGCACAGGCAATGAAGGTGCCTCGAACTCGAGTGCTCTAAATCGCCGCAACAGTCAACCGCCACCCCGAAGTGGTTCACGTTCGCAGGATAATGATCCGTCTAGAGTCCCTCAGTGGCAAGCGCTCGACAAGTTGCGCAACAAGCTTATCCCAGGACGCAAAATCGGCCATCTTGAGGGAGTACATATGGTGAAGTGGGTTGGAGACTTTGAAGATTCATCGGTGAAGGAACGCATGATTATCGGTGCTCGAGGAATAACACCCACCAAGCCCATCACGGAAGATGATGGTTTTGGCTTTGTGGACGGGGGTAGGATCACGGTGATCGACTTCGACTACGGTTTGGAGAACGGCTCCACTGTCGAGATTGATATCGATGTTGGATCCAAAGAACCCGAGGTATTGGAGGAGGAACACCGAGATATGGAAGCCGAAGTTGCCATTGTACGTCGAAGAACGGTTATGCAAAAGAGAGGGAGTCGTGGTGGCTTGATGCGGGCTGCTACCAGCGCAGGAGCTGTTCCTCCTGTTCCAGCACTTCCGTCTGCTTCGTCACTTCCCAGCCAGCCTTCAGAGCCAGTTCAGGAGGATGATGACCCTCTCTTACCTCGTCGTGTCGGAGCACTTCCCCCTATTCCCCGGATTGAAGCACCTTCGATAACCGAGGATACCGAAGAATTTGCGTCGATTGAGGAGCAAGAGGCCTTGGAGTCACCCTATGCCCATGCCAGCCCCCGATCAGCTCCTACTCTTAGACGTGCCGCCACTGCTGCTGCTGCCAATCGCCGATTGCACCCGCAAGCTGCTGCTGCTGGTCCTGTCGAGTATCGTCGCGCTGATGGACGAGCCGAACATCCACACGAGAGCGATGCCGATAATTGGGTTCCTCCTCCACCTCCGTACCAAAAGGAGGATCCGGGTGACTTGCCAGCTTTCCTGCGCCATGCCATTCCGCCCATTATTCCAACCTTGGTCGGTTCGACTGAAACGGAAGACTATCTCAACGAAATGCGCAGGCCGAAATCTATGCTGGAGCCATCTCGAAGTCATACTGCGTTACAACCTCCGCGGGCCGGAACCTCTATCCCTCCTGTACCGTCTCTCTCCGCCCTTCCGCCGGTCCCTCCACTACCACACCACTCCTTGTCGTCATCGATACAGTATCAGAGTAGCGGCAGCTCCACACACTCGACACACCTGACCCCTTACCAAGAGCCTCAACGGCCGCCTTCCTGCAACTCTCGATACATGGGGGATGAAAACATATACGACGTCTCTCCGCCCGATTCACCAAAGATGGCAGCCATGAACCCGTCTACTGGCGACAGCCAACATCGTAGCGCGAGCGATAGCCGAACAGTGAGCTCTCCTCAGGTTAACTTTTCGGTTCCGGCATCAGGGTCATCTTCCGGACAACAGCAACATCCACCATTACCTCTGCTACAAACAGATATTGCGCCTCCCCAGCAGCCAGGATTCCCATTCGCTCTAGACCTCCATATCCCGTCACCACATATCGGTAATATTATGCCATCACAGAATAGCAGTCCGGTAGTTAGACGACTTTCGAACGCCGGGACATGGCCGCTGGTTTCAAACCAGCCAACCATCCCAGCTCCAGCAACGACAGACTTCCCACACTCAGCGCCTCCAGTAGAGAACAGCGAATACTACCTGCCGGCCCCTAGCCAGGACCAGATGAGGCGTTTGAATAGCCGTTCAGGAGCTCCCCGGCGTCTATCTGGCGGATTTCACCCCACACCCGACTTTGTCGGTGGCGACTTCAGCAACCGCTCCGCATATTCGCAACCAGCATCCCGCCGACCCTCAGCAGTCGAAGACATGCCCCTAATAGTCAGCACACCACAAGGTGTCTCAGGAGCCTTCGACCCGCCCGGTCGACACACTTCCGGTCGTCGGGGCGACCCTCCCCTTCTGGCTCCCGTTCCACGCCATCCCCGCCCACAGATGCAATCAGCTGTCCTTGGGAACCGCCCAACCGTCGAGCGGCTGGAGACCATATATAGCGTTGCGAGCACCGGTGCTACCTCAAACGCTGCTGGCGGCCTCGGTCTTACCATTCCTACGACCACTCGATCCCTGTCTACTTCCACGAACGGTGCCACCCGCACGACGAGTCTCAGCAGGCGACAGAGCCGAGCAGAAAGGAGTGCGGCCAAGAACATCGCTGATGCCAAGAAGAAGGGGTGGATGGGTGGTCGTGGTAGGACCAAGAGCGTTAAAGAGAAGAAGGAGAAGAAGGTCAAGGGCAAAAAGACGAAGAATGGAGATCATACAGATGATGATGCGAGAAGTACGTGGACAGATATCACGACGCATAGCTTTCTGCCAAGTGGTATGAGGTTTGAGAGTAGTGAGCAGGCTGTGCAAGCGGCAAGGGAGAGAGCGGAGAGGGTGGAGGCTGGGGAGAATAATACAGGTAAGAGGGGGAAGAATAAGGGGAAGGGCAAAGGGAAAGACGGGAAGGAGGAGAAGGGGGAGAAGGGGGATAAGAAGTGTGTTGTTATGTGATGAGGTGATGAAATCTCGATGATGAGCTTGGGTCTCTTCATTGGATGGAATTGGTGTGGTTACAGCTTTGGCTATAAGGATGATATTGGATATGGACTTGGGCATTTTACATATAAAGGGTTAATTGGAGGAGTTAATTGGAGTTTGGCAGATATCGCTGGTGAACAGAACAGCGGGTTCAAGAAGTAGAAGAGAATTGGCATCTTGTTCATAAACCACTGTTCTAGGTCCTCTGTGATCCCTTGACTAACACGGCTTACACTATCTCGTCGCCCATCAAAACAATACTGGTTCCCATACGTAAGGCTATTGAGCCGATTGTTACTCCCCTAATTCAGCTCCCTCAACACCCATCAACAACCCAGTAGCCCACATCACTTCCATCTCCTTCATCCTTCTCCCATCACTACCCCGTCATCACGAATGCCAGATCCGAACCCCAACCCCCACATCCCCAACTTGACATCCCAACCAATTCCCACACTTAATGTTGCCCACCACCCGCACCAATCCTCCTCTCCAAATCCTTCACCTCCTCACCCCACCCTTCATCACCTCCTTTCTCAACCGCAGCAGCAACACCCTGCTCCTCCTTGCTCGATCCACCCGCATGTTCACTCGCTCCCTTCCCTCCCTCTTTGGCACCATTGCCAGCAGCCTTGCCGGCAGTCGAAGCATCAGACGTGGTAGTATGGTTGGCGTTACCGAGGATTTGCGCTTTAGTCTCAGACGAAACGGGGGCGTCTTTGCTGGTTAAGGGGGGTTGTTGGCCTTGGGAAGCGAAGGTTGGGTTGGCGGTGGGAGAGAAGGAGGGGGATTGGATTGCGCCGTTGCCGGCTGCGCTGTTTGTTGCCATTTTTGGATAGTTTTGGATTTTTTTTTTTTGGGGGGGGGGGGTTGGTTTGGTTTGGTTGACTGAGGTGGTGAGATGGTATTTTGGGCTTGAAGTTGAGGGATGGAGCGCTTGGGATACGGGTGAGAAGAGTTCACAGTTGATTAATATTTCTTTGATTGGTTGAATATACTGATGTATCTTTTGATGAAATGGGATGGGATGAAGATAGTTCGCATGGTCCCTTAGTATAAAGGTAGCCCTCAAGGTAGCCCATGATGTCACTGCCAGGCACTGGACCGACCGCGATAAGCATGTGGGGAGAGACGATAAGTTGGAGGTGAGTTCAGGTGCACGGACCATATTGTGGAGTTCAACCGGGACCCCTGTTTCTTGCTCACCGGGTCACCTCGGTGTGTGAAAACTCCATTTGCCGGCCCAGCGGCCGAGTTTCTGGGATTGATGAAAATGGATGAACGACGACGGGACACAATGTCTTCTTGGACACTTCCATCACACTAGCTGACCAAATTTCTCACACTCTCAGGAATTTTGTCTGACAGGATCTCGAATGGACCGGTACCATATCGCATACTGTATCGAGCTCCTCGTTTTGCTGCGCCTGGTTTCGCACGTTATCGATATCGGACATTCAAGGTGAGCGAGTCATTGCACACGTCTTCCAGCCAACGAGAAGGCCGAGATGCTGTTGAGGCTCGTCCCCAGGGACAGGGTCGGGGGTTTGTTCCCCGGAATCTCTCCACCATCATCTCAACGGGCATCCCTTGCTTTGCTGGGAACGACGACGACGACGACAACGACTTACACGCCCAACTTCAAACACAAAGTCCAAGTTCACTACTACAGCACTTTCAGCGATAACAGCAAGAAGAATGCAGACGGCATCGGCAGGATCAATACTCAAACGGATCTCCCCAAGACCGTCAAATGTCTGTCTGTCGCCGTCAACCCCGAGGCCTGGCATCAATATCTGTCTGGAGGACCGGGAGATATATACAGGAACCGAATGAATGTGAGTACTAGATTGCCATCTAGGTTCTTTGTTCGGAATAAAACAACTTACGCTTCATGAAAAACCAGCCGCGAAACCCACGTGTCTTCATCGGCCCTGCCATACGCACTTTCTACCATAAAAGCATCCTCGCTTATGGCGGAGACGTGCGAGCGGACTGCGTTATCATTCTTGCCTCCTTGAAATTCTTCCAGGAAATCCAATGCGCTCACACCTTTCTATTCAACACGGTAAACGAACTCTTCCCACGTACAGAAGTAGGGCCCCTGCAGAAGTCCGAGGTGCTCAAAGACAAGTTGAACGTCGTCGCCGCCGTGGTAGACAAGATCCCGGTATGGCAAGCTCCCGGCCATGCTCCCAGCGCCACCGTAACTTCGGAAGGGTTCAGCATCCTCACCGGACCGATCGAACACCTTTTGCCTGGCCTGTGGGACAACTCGGACTTCTCGTGGAGCACCATGAGGAACGAAACCGACCCCCTCTTTCACGAGCGCATGTACAAACATCTTCTAGTTGGTTCCACGGGGAACGCTGAGAAGGTTGTGAAGCCGATGCCCTATTCTTCCGGACCACCCCCAGTCCTCGAGTTCCGCATCAACCCCTTGCGCGGCAACGACCAGCCTATACAAGTTACCCTCCCACTCGCCAACACGAGTTACGCTACTTCTACCGCCGCCCAACGTGGCACGACACCCTACATACTGGAGGTCTCGGCTTGGGCGCGATCGCTCGAGAAACAAAAGCTGCGTCCCATCCACGTGGAGGCCAACACCCGGACCCATGTCACCATCCAAACGACCTCTTTGAAAAATCCCTGGCCAAGCATATCTTATCTCCCGCTCACCCCCGTCACGTCTCCGCGCAAGATCATTAGCGGTTTGGGGAACATTCTCAAGCAGGTCGAGATTGACGGCGAGAAGGCCCCGGCTAGCAAGGAGCTTGAGGATGTGATCCCGAAGCTGCTTTCTTTGAGAGCCAGCTCCCAGAGACCACTTCTGAACCCCCTGGATAGTCACGCTGTCAAGGTCTGGGCTCTTGTCATCCCGGATGAGGTGTACCAGAAGTTTGCGAAGCTTGAGCCTTATTCTGCCCAGCTCCCCGGGATGTTTCCACTTCCTTCTTTCGATCTCGCAGAGTCCAGTACCACCGACGAACTGAAATTGGCTAAACTTTGCACTAGGACTCTCCAGGCCTTATTGCTAGCCGGATGTCATATCCGGGAAGTTCGTAAGTCACCCATTGATACATTCTAGTGTGAACACACACATCCTCGCTTATCTAAGGAGTGATATATACTCACACACTTCCAAACAAACAGTAAGT
This sequence comes from Sordaria macrospora, assembly GCF_033870435.1. Taxonomy (NCBI): domain Eukaryota; kingdom Fungi; phylum Ascomycota; class Sordariomycetes; order Sordariales; family Sordariaceae; genus Sordaria; species Sordaria macrospora. Next base: position 7,681,658 of record NC_089371.1, on the reverse strand, counting down.
GGCGGCGGAGGCTGGGGTGCTAAACAAGGTCTCCTGTCTCTCGATCCTCAGGACCGAGACAGTCGCCGCAAAACCCTCAAGAACAACAACGAAGCCAAGGAGGAAGAAGTAGAAGAAGACGACGACGACGACATGGAAGGTCTCGAGCGTTTCCTCCGCACCCTCCGCGGCGAGCAAAACGTAGGCGACATCGCCTCCCCCGGATCCTGGGTGCAATTCTTGGTCGCGCCCGCCCACCTCGAGAGGCCGCCGTGGGATCCCGAAAAATCCAAAGCCGTCATCAAAAAAAGCCGCAGGCCGACAGAGAAGATGACCTTGGGCATCGCGGATGCGGTCCAGGAGTACGCTCCCGCGTGGGACCCGGAGTTCACGGAGAACAGGGAGAGCGAGAGGTACAAGTACCGCTGGACCGACCCGAACGGCGTCGAGATTTACACGTACCAGTTTGGTGCGCTGACGAATGGGAGTTTGTGGCTGGATCTCATGAAGCCGGCAAAAGCTAAGGCAGAGACAACCGCAGCGACGGAACCAGAGACACCAGCAACAGCAACAGCTACAGAGACAACAACGGAAAACAGCACAACGGAAAACAGCACGACGAAAGATGTGAGCCTCAAAGTCAACGGACAACAACAAAAACAACAACAAGAAGAAGAAGAAGAAGAAGACCTATGGAAAGATTTGGAGACGGTTTCGGAAAGAAAGATTACGGTCCCGCGCTGTTGGCTTCGAGCGGACATCGAGCAGCGGCAGTTACCCGCAGTGCGGGCACCACAATCCCACCAGTTACCACCGTTATCTCACGGACTCAAACGACTTGGGTTCCCCTCCCGCCGGTTAACCCATTAGCTCTGTATTTGAGTGACATTTTTTCATTAAAAAAGAGAGGGGGAGGGGGGCAGGTTATATCGCCCAATCTGTGTGAAATTTACAGTCCCACTTTACACCCATTACATTACGATACGGCCCCGGCCGATGACGGACCATTCTATCGCCAAAGCTGGGCCGGTTGGTATGAGCGGCTGAGATATATAAAGTTACGATATGTGTAGTGAAGTCGGGGCCTGAGGTGAAAGTGGAAGAAGAAGAGGAGGAAGAAGAAGAATCTGGTGAAGAGGAGGATCAACAACAGCAACAGCAGCAGCAGGGATGAAACGGGAATCAAGAGAAGAAGAAGGAAGGTACAGATGTGTGAGGAATAAGTCTAAGAGGAATCCTAGGTAGGTAGTGTAAAGCTCAGATGTCAAGTAAGGGGTGAGTTAAGGGAACCAGTCCATAGGCGAGACGGGGTAGATAGATTTGAGATTCTGTACCTAGACAGCCGCGAGACGAGACGAGACAAAGCATTAGCATATATATCTTAAATACAGTTGGAGCCAGAACGATGGTACCTGCTGCGTCGGCATATTTAGGTGTGATGCCATGGCAAATTTCGAAACGATCATGGTGACCTATCCATCAGGTCGGGTGGGCTTCATAGCGGTGGGTAGCGGAAACCGTCGAGTCTTCTGCCTTGAAAGGAGGGAATTCTTAGAAGGGGAGCCCACCACGACAGGATATGGATACTACACATAGATAGACCCATGAGATTTCCAGGGCTTTCAAGGCCCTCATGAAGGCATATGTTGTCTCCTTGTCGGGATCTATACTTAGTACCCATAATCCCTGGGTCTCCTCTTCGCTTACAGGGTTTTGCGCTTATAGTTGAATCTTAACACTTCAACTTTCCAAACGGAGCATCATCTTCATCAGAGATGTATATCTCAAGAGGCCATCCCAAACAGGCAACATGCAGAGAGGGGCTTCCAGGCCAGGCCAGGCCAGGCCAGGATAGGCAGGCGCATTCTCAGTTACGTTTCACCCCCTTACAATACTAAGCTACTAATCCAAAGTATCATCCCTCAACTTAAACAGCTGCCCCAGAACCTCCTCCGTCTTGGCCCTCAGCGCACCATGATACATGACATTCGTCTCAAACACCTTGGTCCCCTTGACGGCCCTGGCCGTCTCCCTCGCAAAGTCCGCATCGACATACATGTCCTCGACGTAACTGGCCGCGTAAACGGGCACCTCGTTCCGTGCCAGCTGGTCCAGGTCGTAGAGCTCCGGCCACTGGTCGTACGCGGCGAGGATTTCGGCCGTCTGCCTCATGTCTTTCAGTTCCGGGTAGCAGGAAAAATGAGCGGGGTAGACCATTTCGCCTGAGAAGTACAGCGGTTTGTCATTGGTGGTGTCCGCGGAGGAGAGGGCTTCGTCGTCATTGACAACAGCAGAAGACAGCCAGCTGAGTCCCGGCTCGGACTCCGCAGCAAGCTTCTTGCCAACGCGGTAAGCGGCCCAGTTCGATGCCCCGTGAGCGGAGCCGTTGACGTAGATGGACTCGTGGAGGATGGCGTAGATGGGCGCCGTGTCAAAGGGCACCGAGCCTTCAAAGCTGGCGCCTGCCGCGCGCGTGATGAAGCCGAACTGCTCGATGTCCATGGCCATCTTCAGGATCGTGCTGTGAATGAGGTCCAGGCCGCCGTTCATGCCCAGACACAGACCCATGCCGAGGAGCCTCTCGACGGTGAGCTCGCCGCCGCCCGGCAGCGAAGTGGGGTTTTCCTTCAAGTACCTGGCTACCTTCCGGACCCGCTCCACGTCCTCGGGAAACTTCCGGTAGTAGGCCTCGTTGCGCTGGACCACCTTCTTGTATAAAGCCGTGTACACCTCCTCGGCCGTGCGCTTGACGGGCGCGAGCCCGCCCGTCAGAAACACCTCGCGCAACCCCTGCGGGAATTGCGAGAGGTACGTCAGCGCGACGAAGCCGCCGTAGGACTGCCCGAAGATGGACCATTTCTTGTGAGTCTCGGGATAGTCGGCAGTCAGGCAGAGGCGCACGGCCTCGGCGTCGCGGACGATGCTGTCGGCGCGGAAGTGCTTGAGGTAGTCGGCCTGCTCCTGGGGGCCACCCAGCGTGGCTAGATGGGGCTGGTTGATGGGCGTGCTCAGGCCGGTGCCGCGGTAGTCGAGGAGGAGGAGGGTGTACCCCTTGTCCAGGGCCGTCTTGGTCAGGTTGTGGTCTTGGGGCTCTTTGTTGCCGAAGCCGGGACCGCCTTCGAGGTAGACGAGGTAGGGCTTCCTGTTGTACTCGTCCTGCTCGCTGTTGGTGCGGGGCACGATGGGAGTTTCATGTTTGGTGACTTGGCGGCCGAAGAGCTTGAGACTTCCGGCAGAGAGGTTGGAGTGGTTTAGGGGCACCTCAAAGGTCAGCTCTGTAACGCGTAGCTGGCCTGTTGGTGTGTGTTAGAAGACTGCTGCCGATGCCATGATCTGGTAATGTTCGGGTTCCCTACTTACCAGGGACAATGTGTGCTGTGCGGCTCAACAGACGAGCTGGACGGATGGCTTTAGCAGCCATCATGTTGATCAGTAATGAAGGATGCCGTGGTGATGGCAGGCTCTAGTGTTTATGTTGATGAGGGTTCAAGGTGGAATATGAAGATGATGTCGAAACAACATGAACCCAGAGGCATCACGCTTATAGCAGAAGAGTGTCATGGTGATATCGCGGGGTAGTATATAAGAGGTAAGCTGACGGTTACAACTTCCAAGCAGTACGGGGTCAAAAAGGTGTCAGGGTAAATCAACAGACCACACCTTGCTTCCAACAACTGAATATTTGGGAGCTGGTTGCCTTCATTCTACCCGATGGGCTTGATGCTGTTATGTCTAATGTGTTCTAACACATGCCCATCAATATCAAACTCTGGCTCTTCCTCTCCTCCCGGTTTTGTAACCTCCAAAGTACCCTCAGGAACGACGCAGTTGACCAAAGAGTATCAGAATGATCTGACATGCATAAGAATCAAGCCGGTTACTCATCGTGCAACCGTATATTTACATTCCTTGCCCGACCTCATAATGACTTCACAGTTGTAGATATTGTGATGTTGGAGGCTGTTTAGCGCGCAAGAAATGGGGCTCTAAAATGGGTTTTTTAAAGTAGTTTGTAAAGGAACAGCACAAACTCTCCTAAACTAGAATTCACTATAAAATACTAAGCTTTTAAACTCTATCTTATTCTAATTCAGAACTCTATTTTAAAATGCTGTTTGGTATTCTAAAATTGTAGAGTCTATTACTTTTGTATATATAGATCAATAAATGAAATATAACTTTCTTTCATACTCTTTTATCAACTACAACTAACAGATTTACTAATAAAATAGCCAGCTCTCAAACTACTAGCAAAGCAGCACACACTCCTTTCCTCTTCACAGTATTTCTATTTACATAATCCAATTAGCTTATCTCTTAAGCAACTACTTCTCAACTAATAGGGTAACCTGGGTGCTTCCAGATACCATGATGCAAATAGTGCAATACGTAGTATTAAAAGTAAAAAAGTAAAATGTTTTACTAAAAAAGGCGCGGCCAAAGGCCGGCTTGCGAAGGGATCTCTTTGTAAGAATTTCTTATCTTATCGCTAGGCGCATTTAATATAGAACTTTGCGACGGTAACTAGCGTGATACTATACTCGTAGCCGTAGGACTACTAATCATTTATTAAATAAGAGTAGGGATAGCATACTATATCCAATTTATGCAATTAATTTATTTAATTATATATAATATTATAATTGTGACGGCGCTGGCAGCCAGCAACCCACATGTGGGTCCCGCTGTCGCTGGTGCAACGAGGGTATTTATTTGGGTTTGAACGCTTGTATCTAATTCTTTTTCTTTTTTCTTCTCCCCATCTAAAATCTTCTGTTATAGATGGAATCTGAACTTTGCCTTCGACTCCTTTATACTGTGCTCTTGCAATAATCCCGTATTAAATTCCAGTGCTATAAAAAGAATACTGTTATTCTCAATGAAAATAGTTTCACTTTCGTTTGCAACAATCTTTTTCATTAACGAAGTGGACTTATTTCTTACTATCGACTCTAGTATGAGATATTGTCATGGGGCTAGTGCTCGTGGCTGAAATGCCTGGCAATCTTGCCAGGCGAGTGCTTCACTCTCGCGGCAGGCAACATTAGCCTGTACGCGTCCACGTCTCTTCTTTAGGACAGCCAGCTAAACTGCCCAAAGGGCGTCCTTTTCTCCCCTTCTCTCTTCGTAGAACCTTATCGATTCTTTTGGCTAGCATCTGTGTCAACTATGCTGTACTTCTTATAGGTATACTGACTTTTCTCTCATTAGGACAATATTTTTAGTAGTTATTTATTAAATTCTTTAAGTATTTTAACTTCTCCGTATCCTTCTATTTATTCATTTGCTGCGATGCCCTAACTAGCCTATAATAATAGCACCAGTATAGAGATGCTACAGTGAACTCTGCACTATAGAAGTAGACTATATTGTATTGCTTAAATTGTGCTTGCTTGCTTGCTTAATGAGTGACTAATGAGAGAAGATAAGGGGTTTTTATATACACAAACGTTAAGTATCTAGAAGCTTCTAGAGTGTAAAAGCTTCTAGAGTGTAGAAGTTTCTGTAAGTTGATAGAAGTGCTTGTAGGAGCATTATACTATAAAAGAAATGAACTAAATCTATAAGCTTCTAGTGCATTCTATAATAACAAATTAGTCTAGAAGGTGTGAAGATATAAATCCCGCAACTCTCATACTGTTAGGAGCTGATAATGATAGGCATGGGCCAACCAAGCTATGATAGGCTAGGGTGCATATGCTTAGACGGCCAAACCTACAAAAGATAGGACGATGTTCTGCTTGCAAGGCAGAACTCGGAATGCACACTATATAGCCAATGTCAACCTGTGATACAAGCCACCAGTACACAACAACCACGCGTAAGCTAGGCAGTGTAACCAGAGGCAGGAAAAGAGCTCTGAGCAGGCAAGGGCTCTGGAGAGTTGAGCTAGGCTCACCAGTCGAGCCAGACTCACAAATCGAGCCAGCTTGTAAACCACACGCTATGGGGTTTACGTCTATGTGGACATCCGGAAACAGATATCTCGCAGAGGGCGAGCAGATATAAAGGGACTACGGGAGAACTTAGATTGTTAGATAGTTTGACAGTAGTCAATAGATCATTATCGCTGAGACCAGTATTACGAGCATACTTGTTATGAACCTTTTGGCTTCACTGAATAGCATTGATAGTTACTACCTTTAGCTATCTCATTTAAGCAGATCAGACTATCGTTCGTCACACATACATTATGAGATTAGATTGGTAGAGACTGGCAGAATCTGGGCTTCTCTTATGTAAGGATGCACTTTAGAGCTCAGCTCTCAATCTCTTCCTCTTTTCTTTTTTAGTTTTAGTTATTTATTCATTTGTACCTAACTACGCAATACGAAACTACGTGAGCTAGTACATTATAACAGAAGAAATGCCGAACAAGTTGGAGAATCACAAAATACAATGAAAAAACCTCTGTATTCTAGCACGTTCTACAAAGGCTGAGTTGACTGATTCCATAGAAAAAATAGTTCAATCAGTCTTCTATACTACAAAGTAGTACAAGCGTCACACGGACATTGCCCACAGTCCAGGAGTTAGGATCCCAAGGCTTAGCAGAGTCTCAAATACTTAGAATGAGCCTCATGAATGCCCAGCGGCTGTAGGCCGCGAGGCTCAACCTCACTTTAGCCAGACTCTCAGCTACTAGCATTGCTTACTCAAGCCCTTCTCAACGTCTTCAAGCTAGCGAGCCAACCATCAAACTGCCGACGACGCTAGTAAGCGAGATGAGGCAATTTCCAGTTATTATAGAAGCGATCACAGTAGTCAAGCAAGAATCAAAGCGACCGAACGAGGATCGGTGTCAGAAGAAGAAAGTAGAATGGTTGAAGGCACTCAAGAAGATCCATATGTATGAAGATTACTATATGAATACCTTGAGGCCTCAAGCAATAAAGCTTAGTACGTACCTTAGTACGCACCAAGCTTCTTTGGTATAAGAAGGTCTTGAAGCCCAGCCTGAATGGAAAGACTTCAAAGAATTTAACAAGGATTTTGGGGCCAAAGTAGTTTATCAGCGAAATTAAACTACTGTTCCAAGCTCAGAACACTACCCTTGTGATAATAAGGTAGTTACAAAGCATAATACTAGCTACATGTTAACAATATGGTAAAATAAAAAAAACTCCTTTCGTAAATTAAAATTATTATTTAAGAGAATGACGAAGCATAATTACCTAGCTATATTACTAACTTATAAAGCATATATAGTATTATCTTCAGTAATAATTAGAATCATTCCATATACTTATATAAAAACTCTAATATTGTAAACTAGCTATCCTTTATACAATTAATAAAGCAACGGACTATCTATAGTATTAACAACGTTATAATAAATATTATTACCAACTTTAATATTAGCATCTTACAAGATATAACAGGCTTGATACGTTTACGCTATTAAATAAGAGCGGCGGAGTTTATAATAATCAATCTAAGTAGTATTAGAAGTAGGTTGCACTAATTTTAGTATAATATCTAATACAAAAGTATATGTTAGAAGAAATATAACCTTTAAAAGATTCAAATTTAATTTCAAAAGAATTACAACTCTTAATTAACTAAAACTCTATTATAAGAGCAGAAATTTCAGAGAACGGATTTAGCGAGGATTTCAGAGCAAAAAAGTTCAGAGTGGTTCCAAATGCGATTCTGAACCCCTTTTGTCAGAAGATTTCAGAGCCCCATTCCTTGCGCGCCAAACAGCCCCTTAGTATTTAGTTCCCGGGCCCTCTGGTTGCCCCTGGCGTCCCGCTGTGTCGTTCGGGGTTCAGTGCCAAGTGCCAACCCCAAGTCCCAAAATGCCCCGCATGAGAGTTGGTTCTGGGTGGGGTCTCGCCAACGGGCCTCGGGCTCCAAAGGGACGCCGGCGCTCGGGCAAACATGGCGGGGCTCGTTCTGGGCGGTGCAGTGGTCCAAAAAGTGGATCCCGTGGGATGACTAAAACCGCGGCCGGACAGCTGTGGAAAAGCCTTTCTTCTCTTTCCATCATTGGAAGACTTGGAAGACTGGAAAAGGCGGAACGAACGAGCTTGCTGTTCCGAACCTGTCACGCGGCGCATTCTCGTCCCATTCAGCCTCCCGTCTTCTCTTCTTAATACTTGCTTCATCGCAACAAATGCCGTGGGATGAATTACCTACAACTAACCCAGACTCTAACTGAGTCCTTCATTGCCCTGGCAGATGAAGTCCAATCACTGATCGACCGCAAGACCATCCTTGAGCACAAGCTTCGCTTTGCGCACGAGCAGGTAAGGTAAAACACCCTCCATTTCCTATCTCCAATTCCAACCCCCCCTTTTTTCCATGATGTTTTATAGCTCTAGATCTGCCCGCTGCCTATCAACAGCACGTGGAGACAACTTCTATTGTCTGATTGAATTCACACCCAACATTGCGCTTGTCATAATTTAATGTGGCGATCACATCTGGCTAACACAAGTTGCCCGCAATTTAGTACCAGTGTCTAGCCGATAAATATGCGCCTGCCGTCCCCGAGGTAGCCGAAACGCTCGCAAAGCTCCAGCTTCCCCCGGACGTGCACTATTATTCTGTCCCGACCAACTCATCCGTCGTGCCTTTGCCTCAGCGCATCCAGCCTGGGAACTCTCAGCACGAGATCGCCTTGCAAATCAGAGAGGGGAGAAAGGCGGCTCAGCTCATTGCCGCTGCCATGGGAAGGGCCAGCAAACACAGTGACTCTAGCAAGGAGGAGGCTTCCACCTCTCCCGTTACCGCCGCCGACACCATGACTACCATGTCGACCGTGCTCGAAAAGGACTTTACTGTTGAGGGGAAGAAGAAGGGCCTCCTTGCGTGTCCTTTTTCTGTTGCTGCTGCTGCTGCTGCCGCTGCCACGCCTCCCGCTGTCCAAGACCAAGCATCGCCCAACCTTGGTATTGGCAGTGGTGTGACTGGCGATGGCGCCCAAGACCAAGATGCTGCTGCTGTTGCTGCTGCTGCTTTAAATGAAGGCGCCGGGGCCGCTGCCATGGACCCCACTCCACACAAATCCTCTGACCCCATCTGCGCTGCCATGTACGAGGACTCGACGTCGATGCCCGCCCACACTGCTGCCTCCAAGTGTCCAATCCGATTTCTTGACCAGCACTCGCCTGAAGAGATTGCTCGCTACGTGGAGACGCACAAGCACGAGATTCCGCGCAGCCATGAGGTTTGCGTCAGGCGCTATCAGAAAAATGAAGAGCAAGTAAGGAAGCTCGATGCCAAGTACGGGAATCTGGTCAACATGATCGAGGACCTGAGCCATCTGCACAAGCCCATGCTGCCTTCACCACTACTAGCGACGGGAGGAGATCAATATCAAGACCCCGAGCAAGTCGATAGAAGCTCCAATGATCGAGTAGCGAACTGGGCCAAGTCTGTTTCCGCCAGTGACCCGCAAGCGCCACCGGAAACTCAGGACGACGACCAGAATCTGCCGCCCGTAGAAGATGAGGAAGAACGTGAAGGTCGGTTTGATCGTCCTTTGAGAGAGGTGCGTTTGGGAGAGTCGCCCAGTCGGCCATGGGGCATTCCCGTACCAGCCATGGAGGACCAACCCCGGAGGCAAAGGAGTCGGAGCCCAAGTCCGGTTCGGCCTGTGGTTTCTTCGAGTCCGCCGGCTCAAGATGAGATTCCTTCTCACAAGAAGGGTCCAGGGGCTGGGAAGTGTCCCTTCGATCATACCAAGATGGCTGCATTCGCTTCATCTAACACAAAGGTTGAACCACCCAAGCAGGAAGAGGTGTCGAGAGATATGGAGGAAAAGAAGGGTCCCGGGGCTGGGAAATGTCCCTTTGATCCCACCAAGATGGCTGCATTTGCTTCATCCAGCACAAAGATTGAGCACCACTCGCCCAAGCAGGAAGCAGCACCAGGAGAGACTATACACAACGAGACGGCGTATCACAAGGTCGAACCTACCAAGCCGGTCGAGGAGCATCATCATCATATACCACAACCTATGCCCACACCACAACCAACATTCATCAACATGGCAGATTTCCCGATTCCGAAGGCTGAGACAGCAACAGGTCAGGAACAACAGGCCCCCATGGTTTTCAACTTCAATGGTCCGGTCTTCATCGGATATCCTATGGAACAAGCTATTCAGTTTATGCAGCAATTTCAACAGGGCGGCGGCAGCAAGTAAACAGAGCAGGGCAGGAACGTCGGGTCCGGAGGGGGAGAGAGCATCCAGTCTCTTTTCTTGTATTTGTTCGTTGTGTCATGTCATATAATATCTCAGGAGCAAGCAGGCGAGCGTGTTGTTGTTCTTAGTCAAAGGCTTGTTGGTTGGGTTTTGAAACTTTGTCATAGCTCATAGGTCATGGTGGTTGTTTTGGTTTTTTACTACCCGGTTTTTGCAAATGGATAGCGAGGAGTTTCAAGGGTTTCTGCATCAATACTTATTCCCCATATCATCAATAATCATATAATGAATGACAGGCTTCTCGGAAGATACATACCTTAGTAGTATTAACAACAATCTTCGCATTGAACATTCATATGTACTGTATTACCCTCTCTCACCCTGTGTGATCTATTGCACTTCTTCCTCTAGTAACCAATATGATGTCTAGGCATAAAACCAGCTACAAGGCCCAAGCAAGGACGCCGTCAAAAGCAAATCATGTACAATATGTGATCAAAACAAAAACCCAAATGCTCTCTTTCCCAAAGACGCCTTAGAACACCTTATTGCTTTCCCCATTTTCTATACGCGATGGACACCACCCGCTTGCTTGCTCGCTCCTTTTTGTGCATATATGCCACATAAAGAACCTGAAAAAGTAAAGAACAAATGAAAATGACAGAAGAAATAAAACACATTCATTCTCTTCAAATGAACTCGCCCTCCCTTACTTCCTGCCCTCCAAATTGGCCTCCTCATCCCAACTATCCCTATACCGATCTGTCTCCCACAGCGAGATGTCGCTCTCGCTACTCTGCCTCCTCAAATCCTGTTCCCTGCCCGCATTCCCACCAACCAACAATCTCCCGCCGGTATTACCCTCCAAGTCCGCATAATCCTCCTCGTCATCGTCCACCTCGAGCGTGCCGTCCGCCGTGCGATGAACCTCCCCAGCGGCCGTGGTGCCGGCAGCAGCGGCGAGCGCGTCAACCCCGTCCAGTCCTTCCTCGTGCGCCAGCTCCTCGGCCCGCGACATGGTCCGCTTCCAGATGAGGTAGCCGACGGCGGCGCCGACGGCGCCGAAGACGAGCATGGAGACGTAGTTGATTGCGCGGTCGCGGGTGGTCATCTTGTCGCCCGAGGAGGCGAGGAGGGCGAGGCGGGAGCCGATGAAGATGTGGACGAAGAGTTTGGGGCTGTTTTCGGAGATCACTGTTAGTATAACGACCAACCAAAGGGGGGTAAAGGGAAGATGATAAAGGGGAAAAAAAAAAACTTACGTAGCCAACCCAGTAGCAACCGCAAACCCGCCCACCCTCAACCTCGGCACCGTCGCCAAAAACCCGTTGCTCAAACTATATGGCAACGGACTGAACCTGACCATAGCCAGGACACCCAAGCCATCCCTCCGCAGCACCTGTCCCAGCGCCACAAACCGCTTATCCCGCCCGACCAACCGATTCACATAGCCCGCCAATACGCCCCTCGACGCCAAAAAGCTGCACGTGGACCCGCACACCGTCGCCGCCGCCGCAATCGGCCAGCCCCAGGGAAACCCGTACACGAATCCCGCGACGGTCACGGCGGTAGAGTAACCGATGATCGGGGGGAACGCCGTCATGAACACCAGGCCGAAACAAATAAGCCAGCCGAAGGGCAACGCTCGCCATTTCTCTGCCAGCGGACCGAGCGACGCGAAGATGGCGTGGGAGTAGACGAGCGCTACGACGCTCAGCGAGAAGAAGATGGCAAGGGCCACGAGGATGGCGATCTTTTGGAGCAGCGAGAGGCCGAGGAAGATGGTGATGGCGCGTTGGGCGATGCTTAGACCCGTGGAGATGGCTCGGAGGGCGAGGGTTTTGAGCTGGCTGACACGCCCGCCGCCGCCGCCGCCGCCGGCAGCGGTAGAGGTGCGGTGCGAAGCGTTTCGGGAGACGGAATAGGGACGGCCGGAGGAGAGACGGCGGATGTTAGAGGCCGAGGGACGGGCCCATTGCGGAAGGTCTTCGCCGTTGGGACCGACGCGGGGGCCCGGGGAAGAAGTCGGTGAGTGCGTGGGTGTGGTGTCTGTTGAGGAGCCGCGGGAGCGAGGGGAGGCGGTGGCTTGACGCGGGGAGGAGGAGGAGGAGAGGTTCATGGAGAGGGCGGCGGCGGCGTCGCGGGCCGTGTGGTTATTGTTGCGGTCCGGCATGATGATGGGGTTCTTGTCGTCGGAGGACGACAGACGGGTAAGTAATAGGTCTTATCGGTGAAGAGTCGAGTGATCGGATGGTAGGATAATGAGGTTGGGCTGATCTGACTATTGATGTAGGGATTGATACTCGGACTTAAACACGCTGGGTAGTAAGCGCCGTGCCGTGTGTTCACCGGACTTTGGGGGTGAAACGGTTGGACGTTGGTCGAGGAAGGTGGCTCGGTGAGTGGGTAGGTGAAAGGAAGATGGGTAGGTAGGTAGAGTTAGTTGAAGTGTCGTTGGTTAGAAGATTGCTCTGCTACCTGGTTGCATCCATTGAGGTGATATGACCTGTTAGATGTCGGCGTCTAAATGTCCTTGTAGAAGATCTGAAACAGCTTTGGATCGATATCGGGAAGAAACAAAGTAAACAAAGTGTTTCGATCAAAGGAGAAAAAAAAAAGCTTGAAAGAGGCTTGGTAGTAGGTACCTCTAGGTAATAAGAGATGCCTGTGCCGAGGATGAAGTAATACGGTACAGTAAAAGGTGTGGTGTTGCACAAGGACGGGAGTCAGTCAGTTGAGGCAGTCGAAGTTGCCCTATCGTTCCAACTCTCCGGTGCAATCGGAGACCGAAACTCCGCCACTCGCAAAGTGAATCAGCCAATCTGGAACAGCACCTAGCGGACCAGCACAGGGGACCCGTGGACATTTTGGTTGGTTGTTTCGGGCTCCTTGGCCTTCAGTTCCTTTTTAGCGTCTCGTAAACACTGCTGCTGTGAGGTACTCAGGTACTGTAAGCTGAAAGAATTGGACCTTTCCATTGGGAACGGCTGGCGAAGTGGAAGCTCGCTCGTCTAAAAGTGTACCCGTAAGACCCTTCATCTTCTGATTATGAAGCTCGACTCTTTTAAGATTTCAGTAATTCCAACATTTGAATGTCTCGATAATATCTTATCTCCAAACCACCCTTCCCGCGGTGATCCGTCCTCATTTTCGCTCTTACACCAACCACCCCGTTTCTTCTGCACGTAGGGACTTGATACATCAACGTCATGCACCTGGGACAACTGACTGAGAGACAGCGACAGGGGCATGACAACTGAGAAACAGAGAGGGGCAGCGCCGGGAGCGGCGGACAGGATCCATGATGGTTTACAGGGATAGCATTGAGAATGGGCCAGACGTTCGGACGTCCTGTTCTGATTCCACGCCATCCCAAGAATAGGTACCCATCCTTCTGACCATCAACAAAACACCCCCTGGCGGCCCTGGCCGAGATCTTTGGAGATCTGCACCCAAGCGTCGCCCATCCCATCTTTAAACTCCCGGATCTTCGTCCGTGGGGAAATTGGGGGCAGCTGCGTCTTGCTTGCAAAGAGTGAGCCATGATGTATTATTCACAGACTCCAATCGGACCTTGTAGTTACGGTCACCACATGTTCGATCACGTTCATGCCACAACATGCACATCGCTGTAATGGCTCAATGATTATTGATAATCGATACTTCTCTCTCCTCTTTCCCGCCACTATGCTCTACCGCTGTCAACCAGCCGGGCTTGTTGCTCCCATCTTCCCATCCATCCTCATTGAAGACTTCCTTCCAGTTCCACCCTTCCATATACTGAATTCGGCTTATCGGTGGTTCGTCATACTCAAAATTCCTGTCCTCCTCTTCCCGATCACCTTCCCCTGTAGCTAGCAGGACCCTTGGGAATCTCCTTGGTAGCCATCGGGTCCCTAACAAGCAGCTTCACTTTCCCCTCCCCAATCTCTACCCCCTGGGAAAGAATATCAACATCCCCCTTGAGCTCGTCCTTCTTCACCAAACTAACCCCATCCTGCGACAATGACTTATCCCAACTCTTCGCATCAATACCCAAAATCCCGCCCATGCTATTTCTATCCCCCGGCACCGAGAACTCACGGTAGGCGTAGTGCCACTCGTTGAGAAAAGTGCGCAACGCCTTGCCCACCTTGTCCTTGCCGTTCTTGCTGTGATGCCCGGTACCGGTGATGGCATAGACAGGTCTGCTTTCGTTTGTGTTCTCGGTCAAAATACCTGCAAGGTATTCGACTGCCTCTTCAGGGTGTAGGCCGTGCAAGTCAACGTAGATCTCAGGATAGCTGCCATTGTTTTTGTTGCGTTCCTCGTAGAGCAGCGCCGCAGCTTCACGGTGAGCTTTCCTCATCAGGTCGTTTTCGCTCTGGCCGCGCAAGCTCAGCGCCTTGGCCGCACGGGCATCGTTGCGGTTCCACGCTTGAGCCGCACTATACATGATGGTCAGTATTTGTCATCCCTCTGTGTTATGACCTGGTAGGAACGACGTACCTTTGCAGAAACTTGTTGCGCAAGCCGCCGTGCTTAATGGCCTCCTGACGTGCCTTGAGATACGCCTTGTTCGCCTTCTCTCCAGTCTCAAGCCAAGGAATGTGCTTGGGCGGTGGGATAGCCTGAGCAGCAGCGCTGTTCTCGCCATTTCGAATGCTGGTAGAGCTGCCATTGCGACCCAGCTTACCATTAGGCCTCAGGTTGATGTTGACAGGAGAGGGAGACATCTTGACAATATCGGCGAGTGTGCTCGGGCCTGGACTAGCGATTTCCTTGGTGCTGCTACTGCTGCCACTACCGGTGTGGCCATGTCCACCCCTTTTACCATGGTGCTTCTTGCTTTGCTTGGCCAAAGCGGCGCCCAGAGTAGGAAACGCATCCGCATCGTCCGGAGACGGGACCGTTTGCGTTACTTCCTTTTGCTGGTGTCGGCTACCAGGCCGCGATCGCGGACGGTCGGGATAGCCGTAGTTGTGGTGGCCCTTGAAGCCCGGCGGCGGAGTGATCCCTACTGCGGGAGTGTTGGCTGACGCTGGGAAAACGGGCAACTGCTCAGGAGTTCCCGGCTGCAAGGACGGAAAACTGTTATAGTCCTGAACGTTTACCGTCGAGTAATGCGTCGGTGGTGTGCCCGAACCGTCAATATGCAGCTTGTTCACCAAATTCGCCGGGTCATGAGAGAATACGCAGGTATCACGAGCCAAACAGTTGCCAGCAACCCAGTACCTACGGAAGTCAGCCTCAGATTCTGCGTTCTCAAGATAAAGGCATAACTTACTTGCAGATATGATTGCTCAAATCGTGGCTAAACCGGCAATCAGAGCGCAAGCACTGCCCGGTGGACAGGTAAAACTTGCAAATCACACCCGATCTCTGCTGGTCGGCCGGAGTCGCAGGGCGTTGATCAGGGGTCATTGACTTGCCAATTACAACCACCTTGGCTTCATCGTTATGGCCCAAAAGGGAGACATCATCCTGTGCCTGGTCGCCCATAATAGAGGCAACGGTGGCGCTCAGGTCATAGCCATGCATAGCAAGGGCAGTGCCGATTTCGTCATCCGTTTTACTCGGACCCAAGATGGACCTCAACATGTCAAACGGACTCATATCGGCCTGCTGAGTCGATACGAATTCGGGAGCGGCCACATTCAAGCCACTCGAGCCGCCGATGGAAGAGGTCACACTGAGACGGTCATCGTCACTAACGAGCCAGTCTACATTGTCCGACTGGTAATCTCCGAATACCTCTTGCGAAGGGGGTTCATCATTGGCGGCAAACTGATAGGCGTTTAAATTAGGACTGTGAGGGACGGGTGTAGCAAACGCGAGTCGCGGGGATGGCCTAGGCGAACCAAAAGGGGAAGCCGTAGAAGACATGGCCCGGCCGAAAGTTGTCGGTACATATCCGGGAGGGGCGAGCGGACTGACGCTCAAGCGAGGCGAGCTGGAAAGAGGGGTGCTAGAGCCTCTCCAGGGAGCCGGCGACGGGCGTCGGAGAATGCTCTGTCGTATGGATGGCGGAGATGTCGCCGTTCCGCCTCCGTCTCGAAACCTCCACATGGCATCTAACACTGCATTATCCAGTGACTGCCCGCTCAAGGTTGTCTTTTCCCTGAGAAGGTCCTGTAGCTTGTCTGTCTTCTCCTCATCGTCAAGGTCTGGGTCCTCTAGGACCGGAAGACAAATGTCGTATGTCTCGTCAGACACCATGTTGGACGCAAGGTGAATTGTATGTGTGTAGTTGGGCGTTGGTGTCTTCTTTATAAGCGCCGCCGTTGGTTGACAATGCGCCCGTGTAGTGCGAAAGCCACCAGGTGCTTGGAACAGTCGGCGGCTGTTGTATTATGTGATTCGACCGGATGAGACGGATGCCGGCAGCGTCAGCCTCGGACGCAAGGGCGGGCTGGGTATGTCGGGCACCGGCGAATCGAGTACGTGTGAGTCGAGGTCGGGAATTTTAGTCGAGAAAAGATACTGGTATTATCCCAAAATTGGGGGGATTCGAAGTCGAATTGGCGAGGCCAATGGGTGGTTCGTCAAGGAACCGAGCAAACGGTAATGATCGAGAATCGGGCAGTTTCACGGCAGCGAGAATAAGGGCCGACTACCTCTAGTAGCATGTTGTCACCGCCTCGTCGGACAGCGGAGGGGTCACAGGGGACCTTGCTTGTGGTTGAGGTTATATGGGTGTCGGGGTGTCGGCTCGTCGCGAAACGGTGAGTAGTGAATGGGGTAAGCTTAAGCGTGGCGGACGAGCGTATGGTGTAAAGATAAAAGAGAAGCAAGTGGAAGTTGGGCAGCGTATTGTGCGATGTTGTGAGAGGCCGGATATCGGTGTGACAAGATGGGCACACCACGTTGAAGAGCCCGGACTGGCTGGGTACGAGTATAGGTAGGATCCAGGGGCGGGAACCTTGACAACCTTCTTGGCTCTTTGGGTCGGTCCTTGGGACAAAATGTCGGGGGCACAACTGCCAATGTTGACGGGTCCCTTCAGACGAGAAGGATTGGTAATAATCTTGGAGGGAGGAACAAACTGACGATGCTAATCGCGAAACTATAAGATGGTAGAAATGGTGGTGAAGGAAGGAAGCGATGAGTTAGGTCTAGAGAAGGGAGTGGTAAGAAGTACGTAGAGGTAGTCAGCTACCTATCTTGGCCGACAGTACCTAGGTAGGGTAGGTGTGCAATGATCGGGACTGATCTGCCCGACCTAACGAGTGGGAGGCCGCGAAGGGAAGAACCTCAAGGGCGCCGCAACAAACTGGGTGGGAGAAACCAAAGTCTCGACTGCGTGGTGGACGAGGAAACAACGAGACGGATCGAGCCCAGGTGTGGATGACGGGAGTGGATGGGGATGGGATGCACAGGGGAAGCTGCGCCGGTCGTGGCAGCACCTTCCTCTGGTGGTGTGCTCAGCGCTCACAGCACACTGGAACCAGCAGTTGGTTCCTTGTTCCTTCCATTGTGCGGGATGGGTGCCAGGGCGACACGCCAAATCGGCGGGGAGTCGGGGCCTAGCACGGGGGAGGCCCTGGAACGCAGCAAGAGCTGATGGACGCGTGGGGTCGAGCTGTTCGTGGCCGCCTGTCGGGGTGCGCACCGGGTCGAGTGGAGACTTCCTTTGCCAAAACATTCCAACAGCGGGGCTGTTTCTTACCGGATACGTACCGTGCACAGACCCAATATCAACTCAGCTGAGAGCCGCGAGACCTCCTCTTGTCACCTTTCCCCCCTGTGTTACTGAGCTACCGTATGAGTGTATGTGGATGTTCCTCAGCCTTAGCTCCTTGGTGATACAATGCCAGCACTGACTGACTGGCCCCATTCAATGCTGCTGTGTTGGCGGAAACCCCTATACGAGAAATGCCCCTTCGAAACGTGTACCTGGGCCAAACAGGGGCCGTCATCGCTTCATTCATGATTTGATGAAAGGGGTCGTGTAAAGGGGCCAAAAGAAGGAAGTGGAATCCTTCGTGGGCAAGGCGCAATGGGGTGGCCTCGGAGGCGGCCATGACCCATCATCCCAAGGCTACGGTCACGGCCAGTTTCTCGCTGAGTTACGGATCCTCATTGGCAGCTCGATCGTCATACAAGCCACAGAGATCTGTCGAAAACGGGCGCATTGTATGGATCCCTTTTCATCGACGATTCAATTGTCCATCCGTCTTCTCCAGGTTGTCTCATCGGAAGAAAACCCTCGCTCTGATGCTCGACGACCTTCAACACAGACTAATGCGCTCAGTCGATCTCCGTGTCCTTCCATGCTCTCCGAGCACATGAAGAACAATATAACAGTTTATCCAGTCCTGCTAGTTCATTCCATGTTCATACGCCGTGAACGACCGTCACGGATGATCATTGCCATGCCATCGTAGGGCAGGTAGCGGTAGCCTGTAGGATTGCCGCGAAGTTTCACCACTGCTTGTCCGTCCGGGGCAACTCCTGAGCTCTTAGCTTGCCCCTGAAGATCGAAACAGCCAATCGCTGGAGAATACGGCACTATATGATGTCTAGATGGTATACTTTTGGGTACGTACGTATTTACATGCATATCGACGTGATGTCATCCATTTAGTGACCAGAGCCACCAGACCAGAGTTCCGTTTCGGTCCCGGTAATCACCATTAAGGAATTTCATCCTCCTCGTCGATATCATCGCCGAAGCCAAAGGCAAAGGAGAAACCTCCGCCCTTCTTCTGCTCTGGTCCGCCGTCGGCGCTATCATGGCCGACCACTTGATCCCATCTCCTTTTCTTAATTCCCTGCTTCTCTTCCATCTGCTTCACAGCCTCCTCCTGCAGCTCAGGATACTCGACCCTTAAACGCTCAACAAAGAGCGTGTACGGATCCTCGACCTCTTTCTTGAATCCCGAAATCTGATCGGCCTTGTACTTCAAGAAAGATAGCACGTCCGACAAATGTGCCTTTGGCACAAAGTTCTGAGTGAGGGCGATGCCGGGCTCAAGGTTCACAACCAAATGCCACCAGCCGCTGGGGACGTGGAGGATCTCGCCTGCGTGGCAAATGCCCTCTCTGCATTCGGGCAGTCTGCGGGCTTCTGCGTGAAACTCGAGGAGCCACTCCGCAATACTGAGAGGGCTGGTGACTTCGCTCTGGTCTTCGGAAACGTAGACGCCGGGGACCTGGGCTGATGGCGGGAACATGATCCAGTACTTGGCTCCTTGAATGACCGCATTCCAGGCGCTGGTCGCGTTCGGGTCCTTGTGAAAGGTAGAGCCGCTCCGCTCGGGCCCGATGATCATCCAGCGATGCGCCGGCCGCTCAGCACCGAGTAGCTCGAAGAGATCCTTTCCAAAGCAGTCCGGGTTCCAGTAAGCCGCATCCTTGGTCTCGCCGACCTCGATATTCATCTTTTCGGCGAACTTCTTGTCGAACAAATAAAGGGGACTTTCGTCATGGCTGTCCATCATGTACTGGTAGTATGTGTCGAAGCTCCAGTCCACTGCCTCAGCTCTGAAGACAACATCCGAGTACACCTTGTGTAGAGTATCCATATTCCAGGACTTGAGGACCGGCCATGACTGGATGCACCTGGTGAGGATAAAAGGCTTCTTGCTCCATTTCTCCGCGAACTCCTCGTAGGTAAGGTCGTCAAGACTGGGGATCTTGTTCGCTGGCGGAATATTTCTCGTGTACTTTGGCAACGAGATGTGACTGCAAACAAACGGACGATGCAAGACGTCAGAGAAAACGTTGCTGCAGTCGATCTTGATACGCTTCTCGGGTGAGAGGCCGAGAACAGTTGCCCTCCAAGAGCCCTGCCATTGGAAAGAGGACTTGTCTTTGAATTCAGACCTACACTTCTGTTAACATGGATTGGGTCCGTTTGTTTCTCACGAGGTGCTATTTCGTCGTTGAGCAGATGTCGGGTGTTTTCAACAGCCTACACAACTACACATGACATGTCGGGAAAGATGCTCAACTCTCCGATATCAAAGAAGGGGAATATCTGACAAGAAATGCCGTCTACGCTACTGATAATACGTGTTGGGCTAGTTCCATGGTCAGGGGTCGGATGACTCCCAGGAAAGAAGGGGACTATGTAAGGTTGGATGATGACAGTTATCTGCGTCAGAGATATGGTCTCACTTACTCTAAGAAGATGGTTTTCCAGAGATCGTCATAGCTGCAATGAGCGTAGAGAAATTTGCAGGCATACCCGAGAAGCCTCAAAGTACGCTTGTCCAGATACTCAAAGAGCTGGGCAAGCATCTCATCAGGCAGGACTTGCAGGTCACCCAATTTGATCCGGGCATCCTCCCCAGTATGGAAGTACTTGTTGCCTAGAGGCTTGACCCCCAGAGGGTGTGTAGGAACGGATGACTCGACGGCTGTTGAAGCATCATCCTCGTCAGTCATTCCATGACTCCCATTTCCATTTGCCTCGAAGACGAGGCTGTTAGGCTTTTGTTGTTGGTCCGTTGAGAGAAGCATCGTGTGAATTCTTTTGGGAATTGCCGGTTTTGTCTGTGTCTGTCATATAATGTCGGCCAGCGAAACAAGGTGTCCTCCAACTGTTGCAGTCAACCGCCGAATCGGAATAGGGCTACACTGGCGTGCTTATTGAGTGGAAGAGGATGGAAACGGGCCAGTGTCCAATGAATAATACCAATCGTGACAATGGCTAGCGGTAGTATGAGAGAGGAAGGCGTGCAGGTGTGAGGACACCACTTGGTGGCTGTAAGATCTAAAAGAAAATCCGGTTGTGGCCAAAGTGAACCCCCGCGCCTCGCAGTTTAATTGAATGGAAGAAGCCAAGTGATGGATAGAACAGACATCAGGAAGAAAGAAAAGAAAAAAAAAGCACATGAGAGAAAAGAGACGCCCAAGATGTCAACCAACGGGTGCATGCGTTACGAATATTTGCCCCGGGGACCCCTGTCCATGTGTCAATGTGGGCTTCAAGCGTGCGCCGTTGCGATGGCAGGCGAAAGAAAAAAAAAAAAAGGCAGCAAGGCAGCGGCGCTAGTGCCAAGGCTGCCCCACCATGCAATTGCGCAAGCTCCCTGATTGGCTTGCAACGGTTGGTTTTGGAGGAGGGGACGCCAAAAAAGTTGACTTGACATGCGGGCGGCGGGCGTGGCCATTCACCAGTTAGGTTTTTATGCCTGAGGCACACATAAATTTCCGGTCCGCCAGCAAATTGAATTTTTATCTGTCCGCCTACACCACAGGCTCTCTCCTCTTTTCTGCCCACCACTTCCCAACCCACATACAAACACCCCATCCCTCGACCTTTTTTTCCAGATCCTTTTCTCTCAGTACAACTGGGAGTTTTTGAATCTGTCGATTTTCCAATAACTTAATATCCTCTCCAACATATCTGCAACGTGACGTTTGCGGATATTTCTTTGCTCTACTACCCCACCAACACTCTAGTATTTCCAGATCTAAGCAGGGCTTGGATCCGGAAATCTTTGCGAATCTACAACCGCAATCATGGCTACCGATAAGGGACTCGAGGATATCCCCGAGGGTACGTTCAAACTATCATCAACATCACCAAAGGGCCATCGCTACACTTGGTCGATGGCTTCGAGCAAGTCTTTGCCGTCGCTGTCGTCTGTGTGCTGTGCCTCGCCCCTCTCCCCCTCACCTGCCCCTCGTCGGCGCCCACATTTTTGGCATCACCACCCAGCTCAGCAGTCACTGACAATCATTTCACCCTTACAGGACAGATCGAGTCTAACTACGATGAGACCGTTGACTCCTTTGACGAGATGAACCTGAAGCCCGAGTTGCTTCGCGGTAAGAACGCCATTCTCGACCGAGCGGTGTATGGGAGGGCCACGTGCTGATGGTTGATGATTAGGTATCTACGCCTACGGTTTCGAGCGTCCCTCTGCTATCCAGCAGCGCGCTATCATGCCCGTCATCAAGGGTAAGAAAACACCACTTCTCGACAAAATGGCCAACTCCCGCTGACTCTCCAAAGGCCACGATGTCATTGCTCAGGCTCAGTCCGGTACTGGCAAGACTGCCACTTTCTCGATCTCCGTTCTCCAGAAGATCGACCCCACCCTCAAGGCCTGCCAGGCTCTTATCCTCGCCCCCACCCGCGAGTTGGCCCAGCAGATCCAGAAGGTCGTTGTCGCCATCGGTGACTTCATGAACATTGAGTGCCACGCCTGCATTGGTGGTACCTCCGTCCGTGATGACATGAAGGCCCTCCAGGACGGCCCTCAGGTCGTCGTCGGTACCCCCGGCCGTGTCCACGACATGATTCAGCGTCGCTTCCTCAAGACCGACAGCATGAAGATGTTCGTCCTTGATGAGGCCGATGAGATGCTTTCGGTACGTATACTCTGCAGTGTCTACAGCTTTCAGATGCGAAATGCTAACTTTTCTCCTTTCCACAGCGCGGTTTCACTGAGCAGATCTACGACATCTTCCAGCTCCTCCCCCAGAGCACCCAGGTCGTCCTTCTCTCCGCCACCATGCCCCAGGACGTCCTTGAGGTCACCACCAAGTTCATGCGCGAGCCCGTCCGCATTCTCGTCAAGAAGGACGAGCTTACCCTCGAGGGTATTAAGCAGTTTTACATTGCCGTTGAGAAGGAGGAGTGGAAGCTCGACACCCTCTCCGATCTCTACGAGACCGTCACCATCACCCAGGCCGTTATCTTCTGCAACACCCGCAGAAAGGTCGACTGGCTTACCGACAAGCTCACTGCCCGTGATTTCACCGTCTCCGCCATGCACGGTGACATGGACCAGGCTCAGCGTGACCTGATTATGAAGGAGTTCCGTTCCGGTTCTTCTCGTGTCCTGATCGCCACCGATCTCCTCGCCCGTGGTATCGATGTCCAGCAGGTTTCTCTCGTCATCAACTACGATCTCCCCGCCAACCGCGAGAACTACATCCATCGTATTGGTCGTGGTGGTCGTTTCGGCCGTAAGGGTGTTGCGATCAACTTCGTCACCGCTGACGATGTCCGCATGATGCGCGAGATTGAACAGTTCTACAGCACCCAGATCGAGGAGATGCCCATGAACGTCGCTGACCTCATCTAAACAAAAAAAGCAAAAAGCCTCATTGATACACGATATCCTTTTCCTTACTCTCGGCATACCCCGCTACCTTTACACGTCGGCATCCATCTAGGATTTAAGAGGCAGCCTCGTGTACACGGTTTCTGATAGAGAAGGAGGTTAAGGACTTCTTTCCTTTCTTACTGGAATTTTGCGGGTTCAGCATCTGGTGGTAATCTTTTCTTACGCCACACAAAGCGCTGGTACGGATCTAGCACGTGCGCACGCTCATTTACTTTAGAGGTGCTCGGTGCTCAAAAAAGACGGACGAAGGGACGGACTGCTTTGTATTGAGGTTCTCTGGTCAATCTGTAACTAGTTGTCAAGGGAAGTTCTCAAAATGCGATTTAGACTGAACTCGGGGTCCTGGTGTTGTGAAGCGGGCGATGGCCCGGTAGGCTTTGTGACGGCCGCAGGGACGATATATGATGATCATGATGGTTCTTGTACCCGGCAAAGCTGGATAGGCAGGATGATGCAGCCAGGTCAGCTGCTTCTGCTTGTTAGATTGTTAGCTTCAATAACGGTGCTTTTGTAATTACTTCTTTTAACTTTGCTCTTGTCTCCCAAGATGTCTATGTTGTCTGTGATGAACCCTTTTTGTGAAACAACGCCATCAATGGTATGATGAGCTATGTATACGTAATGTGGAAGGAGCCTACTTTACATGATGTTAAAGGTTATGTCCAAAGTGTACTGGTACGTTTGTCATGGTGTACAGCGACAATTACATAGTAGACAATGATAAAGCTACTTGGCTATCGTTCTTCAGCCTCTAGGTTTGTAAGGTTGGTTTCAACTTTGAATGAAAGCAGCCCGTACTTCGAAATCCGTTGCGGATGCCCCACAAGACCCAGACTGTTTGTTTTAAGTATCAAACTTGCAACTGGGATATGGACCTTGCCTCAGTTGGTAACGACGCTTTCAATCCCTGGGTCGGCCAATTGACGGGAATGCCATGCTGGGGAGTCCGTTCTCCGTCGATGTCGTCTCCAACTGGAGGTTGACATGAGCCCCACATATACGTAGCGGTCTCCACACTAAAGTTGCGATGGGCTCCAGCTTGCCCAGCCAAGAACAACGTTGACTCGCCGGGACGCCGCCTCGCAGCCTCTTCCGCACCTTGACCTGCAACTCGTTGCAACCGCGTCCCTGTCCTTTTGCCATCCATCGATTCACTTCAGTCACAAAATCGGTCGCATTCACCGGCCCTTTACCCAACAACCACTTTCAAACCTCGACCGGCTCTGTGACTCGTGTTGCGGCCCCTTCGCCTATATTTATTCTCTTATCACCAACTTCCTTACCCGCAATCACCGCCAATACACCCTATCGTCGCGACATTACGCAAAATGGCCGACAACTCTCTCGACCGTAGCCTTGACGAGATCCTCGCCGAGCGCAAGCCAGTACGTAATACCCACTTTGGTCTTTCCATGTCTGCCAATTGACTTGGGCCATGGATACTTGGCCAATGGATACTGACATCAATGCTTTCTACAGAATGCCGGCCGGGGCTCAGGCTCTCGTGGTAAAGGCAACCGGGACAATGGCGGCGACAACCGCCAGCGACGCGACAGAAATGATTACCCCCGCGATGGCGTCAGAAAGGTACGCCGCCATACAAGGAGAATTGACCTTCAATCTGCCTTCAGGCTGAAGATATCCTTTTACTATAATTGGCAACTTTACTGACGCTAATTCGACTGTTTCTTCACAGGTTGAAACCTCTCCTCTTCCCCTTTAAACTTTACGCCCCGCTCTTTCTCAGTCCGGTTACCTTCAGATGTCGAACGCAGCCACTCAACCCGACTTGTGCTCGATGCCTCGAATCGCGACCGAGGAGGAAGCCGGCGTAATATGGTTTGAAATTCCCAGCTAACAGCTCCCGACTTGTTGGGCGGGACAGTCCTTCAGAGATGATGCACCAAGAAACCTAGACTCGTACGTATACAAGCGCAACATTATTGTCAGAAAGCAAGGTACTAACATGGCTTGTACAGCGAATGGGTTCACGACAAGTTCGAAGAGAACGGTACGATCTAGCCGAAACAATGAAATGGGGTCCTGGAAGGCCTAGCTGACTGGTCTCCCTTCAGACCGCCGTCGTGCCCCCAGAAGAAGACAATCTCCGGAACTCTCTAGGTAGGAGACATGACCCAGGCCGCTTTGGACCATATCCGTGTACTGATATTCTAGCAGCGATCCTAGAGGAAGCAAGATCCGAGTTGACAACATCCACTACGAGTTGACCCAAGAGGACCTCGAAGTAAGCTTCTTATCAGCCTAGGAAGATTGCACAAACCCACCATACTCACCATATACATATAGGGACTCTTCTCGCGAATTGGACCCCTCGTTAAGCTCGACATGAAGTACGATCGCGCCGGTCGCTCGGAAGGAACGGCGTTTGTCACCTATGAATCTCCCCAGGATGCCAGCCGGGCCATTCGCGAGTACGACGGAGCCAACGCTGCCGGTATGTTCACCCTAAATCTCCGAATTCTTGGTTGCAGCATATCTAACAGCAATTCAGGCCAGCCTATCCGCCTCACTCTTATGCCTAGCGGCCCCCGCCGTAACCCATTCGAGACCGCTATCAACCCTCGCCCCCTTGCCGAGCGTATCACTGTCCCCGGTGGCCGATCCCGCTCAATCTCACCCTCGCGCCGCGACCGTGAGTTGGATGAGGAAGCTGCCCGCAAAGGAATCGACAGATACCGTCCTGGTGGTTCGGGTCGCGGCCGCTCGCGCAGCCCGCTACCCCGTCGTGAGGGTGGCCGTGAAGGCGGTCGTCGTCCAGGTGCTCGCAGGGAAGGTGGTGGACGTGGTGGACGCGGTGGAAGAGGCGGTGAGAAGTCCCAGGGTGGCGAGCGTACCCGTAATGGACGCCCCAAGAAGACCCAGGAAGAGTTGGATGCGGAGATGGAGGACTACTTTGGTGGCGGTGGTGCGAACCAGGAGAACAATGCTGCTCCTGCGGCTGAAGCCTCCAACGGGGCTGCCGCGAGTGGTCCTGCTGAGGACGACATCGATATGGGCATCGAGTGAAGAGAAGATTTGGTTCAGCGGCTGAGATATTGGGAAGCCCAAGAAGAGGTGGTGCTTATGAGATTGGGATATGGGTTTGCAGGAGTTTGATCCAGCCCTTGTTTAGACGGTTACGGATTCTCTCTACTTTCTTTTTCCTTTGGTACGCATTTATAGCATGAATCGATCCTTTCTCTAGCGCATAGGATTTGGACAAGCACAAAAATACTAGTACTTCATCTCTCAAAGTGGTGGTTGAAAACGGTGATATTCATATAGAGAAGTGCTATTCATTCACCACCACCACATCACTTCTCAACCCTCTCCATTTCCCCTCTCCTCCTCTTCCTCCTCTCCTCCAACCCATCCCCCAATGCCTCACACAAATCCTCCAAATCCAACCCCCTCTTCCTCTTCCCCACCTTCTCCTCCCCCAACACCGTCTCGTCCGCAACAAACTTAAACACCCCCGCCACCATCTTAAACACGTCCTCTCCTTCCTTATCCCACCCCACCTCCTCCTCGTCCGTGAACGTCTTGCTGATCTCCTCCATCTCCCGCACCCACCGGTACGCTTTGGGCGGTAACGTCGTGACGTACCGCGTCATGGTCTGTAACCTTGAGGGCGCCAGTCTCTCTAGGGAAGAAAGAAACGAGGGGAGGATCCTGAGCGAAGAAGCAGTGGATAAGGAAAGGAGGGAGAGCGCGGCGAATCCTTTGGCGAGAGCGGCGTAGACGTTTTTAAGGGCGGAGGCTTGGCCTATCTCTGATGTCTGTTTCTGCTCAGCAGCGGTGGCAGTTAAGGAAGAGGAATCCGCGTCGGCGGGATCGGGGTTGGGAAGGATATGTTCGATATGCAACACTTCAGCGAAATGTTGGCCATAGGGGTAAGGAAACGTGGAAGTGTCTGTGAATGACCATGGGCCTGAAGTAGGGAGGAGAGGGCAGGACCAGCCGGTTGTAGGGTCGTGGAGGATATCTTCTTGCGGGAAGGAAGCCGTCGTTGGCTTGGTTGATGAGGTTGATGCGGGGGAGGAAGAAGAAGAAGAAGAAGAAGTAATCAAAGCAGCTGGACCAGTAGCCGAAGGACCCAAGTTCGTACTTCCGCTACCGCCCGTCACAGACTGCTGCTGCTGTTTCCTCGAAGGAGGACCACCAAGAATACAGCCATCTACAAAGCGGACGTCCCGGTCCGGATCGAGGCCGGCGGCCGTGAACTGCGCGGCGATGGACCGCACGGTGGATGGGGCGATGGCGTTCATGTCGGCGAAGTAGAGCGGCGTGGACCTGGACCTCGTCGGAGAAGAGACATGGACATTCTTGAAAGCGGCGATGATGCGTTCAGCTGTGGCGGCGGCTTGGGCCGGCGGGACGACGGAGAGGACTACGTCGCATTGGGTGATGAGGGCTTCATCTGTTGGCAGAAGCTCGGCGCCGACGTTGGTGGCGCGGTCGATGGTGTCTTGGCTGAGTGAGGATTTTGGTGTTAGTTTTATTAAGATTTATTAATATTTATCATGTGAAGAAGTTGTCTTTGGGATATATTATATCACCTCACCTTCTCCCGGTGCAGTTGGTTGCGACGGCGTAGCCATTTGCGATGAGAATGCTGGCGAGAGCGCTGCCCATGTCGCCCATTGAGATGATGCCAATCTTGGCTCTGGGTTGCTCCCCCATTGCCTCTGTGTTTTCAGATATTGTTATACGGTTTCACTTGGACGAGGTTGACGATGTCATTAATCTCTGGTTAAAATGTGGTCTACCAACGTGAGCCAGGTAGTGAGAGAATGAGGAGTAAATATCATGCACATATATGTAGTGATAACAGGAGGGGTGGTTGATAAAATGTGGGGTCGTGATGACGTTCATGATACTATTGACCCATTTTGAGACGATCATATTAGTCAGGGAAGGAAAGCTTAACGATATAGGCTTAGCGGACGACGAGTATGTGCATTCGCGCGAGAAGAGGTGATTGTTTATTTAGTGATGATAGGATATATACATGAGAACCACACGGGCAGGATTCATTCGGGTCTGAAATACTTTGCAGACACTTCTTCCTGAGGCATTGTCATAGTCACAACGAACAGCACAGATTCACCGCTGTGAAGCGGGAAAATGGTATTCAGAAATCTTCAAGATCATTTCGCTAACAGTTCCAGAAAAACCCAGCTTCCCCCCTTCCTTCCTAAATCCAGGCGAACAATATTCCTTTATACGTGTAGTGTAAGCACGTATCGAGCAGTCCCTTTCCGTTCCATGCTACACGGCCTTTCCTGTTCCTTCAGAAGAAAAAGCAAACAGCCCGGAAAGAGATGACGATGCCATATTCATGCCCCCTTCATCCTTCCTTTCTATCAGTCCGATATCCTTTCTCTAGAACGCCTGCCAGTAAGACCGAGTGTCGATGGATTTTAATCTCGACAGTAGTAAAAGTCCACCATGTCATGAAACGAAGGTGAAATAGGGGGAACATCGAAAAGAACATTGAACCCTCTTCTTCCACCATTAACCATGTCAGATAGTGACAGTCCGGATGCTCCGTGGATGAAAAGTGTGATCGTACCCCTTCCGCCCGCGCCGACTTGATCACACTTGTAGGTATTAACGGTTTTCACCTTGCATCATACCCCCTTTTTGTTCCCTTTCTCCAGCTCTTCGTCTTGTCGGCCCCTGAAATATCGTGCCTCGTCAAATGTGCAATACTCGACAAAGGGTCGAGTAATCGGGTATATTTGCTTCGTTAAGGGTGATCATGGGAACACGAGGCAACCAAATGATTTAGTATCGTTGCAAATCATCCAGCCTCCACAGCGACGAGTCTTGCAACAACGGCAGTGCATGGCACGTGTTGTTGGACCGTCGGTTGTTCCGCGATTTATCGTCGAATTATGGATAAGGTTGGTACTGCTTCCCAGCGCATTCAGCTCGCTTACTGCGAGGCGCACTGAACGCGCTCGGCCTGGGGCTCGTCATCCTCCTCCATGGGGCTGTTGGAGAAGCCACGGCCGGCTCCGTTGCCCTCGACGTCCTCGAGATCCGCAGGCTCAGTCATAGCCTCCTGGGGAGGTACGTTGAGAACAGCGGGGGCGGGAAGGTACTTGCGAAGAGCCTCGAAAGCAGCGGGTTCCTCAGTCCAGCCTTTCTCGGGGAACTTGACGGAGAACTGGATGAACATGTTACCGTAGTCGTGATGGCGGTAGGAAGGCATGCCCTGGCCACGGATCATCTTGACGGCGTCTATTTCACGGTTAGCGCTAGCTCATACATGACGTAGTGGGACAGAAGAATACTTACTGGGCGCAATGGCCTCGCCGGGAAGAATGTCGACGCTCAACCAGCGCTCATCGAGATGCTCGATGAAAATGGTACCACCGGCAAGGGCGGTAACGAGATCGATCTCGCACTTGTAAAGGAGGTCGTCCTCCTGACGGGTGAAGCGGGGGTGGGGCTTCTGCTCGATGACAAACACAACATCGCCGGGGAGAATACCAGGCGCCTGGTCACCCTCACCGCGGAATTCGACCTTGGTACCGCTCTTAACACCACGGTCGACGTGGACGTGGAGGACCTTGCGATCGACGACGGTCTTCTTGCCGTTGCACTGCTTGCAGCGATCCTTCTCCTTAATCATCTCGCCTTCGCCATTACAGTCAGGGCAAACAGTCTGGAAGCGCTGGATCATGGGACCCATTTGCCTCATCATGATCTTGGTACCCTGACCCTCGCAGCCAGCACACCGTCTGACGGAGCCCTCCTTGCCGCCGCGGCCGTCGCACTTGGGGCAGAGAATAGAGCGCTGGAGGGCCAGCTTGGAGATCTTTCCGCGGTAGATGTCCTCGAGCGATACGTGATGGGTGTGATGAATAGTCTTTGCCTTCGCGGGCGCACGCTGCTGGTTCATACCGCCGAACATACCACCGAGACCGCCGCCGAAGCCGCCGCCGCCGAAGAACTGAGCGAACAGGTCCTCGGCAGCCATGCCGCCACCGGCACCGGCACCACCTTCAAGGCCAGCCTCGCCATACTGATCGTAGACGGCGCGTTTTTGGGAGTCGGAAAGGATTTCGTATGCGTGAGAGATCTCCTTGAACTTTTGCTCGGCAGCCGGGTTGTTGGCGTTCTTGTCTGTAAGGTTCGTCTGTCAGCACGCTATTCGGTTGCGCAAGTAGCGAGGATGGCGGGACATACCTGGGTGGTACTTGAGGGCACCGGTCTTGTATGCCTTCTTCAATTGCGCCTCGGTGGCATCTGGGCTGACCTGTTTCCGCGCGTTAGTCCACCTCCTCTGTCAGGCTGGCGGTGTCGGTGAACAGCGGGACTTACTCCAAGAGTCTCATAGAGCTTTGTTTCCTTGACCATCTTGACTGTCTGGTCTGGGTATGTGGATGTGTGTGGAGAGATGTGTGTTGGCAAGATTCGGAATGCTCTGGATGCTCAGTTCCGGAGATAATGACGGATATGGGTAGGCGTCAAAGTCGATAGAAATCGCGGTCTACTAGTGGGAGGAAAGATAAGGTCAGCGGCTGGGAAGTCGCGTCGAGAATGATGCAAGTCAAATCGAGAGAAAGAGACGAGATGAAAGGTGGAAGTCGAAGGCGGCGGTGGACAATGGTGGAAGGGAGGAAAGAAAGATCTTTTGCGCAAAGTGGTTTGGGAAAGGCCGATGGGGTCCCGAGTCGGGGTTTGGTTGGCAGAGTTGGGGACCTGACTTTCAGGCCTCGCTCGCCTCGGGGGAGTGGTCCAGGGCACCAAAAGAAAGAAGCGCAGAACAGGAACGGACAGAAACAGGGATGGACCTACCAGAAGCGGCTCGAGCTACAGGAAGAGTGGAAGTTCGAGGATATGGGATTTGACTCGCCGAAGGAGGATTGGGAGTGACGGGGAGGCGTAGTTGTAGTAGGGAAACACAGAAGACTGGGTATAACAGAAGACGGAATGACTGATCAGAAATGTCCAAGCACCGGCAGCAGGGTTCAAATATCAACCAAGGCAAGGCAACTGAACCGGAATCTTCACTGCAATTCTGGAATAGGCGCAGAGGGAGGGAAAATGCGACGGGCCGCCTTGTTCGTTGGGGGACCCGGAACGGCGAAGGAGAGGCTGAAGTGGGTGAACTGGCCTAGGATGTTCTTCTTCAGCCCCTCCTCATGGAAATCAATCGAAAGCTCTAGAGCGTGGCTGACCCAGTTGAGGGCCGATAACGTGGTACTTTATCCCGCTTTCTGCACGGTGGACCTGACCTCACAAAACATGAGGAGAGACATGGTTCCCCACACTCACATGAAGGTACCTCGATATCACTCACTGGCAGAATCTAGCCTCAGGGGATGGACATGGAAATTCGGTTGACTTTGGGGGACCCTGTCGATCGTGGCTGGTGCGCTTTCAAGGTGACAGTGACAAATGCCCAACTTTCGAACACTCTTCTCACATTACACCGCACGCAATGCGGAACATCCATGGTGCATACATCTTATGAAAGTGTAGAATAGGGTTTCTTTACCATCTGTCCTTGGGTGTTTCACTTTCCTTACAAGGCTGCTTTTGCTACTCATGTCATGCAGGATCTCTGATTGGGTTGTTGGGGGCACGTTCACGCTCTGTCATCTGAATCCGAGTTGGCGCCCGCTCGAACCCTGCAGGCGTTCTTCCCAACAGCAACAACAACCCCACCAACATGATGTCGCCTCTGCCCCTCGGTGTTTTAACAACCATCACCGGTATCGCGGGGCGACTTTTGGTAAGCGTTTTACCTTGCATCTAGAGGATTCCAGTTGAAACCATCAAGCATGATGTGCGCTGCTTATCGATCTCGAAAGACTGAGATGTGTCGATGATGTTGTTTGCCAGATATTTGGGACCAAACCATCAAATTGTGTAGCCAAGCCGTACCCTTTGATCTTCGCCCGAAACCGAAGAGTGTAAACGAACTCGGAAGTCAACCAATCACTGACACGCCGGCCGGCCTCAGATGCCATTTTCTGCTTTACAACAGTCCATTGAGCGAATGCTCTCTGGACTTGGGACTGAATGATAGCCCTCATGTCGACGCCTTATCGGGATGGGGTAACATCTTGGAAGCGGGGGATCTGCTATGATGTTTACTTACAACTGAAGCCAATACCTACCAGTGAGATAGGTACCAAGGAAATAAGGTACGGTAGGTCACATATTCACCAGCCTCATGATCACGGATATATTTGTCCAGTATGGCAAGTAGAATATAACTGAATAAAAGCCGAGTGATAACCATCATGTCGATCACTCTCAGTGGTTGACCCCTTTTAAAGGTGTTCGTCTCCGTCATGGACGACGCCGCCGGTCTAGCCATTGCCTACGAGGAGACCAAGAAATCATATGAAGAAGGGGGAATTCCTGTATGTCTCCTGAATACCTACTTTCTTCTACTTCTTCAAGACAGAAAACCTAAAGAAAGAAAATCACAAGGAGCACAGAGCAAAATCACCACTACGAGTTTTCGAAATATGTACCAAAAATCTGCCTCTACATATCCTCTCCACAAAACATAAACATATTTACTTACCTTACGTTACTAACCATCCCAAACCATATTCCAAAAAGATCGGCAGCACTCATCTCCAACACCGACGGCACCGTCCTAGGTCGCGGCCACAACCAGTGCGTCCAGCTCGGTTCAGCTATTCATCATGTATGCTCAATATTTTATCAACATCAATATCAATATCAATAACCCCATTTCCATCCTCATACCCATCCCCGTACATGACTTATCCTCCTTCTCTTCCCAAACCAACAATATTCAATCCTATGAACATCCACCCACGTTTACATGTTTCGTTTCCCCCCAAAACAAAAAAATCTAGAGCGAAACAGCAACCCTCCAAAACGCAGGCCGTCTCCCCGCCCCCACCTACTCCAGCTCCACTATATACACCACCTTGTCTCCCTGCGACATGTGTACGGGAGCCATCCTCTTATACAAGATCCCGAGGGTGGTGATAGGAGAGAATCGCACGTTTAAGCCAGAAAACGGGGGAGGGGAGGATTACCTAAGAGAGAGAGGGGTGGAGGTTGTGGTTGTTGATGATGAGGGGTGTAGGGGGTTGATGGAGCGGTTTGTGAGGGAAAAGCCGGGGGTTTGGTGGGAGGATATTTGTGAGGTTGGGGAGGTGGGGAAGAGGGAGGAGAGGGAGGAGGGGGAGGAGGAGGAGAGGGAGGAGGAGGAGGAGGCTTAAAGTGAGTGAGAGGGGAAGATGAAACTACGTTGGTGATTGAAGTTGTGCAGTTACCGTGGGAATTAGAAAGGATGTGTGTGCTCTGTGACGAAACGTCTAAGAACTCAAATGCTGCCAAGAAGTCACAGACAGAATTGATCAACTAGATTGTATTTAATTCCGTATTCTTCTTCTTCTTCTAACTCTACCTATTGTAGCTGTTTAGTATGGTATCTCTTCAACTCATCACAAACACCAAGTGTAGTGTAGCGCAAGCAAAGCCTAGCAATAGCAAGCCAAGTGATTCCTCTTTTCGTCTCCTCTCCTCCCCTATCCGACAACGCTATGCAAACGAGACTGCAAGCAAAAGAAAACTAGTCAAGTCCAGTCCAGTTACTCCCACATTCGTAGTAAACACAAAGATATCTTCGACGCCATTTCTAACTTATATTATAAAGTCTTTTTGTCCCTTCTCGTAATTCTCCCGTTTCCTCTTCCGTGACTTGAAGAAAACTCCATCGAATTCTTGCATTTTCAACAAATGAGATGGGTTATGAACACCACATCTTGTAGTGTGGGTGTATTCTTCCTTCTCACACAGGCTTGTACGTATGTATCTCAACATGCCATTTCCATGCCCTGACATATGCACACCCAGGCCCATTTACCATCTAGCTCCTTAGTGAAGAAGATTCCTCAGCGACGGACTAGAGCTCGCACCAGTCTTGATGTCCTTCGGCTTGTTATCCCTCGGCGGCGGCGGCAGACCGGATACCTGTTGGTAAGAAGAGGCATGATGCAGCGGAGGTGGCTGCGCGTGATTTTGCTGTGCAGTATGGTTGTTCCAATGCCTTAGGAAGGACAAGGGTTGATGTTGCTCCTGCTGAGAAGGATGAGGGGGTGGTGGTGGCCCGGCAACGTGGTGGTGAGGAACTGGGTGGTTCAGCATGCTATGCGGTCGCGGGTCTGCTCGTAGATCGTTTCGATAGTCATTTCGAAGATCGGTAGGCGGTCGCAAATCGGGTGGTCCGCCGTGGCTGTGGAGAGAGCCTCCTGATAGATAGGAGCCGCCGCTCGGTGTGGTAGGCTGGCCGCTCATTCGACGAGGCGAAGGTGGCAGGCCATCCATTCTTGCATAAGGAGATGGGTGCGCCATGTGCCCGTTGTGCCCGTTGTGCCCGTTTTGAGGCAGAGGAGGCGGGGGTTGAGCGTGTGTCAGGTTCGCGATAGAGAGCGAGGGTGATGGCCGAAGATGGTTAGGCGGTGCCAACGAAGGCATGCTGTTCAACGGTGGTGGTGAAGGACCAGTGCCGTTCATCTGCCGACTCGGATGCAGCGGTGGTGGATGACCTGATGGCTGACGGTGCCAGTCGTCGTAAGGTCTCGGTGGTCCTGATGCAAACAGGGATTGTGGCATAGACGGGCCCCGAGGAGCGAGGCTCGGCGGAAGTGCCGGCGGGGGAGCTTGAACCTGCGGAGCAACAGGTCCCGATGCAGGAACAGAAGGATGTGGCACCGGGGGACGAATAGGGGCTGGGTGAGCTAGCGGAGGTGGGATGGGAGCTGCCTGGACACCCGGTGACCAGCTGTATGGGCTTGGGCCAGGCTGTCTGCCTGGAATATCCATGACAGCCGTAGGAGCTGTTGGAGCTGGGACTGGTGGTGCCACTGGCGGCGGCTGAGATACCGGTACCGGACGAATGACCGGCTCGACGGCAGGAATCAAAAGCGGTTGGGGAGGAGGAGGGGGTGTTGGCTCCCTCTTAGGGTGCACATGTGGTTGACGCCCCTCCTTCTTGCACTTATGGCATTGGACGCTCCTCTGCTCGATGAATTTCTGTGCCTCAGATCCCAAATTCCCGTAGTATCCATTGACAAGCCCACGCTCCTGAGCTTCATCGATGGGGTACCACTTGGGACTCACATCAGTCCCGCAAGTCAAGCATATCTTGCCGCCCGGTTGTCGGCAGCCCGGGGCCGAGTCTCCGTGGTCCCCATTGAGTAGATGGATCGTCGAGATTCGCCTGGTCTGATGACTTATCGATGAAGCAGACGACGATGTGGGTCGAGTGGTCGGAGTGATCTGGATGGCCTTCCTTGCGCAACCCGTCAGAGTCAAGTCGGCCTGCTTGTAGTTCTGAACATAGAGCTGTAGTGCAGTCATGCCAGTCTCGTCAACCTTCTCGTGCATTGGGTGATACGCTCCCTTCTGAGGCGCGTGTTCCTTGCACCAGATCGCGGCCGACATGGTACCACTCTCACCCCCGAGAGTGACGATGTTATGCTGATCACGGCGAGAACCCTTCACCGGTGTGATGTCGAAGCCGAGAACATACCCGGCCTTGTGAGCACACTCGACGTGCACTGGTGATTTGCAGTGGTAGCAGCTGACACAAGCTCCCCCATCCTTCTTGCAAGCTCTGCAAATCTCTGAGTACTTGGTTCGGTTTATCAATGGGATGCCCTCAATAGGGGCAAGCGCTTTGGCATTACCAAACTTGACCTCCGGAGTCCAAACCGCGCAAGTGACATGCACCCAATTGTTGTCTGCAGTTCGTTTCAGAGGTTCGCGCGGGTCGACGGGTCGGTTCATCTCCTCTTGCTTTTTCCGATAATACTCGGCAGCCTTGATGGCATTTTCCCGCTCTTGGCGTTCACGTTCACGCTCCTTCTCGGTCTTTTTCTTGTGGGAGTTCTTGGGTGGCCCAACAAAGTCATGCTCCGTCTTTTCAACCGGGCAAAGGACGCACTTGTAGCTCTGCGAATGTGTCAGTAGAAAGCCAAAGCTCATACGATATTTGGCACCTACCAATGATACCTGCGGGCTCTTGTCGTTCAGGCACATATCGCACGTCCATTTCCCAGGAGCCCGATGCTCAATAACGCCATAGCAGTTGCGATGAACCGTCATCCGGCACTCCTTGCAAGAGATATGTTGGTCCCCCATAGGTTCCATCTGACGACAGATTGCGCAGGGTAATGTTCGCGGTTTCGGCATTTCGGGGACAGGAGGCGGTGGAGGCGGAGCTGGCTTCTCGATAATCACTGGCTTCTCGATGACCTTTTCCTTCTTCTTCGC
The DNA here is from genome assembly GCF_033870435.1 of Sordaria macrospora. NCBI lineage: Eukaryota > Fungi > Ascomycota > Sordariomycetes > Sordariales > Sordariaceae > Sordaria > Sordaria macrospora. The sequence goes on along the minus strand of NC_089371.1, from coordinate 7,645,169 downwards.
GACAACTGGTGTAGGAGTTGATGCCACACTGCCCGGCTCTGAGACTGCGGGCTCCAACTCCTTCTCCTTCTCCTTTTCTTTTTCTTTCTCCTTCTCCTTTTCCTTCTCCTTCTCCTTTTCTTTTTCCACCTTTTCCTTCTCCTTCTCCTTGTCCTTATCCTTTTCGCGAGCAGAGCTCTTGAGCTTCTTCCGCGGCGGCTCTTGACCAACCGCTGGTGGCTCATGGACAAGTTTGGGGTCAGGTGTAGGCTCGGGAGTACGGATCTTGGTGTTGGCAATCATCTCATCGGCCGCGAGCAGCTCTTTGTAGAGGTCTTCGTCGACCTTGCGCTTCCAGTTGCGGCCTGCGGTCTGAGCAACCTTCTTTGCAACTTCGTCCACATCTTCCCACTGGATAGCGTACCGGCGCCAAAGCTCGGCGCATCGGCGACAGAGAGCAGGAATAAAGTCTCCCTTCTTGTCCTGTTTGGTACTACGGCCGTTAGTCTCGCCGATGGGTTGTGAGATGGTGGGCGCACGACGCCATTGCCGCGACGACTTGGTGGCGCAAAACTTGCACATGAAGGCCTTCTTTTGAGCCTTGGCTTTACCTGCATCAAAAGCGGAATCGTCGTGATCGTCTGCAACGTCGTCGGCCTGTTTGGTGGCAGCAGCCTCGGCCTTCTTTGCGTCCCTTTTTCCCTTTCTCGCAGCGAAGTTGCCCCAGATTTGCTTTCCTCGCTCCGTTTTCTTCCACGTGTAGTAAAATCGGGTTACTGTTGCCGGAGTCAGGGTTTTGACGTGTTTCATGACCAGGTGCAACTCGGAGCCGTATTTTCCAACACCCTCCTCGAACTTCTTGAGTTCGGCAGGAGTGAGCTCGGGTTCCTTGAACTCCTCCTTGGGGACCTTGGACAGCTGCTGCAGGGCCTTCTTAGGATCGAAATCGTTCTTGAAGAGGAGGTCTCTAGCAACATCTTGCAAGTTGGTCGATCGTGGCGGAAGGCCCAGCTCTACCGCCATGCCTCTGACCTTGTCCATGAACTCGTCAATGGCTTCGTTGGGCATCTGCTTGCCACAGAGTTGAGGGGGCTTGTAGAGTACTGTGATGGTATCATCGCCACCTCTCTCGACATAGCCGGCAGGCTCGTCCTGTATCCACTGCGGACGTGTCTCGCGCTTTTTGCGCTCGGCTTCCAGAAGAGCCTGCTGCTCCTTGTTGAGCTTTCCGTCCTTTCGGCCGGTCTTCTTGATTTCCAGAGGCTTCACATACTTCACCGGGCGCCCGTACCACGGGACAACAACGGCCTGGTGACGCGGTCCTAGCCGGGTACTCGCACGGGGGAAAATGCGATCATCGTAGTCCAGGGCATCCTCAACCTTGCAGTGCATTCCTAGGTAACGGTATGGCCATAGGCTGCACTGATAGATCTGCTCAGCCGTGGCCTCTTGGTGCAAGTCCTCGGTGGCCGGACTGGTGCGACTGGTCATGCCGGTCTGGACGCCAGGCGGGTCATCCTCATCGTCTTCGAGGAACTCATCTTCGTCGTCAAAATGGGTGCCATTGGGATCGAGGACGTTGGGGGTGTTGCGCGCCTCCAGCTTGCGCTCCTGAGCACGGCTGCATGCAGCGCAGGACCAGGCAAAGCCACGCGACGGTTTCTTGAGCAGCGGCGGCCTTACACAGTTCATGTGGTACGTCTTTTGACACACGGCACAATCCACCGAATCATTGCTGTTGTGGGTGTCAGCACATCCGTCGCTTACTGGCTGGAATGGGAAGTGGTGATTGACGAAGACAAGGGAGATGATGCGAATGATGGGGGAGCAAGGGACAGGGGGGAGCAACTGAAATGGGGGGGACCGCGACATGCTGCATCGGCCTGTTCCTGAGACGGGCTCCACACTTATTGGCCAAGCCCAGAGGCACAAGTGGAAGCCAAGCCGCGCCAAATCAAAGTACACCGTCCATCCGGACAGTGCACAGACCACCCCCTGCACCCACCACCAAACCACCGACCCGGCCGACAGAACAGCAGCAACAGCCAGACATGTCCAATTGTCCGTGCCTGCCTGGTCCAGCCAGCCAGCAGCCCACTTGGTAATAATAGGCCCAGCCAGGGAGGGTGTCGCAGTTAGTGTGTTCCCGTCCCGGTACCGCGGGTTGGAAGGGGTACATCGAAAAAGGAAGTGATGAATGAGTGTGAGGTGAATGAAGTGAGAGAGGAAAGGGAAATTGAGGCAACACAAATTGGCATAATCTTTGTAACTTACCTGGCGCAGTAGCCGACGCACCGCTTGCAAGTCTTGACCGCACTGGTCAGTTCCTTGCCTCGGCCTTGCTCCACCAAAATGTATTTCCACCTCTCGTCCAGCACCTTCTTGACATGCTCGGGCACGTTGATGATCTGTTTGGTCGGAATCACCTCGTAGTTCTTCTGAATGTACCGATCGTACAGCTTTTCAAACCAGAAACAGTCGCGCGAACTCTTATACGCGGCCAGGTCTGGGATTTCCGTCTTGTGCCGAATCTGGCACTTGCCGCGCAGGGCCGTCAAAGGACTAATGTCCGAGTGCATCGTGGCGAAAACCATTCGCGTATCTTGCACTCTTCGACCAATGTCTTTTGGCCGGTAGTACCAGTTCACGCGCAACGCGTCCACTGGCTTTGCTGGGTCGTTTTTGGTGTGCAAAAACTCCATGATGCGGCCCAGGTAGTAAGGCTCCCCGGGCGGCTCACAGACCAGGTAAACGTGATCTACAACCCATGTCAGAACGGCGCCCCTCGACGAACCAAAAAAAAAAAGAGACGAGCACAGGAGCCATCATTTCCCCATAGGGAATCAGGCGCAAGCCCCCAGGAGTAGAAGAGTCAACAACTTACCGTTCACCTCAAGAACAGTGCCGTCATCAGCCACCATCTTGCCGTCTTTGGGCATCGCCTTGGTCTTTTCAAAAGTGAGGAGATTGGTCTCGCCATAGCCTTTAGCCGTGCCCAGGTCGCTCGCGAGCCCATTTGTCGGTGTCTTGCTGTTTCCATTGTTGTCGTGCGAATTGGTCTTGGCCCGCTTGTTGTGCGATGCCGAAGAGTTTACTGCTGCACTGGTTGGGGTCTGACTGCTGGAAGCATTTGCTGCAGGATCTGCTTTTCGCTTCTTGGACTTTGTGGGGCCATTGGTAGTGGTGGTAGGAGCCCCGTTTGCGGCCGGCGAGGTTGAGGGCTGACGAGACTGCTGATCTTTGGTGCCGTTTGAAGAGTGGCCCTTACGAGTATCGTCGATTGTGGGAAGCGGTTTCCGTGAGGCCGACGTTGAGGTGGAAGTGGCGGCGGTTGATGCTGATGTCCCATTTACCGCAGAACGTGGGGTTGGCTGAGATGCACCATTTGTCGGCGATGATGACGATGGTGTTGCCGCTTGCGTTGTTGCTGATGTTGATGCTTGGCCTTGCTTAGAGGAACCCTTTTTGGCCTCACCTCCTTCTCGACGATCCGGATACAATTCGAAAATGTCCATGTCAAGATCCCGATCCTCTGCGTAGTTGATGCGAGAATTGCCTGTGCGGTTTCGTGAACGCGTTCCATAGGGGTTGGCCGCCGTGCTGCCATCTTTGGCGGCGGCGACGGCGGCGGCGGCTTGTGTGCTTGTATTCGTTGACTTGCCCATGGAGACGTCCGCGGGAGGTTCAGAATTAGTTGGGGGAAGAGGGGAGGAATCAGAGACCCGTGGGAGGACGTTAGATAAAGCAGCAGATGAAGTAGATGTACCGGGGGAGGTTGATGCGGGAGTGGTGGCTGACTGCTTGGTCGAGTTTGCATTTGCACTTGCGGTTGCCGCGCCCTCCTTCTCCTTGGCGGATAAGGTGCGACTCGCAGAGTTTGTCTGCTCCTCTGAGGGAATCACATGTTGGGGTTTTTGAGCCATGGTGCTGAAACAGTGAACGATGTCCCGCAACCTGGAAACTGGAACCTGGAAGGGCGACGAGTGAGGCCAATGCCTGGTGGCGCTCTTGAAAGGCTCGTGTGAATCAGATCTCAAGCGTGTAAGATGGCCGAAACCCAAAGGACAGAGGACGGCCGCTTGACGTGGACTATGAGATGCTAGAAAATGTGAGATGACGGGGCCAGCAGATCGGCCATATGTTGGGACGGAAGCGTGCCGGCGCCCCGTGCAGACGACCAATGCCTTTGGGATCAAGTAAGAAACCTTCCAACACCCGAACCTGAAGTCAATCTGAGTCGAACCTGAATCTCAAGCTGACCAAGATGCTGATATGCCGGGGGAGTCAATGGACAAGGCGAAATATGCGAGATGCCGTTTGGAGCAGCAGCCGTGGGACGACCGTGACATATACGGGACTAAGGAATTCGAGGTAGGTAGGGTTAAGTCGCAAGAGGCGGCCCGTTTGTCTCGGTGGTAAAGGTGTAGTTTGCTGGTAGTATGTAATGGGAAAAGGTTGTTAAGATTGCGGCGACTGGTGAAATCCCGTCTGGGCTGGGGAAGGCGTGGGCAACCTATACACGGTCCAGATCGAGTAAATTGGAGTGCATGTGGGAGGGACAAAACCAGCGTTGTTGGCGAAAAGGGAAGAAAAAGGGAAGGGAGAGAGAGATATGTGTGGGCAAAAGTAATAATGGAGAAAGCGACTGGAGCGAGAAACGTCAAGTGGAAATGGGCAAGGATTCATCAGAAGAGGAAAGGTACCTTTTTTGGGCAAGGTCTTGTAGGGTGGCCCGTAATAACGGTCCTAACGGGGACAGGTACCTGGTCGTTGTCTCTTCTTGTACACAGGCACACTACCTATTCAATGGGATGGGTATGACCCATTACCTCTCGGTAAGATACACGACTTGCAATTCCATCATGGAACGTGCTCGGTTTTTAGTTCCCATCGTGACTGCCTCCAAGTCCATGTAGGGGGATATTGTCGGTGGTGACGGTTCATGGCTGCCGCCGACTGCGGTCAAGACGCGGGAAGACGTTGGTCTAGCGACAAATATGGAGTTCGATGTTTGAGGTCGGGTGCCGAGCGGACAGCTCTTTCTCTCTCGATATCTCGAACGGGATGCTACCTAGGCAGACATCGCCTGCGCTGCTGTCTGACACTGCACTTTTGCGAGGACGGTCACGTTTGCCGAGCGGTGATAAGTCCTCCATGATATGCCCGAATCTCAAAGTGCAGTTCTGGGGGGGGGGGGGGGGGGGGGGGGGGGGATTTTGACATTTCATTGAAGTGAGCAAGAAAAGAAACTGCGACAACCGGGTGGGCTTTCCATCAACCTTCCAGCACCAAAGAGCCCGCATTCGCAGGGCACCAGAACGCAGCTACCTCCTAGCCTGTCCACACAACACACATTCGGGTGGGTGGGTCCGGATATCGCTAGTGCCTAAAGGTACAGACCAGGTCTCCGCAGGGGTCTGCTACTCCCGCATTCAGTGTGTGTTTGTCGACAGGTGTGTTAGCCATTACTATGGGCTTTGATACAGAATGCTAACATGCGCCGGCCATGCAGCCACCATCTCGAGACTTTGCTGATACTTCATGATCCCTCCCGTCTACCTTCGCGGCGAGCCCCAGGCCCCCGAAAACCCAGCGAGGAGTAAAACCTCAGTCTTCAACCTCACGCCGTCGTTCTCCATTCTCCGTTCCTTTCCACTTCTGCCACCTTCAATCTCTGGCCAAGCAAGCCCTGCCGCAAATCCATCCATCCATCCAACTGGCACTTGCTCCGGCCACTCCACCTTCAACCCGAGACGCCGACTCGTCCGACGGCCACCTTTCAACTTTATCACGTCTTTTGGTGTTTACAATGAGATGCACAAGTATTTCTTCATCATGGTGGTCGGTACGCGCCGCGCCCACTCGCAGTGAGATGGCGTAAAGTCGCCACGCAGAAGAGGCCCCGTTTCCGTGGTTCGCTCGCTGGCCTGCTCTTTCCACTTTCTTTGATTGCCGGTCTGCGGTCCTTAGTAAACTGTGCGCGTCCGCCTCGCCAGAGTTCCAGTTCCTTTCGAGTCAAGGTTGGACCAGAAGCTGAACTGTGCTGACAGGCAAAGCCCTGGTCTGCCCCGGTTCTCGACAATTTGTCTAGTCCTCTCAGTCCATATGCTGGCTGGGTGGTCATGATGTGTGCCGTGTGCCTGGCACGCCTTGGGAAACGGCGGTTCGAGTTACATGGCCAATGTACCCGACGATACCGCGTGCCATTGGATGCTCTGCCTCTCACTTGTACAATCCAGTGCTGGTTTGTTAGCTCGGTACTCCTAACATACCGGACGAGACACATCCTATAATGTCCCAAATATAACAAGAACAAAGCAAAATGCCTAAACACGAACTGGAAAAGCATCAACAAAACTCAATATAGTATATCCAAAGGGAGACCAGGCTTTAGTTATACAGCGGAACTGATCAATCAGACACCAAAACACCTGGGAAGGTTAACCAGAGGCAGAGGTCTCGAGCTAACACACAAACCAGTATTGAACTGTATCTCCCCGCCCAGTCACCAATCGAGCCAGCCGAGCCAGTCTGGACAGGTACAGGTCAGGATGTCTCCGACTCCCGTCTTTGGGCCCAAGTCGACATTCAAGGCTCTGCTCAGCGTTTGGTAACTGCGAGGGCGCAATCCAACGTCCTACCATCCCAGCACCACACTTTCCGTTTGTGTGTTTGCACTTCTTAGCCTCGCCAGAGCTATGGGCGCGAATTCTGGCTGGCATATCGATGGATGAAGAAACCTTTAATGATGCGCCCTCTCGCTCAGGGGACGCTCACGTCGATTCATCTCTCATCAGCTTCTTTGTTCTGCAATCTTTTTGTGGGCTAAGTCGGGGATTCCAGGTGTGGGTCATGATGGCTTCCTCCGCAAATCCCACGCTGACCCCATCATTCGCTCGCCCTCCCGGCCTCCCCTTTCCTCAACCGAAAATGCTGCAACACCTCTGGCACGGCCAACTGTCTTGTCGATTTCCAAGGCTGCCATGAAAGAAATGCCCGACAGCAAAACATTACTTGCCGAGATATACGCAACACCAGGCTGGTCAGGCTTTCCCAGGTCATTTTGGTGTAACACCGCCTTCCTCGGGTTGTGCTGCCCCTGCCTAGATCTTCCCTAGCGGCAATTTCAACGTTATCATCGGCGTCGGCGCGCGCCAAATCTTGCAGCCAAGCTGCATCAAGGGAAAACACCAAGCATACTAAAGAGGAGGATCCCCTCAGGAACGATTTCATCCAAGATCGCTAGATCATTGTTGACTTTGACGAGACCCTTCACCAAACATAACTGATTGAGTGGCCCGTGATCGGCGATGAGGTTGAGTTGCTGCACGACGTGCACGGGTTCGCGGTTCTCTTGGCACGCAGTCGATGCTTCGTGGGCTTGGCGAAAGACTCACCACCAGTGATGCACTTTAGAGGTTAAGTTGTCAATGAAGCTCGCAACCGCGACAATGAATCGACATCGATTTACCACTCGAATCACGGCGAAATATGAGACTGAGAGAATAACTAAAGAAGCCGGCCAGGTCGATAGTCGTGTGATGTCGTCCTAAGACACCCAATTAGGAGAGGTGGGATCCCGAAAACGCCCACGGGCATTTCATCTGTGCTTCAGATTTGCTTGTCGATCCCTGGCATCTCCACAGTTCATCAGTGTTCCATTTTCTGCCCATGTGCGACTCGCAAACGTCTCCCCGTATCCCTGACTCTCCTGCTATGGTCAAGACAACCTCATCATCACTTTTACAACAATGCATTTTGGCTGTCGACTGGGTGCACCTCAGCCATGACACCCGTCTCTGGAAGGACAAGCAGCGGCACGTTATCGAAACCAAAGCTTAAGCGGTCCCGTCCCGCACCGCGCCGCACCACTCAACCAGATGACAAGTGGGAGCAAAACGGATCTTAATCCGTCCGCTGCCAGTGCCTAGCTGCCTCAGCCCCCCGTGCCATGGGACGGAAAACCCTTCGCCGTCCCGTTGTGCGTAGGTTCGAGCAATCGACCACAATCGGGCGAGGCTCGCGGTGAGCATGTGCAACGGACCGGTAAAATTCAAGAAAATTGACCATTCATAATTAGAGGACATCCAGAACCATCCAAGAACCCAATGATCGCAGTACCCGTCGCTTTGGTTGAGCCACGATATGTGTTGACGATGTTGCGATTGATGGAATGAAGTTGAGAAGACAGTATGAGGCCGTGAGTTCACACCTTGATCACGCACTGTGACAAGATGCTTGGGTGCAGGAGATCTCGGCTTTGCGTCTGCTCGTGCGTCCAGTGTTTTGCCTCGCCGACAGCGACAACCCACCTCAACCCACCAACCGTCACGAGCCCATCGGTCATCTAAGTACTTGACCAATCTTCCATCGGCCATCTGAACGCCTGGGCTCCTTCATCAATCACCGGTATTCGAATCTCATAATTATGAAACTCTCGTCTTTCCAATTTTTGTCACGGCTGCCCAAAAGCATCCATTTCAGTCAATGACGACCTCTGCCTATCGTCGTCATATGCGGCCTCTGCAGCTCATTACTTCAGTTTCCATGCTATCCGACCGACGGAGCACCCCATGAGCAGGAGACATGACACTAGCGACCTGTTTTTTCGTCGGACTTTTGCCTCAACGTCCAATCCCCCCTCAATTTCGTCCTGACTGCTGAGTGCTGCCATCACCCCGGACGCATCATATCGGCCGGATGGCAGCTGACGTCAGTCCCTAAACAACCAGCTTGCCAGTCGGCAGTCGTTCAAGGTTGGTCTTTATACCAGCGCCACGCAGAAACGTTCACAGAGAAGCCCACAAAGATTCAGTATCGCTTCCCCTCGATTCAGATTCTTGGGACATATGCGGTGGCCGTAGATTTTGATGTCTTTTAGGCTTTCAGCAGTTCGGCGCCGCTTCTTGGCGGACGCGATATCAAACTTTGGCAGAGGACACTCACCAATGCTTTTATCTCATGCTAGGGTATCAAGGCCGCTCATTCTCGCAGCTACTCACTGCAAAACACTGACCAGCAAAGCTCTATACCTATGCCACACTCTCAACTTCCATAATCGTTAGTGTTCACGACCAGTTGCAGTTCTGAAAAGACAAGGTCGCGAGGAGCAGCGAAACTTTCGCCTCAGCAACAGAAACCCACCAAGCATGCTGCCAAGCAAAGCCCCCCAATACAGCCGGAGGTCAGGCAAGCTTCCTCCGTTTGGATTGGACTTTGACCTAGGCTTTGCACTCCGTCTAGGGGGGCCTGGAGCCAGTTTGCCAGATATATCGTGAATAGCCTGCTGAACACTCTCAATGGCCTCGCATGAAATCTCACTTCTATTGAGATTGCAGATCATCCCCTGACCTGAGATCGAATTCCAATCCAATGGTTCTCAGAGGCTTACAGTGGCCAAGGTAGGTAAAGGTTTGTTTCCCCCGACAGACAAGACACTTAACACTGTTGATTTCCAACCTTTACACACACCGGCCCCAGTACCAACGTGGCAGTTCGCGGTCGTCCAGAGAGAGGGCGTCGCTTGCAAAAACTCTGTGGTGTTTCAGAAGGGCGTCAACTGTGGTGATGGCGTCCGGGGTACGGCATCACTCTCCAACCCAACTACCAGGACGGTTGTAAAGCCGTCGATAGCTCACAGGTTTCAGACCGGCAACCTCCCCGGGGTTATTCATCGAATTGAAAGCAGCTGTCGAACAGGCACACTACAGCTGAAGTTGAGCAGCATCCCTCTTACTTTTGTCGTCCTCAGTCGTCGCAAAAGGAAGACTGCAGTGAGCAATGAAGCTTCACAAATCAGAGAAGCGTCAAGGAAACAGTCGGTAGTGTACAGGGATTGGCTCTTAGTCGTATGTGGGGGCTGGATTGAGGAGAGCGTGTCCTTCAGGGTTTAACTAGCGTGAACCGAATTGGACACTCATGGATCCATAATGCCGTGCCGATTGGTCCACTGGTTTTTGAACCCTTGGAACAACCTGAACCGACGAACTGCCCTGAAGTTAACGACAAAACGCTTGCGACAACGACGACGGCAAGGACAGCAAGGACGACGACAAATGACCGAGAACCAAGAGCAAGCTGACAGCTTTTGACTTACATATAGACATTACGAAAACGGACCACAACATAGAGATGCTCGTCCGAAATCAAACCCCGTCGGAAACCGAACCCACAAGGCATTGACGGACATGTACGACGTTGGCTTTAGCAGATATTTCCAGGTGGTGTCGGTGAACTCCCACTCCGCTAGAATCGTCAGATCGATAGGTAGCTTGCGCTTGCACTGCCGTTTTTGCGCCTGCGTCGCTCGCGACTTGGATGAAGGAACACTTGCCCCGAGCCGAGCGAGCCCCATTCGATTTTAACTATTCCGCCCCGAAATTCTCAACACCATTATGATGGCCATGAAACTTTTGAACGTGAAACGATCGTGAGATGAAAAGAGACCTGATAACAAAAGCTCATTGGAACACAGCAGGTGCCAGGTACAAGTACGAGAGAGTAGGTAGCGACGGTGAGAAATCCCTTTCCTCAACAGTTTTTGTCATATGAGCCTGAAGAACGAACTCAAAACTCTGCGCACACTCTGGACGTCCGACGTCGTCATGTCGCCTATGTAGAATTCCAGTGCCAGTGAGGCCGAGCGGGCGGGCGGCTGGAGCCTGGGCGGGCAGGCGAGCACGCGCTCGCTCTGTCAAGACATCGTGCACGGCGCGCCCGAATCTACTTCCCAAGCGGGCTCGGCTCGGCGGCGGCTTGGGCGGGTCACACCTTCCCTGCATGATGCTTCGGTGCAGTGTCGTTGCCGGCGGCATTGGCCGGACTTTCTGTTATGGAAAATTCGTGGCTTGATGTGGCTGCCTCGAATTGGAGTTGAAGAGAAACCGACGTCAAGCTGATTTGAATCGAAGAAGGTAACGAGCTGGAAACTCGAAACAAGTTCGAGCCACTCTGGCTTTTAGGTACATGGAATAAATCTTGTTAAGTTCCGAAGTCCCAACAAAGAGCGTGTAGTGTGGCTGAGGCACCAGTTCCCAATTAACTTTGCCCTTCCGCGCGTTCGCGGGACTGAGATGAGAGCATCGGCAGGAGGCAATCACAATATCACAAATACCAATGTGATTTGACAAAGGGGTACAAGTCTTTGTTTCTCGACATAAGGTATGACTACGTATTCCTTTTTCTTTGGTGTTTTGGCAGTGAAGTCGTCAACTGTGAGAAAGCCCAAAGCTGGTCCACCCGTAAGTGGATATGGCCTCAACCCTATTTGTTTACCTCCATGCAGCTTGTTGCCCACCACCGAGTTTGACAACAACTGGCCTGCTTTCAACACAACATCTCGAGGGGGCAAGACGCGTTCACAACGACCTACCAACAGATTGGAAATGACCGAGAAGAAATAGGCAACAATGAGCCCTTGTCTCCTTCTGGCTGACCATTATTATGGAATTGGTGATCTGTTAAAGAACTTTTTAAATATTCAAGCCAATCTTCAATTCACTTGACATTCCGTCCGATTGCACGTTCTGATCGCATCGCAGCAACATCATCTCTTCAATTCCTGTCGCTCGGTTTGTCATTTGCCCGAATTGCAATCAATCATTTTGTCCATCGACTGTCGCGAGCACATCACAACAGGGCTCACCACTCGCTTTATTTTGCAGAGAGCATACCAATTACACTTGACCGACTTATTTCATTTGCTTTGCTTCTTTAGCTTCACCATAGTCGGCATTCGGTTATGTCGCATAACTGGCAGCCAAACAAACCAAGTCCAGTTGGAATATGGCATAAGACGACTCTACAAGAAGCGAGGGAGCAACAAGAACAACGACAAAGGCAACAGAATCAACCTTTTCAACAACGGCCGGCACTGACGACGACAACCAATGTTGTCATTGGCCAAAAGCGCTCCATAAACAATGTCCGGCCTCAGTTCCGAAATGGGCCTCCATTAGCCAAACGGCCTACACCAGGGCCTTCCAACACCCCAACCCCAGGCTTCACCCCATCCGCCTTTATAAAAGCACCCTCAGGCCCTCCTCCTCTCACAGCAAGTACCATCGAGCATGCAGACCCAACTTCCACCGCCGCCAAGGGTGGCTTCCCATCCGAGTACTCCCAGCGTCGAGCCCTGCCTTCAACGCCCACCTCCACCAGCAACCCCTTCCTCTCCCTCTCGCACCCGGTATACAAGCTCCCCAAGCAGCTCGTAGCCAACTTTGCCGCCCTGGGGATCAAGTCCATCTACCCGTGGCAGAAACAATGCCTGCTCGGCCCCGGTCTGCTCTCCGGCGACAAGAACCTGGTGTACAGTGCGCCCACAGGCGGCGGCAAGTCGCTGGTTGCGGACCTGCTCATGCTGAAGAGGGTGCTGGATGACCCGGCCGGCGAAGCCAAGGCTATCCTGGTGCTGCCATATGTGGCGCTGGTGCAGGAGAAGGTGCGCTGGTTGAGGAGTGTCGTTGGTGGGATCTCGAGGAGCGGGGATTTGGGGCAGAAGCAGCCCCAGCAGAAGCTGTGGGCGAAAAGGCCGGATAAGGATACCATCAGGGTGGTGGGATTCTTTGGTGGGAGCAAAGTAAGGGCTACGTGGGCGGATTTTGATGTGGCGGTTTGCACGATGGAGAAGGTGGGTGAATCTGCGTTGTGGTGAACCCCAGTGGCTGATGCTTGTTGAATGAGACTCTGACAATGGAGAACGGTAGGCAAACTCGCTCATCAACGCTGCTATAACCGATTGCTCAATATCTAAACTCAGAGCCGTGGTGCTGGATGAGTGCCACATGATCGATGATGGCTTCAGGGGATATTTGCTCGAGCTGATGACTACGAAACTCCTTTGTCTGGAGCAGCAAGTGCAGATTATCGCCATGAGCGCTACTTTGACAGTATGCTAAAGCTCACACCCACCCTATTCTCTCTCATGGACCACGAATTTTGCTGATCGTAAGTGAAGAACATCCGTCTCCTTAAGGACTGGCTAGGGGGCCACTCGTACGAGACACACTACCGGCCAGTGCCCATCAAGGAACATCTCGTCTACGACGGCAAGATATACCCAGCAGCAACAACCGCCAGTCTTCTCAAAACAGCCACTCAACTAGATACCAGGAATGCGGTCACCACTACCACTCAAGGGCTACCACCCTCCACTACCTCCTCCCTCCAGCACATCCGTTTCATCCACCCCTCCACTCACCGAGAATTCAAAGACCCTGTCATGAATGCCGTCGTCGCCCTCGCCAACGAGACCGCCCGCGCCGGCTACGGCGTCCTCGTCTTCTCCAGCAGTCGCGCCGGCTGCGAATCCGACGCCGTCCTGATCAGCCGGGTCCTACCCCCCTTCTCCGAAGTAACCGACCCTCTAATCCGGGAGCGCCGTCTCAACCTGCTCAACGAGCTGCGCAGTTCCTCCACCGGTCTCGACCCCAAGCTCGAACAGACCATCCCCTGCGGCGTAGCCTTCCACCACGCCGGCCTGACGACCGAGGAGCGCGAGCTGATCGCCAACGCCTACGACGCCGGCACCTTCAAGGTCTGCGTGGCCACCGCCAGCCTGGCCGCGGGCATCAACCTGCCCGCGCGGCGGGTTATCTTGCACGGCGCGCGCATGGGCATCGACCTCGTCGGCCCGGCCATGCTGCGGCAGATGCGCGGCCGGGCCGGGCGCAAGGGCAAGGACGAGGTGGGCGAGACGTATCTGTGTTGTCGAAGAAACGATCTGGAGGTCGTGGTGGACCTGATGCATGCCGACCTGCCGCAGATCGCCAGCTGTCTGGTCTCGGACGAGCGCCGCATAAGGAGGGCGCTGTTGGAGGTGATTGCGATCAAGCTGGCGACGAGCAGGGAGGCGCTGGACGAGTATGTGGGCAGGACCATGTTGGCTTGCGAGCAAAGGTTGGCGGAGAAGGAGACGGAGGAGAGGATGAAGGGGTATGTGGAGGCTGGGTTGGAGAAGCTCAAGGAGATGGGGTTCATTACGGTCACGGTGGATGAGAGGTATGAGACGGCAAGCTATAGTGCTACGAAGCTGGGAGGGGCGATTGTGGCTAGCTCGTTGGATCCGGATGATGGCGTGTTTATTCACAAGGAGTTGGAGAGGGCGCTGAAAGGGTTTGTGATGGATGGGGACATGCATGTGCTGTATAACTTCACGCCGGTGTCGGATCTGGGGAACGGGACGCCGATCAACTGGAGGGTGTTTTGGAACGAGATGGAGAAGCTAGATGAGAGTGGGTTGAGGGTAATGGGTTTTCTGGGGTTGAAGCCTGTGGTTCTGAACAGGATGTAAGTGCTGACGGCTTTCCTGTCTTGCTTGTGATATGCCTCAAAGCTAACTATAACTCTACAAAAAAGGCTACGAGGCGGCATCCTGAAAGAAACCATAGACGAAGAAAAGGACACCACCCGTCGCTACCATCGCTTCTACCTAGCCCTCCAACTCCGCGATCTCTGCAACGAAATTCCCATCCACCGCGTTGCCCAGAAATACGACGTGCCCCGAGGCGCCGTCCAGACGCTCGCCCAAATTTGTCAGGGGTTCGCCGCCGGCATGATCAAGTTCTGTGAGGCCATGGGATGGGGCGCCATGGCAGCGGCACTCGATCACTTTGCCGACCGACTCAAGGCCGGAGCCAGGGCGGATCTGCTTGGCTTGTCCAAGATTACGTTTGTCAAGAGCCGGACAGCGCGAGTCTTCTGGGACAACGGCTTCAAGACGGTGGCTGTTGTCGCGAATGCGGACCCCAAGGAACTCGTGCCCGTGCTGATGCAGGCGCAGCCGAACAAGGTCCGACTGGAGGCTAAAGATGAGCAGAAATACCTGGATAAACTGCTTGCGAAGGCGAAGATCATCACGGACTCTGCGAACAGGATTTGGCGTGAGTACCTACTTGATACCCTTACCCTTTATTTATGCCACATACTGTACGTGTATGGGTGGGAGCTAATGAGGTGGTGCTAACTGCTATGTCACATAGAGATCGAGATGCAACAGGAGTTGATGATGGAAGAGGAATAGGAATAGGAACAGGAATAGGAATAGGAATAGGAATAGGAATAGGAATAGGGGTCCTGGTTTGGTCAATAGAACTCGTAAACCCACCCACAACGAAGGAACGATATACCGTTATAGAAAGTCGGATAAGGCATTCGTTCGTTTGGCTTTGTTTTGCGGAATTTACTTCTGGCCATATTCACCAGGGGGTCGGTCCTCTGCGCTCTATTTCTCTCAAGATCGAGATCCGTTTTCATACCTATGTGATACGATATTTAACAGCTCGAAACATTAGTTTACGCGCAACGTCCCGGACGGACAACGGAGACAATATGATGCCTGTTAGAAGCATGAGCATGAGCATGGGGCGTACCGCACTATTCCGGTAAACAGAACTTGGGCTTTCCTAGTTAAACCCTAGAAAGTAGGTGTGGTCTGCAAGGGTTTGACTAGAAAAACCCAAGTTCTGTTTACCGGAATAGTGCGGTAGGTATGGTATGTATGGTTGCAGTTTAAGCCGATTAACGGCAACGGCCTGGATTCCAAACAACGCGAAGGTCGACAGAAAAAAAGAAGACCCTGGCTTAAACCGGGGACAATGGGAGAGCCCGGTTGCCAATATGTCACATATCCATCCCTACCGTGTCTATCCTAACCTTCTCATCGCACCGGCCCGGTCACGTCAAACACGCCATATTGTATTTCTCATCATCATCACACTGACACAAGGAACAGGGACACATACGTACAAGGAAACCCCGCATTCGCATTGGTATCAAATCTTCCATTCCATCAGCGAACCTTGCAGGTAGTTACACCCAGCCACAATCACTTACTGTGATGTTAGACCCTGCTTTAGAGGAGAGACAAAGTAGTAAAGTAGTGGTAGGGAAGTAGGTAGTTCTAGGGAAGTACATAAATGTATGAGGCATCCATCTTCTTCCAGAACAGATCAGATCAGTTTTTCTTATCCGTAACCGTCCGTCTGTTACACGCATGAGTTGAGTAATGGTGTGTGTGTGTGTGTGTGTGTGTGTGTGCCAATCTTGGTTGTTTGGATTTTATTTGAAGTGGTACGAGGGGGCGGTACTATTTTCAGCTGCTATCCATTCCGTTTTGCTTGGTACCTAGTTGACGTTGAACGAGGAAAGAAGGAGCAAGGAAGGGTTGGAAATTGAGCTGGGATACTGAAAACCTACCCTCAGGCTTACCCTTCCATTACCAGGGTTGGGTACTGGGGGCCTTGTTTCGTGTTTCCTCTAATCTATCTCAATCTTTCTTCTTTTGTTCTGCTGCATGCAAGAGAACGAAAGATGCGCCGTGTCGTGTCTTGTCGATGGAACCTGTAATCTTGCATCTCTCATTTCTTTTCTCAGCTTACACAGCATATGCTACCTACCCAGTCCCTCCTTATAGCATCTGTTTGTCGAGGTCTCATTGGGCATTTCAGCGCATTGTCCCCGATGGCCGTCGGCTCGAGGACAGGTGAGAAGGATTTGATATATTTGGTGTTAACTCTTATTGTGATTAGTCATGGAAGCTCAATCTGACGACCCTGAGGATAAAGTAGGTGAGGGTATTTGTGATGGGATGTAGTGATATACTGGAATGAACAGGCGAGTGGTGTTGCACAACACGGGCGACCCAAAGAGGTTTTCAGAAGATCTGGCCCTCGGTCACTGTGGGAAGTTCTCGAGCTCTCACAGCTCGGTCCATGCACGAGCAGATACCTACCGACGGCTTTCAACAGCAAGGTCATGGCCGACTCTGGGCGGTTCGATCGGCCGGTCGAAGTTTAGAGGATCCACGACTGCCACACAGGGTCCTTGTACCACGAGGAGAACTGGAAGGCATCTGTGACACAACCATAACAACATCAAGCAACGAACTGGGCCGTGTGCTCAGAGGGAAACATGAGCACAGGATAGGACAGAGACAAGGCAGAAAGGACAAAAACTATGGACTGCCTAGTAGTGAGTGAGTCAAGTCACGGCCCGATGCGTAGCAATAACTGCACATAGGCACCTCCCACCATTACACAAGTAATGCTTGGTGCCGGTGGTCTCTTCCAGTTTTTCGTCTTCTGTGTCAGCCACTGTTTCACGTTCCACCGGATTTACGGGAGAAGGAAGAAAGAAGGAAGGAGCTCGAGGAAGGAAAGAAGAAACTCAAGGAAGGAGAAAGTAAAAAGAAATCCTTCATGCAGTACGCCACGTGCGATATTTGGCCGAGTCGAGTCGAGTCGAGTAGTAAAATTGAAGGCGGCCACGGATGGCGTCGTATGTGTGTAAGTCAGGCAGGTTGTAGCTGTGTAGGCTTTTATCCAGAATAACCAGGTAACCATCTTGACCGAACTTACCCCCTACCCTAGCCAGCCGAGCCAGCCACACCGTAACCCCTCGTCTACCCAATCCTTGGTGGCCATCCATCACATCACATTCATTAGAATGTCAAATGATGTGCGACATTGTCGGGCAAGCGGGGTCTTTGTCCCGCTTGTGGTGTATTTGTGGTAGTCCGAAGACCGGTATGAGATTCAGATTGAATGGTAGAGTAGGGATCAGATGGGTGCACGCCCTACTCGAGGCGACGAATGATTGAACAAGAAAATGAAAGTCGATGAGTTTATCGGACCACAAGTTGAAGCCGGAGAAGCGACCGGTGGGTGACGGGCGACAGGTTCCAGTCATATGAATTCCTAGATTCCCCGGTTGAACACCTGAATCGTTCCTTCCCTTTTACACCACTACAATTCTCAGACCAGACCAGACCAGACCAGCAAATCAAGCGTCTTGATCTTGTACCGCAACCCTCTTCTTCCATTGGGTATTACCAAAAGGACTTGACCACCAATCTCGAAAGCAATCCTTGTGCTACACACGCAACTTACACGCACATCACACACACACACACAAACACGCATTCAGCTTTGTGCCGGAGCCGAAGACCGGGCTGAGGGGCTCTGAACAGGTGCCTACCGGTATTCTACACTGCTTGCCTACCTACCCTGGTGTACGTGTCTGCCTGTACGCGGAATTTTAAATGAACAAAACCCAAGGTGCCTTGCCTTTCTTGTTAGCTTGTGTAGCTAAACTCCCAGTCACGTACGGTCTAGTCACGGCTGTGGCGTTCCGTCATTTATTAATGCTTCAAGAGACCCCAGTTCATTTTTTTTTTACTTTCGTTGCGTGCTGCAGCTCTCCCACTTTCCGCTGCCCCTCCTCTCTCTTGCGTACTTGTACTTCTTCCTGTCAGCTAACCTCCATATATACGACACAAGTGACGCTGACAGAAAAAAAAGGAATTTAACCAACCCCTCCGTCTATTGGACAACAACTGGAGAATCACCTGGAATTCATCTTGATCTCACACATGGATCAAAACATATCACCAAGTTCGGGTGCTGTCTCTGCCACCGCGGAGCCCAGCTCATCCAACTCTGAATCGAGAGTCAATATCACGGTCAGCAGCGAGAGCAGCAACAGTAGCAACAGTACGCGAGATGACGAACATAGTGAAGGGAGCAACAGCAACAACGCCGAAACCAGTAACAGAAGCAACAGGAACGAAGGGACGGGCGCAAATGTCGAGGAAACCGAAACCCAAAGCGACCCATATCTCAGGAGAAGGCCGCAGACACTGGGCGAGGTTATGAGAGAACTGGGGTCGCGCGCGCCTGATGTCATGGTTCTGGAATCGATGCCGGAGGAATCGAGTAGCAGAAACAGGGAGGCGGCGTTGAATCCGAAGGAGGATCTTTGGATGAGTACTGCTGATGGGTGAGTCAAGATGTTCTCAATGGTCCTTGTGGTAATCGAGAGGGCATATGGATTTGGTGACGGCTGGCAGCATATCTCGGAGGCCGAGATATTCGTAGAGTCGATTTGAAGAGTTGGGATTTCCGAGACCAGTTGACAAGAGTCTTGCTAATATGAGAGAACCCCGACAGACGATATAACTCGCCCATTATACCACTTCGGGTGGGAGAGGCGCCTCGGGCGCAAACATTCTATGTATGTTTAACCATCAACCTTGAACTGTTCTCTGGGACAATTGGCTCACCGCCCAAAATCAGGTCCATAAGCACATCCTCCTAAAAGTCGAATGCTTCGAGAAAGCACTCTGCGGCAACTTCAGAGAATCCGAGACCCAGTCGATTGAGCTACCCGAAGAAGACCCAGCAATCTTCCACTACCTGATCGCCTTTTTATATGAAGGGAAGTATGAGCCTATCAAGCCTGCTTCATCAGTTCTCGTCCCCGACCAGCAAAAGGGTAAAGACAAAGATGCCGTGGAAACCAACGGCGCTGGGGGCGGAATAGACTCTGAGACACACAACTCAGACGACTCCGAGCTAGACACCGACCTCAGCGCCGCCCCCGCTCAACGCCGGCGCGAGCGTCAACGGCGTCTTCAACAGCGAGAAAGGCAGCGGGAATGGGATCGCGTAAACGGGAAACACCCCGGCCGTCATCGTCCCAACTGCGGCTGTCCCCGCTGCGTTGTCGAACCCGGACCCCCTTGCTGGTCCTGCCATGCGCCCCGATCACCAGTACCTCCACCCGGTATTGGAGCCCCGTACACCCCGACTGGAACAAGGCCGCCATTCCCTCACCCTCCCGGCCCCGAATATCACCACAGACCCTACCTCGAACGACTTTTGGCTGGCGATGGCGTAGGAGCAGCTGCCAATAGGAGACGTGGCCGCGCAAGACTAGCAGCTCCTCCCCCTCCTCCACCCCCTCCTCCTCCACCACCACCACCACCTCCTCCCGCCAACCACGCTCTACCTCCTCCCCCAGCGCCCACCGCTCAGGCCTCTTCCTCTTCCTCTTCCAACCAGCCCCCCTCGGACTCCTACCATCTAACAGAAGGCAACACCCGCCTCTCCACCCCCGCCGACCTGCGCACCTGGCTCCTCTGCTACGAACACACCTTATCGGTCTACATCCTCGCCAACAAGTTTCTGCTAGACGACTTCAAAGCTTCGATCGCGCGGCATGCAATCGACATGCTCGAGAGCGCGGGGACCGACGCGGCGGTGCCGCAGGTTTTGTTCCTTTGCAAGCGGCTGTGGGAGGGTCTGCCGGAGAGCGATCCGCTGCTTAAAATGGTGTTTGCTAGGGTTGGCTTTTTGCAACCTTGGAGGGGCAGGGGCAGGAGCAGGAGCAGTAGGTATGGGTATGGAAATTCCGGTAATCGAAATGGGGAGAGGAATGAATATGGAAAGAGACGCAGGACTGAGGATACTGGTGATGAGGGTATGACAGCAACAACGACCGAAAAGGAAATGGAAATGGACGAGGAGGAGGAGACAGGGGACTGGTTGCATCAGAACCCGGAGATTGTCACGGCCGTGTTGATGGAGATGGCGGCGAGGAGGGAGGAGGATTTCTATCACACTCAGTACAATCACCAAAGTCCCGGGCTTCATCAAGGACCGCCTGGGATGGGTGGTTATATGGGGTTGCCGGGAATGGGAATGGGAATAGGAATGGGTAGGATGGACGCGGGCGGTAGGTCGTTGCCGAGCATGGAGAGGCCGTGGGCCACGGCGGCGGGAGGGGGTGCAGGCGGGGGAAGAATGAATGGAATGCCAGGAGGGTTGGGGGATATGGGTGGTGGTGGAGGAGGAGGGCCATTGCCGTGGGTGAATCATTGGGAACCGATCAGGCCAAATACTTTGAGACCTGGACCTATAGCTCATCCTCATCATCATTGGCCGTTTGCTGGTAGATGAGCGGGTCTAGAAGGGAAGAAGGGATATGGGAGCTGATGGCTCTGGTCAAAGAGGACGGAATAGGTGCGAAATAAGACGTATGTATGTCGGTCGGCGGGGGTAAACAAGGTAGAGAGATGCCAAATTGGGCAATTAAATCGAAAGGACTGAATCCAGCGAATACAAAACGACGTAGGCTTAAAGTGTTGTGTACTCTAGTCAATTTTATCTATCCGGTTGATGTCTTCCACACAAACTTACTACTCGTCATCCTTATTCGTCTTCCTCAAGCTCTCCGTGGTATACAGAAGCTTCTGCAAATCTTGGGGAGTCAACGTAGTACTATCGTCCTCGGCCGCTTCAGTCACCTTGAGACCACCGGTGGGCGCCACCTTCCAGCCCGAGGAGACAGACTCGTTAAACGACAGAGCGAGGATGGAAGATACGCCGCCGTTGTTGGCCTCTTCCTCCTGGGTCTCGGACGAGGTGTTGGGATCGATGGACACGATGAGCTTGGAATCGGCCTTGAGGTACTCGACATCTAGCGGGGTGCCGAGGAGGGAGAGGGTTTGCGTGTGTTGAAAGGTGTTGTCGGAGGTGAGGGTATAGATTAGAAGAAGGGGGATGCTGTACTGCTGTTAGCCGTTGCACCCAACACAGCATTCTCTGAAAGGGAAGGATGGTGACATACCGTTCGCAAATGACAAAGATGTGCGTCTTCTCTCCCTGCTGAACATCGAAAATCTTCGTCACAGCAACCTTGGTAACCTTCTCCGCCTCCTCGGGAGCAAGCGCCTTCCTGACCTCGGCCAACACCGGCGCCTTGCCCAGCAGCTTGCTGCTGACCCAGTCCCACACAAACAAGTCGTCATCGCCACCGCCGCTGATCAACACGTCCCCGCGCTTCTCGGGGATGCACACCCGGCTCACGAACTCGTCGTGGCCCAAAAGGAAGCCCTCGATCACGTGCGCCTGCGGGATACCGCGGCTCACGCGGATGTGCTCGTCCCTGTCGGCCGTAATGATGTACGTCCGGCCCGGGTAGGCCGGGTGCACGACCACGGCCACCGAAGTGAGCATGGACACGTGGCCCAGCTGCAGCGTGTGCTCGAACTGCGAGGCTTGCAGGGCCGCGGCGAGCTTGGCCGCTTTTTGCCGCTCCAGGCAGCGCTTCTGGTTCTCCAGCGCCTTGAGGTTGCGGAGCGTGTGCACCGTGAGCTCGTTAGCTTGCGGCTTGACGGAGAGCGATTGCACCTTGGCGACGTCGGTCGTAGGAGGAGGAGTAGGAACGGCGGGAGTGGCCGGGGTGGAGGGGATGGGTTCGGGGGTGGCGACCTCGGAAATGGTGGTGGTGGTAGCAACAGCAGCAGCAGCAGCAGCGGCGGAAGCCGTGGGCTCGGAAGGGGTGAAGAGAAGAGGGAGCGAAAAGACGTCGCCGAACTTGTCGGCCGAGAGGATGGTCTTGTTGTCGGGAGTAAGGGCGAGAGCGCAAGGACGCTTGGGCATCGCTCTTTGGCTTAGCTGCTTGAGGTTTCCGGCACCATCGTGCTCAAAGACCCAGATGGTCTTGTCGGATCCGGTAATGGCGACGAGATGACGGCTGTCGGTGGTGAGGTACAGGCCCTGGACAAACGGCTTCTCGAGAGCAGCCTTGTTGTTCTTTGCCCAGCCGCCCTCGGTCTTTTGCTTCTGCTTTTGCCGCCTGCTGCGTCTGTTCACTTCTTTCTGGTGCTGGGTCAAGCCTCCTTCAGTCTTGGTCTCAGTTTGACCTTCAGTGGTTTCCTCCTTGCTCTCTTCCGTAACGGCTACCACCTCGCCATCTTCCACTTTCCTCTTTTTAGCAGGGGGTCCTTCTGGGACGGGCGACTCTTCGGCGGCCTCGACGGTAGGAGCCGGGGTCTCAATCTCGGCCTTCTCTGCGTTGGTCTCTTGCTGCTTGACGGGGTACTTCCATACTGAGATAGGTTCGAAGTTGGAGTCGAATGAGTGGATGTTGCTTCCGCGAGCGGCAAAGACGATGCCGTCGCACACCTTGAGGACGTGATATGGCAAAGCCATTGTGATGAAGTGGATGATGGGCCTGTGGATGGTGGATATCAAGCTTTGATACTGAAAGATCGAGTGTGGTGCCTCTCAAAACTCGAGTGTGATTCTGTTAAATGTGTTAGTCAATTACAACTGAGGGTTGAAAAAGGTAATACAAACTTTGATATTCGGAGTCTTGATGCACACTCACTCCTGGTAGTCACTGCGATGCTTGATGACTGAGTGAGAGTGAACTTGAAGAAAGTCTTCAAACTGACTTATTTGCTGAGCCACATGTGGCTGGACCAGCAGACGAACCATTCACTGCAGCTTGAGTGAGGCTCATGCGATTTTGACGATTTTGTACCGGGGTACCTGCCAAGACCACATTCACAGAAACTATGCGGAGTCGGAGAGCTTGCTTCTGACTGCCTGATTGGCTCTCCTCGCCCAAGCCCTAGCACCCCGACGGCAGCACGGGCCACATGCACCCCTCGCTTCCCACAGACGGATCAACCAAGTCAATTGCGCGCCCGAAATTTTGTCCGGCTTCCAGAATCTCTCCTCCGGTCACCATACCAACTCCAATTTTACCACCAAATCAATCAAGAGAACTCCTCTTGCCCTTAAACATCCTGCCTTCGTGCTAAAAGAAGATATGGGGGGCAAGTCTGCTAACAAGGCCGGTTACTTCGACAAGCTGAAGGGCTTGTTGGAGGACTACAAGTCCATCTTCATCGTCTCCGTCGACAATGTCAGCTCTCAGCAGATGCACGAGATTCGTCAGTCTCTCCGCGGAGAGGCTGTCGTCTTGATGGGCAAGAACACCATGGTACGTTTGTCGTAAGATTGTCGCGATCCTGGAAACCCCCAGATGTTAACTTGGTTTACTACAGGTTCGCCGTGCCCTCAAGACCTTCGTCATCGACACCCCCGAGTACGAGCGTCTCCTCCCCTTCGTCAAGGGCAACGTTGGTTTCGTCTTCACCAACGGCGACCTCAAGGAGATCCGTGACAAGATCCTCGCCAACAAGGTCGCTGCCCCCGCTCGTGCTGGTGCCGTCGCCCCTGCCGATGTCTGGGTTCCCGCTGGCAACACCGGTATGGAACCCGGCAAGACCTCTTTCTTCCAGGCCCTCGGTGTCCCCACCAAGATCGCTCGTGGTACCATTGAAATCACCACCGATCTCAAGCTCGTTGAGGCTGGTGTCAAGGTCGGCCCCTCTGAGGCTACCCTGTTGAACATGCTCAACATCTCTCCCTTCACCTACGGTATGGGCATCGCTCAGGTCTACGACCAGGGCAACACCTTCGCCTCCGATGTCCTCGACATCTCCGAGGAGCAGCTCCTCAAGGCTTTCTCCTCTGCCATCACCACCATTGCCAGCCTTTCGCTCGCTCTCAACTTCCCCACCCTCCCCTCCGTCATGCACTCCGTCGTCAACGCCTACAAGAAGGTTCTTGCCGTCGCTGTCGAGACCGAGATCAGCTGGCCCGAGATCGAGGAGCTCAAGGATCGCATTGCCAACCCCGATGCCTATGCTTCCGCCGCTCCCGCCGCTTCTTCCGAGGCTGCCCCTGCCGCTGGCAAGGCTGAGGAGAAGGAGGAGGAGAAGGAGGAGTCCGATGAGGATGATGGCGGCTTCGGCGGTCTCTTGTGCGTATTCCCTGATACAATCCTTTGCTATGCGACGTCAAAGCTAACTGGTTCTCTAGCGACTAAATGTCTCCCTGACTTCTTGATTGAAGTGCTGGAGGGGCGGCACAATTGGTTTAGGTTGGGTAAAGAGACGAATAATCTTGGCCCTCAGCTACATAGATCATTTGCTGCGCAATCTAGCACATCACATTGGTGGTCTCCTTCTGATGAGTCTGTTTGCAATCTTGATGAAACTGTGCGGGTACATGTGAAAATGTCCTGCTCGTTTTCTCATACCCATCAGGTTAGTCCTTTCGCCTTTAATCCTCCCACTGCCCTGCCCTGCCCTTCTCTTGGAGTGTTTATGATGAGAAAAAACCAAAGAGCTTTTTAACCCTGATTATCATTGATGAAAACCCATCACAAACAACTACTTTCTGAGACACTCCTACACACCCCGATTTTTGTTCTGCTCTACAAATATCATACAAATGGTGTATCTAGAGGCTAACTCTACTTTTCCAGATGCATCCAAATTCCTTCAGATACCCTCAAAATAAAAACTTTGAAACACACCAAGCTCTCTTCTCCAATCCTGCATTTTGTGACCGTGACCCTAAAAAGCATGTTTACCCTGACTCCGATGCTACAACTCCTGAGTTGCCAATACTTGCTGAGCGATCTTGATAGCCGGCTCTGGCAGCCCAGCCAGGCGAGCTACCTTCAGAGCATGACTCTGCCTGTTCGTGCCTTTGCGCAACTTATGCACATAGACAAATCCACCGCTCTCATCTTCTTCCACATCCGTGCAGTACATGGCCACGCCGCCATTCGCACTGCTCGAACCATCCTCAATCATCAGCCCCTGCTCCCTCACCATATCTCCAACCGCATGAAAATGGGTCGCAAACAGCCCCCGGCACTTGTTGACCGTCAACAGATGATGCAAGCTCGCAAACGCCACAGCTGTTCCATCCTCGGGCGTCGTGCCCCGTCCAATCTCATCCATAATCACAAAGCTCCTCGGCGTCGCTTGCCTCAGAATCGCCGCCGTCTCCATCATCTCCACCATGAACGTGCTCTGGTCCGCGTACAAGTTATCCGCCGACCCGACCCTTGAGAAAATGGCATCCACGATCCCCAGCTCCGCGTAATCAGCAGGGACATAACATCCCATCTGCGCCAGAATGGTGATCAGCGCGTTCTGCCTCAGGAAAGTGCTCTTACCAGCCATGTTCGGCCCCGTAATCAACCATATCCTCCCCTGCCCCGGCGAGCCCACAAGGCAATCGTTTTTCTGAAACGTCATCCCGCGGGAAAGCAGGGAGGGTTCAACGGTGGGATGTCTACCTCCCACGATCACAGTTTTTCTTTGCGTTTGCTGCGTCGTCCCCTTCCCGTGATTCTCCTGAGGCTGAGAGTCGTGCAAAATAGGTCGAACAAGATTCTGCTCCGTCGCCAAGCGCGCAAGAGAGGTGGCGATGTCGAGCTCGTCGAGCACCAGGGCGTTGCGGCGCAGTTTGATGAGTAGCGTTACGACGTTTGAGCGTAAGGAGGAGAAGAGAGCGGTTTCTTCGGAGCGGATGCGCAGACGCACGTGGTCGAGCGATTCGCCGAGGGAGGTCCACCGGGGGTGGTGGAAGGTGCGCGTGGTGCGGGTGGCGGTGAGGGTGCGGAGGGTTGAGAGGGATTCGGGCTCCGGTGAGGGTGAGGGTTCGGAGGCGGAGTCGACGTCGGCAGCATTGACGTCAGCGTCGGCATCGGCGTCGGCGTCTAACGGGTCGGACAAGCTGCTACCGTTGCCATTGCCATTGCTAGATGCCGTCCCAGTGCGAGTGCGACTACGAACCGACGACGCTCCAGCTCCAGCTGCTGCTAATCTCGCATCCCTCCCCCTGACAACACAAACATGCCCCAATCCAGCTTTCCACATAAGCGAAAGCGATGGCGCCGCATACCTCGCGCGAAACTCCTCGGTCAGCTTCTCCTTTCGCTCCAGAAGCGACTCCAGCTCGGCGTGCAGCTTGGCCAACGCCCTATTGGCTTTGGGCTTCATGATCCAGACCTGGGTGTCTTCGCCGTAGTAATTCCGCAAGCTTTGTCTCTTGTCTTTTGACGACGTAGTATCCTTTTCCTTTTGGTTTTGGTTTAGGTTCGGGTCTATCGTCGTTGTTGCCATTGTTGTCGTTATTGCTGTTGTTGCTGTTGCTGCTGTTCGGGCTCTATTACACCTAGCGGTGGCACCCTTTGGCAACAACGCCCTCTCGTCTTCTTCCGTGCCTTCATCTTTGACTATCTCCTGCGCGAGAGCGAGCATCTCGCCCGTTTCGCTGTCTTCGAGCTGGTGCTGCTGGACGAGCCCTTCCTCGTCTATGGCGTCCCAGATACGTTTGGCGAGCTTGAGGGGTTGCTCGAGGCTGATGCGGGCGAGGAGCTTGGTTAGGCAATCATGTCCTTCTTCTTCTTCTTGTGCTGGGATATTATCTTCGGAGGAAGAAGAGGAGATGGTGATGGTGGCCTCGAGGTAGTTGACGATGTCCTCCGTGGCTTTGATGGTGCTGGCGAGGCGCAGGAGGTCGTCGGCGTCACCGCGGTTGAGAGCAAATTTTTGGACGAGACGCTGGGTGTCATGGGAACGACGGAGGAGGACTGTGATGGCGTCGCTGAGGTCGGGGTTGGAGATAAAGCAGGTTATGAGGTCCAGACGGGCGTTGATTACCGAGAGGGACGTCAAAGGGGCGCCTAAGTTTGTCAGTGATCTTGACTATGTACACAGGTAAAGGGAATAAAGGGGGCGATCTTACTGAGCCACTCATTAAGCAGTCTCGCCCCACTCTTGGTCACCGTCCTCCTGATGGCATGTAACAAGCTTCCGGCAAATTTGCCATCCCTCATGGTCTGTTTGATCTCTAGAGATCGCATGCTGTTCTTGTCGATAGCCATGATTTGCATGTTATCATGGCGTATGGGCGGCTGAAGCTTCATGCTCAGGCCTTGAAGCCGGTCTCTGACACAGTGAAGCAAGACGTTACCTGCCTTGATCTCATCGTCTGTGAATCGAATTACTGTTTCTGCGGGTATTTTTGCGTCCAGCATCGGTGCCCAGTCCTTGAGGGTTTGGATATCCCCGCCTTGCGGTGAGTAGTTGAAGGGATATCTCTCCTCGTTCAAGACGGCCAGGATGTTGTGCTCTTCGGCAGACTCAAGGGACTTGTCAAGGACTATTTCTCGCGGAGATATCCGCGACAGAACACTGCCCAAGGATATCAGACTTGTTTGCTGGGTATAGAAGTTGCCCGTGGATAAGTCTAGCCATGCTAGGCCTATCAGAGACTCCTTCTTTTGTTGGCCTTCTCCCGAGTTCAAGGCTTCTTGAGAACTCGTGCCTTCCTCTGATTTGGTCGCAGGCAGGTGAATGGCCATGATGTAGTTGTTGGCATACGGGTCCATGAAGTTCTCGTCGATCAGGGTGCCCGGAGTAATAATCCGCGACACTCTGCGACTGTGCATCAGACCGCCCGATTTGATCTGCTCTGAAGGGGAATTCTTGTACTCCTCCGCTATGGCTACATGGCGATTCAGGTCTTGAACTAAGACTTTGAGGTAACGTTCAAGTTGGAAAAAAGGAAACCCAGCCTAGAAGAAGGTCTATGATCAGAACAAAAGTGCAAACAGGAGAACTAACTCAAGAGACGACTTGGAAGCCGTGGTGGAAAGGCATGATGGACACACGTGAACACGAGGATAGATGGAAAAGATTTACCATTGGGACAGAGCCGGCGCTCGTTCTCCTTTGTGCAACTTTGAGATTCAGAAGCGGGCCGACCTCCTCGGCATGCTCAAAGTACAGTTCGTAGAAGCCTCCCACGCGCGTGAGCAAGACGCAATTGTCAAACTTTTGCATGTTTTGGCGATACTGTTGAATTACTGCTGGGTAAGACCGTTCTTTTTCTTCCTGCTGCGGTAAGATGAAAGACTCGTCGGGAAGGAGAGCACCCTGAGGGATCTCCTTCAACCTGACTGTCTTCGTCTTCCCTCTTTTACGCTTGGTTGACGGCTCATCTTCCTCTACCTCGGCCGCTTCTTCGGTAGCCCCTTCGACGGGCGGCAGAGACTCCTCGACCACAGCATCGAAAGGAGCGGGCAAGCCATCCAACTTGATGGCCTTCCGCCTGCCCCTTTTAACCCTACCAGAATCTGTGTCATTATTTAGTCTTTCATCTTTCTGGGCATCCAGGATGGGATCCGCAGTAAGAGTAGTCTCAGACACGGGTAGCTGATCCAGCTGCAGAATCGTCCTCTTGACTCTTTTGCGGCGAGTCGTAGAGGTGCCTTCTCCTTGGACTGACTCCTCCACCACTAGAAGAGGGCCGTTGACTGCGGATTCAACGACGGGCGGAAGGGGCAGGTCGTTCAACTGCACAACGGTCCGGGTCTTTATGCCGCGAATCTGAAGCTGAAACAGGCGAGAACAACACGGCGTGATGTCTTGGACGGGGCGGGCGGGGATGGCGAGTAGCACACTGGGAGGTCTAGGTCCGGCGGAGATGAGCGAGGTCTGAGTGGTCACATAGTATCTACCGACACCACTGACAGCAGCAGCACCACGGCAACGTCCAACAGTGGGGGCAGCGGTTCGGATGTTATTGACAACGCATAGGCGACAACCGCTGTTGCTTTGGCCGAGAGACGCTATCCAGAGGCGCGGAACCTGTTTTGGGCGCGGGGGGAGCATCAAGAATCGGCGATTAT
Organism: Sordaria macrospora; assembly: GCF_033870435.1. NCBI lineage: Eukaryota > Fungi > Ascomycota > Sordariomycetes > Sordariales > Sordariaceae > Sordaria > Sordaria macrospora. Next base: position 7,616,057 of record NC_089371.1, on the reverse strand, counting down.
GGCCTGTTGTTTTTTCGATGGTTTCCTGGTTGGGCCTTGATATTCCGAAATGTGAAGACGGAAAACGTGCAATTCTGGCGCGACCAAGTATGAGAGTAGCAAGTAGATATGCCTAGTGTATGCACAGAATGGCGCGCAGTTCCGGGAACACCCCTTCAAATAAGTATCTGCCGTCAAGATCCGCGATCAACGTGACGAGGCGTGATCAATGTCGTGAGAAAGGAGGTTGAAGACTTGAAGGAGGGGGGGAACCGGGGAGTAGTGTCAAAAAAGAGACAAAAATGGCATGGAAATAATCAAGAATCAGGTGCAAACGGCCGCAAATGGACCCCTCCAGCACCTGGCAGTTGGTTCTTGGCAGGCACTTTGCGGGCGCTCTGGTGTCGACTTGCGGCAACTGAAGTGAGCCTTCGAAAAGTGGGGACAATTGTTTCTCCTCTGTCCCGTTTGGGCCCGGTGCCATCGCGCCATCCAACGCCAATCCCGTAAGGTGTGTCGCTCCTCCTCTGTTTGCACGAATTCTTCAGTGATGCTTGCGCTGGGACATCCCTTGGTTGTGCCTAAAAGCCGTTCGAAGATCGCTGGAGAAGGCCTGGAAGCTCGCAGGGTTTGGTGTTGAAGTCATCGGAGACAAACCTCCAATGTTGATGCAATCCCGGACATCGCCAAACAAACAACCCACCCAGCAACGGACAACCCCTTTAACACCGACACCCAGATCTCGGTCTTTGCTCGTGGGCAATCCCCAGTTAACAACGCTAGCAATTTAACATGGAGACCTCGCAACGCAACATCGCCTCTTTTTCAAACCTGGTCGCGACTTTTACCGATTTTGAACGGCATGATCTGGGGAACCTGGCTCGCCCGGTTGCGTGTCGCTACCTATTCAATGCATGCCGATAATCTTGCTTTGATATTGAACCTTTGAAGAACTACTCGGCGATAAACGGGCAGAACGGGCTGGGGTCATGACTTTCCCTTTCCCCCGGTTTGTTTCTCTGTTCGTGTTTTTTCTTTGCCTCTCCCGGAATCCGCTCCCGCAAGACTACATATGTCACGATATAACCCGACTGACTGGGAACGATTCCACTTTTGCGAGACCGGTTCCCTCCATGTGGCATTCTACGACAGCTCATCGGCCCATCTGCCAGCACAATCAGAAGGTCACCCAACAAAGTGAGGAGAAGGGAATTACATATCCGATTCATGCTCGTGAAGGGAAGACGTTTCGCATTACCAATTTCCGGTTCACTTCCCCATCGGAGGATCTCACAGACAGACGCAAACGGACATGCCCTGGCGCTCTCTCGCTCTGCCGAATACCGAATCTCGGTGGTTTGACACCCTGTAACAAGAAGCAGCAAAGAAGTGAAACAGACTCAGCAAGATCATGATGGGCAAACGCGCAAGCCACACCCGCGCGCACCATACTGAATGTCCGAGTCTGGACCATCCGTGCCCTGTGCTCACAGCCTGTGGTTTTGTTGGTGAATCAGCCTGGACGTCTCGCATTATTAAGCGACACCATGTTTTACCGATCACTGATCTGTTTCGCTTTTCATCATGATGAGTGATTAGAGTTGGACGCCAGCAAACGGACGAACGACGGCTTGGGACGGGTGACGAAGGAGATTGCTGGAAGGATGCTGTTGCGCCTCATCTTTGATTACATACGCTTACCATTTTTTATTGCGGCCATTGACACCAGCAGGACGGTCACGGCTGAATCTACGATCCGACTAAGCCGGCCTTGACCAAGCACCAGAGACAGCCCGGGTGTTTTGGTTTCTCGTTTTCTGAATCCAGTACCTGATGATGCGTTGTTGATGACGCTCAGATCTCGCAACGATCTAGACGCTGCAACCAAACGGCGGTCTGTTCCGAAGGATGATGATGTGTGCGGACTGCGGACGGACTCCAACAAAAGGAGACGAGTTGAAAAACGACCAGACCAACACCGCTAATAAGAGACAAGACAACGTGTCAGCCAAAGTTGGAAACCAGACGGGAGTCAACCACAGTTTTTGAACCCAATCATTTTTTACAAAAGGAAAAAAGAATTCGATGCTCATCACCATGAAAAAGTCTGAGTAAAGGAGAAACCGTCAAAGGCCGGGAAGGGGTGCCGGGATGAGGCCCGGTATGTACTGCTGCCACTCCAATGATGCCCGCATCTGACTGGCATGATTCAAGTGTGGCCCGATTGTACCCCTCGGCCTGGTTGTGAATGGATGGGCCTCGGTGGCCACTCGACCGGCAGATAATCGGCATCGACCGATTTTTGCCCATGTTGACCCCATGTTGTACCAATTCTGCCACCATTTCCAGCCTTGCCGAACCCTTCCTCAGGCCATTTTCATCAGCTCCGCCTGCCAATCCTAGCGAACCCCCGTCAACCACACCTTATCTCCTACCCTATTCTCGGCATCTTGCGAGCACCAGTTAGCTCCGTTGGTACCAAGTCGTAGCACTGGTAGCGTCCCAAGAAGACCCCAATCCTGGAAACAACGCAGATTCTCCCTCGGTATGGTAGGGCCTGGGCACTCGGCCAGAACCCTCCCTCTCAGGACCCTTCACTCCACTATCTGCACCAGCGACATCATGGCCAAACACACTCCTCTCTTGGGACTGACAGTCCGCCTGTCTGTCACCCCCCCCCCTTTCCATGTTCAAATCCTGGAAGTAAAGAAAAATAGGATGAGCCGTCAAAGTAACATGAACCCACTTAATCTAGAATGCGCGTCGTAGGTGGCCGTACGGATCCAGGATGCGGCCCGAGGGACGTCTAAGTCGTGATTATTTCTCAAGGTACCAACCATCAGGTGTAGTCAGCCTGAGTTATAAATCAGACCTCCTTCCCTTCCCCCACCCTCCGTAGGGCTTTACTCAAGACTATTTCTATTTGTTTTAACCTGGTCAACTCTTCATATCCCTTGTCAAGGTTTATGATATATAAGATCAGTTGTCCATAACATTCTGCCAACGACATACGATAACATCCCTTGGTATTAATAAGCTGCCGCTATTATTACCAACAAACATCGCCTCAGCTACAACTTACACCCGCATAACTATATCACCAACCAACCACCTTGGCGACGAGTATCTCAAGGACGAGGAAACTATCACTCGACGACATTTTAACGACCATCTGCACATACTCACCACCACTTCAGTAATAATCATGATGACGGCGCCGATGCCGCATCCGTTCCAAGCCCATGTTCCGGCGACACCTCCTCCTGAGCAGCCGTTATTCGGCAAAGGCCCAATGTCTCCCGATATGTCCAAGACAGGAACAACAACCACAACAACTTCTCAACAAGAAGCATTCTTCAACATGTTTGCTGCGCATGCCCAGCAAGTACGGGAACAGCAACGACAAAAGCAACGACAGCAAGATGCGCAGCAGCAGCAACAACAACAACAACAACAGCAGCCAACCCCCGTATCCTCCCGGCAGTCTAGCAGTAGCGCTCCCGTACCACCAACACCACAATCACAAAGCCAAACACATACACCGCAAACAAATTTCCCCTTCGGTGGCATGAAGGCGAGCCCTACAGGAACAACAACAGACCCAACCACAACCACGATCCCCACCCTCGACCCCAAATACCTCGCCATGGCCTCGCGCATCGCCGCCTACTACCAACAACGGTGCCAAGCCATCGCCAACTTCCAGCAGCAGCGGTGCCAGCAGTGGGCCAACATGCAGCGCGCCAAGTGCCAGGAGATGATGCAGGCCACGATGCTGGTGGTGGCGTGGTACACCCGGGATCGGATCCAGCGAAGGCGCAGGAAGCAGAAGAGGGTGTTTAAGCGCGGGTTGGAGCAGAGGGAAAGGCAGCGGTTGATGTGCCAGCAGCAGTCCCAGTCCCAGTTCCCAAGAGGGAATGGAAAATATGGAGGAGGGAATGTTGGGAATGTTGGAAAAGTGACAAAGGGGGAGGTGGTAAGGAGGTGGGTTCTGGATGTGCCTATTGGGATTTTACCGCCTTCGTCTTCTCCTGTGGCTCCCTTTGCTACTACTACTTCTACGGTAGCGGTAGAGAAGGGAAAGAAGGTACCCCAAATACCCCAACCATCACCAGAAGTCCACGACCCCCTCCAAGATCCCGCCGAAGCCATTTTTTCTCTGGGCGGCGGCAACGGAGAAGACATGGACTTCCCAGAGACCAAGACCGAAGACAAAGACTCGCAGCTCTACACCATCGCGGATAACTTGATCAAGTCGCAGCTGGCGAGGATCGACGTCCCTCTTTTGGGGGTGTTGAACTTGGACGCGAGCGACAGTGAGTCGAGTTCGTCTGACGAAGAATATGAGTACGAAGATGATGATGATGAGTATGAGGACGACTACGAAGAGGAGTACGACGAAGAATATGAGGATGAGGATGACGGAGGAGAAGAGTTAGGTGAAGAAGAAGAAGAGCAAGAGGAGGAGAATATGGTGTATGAATGCGTATATGGGAATGACCAGGGACCGAAGGTGATGAAGGTTACTGCTCTTCCTGCTGCTTTACATTATCATCATCATCAACAGCAGCAGCAGCAGCAGCGTACAAAGGTGGAAGACAATGCTTTTGTTGTCATGTCGTCGTCGCCGGAGGGGATGGGGTCGGAGGAGGTTCAGTTGGGAAGCGCGGGGAGGAAGAGAGGTGCGAGCGAGATTTCGTGAAAGCGCGAGGCGTTTTGGCCTGGCCTTTTTCTCAGCTTTATTTTCCTCTTTTTTTTTTTTTTTTTTTTTTTTTTTTTTTTTTGCTTTGTCTCTTGTGTGTATCACGGTGGGAAGCATGGTGTTGGATGGAAGGGATACCATACATATAGAAACGCGGACTGGAGCAATATTGGTCTGTTTCTTTGGAGATTTTGTTAGCAAACTCAACTAATGGTCGGTCGGTACGGTTTGCTACGGCACAGCGAAGGGAAGGGGGCGTTCTTGGGAATAATGGGACGGAGTCACGGTCATGGTCATGGTCGGTCGGGGTGGCGGCGTTGATTCCGGGGTTTCACACACACACGACGTAGCACACAGCCTTTCTTTTCGTACATTGATTGCTTGGATGATAGCGTAGCATACTTCTCTCTCTCTCTATCTCCATATCTTACCTTATCTCACCTTTCACTTGCACATAATAGTATCAATGAACTACATACCTACTTACCTTCTAATGACCACAAGACAAACGGAACCATCCACCTACTTACTTGTACACACACACACAAACCCCATCTTGAGTGACGAAAATCCATTTGCCTTTGCCTGCCCGTGATTCCGACAATGAGATGGATGGTGTCGTGGTGTCTTGTGACAGGTGGTACTACCCCCATCCCTCCAAAGGAAAAAAAAGTAAAATTGCATGGTAACACGGCGGACCGGACCTGTCCCTCGAGTGATCGAGTCCGAGTCCATAGCTATAGTCGTGTCTCTTGTGTCCATCTTTCCAGTGTTGTCAAAGTAGGTATGCATGCCGGCCGGAAAAAAAGAGGACATCAGGAAAGCGAAGGAGATGAACGTTGGCCAGTCCACGAAACATTGAGCTCTGATTGCCTGCCGGAATACCCACACTACAGTTAAATACATGTCTCAGGAATTCTATCCCATGGACGATATTGGTTTGTTCGAGGTGGCGTGGTGGTGATACAGAAAAGAATCTGCACACACGCACACGACAGACGACGAACGAGGGCGAGACACATACGAGACAACCTATAGAGACAGACAGACAGACAGACAGCATGCAGAACCCTTCTAGATCCATTTTTCGCCATACCTACCATATCGAACCCTTAGAATGTGTCTTCTTACCTTTCCTCTGTTTGGCTTATCAGAGCCATCTATCTGTTCCTTGTCAAGTTTCACAAAACCATTGATGACAGGACAAGGAGACAAGACAAGACAGCGAGACAGCAACGAGATTTTGATTAAATTTGTGTGCTCGGGGTCTGGAACTCACCAGGGCTGCCAAAGACATCGATCTGTGTTTGATGGGGGCGACTTGGCGATCATGGACCCTTTTTTTTTTTTTCCATCTCTCAGTTGCTGGGATAGAATGATTATCGTTCTCTTTTCTGTGTGTGTGTGCGCGTGTCAATGTGTCATATGTTGTCAAAAGTTCCATTCCATGTCTTGGGTTGTCTGATCATCGTTCCGCAATATCCAATATCAAAACCTACCACCTTGACAGAAATGGGGGCCAAACGGGGGGCCGAATCCTCGGGACGGAAGAGAAGAGGCGAAAACCTAACCACGAAGGAAGAAGCTCGTATCAAACACAACCCGGGAGGCGTATCTGATCGGCTATTTCGGATGCCGACCCTGAAGATGTAAGATAATGAGAGAGAAGAAAAAAGATCATGTAGTTCAGAGAAGAGCGTAGTGTGTTTCATGATGTATGGTCGGCCCACGCGGTTGCTGAAACGGGACGGGAACAGTCGACGGCTAGGCATGTTGTCGTGGTTCCTCGTCGTTTGAAGGAACTGGATCGACCGCATGCGTGTAATGCGTGTAATGCATTCGACATGGTTTATCAACTCCTGAAAGTTACGAAATGTTGGGGTCCAGATCGGCTGTTGCTGTACAAGTGGAAAGAGAGAGGCTGTTGCACTTCACCTTTCCTTCCTGCTGCAGAGTGCGGGCGCCTTTGTTCCCCCGCCCTCTCATAGGCTGGAAGTCGGAGGAAAGAGACATCAAGAGACAGGAAATCATCAAAGTGAGGGCATGGTGAACATGGCTTCCCCGCATTTGTTCCCTCTGTCCCCGCCCCTGTACTTGCTGTTTTTCTGGTGTTTCAGGCGTGGCTTGCAGTGGATCTACCCCGGCCACAACCCTCAGCCCTGATAGCAACGAGCAAGAACAGCTCAGCACTGCGCACAGGGCAAGCGGCCTCGGATTGGACGCACCATCGACACTGAGGTGACCAGCAGCCGACCTCCTCCCCAGGCTTGCACTAGAGTGACTACCTAGGAAAGAACCACCTCCACCATCAGGGCCAGCCAGCTGCCAGCCCAGCCTGCCAATTCAGCACTTCACAGGGACTCATGAGGAAACATTAGTGGCAGAGATTGGATCCGATAACCAACCCCCCCAATCGGTCGGTCCGTCCTTTTTGCAAGCATTTCCTCTTTTCCTCCTTCCATTCCTAGTCGCTCCTCCTCCTCCTCCTCGATCCTCGACCCGCGATTGACCCCCCCGCAGACTTGTTCGCTGGCCGTCACCTCCTCTAAGACAACACTCGCGTCCCGAAACATACACCACGATACCAATACCAATACCGTCCGTTGGCTCCAGATGTGTACAGCAGATTCGTTAGTTTCGTCAGAAATATAGCCGTGTGCCAAACAGACAGACGCTTTAATCTTCTTTTTCAAATACCTTGAGAACCTGGTGGATGACTTGTCGTGTTATGACCTACGCTTGACCATACATACTACCTTACATACCGCTCGACCTCTAAGCCTGTACCATACAACCTTTTATCTAGTTTCTCTCTACCCTACGATTGCTACCTTGCCAACTTATATCTACGCTCTTTCTCCCGGCAAGATCCTAGATTATCTCGTCCCCCCATCCCCCCTCTCGACTACTCGACTCTCATACCAAACACCATACATACAACCCTTGGTATAGCAAGATGGGCGGGGAATCAGCAACCCAGCGCAAGCCTATCTCGGCCTACCCGGTACGCGCACCCAAGCCTGTCGGCCAATACATCACCAACATCTACAAGGATCGCATCAGTCAGTTCTACGCAAAGGGACAATGGGAAAACAACAACCTCAATGCCATGATGTTTGAGGGCGTCGCCTCAGGCGAGCCCCATGTCAAGCTGTCCGTCTGGGATGCCCCCGACCAGGATCGACCAACCTTTGACGAGGCCGTCAAGCACGAGTTCAGAAAGACAGAAGTCGGCGCTTGGTTCGGTCCTGCATGGTCTACCCACTGGTTCAAGGTCGTCCTCACGGTCCCCAAGGACTTGCGAGACAAGAGATTACTCGAACTTCACTGGGACGCCAACAACGAGGGCATGGTGTGGACGCATGATGGCAAGCCTCTCCAGGGCTTGACGGGCGGTGGTGAACGTACCGAGTGGATATTACCAGGCTCGTTCCGTGACGGAAAGAAACATACCATCTATATCGAGATGGCCTGCAATGGCATGTTTGGTGCTGCAGGAGGCGGCGATATTATCCAGCCCCCTGACCCGAACAAGCACTTTCGTCTCGATAAGGCCGAGATCGTGGCCGTGAATCCCGATGCCCGGCAATTATACCTCGATATCTGGATTATTGGGGATGCAGCACGCGAGTTCCCCAGTGAATCGTGGGAGCAGCACCAGGCGCTAAAGACATGCAACGAGATTATCGAGGCTTTTGAACTCGGCAATAAAGACTCCCTCAAAAAGTGTCGAAAAATTGCACAGCAATACCTTGGTCCGGACGTCGACTCGGCCAGGGTATATGACACAAAAAAGGGAAAGGAGCCGCTTGTCTTTGGTATCGGCCATTGTCACATCGACAGCTGTTGGCTATGGCCGTGGGATGAGACCAAGCGCAAGGTGGCTCGGTCATGGTCTAACCAGTGTGACCTGATGGACCGCTACCCAGAGCTCAACTTTGCTTGTTCGCAAGCTCAGCAATACAAGTGGTGCAAGGACCTATACCCCCATGTCTGGGAACGTGTCAAGAGGAAGGTTTCCGAAGGCCGTTTCCATCCTATCGGAGGTAGCTGGGTTGAGCACGACACCAACCTGCCCAGCGGCGAGTCTCTGGCCCGGCAATTTTTGTACGGCCAGCGCTTTTTTGAGAGCAACTTTGGAAAGAGGTCCCAAACATTCTGGCTGCCTGACACTTTTGGCTATTCCAGCCAGCTACCTCAGCTCTGCCGCCTTGCTGGCATGACTCGGTTCCTAACCCAGAAGCTGAGCTGGAACAACATCAACAAGTTCCCCCACACGACCTTCAACTGGGTCGCCCTTGACGGCACACAGGTCATCTGCCACATGCCCCCTTCAGAGACATACACCGCAGAGGCCCACTTTGGCGATGTTAAGCGCAGCATGTCACAACACAAGTCTCTGGACCAAGACCATACATCTTTGCTCGTCTTTGGCAAGGGAGATGGAGGCGGCGGCCCTACATGGCAGCACCTAGAGAAGCTCCGTCGCTGCCGCGGCATCAGCGATACCGTTGGTCTTCTACCGCGGGTGTCCTTGGGCGGCTCGGTGGATGACTTCTTTGATAGTCTCGAGCGGAAGGCCGATTCGCTGGTCACTTGGTTTGGCGAACTGTACTTCGAGTTGCACCGCGGCACATATACTACACAAGCGAACAATAAAAAGTTCAACCGGAAGGCCGAGTTTGTGCTTAGGGATATTGAGCAGCTCGCAACGATTGCTTCACTCAAGGAGAAGAATTACAAGTATCCAAAGAAGGAAATCGATGAGATGTGGGAGGCAACACTGCTCTGCCAGTTCCACGATTGTCTTCCTGGCAGCTCGATCGAGATGTGCTACGATGATTCGGATAAGGTATGTTTGGACTTGATCGGCTGTTTGTGATGAATAGTTACTAACTTTATTTCCAAAGCTATATGCACAAATCTTCAAGACCGGCGCAAAGCTCTTGAAGGATGCATGCAAGGCGTTGGGCGTATTCGAAGTAGAAACCACAAGCCTGGAGCGTGGCATCACCCTCAACACTCTGCCATGGTATCGCGAGGAACTTGTCGAGATATCGAAGGGTGAATTCGGCCTTGCCAAGGGTGTAGGACCTCTTCTCAAACTCCAACAGTACGAAATCAGGCAAGAGGAGGATGGAGTTAAACTCCACAAACTATCCAACGGAGTCTTCGTACTTGAGAATAAGCGCCTGAAGGTCCGAGTCGAAGCCGGCACCATCACGTCCCTCTACGACAAATATGACAGGCGCGAGATCATCCCCGAAGGCCAGCGCGCCAACCAGTTCGTCCTCTTCGACGACAAGCCGCTTTACTGGCAAGCCTGGGACGTCGAAGTCTACCACCTCGACACGCGCAAGGAGCTCCAGTCCAGCGAAACCCAAGTCCATGAGGAAAAAGCACACCGCGTCAGCGTCATCACCAAGACCAAGATCTCTGACGAGTCGCACATCTCCACCATCATCAGCCTCTCGGCCGCTGTCAACGAGCTCCAGTCCTACGTCGAGGTCCAATCCACCGTCGAGTGGCACGAGACCATGAAGTTCCTCAAGGTCGAATTCCCCGTCGACATCCGCAACACGGAAGCCTCCTACGAAACCGCATTCGGCATCGTCCGCCGCCCGACCCACTACAACACCTCCTGGGACATGGCCAAGTTCGAAGTCTGCTGCCACAAGTTTGCCGACCTGTCCGAGCACGGCTACGGCGTTTCGATTCTCAACGACTCCAAATACGGCTTCGCCACCACCGGCTCACTCATGCGCTTGTCCCTGCTCCGCTCCCCCAAAGCCCCGGACGCCCACGCAGACATGGGCTCGCACACCATCCGCTGGGCCATCTTCCCGCACACGGGCTCCTTGGGAGCCATGACCGTCCGCAAAGCCTACGAGTTCAACAACCCGCTCAAAGTGCTCGAGTCACCTCACGAATTCGCCGCCCTCGACGAGCAGGAACCGCCCGTTTGGTTCACGGATAACTCTAACCCATCCCTCATTCTCGACACCATCAAGCGCGCCGAAGACGACGAGGGTGTGTCAGTCGAGGAGGACGGAAGCCCGCTGAAGAAGAAGAAGGGCCAGAGCGTGATTCTCAGGATCTACGATTCGTTGGGCGGACGCGCGAGGGGAACGATCGAGACGAGGTGGCCGGTAAAGAGAGTCAGCAAGGTCAATATACTGGAGGATGAGATCGAAGAGATTACGAGTTTTGATGTGGCGGAGGGGAGGTTTGAGGTGGATTTGAGGCCGTTTGAGGTTGCGTCTTATCGGTTGGAGTTGGCTTGAGCTGTTCAGTGAGTGAGTGAGTGTTTGCTGGAGTCTTTCGATAACTTGTGCTGGCTGGTGGGAGTGGGACGGGATGGATGGATCATGGTGTTATGTGGTCTGATGTCTGTAACGATGCGATGATTGCTATGAAACTTTTTGATGATGACGCGGAACCATGGGAAGTCAATTTAGTAACAAGAGATGGGGAACAACCTGAAGTAAAAAAAGAGCGGTGGTGGTGGTGGCGAACACCCCCGTCGGACGGTGTGGAAGAAAAGAAAAAGAGTAGTAAGGGGAAGGCGTCAGCATGGTGTGGACGTGGTGGAACATGACCAGACCGGATCATAACAGGACAGGACTAGTTAGAGATTGTATTTTTAGGGTATAAAGGTATCTGGAGTGATGACCGATAGGTAGTTAGTTATCACTGACCATCAGGTTCCATGATCAAAACAAGTGTGTTGAACATTTACATTTTATAAAAATCGTCCCTATCCTCTTTGGAATCGTGTCTCGCGAGCTTTAACCAGCATGTGTATGCGCTTAGCACGTCTTCTGCTCTGAAGTGTCCTCGCCCACCTCGGTATTGTCTTGTTAAAGAGTATTCCTATTGACGAAACAGTTATTGGTAATGTTGATCGAGAACCGGTTGAAAGGGTCGTCGGTTGGGAGTTATGAGGTGATGCTGTAGTCTTGGCCGGCTGAGACTGAACATGTTACGGACCAGTCTGAGCCCTAAGTATCTCTAAACAACCGATTCCAATCCCCTCTGGCGAGATGGGGGTGTCGAGTTATTGTAGAAGCACGTCGAAAGCTGATGGCCCAACAGGCTCATGCTCTTCTTCAATCCCATCCACGTGGATCACAAGCATAATGATGCAAACCTCTGATCCAGTGTCAAGTACTTGATAAATTCGAACTCTTGCTTTCGCTGAACCCCAGTATTTTGATCGCTCACCACCTCGGCATCTTGAACACCTTCCACCTGGTCGCTTGCTTACCTTCCACCTCGATACATTGATTGACCGAGTGGATGCCCTAGACAATCAGCTCGTCCGACCGCAACCGGCAAAACACATTTTCGGCTCGGTGCCTCGAACAAGCCCCTCCAAAAAATCGAAGCAACACTTCTACTGCGACTTCTTATCTTCCGCCTCCTGACCTTGTTGCTGTTGTTGCTGCTGTTGCTGCTGCTGGCCACCAGTCTTCTTTTCCTTCTTGTCTCCCTTGGAAAAGTCGTCCTTCTCCTTAGACTCGGCGTACCATTGGCCAGCTTGCAGGACAAGGACTCCAACCAGGACCATGGCCAGAATGGTGTTGCTAGCGCTGAGCACCTTCATGGTATCCTCCCTGCCGAGAACGACCTCGCCAGTGACGGGGCCGTCGTGCTTGATGCCCGCGAAGTTTTCCATGTCCCAGATGCCAGCGGTGATGGTGCGCATTCCCTTGACGATGTTGCTCGTGTAGACGCCGACGCCAATGACGTACAGGATGAGCGACGCGCCGTCGAACAGCACGTTGGACTCGGCCGGGCGGAAGAGCTTCATGAAAAAGCCGAGAAGGCCCACGAAGATGACGATGTTGAGGATGCGCGAGATGGTGGGCGGCGAGGCGTGCAGGAACTTTACGTGCGCCTCGAGAAAGTCGTAGTACGCGGCCTGCGCCGGCTCAGAGGTCCAGAGCAGAGGGAAGTCATAGGGAAATTGGGCAAAGAGAATGCCCAGGAAGAAACAGACAGCTGTTTGCGCACGCAAGGTAAAATGTCAGCATAAAGCTTCCTGCAATTGCGCGATAGGGGGCTAAAGGGTTGTTGGGCGGAATTGAAGGGCCATGACGATCATGGAGGGGGAGGGGCAGCAGCAAATTGGAAGCAAAGGGAGGAAGTTGGCAAACATACGGCCGATAATGATAAAGGTTGAGAAGGAGCCAGAGCCACGATAGTCCTTGGACTGTGTGTTCTTATTCCAGTCTACCCAGTGACTCTCCGACATTGTAGCTGATGTTCGCGAACTCGGTCGGTAGCTTTTGTTGGGTTCGGTGTCTTGAAGCTGAGATATGCAGCGGAGAGGGTCGGCTAAAGCTGTTGCGCTTGCGCTCGCGGAATGGGTCAGAGAAATGGTGATGGGTAGTCGGAGACTCCTGCCGCTGTAGAATATAGAGTAATGATGGTAGGAACGATGAGGGAGACAATCGGATGCTCGAATTTGCTTTATGACGAGGGAGACGTTGACTTTTTGAATGTGTTCCTGGCAAAGGTGGTTGCAGCTGACTGTCCTTCCAAAAGCCGAACTCAAAAAGTTGGGAGGAACGCGCAAGGCTCTTACGTGTTTGAGCCTAGATAAGGCTTCGGGGATCCTGCCACTAATGGCACTAACAGGGGTAGCTGCGACGGACGAATGACTGACCGCGGGATGCCCGCTAAGGGGCCTATCAGTTGCAGAAGGAATCAATAACACTTGGGGGTCACTGCTTCCTTCCTTTACTAGATACTATCTGGAAATTGTCCTTCAATCGTTCTTTCATAAAGTGAACTGTGCAAGTAGACGAGGGAAGGAGAGGAAGCTCGACAGTGGTAATTACATTTTACAGAGTGTTACAGTTACCACATTGGCATGTCGCAACGTCATGCGTTGGTACTGCTAAGAAGGAAGGTCTTTTGCATGGCGTAGGATGTCATTTCCAGGTGGCTTCGTTAGCGCTCCCATCTCTGGTTGCGCCTGTCCCCAACGCCGTGTCCCCGGGCGATCGAGGGCCCGTATAACCGAACAGACCCGGACACACAACATTAGCACCGGCGTGGTCGCCGTGTACACTCATTGCTACTCTGCGCAGGATGATGTTGGAGCGGAATTAAAAGAGAAAGAGGAAGAAAAAGACAAGGGGACTGACCGAAAGAAATCCGGAGAGAAAAGGATAAGGGAAAAGGAAAAAACACAACGCTGGGAAACCGCTTGGAAAACCCAGATAGATATGTTCGCTAGCCATTTCGCTATAGATATTTCTCTGTAAATGGCTGGTATATGACAGTAGATGTTTCGCTTTATATGTTACGCTGAGATAAGTATATTCGCTGTTTTCGCTATGCAAGCAACGCTATGGTGAGTGAGGCACTCTCCCATGGTGTTGTCGAAAAGTTGACTCGACATGGGATTGAACCCGGGACCTTGCGGGCGGGATATGGAGCAGGAGCCACTAAACCACTTCTGGCTGTTGTTATCCACTTCAGACGGAAGCTGAGCCTATATAGGCATAAACAACTCCAAATTTACCTGTCGCAACAGAACATGGGATGAAGGAAATGGTAACCACCAAAGCAAGACTTTCCTCAAGCGTGCACCAACACTCCCAGCACAGCGAGTACACACACCTTCATCAATTAGCTCGCCCTTTGGAGGTAAACACACTTTTTTCATATTCTTATATCAGAATGTTCGTTACGCCCGGAGTTCAGTTATCGAGAAGCTCCATGCCATGCTTGTGGTATCTGTCGCCGACCGGAGCGAACTCCTTGAGGATCTTTTCAATATCAGCCATATCCTCCACTGTCAGTTCTATTTCCACAGCGTTCTCCCGAACGCGCTCCGGCGATGATGCACCAGGAATGGGGATAATTGTTGGCATCCCAGGTCGTTTAGAAAGGGCCAACACCCAGTTGATGGCCAATTGAGCTGGTGTACACCCCTTTCTCGTCGCTAGTTCCTCTACCTTCCGAACCAGTCGAAGATTGGTATCAAAAACTTCAGGTTGGAACCGAGGCAACATCCGCCGGAAGTCTCCCTCGGGGATATCGTCAAAGGACTTGACTTGCCCGGTCAAGAAGCCCTTACCAAGTGGACCTGTGAGATATCTGTGTCAGTCTCCATTTGACAGCTGACGGAAAAGCAGCACAAGGCAGTGTGAAGGACTTACTGTATGCGATGGCAGGAATATCAAGCTCGGCGCAAGCCTCAAGCACGCCGTTCTCGAGTGGCTCGGTATTCCAGATGGATAGCTCGATCTCGACAGCCGTGATGTTGGCCACCTTTGCAGCCCGACGGATCGTCTGGGCGCTGACCTCGCTCAACGCGATGCCCCTGATATCTCCGGCTTCAATGTGTTCTTGCATGGCCTTCATCGTCACCTCAATGTCGACCTTGGGGTCCTTCCGGGCCGCCTCGAACTGATCAATCCTTCCCTGGCCTCCGATCATGCGGACCGAGTTCTCGATACTGGCCCGAACACCCTCAGGTGAAGAATCGGCCAACAAGCCAGGAAGCATGCAGCCTTTGACATTGAGGAGGATCTTGTCTACATCCTCTGGGTACTTCTCATAGTAACGCTTGAGCACGGTAAGGGAGTTGTGGTCTGGCGGGCCATAGAACTCGCCGCCGTTGAAGTAGTTGCAGCCGGCATCGAGAGCAGCCTTGATGACGGGAAAGATCTCATCGTCCGATAGCTTGGATTCTCGCCATGTCAAGCCTGGTAATTCCTGTCAGCATATTACTTTCGTCAGAGGATGAGCGTGCTCAGGAGATCATACCCATCAGGCCGAAGCCTATGTTGCCGACTTTCTTTCCTTGGATGGTCGGCATGTTCACTGTCGTGTGTCGATTCGGATGATGGAACCCAACGTGAAGTCCAAAAGAAAGGACGGAGATGGTTTAAGTTCATTCTTGGCCAACCTGTCAAACCGGCGGCCGCCCCGATGTCACCTTGCCGGCTCACGTAGATGTGGGGCCCTCGGACCCGGGAAGTGGCGGGGCTTTAAGTCGGGGCAGTGGGGTAATTGGGAGCGGAAGCGGGCAGACGGCACGGGCCTTGCCACGGCTCTTTCGGATCAAATCGCAACGGCGATATACTGTAAACTTCAGAAGCGGTGACGGATGCATAGTCTCTCCATGTGATACATACTTCGGGTAGATATGGTAGCTATGAGCTTTCCGACCGTGTTTGGAAGTTGTAGGCATGCACAAGCCTCAAAGCTTCATCATCTTCCTCGGGAGGATATGATTCCGGAATCTCATGTCATCTTATCACCTTGCAAACACACAAGATACAACCTCCAAGATGAACCACATGAGCCATCCTGTCACCACGATGTCACGATCTTTGATGGGGATAATGGTTGATATAAACCGAACATCAACGGACTATCATTCCAGGTCCGACACGCGGAACATGCCTGACCGGGACCCACTGAATAGTTCAATGCCCGCCTGCGGGGACAAGGCACGGGAGTGCAGATGACGCCAACAATGCGGACGCAGGCGTGAATCGCAGCTTCCCTGGACAAAGATCTTGGCTCCCGTCGTGCTTGCCATTTCACGAGTCGCCAATCAACTTCTTCGCCGCAATCTCTGCGCTGTCCTTCCAATCCCAATAGATGAATGTTTTAATCGAATCGCAATCCTTGGCCCCGTTGACACCACCGTCCAACGTCTCGTTATCGCGGCGAAACTGCATGTCTGCACTGCTGCTCGTACGATTGCTCAGAACCACGTACAGTACAATCGCAATATGGCAGACAACGACCAGCGGCTTGCAACCTCAAGGTCTGCGCCAGCCCTCCATCCTTCCTCCCCCTCCACAACCGAGGTGCCTTCAGAGAATAACGAACCAGAGCCATACCTGGTCCGCCACGGCTCTTTAACCTTTCGGGCCCTGCGACGAAGGTCAACCCAAGACCGTCTCGATGAAATCCTTGAGGTCAGTGACATCGCAAACACCTTCTATCAACAGTGACTGGGGCGTATATCGGTGGCTGGATCTGGATGCCAAGAATCCGGACTAGGGACCCAGACGAGCCAGACTTCCAGAGAGGTTCTCGCCGGGCTTCTTGCCGGACTGCTCGCGAAAGTCGCAAGCTTCAAACTTGACTCCACCATTGAGCACGCCTTTTTCGACATTGCGATTCCGGACAGTCAGTCCTCCGGCTCGTCGAGGCTGAATCTTCTCCCGAATTATACCTGCGCTTCTATCGCCAGCGCAGTCGCTGGCATCCTCGCCCGAAGACATGCCTGGCCGTACTGTTTGTAGCCCGTCCGTCCCTTTCAGCCATGTCGGGTTCGACCAATTTTTCCACCCAGAGGCAACAAGAAGCCGCCAGTGACCTCAATGAGAAGACTGATGCTGTGACTAACATCTGTGATCGCATCCAGGCTGCCCGCCAGAGGGCCGAAGCGCTCGACAATGCCGATCCTCGTCTACAACGACAGCCTTTGCTATCACCTCTGTCGCCTCGTACAACTGAGACCACCGGAGTCGGCGAAGGGACACAACAGGGCATCGTAATAAGCCAACCGCTCAATTACCAAAGTATGGTACAAACACCAACATCCAACCCGTCGGCGCGCAAAAGACAGACAGCAAGCCAACCCGCCGCCCATAGTCCGGCCACACAACCGGCATTGGCGCATTTAAATAACGAGGGCGAAGCTGGAAATGGGTCGGCCGAGCATCATAAACTGAATAAATGGAAGAAAAAACTGGAATACTTCCAAAGCATTGAGCTGGAAAACAAGGGGAGCGTTGCTCGTGACCATCTTGCTTTAGGTGAGTAGAGGATGCCGAACGCCTTGAATTGCGGTGCAACAGGCTGACTTCTTGTGCGCCTCAGAACGAACATTCCTCGCATGGCTACGAACCTCATTAGCGTTTGCATCGATAGGCATTGCCATCACCCAACTCTTCCGTCTCAACACCTCGTTATCGGACGGGAACGACACTGCCCACCAAGCGGAAACACTAAGGCACCTGGGCAAACCGCTTGGCGCAACATTCTTGGGTATCAGTATCTTGACACTGTTTCTTGGATATAAGCGTTACCTGCTGGGACAACACTGGGTGATAAAGGGCAAGTTCCCGGCCAGCAGAGGGACGATTATGCTGCTATCATTCATTGCCTTGGCGGTGATAGTAGCATCGTTGGTAGTGGTGCTCGCGGTGCAGAGTGCCGTGGACGTACGAGGGTAGGAAGTGCGTGGTGAGATCTCGACTCTGTTACGGGCAAGCTAGGTCCCGTAACAAGAACCGTGAACCCCTGGAGCGGACATTTGCCAATGCTGTCAGCGATGCAGCACCATATCCGAATGGCGAGGTAACGCCGCTAACGACAGCCGCATCATTAAAATTGTGCTAAAAGTTGTAGGCGGGGCTCAAAGTCACGGCCACGACACAGCTTGCCTTTCTCTGGGTCGAACCAAAGACAGAAGACAAAAGAAAGATGATACCTTTACTTGAACACCAATGATTGGATACATCTTGGATTTCGCCATCCCTTTCAGTCCAACAGAAAGCAACGAACAGGCCTCAGGAGAGTTCTCTTGGGCTCTCCGACTCCCCGTGATATCATCGGCAAAATCCCGGATGTGCTCCGCTGTACACGTGTGAAGTGGAGGTGTTTCTGCCAGGGCGGCCAGGGGGGTCACGTTCAGGCACCGTTCAGTTCGTAGGCGCCCGGGCCGGACTGGTGCCGATCTTCAGCCAGGATGTAATTAAACCACAGAATCTGAAGGCATTCGTTGGGTAGCTGTAAGCCGAGAGGGTTACCAGAGATGCCCAATGGCAACTGCTCTCTCGCCAGTAATGGAAAAGGGGGGATGCCACGATGCATACCTATCCCCATCGCCTTGAGAGACAACATGTCATGAATTCCAATGGAGGATGAATGGGCATTGCCTCTATGAGAACAACGAATGGCTTTGTTTACATTTAGCGAACGGATCGGATGGGCTGAAAGAACATTACCCCTGGGGCTGTTTCTTCCCAGGCACTATCCGCTCTTGCAGGAAGAGCTAGCCTTAAGGAGGTTACAGCGACAGTGACAATGACGCCCTCACCGGCGACCTGCCGTCAACCTCAACGAACGCTGTCGTGTCCGTTTGCATGGTTAGATGAGATGCAGCAGTTCCGCTGATAAAGCGAAAAAGGAGCATCGGGACAGTACGTTAGCACGTACATACTTGTTTGCTCTTGCAGCTGCAATGACACGATGTTTGAGGATCATTCTCGCCAACTTTGGCCATGGCGGTGTTGACTGTTGTGGTGTTGCTTCTTCCTTGTTATGTTCGGTTCCATTTTGCTGTGCAGGGTCCTTGGTTGTTGGACTGGTAGGGAACACTTGATAATGGGAAGGAGGCCCATGATACTGAATAGTTGTTATCCTTCTTTTTCCATCTCTTTTCGCTCAGTTACCCTTTGCGCCCAATATTCTCCCTGTTTCCTTCTCTTTCTCATCGGTCATTTGAAATAAACGGCGGGCGTCATCGCATTCTAGGTGTGTGACTGATCGTATCAACAACAACAATTCAACATCGGGTGCTTCTTTCTTGTTCCATTAACGAGTGGTTCAATTCACAAGTCACGAACGGTACGTGTGCCTGTGCCATGCCATCCACATCAGCTCTCACCCCCTTTCCAGGTCGGGGCTTCTCGCTACTAGCCGCGGGGCCATACCCATCCTATCCTGAGTCAAATCTCGATTTAAAATGAGCGTTTTTCGGGTTGACGGCTGACAAGTCTTTGAAGAGAAGCATAGGAAGTCTGTCCCTCCCCCGCAGATCCGTAAATTAAACCCTCTTGCCCATGGTGGGGGGAAGACACCCTTTCTCCCTCTACCGCCTTCTTCCAAGGAGTCCAGGAACAACCTATCATCACCCAAAAGCGACGTCAACGCATGGGAGGAGGCCCGGCGCATTGACCAAAACAGATTCATGACCGAGAGGGCCTTTCATATTGAGCTGGTGCTGGAAAGAATAAAAGAAGGATACGGAACCTAAAAGTCGGATACGCTACTACACAGGTGGTTCACACATTGTCTCGGTCTAAAACAAAACTTGCACGCTCCCAACTCCCCCGTCCCGCTCTAGCATCTCACCGTCTCTCAAACAGACGCCGCAGTCACCGAGGTGGGATTCCCTGTCCGCACACACGGCAAGTCGCAACTCAACCCCTGGACGAGAGGCTCCATCCCGCTACTTTTTAGTGGACGCGGGTACCGCAGACGCGGGTCACACAGGCAAGGCAGGCGCTGTTTAGCGGGCCACTCCCGTGCATTCCTTCCAGTACACCAGAAGCATCAAGCAGGTGCACAGAAGGACCGGTCAGGGGCGATCGCTCAGCAGCTCCGAAGAGGTGGGCTCAGGTGGGGTGTGTAAACAAGACTCTCACTTTCTGACCTGAACCTTGTTCACCTCTCCCGCCGCCAGAAGCACGCTGGTGACTGGCCTTGTTCTTTCGGCACATCTACTAGTCCAACTAGTCCTGCTAGTCTACCCCCTACCCCTAGTCTAGCAGACAGGCAAGACTTCGACCGCCTTTGCAGGTCGGTGGCCGCCACAAAGCCGGTCCCAAGATCACGATGACCTCCACCACCACCACCACCGCAACTTCCACCACCTACACCACCACTCCCAAACCTAGACTCGGACTCTCGAGACCAGCACGCACCGGCCGAGGCCTCAGCGGCATAGCTACAGCATCAACCCCGAACCTCAACCAGCTCTACTCGTCCCAGGCGCAGTCCCAGTCCCAACAGCCTCCGTCTCTGTCATCGCGCCTTGTCCCGCCGGCGCTGTCGCGCAAGGCTTCCTACGCCGCCCTCACCCAAAACTCTCTGGCCACCATCCCCGATGATACCGAAGCCTACGCTCTTCATTCTGTATTAAACACCACCGACAACGACACGATGCCTCTTACCATCAACCCCGGTACCATGACCACCGGCGATGAGATCACTATTGGTGACATCGTCGACGTCCCCGGCAACATGACCGGTACCGTTCGTTTCATCGGTTCTGTCGACGGGCGAAAGGGTATATTTGCCGGAGTCGAACTTCACCGCGAGTTCGCCTCTCGCGGAAAGAACAGCGGTGATGTCGATGGGTAAGCTTATATAACGTACTCGTTTTTGAAAGGGGCCTGAACTCGAGCTAATGCGCAAAACCTTGCCAGTGTCTCCTACTTCAACACCAGCCTGCCCGGGGCTGGTATTTTCCTCCCCCTATCCAAAGCCATCAAGCGCGATGCCGGCAGTGGCTCCCTCCCTCGCACGCCCACCGATCCTGTCCCACCGGGACCCGCCTTGAAGCTCGGAGGCCGTGCGCCAGCTACCCCCTCTCTACGAAAGTTCAGCCAGTCTGTTGGGCCCGGTGCTGTTCGTCCGGAGTCGCCCATGAGGCGGCTGCAGATGACACCCGGATCGCGCCCTTCACTTGCCACACCAGGCCCTCCTGGACGATTCCCTAGCCCACAGCCTAATAAGTTTTCTCAGAGCGTTCGCGGAGTGCCTGGAGATACGGGCAAGCGATTGCCCTCCCATACGAGGAAAGGTAGTGTCGGACCTCGTAGTATCTCCTCCCTCGGCAACGCCCACCAGCCAAACTATGACGACGATGATGCCGCTTCCATGAGCGGATACAATAACGGAGGCGCCACTGCCGGGTCTATACCAGGAATGAGGTTCCGCGCCCCATCGCGGGCGGCCTCGCGCCTTGGCAGTAATGCCCACGAGGAGGAGCTAGAGAAACTCAGAACTCAGCTTGAAGACCGTGAGAGGCAGCTGAGGGACCAGGCAGCAACACTGGTCGAGATGGAAAGCAGTCTTACCGAGCTTCAGGCTCTCATCGAGAGCTCGGAAGGCTCGTTGCGCGATCGATCACGACACGAAGAGTTCGAAGACAAGGACGTTGCTCAGCTTCGAGCATTACTGCAAGAAAAGAACGACAAGATTGCCCTGCTGACTGCCGAGTTTGACGCACACCGGGCCGACTTCCGGAGCACTATTGATACCCTGGAGCTGGCGAGCTCAGAGACCGAAAGGATCTACGAGAAGAAGATCGAGGAACTCATGCAGGAGATTCAGGAGCTGAGGGAACGAACCGAAGATGTGGATGCCGTTGCTATACAGCTTAAGCAACTGGAAGAGTTGGTTCAGGAGTTGGAGGAGGGCCTCGAAGATGCCCGTAGAGGGGAGGCCGAGGCCCGCGGCGAGGTTGAATTTCTCCGTGGAGAGGTAGAAAGGACGCGCACCGAGCTTCGCCGGGAAAGGGAGAAGGCGCAGGCCGCTATCAACGGCGCAAGCGGCTCCCCGAACGGTGTTCCTCTTACTAAGGAACTGGAACAGAAGGAGGATGAGATCAGAGGCCTAAAGGCCATCATTCACTCGCTCAGCAGAGATTCTGCTCCCGATGACGATGATGATGCCATGACGCCAATTGCCAAGACTGGCGAGTCCATTGAGGATCGTCTCGCTCGTGAAAAGCTTGAACGGGAGGTTGCCGAGCTTCGCGCCATGCTCGACAGCAAGGCCAGCCGCGAGGAGGAGCTCGAGCGTGAAATTGAAATGCTGCGAAGAGGTAACGCTGCAACCGAGTCGAACCATCGTTCTAGCACCATGACGGTGGGCAGCAGCAAGGAACATAACTCGCAGCGTGATTCGCGAAGCACTGTGGTGCCTGCCTCCCAGGGTCCTGACAAGACTCTCAGGAGTCGGGGATCAACCCTCGAGGCGATGCCCGAAAGTGACTCCTATAGCACCGCAACCGACAACAGCACTCTCTGGTGCGAGCTCTGTGACACGTCTGGTCACGATATCCTTACCTGCACCAACATGTTTGGCTCTACCAACGAGGCCGAGAACGCCAGCCAGAAGCAGCCGCAGAGCAACAAGTCGCAGTCTCTTGCCTCCGAACTCGACGATGATGAGGACGTTGAGGATGAGGACAAGGAAGAGATCGTCAGCGCCATGGGCTCCATAGCCATCTCCGCCAAGGACGACGACGATGTCATCAAGCCAGCGCCCCTTTCCCCTAACAGGGCCAGGACCACCCAGCCCCTGACACCTCAGCTTGCCTTGGCTGAGCCCGTTGCTTCCCGTTCTACTACTCCCTTGGAGCCTATCCCCACGACGGCTCCTATCGTACCGTCTGTCACTGTTGCCAAGGCAGCATCCCCACTCCCCAACCTAATGGAGTCGGGTCCAGTAGCCGGCAAGGAGAGCGGAATCGTGGATGCGTCCAAGTGGTGTGCCTTGTGCGAGCGTGACGGTCACGATAGCGTTGATTGCCCCTTTGAAGACGAGTTTTAGGGGACTTTTGGGTTAAGCAAGGCTATTGTTGATGATAAGAAGATGACGATGACGATGGGGGTGAAGATGCCGCCGGCCGCGACGACGACGACGACGACGACGCCGACGAAGACAGGGTGGAAGAGGAGTGAGAGGTGTGAGAGGGTGTAGCGATGGATTTGGACCCCATTTAACTTATCTAGTATCTACCTATTTTACCTACCATTGCCATCCTCCATCCTCCTCAAGGTTACTGCACACTGTGGACTCTGTCTGTACCTGTACTCTTAGTTCCTTTGCCCCAGTGGATCGGATCTCTATCGTTATTTACAACAACCATCATCTGTCCTCACCACACTCAATCAGTTTCGACAAAGTTAGAAAGATACATGCAAAATGCCCATCACGCAACACAAAATTTTGGGTTTTTAATTTACCCGTCTGTTAGTAGCGAACCAACCCAGCATGGAATCTGGCAAAAGGGAAAGGATGTGTCAGGGTTAAGGCAGGATAGCAGGCTTAGATAGTGCATGGAAAGGGCATGATAATGGATCAACGGATATATAGTAGGAAGAGATAAAGTACGAAGATCACTTGGTCGGATTAGTCGCTGGCTGGTATTGGCGTGCGAGCTGGGTATAGGTAGGAGAGCAGGGCTCGGAAGTCAGAGGTAGTAAGTTAGTGGACGGGGGAGAGTGTCTGTTGATTGTAGTTTAGTATATCGTTACCGACGATGTTTTGGAAGATCTGTGTTCCTTATTTACCTGTATGTTTCGTTGGTTGTCGTGAGTACACAGGTTCAACCTTTAAAGGTTCAAATTCGAAAGGTCCAAGTCTTCTTTCTTTTTCTTGGTGGTATGACTGGTATTTTGTCTCGAGGTAGGTTGTTCGTGATCCTAGCTTTACTCGCTGACTGACTGTCTCGTGCGTGCTGGTTGTGAAAAGATTATACCTGCCAGGGCGATTAAGCGATATAACCCTGTTGGTATGAGCAGGTGTGTATATATACATATGGTTAAAAAGGGGCGAGGCAACATGGTGATACGTTAGAATGACTTTGGAAAGTGGCTGAGACGTCTCTAACAAGTGTCAAAGTCTCTGAGAAGTCTTATAGGTAGATAGGCAGTTGGTATCTATTGGTCCACTCCGCTCTTTCACACCCCGCCAACTCTCAGTTCCTCTTTTTCAAAGTCCTTGTTGTTCGAGATACCTGTAGTGTCGGAGAAGGTACCTATGAGAAGGTTGCAATACATGTCTTCTTCATTGGATATCAATGCTCTGGCTGGCTGGTCCTTTCCTTGGCGAGTCAATGTCTACGATCTAGGCGCCGGTACCAGTATCTTCAATCACTACACGATGGAGTGAGTACAAGAGCTAACTGGAACACTTGTAGGTGCCTATCTCGGAGATGAAGATGGAGACTGGACACTCTGCAAGGGGATCAGGAGAAGTGACAAAACATGGAGGTTTTCTCTATTACTCTTAATTTCTTGGTCTTACTTTTTCCGTTCATTCGTGTTTCTTATCTTCTCGTTTTCAAATTTAGCTTCTGACAAGAGTTTCTCCGAAAGGGAAGACAAAATGAGCTTTGTGAAGACTAGACGACCGACTACTAGTGCCGAACCAGGACAACGCGATCGTCCTCCCTAACACGATTGAGACGGACTTCCATGTCCTCCGTCGCCTTCTTCATTTCCTCCAGGTTCTTCACATATGCGATGGTGCTCCTGGCTCCGTCATCCAATCCGTGGTATAAGACCGCAAAGGTGGAATCTTTCTAGACTCCGGCTGTGGTTCTGGGTCTAAAGATGATATAGAGCGAATACCCCATGCCCAGTAACTCGATGCCAAAGAGGACCGTAAGCCATTCCCAGCGCGGTACCAAGATGATCTCGCGCACAATATAACTTCCCGTGACCCTCTCGTTAGTTGCAGCATAGTTCATGTTGTTGAGTGCTGCCGTAATTGATGTGATGACGGTGGGCAGCGTCAGACGGGATATTCGAATTGCGAGAAGCTGTTCAAGTTCTTCAATGTATAGAGGGGCACCTTTGGCTAGGTCCGCCCTCTGCCACCCCAAATCAAAAAGATCCACGCCATCCTGGCCGTCTGCGTCTGTTGTCTTCAACACGCAATGCACATGTGAGAGGTAGTCGTCGACTTGTGCAAGAACTTCCAATAATGTAGCGTTGTGTAAGCAAAAGCTTCCTGTTGAGTAATCTATTCCGTAGCTTCGGTTCCCATTGGATTCTGGAGGAAAGAAGCCAGATATAGTTCTAAAAGTGAGAAAATGATTGCGGAGGGTTCTATCTGATCTTCCGGAGCACAACACAAGTCAAGTGCCTGAAGAGTTTCCATGTCATACGGTTGGCGGAGATATTTTGACGACGTAATAGAAGAAGCAGCTGTGCCATTCACAACACTTATTGTCCTGTCAACCAGGCAAAGAGATAGTGTTGACCAATCCGTAATATTAGGCCGTAAGTCAACGGGCGGTTGATCGCCTTTGGTAACCCCGTCGAACCCGTAGTGATAGACCTCTGGTACCACATCAAATCAAGTATGAAACATGACTACGAACGAATCAAACGAATGTATGTATGCCATGTTGTTATGGACTAAACCGGTGGCCAATTTCGTTATTATACTGGTGATAACCTCTGTCGGGAACGTGGTTAATATGCGCGGCGGGATATTATGTTTCAGGCCGGAATGGTTTAATCTGGCCCAAACAGAGTATTCTGACCAAATGTCACCGGCTACACATGCTGAGTCATATCGATCTAATCATTTTCCCTTGACATCCCAATCCAAAACCTCACGCCATTTATTAGTATTCAGGTCGAAAATATATAGATCTTCACATCCATCGATAGCGGCGTCGTATATTAAAAGAGGTTCAAACAGGCCATGGCAGTATCGCATTGTGCCTCGCATGATTCGGTTATCCGGGTCCGAGTTGTTATACTGGCTTAAAATTTCGTCAAACTCGGATTGATTGAAGGATGGCAGGTGACAGTAATTCGTTGGAGCCTCGATCACCTGGTTGTCGAAGCAATACTCAACCGTAGAGAATGGTTCCTACTGGCAGTTTCCGCTAGGATAATGCGTATGTGCAGTTGCGGGTTTATAAGTCTCGGGTTCAATCAAAATAGCCGCGTATATGGCCTCCCCGAAGGCTCTGTAGCACTCTGAATTGTGGGGGTACTCTCCGAAAAGAAAGACGCAAAAGAGAGGAGCGCGTGGCTGAGCTGCCCAAACCTCGTCAGAGGCCACCTTTCTTTGCCGTTCTCGAAAGCTGACAGATTGCTACGTGAAAGGGTCAACAACCAGCAAAAGGATGATGACAAGTGCGGCCAGCGACGCTGGCGAGAAGACCGTGCGGCGATTGATCAAGATCTTCACAGCACCCAAGGGCCCTCTGCTTGCCTGGTCCAACGTTCCCATTTCCTTGAGCCACCTCCTCTTTTTGTTCTTCGTTGTTCTCATGCTACGCCGCCAACGATTATTGTTGCTCGTGTTGCTGCACTCCTCCTCCGCCTCCTCTCGGTACAATGCTTATTTTTGTGGGTCTGATCGGTCGTGGCCATTATCATGGTCACCAGCATCATCATACCAATCCCACTTATCCTGACCCAAGGCAGCGCAAATAGCGTATAGTAAGCTGGATTTGGATACGGTCGAAAGGATGGAAACGACAGCGTTAAGAGAGACGTCCCAAGGTAGTCTCGGGACCACCTTGTGGTTGTAGATTCCAAGGACGGCGGGAATGATGACGGCGCTGGCAACGACACGATCACGGCTACAATCTCGGAGAGCCAGCCATCGATCTGCCAGTGTTCACGAATCTTAGAGACTTCGTGGGCTTGGATTGGGATCTGAAAGACCGCCACCATCACCACGACTGGCGCTGCCCTCCTCCTGGAGAAGGAAAAGGTGGTCCTTGTCATGGGTGTCGGTTACTGACAACTGGCGGATAGATGGCTGAGTCGGGTTGTCTTTGGACTCGTCAACACCAGTCTGTTTGAGGTCGATGAACTCTTCTGTGGTAGTATGGGTGAAAGAGAACGGCAGTGGTGGAATCTGAGGTGGTAGCCGTGTTGTCAACTTTCCAAAAAAAAAAATGGGATGCCAGACTGTGCCATCTTTCGATCTCAATTGTCTCCTACGTAAATGGTTGGTGAAAACACAAATTTTCTGGCCTCAATCATGTTGATAGTCAAGTTGATTGAGGACAAGGTAAGCACAAAAAGGTGGAAGAAAAAACGAGTGAGTGTGCTGATAGCCACGGAGCAACCAGTTGTACGAAGAGTCCGGTGCGGAAGGCACCTCAGCCATGGAAGAAGAGTTGCCCTTAGGCGCGGCATCGGGTACAAAGATCGAGATTTGAGCTTGAGATGCCTTCTCATACCCAGCTTCCGAACCCTGAAGGCCCAGAATGTCGCTATTTGTCAAGCTCGAGGTAGTGTCTTGCCTTGCAGACAAGACTTTTCAATACCAAACACTCCATTACAATGGTGGCAACTCGCATGCTGCCTTTCGGAACGCTTGACGGCAGGCTGCACAGTATGGAGTTCTCACATTCTGTTACCGCAATACCATCATTCTCGCAAGCCTACTTTGTTTGTTAGCATGGCTCTTCGAAAGCAAGTTGGGCAGGGAAATTCAAGAGTTCCTTCAAACCAATCTGCGGTATCCACCCAGTATTGGACCGGTATACCCCCTCCTCAGTCGTACCTTCCCTTAAAACTATCACTACCTAACTGCTGCCCTCCTTCCCCACACACAAACTCTCTCTCGCTTTCTCTCACTTCTCTCACTTCTCTCACACACTCGGGTATTTTGGGGGAAAACAACACACTTCGACGAAAACCAAAGCCGTCAATAAGGTATGCAGGCAACCGCTGACCCAAAGAAATATAGGCCATCAGTAACAGCCCACCTCCGCGGTTCGCCCAAGCAGAGCTTTAAGCTTTATGTAGCCATCCGAATTACATACATTACTGGATTGGCTGGATCCAGTATGCCCCGAACAAAACGCACAGGCAAGTTCTGGCGTCATAGTGTCTTTCCAATACCTAGACATCAAGGAGTAAACAAGGCCGCTGCCATGTGGCAACACAAGAGTTTTCATCTATCCAGTCCAACAGTCTATACAGCCGGGTTGTACCCGTTCTTGACCCATGATCCGGCACTATACTGTTCCGTATCGATCGTAGTCGGCTCGTGAACTAAGGCAATCCGGCTATTGTCCCTGATGTAGTTCAGCCGCACGTCCATGGCTTTAGCCGCCTCTTTCATGCCCCTGAGATCTCTCACAAACCTCCCGTCGTGGGTCTCCTTCGACTCGTCGTCCAGGCCGTGATACAGAACAGCGAAGATGGAGTCCTTCCATACCCCGGCCGTGTCGCGGGGTCGGAAGACAATAAAGAAGAAATAGCCTATTCCGAGAAACTCGATCGCGAATAGCGCCGTCAGCCACTGCCAGCGTGCCACCAGAATGCGCTCGCGGACTACGTAGCTGCCTGTCGCTCTTTCGGTGGTTGTTGCCAGGGTAAGATTGTTGAGCGACGCACCGACCGAAGACATCACGTAGCCGAGTGTCCGGTTGCTAATTCGAACCGGGACATCCGAGAACTCGGGGCCAAAGCTGGTTCCGCCCGCCATGCCGTGAATAGGCTGTCGTTCCCACCTCCCATCAACGAGTCCGTCGACAATCGGATGTCCTGTGGCGTTGCGGTGGATGCTGTACCGTAAAACGCGAGCCAGTCTATTGTATATTTGGTATCTTTCAATGTCTGTTCCGTTGAACAAGCAGAAAGCCCCTGTTGAAGGGTCCGCGCGGTAATACGATTGGTGATCGAGACCAGCCGACATCACAGGTGGCGCAAGTACTCCGTCTAATGCCTCACCTGTCAGATCAACGTTCTCTGGAGCATAACAGTCTGCGGTGACGTTCACCCCCGTTGGGTCTTTTAGCATGGAGAACTTGGGCCCTGTTAAATAAGAGGATGTGGTGGCGGATGAACGGAGT
The DNA here is from genome assembly GCF_033870435.1 of Sordaria macrospora. Classification (NCBI taxonomy): domain Eukaryota; kingdom Fungi; phylum Ascomycota; class Sordariomycetes; order Sordariales; family Sordariaceae; genus Sordaria; species Sordaria macrospora. The sequence goes on along the minus strand of NC_089371.1, from coordinate 7,587,033 downwards.
GTCCCGTTAACGACACTGATCTGTCTCTTGACTTGGCAAAGTGATAGGGCAGACCATTCTTGTAGTTCCGGCCGCAGGCCCTTTGGTATCCAGGATTTGTTGGAACCTTCCTCGGATGTCTCCAGCTTAAGTCGTGTATGAGCCATGAGAAAAAGTGGTGTTGGGGTCTTTACGTCTGATCCATTGTTGATGTCCGCACACGCAACCCAATCCCAAGGATTGTTATTGTGTGGCGAACAAACATTATCCATTTCGGTGATGATATCCATAGGAAATCTGGTGACATAAACCGGGTAGGATGGCGAAGAATTGTTCCCTTGTTGTTCATGTTTCCCTCTGTATCCATTATAGACCGTCCACCTGCCAAAGTCAGGGAAGTTGGACGAGCCCATGCTAGTGTCCCAAGTCTCCCGTCTATCAGGCGCAGTATAATTCCACATTCCGGGGAACATGTTGCAGTAGCTGATGTACGCCTAACTGGCCAGAGAAACCCCATTTGGAAAACTGTTCCAGAACTCACGAATTTCTTTGTAACGGGTTTGGTTGAAGGATATGTCGCAGGTTGCAGTCGAAGGCTCGATGATCCGGTTTGTCACGCAGTACTCGATGGTATCGAATGGTTCCCATTCACACTGCCCTGTAGAGAAGTACGCGTTAAGGCTGTATATTTTGGGATCGGTCCAAATAGCGGTGTTGGGAGCCTCGACAACGTTTGGTTTGCATCCGGCGTCTCCATTGACGCCGCCGGGGCAGAAATACGGGACAGCTGCTCTGGGCGTCCATACATCCTCAGATGGAACCAGTACTTTCCGTTCAGTCCAACCCACGACCTGCTGGGTGAAAGGATCCACAAGAAGACAGAGGATAACAGCGAGTGCGCCGAGTGAACTTGGCGACAGGGCTGTACGTGGGCTCAGGAGAATCTTAGCAGCGCCGAGTGGCCCTCTACTGGCTTGGTCGAATGTTTCCATATCCTTGAGCATCTTGCCTTTTCCAGCTTGACCGTACTAGTCCCATTTGTCATGCCCCAAAGCCGCGGACATGGCATAAAGCAAGCTGGACTTTGCTATGGTAGAAATAACTGAGACGATCGCATTGATAGACAGATCCCAAGGGAATTTCGGAACAGGACTGTGATGGTATATGCCGAGGATGACCGGTATCGCAATGGCGCTTGCTGCAGACGCTATGATGGCCACGATTTCGGAAATCCAGCTGTGAATGTGCCATCGTCCTGGCCTTTCCTGAGAAGTGACGTTACGCGCTTCGACGTAGAAGTCGCTCTTATGGTCGCTGTCGGTCTGGTAAATAAGAGAGTGGGCTTGTTCCGATGCGTCTCCAACGGGCTTGTGATGGATGACTTCCGTGATGTCGCGGACGGTGGAGGGTGAGGGAGAAATGTCGGTTTGTTTTACTAGCTTTGGAGTGCCATCAGGTGGAAGAGGTCGAGATTGCGACATTATGGCTTTGTCAGGTTGGCGATGGATATGTGTACAAGATCCACCATTCGATATATGAAAAATGAGCAGGTGCCGATATAAATAAGTGTCCAGGAAAATATGCAGCCTCTAACGCTTGGCGGGGTTTAAGATGATGTGAGATTCGAAGTGTCGTATAGTTTCTTCACTCATCCAGATTGCCCGATGCATCATTTGGTTTTGAAACATTCACATTGGGAAAGATGCATACACGCCTATTTGGCCACACCAATTTGCACCGTGCAGACTGCCAACAGGTCGGCTCGCATTATGAGTCTCGTCAACGGGCGCTTGCGGTGTCCAGACTTATTGGCGTTTGCCGTTGGATACTCCTCAGTATCTAGACTGCAGTGACTATCTCGCTGGATGTAACCTTGGAAGCCTGACGTTCCTTTTCCCTCGTTTTTCTCCAATGAACGTTGGCCTATATTTAAAAGACTTAGCTCGTTGTCGCCTGTTCTTGTTGCGGAAGTAGCGAAGATAAGCCCAGAATCTACGCAGTGTGAGCGAGACCTCGCATTCTGGGTTTCAGCGACGATGGGGAACGTAACCTGTTACCAAATTCCGCGGATTTAGTAAATACCGGCTGGCCTGCGCAAACCACGCTCAAGTGTGTGGCTATAGGCCTTAAGGACCATTAGCCAAGCGGCCGTCATTAGGGGTGACAGGATCAAGCTAGACAGCAACGAAACCGCCATTTGTTACTGCTAGCTAGGCCTTTCAGCATACGGCTTTAGGTTCGGAGGTAGTGAGGTTGATGATACTTCAGCTTGTGAAATTGGTATAGTGGGTTATTCGCTCAAGCCTCGCTTTCGCAGGACGAGATAAACCGCCATAGTTCTAAAATCGAGGTCAGCGATGATGTGCTGAATGATATGCACGTCGGAACTTTTGACTGAGACAGTGACGGGAACCTACACCCAGGTCTTTCAGCTCAGAAGTAGAAGTATGATATGGCGTTCGAGCCATATACACCAGGCTGTTGGTGACCTAGAGCCCTCATGCCACTCGGAGCCAGTTGTTATAACCCAGCTAGTTGACAATAAGTCGCACTTGATAACGCCGACAAACAAGAACTCACGGTGGCTTACCGTGTGTGTCGCAGCCCATCTGGAACCTTCACCCTGCTGACTTGATCAGTCTCTTCCTCGGACAAGCTCAGGGATATAGTTAGGTAAAATAGTCTACCTTGCTCAAACATCGAAGTTGTTTAAAACTTTAATGACGACCGTTGAGTACTGGCCGGCTTGTGTCTTCTCCAAATGGCCACTCACCCGCAGAAATACTTCGTACACACATGGTGCAGATAAAATCATCGTCAGGGGATGATCCATAGCCGTCTCTTGCTCATGAAAGAGCACCCTATGAGATAGCCAGAGTGTATAAGATTGGCGAGGATATATCGTTGACGGGGAAAGGCGGACAAAAGCGATGAGCCGGTGGTAGGGAGCATGACGTGCTGAGCGGAAGCCGCTGTCAATGACCGTCGAAATTTGAAGAGCGCGCGGAGCAACAACGAATGTGGATGAGTAGACTTGGATCGACGTTGACTGGGTTAAAAAGCGTGAGCATTCCGTCAAAGACCAAAGGGCAAAAGCGGTACCTGGCCATGCCCACAACCGCTGCCTAGATGAGTGGAATGTTGAGCAATCATGTAGGTCAGTCAGACTGGAAGGAGCAGCCGTTTTGGGCTGCAGTGCTGGGTGAGTGCCCGGTTTGCCCCTGTGGTACACGCGCGTAATTGCAGAAAGAACGACCATATGAGGCCATCGTTGTCCGGACTTTTACGCTGTAGGTCAATGGGCACGCAAAAAGGACATTGACGGACTGAAGCGATCGTGACTGCAACAATCCAGAGTGAGAAGAGCCACGGTGCTGTCTTGAATTTTCGGGGTTCCGGGGCCGTTGAGGTTCCCAGAAGAGTGGATGCGTTGCGGACCGGGCAGTGCGGGGCCGGGGGCCCCGGAAGGTCAACGCAAGGGGGCACCAGTTGCTGTGGCGCTGAAGCTGGCTGTTTCGTCGGAGCAATCCTACCAAGACCCTCGAATTTGTTAGTGCACAACCTCAGTGATCCATGGGTGTGCTTTGATTTCGGTGGGATCTTGGGTAACAAACTCCCAAAAAAATGATCAAGGGTCAAAATGACCTGTTTCCGGTCTGTACCAATGCGTTTTGGGTCTTCAAAAAAGTTGAGAGGCTTCACAGAGGCTCATCATGGTGGGCTGTGGCAGCACCAAAGGAACCCTACTAACAACAAATCAGCTCAGGGTCCTTGGCAGTGGACATCGCGGGCTGTGATCCGGCCACCTTCAATCATGGCTGTGGTAGCTTTGTGATTGACAGGTACCTTCCCTGAGCGTCAATCGCATCTGACATTCGCATACGTTTTAACTTTGGCAACATCTTGGAACACATACGATACGACAAGCCAACTACCGAGAATCGCCTCTCCACAATACTTGGTGCCTACATCGATTAGTGTCGTCATCACAGAGAAGAAGCCATTCCCAAGTCGACGGCCAATTGGGCACCACCACTCGATCTCAAACAACTAGACCCGAGCGCAGCGCGACCAAACAAGCGTATGACATCGCGAAGCTAAACACGCCTCATATTTTCTCCGTCACCAGCGCCGAATCGTACAAGTGGCTACTCGCAAAAGCAATTCGAGAAACTCGACCATAATTCCGCCAACATATCACCACAATAACTCGGCCTTAGCCCGATCCCACGAATAGCCCACCATGGCGCAAGTAATTTCAGATCTCATATACTGGCTGGGCAATTGCATGGTCTGCTTCCCTGGCTCGCCCACCCTCAAGATCAATAACCGGAGTTTCAAAATCTTGCGCTTACTAGGAGAAGTATGCCTCTCCCATATCCTCCCATCTCTGTTGCTCTCCCCTTGCTTCGAGCTGTACTAACAACACGTCTCATTCAGGGCGGCTTCTCCTACGTCTACCTAGTCCAAGACACATCCACAAGCGAACTGCTCGCCCTCAAAAAGATCCGATGCCCGTTCGGTCAAGAATCCGTCGCCCAAGCCATGCACGAAGTAGAAGCCTACAAGCTGTTCGGCAACACGCCAGGAATCATTCACCACGTCGACTACAGCATCGCCACGGAACGCGGCGGCGAAGGGCAGGACAAGACTGTCTACGTTCTGTTGCCGTATTACAGGCGCGGCAACTTGCAGGATATGATCAACGCGAACTTGGTGAACCATACGCGCTTCCCGGAGAAGAGGCTCATGATGCTGTTCCTGGGAGTGTGCAAGGCGCTAAGAGGAATGCACAAATACAAAGGTGGTGGAGGGGACACGAGCGGGGAGTCAATGGAGGTTCCGGGGGCAGGGAAACGGAAATCAAAGACCAGGCAGACAGCGGTGGGAGGTGCAGATGAGGATGATGAGACGGAGCAGCAAGTACCGCTGATCGAGGACGAGGGACGCTTGCCTGGCGCGAACGAGACGAGGAGTTATGCGCATAGGGATATCAAGCCTGGTACGTTTCAGCGCCCCCCTTTCCGCCTGTCCATATCATCACTAACTCATTTCTATAGGCAACATCATGATCTCCGACTCCGGCCGCGACCCAATCCTTATGGACCTCGGCTCCATTGCTGTCTCTCCTCTTCCCATCACATCCCGTTCCCTCGCCATAGCCACCCAGGATACGGCAGCCGAACACTCTACCATGCCTTACCGCGCTCCCGAACTCTTTGATGTCAAGACCGGCACTGTTATCGACACCAAGGTGGACATCTGGTCGCTCGGCTGTACCCTCTACGCCTGCCTGGTTGGCAAGTCGCCCTTTGAGATGCGCAGTGACGAAACCGGTGGCAGCTTGAGCATTTGTGTGCTGAGCGGTGACTGGAGATTCCCTGACGAGGGGCCTGGGCAGACCAAGGGCAAGGGCAAGGCAGGCGCGGGAGGAGGTGCTGGAGGTGACAATACGGCAACCAACAAGGACGACGAGAACTACATCAGTGAGCCGATAAGGGATGTGGTGAGGAGGTGCTTGAGGGTCGAACCCGCAGAAAGGCCAGATATCGATGAGCTGATCGAGCTGGTAGAAAGAGTGGTGGATGAGTTGCCTGAGGATACTGCTTAAGAGAACATTGAGAGAAGACGGGGGAAAATAGGAGAGAGAGAGTCGACAAAGTACAGAGGTGTTATGCTTGGCTTGGGCGGGTTTATACAACGGCGTTTTGGGTTGGACTATTCAGGGTCAAGTCGAACATATACGCCTCGAGGAGGGCAGCTGTTTCTTGTACGATATACCATGCCCATTGATTAACATTGCCTTCTGCCCTCTTTCTGTTCACTCATATCTTCTTGATTTCAACTCAAGTATGCATGCAAACTGTCCACTAACGAAGAGACGTCAAGTTCAAAGCTGTTATCAAATTCAAATTTGCCAACCCATCCAAGAGATAAATGCTAGAAGTGCTAAATAATGCCAAAAACTGGAAAAGATATTACAACAGAGGACGACGATAAGAGATGTTTGGACGAAAAAAGCGCTTATAAAATCAAAGTAATCCCCAATGACACCAGAACGTATATATGCAAAAAGTTCAATCGCATAGTACTCCCAACTTAGTTAGATACCGTCACTACTACCACAAAGGGTATCCTTATCCATCATGTATGTGTCCAATACTCGTACACGTAAACAACAAGGTTAAAAAATCAAATATCAAGGCTATGCCGCTCCAACAATGAAACAAACTAGAGTGTGTAGAGTTATCGAGCACAAATAGAGAGTATGGGTGAAGTATGTGAAGAGAGGCAGATGCATGTTTGCGCGCATGCTGTGGTGGATGTGGGCGCGCGAAGGTGAAGGTGAAGAAGCTTCGAATTGATAAAAAAGTGAATGAGACGAACTGGTCGTCTTGAGATAAAACATACGATAACGTGAGACTTCCGTATTATAACCCACGATTCAAGGGGCACATGAAAGGGTAACATTGGTTAGAGGTAGATGGTGAATAGGTAGGTGAGCGAGGTGAGGTAGGTAGGGAGGTGATACGGTTTCGTCTCATCTCTCATTTATGTATATGATGCGGTGTTGTATTTGTTTGTTGCCAATCCGTACTGACTGACTTGAATCGGTTCGTGGTACCCGGGCGATTCGGCCGAGTGAGTCCGTCTTTGAGTTTCGTGACTGAGTCACCCGGAACTGAAATGTCCAAGACGGCGGTGTCATGAAGGTGTAACGTACGTGACGTCAAAAGACTCTGGCCAGGGGAAGGAACGATCTTGCTGCTGCTGGTGAACTTCTTTCTTCGTTCATGCCAGACTAAAAAAATTATTCCCGCCCGTACGCACCTTCCTCCGTTGACACGACAAGCAGAGAACGAGGGAAGGGGCGGGGAGTAGCAGAGATTTTCATCCTCGGCCCATTCAATCCCATCAGATCCTCTTGGGCATGGTCAACTGACTCAAGCTCAGCGTCCTCGCCGCCTTCTTCTGCTTCTTCTCCGCCCTGGCATCAGATTCAGAGTCCCCGCCGGCCTCGTCATCGCCGCTCTCAACCTCAGGGCTAAAAGCCCCATAAGTGTAACCCGGCGGTGTCGGCGTCATCGGCGTCTGAAACTCTTCCCGCGGCGTCTGGAAATCTTCCGCCTCGTCGTCTTCCTGACCACCTCTGCCGCCGACGCCGCTACCTCTAGAGGTAGGTTTCGCGACCAAAGCCAACTTCGCCTTAGAAACGACCCCAACACTGTGATGTCCTCCGTGTCTCACAGCTGGATCAACGTTATCGTCGATATCCTCCTCGTCGTCTTCGTCGTCTTCTCCATGCTGATCATCGTCGGCATTATCGTAGTCGAAAACACTCGGGATGTGCGATGGCGGATGGCCTCTGCCTCTTCTTCCTCCTCCTCCGCTTATAGTTGATCGGGGACTGGACGGATCAGGTGCCCCCCACGACCCGCTATCCCTGACCAAAGCATACATGGTGCTCGACAACGCGTTCAAGCGGTCCGACAACTTCTTGACCTGCCCCTCGAGCGCCTGGCGGGCCTGCCGCTCCGAGTCCAGCTGGCTAAGGAGGGCGTGGTACTGGTTGTAGTAGGTCGGGTTGTGGGCGTTGGTGGAGGAGTACTCGCTGATGGAGGCTGTCGTGGCGTTTTCGTGCATGGAAGGCATGCTGGCGACGCCGCGGACGGTGGAGTTGGAAGTTGGCCGGTCCCGGTCTGTGTCGTTCGGCTCCTCTGGGTGGGGTGGGAGGCTGAGGGTCGCGGCCGTGGTGGGCGTGGTGGCGGTGGTTAAGGATTGTGCTTGGGTGGCTGATGATGAGGGCGGGTGGAGAGAACCGATGAAGGTCTGGGCTTCGCCGAACGAAATCTGCGAATGCGAGTCCGAATCCATCGACTGTCGCTCACTGCTAGCTCGTGGGGAGTGGCTGATGTCGGACTGGGAATTAACTGGTTGCTGTCCTTGACGTGGTGGGACGGGGGAAATCGGAGGGGGCGGCGGCGAGGCAGCAGTGTATGTGAAGGAAGGTCGACCGTCAGAAATGGTTCTGATGGTTCCTGGTCCTCCGGTACCTCTCCCTCCTCCGACCGCCGAAATATCGCTGAGCGGGCCCCTGAACCCGGGAACTACGTGACAAAGCTGGTCGACAACCCGCTCCAACTTTCCGGTCCGTGTCTCGAGGGTGCCAATACGGGTGTCGATGGTGACCGCTTGAGTGATCTTCATTCCCACCATCTGCTTCGATATCGATCCAAAGTTGAACGGCTGCGGAGGTGTATCCGGTGGTCTCTCGACTGCGGGGCTTGCGGGGACGCTGAGATCTGCTACACCGTCGTTGTCAATATCGGCATTGACGTTCGCGTCCGATGATAGTGGCGAGTGGAATCCCGCGTTGTAGGACTCACGCCAGTACCGAATTTCGTCGCTGCGACGGCGCTCCGGCGCCCGACCAATTCCCGCTCCCAAGATATCCGGCAATCCAGAAAGGCTCCGTGATCGGCGTCGCATACCATGGCTGCCACTATCGCTGGTGATGGCGCGCCCAATTTCACTTGGGTCGTCATGTTCCCCGCGCGGAACTCCAGCAAACAGTCGGCTTCCGCGACCGTGGCTACTGGCAGGTCGTGGTGACAAGCCGGCGCCTACTTCGGCCTCAGGAAAGCGCGGCACAAACAAGAACCGGCGCTCATTTGCATTTGCCGCTGCAGCGCGCCGCCTTGCGATGGAGCCGGAGTTCCCTCCAATATCGGCCTGGAGTGAATTCCGGGCACTTTCGATAGCCCGGATGTCATCTGGCCCGATAGAATGCGAGCGCAGCGGCCTGTCGAGCTCACTGATGGGAAGCGAGGCAGATCGCTTGGGCGACATTTCAATCGTCCGATGAAGTGCACTTGGGTCCTGTTTTACAGCCTGTTAGTACCACATGAACGCTGCGAGAAAAGATTGATGATACTAACACTCTTGTGCTGAGACATGAGAACAGACTCGCGCTCCGAATTAGGAGGACTCCTCTGCTCTCCAGCCGCCAACCCATTCTTCTTCTTTCCTCGTCCAAATAACTTGCCCAGTGCCGAGCGCAGTGTGGACTGCTTCCTCTGCGGCTGCCCCTTGCTGTTGTTAGTCTGCCCACTCGGGGTATCGCTAATGGTCGAGTATCGCAGGGCAGTGCTCTGAAGGGGGTTCGTGATCCGTCCCGTTGAGGGTGTCGTCATAACCCTCATTGGAGTCGTTCTCAATGGCGATGACGTCTGCGGCGGGGAGGTTCGCTGCGGTGTCCGTTGTCTCTCAGTAGATGATGATGCAGCACCGGCAGAGTTCGGTGGCAACAGTGGTGGAGGGTCTGATGGCGCTTTTGCTCTTTGGGAGACCACTGGAGAAATTCCATCCCCGCCCACATGCTCCCCCTGAATCTCAAAAGTTGCTGAGTTGATGCCCTGCCTTGAACCTGGGCTTCTCTCTCTGTCGCTGTCGCTACTTTCATCATGGTGCCTATTGTCGTAGAGCTGTTCCTTCAACGCTCCTCCTTCCACCGCTTGAATTGCTGTTGGTGAAGCTATTGGGCTGGCAATTCCACCAGTCCCTGGTCTTTGGATACCGCCAAACTCGTCTTCAGTCTTTGTGGACCTGATTGCGCCCAAAGATCGAATGGGGAATTCGTTGTCATCGTCAAGGGCGTTCGGTATTGGTATCGGTCCTGAGATTGTCCCTCGGATGGACTTGCTACCGGCCTTTACTCGGCCGGCGTTTGCGCCCGACTTCCATATGCTCGGCATCTCTTCTGCACCACTTTGCTTCACAACACCTTTGGTTGGCGAATGACCGGAAAGAGAAAGTGAGGTCGGCGCTGTCGAGAAGTCGGAAAAATCGGGTTGATAATGGTGGTATATGGGCTATCAGATTTCCTCCCGAGCCATCTGGTAACAGCCAAGTGTAACCGAAACGCAATACTGAGCCGTATATCTTCCACTTTTGGTGTTGCGCCTGCTTGGATAATCCTGAGGAACACCGAGTTTCGTCCTTCTTTTACCACGTTTCACCGTTGAGCCTTCCACATGGCCAGCAAGGCAGCTCCTTCTTCCTCCTTCCGAACCCCTAGTTGTCGACTAAGGTTTGGGGGTAGCTATCGGTAGGTTGTCGGGGATTCGATGAGGGGGATGTCTTGGGCAGTTCGAGCCGTGCGCCGGAGTCCTGCAATCGGAGGTCGGACCCGAGTAGGCAGTACAGTAAGGTGTGCTGCTCAATGCTTTGCCGCTCGAGCTTTCTCTTGGTGGCTGCGGGGAGCAGACCACTACTTGGTGTTTGTACTCCTGTGCAGGCGGACAGCCTGTTGCTGGATGAGGAGAGGGGGTGTTCGAGTACCTGGGTAGGTCCTGGTCGTGTAGGTTTGACACTTTTTTTTGGAGTTGACAACGGCTGGTATGTGGCGACAAGACTTGATATTCTCGCGGCTTACACTTCAGCTCTATGGCAACACAAGGAATTAAGTGGACAGCAGCAGTTTAAGCAACACAGAGCAAGCTGGCCCACTGCATCACATATCAGGACACTGGTTGGTTAGACACGGAAATCGAATCAACGAAAGGAACGAAGCTGCAAAGAGCAACGACGAAACAGAAAATAAAAAAAAGATAAACAGCTCGCGCAAGCGGAGTCCCTGAGACATGCAAGCAGAGCGCCAATGGCATGGATTAATGGTTGAAGGGCGTCCCCTCTCCTCACCCACCAAAGCCTGGCCGGCACTGATGCAACCGCAAGCAAGGATAGGCCGGATGCAACGGTGATGGGGAGGAGGAGAGACTCTGTGAAGGGGGAATGTCCACAGGGTCTCCATAGGAGAATGGAACGCTCGATAGGGGACATGTCATGGGTTACCAGGGCTACCCACTGATGCGTGGTGCAGGGCTGTTCTACAGTGGAGTTTAGGGGAGCCATGAGACCGTCATGACCGCAAAGGTTTACCAAGTTGTGAACAATCCGACTCCTTTTTCTGCTTCTTTTTCGCCTTTTTCTAACCTCAACTCTGTCTCCTTTGAGAGTCCTTGGCCGTTTTGGAGACCCTGCAGCCATGTCTTAAAGTCTCTGGGCCGCCTCACATGTCTGTCTTTCCAGGGGTTATTGGTACACCGTAAAGTGGTGGTCGTTCGTTTAAAGAGCGTCCCGTCTTCTTTACTCCTTCGCTAAAGTGTATCGGTGTAAGGATAGGCAAGCTGGGCCAGGAATTCTCCAGTTTCTTGTTTTCCTCAACTCTCTCAAGCTGTCGTCGATAAAACACCATCGATCGCGACGGCCATCGTCAGGTTTTCAGACGTTAGCCCAGGCTGGTTGTTGACCTCCTCAACTTGGCCAAGTCTCAAACGCCCGTCATCAACTTTTTTTTTTCTAGCTCAAAAGGTGCAGAGACGCTGACGCTAAATAGGTAGTGTACACTTACATACAGCCTGCCTGCGTAGTGTACTCGTCGGTTAGATAGATTCGCTTCGCCAGCCAACCAACTCTCATAGTCCCTCTGAGAGTCGGTCGTTTTACCTGTAACGCGCAAGCTCTGTAACGGTTTTGGAATTTCAACAACAACTGCTCAACCACATCAAACGGTAACCCTACCAGAATGGACCTGATCAAAGTTATGAATGTAAAAAGCAATATTGGAATTTTTCGTAACTTCATTCCAAGGATTGCACGCTCAATGACCGTTTTCACTCAACATCCAACCTTTCGATTTCGGGGGATTTGCAAGCAATGTTTGGTCAGGGTTAGGGCTGTTGTCCAAATCCCTCTTCCGCCTCAACTTCTTTTCTTCAACCAATCTCTGACCAAATTTAATGCAAAAAGCTTCCCCGGATTGAGAAGGTTGACAATATACTGCAAATGAAATTTGGCATTGCAATCGCAAGTTCAGAGGGACTGTCTTGGAGGGCAACCACCACCAAGGCGCGCTGACGCCCGACTCTACCGCTAAATTTCAGTCAATTGGAATACCCCTTGGCAAGCACCTAAACCTCTTAGCATACATACATGGAAGCGAGCCGCCATACCTAAGATAGGTAATGAAGCGAGGTGTCGTGTAGTTAAGCGAGGCTGCTACCTGTTGCCAGTGCGCGCTAGGTGCCCAGAAGGTTACAGCGAGCTTGCGGGAATCTTGCATATGGGGGCTAGTCTAACTGGGAGGAGTTTAAAGGGTATTCCAATCGACTGAAAAAAAGCGTACTCGGCAACCATCATCTCAAGGATGTAGGAATACCGGTCTCCTGTTGGCAAAACAGCCGCCGAACGCTGCCGATGCGCGCGGAGTCTTGCAGCCGGGCCTGCTGCGTTCACTCACAGCAAATCCTCAAAAGGATTTGTTGTGATGTGGTGATGCCGAGCGGTGGCGATGAGAGCTGCGTGCGTTCAAAAGCTGTTACGCAAGAAGAGCTGTTAAGCCTCTTCCTCCATCACTCACTCCATGCTGTCAGCGTCCGTGCCGCGCTCTAACATTGTTTATGCCTTGTGCCGTCTTGACACACTGCACTGCTTGGTGGTTTACACCCAGAGAGCCGGAACCAGTGCAATACCGAGGACCAGCATTGGTTTTATATCTCTGTCGGTCTTGTTGCTCTTTTTATGCGCACCGTGATAAAGTCAGGAGCTTTGTCCTTGGCTGGCGTTTTCTGTGGTGGTGGTGATGCATATAGTGTAGTCGCCGTCGTCGGCGGCCCGGATGGACTCGTGGCCGACGTAGCGATCGATGTTGAACCTTAAAATTATCGACTACATCCATGCCGCCGCATTCGACTCCTCATTTTCAGCCGTCAAGGTACATACCATATATCGTCAACAAACCGACCTACACTACGGATTTCAGGTCGCCGTTTAGCGGGTCCCTCTCTTGGCTTCTTTTCTGTATGGTTTTTTTTTTTAACCGCAGTTCACTGACACAGGGTGTCGATTTTCGAGTCTTTGTCTCAAACTGACTCGTCCACAGCAGCAGCAGCTCCTCCTATCGAGAACTAGGGACCTGGCTCCTGGAATAGATGCTGGATAGGCGATGAGCAACCATTCATCCATCGATCGCTTACCCAACTCTGTTTAGCCTAGTGTCCTAGTCATTTTTTCGCTTAAGATGAAGAAACGATTCGCGAAGTAGGCACGAGTATTCGAAAAACTCCGAGCGCAGCCAGGGCATCCAAGTCGAGAACAAATGGAAGCGAGTAACAAGCGGTTGGTAAGCAAATCCTTGTCCCCTTATTTACACTATGGTGCTGTGGCCTGTGGGTGTGCGTGGTGGGCGATCCGGCCCTGTTGGACCGTACGGAAACCCAGCCGAACTCACAACTCACTGAACCGAACCGGGATATAGTACGGCGAGACGGGAGGAGTAATGGCGGCGGACGGACGCAAGTGCGCAGAAACTGGAACTGGTTTCGAGTCGCTGTACCTAGGTAGTTTGGACGGCGACTCGTCGGTTCATCTGCTGCTGCGTGCTGTCGTCGTCTGTCGTCACCACGGCACCGCTGCTTTCCTTCCCCCTTTACCTTTGGGCTAGTTGCTTTTGAATGACACAAAAACCCTGGTCACATAACCTCCGATCGAGTGCTGTCAGTCTGCAAGATGAGGATCTTGCGCAGCGTGCGCGTTGAAGATGGAAGAGTGGGTACTCCCGTCGTTTTTCTCCTGTGCAGTAGTGTTTTTTCTTGGACGAGCCATACAGCCAGTTGCGGTCGTCGTCGTCGTCGATCGTCAGAACCGACAACTTCCCTTTCCGTCACAATTGCTCGTGGAGAATTCCTAACAGTGGGGTAAAATAGGCCCTACGACCAAAAAAGGGGGACGGGATTGGTTTCTAACCCGACCGCAGGCTCTACTCTACTATGAGGTAGCCGTACAGGCGGACTAGTGCGACTTCCGTCCCCGCCGTCGTGGGTGGCCCGTGATCCCGTCTTGCCCCGTCTAGGCATGTGGTTCTGTAGGTCATTTTGAAGCCATTCGGAGTCCGACGTGGGATACCATCACCGATGCCCGATATATACCGAGAGCGCGTGAGCGTGAGACATGCCCGAGAAGACGGGGCTGAGTGTTCCTTGAGAGATGTTGAGATGTTGAGAACCTGCTACCTAATGAATGCCATTTCTAAGTAGTATAGTACTCACAAGAATATGATATGATCGAGGCTCAAGTACTATGATTCTCCCGTGGGCTATAGTAGCTTACAGTAAGACCTTAATGTTTAAGATCTGGTCTACCACTTACGAATGAAGGACCCGTTCCCGCTTACGGAAGGTTTTGTTTTCGTGGCGACATGGATATTTTGTCTCAAGACAACAACTTCCATCTCGGCTGAGGAGCTGAAAGGTCCGTGCGATATCTATCTGCTGTACCTATGTAGTATCTTGACTTTGTGAAAACTATAGATGTCAGACATGTCCAAATCGAGAAATCAATAGAGAAGCCGCTGCATCCATCTCGCTTTCGCTCTCTCTGACACTTTAGTAACTGACGTTTTCGCATTTCGAAACAACACTGCCTTCCGAGCTTCCTTCCAGGTCCCCGAACTCGGCGTTTTCGTGCGCAGGCGTAGGTACCCACCACGATATTTGCTCTCTTTTCCTTTTTCGACCATTGCGACACTACACTGCAAAGACAGTGCTGAGATGCATATGCAAGTTAAAAACATACAATGTGTGATTTGCTAGCGAGGGGGAATGCAGTGTCATGATAATCGAGGGGTGTTGCCCTGGGAGCCTGGGTCCCTGACGACTGACGAGGAAGATGATGAGCCTCTTTGAGCCTCCATGGCGGCGCTGGGGCTGTCCGGTGCCTCTCCAGTTGTGACCCACTTTATGTAGTTATGTGATTTGGGGCCTATAGCTACAAAAACTGGGCTGTTGCAGGCATCCCTTGTATGTAAGTCTTCTTTTTCTTTAACCTACTTTTGATGGATGCAACCACATCACTATTTACGGTGCATTTCTGCTTGAGAGTGAGAGGACACAGAGGACGGGGATTCAACTGGATGGATGGGAAGTGGAAGGCGCAACCAGGGCGCAAGCAACTATAGGTGGTGCACCTCATGCATGCTGCATCACAGCAGCAGCAGCAGCGACAATAACAACTTCATAGGACGTTAGGAACTGCATCAACAATGGCAACGGCTGAGAAGAAGACAACGGACGGCAGGGCAGAGTTGTGGTTGGTGTGAGGAGCCAATAGCTGGTCGACGGCAGGATTCAGAAATAGAGCGCGGCTATCTAGCATCGGATGACTTTCAAAGTGATTGATCATCCGCTCCCTCGGTCGGCGTTGAGGCAATGTCGAGGGAGGGAGGGAGGGAGGGAGAGAGGGCCTTCCTTTTTTTCCCTTTTGTTTTTGCTTTTGGAGGGGGAAGCATGGCGTTCTGGAAAGAGTCAGACCATTCATAATCCATCCGTCTTTCATTTTCCCGCGCCCCGTGCCCCGTGCCTCGTGCCCGGACGGAATCTTGAAATGAAGCGAGATGTGACGAGGCAGGTTCCGTGTATGTGATTGATCTCTCGATAGTACATGAGTGGTAGTCTGTTAGTGTATGGCGCGCACGGGCGTTCGGTTCGCAGACACGTTAAAGTCAAAGGTCGTCTCAAGGACAAATCCGGGGCAGGGGTGGGGGGGGGGGGGGGGGGGGGGGGGGGGGCATGGAGAAGAGAGAATCGTGGAAAGCGGAGAATACGAGGTTTTGGTGATACTGTTGGACAAGGTGAAAGTTGTTGGATGTTACCGTGCCCCCATGAATGAATCAAGTCAAGTGCGACAGATCACAAAGTCGCAACAACAACAACTCCAGCCAAAGGGACCACGGGCATGGACCATCACGGGGACCCCCTTCCAGAGTCAGCATTTAGGACTTAAGGACCTTTACTCGAAGATGGGAGGGAAAAGGCGTGGGAAAAAGCTCCGGTGGTAGGTATATACTGATCTTGTCAAGTCTCGCGTGCAAAAAGGTAGGACGGCTCGTTCGAGATTGGTGTAGTTTCGTAGTCTTGTCAAGTTGCACTGATGATGCTGTAGATAACCTCCTTCTACTCTGCCTCCTTGTCTTCCGATGGGCCATTGGAGGAGCCCACGAGGTGGTAACGATGAGGGGGCAGGGCCAAGCTTTTTTTCGGAGGTCATTCAGCAAGGTTCAACCGTTCAATGAAACCGGGAATTGGTAACACCCCGCCACCGCAGCGCGTGCTCGTCGTCTGTCGTCGTCGTCGTCGTTGGAGTGTCTCGAAAAAGTTTCCTTATCGCGGTTTATCCTCACGGAGTAGTACTCACTGTTCTACATGCACAGTTGTGCTACAAGGCTAAAACAATGGGGGATTGAATGCACCTGAATCTCATTTTGGTCGGTCCAGATGTGGAATGGCATTTTGATATAAGAGGAAGCGACAGGAAAGAGTTTGTTTTCCACAGCAACTGTTCCGGTCAAGGCGAAACGATGCAATGCCTTCCTTCCGTACTCTTTGCCTCGACGCTGCCAACTCATTCGTTCAGTGCATTACTCGTCGAGTCGTCGTCTCCGCCCGTTCCTTCTCGAGATTTGAATCTTTTTTGAGTTTTTGGAGTTGTGAAGAGATGCCTAAAAGAGGGGGGCAAGGGGATGTCCCCGCTTTTGGTCAGTGGTCACTGCATTCTTGGCGCTTTGACAGGGGTCCAAAGTGCAGGTGCATTTTTGAGAGAGGGTGGGGCCATGATGGGCTTCCGCAATTGCCCCACACCCTTCAACTTGAAACAGGGCAAAGCAAAGACAGGGCTTCCTATTCGCTGCCTGTCCTTCCTTCCATCTTTTTGACTTTCAACCTCTCTCGAGCCTCTCTGGCCCAGACTTCTCACTTCATCCTCTTTTTCGGGTTTCATGCTTCATGCTCCTTCCTTCTCACCTTGCACACATAGAAGCTGGGGGTACACAGACTCAAATTCGATTGATGACAGAAAACGACTCACATCAGAGACATCGCAAGGAAAGGAAGCCACTGACTGACTGACTGACTGAGCTTCCAGTACTGCCTTTTCCGGCTTCTTTCCTGGCTCAGTTCCAGTTCGGGGCAAGGCCCCATTCCCGTTCCCCGTTCAGTTTCTCACAAGAGACATGCTCACCCAACCGAGTAACCTCACCTCATCAACCTCACTTCTGAGTTTTGACTCTGCACAAGTACACGACATATTATACTCTACTCTGAAGACAAACGAATAGGAAAACTAGGCTGGCCTAACACTGATAGTGTAGGTAATGGAGCACAGAACGAGCCAGAGTAGGTACTATACTAGACACGGGAATATCTCCGACTGGTCCCAAAGTTGTTGTTCTTTGCAAATTAAACTGAGGTTGCCCAAACCCCAAAAAGAGCCTCCTGCCTGCCTTTTCGCCTCTTTTTGCCTCCTAATACATACATAGTGCACATACGTGGCATGCCGTGAGCGCAACTCGCTTACTACTCGCTTCGTATGCCTAGATTCCGTAAACTTCTTCGCTTATGTCGCTGTATAGTATCTTTGTGTGTGCCTGGTACCTGCCCGCTCTGAAGAGTGACGGGAGACGCCATTCAGACACGCAGACATATCCCCATCAAGCTTTGATCGGCCCGCTCTTCTGGAAAGGTTCTTACTCGCCCGTAATACCATACCCGTGATATCCGTTCCGTACCTGGTGCCTGGCCTGAAATTCTTCACTTGATCGGGCTGCGTTGCGTCCGTCCCTTGCTTGCTTGCTTGCTTACGCTGTGTCATCATCATCATCATCATCATGACTCCAACGCCAAGCTTGAAACGTCTGGATACCTCAAGTCGGCATTCTCCTCCAGGAACTCCATCCACCTCTTGAGAAATGCGCTACCCCTGTCGTTGTGAAGAAAAAGTCAAGTTAGTCATTGATCAAGCCTACCTGGAGGGTGTTGTAGCGTAGTACTACTTACTTCTTGACCGTCTCCGAATCACCAATAACCGTCAACGACCGCTTCGGCCGCGTCATGGCAACGTTCAGCCGTCGTTTCTCGCCCAAGAAACCGACTGCGCCTTCGTCGTTGCTGCGCACCAGGCTGAAGATGACTGCCTCCTTCTCTCTGCCTTGGAATCCATCTACACTGCCGAGTTCGATGCCGGGGAACTCGTCCTTTAGGGGCGCTAGGATGCTCAACTGTGTAATCACACAAACACCAAAGAGAAGTTGGTCAGTTGTCAATGCCGTGTAATGCGTTTTTCCATGCCGTGGCCTGGGCGTACACAACAGAACACGTTGTTTCATGCAAAGCATACGGGCTGTTGTGCCGTGGTAGGCTTCTTTCTCTCCTGGTTCCAAAAGAAAGAGAGGAGAAGACCAAGGGGGGGAAAAGAAGGGGAACAAACAGGCAGACTGGAACCAAGGCAAGGGTAACTGAACATACCTGAGCATTATACGGCGTCACGACCGCAATGTCCTCTGGTCTAACCCCCGCCTCGACCAGGCTACGCACATGCTGTTTTACCAGTGCCGCCTCCATCTCATTGCTCTTACTCTCGCCGTGAAGACTTCTCTTGATGGCCTTTTTCTTGTCTGTCGCAGATCCGTTGTTGTCCAGCTCTTCCTCGTTCTTCTCCGGGAAGTCACCGCCCTGCGTATCAATGAAAACCAGCGGCTCGGTGGTATCGTCGTTGTCTTCGACTTCGTACAGCAAGTCCTTGAGCAAGCGCTCCCTGACATGCTCAGCGGCCACGAGCTTAGACTCGTAGAGCTCGTCCGAGGGAAAACGCATGATCTTCTCGTGCATGCGGTACTGCGTGGTAAGCATCCTCTTGATGGCAGGGCCATGCAAGGCCAGCAGTCTGTCAAACAGCGTCGTTTCCAGCGTCGGTCCCCTTTCCTTGGGCTGGTCTCCTTTGGAGGCCTTGGAGTTCAACGATTTGATCGTCGGCGGCAGCTGCAGGTGGTCACCCGCCAACACCGCCTTCTTCGCCCACAGCAGGGGTACCCAACACTGCGCCTCCAGCGCTTGGCTGGCCTCGTCGATGATCACCACGTCAAACTCCTCGTTCTTCAGATGGTAGCCCCCCGCGCCGTGCAGCGTCGCTAGCACGACTTTGCTCCGGCCTACCAGGTCGCTGACGCAGCGCCGCTCCCGCTCGCGGTATTCCTTGCGCAACTCCTTCAGCTCCGTGTAAACGACTCGGCGCTCACGCCCGTTGCGCGTCTTTCGGATCGAGGCTTGCTTGGCATCCATCTCGGCGCGCACATCCTTGACGATGGCGCCAGCGTCCGAGGTCGTGGTGAGGACGTCGAGCGAGTGTGAGAGGACGGAGGGGAGAAGGCGGGCTGGGTGGCCGAGGCGGAGGATGGGTAGCTTGTGTGGCGAGAGTCGCTCGACGATGTTGTCGACGGAGATGTTGGAAGGGCCGCAGACCAGGATTCGGAGGTCACGTCGGAGAAGTTGGAGGATTAGTTCGATTAGGGTGTGAGTTTTGCCGGTCTGTTGTTGTGAGTTAGCTAGATTACGGGTAGAAGAGGGGGGAAGAGGTTGAGTGAACATACGCCGGGAGGACCATGGATGAGAGCTATCTCCCTCGAGGCCAAGGCAAACCGAATAGCATCCTTTTGAGAGTCGTTCAGTGTAGGATCAACCCACTCAATATTGCCAACCTCTGGGTCATTAATGAGGTCCGCCGGGACAGGTGAGGGTGATGACTGTCCAAAAAGGACTCTGATGAACATGGAGTGTTCCGACTCGCTCATCTTTTGAAGCTTCTCCATAGTTCCGTTCATCCTGTAATTCTCATGTCAGTTGACAATTGCTTTGTATCCTCACCAAATCCCCGTCTCCCATCCTCTTGCCCCTTTTTCACCTTCCTCTCACCCACTACCAACCTTAACCAGCCGACTCTTTTCATCCCTCATTTCACTTCACATCAGTCATCACAAACTCACCTCCGATAAGTAACATCATCAGCCAACTTAACCATCCAAACCCTTCCACTACCTCCCACCCCGCCGGCCCCAACCACATTTTCCTCCCCCTTATCCTCATCCAGCGCCACGCCCACCACCCCCCTGCCCACCCTCGTCACCACGCCCTTCGCGCCCTTCTTCTCCAACTCCCTGACCTCTCTCCTCTTCGCGCTCCCCGCCGGCTGTTCAGACACCAGCACGATATCGCCCGTCCTGATTCCATGTTCTGGTAATTCCGGTCCATCATATCCTCCTTTTGGGGGGTTTCCACTGGAAGCAATAACGGTAGCAGAATCAGGACCGAGTTCCAACACCGTCTTGCCGCCGTAGCCGGTCCGCTGGGCGTTGACGACGAGATTGGTCAGCGCCAGACCGGCGCGCTGCAGTGCGGTGGGCGTGTGCGCGCCGACGAGCTCGGAGGTCTCGGCGATTTCGGCGGCGAGCTCCGAGGAGAGGAGGGTGAGTTGGGTGGAGGCGAAGGAGGGGATGTCAACTGGTTTTGAGGGCGGCATTTTGAATGGAAGAGGAGTAATGAGGTGATGAAAGCCGGGTCCGGGGCACGGGGTGGAGGTTGGAACTTGGAAGGGTGTTCGCGGCGGAGCGGGGCCGGGAAACGGGACTGGAGTAATGACGAACGGCCGCGTTGCGGCTTCGAAGGGTCCTGCTGGGGTTTGCTTGGCGAGGTTGGTGATACCATATGCTTTGGTGCGCTTGTCTTTGAAATAGGCGAAAAGTCAATGGTTCATGATGTGGTTCGTTTGAGTTGAACCATAAAGTAATGTGAGCATTGCAGTGATTTGGTGTGTTGAGATCATCATTCCTTCCTTTGTTAAGGATTTTGGTGGAGATGCACAAAAATCGTTAGCGGATGAATCGACTATGCATATGTCGCTTTTCAATGGAAACGCACACCATCTTATCCGCCCAAAAGATCTTTTAAACTGTATTTTTGGTTCAATGAATTAATGCTTGAAACATGCCGATTTGTCCTTTCCCCCCCTACTCCTCCCCGTTCCATCGCAAAAGCATAATTCTACAATGATGATACAACCCCTGTATTTACTGAGCCGCTCCTTCAAGACTGACCAGGCTCTCCCAGAACCTGCCAATCCGTAGATCGGTGGATGATATCGTCCCTTCCGATCGGTCTAGTCCCATCGTTCATCACAATAGCCTCGCGATTCCGATGTCTAATCCGCTGCTCCTCAGCACTCGTCTCCTGCGCCCGCGAAGCCCGACCCATGTTAATGGAGAGCAGAAGGTTATACCGGTCGCCGCTTGTGTCCATGAGGTTCAAGTTATCCGCCTGCTCAGCCGCAAAGTCGTCAGCCGCCTCTTGGGTGTAGAGACCACACTTGACCAGCACGGCCCTGCCCAACTCGGTCTTGCGCACCGCATCGGCAAGCTTCCTCATCTTGTTGTCCTTGTACAGCATGTAGTTGTGGAAGTTGCGCTGTCTGTCATCCTCGGTCCTGCCCCAATTCTGCTTGGACAGCCAACGTTCGACAAACTTGGAGCGAATCAGCATCTCTGGCCCATAGCTCCCAACTAGTTGATCGAGAAAGAGGAAGCAAATCTTCTCGGTGATATCCCTTAAAGGATAATCATCCCACCCCTCATTGTCTAGTACCTCCTGCTCCGGGTCCAGGGATAGCTCAAGGCACCGGACTATGGCGGAGTATGCTTTCCAGGTGTTAAGCATAGGAAGGACTCCTTGCGGCCAGGTTAGTTAGTAGATTGGATGGGGTTTCCATGTATTCTGGGAACACTCACGGGGAACGCAGATGATTGATAGAGCCCTCAAGTTCTTGACACGCTCGTCATAATCCGGACGGGTGATGCCCCGGAGCAACGTCTCGAGGATTTTGGGGTCACTTGCAGCCCTATCACAGATGATCTTGGCAGCCGTCTCCTTGATGGCGTGGTTGTAATGGCCCAGCAAGGTGTCCAATGTCTTCTCTTCGAGTGAGTCTTCAGTCTGCTGGGTGATGTACTGCGTCTTGGGCGGATTGGGAGTGACAATGGTCTCGTCTCGCCATCTTGCTAACCAAGTGTTCATGGCGAAGATGATCAGGCTCGCCGTGACGAAGCCGAGGCCGGTGAAAACCACCCTCTCATTTCGGAGAACGGAGGATTGCCAGCCCATAGTAACGGTATGGTGAAGAAAGATGCTCCTGCATAAGCTTGACTTGCTGTTGTTTTCTAGATCACATGGCGACTTTTGAGGTTGAGAGGTCTCTAAATCCTGGACAAGAGGATGACGACGGAGAGCTTTCTTTCAGTGGAGTGAGACACGCTGTAGAGCTTCAACTTTCGGCAGCTACAGTGCAGTACATGTGCTCCCTTCTCGTCTTCAGGTTGCTGCCCCTGTCAACTGTGACCGCCAAGAATTGCTGGTGGGGCCTTTCGATAAGATAAACACCCTTCACCTCCAAAATTTCTGAGAACCGCCGCCAAAGACAATTGATTGCCGGCCTCGCGATCGAACCCACTTCGCGACGCCATCTCTCTCCCGTCTTTCTCTCTCTCAACATTCCCCTGTCAAGTCAACAACCGAGACTTCTCAGCAAACATGGCCGGGTCTCAGCTTAAGAGGCTGAAGGCCTCCCTCAAGGACCAAGGCATTATTGGTCCCCAGAAATCCAAGAAGCAAAAGCGCCAAAACGCCCAGGATGCAAAGGCTTCCACGGACAAGCGACTCCAGCGCCACGAAGCTCTCGCCAGCATCAGAGAGCAGTTCAACCCCTTCCAGTTCAAGACCAGCGCCAGAGGACCCAAGTTTGAGGTCACCACCAACAAGCCCCAGAATGACAAACTCGCCAAGGGCATCCAAGGCCGCCCCGGCCTTGCGAAGGCCACCGCTGAACAGAGGGTTCGTTAATCCATTCCCATGGTTGCTGATTTGTGCCTGCTCTGATGCTAACCGTATGTCACGAACAGCGAAAAGAAACTCTGTTGGTCGAAATGCAACGGCGCAACAAGGTCGGCGGTATTGTCGATAGACGTTTCGGCGAGGACGACCCCAACATGACGCTAGAGGACAAGATGATGGAGCGTTTCGCCCGCGAGCAGATGAAGAGCCACAAGAAGAACACCGTCTTTGACCTGGAGGGTTCCGACGACGATGCGGAGCAGGTCACCCTTACACACGCCGGCAAGACTCTCTTTGACGACGACGACATGGAGGTTGGCCGTGACGATTTCGACGAGAACATTTCCGACATGGAATCCGACGATGAGCGTTCCGCCAGAAAGAAGTTCCTCAAGCGCCTGCGTGCCGAGGAGGAGGCCGCAGAAGGTGAAGGAGAGGATGGACAACCGGAAAGGAAGAAGACCAAGAAGGAGGTTATGGAGGAGGTTATCGCAAAGTCGAAGGCCTTCAAATACGTAAGGATCCCCCCTGAGGCGTCTGCTTCCAGTCACCTGCTAATCACTTTTTTCTACAGGAACGACAAGCCGCCAAGGAGGAAGACGAAGATCTACGAGTCGAGCTCGACAAGGAATTGAGACAAGTGCAGTCCCTACTTTTCCAGATGAAGCCGAAGGAAACGAAGGAACCCAAGGGCCCTGCCACGGTGGCAGGAATCGACTTGGAACAGCTCGAGAAGGAATACAACATGCGTCTTAAGCAGGCAACGCGCGAAGCCAGGGCCGAGGTTACCGACAGGACGAAGACCGAAGAGGAGAGGGCGGAGGAAGGAGTCAAGCGTCTCAAGGAGATGGAGGAGAAGCGACTCAGGCGCATGCGGGGCGAGGTCGTCTCGGATGACGAGGAAGAGGAGGAGCCGAAGAAGGGCAAGAAGAAGGGAGACGACCAAGAGGTACAAGACGAAGCCGATGAGGACGAGTTCGGCCTCGGCAAGGGTATCAAGCTACGAATGACCGCCACCGAGATGGGTTTGGACGACGAAGACGATTTCTTGCTCGAAGACGACCTTATCGCAAGCGGCTCTGAATTGGATATGGACGAGGACGACATGTCGGATGTCGAAGGAAGCGACGAGGAGGATGCTTATGATCCTGATGAGGACGAGCTTGTGAATGGTGGTGCGGACGGCGAGTCGGAAGAGGTGGCCACAAAACTTCACGCTCAGTCAAAAGCCGGCGATGAGGACGGCATACCATACACCTTCCCATGCCCCGAGAGTCACGAGCAGCTGCTGGATATTTTGGGAAATCTTCCCGTAGCAAAACTTCCAGTGGCCGTCCAGAGGATCAGAGCTCTCTATCACCCCAAGCTGAACGAAAAGAACAAGGAGCGTCTTGGGAACTTTACCCAGGCCCTCATTGAGCATATCGCTTACCTGGGCGACAATTTCGAGCCCACCTGGTTCCCTGCCATTGAGAACTTGATCCGCCACGTTCACTCGCTCGCAAAGACCTTCTTCGCCATTGAGGTATCCAAGGCTTACAGGGCACGTCTCGAGCAGATCAAGGAGGAGCGGCCACTGGCTCTTACTGTCGGCGACCTTATGCTTCTCACAGCTATTGGTACAACATACCCTACTTCTGATCACTTCCACCAGGTGGTAACCCCTGCGATGCTTTCCATCACCCGTTACTTGGGACAAAAGATTCCCCAGACACTCGCCGACTACTCGATCGGCGCTTACCTTTCGATCCTCGCCCTTCAGTATCAATCATTCTCCAAGCGTTACGTACCAGAGTTTATCAACTTCTGCCTCAACACTCTTTGCTCGCTCGCTGCTGAGAAGCCCAAGGAGAAGCTCGGTCTGTTCCCCGTACACGAACCCGCTGCTGGTATCCGTGTCAAGGGTGCCAGCAAGGTGACCGTCAGGAAGCTCAACTGCGGTGACTGCCAGCAGCCCAAGAGCACTCGCTTCGCCAGCGAGGACTCCGCTCAGAAGGTTGCCATCATCAGCACCATCACTTCCGTTCTCAGGACCGCCTCCGAGACGTGGTGCAAGCTCCCCGCATTCTACGAGACCTTCCAGCCTGCCCAGCGCGTGCTCCAACACCTGACTACCAAATCCAACGCCGCCCAGCTCCCCGCGGCCCTCGTCAAGCAGCTCAAGGACACAACAACGAGCATCTCTCGCTTGCTCCAGCTCGCCCAGGTCTCGCGCAGGCCGCTCGAGCTGCACCACCACAAGCCGCTCGCCATCAAGACGTACGTGCCCAAGTTCGAGGACTCGTTCGATCCCAACAAGCACTACGACCCCGACCGCGAGCGCGCCGAGATGGCCAAGCTCCGCGCCGAGCACAAGAAAGAGCGCAAGGGCGCGCTCAGAGAGCTCCGCAAGGACGCGGCCTTCATGCAGCGCGAGAATCTCAAGGTCAAGAAGGCCAAGGACGAGGCGTACGAGAAGAAGTACAAGCGCTTGGTGGCGGAGATCCAGGGATCCGAAGGCCAGGCGTCGAACGAGTACGCGAGGGAGAAGGCGGCCAGGCTCAAGAAGAACAAGACGGGAAACAAGTGGTAAATGGTTACCACTTCTTGACAGACGGTTCAGGGGTAGAGGATGTTGTGATCGGGGTTGGGATTGGATTGTTGTGGTCGGCGTTGCTGTTGCTGTTGCATACAAATCATCATCATTCTTCAGTGCAAGTGCAGTATTGGGATCATGGGCTAGAGATACCATGTCTGTTATATCATCTACTAGTGGGAGTTTCAAAATTATTTCTTCGTTACCAAACTTCCATATTCCATCTACTCTGCCGTTTACTTGTGATGTTTACACAACCCAACAATGTTAACCGGGTACACATCCCGACCTCGGACGTTCAAGAGTTCAACAAACCATCGCGGCCCCGGTTGTGGCTTTCAACAGTACGCGCAGAGCCTCATCCGAAAATCAAGCAGCAAAGGATTGCAGCTTCAATGTGTGGCGGTCCCGCCGCGGGCTACAATTCAAACAAAGGCATTCTTCATCCACTTCCTCCCCTTTTGCGACATAGGTACTGTAGCGCCAATGTTGGCCCAACATTTGACACGTTGGTTACGAACAATGAACGGCAACAACACAAACAACCGCCGCACGTCACCGACCACTGGACCCCGAGAGGACGCTGAAGTCGTTGAATCGATGGAAGTACCATCTAGGTACCGGGCTTGGGTTTCCGTCATTAACAACATGTATTTAACCCGGTCTGATATCCGCAAAGGTCCAACCGTCGATCGAAACCTTTGTATATATCTAGACGCTGTACCATAGACTCCAGTGTTGGTTATATCAATGCATCAGTTCCACAGTAGTGAGTGTTAATGAGGTCACTCATTCATTCACAGTCATGCGCGACCGGCGGGCGAGTCTTTCACTTTTCACTTTTCATTTCCATAACCCAAATCTCGCTCGCTCGCGCGCGGTTCGGTCTTTTAGACCTACTTTGTCGAAGAGCACAACAATTGTTCTTTGGAATAGAACGTCAGCTGATGATGTTTCGCGCCAGTTGGTGCAGTCGTTGTGGCCGGAACTTTGTGCAAGTGTAAGTTGGGTTGGGTTTGGGTTGGTCGGTTGGTTGGTTCCGAGCAAGATCATCAAGATAAAGATCAAAATCAAGATTTCCCGTCACGTCCTTTCAGGGCCCCCGTCCCCGCGTGCCCCGATTCCATCCCCGAGCGGCCGAATGAACCTCATACACCTCAGTTGATGGAAGACAGCGGGGGGGGGGGAATTAGACGCCGAGGCGAAGTTTGTTTATCGCAATCTTGACATTAATCGATTGCCCTTTTGGAGACAGACGATGGACTGTCTGCTGACGGATATTTCCACTACGTATCGAGTGTCGACCGTCTAGAGCCGCCCGTTGTTGTTGACTTGATACCCGACTGTTGATCTAGTTGGTGTAGTTGGCTGCCTCTGGCCATTATCGCGACCATACGATCAGGTGGCAAAGGTTGAGGGAAAGGAGTGGAGGAGCGAAGGAACAATGAAGTTGATCTGACAGACTAAAACGGGGCAAGCTGACTACGGGTTGGACACAAAGAGACCGCCCATGTCCATGAGCAGGCAAACCCAAGGGCATAAGGTCAAGAGTGAGGCCCAGCGAGGCCTGAAAGAGGCCTTGAATGACTTCTTCCATCTAATCTAACCTCACCTCGCTTCCATTCCCCTGATTTCATTCCTCGCTCTTTCGCCTCAATCATCAGATGTTATTACACTTGTCCTCAGTGGCCTTGCGGGCCTCGCCGCTTACTCAAAAAGTTCGGAGACTTGACCGATGGCCGACCCGACCAACTGGTCAACCAGACCAGCATCGAGCCGCCCAGCCGGCACGGTCTCATTGCCACCCGGACGAATGGACAGCCCGTTGTTGAGGCCCGGTAGGTTGCCTCTTTCCAGTTCTTCTCCTGAATATCTTCTACTCTGGTTTCAGCTCCAGATTCACTGTACTGTGCATCTAGGAAGAAAGTTACGACACTGTGCCCTGGGCATGCGGATGTGCTTGATTTTGTGAACTGCTGCCCAAAATGGAAGGAATCACTCATTCTGTACATCCCACTTCACAAAGGCAAATTGAAGTGAACTGGATAGAAATGGAAGGAAGAGGCAATGCGAGAGTGTCCATGCAGTGTTTCCTTCTCGATCGATTCCCAGAAACTTTGAAGTACGTAGAACTGTGGAAGGAACATGGGTCCTTCCTGCTGCCGTACCCGGAACATTTCTTGGCATCCATCACTCGTCACTTTCATCACTCTCGTCACTCTCGTCACACGTCCCGTTCCACCTGCCGCTAAGCGCCGAGTTTCCCTTTCGGTTTTTCTGTCCCAGTCTATCTATTCCAGTCTATCCCAGTCTCGCTTGCCATCCACACAGATCCTGTCTGCCCGTCTTTCTCTCTACGCGCGCGAAGCGTCGATTCATCTTCACGGCGGCTAGCATTCTCACTGTTTTGTTTCCTTGTCTCGCTTCCTTGAACTGCACACCCACACACCCTGACACTCACCCCTTCAGGCACTGACAGAGTAGACTCCCCAAATGGAAGTTCCATTGTCACTTACGCTAACACGCACACACAGCCACTTTTGTTCATGTGATGAGCCTGGCCAGCCTGGACAGTTCTAGCTCTAGCTCTAGCTCCAGGTCTTCAGGGTCTGACTGATGCCTGAGCCCTGAGGGTATGAATGAACGAGACGGGAGTCAGGAGTCGCCTCGCAGTCTGCTGATCTCTTACTGAAAACCGAACGTTGTTTCATGATCCATTCGTTTGGGCGGACACTCCGAAATTGAACCTTTGTCTGTTGATGGCAAAAGAAGGTCGTCGTTATGGGCCTGGCCTGGCTGTCCCGTCATTGGGTTTAAATTCATACCTCTTGCCTCTCGCCTCACTGAAAGCTGCTTGGCTCATGCCGAGGGTCAGAGTCTAACGTTGGTGGTTAGTCTTTGGACTCACCTAGCGTCGTTGTTGATCGGGCTGCTTCGGGCTGTGACCGTGATGTCGGATGTTTATCCCAAGGCGAAATATTTGAGGTCTACTATGTAGACCCAGGTGTGAATAGCATCAAGACGTATGATCACGGTGCGTACGTCTGAGAAGGCGAGAAAGGTAGGTGATTGTAATTTTGCTTTTCTTCATTTCCACCGCCTATTACGGGTTTGCCTAACTGACTAGCTAAGGTCGTTCCCAATCAAGATCTGCTCCCTCCGAGAGCCAGCGATCCTTCTGGATCAAGATCCAGAAAGTGGTGGCAGACAGTTCCTTCCCCTCTCTCCTTGTCCCCTCATGTCTGGTTTCTGCGTTTTTTCTTGTTTTGCCGCTGAGTGAAAATGCACACCAAATGTTGCCAGATGGTCAGAATTGTGCACTACTCAAAACGGCGGTCATATCTAGTAGTAGTTGAAAAAAAAGAGAGAGGAACAATCTGGACAAATTTGAAAAGAAGAGAAAGGTATCGAAGAGGTTCATAAATCGTCGTAAAATCGTGAGAAGTAAAACCAAGATACCCCAGTTCCTTCCTAGAGTTTCCACCACCGGATCAGGTGCTATGTTTTGGATGCCATAGACTGGTCTGACCGACCGTACACAACCTGTATCTACCATGTTCACCCCTTTTTACACGTCTCTTCCCTTCCCAATCCTACCAAAAGAAGGAAAAAGCCACAATAAAAACACACGCAGAGGATATAAAACGCCGTTAAATGTTGCTTGAGAAAACAAAAAAGTGGAAATGTAAACCAAAAAAAAGACATTTAACGGCTCAAAGTGGTATCTCAAGGTATCCCAATCATTCTTTTCCAAGATATCAGTAGAAGAAGAAGAGAAAGAAGCGAAGGTGTGAGGTGGGAGTTTTGTGGTAAAAAGGATGTAAACACCCTGGAAAGAACGAAAGGCGGGTATAACTGTGAAAAAGAAAAGACACAAAAAGGAAAGAAATCGTATCAAATCATGCTGCCGTTGACGACAACCTCGGCACCTTCACCCTTCTGCTTGAGCGCCTTAGCCAGCATCAACTCCCGCATCCAGTCAATGCGCTCATCTCTGCTCTTGACAGCAAAGTGGTGCATCTTTCCGGTGCCGTTAACGGCGCCTTGGATAGCGTTGCCGTTAGCAGCAGCAGCTGACGCCGCCGAAGGACCAGGGATGCTGTTCTCCCGCTTGCGCAGCTGCCCCTTTAGGGCAGCCTTGCCGTCCTGGGGAATCAGCTGGAAGCTAAAGGCGGCGATATCATTCTTGGAGTGGGCATCGCCGGAGCCGCGGCGGATGTGCATGGCCTTGAAGGCGGCGTTGAGCTTGGAGGTGTTGGCATTGCTGCTGCAGGCGATAGCATAATCGTCAATGTCAATGTACTCGAGCGTCTTGTTGTTGGCCGTGGCCGCGTCCTTGTGCATGGTCAAGCGGGTGCCACGGAGCTTGAAGTAGTGCTCGTGCCACTCATGACGGAGCATCTTGGTCTTGCGCTTCTTCATGAGGCCTTGGTAGGAGACGGCTTCGCCGTTCGTCATATCTTCCGTGGGCTGCGTGCTTGTGGGAGATAGGCGGCTTCCGCTATTGGAACTGTTGCTGATTCTATGGCTCTCGGTAGGGCTGGTACCGGCGCTCTTGCTTGGGGCAATGACTGCCGAGGAGCCAGGCATGGGAGCGATGGCACGCTCAAAGGTGGTGCGGTTGGTCTGGCTCCAAGGGTATTGCACACGGGGAGGGGGCTGCAGAGGGCGCTGTGTCTGAGTGGTGGCTCTCTGAGAGAAAGACTTGTTCTGCGGTTGCACGGCAGTGAGGGGTGTGACGATGTTGTTCTCATCCAGCGCAGGCATGACAGGGAACGAGGGCCGGCGGATAGTGGCGCGAGACATAGACCGCTGAGGAGCAGGGTTATGGCGGTAGTTCATGTCAGGCGGAACTGACTGAGAAACATCTCGAGAAATGATGGGGATGGAGGTCATGGTGACCGGAACATCCATCTCGGAGAAAGGGGTACCGAAGCGGTACACACCAACCGGGGTCGCTTCTTCGGAAGAAGCAGAGTGATCGCTCATCTCACGATACGAAGGGATTACCTGCGACTGACGACGAGCAGACTGCTGTGCACGAGCTGATACAGGTCCAGCTACAGCGCCACCCTCATTAGGGATGGCCAGCTTAGGAAGAGCACGCAACCTCGCATGGGGGCTTTGGGCTTGCTGTTGAGGGTACAGCTCGAACGGTGGTGTCGGAGGCACCTCGCTTGAGCCAACCGCATGGTGGTTCTGGAAGTCAAGGAACTGACGAACGTTGTCTTGGGGGTCCCGCGATATGACATTGCGCAGGGTGGCTTCCTGGAGATACTGGAGGGTTGGTTGATCTCCAGGTCCCATAACGTCTGATGATGCCACCACCGACGGGATGGCGTCCGAGACAGGACGAAAGGGGTCGATAGCCTCAGCCGTCTGCGGGTTTCCGGGATTACCCGCAACCATAATGAAACCGCCTTCATCAATGTTGACAAATGGGTGGTCCTTCTTGAACGCCTCAATCATCTTCTGGTTCCGCTTCCACTTGGCGCAGTTCTCGCCCTTGGAGCAACTGTGAGGCTTGGGCATGAGCTGCTCAATGCCAACAATGGAGACTGACTCAAGAGGAGAGATCACGTCATTGATCTTTGGCCTCACTTTGCTCGCCTTCCTCTTGGGCTTGTTTACGCTTTCGTTCCTCCGCAGCTCTCTCTCCACCTTGCGGTCCGGCTCATCCTCAATCGGGGTTTCGGGCTGGGGTTCCGGCTTCTGGATGTTCCTCATGGAGTGGATTTCGTTCCAAACTGTTGTCCGCATGCCAAAGGATGTGATTCCAAGCTCTTTCAGATCCTCAAACTTTAGTGTGATCAAGATGGATCCTGTGATATCGTTCTCCACAAATCTTTCGCAGGTAGTAAGCTCAACGCCGGCGTTGAACATCCATTGGGCAACCATCTCAGGAGTCCATTCAGGAAGGGTTCGTGTGTCGAGTTCGACATCGGTGAATCGGAAGGGCCCGGAGTCGCGCTTGCTCCTAGATGGAAGGGTCGTAAGATGGACGGTATGTTGCAGAAAGTGGTCATGTTCTTGGGCTTTCCGTTCCGTAACTGGCGATAGAGTCAAGGCGTTTTGATATTCGATGGAATGCAGTGACACGGAGCTGCGAAAAAGATGAGGCCCTCTGGGGCCTTCCACTTGCTTCATCTCCTCATATGGGAACGGGAACCCTCCTCTTTGGGGCACTGATCTTGGTGTTTGGACCTCATCATATGAAGACATGGTTGTGAAGCTTGGTTGACCGCCCGACTTTGACTTTTGCCTTTGTTAGCGGCCCGTATCACGGACTTGGAGATACTAGGTGCGAGCGACTTACTGAACCAATGCTGTTGCGAGGCGAGACTTCGTCATCATGAGCCAGATCCTCCATATCGCTGTAGATATCGTCCTCCTCCATTTCCCAGTCGGACTCCATGAATTCGGTGTATACTGAGTTTGGCCTATCCTTGACATTGTTGGTGGAGAAGAAGCTCTCAACCCGAGAGCCGGTCTTTTGGCGCATTTCGTTGTGGCGGTCATGCTCCCGCAAATGGTGGTGTAGGTTGTCCTGCAGCTTATGGTGAGCACTCGGCATCGCTGATTTCAAGGACATGTTGATATTGCTTACCATGTTGGCAGTCATGGTGGTTGAGATGTCTCCTATGGGTCTCGGGGTGACACAGGCGAGGGGTATGTATCAATGGCGGCCTGAAGCCACTTTTTCCGTTGAGTTTTTGCCGCTGCCGGCAGTGCCGATCTTTGTATCCTCGATATCGCTACTCTGCGCTGAAGGATGCGCTGAACCGGGGAGATTTAAGATGGATTGAACATGTGACTTTTTGTGGTATAACCCGCGTGGTCACAGTGAAAGAAGCCGAACCAGGAGGAAGGTCGACTGTGAGACGTTGACGGACAGCGGCAGAGAGTTATGTAGGGCGAATCGATGGTCAACCCACGATGTCGGCAAGCGCTTCAAGCTGTGGAGGAGGGTAACGAGGTAACCTCAGCGGTGCGGTGCAGGTATAGTACCTATGTAAGCCACGGGCCAGAAGACACTGGTCTCCAATCGATGTCTGGGCGTAAAGAAAAGGCGAACTGGGGGGTGCCCCTGTTGGGATAGGTGAAAAGCGAGACGGGATGGGATGTGATATGGGATGGATTGCAGCAACAGAACCAGATCGGTTCATGGATGGATTTGATGTTGAGAACAGGGCCAGTCCAGTGACAGTGGCAGCAGTCACCGGTGACAGGCACAGTGCAGCAGGTATACTACCGTCCAGAGTTTGAATCTTTTCCGGACCGTAGCACAGCAAGGAAGAACAGAGAGGAGAGAAAGAGAAAGAGAAAGAAAAGACTCGTCTCTCGGTCTCACTCTCGCCGTTGCTCGGCGAGAAGGGTGTGGTCTCCCGCTACGGGGTATAGCCCCCCCAGGCCATAAGCCTGATGGACATGGTTCAAGGGTATAAGGTACCGTCAGTAGCGCATGTCGAGCCCGGATGGTGTCCTCCATGGCCTGTCCTCCATCATGGCATGTCCTCCATTCACGGCCTCGATGGTGTGCATTCGGATGCCTGTCCAGTGATGCAGAGTGGCTTTTGGGCAGGACGAGCTCTGAGGATAAAATTAGCAGGGTCTAGTGTGGTATAGGTGTGAAATGCGTGTCAAGCCAGCATGGAGCACGCCAGAAGGGTGTCGACGGGCGGTCGGCGGGCAGTGGACGGGGTGCCATGAGGTGCTGGAGATGGGATGTGGACGTGGTGGTTGGCCTGGGCTTCACCTTGTTGGTTGGTTCAGTTGTTTCTCTCGTGAAAAGGCGGAATAGCAAAGTGGAAGGTCCCGTCGAGTTGTGCGAAGGAAGTGGAACTGCAGAGTCACGAAGAGTGACAAGACTTGGAAAGCGGGGCAACCGCGACGGTCTAACACGCGATTGGCTCAAAATTCTGTCGTGCAAGCACAGTAAAAGGGCACTTCTGGCTGCTGATTGGTCCTTGGGGGCGAAAATGCCCAGAATAGTCAATGCTAAGCGCCGAATGTGCCCTTTTGCGCTATTCCTTTTCAGACAGGTCTCCTGTCTTTTTTGTCTTCAGAATCCTCGGAACCCTCAGAATCGATACTTGTTCTTTTCAACATACGAAGAACCCTGAGCCAACCCTGGACCTAACCCTGGGCGCAAGTGGGCCGTGCCGATCTGCTGTCTGGTCCACCAGCCCACCTTCAACGTCCTGTCTCCGCCATCCACTCATCACCTCGATTTCAATGTCTCCGCAGCTCCAGAAGCGGAGTTCGACTAGACTTTCAGTGCCCCGTTTCTCTCCGAGTCGCCCTGGTTTTGTTTTTCAACTGCCAGGCATTCTGTCCCGTCTACAAGGGAACTAACTGACTGTCCAAAACAGCAAACCTTCTCAATCCTCCCGGCAGCTATGCGCATGACAATAGTTGCAACTATTTACTGCGCAAGTCTCGTATGAATGTTCCTGCAGCATGTGTCCTGTACCTGTGTGCTCAGTTACTGTGCTATGCTGCGAGTGCGGTTGGTAATGATAACGCGCCCGCATCGTCTTGACGTCCACGAATCGAGAGGGGCCGGGTTCATCAGTTCATCAGTTCATCAGTTCATGGCATTCCGTTCAATGCCCAATCGCAGTCAAAAGCCGCCTTCAAAGTTGACGATGGCGGGACGGACTTCTCTTTGCCGAACACGACGAGGGTTTCCAAATGATACATCTCTTATCTTCCACATAAGGCAAGGTACCGTCATATTCCTCTCGAATTGCCAACTCTGATAGGGCTTATCAGGCCCGTGGGGTTTGAAGTGGACGAGGACGCGATCAAAGTGTGCTCCCGTTGATACCTTGTGGGGTTTTGGTTTTGGGTTTGATTTGATTTCATCTTCTCTCCTCTCTCGCATCGCATTTCCCTTTCCTCGCGGATCGATTGGCGACATCACTCCGATTCGGGCCTGTGTGAAATTGCCCTTTCGCGATAACGGTGGACACTTTGTTGAACACTCTTTGACGGTTAGGTTATTAGGCACAGCGATCAGCAATCCTGAAGCAGCGGCCCTCCCGTGCGTGCCGTTGCTCCATCGGTGTCCATATCCTTCACTAACAGAAAAATTGCAGATTGGCCATCATGGGACGGACCGGCCCCCGGGCTGAAGGTGATGAGGGGATCTCCATCTCCAGAGTCAGAATGTCAGATCCCTCGGTCATTGCGCTTCAAGGATTTTCTGGCCATCAGCTAGCCGGCCTGGTCCCCTGTCGAACACCGTCTCATCGCTGACAGTGCAATTCCGGGTAAGAGATCCTCTTCAGCAAACCAGGGCCAGGGCAGTGTGGGGACGGCGCACTTCAGCTACTCCACAGAAACGGTTCGCCTGCCTTTTCCCTCGTCGCCGGCAAGCATCAGCTCACAGACGGCGCTTGTCCCCATCAGGACAATTTGCCCCGATACTCTGGCATGCTCTGGCCTGTTCCTGCATTCAACGCTTTTCGCTCTCACCCAATGGCCTGGTGAAGCAACCCAAGAAGGATGACACGCAGGGCATAGAGCAAAGAACACATGACATGTGCAAGAGTGGACAAACCAAACTCGACAATTGAAACGAGAAACCCGAGTTTTAGATTCCCGTTGACTGACAGCGAACAGCTTGACCAGATTGGTAATAACATCGGCTCACGGCCCAAGACCTCGAAAAGTCAAAAACAGCAAGACTCAACAACGATCTCGTTCGGGACCGGCCATGTTCTCCATGTTCCACCGAGGTGGCGACAGGCATGTTGCGGTGTGCTATAATCCCGTCGCCTGCGTGAAAAAGAGTCATGCCTCAACGCGATCCCAACTCTCCTCATGCCATTGCCCGTCGCCAAGCGTGTCGCAACCCGATAGACATCTCGTGGAAGCCCAAGGCCGCAAAGCCGCTACCCATCCCCGCTGAATCCAGGGCGATAGACAAGGCGAAAGTCATGTGCTTCGGTTTGCGGCTTCTCAGATCCTGCTTTGTGCTTAACACCAAAGGTCAGGGAAGAGGAGGTCCGATATCGACGCGAGGTGGTAAAGCTTGCATGCCGGCATATCATAGGCGGTAGGTTCACCGAGCCTCAAGGTCAGCCGATCCGAAGGGCATCAACCACAGACGCCAACCATTTCTGCCTACCAAGTTTTTTGCACTTTTGGCACCGCCGAGATGTCAAAAACGTTTTGCTGCCCAATATCAGAGAAATCTCGGTTCTTGTTTTGTAGATCACTGAACACCAGGGTCCTCATCCTGTCGTCCACGGAGCATGAAGCTAGCTAGCTGCTAGCTGCTACAATGCATTGTTGACTCAACACACAGGGCAGGGTACGGCAGAGTTAGCAGAGTCCAGGGAAGCCCTGAACTGTCACAGCTCTCCCTCTCTCTCTCCAGCTCTGATCCTAGCTCCGTCCGTCAATCTTCTGCCGTAGCACGGGCAAGCTTCAACCCCGCCTCTCGCAAGTTCCCTCCCGAGGTGAATCCCGCGCGCCGCGCAACTGCCAGGGGACCTGGCCAGGGCACCAACAGCCTCACATCTCATGCCCTTGCCCGAGACCTCTTGACCTCGGAAGGGTGACCGGCGTCGACGATGGGTGAAAGGGGAAATCTTGACCGCTATTGCTATTTCCATGGGAACCAATTTTTCTCCTCACCAAGACACACAAAGACAAGGAAGATGAGGAGGCGAAAAAACCGCAAAAATTCGACATGGTGGAGAGGCATCACAGTAAGATCAGGCTACCCTAACCTGTACCTTGACCAGGTGTGGGACCCAAACAGAAGCCAATAGGTATTGCAATGCTTGCTTGCTACGAGAACGCTCTGTCTCTCTCTCTCTCTCTTTCTCTTGGGTACAACAGGCGGCATAAGCATGTTCCCGTGTCTCTCACATGCCTACCTTACAACAAGCTACAACATGGACAGTACAAGCTATACGTTGTGGATTGCGAGTTCGACAAAAAGACCTTTGCTCGTAGTCTTCTGCTTCATCACCATCAGGCCGTGAAGGAAAAAAAGCCCGATGACGCCGATGATATCCTCACTGCCCAGCCCAATACGGAATTCTTGAAAAGGCACCCGCACACGGGCAAATGGAATCCAATGCGGTGCACCCTGGCCGCTGACTTTAGTTCACAAAAAGCACTGTAACTGTGGCTACCCACCCACTAAAAAAGGTGGTCGCTCGGCGGGCGGCCTAGTACACAGCATACTAAGCGTCCACGTTGTGTACGTATATACAGCAGCAAGGCCCTGCAGGCAGCGTAGGAGACGGAAGACCCAAAGCCTGCATCGTGACGCATTTCATGGACCACGCACGCTGGGTAACTCAAACTTTTTTTTCCTCTTCTCTCTTCACGGCCTTTGACTGTTTACGACTTCTGATCTTCTCTTTTTGAAGCAGATATAGAGGCTGTGCAACGGAGAACAACGGCTGCGAGGAACAGGGAAGGCAAAACACACACCGACTCTTTGCTACTTCCTCCATTGCTCTTTCCAGTCCGTGGGATTGATGGGTTTCGGGATGATGGGTGTTAAATTGTTTCCTTCCTTTAATTTTGTACTGTACGCGGATAGGGTCGTTTTTGTGTGTGGTAAAGTAAATTCAGAAAAGAAAAAAAAGAGTCAAGAGCTAGCAAGCATCCCATCTCTTCGGTCCGGATATCGGCGAAGTCAAAAGAATAGACGAAAAAGAGAAAAACAGCAGCAAAACAGTTGGGATGAACATGTGGCTTCCGTCTCGGCCTCTTCCATCCCAGATTGTCTTGTCTCGTCTCATCGGCACCGACGACTCACGCTCGGACACATTCGAGAACTACCAACCTCACAATTCACGCCGACGGCGAAATGTCTCAATGCCTTGACTGACAACTCAACCGTTCCCAAGACACACAGCAACTGCAAGCCACACACAACCTTCTCAACAGTGTCTCGGAAAGGAACATTAACCACCAGATGTCTTTCTTTCTTCCTCAGCCAAACTTCCATGTCGTGCGAATCGGAATTGACCTATCAGGCTCCAGAAGCCTTGATGAAAGAGTAGTGACGAGGTGTGTAACACAGGATATAAAACCATGCGCATTGTTGTTGCCAGCAACGGGCAGATGCGGGTTAGAGAACAAGGACATGGATATGGATGGAAGCTGTAGGTAGGTAAATATCCGTGCTACTCAGATTCTTTTTTCGAATTGGGTTATGCTGGGTTGGACCTTGTCTGCTTGCTTGCGATTCAACAGTCAATCTTCGAAGACGCAATCCTTTCAAAGGGGTAGAGGTGTCGTGGGTGTGGTGTTTCGTGAAACGAAAGACCCAAACTGACCACTTGGACGCTGGCATTTGGTTTCTAGCATCTGCTGAGTGTGTGTCCTATAGAGTGCAGATTGAGCGCAGACGCAGAGACGGCAACGGGCAGGTTGCAGCATGCAGTACTGCGGCGTTGCCATGCCGTGACAATCTGATAATGAAAAAAGAGATATTCTAGAGCTTCCATATGCTGAGACCAATCAGTCCATAGAAGGAGTCTTTGTCTTGGGGTCATCAATTACCCCACGTTGTGATTAATTTTTCGCGCTTTTTCTTATCATCGTTAACTTTCTTTGGGATATGAGACAAAATCGCAATCCATCATCCATCAAACTCTTCTAAAAAGGAAAGGAAAACATTTTAAACCATTGGTGTGAGAAAAACGGGTATGTATATATGTTTCCATCCACGGCACACAGTGGAAGAAAAGAATCTCTCAAAAGAATTTAGTGATTTGCTTGCTTGTAGTATGCAATAATGCTCTCGTATCTATAGGAGATAAAGAGAACTACATATTATTAAATCTGCAAATAACGATATTATATGTTCTCAAGCTCTTGATTATTATTCTTTAATTATTGTTAATTGAAGAAAACTGGATTTTACGTACTAAAATTGCTGATGGGAGGTAAAAATCGTTAGAAAATAACGTATAGGTATTAATTAATTAATTTCTATAGCGTTTTAAATGTAAAATTGTTCTCAAAGTACGAATTTAGGGTTTATTTCTTTTTTTTCGTTCCTAGATTTCAATTAATCCTAGAATAATAGCTTCTGTCATCTTCTAAGCATCGCCAAATACACTAAATCTATATACACTTGCTATTCTTTATATTAGATAATAATAGTAATATGACAGGCTAGGGTGCATATGCCCAGACGGCCAAGCTTACAAAAGATAGGACGATGTTGTCACAGGTTGACATTGGCTATATAGTGTGCATTCCGAGTTCTGCCTTGCAAGCAGAACATCGTCCTATCTTTTGTAGGTTTGGCCGTCCGGGTATATGCACCCCAGCCTGTCACAGATGTTCTGCTTGCAAGGCAGAACTCGGAATGCACACTATATAGCCAATGTCAACCTGTGACACTACCTCCCCTTAAAGCGAAGTTATCTTTCGATAATCTTCAAGATAAGGCCCCGGCCCCGGCCCCATTTCCGAGGGCGACAATGTCGCGGAGGATTTATCGCAATGCGACAGCTTATATAGCACTACCTGAAAATGCAACTTCCCGCTAAGTTGGACATTTTCCAATGGGCCGATACGTGGCATTTCGGTACTCTTCGATTTGCATACATGGTCCTCAATTGTCATTGCATTCTTAGGAGCTGTGCTCGACTAAGTGCCGACAAGAGTATTCCAAAATCGCCCTCGAAATTGCCACGGTCGGGAATCGAACCCACCGTTTAAGCAGAACATACTATGACAGGCTAGGGTGCATATGCCCAGACGGCCAAACCTACAAAAGATAGGATGATGTTCTGCTTGCAAGGCAGAACTCGGAATGCACACTATATAGCTAATGTCAACCTGTGACATTAACAGTTGAACTAATATAGAAATTTTATAAAAATTAAGGCTATTATTTATACTTTTTCAGTATTCTTCTATATAATAAGAAGGTTAGCGATAAACTTTTTATTTTTATCAAATAGGCGAAGGTTTTTAGTATTGTCCACAATTTTAAGATTGAGTTTATAGGTACTAATTGTACTAATATAAAGGAGTATTGTAGTTTTATCCTTTTTCTTTTTTAATTCTACATGCGATTTAGTAATTAGTGTAAGGTCGGGAATTATTAATTAAAAGAGAGTAGTTTCGTTAGTATTATGCATATACTCTAGGTTATATTTTGTAACTAATTTTTTAATAGTTTTAATATGATTTTAAGAAGTAATAATATTAGCTAATAAGGTAGAAATGTAGTGGATTGATAGACTTGTTATAGGCAGTAAAGAGGAATAAGTTTTGTAAATTGCGCTAGAGAGTATTGGTTTCTAGAAGATGAAACGTGCTAGCCGTTAAGGAGATGACACTCTTGTTAAGAGGTATTATGAGCTGGCGAGGCTTGTTAGGGGTGCTAAGGTGGATATTAGGCAGCTGCTGACAAGGTTATAGAGAGGGTAAAAATAACAATTTGTGTGGATTATTAATTATAGATTTAATTTAAATTGTAAAGTGTAAGTCGATTGTCATTCTTATATATTTTTATACCGTTACCCTAGTTATGACCGTTATGGTTAGATTATTGTTATATCTTATATTGTTCTTTTCAGGTTTAATAGTATATGGGTAGGATATGCCGCCCGGAATGACCCGACTCATATGGACATATCTACAAGCTCTGTCTTGCACACTCGCCCGCCCAGTCTGCAATGGTGAAGATATAGGAATTGACTTTCATTTATGTGAAATGTGAAGGTGCAAAGCTCAAGTCGATATGCATCCGCATATTGAGGGTTCTGAGTTTGTGTGAAATGGGATATGGTGATACTGCATCGAGATTGGATGTCGTGACAGTGGTTGATGTAGGTCTGCTAACAAGCACCTACGTTACGGGGGATCATAATTCATATCTCAACAATCTCAGACTGCCTGTCTGCCTGCGTGCCTGCCTGAGTGTCTTCGCACAGCATCTTCACATCGCATTGAGATTAAACCAGTGATGGTTTTGAAGAGATAGTACATCAGATATTTGTTAATGTTCCTGCGTCGAGATTGGGATTAATTTACATTGCACCGTGCACTGCAGCAAGTGAGCTGGTGTGTACGTGTGTGTGTGTGTGGAAAAGGGGGCGATTTTTCGTGCGCAAGAAATCAAGTGGTTGTTCTGATAGGTTCTCTTTGTCGAGATCTGGAAAGTTGGTTGACGAAAGACGACCCCCATCCAATGCAGTATCACTCACATTATTGTTCACATTGTTCAACCGAACATGGAGGGGCGGCGGGAGACCCATCTCACTGCTTATGTGCTTCATGTGTGGTGGTGGTTGGGAATGGTTGATGATGGTTATTGAAATTTCTTGGGGGTTCCAGTTGTCGACGCGGGTTGGTTTGGTTGTGTGCAAGTCATCACACAAGCATAAGGTATTGTAGAGATACACGGCACAAAGGGATCTGTTAGATCTCAGATTTGGTGTTGGTGTAAGATACTCCCTACCTTGCTTCAACTGCTACTGGTAAACAAGATGCTTTAAGCGATGGGATTGATATCGCGATTTAGTTGATTCCAGAGTTTTTGATGGCTTAGAAGAGATGCCTTAAGTTTGTTTGAGTCCGGTAAGTAATTCACATCTCCTCGATAGATGTGTGGAGCTCCATCACCGTACCATCAAGGTTACCTATTTTTTAACTGATGCTCCTACTCCTGTGCTGGTGCAACCCCGGGTGTGCTTCCCGTTCAAAGTTGCTCGTGTCGCTCATGTGGCATCTTTCTTTTGTCTGGTAAGATAATCGTTAGTAACAAGCAAAATAGCTTCCGGCTCCGCGGCGCGGGTGCAATGTTTCTCCTCGGTGTATGTGCACACTTGTGTCTGCGTTAAAAACTCATCTTGTATTCTCGTGGTCTTTTCGGCTCTGGAAGCCTGTGAGCCTGTGTGAATGTCCAACCGATCCCACCCACCCGAAGAACCTCAGATATCAGTTTCCCTTCTACCCCACCAATCACTTTCCGAGGAAGCATTGGTGTGAGTCTTCGATTTCACATGACATTCACGCTATGCGGCCGTCTTCAAGTGAAAAGGCCGCAGAGAATGGAGGAGACCGAGAAGCAGAAGAAAGAGGGGCGATTTTGAGTTTTCGGCGTCTGTAAGGCACAGTTATCCAGTCCGTTGTGGAAAAGCGTGGTGGATAGTGGTTGCAACTGGGCTCCTCCATGAACGCAACTGCAACCTTCTTTTTCGCAGTTGTAACGCAGCACCCACAAAGAATTTGACTTCTCAAAAAGAGGACTTCCCTTCTGCAACCGCAAAAGCGGCCACCCTGTTCGCAGATTTGTCGGAAGCCACCAGAAAACCTGGAGAGCTTTTGGTCCGGATTCTGGGAGCTGGGACTGTAAGTGGCCGACTTCCTTTGTGATTGTGTAACACCGCGGGAAGTGGCATCGCGAAGAAAAAAGAGATACGAATCCTTGTTCGGAGACTGATGAGTCCGTGGCCTGTTGTGCGGTAGATTTTAGCAAAAAGAAGCGAGGGTTGTTCCCTCTCTCCGGCAATCCTCGTAGGATTCTTTTTACCCTGCAGATTGAGGTTAGTTCGCGTGTCTGAGGTAGTATTGGCTTGCTGATTTAATGTGATATTGTGTGGATCGCATATGTTGTTCGACTTCAGCTTTCAGATACACTCCTTTGTATGCAAATTACGCCATTGGAAATCGGGCATCGCAAACAAAAGTGTTGCCTTGGTTTGCAATCACATTTGAGAAACCCGTATTGCTCACATCCAGGCTCTGTTGCTGAAGAGAGCCCTTGCAAATATGTGGTTGATGATACCGTGTCTCCGCAATCATCGATCTTTCATGTCACAGTCACATTTCGAAATTGGAGTGACAGATTTTCGCGTTGCATTGAATCATCTCGCTCCTCGGTTTGCGGACACTGGGCTGGGTTCAAAATGGTCCATTCACTGACGAGACTGAATGCTGAGCTCCTCTTCGGCTTGCCTGGCTTGGTAGGTTGATAGGTTGACCAGGGCCCCAGATAGTTGATGATATGATGGCCGGGGAGGGGCAAAAGGTGTGGAAGAAAAGAGGGGTAGAAGAGACGAAGTGAAAAGTTGGCTATGAAAGATTCCTAGAGAGGTGGTTGGTCAATAACTGATCTTGCATCCCAAAAGGGAAAGAGATTAAAACAACATACAGTACAGCTTGTCCAACCCATCTTGTTGTTCCAACCTCGTGTTGACCACCCTTCGAAGAAAACCGTTAGGTCTTAGCGTAGGCCAGTTGTCCTGCGATGTCTTTGATTTTATGACCCCGTATCACCGAGCTTTTCGAGGCCGTTGGAATAATTGCTTTTTGCAGCTTCGATATCTCGCTTGCAAGCGGAGAGGGATCCATGCCATCAACGGATATCGGACTCGCTTTCGATGAACTTGTGTACGGTCATCGCTGCCAGCATTTTTTTCATGAGGATCTTCACGCTGACAGGGGTCACAGTGAGGGTTTGCGGGATGAGGTTCACTTCCCGTGGTTTGTGAGTCCGTTTCAGGAAAAGTCCCCTCACGTGTTTTGATCACAACTTTCAGATCGTTACATTCTCCTCTGATTGGCTCTTTTCAAGAGTTT
This sequence comes from Sordaria macrospora, assembly GCF_033870435.1. NCBI lineage: Eukaryota > Fungi > Ascomycota > Sordariomycetes > Sordariales > Sordariaceae > Sordaria > Sordaria macrospora. The sequence goes on along the minus strand of NC_089371.1, from coordinate 7,544,136 downwards.
TTATTCCCGTTGTGAAAGGGAATTCCCGTAAGCTTAACTGTAGTGTGAGACTGCTGGCGGAGACATCGGAGCCGTATAACGACGCAATTGAAGATCGATCGGTGACTGGCTCTTGGCGTAACCACTGCTCATTCACGGTGAGTCTGATCATTGTCCCCATGATTGCAATGCTCACCGTGATGATTAGTCGTTCTGACATTTGGCGAGGCCATTATCGATTCGTGGCAAAGTGTGATGCCGGAGATTTGGGCTCCTTCGCGTACTTTGTACGCCACATGTGTACCGACTGGACTGGGTACGGCTCTCGCGGTGAATCTGAAAAACACCACAAGATAGCCCCTTGTCCGCCTCCGCGAGCTACACCGTACTAACGAACGGTCCTTTCCGCTGATGAGCGCGGCCAGAATCTGGCACTAACCCCGCAAGGACGAAGGTGAGCGAAATGAAGATGTGCTATCACACCGTGACCTTGCCGTTTAGGACATGTTCTCCGTGCGCCTCTCTCAAGCCCGGAACGTCGCTCAGCTTCAGACGAACGTCATATCTCAGAATGAATGCCGTGGTGCCGTAGTTACCGAGACAATGCCCCTTGCTGTGATATGCGAGGAGTAAACAAACATTCAACAACGTCGAAGTGAGATGTCCTTGCAACTGAATCGTTTATGATCGTCGATAATGCTTCAAGGATGGAAGCTCGAAATGCGCCGCACAGATCGCACCTAAAAGTCTTGGTGCGTGCAAATCTCTTGTGGGGGATGTCAGCACAAATCCCATGTAAGGTCGACAGTCGTGATCGCTCGGTGACCTCGGACATGTCAGCCCCGATGTGATGGCGGAAGCGAATGTGAGGCCCAGCTTGATGAACGTGTTAAGTGCAGATGAGCGGGCTAATTGTCTTGATCGGCGAAATTCCCAAATGGGAGAACTTGTGGTGCGGAGAAAAGAAACAGGTGCTATGGAGTGTAGACAAGGGTAAAAATAGCAAAAGGACTAAATACTTGCATGCAGCAGCTAAGAAGGGCGGGGACGATGACGGAGTCGGAAGTACCACTTGGGGATGTCTTGCAGATTATGCCCAAAATTAGCCCACAACTGCAATGAGGGAAAATTCCATCACACGTGTGGGACTGCTGTGGGACTGCGGCGGAAGATCCTGCTCGTCCTGTCAGCAATAAACGGGTTAATCTGTCCAAAAGGGGAAGCTGAGCGGTTAATTAACCCACCGACTGATGGTCGCGAGCCACGCCGTGAGCCGTTCATGATGCCATGACCAGCCGTCGAGAGCTACTGAGGCATTCCTGGAATCAAGGTCATGTTCAAGGTGAATAGAATCACGTGTCCGACGGTGTTCTGACCGAACTCCTGGGCTTGACACCAAAGTGCACGCTATCGGCGTTGGGCAGACTCAACAAAGATAGGTCGGGCTTCTCGCAGTCATCGTCGTCAGTGTCGGCGTCGTCGTCCTCCGTCCTCATTGCGATTGACTCGTTCGACAAGCAAGCAGGGCTGGTTCGAGAGATGGAGACAACAAGGTCATGCCACAGTAAAAAAGCAAGGAGGTTTTTGATGCCAAGGAAAAGAAGCGAGCAAAAGTCTAGCAAATCCTTTTGAGTGAGGCCGATAGAGTCGAGTCGACGACAAGGTCTGGGATGGCAAAATGCAAGGGCTCAGGTACGTACTTCGGAGAACAAAATGCAGACCCCGCGACGGCAAGAACAGTCCACTATCCCCACTACTCCACCACCCCTACCGACCCCATCACTGCACCCCACTCGAGCTTGCCCTTGCGTATCACAGAGATGATTGGAGGAAGCTTCGATTAATGCCTGCCAAATCTATGCTCAATACCCAGTCGATCTCGTTGAGCGGGCCAATCTCAGCTGGATGCCGCCTCGCGGGCCGCAGCCATTCTGCACTAGCCAAAAGTCGTCACACTGATGGTCCAAATCATGGACGAATCACAATCGTTATCGGCTCTCTTGCAGATTTTTCTCACTTGTATCATTCAACAGACTCTTCGGACTGGCAACCACCACCGAGAGCACCTCCTGTCTCTGACCGGCCAGGTCTCTCGGTCGCTGCCTCGCTACCCGTCTACCTGTGGCGGCCGCTCTCAACAGCAAAGCAGCCAAGTGTCGCGGTAACACCCGACAGCAAGCAGGTACATTCAGGGTGCTTTCTCAAGGTGGTCAATGCTCCTGCTCTCTTGGGGTGCAGTGGATGTTTGCCTTGCAGCGAGGTTCAACATTATGTCTGGACCCGGCCGGCCACACCACGCCAAGTTCTTGAACTGAATGGAGAGCGAGGCGGCCAATCTGAAGGCTATTCTTTGACAGACCCTGATGATTTGCGGGCTTCTTCAGATTTGACATTTCAACACACCAACGACAGGCTCGCCAGAAAATGCCCATTCGGAGGCTCCTCCTGATTCCTGAAAGCCCGATCTCGCCCCTAATGTCAAACAGTGTCCAAGTGATCTCTCGGCAGGCCGGCGACGACGGCACGATAGGTGGACGATAGGTGGTGATACGGGCCTCACCATGCCCTAACACCCAAGCAGTCCTAGCCCCAGAGATGGATCCTCGAGGCCCAAGACCCAAGACCTCCCACAACCCGAAAGCCGACGCTCCTCCACCGAGGTTGTGAGGATAGGATGGGACTGGGAGCCGGGGAATTATTGCGATGCGACTGTTATTTGCTCTTCCCACGGACCATGTCTTCAAGACATGATCATTCTCATCATCATCACCGGGACCGCATCTCTGTTATGTGATCCGGATACGGGCCAGCATGCGACCTGGGTGTCCGCCATCGTCCCGCCATCCGGTCGTACTACCACCCAGAAACGAACGCAAAAAAGCCATCTTCCTGGGAGGAGGAGCTCAAGAGGTTCTTCTGTTTCTCAACGCAGCCATTCGACGTCCCCGAGGAGAAAGGTAGGGTTGCAAGAAGACGGCAGAGATGGGTGTGTCGAAGAGGCAAGACACAGTTGCGCATTAGGGGACAACTATTGCATTGTTCCAGTCAGTCAGCCATAATACCACCTGGCGTCGACGAATTCTCGTGCTCGCTTTCTCGGTTGCGAGCATGTCATTCTTCGCTTCCAACTGTCCATCACATCTCTGATAATCAAACCCTGTTGGTCTTGACAAGTTCATTGTCTTTTTGTCCGTCAGCCTCTCAGCTGCCCCTATCTCAAGGCCAAGCGGCGAATCTGTTGGCTCTTCACATGAAAGCCTGCTCTCACAACGGATACATGGCAAATCTCGTCGACACAACACGGCTATGGGCTCACAACAAAAAAAAAGTTATTCATGTCACAGGTCTGGCGATCAGCGGACCCTTTGGCTTGCCTAGTTTGATATCAGCCCGCGGGAGTTGCCAAAGAGAGTCAAGCATGTCTGTCTCCATGTTGGCTCCCCATCATTTTGCCCGGATTCTACCCATGTATTCTCGCCGGTACAGTGAGCTTCCTTCTTTCTGCACTCGTGCTGACCCCCGTGCCAATGAGGTTCCGGCCAAGTCGGCCCTTGAGCACGCATAAGCTGCCCTTTTGGTTACTCAACAGCTTCTTCGCTTTCCCCTGCAGAGTGCAGCCACCTTTTTCCGTGAATGGCCTCCGTACCCTGGACGAGATACCTTGTCAATCCCTCCCCATGCCCTGCCTCTTGCTACCCTTGCACGCCGCTAGTTGCACGACACTTGCCCTCATCCGTGCCCCTTGCCCTTCCATCCCCCCTGGCCTGGATACCATCAGCGGTGGGGTCCTGTTGGGTCGTCCTGGTCCCCTCCCACATCCGAGTGAGACCTTCCGGGCGACCGCCATCACCAATGAGCGGGATGCCTTGGCCTCCCCTGTCCAAAGAGCAAGAAGAACCGGAACCTCGTGAGGACAGCAGCAGGCCAGCAGCAGCCCTGTGTGCCTGTGAGGTTGTGTGCGTGTGCCTGTGTACCATGGACCAGCGTTCTCCCGTTGTAGGTACCACCGTCCACCATCGATACCACGGCAGTACAGTAGGGCACCAACTAACGCAGCTAGGGGGTCAAATCGGGAAAAGCAGTTAATTAGCCCGCTTTTCAAAAATAGAACAGGTGAGCAATCACCGATTCCACCACACGCTGGCCCATCGACCGGGCCTGATATAAGAATTTGCCCACTTCTCTCTCCAAGTTTCCGTTTGGTCTTCTCATCTGCAGGCCAAAATTGAAGAGAAGGATAGTGAGATCTAGGTGTCGTCCAGTCCAGTCCAGTCAACAAACCTTTTTCCTCTCTTTTAATTACACTCAACCTCACGCTACCCAGTCAAAACGTCTTTCGACTCGACGAGTTCATCATCGATCCAACTTCCGACCCCAGTTCACTCAGCAAGCCGGACTTGCTCACGACCCAGTCATTCATTCGACGATACAAATAATCTAATAATCTGATACAAGAGAGTGTTTTTGGGTATAAGCCCCCTAGCGATTTGCCCCTGGGACCTTCTGGACCGACGACAGGATAGAGAGGCCCAGCCCATTTCCTCGGCCTAGCTGAAGTTCACCACCCCTGGTCCCGACCACCCCCTCTCCGCTAGCACCCCCCACCACCCCCCTGGGTCCCCGGTGCTGTGCTCCATAACTCACCTAAAAGAGGTACTTCCCATACAAGAAGGGTACAAATGTCAACACGGCCCCCCAACCACCACGGAGACATCACGAACACATCCTCAGTCAACATGACGACCACAACAACAACCAAGACCAAGGCGACCGCAAAGGCCGGCACCAATGCCGCGCCCAAGCAAAAGACACAGATGCATCGCCGCTCAAGGACAGGTTTGTTTGCCTCTTTTACTACCGCTATCTTATCACTTACACACTTCTCTTCGACAACGTTGGACCGGGAACGCTGACTTTACGACGTGAAGGATGTTACACATGCAGGCTGAGGAGGAAGAAGTGCGACGAGGGTTCTCCCATGTGCACAGCTTGCAAGCATCTCGGGCTTCAATGCGAATACAAGAGGCCAATGTGGTGGAGCAACAACGATTTGCGGAGGAAGCACAAGGATGAGATCAAGATGATCATCAAGAGGAAGAAGCTTTCGGAGAAGTCGTCGCATACCATCCAGACCTCAATCAACACACCGCCCGGCCTCTCGCACTCGCTCCCGACGTCAGCGACCTTTTCGGGTCCGCTTGATCGCAACAGGTCCGCTTCGATCGATTCGCATTTTGGCTTCAACTTCAACAGCCCTCACAATGGCCAAGATTTCACACCATTTGCGACGCCACAAATAAACATCAATGGAGAGTTCATCTTCCCACCCTTCTCTCCCTACGAGATCGACATGAAGACCGAGCGGCAAATATTCATCAACGATGTCCCGACCCTTCGTGAATCAACAGTATCAACCTTCAGCACATATCAGACCCCGCCTCCTCCGGGTACAATTCTCCCGTCATTCCCTCTGGAAGGTGAATGGACCGAGCAGGTGTTCTCGGAGCGGAGAGAGTCGTTGACGGAGGAGACTTTTAATGCCAACTTCTTCGACTTTGCTTGCGATCCGGCCTTGGCTTCTTCGCAAGTGGCAGTTGAGTTGGATGAGGGTGACCAGAAGCTCTTCGATCACTTTGTGCAACACGTTCTTCCGACCATCTTCCCCATTCTGGAATCCAACCAGCATGGCTCAATCAGCTCTGAGCTCATTCTCCCATCACTGGCCAACAACAAGGGTTACCTGCACTGCTGCTTGAGCATTGCGGCGCAACACTTCAAGTCTACAACGGGCATTCAGAGCGAGGAGATCGACAACGACATCATGCGCCACCGCTATGCCACCATCACCTGGCTGTGCGAGGCACTCAATCGCGATGAGAACCACCAGCCAATTCTCGATGCCACCCTTGGCTTGATTTTCTTTCAGTGCATCGTTGGCCGTCCTGAGGATACTCTTCCTGATATTCCCTGGCACCAACATTTCCAAGCGGTGGTATCGCTTGTGCAGAAGCTCGATCTTGCTGGACTTGTATCGGATCTCGCCAAGCCTCTCGCCCACACCCCTTTCAACATGACACTCACGTCTTGGATTGACATCTTGGGCGCCACCATGCTGGGTAGTTCCCCCATGTTCGCGCACACCTACCGCCACAAGCATCTTTCGGTCAACAACCACTCGCTCGGCCTGCGTGAGTTGATGGGCTGCGAAGACCGCGTCATGTATCTCATCTCGGAGATTGCCTGCCTCGAGTCGCTCAAGAACCAGGGCATGGACGACATTACCCTTTGCCAGCACGTCCGTGGCCTTGGCGACGAGATCAGCAATACCGAGATCAACGAGGGCACGCTCGTCGAGCCTTACAACGCCAACGGCACCCTGAGCCCTAAACAACTGAGCAAGAACATCACCGCCGCCTTCCGTCTTGCTGCTCGCATCTACCTCTGCAGCCTGGTCCCGGGCTTCCACCCTGCCCAGCCCAGCTGCATGGGTCTCGTCGAGAAGCTCACCGCGGTCCTCCAGCTGATCCCCTCGGGGGTCAACGGGTATGACCGCTCACTCACCTGGGTCTACCTGATCGGTGGATCCGTCAGCGTGGACGGCTCCTCCTTCCGCGACTTTTTCGAGACCCGCATCGCCCAGCTCGGCGACGCGGCCAGCTCGGGCAGCTTTGGACGCACGACCGTCCTCCTTCGCGAGACCTGGGTGCAATATGCGGCCGCCGTGGCGGCGTACGAGGCGTCTAAGGCGGCAGCGGGAAATTCATCTCCTCAGCCACAAGAGCCTTACGTCAGGTGGCGGGATGTCATGCAGACCGAGGGATGGGACTACTTGCTCATCTAGACAACGACACCGTTTTCTTCCAGGCTGGTTTACTGGAACACAATTTCTTTCTTTCTTATACCACCTTTTTTTATACACACAAGAACTCTAAGAGTTTTTTTCTAGACGTTGCCGCGAGGCAATTGAGACCTGGAGAGGGAGAAGAAAAAAGGACTTTTACGACGACACACTACTGGATAGGATCAAATGGATAGGATGGATGGATGGATGTGGAGGAAGGCGGGTTGGTACAAGGGCAATGCTTCATTCCGCTTCTCTTGCAATCTTCTTGTTGACTGGGGTTAGCAATTGAGCAAATGGCATTGTACGGCCTTTCCAACCCATTTTGACAACTTTTTCTTTCTTTCTTTCTTCTTTTTTGTCCAACTCTTTGGGAGGGGAAACACATTTTTAGGGAGGCATTTGGATTTTTGCATATCAGTCATCACATGGAGTTTTTTTTATGGCAGGCAGGCGGGTAGGCGGGTGGACGGTAGCATTTTACCCATATGGCTGACCGGAACGGAAAGGAAAGGCAAGGATACCACTCTCGGAGGAGGGGGAAAAGGACTTAACGTGAGCTGGGCTTGTTATGGTTGGAAAGGAAAGGAAAGGAAAGGAAAGGATTATACCCCTGTTGAAAGGAGGAAAGATGGAAAGAAATCAAATCAAGTTAAAGAACTACCTGCACTACACTTGCTGTTCATCGCTTTTTGCCCTGTGTTTTGTTTGCCTCTTATCATGATCATGAAAAACAACCTCGGAAGGAAGTCGCTCGCTTGGTCAGACTGGGTAAGTGTCATTAAAGGTATCGTGACGACGCGAATCTCATCACCCATCAATCCATCCATTCATCACAGTTTACTGTGTGTGCTCAGCAAATACCACTCCCACTTTACAACCTAACTCCCTAGGCAGCCGAACGCGCGAGGTGTGTCAATGAGCGATAATACCTTACCCTTCCATTCCCAGCATTTCAAGCACTTCGGCTTTGGGAAAGCTTTGGTCCGCCAACTTTTTCGTCTCTGCAGCACCTCAAGGATCATCTTCGAACTGACTGATAAAAAGCAAAGGTCACGAAAACTACCACTATTTACTTGCAACACAACACAAACAAACGAGCGTTTTTCTGTCTGTGTCTTTTGCCCCGGATGAGACCTTCTGCTTTTGGTACATTTCTCCTCCACTCGTTCAATTGCAACTGTAACTGCATTGCATTATCTTTTTTTCTCTTTTTTTGCAACAAGAAGAAGAGAGAGAGAGGGGGGGAGAGAGAAGAGAGAAGCGTGCGCAATAAATGCTACATTGTGCTTACATGGATGGTGTAGTTCATTTTGAGCATGGTGTCAGTGGGATATTTGTGTGTGTACTCTGATGGCAGGATGTGTTGCGTTGCGTTTCCTTAGGTGGGGGTTAACTCGTTTCCGTCGTAATCTGCTCCCTGAAAAGGTTTGATGAAGAGAACCAAGCCGGACAGAAGTTCCATCAAACAATATTTGAAAAAGTTCCCGAACGTAACTTAACACTTCCATCCTATATTGCTCCATTCGGTGAAGGGTTTTTGTTGCGTGGTTCGGGGTTTAGGCTATACCTATTCCCCGACCGACCATTGCCATGCCATTAGTGTACACTACGACAACTGACACCTACGACAACGGCGCCGAAGCGACATGTGAGTTGAAGCTCTTTGGTGACCAAAGACTGATACACTACAGTAAAGAAGAACGACGATATCACCCCCCTCTCAAACAGCTTGATGTTCCCCCAAACATCGTTCAACGCAAAGCTTCTACGCAGTAACTAGTACACGTACGTATTCCAGATTTTCAAAGGCACCATTAACAGAGTAGAATAAGCAAGGAAAGTATTATTTGGAGTAAGATATACTGCAACCACCCACCTAATCCAGTCCTCACCGGCCAAAACGAAGCATAAGAGGATCAGAGCGCACCCACTCTCCGTCTTACACAACCTTACAAAAGAGTTAAGTGGGGTTTAATGGTGTGCTTCTTCTCTACCCCTAGAAGTTGGCAGTTCAGCTCACCCATTAAGCGCTAAGACTGCGGCAAAATAAGCCTTGGAAGCAAAAAAAGTATACTAAAACCCGAACTTACATTATGGCCGTTCAATAATAGTCAATTATGGAAAATTGGACTCAAATATCTTAATTAGATTAATGCAAATTAAAATTAGATTAGTCTCAGAACAGTAATAAATAAATTTGTAAACTTTTTATATATAAAGTATATAATTTTAAGCAATTTCAAAATAAGTAGAAGAAAGTATTCCCAAGACGTTAACAACTCCTTTGTAAATAGTTAGTACGTATTATATTATATACAATCATAGAATTTTTTTTTAAAAGTTACACTTATACAAATTTATATTATTATTTCTAAAGTATTAGTAACTAGTTGGTATATATTTAATATTTCTAAGAATATTATATTAATTAATACATTATAAATTCTCTCATAATTAATTAACGCTTATTATATGATATGAAATTTTCTATATATCATAAAATATAATAATAATTAATGCGTAAGAGCTTCTTTATAACTAGTTGATACTTATTATATTACATAAAAGTATAACCGTAATTAATATATCAAAAACTCCTTTGTAACTAGTTAAAATTCATTATATAATATAAAATCTGATATATTATTTTTAAAGCGTTAGTAACTAATTTATAACTATCTTTATATGATAGGCGAGAGTGTATATGCCCAGACGGCCAAACCTACAATAGGACAATGTTCTGCTTGCAAGGCAAAACTCGGAATGCACACTATATAGCCAATGCCAACCTGTGGCACGGACCACTACACTACTAGGCTATGTTCTAAAAGAATACAAGTAACTGAAGCTAGCAGTTCGGTCGCTCAAGTGGTCTTATATAGTTTGTTTTGAAAGAGGCACCCTGTGACGGCGCTGGCAGCCAGCGACCCACATGTGGGTCCCGCTGTCGCTAGTGCGACCAGGGTATTTATTTGGATTTGAACGCTTGTATCTAGTTCTCTTTCTTTTTTCTTCTCCCCATCTGAAATCTTCTGTCATAGATGGAATCTTAGCTTTGCCTTCAACTCCTCCATACTGTGCCCTTGCATACCCGAGTGCATTTTGTAACAAAAATATCTTTACGATTTTAATGGTATATATAACATATTTGCCTACTTTTATACTATAAGAAATTATGAAAATAATTTTCTGACTTTCTTACCATTTTCTATACTATTTCTTACCTTTAATCTTCTTTTATTTAAACTTTTTGCAATAAGAAGAAAAATTAAGAAGATTTTTCTTCTATTTAAAGTAATATTATAAACTTTATATAAATCCACATAATATAATAATTTTATCAATTAAGTAGCGTACGGTTAAGGCTAATATTATATTAAATTCTTTTAACGTAAAAAGTATTATAGTATTATTATTATACCTCGTTTTGAAACTCTTTTAAAAGCAATCCTAATCAGTTCGCCATATACTTTTAATTGTATTCTATTTTGAAGTTTTACAGTAGCTAAAAATATATATATATTTTTTTTGATTTTTTACGCTAACCAATTTAGGAGTAGTTTAACAAGATTTAAAGAAGATTGTTAAAATCACTCAAGTCAATAAGAATTTCCTTACAGTATGGGGCGCCTATTTTGCCGCGGTCTTGGCGCTCAATGGGTGAGCCGATGTTTCGCCGATGGGTGAGCTGAGCTGGCCTCTACTACCTCTAGTCCTCTACCCGGGCAACCACAAACTCGAATGGACATGATCGTGGGGAAGGAGCAACCTGAGTGGACCAAATCTTCTCCCACTCTTCCGTTCCTTCCAAACAACCGTTTCGTTTCAACTTCCTGTCCTCTTGAGTCTTGGCGCTTATAAAACTTAAGTTGTGCTGTGCCATCAAGGGAGTCGCCATCAAGGTGCAGTTCGCATCGCATCGCATCGCATCGCATGCTGCAGTGCAGTGCGCAGGACGGGAAGGAATGAGGGTTGAAGGTGGAGTGGAGGTTGAGAGGATCAGCTGCAGTGCCAAAGTGGAAGTGCTGTGCCGTCTTCGTACCTTACCTTCTACCCGTCCGTCTCTTCTGCCTTTTTACTATGCAGTGGACTGACTGGCGCGGCTAGAGGTGGGATCAGATTTGGCGAGATGAGTTGAATGGAGTCTGTGCCGCTTCCGCCGTCGGAGTGTCAATTTTTGAGTTGGCTGACTGGAGATTCGTTGTGTTCGTTGTGATTCTTTGGGTTGGTAGTTATAAGTTGTGATTGTGATTGCTTCAGTCAGACAATGACAGTCCTCAATATGTTCTCTAGCAGAAGCGGCACCGCGGAAACCTGATCGAAGATTGCGTCACCATCATCCCATTTGGCCAACCTTGATTGAACAATACAAGAGCAGCAGGCATACTCATCCGTGTAGATTTTTTTTGTTTACGATCTCGCCAACCAGCTCAAAAACTCAACGGAACCCTGAATTTGCGCCTCCCGCTGTGCCCGTCTGCCCGCCCGTCAACACGGCACGGCAACCACACATCTAATAGAGCAGTTCAGTTTTTCATCCCGCTTTTACCCTTCAAGCGAAATGTCTACCGGTCAGCTAAATTGACGATATCGAGCCAGTGGTAGGTCATATGCATCAGGGCCGGAAGCTGGACGGCTGAACAACTCGCTACCGAATTCCATTTTCATATGACATGATCCCGCATCATCTCGTTGTAATCTCTGGATGTTTACTTCAAACCCAGCTTGAGAAGTGTCGTTTTCACAGTTTCGACGTCAAAACCTAGGAGATGAGGCCGCCGCATGGCGAAGTACGTGGGTTATGGACATGGAAATGGCACGCACGCACGCACACACGGTAGAAAAAGCATGGCGGCGGTCATAAGCTGTCGGCGATCACCTTGTTAGTGGTACGGTTCCCGTTCTTGCCGTTCGGTATCCGCGCCTCAACTTTTGCCGCTGGGCAAAGATCGTTGGCCCAGCTTGGAAATAGAGGCGCAGCGACGGCGGTCGTCTCTTTGGGTTTGACGAAGGTTTACACTAGATCAGTTCACTTGAGGCTGGGACGGACTGAGACGACATGTCATCGACTGTTCAGCCAACAGGTCAGGTCGCAGCTCAAGAAGTCCGTCGCAGCTAATCATGGCAAATTTCTCTCCGTTTCCGCTCATCTACCCTATCATGGAAGAAAACCGTGGAGATATTGTTCTGGCTCAGCCTTGAAATCCCATCGCTTTCGGATTGCGAATGGCTTCCAATTCGTTAGGTTTGCATCATTTATAGCGGTCTATAAGTGGCCGCACTGCCTAACTTTGGCCACTATGCACTAGCCACTCCCTCCCCTTTGCCCCTTTGGGTCATTCGTTGTGGGGCGAATTTTTGTTAACCTGCGAATAGGGGCACGTCCACAGCAGCAATGTTTTGGGAAATCCACTACGTACATACATGCATACGTCGAAACATACATAGCCTCAAGAAACCCTCAACAATCCGGCCGCGACCGTGGCGGCGACCCATTTTCAAGACCCGACTCTTCGGAATGAAGCAGCCGAAAAGTGAGACCTTTTGGAGATTCTGGAAAAGATTGGGAAAGGAGTGGATTGATGGAGAGCTTGGGGGGAGTGTCATGTGAGTGACTGCCGAGGAGCCTCATCAGGAGGCCTCTTTGGCGGCAGTCCGCATCGCTCCTAAGCGCGCGCTTGAAGAAGATGTGTAGGAAAACACGCGACACGGGCGAGCTGTTGCTGGTAAGGTAGATGTATCAGGCTTGGGGGCGATATTGTGAGGGCGCTTAGGTTGGGAATGACTTGGGACTTGTGAACTGTTATCACATGGAAGGTTTCTTTGCCTTCGGACTCCAAGATGGATGTTCATGGAAGGTTTCATACGATTCGATGATAAGTTGCGAGGCCTCAATGGAGGAGAGATCGTCCACTGTTCGTCTGCAAAACGAGTACCTGACTGACCGTGGCATATACAAATAGATTATTTCTCTTGTTGCTTCACGATGGTTATGTCATTGGGCCGTGCCTTTACCGTCCTCTTGGATTTGTGCATTCTACAATATTGACCATAGTGGTCCGACCTGAGTGAGGTGGGTTGTTCGAATAGTTCGAAAGCGCATTGTATTGACAATGGGCAGAGAGGAGAGCAATCTCCAATTCTCAACGATTAACACCAATGTACGAGGGCATCAGAGTCAATCGTAAATTATAACCTTGAATTGCTTTCATACCAAACCATCATGAGCTATATTCTAATGACTCCCACACTCTCGCAGTGTCAAGGTACAATCTAATGCTGGTTTGTTTGTCAACCCAGTACCTCCGTTGGACTGGATGAGATCGGACCCGGACTATCCCAACCTTAATTAACAAGATTCAATATATTTGATCAGATTCCCAAAACAGCATATATAAGATAAGGTAAGACTACCCTTTAACTATAGAACAAAACAGTTTGACTAGAGGTCTCGAGCTAACAAACAAACCAGTATTAGACTGCGTTCAGCGGAAATATCACATAGGTAACCAAATATCGAAACCATCCTCTGCCTTCGCCTCCTCAACGTTTACATCGTCTAGAACAGGACGCTCTCGCCTTCCCAAGTCCACATCTTCCCGCTGTGCGTCTCCCTCGTAGCAGCGTCAAAGACCTTCAGCATGCCCTTGATACTTTCCTCCGGGTCACCATACGCCTCGTCGATGCCCATTGCGCGTGCTCCAGCGTTTCCCATGTCGGTCTTGACCCAGCTGTTTGGGATGGCCTTTGTGTTAGTTGATGTACCTACTACTGGGCTGGTGCTAAAGAAAAAAGAGTTTTCGGGAAAGAACTGATGGATAACTGGCTTTACTTACCCAGGGTCGATGGAAAAGGAGGTCAACCACGGCTCCTCGGGGTGCAGTTTGCCGGTCAAGTAATGCTGGGCTGCCTTCGTGACGCCGTACGCTGCGTTGGGGATGGCGGCAGCTTGGGCGTTCTGTATGGTGTAAAACAATTTAGTTAGCAACGAAGCAAGACCGCAATCATTGACACTTTCAACTCCTTTTCGTCACATCACCCCTTCTTTCCTTCAGACAACGTTCTTCGCAGGTACCATATCCCTCCAGATACACAGTCCAGACACATGGCATGGACCAAGAAGACGCCAGAGAAGCCAAAAAAGAAGAACTCACATTCAAAAACCCCCCTCCACTTCCAATCGCCACCCAAACCACCTCCTTATCTTCCCCCTTTTCGGCCTTCTTCGCAGCCGTACGCTCCAAAACAGGCAACAACCCCTTCACCAGCTCCGCAAACCCAAACACATTCGTCTCCATATGCGCCCTGATATCATCCACCTCGACATCCCTGAGCTTGGGCCAGATATATCCCACCGAGGCGTTGGCGATAACTACATCGATGGTGTCGATGCCATGCTTCTCCGCGAGCTCCTTGACGGCGGCGGCAGGGTCGGTGCGCTCGTTTAGGTCGAGCTTGACGATGACCAGCCGGGTGGTGCCGGAGGGGTGGACTGGAAGTGAGAGAAGGGATTGAGAGGATGGGTGTGAGGGGTTGCGGACGGCGGCTATGACGGTGTGAGAGGGCCTAAGAAGATAGGAAGTGAGGAGGATGCGGCCTATGCCGCGGTTGGAGCCGGTGATGAGGACGGTTTTGATGGTGGGAGTTGTCATTTTGGACTATTGTCTAGGTCAAATTGCTGGCTCAGTGGTAGTGATGAGGCTTGAGTGTCTTGATTGTATGATGGTCTCAATTTCATCTCCATGATGTCGGCGATTGTGAGCTTTTATACTTCGACATTTTGATCCTTATCTCTTGTACTGACTGGCATGTTGTCATCACTTCGATGCCGTGATGTCGCGCTCATGGTACAAAATTCAGATGAAGATATCACCCATAGCACAAATGGGCGGAGGATTACAAGCAATTAGGGCATTTGTCATCACCCATCTTTGTTGCGGGATGGTTCAGAATGACCTTCGGCGTTTCGACAGTGATAGTTCGGTGTTTTGGGACTCCTTGAGCTTCAAATATTGAAATGAGTTGGTAACGTGCATTGTCGAGCTGCCGCCATAGCAGCCTCATCATGGGTTGGTAAGACTGTCAACTCGTCATCTTTCGGTGATAACGTGCCTCAACTCACGGGAGAGCAAGCGGACTCGAGATCCGCCGGATCAATAACATTGATGTGTGACATAGAGTATGCGTGCAGATGTGATGTGGCCGTCGGATAGTTGTATGGCTCTGTTACCGGGTCGGATGGTTAGATGCTCCGTAGACACTCCGGGCCATGTCGAGCTTGCGCCATGGACAGAGTCACGGGAAGGTCAGTGTCCCCGGGTCCGTCCTTGGACCGAGAAGAATCCCGTGTAGCCCGTGCACAGCAGCTGGTTCCCGCTCCGTAATCCGGCTGGCACCCGGCGCTTGGCGAGCGGGCACTAGGCCTTTGTCGGCTTAGTTGCCGGCTCTATTTTCAGTGACGCTCAGTGAAGATCAAGTGACCCCTGGATTGAACCTAAAAGTGGGTCCCTGTTAGCGTAACATAGGCGCGGACGGGAAAATCGTTGTGGACCAACCAAGCTGCATCTTGTCATCTTCACTTTGACAACTTCAAACAGGCCAACATTCTCCGTCTGCCACTCATTCGCCCACTCATCATTCATCGCCAGGCCGTCGGCGCTTCACGTCAACCAAGCAATTGCTCAGAAGCGAAACGCTTTGATACCCTTTTACACTGCCTTGATCCACACCTTGTCTAGAGCCCCTGACAATGCCCGGCCGCACTCACCCAAATCTCAGATTTGCCCTGAATCCGTTGACTACAACCAGGCTGACAAGACGGTGACTGACCACCATGGCCCCATCACCCGGCTCCCGCAACCATGGCATGCACATTCCGGGGTTGCAGATAGCCAGGGCCGCAGATGCTAATCTGCGTGGTACCGTTGACGGGAAGCCTTTTTGAGGTTCCAAGACTCACCCATTCGCGCCCGTGGTTCCTTGGATGTTGGATGGCGCCAGGGACCCATTCATCTTTGATGAAAAGCGGTTGGAGGAGAGCGTTGCGCTGGACCAATTCATTGGGCCAAATGATGGCGTTTTCTGTTGTTTCTGCGAAGAATTTTTCCTTCTGCAGTATCAAACTAACGCATGCTTGCTTGTCCATGTGTCAGTCCTCTGTCCACGGCTAGCTGTTACAGACACGAGGGCTCATGAGCCAGACGGCCGGCCAGAAAAGTTCTCGATATACCCAAGATACCTTAACCAAGCGGTTCCTGACTCCTTCTCCCGTTTGCCTCACCCTTCTCTTTCTTGAAATTATTGTCCCGTTCGTCGTTTGACTGGTCAACGTCGTCGTCATTTTTCTTTGTTTGTCATTATCCTGGGGCTACGGCTTCTCATCCGCCCTCTCGTCAAAACTCTCAAACGCATTGTGGTGGCAACAAAGTCGTCCTTCGCACATGATAATTCCAGTTCTCTGATTATTCTTTGCCTTTGTTCTCTTTCTCCACGTTGCCGGTTACAAGTGAGAGTTCCTACCCATCTTTCGAGCCGTCTCGACTGCAGCCGACATAATAAGCCCAAGACATATCCTACGCCCACCTGACTACTCAGCACGGCCCTGCTCGAGTCCATATTCACAATGCCGGGGCCGCGGCGACTACTACAGCAAGCGAGCTCACTACTACTGCTCGTCGCCTTGAGCGCGACAACAGTCTCAGCCATACCAGCTAGCCAGCTATTCCACCGACAGTCAGAATCAACATGTGCGGCCGAGGGTTTCTCAAAGTGTTCCCAGGCAGGTTTGCCCGATAACTTTTGCTGTCCGACCGACTCGACATGCATCCCTTTGGCCGCAAATACTGCGGTTCTTTGCTGCCCAAATGGATCAGACTGCTCGATAATACAATCGGTTACTTGCGACATTAACAAGCAGGATCCAGAAAAGAATCCTAAGGCACAACTCAAGAGCACTGTTTTGGATATTGACTTACGAAAGTGTGGTGACAAATGCTGCCCATGGGGCTACTCTTGCAACACCGGAGGTCACTGTCAAAAGGATGCGGATCAGTCCAAAACACCGCAGGAATTGAACAACAAACCACCGCCAAGCCCAATCACGACGGCAACTCAAGCGCTAACAAGCGGTTCTCAACCAACCCAGACTACATCCACATCTATCTTCTCTGTGGCCGAGCCTCCTGCTGGAACCGATGAGCCAACATCAACCCACGAACCTACAGCAAGCAGCAAGCCTACAGCAAGTGGTGACAAGTCAGCAGGGGACGCAAAGCCCGTGGAAAGCGGGAAGCCCGAACACGAAGAGCCGGAGGAGAAAAGCGGAGGAAGTCCCACTGCAATCATCGCTGGCGTGGTTGCAGGCGTTGCCGTCTTCCTCATCGTCGGCCTAATCGCCCTCTACTTCTGCGTTCTGAAGCGCAAAGGCAAGGCTCCCGGAGGAGCTGGAGCCGGTAACGGCCACCATGGCCATGGCGAGAAACCGCGCCTGAACCGATCGACATCCTCCTTCGGCAACATCATCAGCAACCCCATTGTTGCCGAGGACACCATTCGAACGGACTTCAACCGCTCGGTCTCCGCCCAATCTCACCGCCGCCCGGACTCCGACTTTGCAGCAGTAGCAGGCAACGTCAACCCCTTCGACACTCCACCGCGCGGGTCTCCAAACTACCACAGCCGCAACAACAGTCGGGCCAAAACCCCGTCCGAGGGGCACGACAGCAGCATAGCCTATGGTGGTTACGGACGACGTAATGTTAGTGCAGGCAGTAACGTTCCCGGTCCCTCAGCCTACACCGGCACCGGCACCAACAGCCGCAACAACTCGCCTCCACCAGCAGCAGGCGGTCGACCCGGCTACACCACGCCGCCCATCACGCCCTGGGGCGCAACAAGCGGCGGCGGCGGCGGCGGCGGCGGTCAAGGCGGACCAGACAGCCCGCGCGGAAACAGCGGAGTCAGCATCAACGTGTTTGCCGATCCACGGACTTTGACCCCCGAGCGGCTTGCCAAATCCAATGACAACGCCAACAACAGCAACAACAACAACAACACCTACTCCAAATTCATCCCCAACACCAACTCCACTTACCCCTATCTCAATAATAACAACGATACCAACATTCCCATTCCCAATAACTACAACACCGATGATTACGACCCCTTCAACCCCGACAACAACCACCACCAGGGACAGACAAGACCAGTGACAACCTTCACGGCCATGATGGAGGAAGCCGACTTGGGCGCAGTAGCGAGGGGCGCTAAGTACGTGCCGCCTACGCCTAAGACTCCGGCTGGGTTGCTGGGACCGCAGGTGCCCGGGGCGGGTAGCATGCCGAACAACAACAGGTTTTAGTAGAACCTTTTGTTTCGCTACCTAGCTATTCCGTCCGTGTGCGTGTGCCATACTGTTACCGTTGCGTGGTGGTGGGTTGGGAATAGTCAGTTGTTAAGAGGAGGGTAATTGGCAGTGAGGAAAAGCCCGGTGGGATTTCCGACGGCATAAGCCTGCATCTTTTTCTTTTCTCTTACACCTTCCCTTAGTTGTCTGTCTGTCTGTCTGGCTCCATTCATTGCATGCATGCAAGCATTTACAGGAAGGAAGCGAAAGAAAGCATTGGTCATTGGTATTGGTTGGGGTTAGACAGCACTCATCTCATTCATTCACATGTCATGTTGAGTAGTGACTAGTGAGGCAGCGAGCGGGCTGGATCCCATCTCCTCTCCTCTCCTCTCTTTAAGAACAACACCACACACACACTCTTTGATGTCTCATTTTCATTGCATTGCATTTTTTTTATCTCATTCTTTTTTTTTGGATTTTGGATTTTGAAAACACGGGGCAAGGGCGTGGATAAGGAGGCGGCTGGTTGCGTTGCATTTCACTTAGGGACTGAGGGGACATATATGACCAAAAGGAGGAGGAGGAGCAACCTGGGAGTTGAGGATCGAGCATTAAAGAACAACATTATTCCCACACTGGCTGTGGAAAGAACTGAAGAAATCTGAAAGCAAAGAAGGACGCATAGAAAACGAACGACTATGGACCTAGGAGATGCAAAGATGGAAGGAATGGAAGGAAAGAAAGAAAGAAAGAAAGAAGGAGGTGGCAGATTTTCCAATATTCAAGCGTCATTTGATACCCCGTAGATTGCAGTTTGCATCATCCTTTTCTGTACCTAGTTAATATCAACCGAGTATCTAGCTCACCACCAGCAAGTACCGCGATAATGTTTGACGTTCTCGATGAAGTCTGGCTTTTCTAGAATCCAAGCCGTGCTTCATGTGATGGCACTTGCGAGCACGTGTCAGATCTTGGGTTTTCATCTGATCTTCAGTATTCCATCCCATCTGGTATTGCATGCATATAAGAGCCCTTATGTCTTCGAGCTGATGTACCTCAGCTTCTGGTTCTTCACCTTTTAGTACCTCTATGGCTTTTCGTACCGAATCACTCGCTGATCAGGATGTGCATCAGAATCTCATTTTGGGACTTGTTAGATGACACCACAAGGTCCTCTCAGAACACTTCTCAGTCGTATCCTCCGTAGAGGTAGATAGTCTCTATACACAAAATGCCACAAGATGATGATTAGAACGCCGAAACCAAACCCGTACAAATGCTCTTCTCTATGCCCATCACCACCAAGGTGTGAATCTGCCAAAACATGCGAAAAGGGGTATCATGTCCATATCGCCTATACCATATTCCATCCTCTCTTTCCAAGAACCGGAGGTGGATGTAAGTTATGCCACCTGCCGGTTCGTTTCTCCACCTCCTCTAAAGAACTCTTGTTACCCGTCCGACGAGTGCGTAACGAGGCCGAGATATCTATCGGCTGTACCTAGAAGCCTGGGAATATTTTGCGCCGTAATCTCTCCCCTGTATAGGAAGTTGGTCAGTCAGTAGCTCCTTTATCACGACAAGAGGGTAAGGGTAATCAACTTACAGCCTGGTGCTTGCGACTCCCCATCGTCGATTTCGGAGCCGCCAGCCAGTTCCCGCATCCGCTTCTTTTTGAGCTCAGCAGGAATGCCACCCTGCACATTACCATTATTGTTGTTTCCGGTTTGCTTTTGTTGTTTTATACGTCCCGCGCGCTGACTAGAGGCCTGCCTAGTAGATATTCGGGATGGACTCGTAGCAATTGTTGCTGCATCCGCAGCTTTGGGATCATCTCCTCCTCTTCCTAGTAGGCTCTTAAATCCCTTGCCTCCCCGAGTCGGCTTTCCTTGATCCACCATTTCGTATTCCGAGCAAGAATCCTCGACTGTTATTCGATCTCGTAATCGTCGCACCGCCCGTTCTCGCCGTACCATCGCATTAGTTATTTTGGGACAGTACCCCTTGGGCAGCATGCAAGCTTTGCATATCGGACATAGCGAGCTGTTTTCGCTGAGGAATTCGTTGATGCATTGCGTGTGGAAGATGTGTCCGCAGGGAAGCTCTCGAATAACCGTAACTCGGTTTTGGTACGGTTCTAAGCAGATAGAACATGCTGGCTGATAGTCGGTTGCAACGGTGCTAGGCGCTTTTTCTGACAGCGCCACGGTTAACCCGGAAAGGGACTGGGCGGTGGGTGCTTCTGATTGAGTTCGACTGCCTCTTCTGGGCCTACCAGGACGCAAAGACCTCGGCGAGGTTGGCATACTGATGCTATCCGGCTCGTAATGGTAAGTATAGAGAGGAAAGGTGTCGATATGCTCCATAGGCACCCTCAGTCGCTTGATACCCATTCGTTCTAGGTTAACCTCGCCGGAAATGACACGTCTGCGCAGAGAGGTGCGGCGCCTGGCTTGGATAAAATGCATCAGAAGCGAAGTCCCGATGATCGCGCCCAGGAGAACTCCGATGATGATCAGGATGTAGACCCATATCCCGGGTAGAGCAGTGTCAGTGGAAACCGATAATTCGGTCCATACTCGCACGAAATCGCCTGGACTAGGATTATACACTTCGGCGATTCTATCACCAAAGGGTATATCCGTCACGTTACCCGAGTACATGCTCAACTGGTCCATAACTCTCTGGCCAGCGGCACCTGACATGGCGTAGATGGGATACCCAGTCTGTGATCTCCATTTTCCACCGTCTCCAATATCCCACTCATCTGAACTACCCTTTGGGGGCTTTTCGGTCGAGTTGTCGGGTTTGTAGAAGATGAGACCTCGTACCGGGTCTTTGCGAGCTGATATCAAGAAGTGTCTGGCACACTGGGCGTTGATCCAAGGCACGAGCGCGATGAGGTTGATGTTAGTGGGCGGAAGGTGGACACGACGAGTAGCCGTCTCTGGTATGTAATCGGTCAAGTTGTCCACACAAGGGTGTTTCTCGGAAAGGTCGGGGACGTATAGTAGACCCTGGATGACGCCATTCTGGGTTGCTGCATACTTTGATGCCAGAACAGTCACGTTCTCGGCGATGCGGTTCGAAACGGTAAGTTTGTGCTAATGACAACGAGTCAACGAGGAGTCCCGCAACAGCAGCAATGCAAGGTACCAGACGTACTGTCAAAGCCGTGACATTTCTGATGACGGTATTTGAAATAGTTGTGCCACCGCGCCAGGCTGGATTGCTAAGTAACAGGCTGCAAGAGGTTGAGTCAGATTAGCAAAGAAACAAGGCGGATGCTGTTTCGTCTAGCACAGGGAAGCTCGCGATCTCGGGGCTGAAGTGTGATGCCGTAACGATCCATTATACCTGAGGCCATCGCGAGACGTTGAGGCTCTGGTGCAAGATGCAGATGAGATCTTGGCAATCGAACTTGGCGATAAAGAAAACGAGGCAGAGTTGGAACTTGGCTGGTCTTGGGAAGGGGAGGCTCCAGCGCAGGGTCCACTTGGAGTGGGTTAAGCAGGAATGAAAGGTGGACGGGATGGGGGTGCCGGATAAACAACAAGTGAGAGGGAGGACGACGTACACGACATTCCGAATCTCATCGACAGCTGTAACAATAAAGACGTGTCAGTAGATGGTCGTCAACAACATGTCGGTATCACGAAGTCGTTGAAGACGTGCGCCCGTGGCGGCGAAAGACGGTGTTCGTTTCCCCAGCCTTGGCGAGGCTTGGCCAGCCAAGAGGTAATAGCCTCAGGAGCATCGACCGGACGCCAAGCGCTGGGAAAGCGGAAGCGGAGAGGGGGGGCTTTTCGGGGGTCTTTGAATTATAGGGGGGAAGAGGGAGCGACCACTCACACATGGACATTGTCGGGCATTTCGAAGGGTTTACAGCGGCCCTTCGGCTCCGGGTTCTATGGCATCCGCAAAACAACCGTTTTTTTTTGCGAGAGAATGCCGTGGGATAGATGGAAGTGGAATGGGTTGTTATTGCTGCTGCTGGTGCTGCTGCTGCCGCCGCCGAGTTTTGTTGAATGGGGAAAGAGTTTGGTCGGATGGCGAAAAGTAAGGACGGACAGCCCGGCGAAAGATTGGAAGTCGTTAGGGGAGTGCTGGACCGGGATTTTCAGGCTTTGGCCGGTATGAAGTTAGGGGAAGGAAGATTGGCGACAAGTTGGCGGGCTCGATGTTGGCTTGAGAAGTCTTGGGATGGAAGTCAAGTGGAAGCTCGCTTTTCGGTGCCGTGGCTGCCAATTCCCAATCGATAAATCCGCTTCTTCGATGCTGCGCGCCTTCTTCCACTTTGCCTGGTTGCACTGTCTGCTGCTGTTGTAGGGAAAGAGTGACGGGAAGCTGGGAAAAGAGCCAAGATCTGACCGTGGAGCCAAGAAAACGGGAACGGCCAGTGCAGATGTTGCAGAGTGCAGATTGCAGCGCAGCGGGAGTCTCGCAGCAGTGGAAGGAAGGCACACGGCGGGAGCGCAGACCACAGACAGGGCAATGACTGACCGAACCGACCGGCGGGACAAGACAAGGCGGATCAGGTAGCAGACGGGATGAGAGCCAGGAGACAGGATGCGAATAGGGTTGCGATTGCGATAGGATCCAAGACTCGACGAACAATTGAGACAAGACAAACTCCCGTCCAGCTGGAACTGGATGGTTGGAACCGGAGCGTAGCCCGCTCGCCGCTCGCCGGGGGGATGCCAGTGATTTTCAGTGTCGACTGCAGCTTCGCTCCCACAAGAGTTGACGTCTTTGCGTCTTTGTGGCATCCACCCCGACCACGGTCTAGCGTGGTTTTATTATTACTTGTGCCTAGTCGAGCTAGTGTACTGCGACCGTCGTCCGTGCGCTCTCCCACCACCCACTCCCACGGAAACATCTTCCCGACGTTCCATCGTCAATCCTGTTTCCATTGGGACTGCTCAATGCCCCGCTGCGGCCTGCTTTTCGCTGCTTTCTTCACCTTTCTTTTTCTTTTTGCTGACCAGATCCGAAGCGAACAACAGCTCTTCACGATGCGTTGTGCGTTGGGCGTCTCCCGCCTTTTCCCAAACGCCAGTCAGTGCTGTTTCGCTAGCAAGGTCGGCCTGCTGTTCAGCCAAAGAAAAGGGGTGAAGATGTGGTGAAGTGTCAGGTACAAATTTGGAGACAGGACTGCTCACTGCTACAGAATCGTCAAGACACTTCGGATTTGCGCGGAGAAAAGAAAAGCGGACGACAGCTCCCGCGAACCGTCTCAGAGAGACCCGACAAAAGCGAGGTGCATGATGGGAGGAGTCCCGTCGCTTGCACTTTCCCTTCGCTTCCGCTGCCCCTCCTCCGATGTGGTGTCCGATGTCTTTACCGTTTCCAGAACAAGGCAGGTACGATTAGACAAGTAATCTTTCCGCTAAACTGACTGGTCACTCTGAGATTTCGTGATAGGGGCACACAGCGAGGAGAAGCTGCAATGGGAGAATAAGGACTGGGTAAGTGGCTACGGGGATATTCGACATTACACCCGAAGCTGAGCGGCTGCTGTTGATGGAGATGCCGATCGAATTGTGACTGCCCGGCCTGCCAAACGGTTTCCATATGATGCATGCATATGCGTCCAACAATTTTTGAAAACATCATGATCCTTCGGCGTCAACAAGAAGAGAGGGTGTTCCTTATACTTCGCCTCGCCCACACTTCAGCCAGGTGAGGCTTCGGATCGCACGCTTTAGTCCGCTCGCATTCACCACCCTCTCCAAAAGACCGGGACGGGGCACACCGGGGAGAGCCCAATCCGACGTGGTGACTGGATGGACGGAGATGAATCGGGGATTGGGTCTGTGTTTGGGATGTCCATGTATTCATCATCCTGACATCTTTTATCTTTTGAGCTTTTGTCACGGATGACTTTCCCAATACCGCATTGCTCAAAAACCGGTTGTTTTTGGTGTCTGCCTAAAGAAGTTACAGTCCCAAGACTCAATACTTCTAGCAACACGAGCCGGTGATCGACATGCTCTGCTGGGATCAAGCGTTCGGTACATATCAGTACACAAACTGAGCCAAACATCGAACCATCACAAGCCCAGATACAGAACGACCCAGGAAGCCAGCAAGTTTCATCTCCAAAGGGAGGGCAGCTGGCAGTAAAACAGGTGCCATCAAGCTCGAATAAGCTTTTTGGAAGCTGCGGGGTTAATATATTGTTTCTTGTACTGTTCCACTGCCGTTATATCCGGTAAGGCGAGCCAAGCGCTCCTTTATTCTTGACTTCAAGATGTCAAAGACCATTCCAGACCTCAGGTCATGGCTTTGGACTTTAGCTAACCGTTTAGTTGTACGTACCCATCGACCCCCCTTTCTACCCCCCTTCTTTACGAATTATATGACATGGAAGCGTCCATGAACCATCGAAAGAGCAGTTTACTACCATACCATACCACCAAACTCCGTCATCCTGTCTTGGGCGAATCTGCTCGTACTTGCCTAGGGCAATGTCGTGAGTGAGTGTCAACTACGGACATACCATTTTGTATCGCCAATCTATCTACCGGATTCATATATACATGTCAAAATCCAACTACACTCATCCTTCTGCCTGACATGAATGGTTCGTATCTTGGCCATTGACAACTTAGTCCGTCAAGGGGCACAAAACAGTCATGGTAACTAGGCACCCTGCCCACGATTTAAATCTAGGCTTGCTAGGTTAACTTTGTCGCTTAGAAGCTTATAGGAGCTTGGCTACACACGAGTGAGACGAGCCTACTCAAGCCATCTACGTACGCCAGGACAGCCATGGCATGGGCTCCCACTCTTTGGTACATAGTATCAAACTGGATTTTGGTGTTACTAGGTTGACACACATATGGGTTTTGAGTATGACAAAGGTGAGCTTGACAAGTTTGACACATGAATGCACAGCTGACAGCAGAGCTGAGAGGAATAAATCCGGTTGTTGTTTTTTGGTTGTTTTTTTTGGCCTTGCAAGAAATGAGAGACGATAGACAGGCTAGGCTAGGCAAAAGTGTAAAAGTTGTGTGTATGAATGAGCCTCGGTACATTACGGAAACCATGAATTGCCTAGAGGTAAGCTCTGGTTTTGAGAAACCAAAACATTTGGCCATGTTACAATGATATCTTAACCATGAATGAATTTTAAAGAACATGACGGATAAGTTTTTCATATCCATACCCATACCCATATCCAGGTTTCAAGACAAGACGAGACGAGACAAAAACAAATCAATACGACACAAGACATACCTAGATAACATGGCAATCGAGACACCGCGATACACTCTCCCGTCACTCACTCACTCATATGTACTCGACTTACCTACCTACCTACCTACCTACCTACCTACCTACTTCTATCTTGGCTACCGCTCCGACACGAAACAGTCGGATCTCAGCAACCAAGTAGTTAGTCTGGTAATCAGTCAATTCAATCTGATCTGTTGCCGTTGCTGACACAGACCCAAATAGATGGATGGATACCTTGACGGCGCTGAATTGTAACAGGTGAACAAAGTAGCTAGCTATCAATCAATCATACCGTCATAGTAGAGGAATCGATGGAAGGGTGCGGTTTGACTTATTCGTGAGAAGATTACTTGTGAGAAGAAGAAGCGTTGGAGTAAAACAGACCGTGACTGTAATAAAAACCAGGAGATAAAGAGGGAAAAAGAATCGGATTGCTCGAGCGAAACGAAAAAATTAACCTGAGGTCTTTGGAAGGACCATGAGAAAACCCTGTAGCTCTTCAGTTGTAGGACATAGTGAGTGCTACAGTAAACAACGTATGGTGATAGCAAAAGGGGATCTTGTGATATACATACTACACTTACACTTTACAAGTAGATCTGACGTGCTGGTATACTGCAATATATAATGGGACCTAAATCTCCACACATATAAAAGAAAACATAGACAGCAACCGGTAGTTAAGGTTGGTTTAGATTTTTTACTTTCCTTTCTCTTTTTTGTTCCGGCCAGTCCTACACCACCGCCAGTCATGCTATCCTATCCTATCGTACAGAAGAACACATTTTCCCTATAACCACCCACGGGTTCCATATACACAGACAGACAGACCGACAGATACACAGAGAGAAGGAGCAAAGTTAGACAGAAAAAAACCATATAACCGTCCAACCTCATCTCATCCATCATCACATTCCATTCCATTCGCTCCTTTTGTCCCTCTCGGACAAGAGCGAGAGCAAGAACAATGGCAACCATTGGACCGACGACGACGGCGGCGGTAGGTATGGATTGATGTGATGCGATGAGCCAGTCAGTAGATCTCGAGAGTAGTTCAGAACCAAAAAGTTACACAAAGTCGAAGCTGAAGCTGAAGCTTTTTCAGAACTCCCAACGGCTTCGCTTCTTACTTTAGACTTAGCCCGCCCCTTCCATCCCTCTTCCTCTTCATCTTCCTCTTCCTCTTTCCCTCTTACAAGAGAGAAGCAAGAGGCGCAACAGAGCCCTCACCACCCGTCAAGATCCTGGCCTCCAGCCTGGCCTCCTCCTCAACCTTGGCCCAATCAATCATGTTCCACCAGCTCTGCGCATACGCGAGCTTGCCGCCCATACCACCCACACCGGTTCCGTACTCGCGGAGCCAGGCATATTCCCAAGTGTTCAAGCAGAGAATGGGAATGAGATCGGTGCCGCCGGGAGCGGTAGACTCGAGCTTCTGGCCCTTGAAACCAGCCGCGCTGCGCTCAAGGAGGCGCTGGCCGTTGGCCAGGCCCTGGGGGGAGTTGCCGATGGCAGTCTGGGTGTCGACCTCCTGGCGACGCCAGTGGGCGCCGGGGTAGGGTGAACCGGCGAGGTAGGTGGCCATGACGCGGAGGGCGACGGGCTGGCCGGGGAGCTGGGTGCGGACGAGCCAGACGAAACCGGGGCCGAACATGGAGACGGCGGTGCCGATCATTTCGTCCCTCAGAGTGTCGACGGAGCCGAAGTTCTCGTTGATGTGGTAGAACAGCTTGTCACCCATCTTGACGGGCGCGGGGGACAGGTGGTCGAAGAAGAAGTGGTTGTTGTGCGCCATGGAGGCGTGGTTGAAGACGTGGGCGAGCTCGGGGTCGCGGGCGGTGGCGAGGATGATGGACTTTGTGTCTTTTTGCTCGAAGTCGGTGCCTGTTTTGCGAAAAAGAAGTAAGTAAAGTGGTTTTGTCAGTGAGATAGCTCTCTTGCGAAAGTGAAATAGGTAATTGTGGTGTGCCCTAGGGAAGGCACGGCATGTCTCCGTCGTTGATCTTCAACCCTCCTCCTCCTTCTGTTTCATCCTCTTGTTTTGCGCCTTGCGACCACTGCGTGAATGCCTCCTCCTCTTCGTCTCAGGCTCAACAGCATCCAATCCTGGCGTCTTGAACACAAGTAAACCATTCCCCGCAGCCAGCCAGCAGTCCGCGCGCATAACCTGCTCTTCATCCATACCATGCCATGCCATGCCATGCCACCACCCAATATCCTGCCAGAGACCACACACCCCAAGAGACAGCATCCAGTATTGTTCACCCGTACGTGTACGTACCTACTACAAGCGCGTTAAGCTTCTCCAAGATGAAGGTCTGGTACTCGGTATAGGCCATGTTGACGGAGCCGGGGCTGAGGAAGTTGGGGATACCCTTCTCCTCAAAGTTGTCGCGGAGCTTCATGAGGTAGTGCTGCCATCTCCTCTGGGCGGCGACGCTGGCGCCGGCGACAGCGGCAGACTGGTTGGTGGCGGCGGCGGCGGCGTTGACGGCACGACCGAGGAGCGAGCTTGTCGCACGGGGTATCCTTAGACCCATGGAGCCGATCATTTTGTCTGTTATATTTGTCTTTTTCTCGGTAAAAGAAAACGGGCCGGGGTTCGGGGGTTCGGAGGGAAGAAAGGAAAAGGTTCGGTGGTCGGCCGGTCGGTCGGGGGAGGTGGACGGTGGACGGTTGGGTGGGGGGCCTTGAGGACGGACGGAGACGCTCGACTTTCAGGACGGACTGCCGGCGCAGAGCGGAGGACGGACGCACTTTCAAAACACACGGGCAATCAACCCCGGAAGACCGTCAAAGTGGGACGCGACTTTCGAGACTTTTTTTGCTCCGCTACGGAAGGTCCCGGCCATTGGGGCAGGGACCAATCGTTGGGACGAACTGGCGGCTGGCAGTCCATACAGAAGACTCACTGTTAACCCCAACCCTGGAAATGGTGAGAGGTACGTGCTTGGTGGGGTAGCTGTTTGCCAATTCCGGAGTCCCATCTTTGACTCTCACAATCACTTCGTCTTCCAACTGTCTCGGCGATGTACAAATACTGGTCACCTTTTCATTGTTTTGCTCGTGTAATTGCTCTGTTTTACTATCATACTCTGACCAATATTCCGTAACGCTATTGCTGAACATATCCTTGAACACCCTTGCCCGAACTCCGAATGATTAACAAGATCACGAGGCGGACCGCCTCGACGGACTTCCCCCACCGGTCCCTGACGCCAAAAACAACCTGATGATGCAGTATCCCGAACAAGATGAGAAAACCTAAAAGGTGAACACCAACACCCTCTTGAATAAATGGATGACTCCCCTTTCCGCATTTACCTTCCTTGCGCTGCTCATTCAAACGTCATTCTCCACCATCGCAAGAACATCAAGCTCGTTTCTAACCATGCGGTCAAACTCTTCACGGCTAATTCCCGCGCCTCGCGATAACTGGAAGAGACTGCGAATTGACCTCGAAACATGCTGCTTAATACCGAATTCCACTCGATCTTGAGCTTCCGCGGTCTCTTCGAGCTTGGCTACCATACGGGATCCGTTCGAGCTAGCGCTACTGGCTGGGCGAGGATGAGCAAGGCTCTCAGTTCTCTCCTCGTCCGCCTGGGACAGGCGCCGGCCACTCGACCCGGAGCCTGACTCGTCCGAAGGTGATCGAGATGGGACATAGTTGCCGTTGCCGTCTCCGCTTAGGCCCAATGGAGGCGGCGCTAGTGCGCAGTTTGTAACAGGAGGCTCGTATATTTGCTGTTTTGGCGACGGAGACCGGCGAAGAAGACCATTAAGCGGCGCACCACCATCGATAGGTCCACCTTGGAGAGCCTCCTCGTCCGGATCATGGGGGTCCATGGCCGGCTGTACGGATTCGTACTGGGCAAAGTACGCATCTTCGGCGGACGCGCTTCTCTCAAAGGGGTTAGGATTTTGAGTGTTGAGGCCGGCGCCCAAAGACGGCGGCGCAGGAGAGCGACCCTGTCCCGGTGTTTGGGAAGGCGTGGCATCGTACCGACCCCAGTAATCGTCGTCATCATCCTCTTCGACCGGCTCGGCTTGGATGGAAACTTGCGCAGCGGGCTTGGTTTCTGGCACAGAGGTTTGTTGGGCCTTAAACGCCTTCTCGGCTTCATCGAGTGTGGAATAACCTCCGAAAGATTGCAGGGGCGATGGATCGCTGGCTACGCCGATCTCGCCCACACGCCATCCGTCACCGCCGCCGTCTTTGTCGTTGACGCAGTACACAAGACGGATGAACAGATCGAACTCTCCTAACGCCACGAGGGTCTGAAGTGTCTCTTGGTCCAGTCTCCTGTACTTGATGTGGACATCATAATCCCAATCCATCTCCACTTCTCCCGATACCGGATGGGGATCCAGACTACCGCTCTGGGCGATCTCGGTAAGCTTGGACACCTTGGAGGTGTCATAGGTAAGGAGGCGGATCCATGGATCTGAGCTGGCGCCGGAGAGAAGTTGTACTCGCTGTCTGAGAATGGGCGATAAAAGTGGTAGTACTGTTGTAGCTGGCTCGGTCGAGGCGGACGCTCCTGGCAGGGCGGAGAGGACGGGCCTAACGAGGCTCTTGATATCCGGAGAGGCGATGGTGGTTGAAGCCATTGCTGCAATGGCCATGGTAGGTATCGTTGTGGTCGTGGTGAGATTGAAGGTAAGGTTGTACTAAGTGTTTAATGCGGGGTCTGAAGTTTCCTTGTGATACTCTCGAAGGCAAGTTGGACAACCCTTATTATGGCTCTCGGCAAAAGGTCCAGTTGACTTTATAGCACTGGTCTTGGAAGGCGAAGAAAAGATCGTTCGACTGCACCAAAGCCCAACACACGTCCGTGATTGAAGATACAATGATGCGTGGCTTAAAGAGTTGGGTCTTGCAGGTATCCAGATCCCTATGCACTGCAAGGACTGCGGATGGCAAATGGGGTTCTTGCTTGTATGAGGCTTAGGCGGAGATACTGTTGCTGCAGATATGACGTGCAGCGCTTCTGCTTGGGCGGGCAAGCAGGTGAAAGTGAAGTGGTGAAGAGGCAAAGCAGTGAATTGGTAATAAGGGAAGAAAAAGACAGTAAGAAGAGAAGAAGAAAGGATGGTAGAGGGAAGAGAGGGGTATGGGATGCCGAGATATAACAGACTCCTTGGATAAACAAATATCCCACCGACTCACGGGTTCCGCTACGCTTCGATGCCCTGCTGCGGAATGATGGAGATGACGGGGAACGGGAGTCCATCTCGTGAACTGAAGAGGGCCCCGTGCATTGAGCGGAGGTGGACATGCTCACACATCGCCAAACGCTGGGGTGCATCCCGACGGCAGGTACGTACCTGGAGAACTGGGGAACAGCCAGACAGCTTTAGCCAATTCAAGGAAGTAGTGGGGTCGGCTGCTCGTTGGGGTCGTGGGGATCGTTGCTGGGCGATTTGCTAGTGATTGCTGGGTAGCAACCTTCGGGCGGATGGAACCAATTAGCGCCAACCATGGACATGGCAATGCTACGGTGAACTTTTTTGTCAAGAGCCTCGATCTTTTTGATTTATTAGCATGTGGATGGAAGAGACGGCGGTAGTATCGGCAGACGGAATCGTGGTGACGGGACGTGTTGTTTTCGGTTCTTCTGTCGTTTTTCTCTCCTCACCCCTTTCTTTCCGTCTTTCAACCGCTCGCCCGATACCAGTACTATCCTCAACCATATCTGCCCCAAGGGGATAATACTCTCACAGATAAGCCAAGCGTCACATCAACTCATGTCGAGGAATTGTGTATGCTTTGGTATCATTACACTCGTGTAGGACAGGACAGTATCACATGTATTTCATATCGACTCACCTTGACCCCCAGCTCACAGTTTCTATCTGTCAGTCATCGATTTGCCCAATAAAACACACAACTATTCTACTATAAGTTTCACAAACGACACGGTACACAACAGGACGTTAGCAGTGCAACGAACAAATCAAAGCGTCCTTTCTGCAAAATGATGGCAATGCCTGCTGCTGCTTCCTCAACAACTTCAGATCTTCAAATCAAGTGACAAAGTGGAAGCCAAGGCTGAGCTGAGCGCGTGGCACCCCTGTTGATCCCCCAGTTACGAGTCGTGAACAATGTCGTCACTGCCGTCATCACTGAGAACAACTCTTCCCCTTTCTCATTATCATGTCTCATGGTGTCTCACACTGCGGCAGCTAGTCCGCGCCTCTTCATGCCCGGAAAGAAAGAACAAGACTTCGCCTTCAGAACCGTCGTCATTACCATCTTTCCGCAAGAGCAACGGACATCACAAGACCCTGGACACAGGGCATGAGGAAGTGCTCGATGCATGCCCTAACATGCGCGTCGAGGCAGTACATAGCAGCAACGCGCTGCAGCATTAAACGCCCCCATTAGCATCATGTATGTTTGTAAGCGCAATTGCATTTCATATACCGGTACCTAGGTACGCTTCGGCTCTTTGGGAATATTTGAAACGCAAGCATACGAACTCACAGCGCACATTTGTCATGGAGATAAGGCATTGATCAGAGCTGAGGTCCGGCACGCGAACCTTGTGCCTTATCAATTCGCCGTTTTTAATAAGCCGCCCGGTTATAGACGGGACGCATCCATTGTAGAGACTGTACACTTACATGACGAGAAATAATCAAGGCTTGGCGCGCCTGCCCTGCCTTCCAATAAGATCACAGTTTCGACTCCCAATTGACGTCTTTCGCAGTTACATTTCGCTTATGAATTTCTTTACCTAAACACCGAAAGAACCGCATAGACTTGACCGCCGTCGCCCGACAAAAAGACGAAGCATCATCATCAAAGATATCACTGCAAAGCGCACAGCACTGCCGTCAGATAGATCCGAACACCGAAGCCCGAACACGCCGCTTGAACGCTCCCTGCACGGTAGCAGTAGCCCTACGTCAGCTGTACCTTTAGCTTGGCCGCTGCTCTCCCGCACTCGAACACCGGCCGGTCGTCGATCACGCATCGCTCAGCCCACGTTTACACCGCGGGGCGTGCACTTCCAGTCTTTCCACATCTCCAACGTTCTCGCTGACGGATCGCGTGCTGGATGAATGTCTGGCAAGGCCGAACGCCTCAAGGATGAGGGTTCTCGCCTTCAGGTGACGGCCGCAGGCGCAACGGCCGGCTTGATCTCTCGGTACGTCCATTACAAACCCCCTTCCCTTTTCGAACCACCCCAGGAAGTCATTGATCAACCTCCCTTACTAACGCTCCCCGTGTCTCCTCCCAAACAGCTTCGTCATTGCCCCCCTCGACGTCGTCAAGATCCGTCTCCAGCTGCAACACCACTCCCTCTCGGACCCCGTAATCCACCAGCGCGGCCCCGAAATCGTCGGCGGCGGACCCATCTACAAGGGCACCCTCCCGACCATCCGCCACATCCTGCGAACCGAAGGTCTCACCGGTCTCTGGAAGGGCAACATCCCCGCCGAGCTTCTCTACGTCTCGTACGCCGCCGCGCAGTTCACCACCTACCGCTCGATAACCCAGTTCCTGCAAGTCACCTTCCCCAAAGACCAAAACAAACAGCTCCCCGCATCAGTCGAGTCCTTCGTAGCCGGCGCTTCAGCAGGCGGCCTCGCCACGGCAGCTACCTACCCCCTCGATTTGTTAAGGACCCGCTTCGCTGCACAGGGAGTCGAGCGCGTCTACCCTTCCCTCTACCAAGCAATCAAAAACATCTACGTCTCCGAAGGCCTGTCAGGCTACTTCCGCGGCCTAGGACCCGGATTAGCGCAGATTATCCCTTACATGGGCATGTTCTTCTGCGTGTACGAGTTCCTTCGCCCGTCTTTGCAGAACCTCGAACTCCCCTTCAGCTCGGGCGGAGCGGTAGCGGGCGTTGTGGCAAGCGTGGTAGCCAAGACGGGCACGTTTCCGCTTGACCTGGTGAGGAAAAGGATACAAGTCCAGGGCCCGACAAGGAGCTTGTATGTGCACAAGAACATACCCGTGTATGATGGGGGGATAGTCAAGACGGTGGGGACGATTGTGAGGAGGGAGGGCGTCAGGGGACTGTATAGGGGGTTGACAGTTAGCTTGTTCAAGGCGGCGCCGGCGAGCGCGGTTACCATGTGGACATATGAGAGGGCGCTGAGGTTTTATGTTGGGCTTGGGGCCGTGGGGCCGGGGGAGGAACCAGGGTCTTAAATCAATGAGTGGTCATTTTTTGCTGCGGTACAGTTAGCTTTTGTGGCGGACAGGCGAGGCGTTATTTGATAGATAGCCCGGTGTGACTGGAGTTTAGCAAGCAAAGGCGCTGCTGGATTGGCATTGCTTTTTTTTTTTTGTTCTCTGTTCTCAGGTTGATGGGAAATATGGAACGTGGAGTTAGAAGTGGTGGTTATACAGCCATCGTGAAGCGGAACTCGTACATAATCATGCATAGCGGATCAGGTCATGGCAAGGCGTTCGAAAATACAATTTCAATTCATCAAAAGCTATTTGAAGACCCGAGATAATTGTGTGATGGATCTGATGGAGTTTTAAGAAGGGGAATGAATAATTACTGACTCCTTGAAACTGGAACGTGAACAAGAAGAGCGAAGTTACTACCACAAGCGTCCTTTGAAACGTCCCGTTGCATCATCATACTAGTCAACTTCACATCATAATATATGGTGGAAGAAGAAGCAGGATTGACCTGACATTTTCTTCTAGTCTTCTTATTCAGTACTTAAGTATTGTTGTTCCCTAATTCCGTACTCCAAAGTATCGATATCCAAATCCATAACCGCGCGATAAAACCTGCCGAATAACCAGCCATCTC
Organism: Sordaria macrospora; assembly: GCF_033870435.1. NCBI lineage: Eukaryota > Fungi > Ascomycota > Sordariomycetes > Sordariales > Sordariaceae > Sordaria > Sordaria macrospora. Next base: position 7,509,935 of record NC_089371.1, on the reverse strand, counting down.
TTTAATAAACATAGAACCAAGTCGTATGGTAATCCTCACCAGCCTGTTTACTATACCCTTTCCCTACCTGCCCTGCTACGCCATTTTGTACCATGCCGAACGCCACCACCATGCTTGGAAGACAATAGCTGCTAGCATCTTCCCAACCCAGAAGAAAAAAAATGGGAAAGTGAAAAAAAACCCCCCAAAAAAAAACAAAAAAAAACAGAGGCCAAGTACTGAACGACAGTGATCTCCCGCGACAGCCTTTATGCAGGGCGCACAGGGGATTTCGAAGTCGCATTTCGATCTCCGTATGCTGCATCGCTGACACGCAGCCGTTCGAGTGTCGGCAAGTTCTGTTGAATGATGCTGTTCGTCCCCTTGTTCGTCCTCTTGTTCGTCCTCTTGTTCGTCCTCTTGTTCATCCTCTTGTTCGTCCTCTTGTTCGTCCTCTTGTTCGTCCTCTTGTTCGTCCTCTTGTTCGTCCTCTTGTTCGTCCTCTTGTCTGTCGTCGTGTCTGTTCTGGTGTAGATCATGAACACGAGGTTTGTGTCCGTTTTGTTGGTTGTGTTCTTCTTTCTCAAGTCTAACCGATGTGCTGGATTGCTCATCTCCATGAACATCGACAACCTCAGCCATATCATAATCGTTGTAGGACATCGGAGACAGCATCCGAGCAGGAGGACTGCGCGTACAGGAAGGCCCCGACGGGCCTGGGAAAGCAGCGCTGTTGGGAGGTGCTACTCACTCCTCATCAGCCTCTTCGTCATCCCAGGAATCTTTTTCCCGCTTGATCAGATCAGCCATTGCTTCTCGTGAGAAAATTGTGCTCCCTTCTTCATTCACCCTAGGAACTTTCATAAGCTTGGATCCCCTAATCCTTCTCGCCGCTGGGCTCATATCCTCCGATGGAGGAACATCGTCCTCAAAAAGAGGCCCCATGTTCTCGATCCACCTCCGCCTACGTTCCATGAGCGTACGCGTAAGGTCTCCGATGCCCGGTCTCGCCATGCCTGCTGCACCGCCTGGGCCGGGTGTCCCGGCTCCATTTGCGTTGGCGCCATCCTTCGCAGCACCTGGTCGGGCCTTCTTCGGTTTCTTACCCATCGTACGGGTCCGTTTGAGGTAGGCTGCTTGTACTTGGCTGTCAAGGTCTTCAAGAATGGTCTGGTACTCTTGGAATGCCATGCGCTCTTTAACAAGGTCGGTGAGACGCGCTTTCCGAGCCCCGTTAAGAAGAACCTGCTCGTGCAGACGGGCTTGGAGAAGACGTAATCGGGCGGCAACTTCATCATCATAATGCCCATCGAAATCGGCAGCTGTGGGGCCAGGATCACCACCGGAGGGATGCGAGGCAGAGGAGCCGCCTGTGGAAGACGCATTGTTATTGCCCGTATTCGATGACGAGACATTGTTAGATGGGGAGCTGGTCCCGTTGGCTTGGTCAGGCGGGAAAGATAGGAAGCCAATGTGTCGTAACTCCTGCTTAAGACGTTCATCGACTTGAGAGTAATCGAGTTTTGGATGCGAAGCTTTCTTCCATGATTCGCTGTTGGACTCAGGCATAAAAGTTGCAGGCGGGAGTTGGGTTGAGCCGGGTTGTCCAGTTGCGCCGTTGACGTTTCCATTGGTGCCGTTAGTCCCATTTACCGTGGGCGATGCTGTCTGCGGTTGAGTGTCCCCAAAATCAAAACGATCGACACCGTTCATAGCAACATCCCCGTCAGCAGTGGCGCCGTTTTGTCTCTCCTCGGCAGGCGGTGCACGATGTTCGGGTCGCATTGTCTGCAATAGCCGTGCTAGAATCGGCCCAACCGAGAGCTTGTCTGTCTCGGCAATTTCGTCGTTCATGTTCTCTATGCTGCCACGAGGCTGATTGGGGGGCAATTTGTCCTTGACGTCAGCTGAATCGATGGCCATGGCGCCGTCCTCTTCGGCCCATATTTCTGTGTAGTGTTTCTTCCCGCGCTTCGGCATAACAAAGGGTGTGACTCGGTCGCCACGCTCTCTAAGGAAGGCGAGGTCTTCTTCTGTAAACGGTCGGAAGAATGGTTCGACATAAGTGCTGAAAGTGGAAAAGTTGATTTGGTTGCTAGGTTTCGCACTGCTGAAGTCCTTATCGGGGGGATCGCCGGCTATTATGTCGGCCAGATCGCTCTTTGGATAGACTGCTACTGAGTAGATCTCCTTGATTTCATCTTCCGTCATTCCCGGCTTCACCGGGAGGATTTCGTAGACGGTCGGGTCGGGGAAGGTAGATGGGTCATCGCCAAAAGTGTTGGCTTGTGGTCGTGCAGGCGGCGGAGGCTGGCCGTCATCATCGGAGTCGTCGTCGTCGTCGTCATTTTCTTCGGTCTTGGTCTTGTCGTCGGCCTCCATGGCAGTGGGCGTCCTGGGGGCGACGGGCGAAAGAGAGGAGCTGGCAGAATCATCGCGGGAGAGCTTCCTTGCTTTGTTTCCGGACTCGCGGACTGGGGAAGAATACTCTGCGGTCCAAAAAGAGGAAAGTCAGCAACGTACACTTTGGATTATCAATGCAGGCAGTGGATGATTTCAATTGGGGATGATGTGATGCAGGGTGGTAATAACGGACCTATGTTGTTTCCCTGAGGCGGGGCCAGGTTCTCGGTGGCCTTCCGCTTCTTCTTGTTGGCTTTGCGCTCGGCACGCTCCTCATCGTCGGCTTCCTTTTGGCGGCGTTCCTCCTCGCGGCCGCGCTCGGCGGCCAGCTCGCTCTCGCGGAGGCGGCGGGACTGGGCGAGCAGACGCATGCCTTTGTCACAGCTGGTCCCCCGCTTGTCGATAACCTCGCTAAGACGTGAGAGGCGGGACAGGAGGCCATCGAGGCTCTTGGAGTCGGGCGATGCGGCGTTGTTGGCGACGTGGTCGACAATGTCGTCGTACGTGATGTTGCGGAAGAGGTCGAAGCGCACGTCCAAGGTGGCTGTCTCGTGCTGCTCAATGGGGGGCAGGCTGGCAACCTGGGGGGAGCCGGCGCTGGGCGTGGTGTTGCGACTGCGCGGGTTGTGCTGGTGCTGGCGCATGACACCCGCTCCACCCTTCTTCCCCGTGCCCTTCTGGCTGCCCTTTTGGCCCGAGGGCGGCGGCATTGTTGCTGGTTGCGTAATCGGCACCCCGTAACCCCGCGCTCCTGGCCTCTTTTTTTTTTGCTGGCTGCTGGCTGCTGGCTGATGCGCACCTTACCTAGGTACTACGGGTGATCCTGGCGCGGCTTCCGGCCCGTGTGCTGTTGATACCTGGAATTTAGGGGGTTCCGTTGAGGAGGGATCCGGACTCGGGGGGTAAGGTACTCGGGGGGTGGGTTTGGGGCCTGGCTGTTGCTCGGGGTCCTCCGTACCGAGGGCGATGTCGATGGCGTGTCTGTCTTCCTGTCTCTCTAAAAGGGGGTATCAGACTATCAGGCACCCGGGAAAGGCTGCCGCGTCCACGGCGTGCTCTGCTGCTCGAGAGGGATGCTCGTCGCGGTCTGCCTCGCTCGCTGAAAGGCGGTCGATGCTGGTCGATGCCTGTACACAATCCAATGACGGCACAATAACAGATGGCACATCCCTGTCGGTCCCCGACCTGTCGCTCGCGAGTGATGAAGAATGCTTGAGTGGTGTCCAGCGGCCGTGAATGGCTGCCCGTTTGACAAGTGTGGGAATCAGGGAATGGGGAATGGGGATGGACGCCGTGGGGCTGGGCCAGAGCGCTGGGCGGGACCTTTTTAACTCCCACTTGTGCTCTGTAGCGCTCCTGCGTTGAAAGCCTTGGGTTATGGTTGCCCTTGCCCTGGGACCTGCAGTGCTATTCCCGTCAGACGGGAGGGAGTTTGTGTGACTGAGATGAGTGATGCCCGTGTCGCGCCTGTCATTTCCCGCGTCGACCGTCTTACTGCCATAGGAAAGTGCCACAACTGCCACTTGCCTCCTCGGACACTTCTTGCCCTGTCTTAGGTTGGTTTATACACTGGCACTCTGAGGCCGGGCAGCTCTGTACAATCTACCACCTCGTGTGCTGGCTGTCAGCTGCCAGAGTGCCAATAGGGACATTTGGTTCTTGGCGGTTAGAGAACAAATGGCCCGTGCCCCCACTGTAAGGAAGCTTGGACCTCCAAAGCCCAAAGTGCAGCTCCTAACCTCTCCAAGTCCTCCACCGAGTTGGGCAGTCGTCTCCTTGGCGTGCCTGTACAGTCAGTCCACTGCAGTAACAACGAACTCGAGCGATTGATGGATGCCCGTCCGTCACCTTTTGTTGTCCAACGTATTCATATCATAACATTTTGCTTCCCTTTTTCGTCACTCATTTGGTAACATATCAACACTAATACCAACACCATGTTGTTTTTCAGGTAATATGATGTCCTTTTCAAGCTTACAGTCTCACCCCTTCCAGTTTGATCATAATAGCCATCATTCCTAGGTAGTGGGGTCAAATCCTCGCTATGTTGGCCAGCTGTGATGCTTGCTGCTTTGAAGCCGAGCGAGCAAACGAGGTCCGCGATACAATATCGGGAGTTGTTTCTCATGTCCACACCATACCCACCCGTACTTGAGACATGGTCACTCATCAATATCAACTGTTAAGCAACAGCTCATCAACCCCTTCATTTTCTCTTCATCTCACCCCCTCCCAGTTCTGAGCCCTCACCCACCTCCCTACCTCCCTCCCTACCTTCAAAACCACCCATCCATCCCACCGCAATACTCATACACACCACGCTAACATATCAAAAAAAAGCTTCTTCAAAACCCTCATCGACCACGAGGTCACGGTCGAGCTCAAGAACGACATCCAGATCCGGGGCGTGCTCAAGAGCGTCGACCAGTTCCTCAACATCAAGCTCGACAACATCCAGGTCGTCGAGGAGCTCAAGTACCCGCACCTGAGCGCCGTCAAGAACGTGTTCATCCGCGGCTCCGTGGTCCGTTACGTCCACCTCCCCCAAGAAAGCGTGGACATTCAGTTGTTGGAGGATGCTACGAGGAGAGGTATGTTTTTTTTGTTTTTTTTTCACGGGGCTTTGCATGCTGGGTTGAACGGTGGGGGGTAGTTGTGACGAAACGAACTGATACTGACTTATGGCTTTTTCAGAGGCGGCAAACCAGGCTACCAAGGCTAAGCAGGGTTGAGCGTGAGAAGAGGACGAGGGAGGGGGCATAATCTCTAGAGCTATTACGTGGAGCGTATAGGGGGAAGATAATCACATTACCCTCACCGTTGATATCATTCATCAAAGTTGAGCCAAGAACGAAAATGACAGAAAGCAGCCTTTGGATGAAGGGTAGTGAGAAGGACGGGTGACCAGCTTGAAACTGGACAAGGCAAGCGGGGAGTCTCGAGTATGACAGGCGTTGAGAAGGATACCGGATGAGGAATGACCGCGGTGAGGTTAAACGAGCCAACGGGTGAGGGCATTGCTATTCATGTATAACAGTTCAGACGAAACAGTCGCATAGACCCCCAAAAGAACATAGATGTCATGATCACTGGCGCTACCATCTACAAACAACCATACCTAAAACCACCACGCAGCTACCAATAAACCCCCCCACCATCTCCATCCTTCCCATCCCAAAACCTCTGCCCTTTCACCTTCTCACCATCTTCGTGCAAAACCCGAACCAACCCTCCTCTCCTCCTCTCCCCCACCCACCGATCAATCCACCCCTTCATCCTCGTCCTACTCGCCTCGCTCCCCACATTCACCGTTGGCACCACCTTCTCGACCCTCAATGCCATCAGAAAAAGCGCCAGCTCCCTGAAAGAAGAATGCTCGCTGTAGGGAACCCCAAAGCACATAGCCTCCTTCCCGCTCCCGCGCTGCGGAATGACGTTCTTCGCAAAAAAGCGGGGCCGGAACCGGTTGCCGTGCAACAAATGCGTGGTGGGTAGCGAAGAAGGAGGGAGGGTGGCAGTCACGGGGACGGAAGCGCCGCCACCTACGTCGAGATCTGGCGGGAATGGTAAATAGGAAGAGGAGGAGTTATTGTTATTGTTGTTATTGTTGTTGGACCCAGAACCAGGCCGGTAACTCCACCCCGAAGGCCTGAAGCCGACGATGCGGCTGAACCCGTTGGACCGGTGCAGCTCGAGGTACTCGGCCAGCGTGTCGGCGCGGATCTCGCCGAGGGCTTGCATGTGCACCTGGGCCTCGCGGGGGTCCGAGGTCATGAGGCCGAAAAGCTCGGCGTCGCCGAGCTGTTTGGTGATGCGGATCTTAGAGGGGGAAGCGAAGATTTTGGAGCCGAGGGCTTGCGCGATGGCGACGCAGATGCGCTCTTTGCCGATGGAGTAGGTGCCGCAAACTACGAGGAGGCGGTTTTTGCGGAAGGACGAGGACGAAGAGGTGAGGGCGGTGAAGGCGTTGGAAGGCGGTTTAGTCTTGGTGTCTTCTTCGTGTTCCTTGTCCTCGGGTGGTGTGGGGTTTGATGCGTCGATGCCACCACCATCCCCTTTTCTTCTCTTACTGTTGTAGCCGAAGAATTGACTGACATCTTTTCCCTCCTTTAAATTGCCGCCACCTTCCCTTACCCTCAACAACCGCTCCCATTCTGCCTCGTTCCCGTCCTTCAATCCTTTATCTAGCTTTGCGCACACCTCCGCACACGCATGGATCACGTCCTCCTGGGGTGGGAACGAATACCGCGGGTTTAGGTATGTCGTGTCCAGGTAACAAACGTCAATCTTCTGCTGTCTCGTCTTGCCCGTCACCTTATCGAGCGTCTCCGGCTTCAATAGCGGATGTTCCACGTGCGCTGGACACGCCCTGAAATCACCACAATGCAGAATCCTCTGCGTTCTTCCCTCCTTGCCAACCTGTTTCTCGAACAAGAATAGCGAACTCCCTGGGCAATGATTTGCCTCGATCATGGTAACCATAACAGCACCGCCCGTCTGAGGCACCGGCACTGTCTCTCCGAACTCCAGCTCGACAACGTACTTGGCTGCCGTCCGCAACTGCGTCTTGACCAGTGACCCAGTCACTTTGCTGCAGTATATGGGCCCGTGTACCCAGCTGGCTGAGAGGCCCATGTAGTGATCGCTGTGGAAATGGCTGAGGAAGTAGGCCTTGCAGCCTTGGACGGCGCCGTAGCGGAAGGCGTCGACGCAGATGGAGAAGTTCGGCATGATCTTGTAGAAGGGACAGGTTCTTTTGTAGGCAGGCATTCCTCTAGAGGCGGTCTCGACAGCCGCGGCGGTGGCCCAGGCAGCGGCTTCGGTATGGGAGGACATTAGTTTGCTAAAGGCTGAGCTGCCGCCGCCATTGGTCTTGGGTTTAGCATCGGGGCCATAAGATGGATCGTCATCGTCGCCAGGGAGGGAAATTGGGTTTGCTTGTCCTGGGCGGGCAATAGCGGCGCGAGATGCAAAGCGCCTGCTACCTTCAGTGAGATCCGCCATCGTCGTATCATTCACCATATATCCGCTCTCCTGGCTTTCGTCTTTGGCCTTGGGTATTTGTTGTTTTGCGGTTATTGTTGGAACTGTGGGAGCAGGAAGTGGCGTCGGGTTGCCATCAAGACAAGCGTTGACGTGAGCGGTGGCCTGGTCGCTTGTTACGCCGGCGAGACTTGCGTTGCATATCGGGCAGCTTTCTGTAATGGCATCCGGGCCCGCCGTGGGAAACGTTAGATCATCATCGTCCTCAATCTCATCGATAAATCCAGCATCATCCAGCAACATCTCGTCGAAATCATCGTCCCCAATAAACCCCTGCTCAAGCCGGGCTTGCTCCTGCACGTACCGCTTCTCTCTCAGTTCCTCGCCTTGAAGGTCGTTGTCGTGATTCTTCTTGTCCTTTTGTGTGTCTTGGTCGACGTGATCTGCGTCATCCTTGGTCGGCTCTTCTTCCTGCTTGGTTTGGTTGTCCGCTCTGGCGCCGGATGTCTCTTGTCGTAGAAGAGGAACTCTGGGCTTCTCCGTGACGTCTTCCATTGTTGGCTTGGGTTTCGTCTTGTCTGCTGATTCCTCCTCTTTCTTCCTTTTCTCATCCCCAGCTAAACCCACAGGTTTTGCAGTAGGAGATGTGCTCTTCTTCCCTGCTTCCACCTCATCCTCGTCCTCCTCGTCCGAATCATCCAAGAACGGACCCCTCCTCGGCTTTCCAACCGCATTTGTGCTTTGCGCACCACTACTCTGTGGCACCGCGTGCTTCTCTTCTGTCTTCTCCTCCTCGCTCTTCTGCCCAACCCTCCTCTCTTTCCCCACCTCTTTCTTAACTCCAACCTCATCCGCCGTCGCCTTCACCTTCTTCCCCCTCGGTCTCGGTTCCTCCTCAGCATCAGAACTGGAACTGACCCTCCTCTTCTTTATCGGCCCACCAGCCTCATTAAACCGTTTCTCTTCTTTGACTTCTTTGACTTCTTCAACCACGGCATCCTTAGTTGTCGCTTTCTCTTCCTCTCCAACAGTCTCCCTTTCGGGGACCTTATTCGCATCACCATTGCCTTCAACAACCTCCTCATCATCCTCCAAACCGTCAAGACCAACCCCACCTTCGCCAATGAAAAGCGTCTCGTCCGCCTTTTTGGTGAAGTAATTCAAAATACTCGCATTCGGCTTCGGTTTGGGCTTCGACGAGATTGGCGTCTTGGTGACGTACCCCCTGTTTCGGGCGGACTTGACCGGAGTTTTGGACGAGGTGCTGGTCAATTTGCCGGAGGCTGTTTTGGGCGGCATTGTTCCAGCTTTCCCCCGTGGAATCACTGCCGCGGTTTTCCTAATGCGAGTATGATGGTTGAGGTGAGGTGATTAGTACTGCGCGCCGTTGCTATGACTGATTGGCAAAAGAATGATGTTGGCGATTGGGATGCTGGATAATCAGGAAGGAGGTGGGACGAGCAGGTTGGTCGGGGTTGTGGCTGTTCAGGTGCAGTGGCGAAGACATGCATCTGCAAGCGGGCAGCAAACGGGCGCGGGAAAGAACGCGAGGGGCAAACCCAAGTGGAACGAAAGCGACGAACACCAAAAAGCGTCGCGAAATCACGTGAGTGTAAGTGGTCCCGTAACAAAGAATTACCAGAATCAAAAGGGTTGAATCGGTGTGAATGTTGTTCATTACCCAATATCGGCTATTCTTTCATACTCTGTCGACTATGGGGTCCTTTGTCTACCGGTATTCCCCCGCCATCATAAGCCGCCGCATAGTTACCTAAACTATGCACGCTACACGAGCCACACCCATGCCCCTGTGTCCAGTCAGTCTCGTCAACGCAGACAAGCTTTCCATTCAAGACTGCCAAACCAATAAAAGTCCTGCCATGAGTGACATATTCGGTTCATAAACGCCCGTGAAAGAAAACCAGTCGTATACCTTGTAACACAGGTAGCAAAAAAAATATAAAAAAATAACGCTCTTTAACTGAAAAATAAAACTGCTTTTATTCTCCGCTTCCCATCGATTCCGGGGAGAGCATATCGCATTTGCTCAGATCCCCAAAATATTCATACTCCACCCTCAACATTTCCATCAACGAGGCAGCTTTCTGTGCCTCCTCATCAGTGAGCTCCTTTCTTCTTCATCCGCAGAGGTACTCTATTCCTCAGCCTCCTCAGCCTCCTCCTGGACCTCCTCCAACTCCTCAACCTCCTCGTCGAGGCTGCCGGCAGGGACCTCGTACAGGCGGAGGATGTTCTTGTTGGGGTCCTTGACGAGGACGAACTTGGTGTCCTCAGACTCGGACTTGAGGCACATGTCGGCAATGGTGCGGACAATACCCCAGCCGTTGGAGAGCGAGAGATTCATTTGGTTGGCGAAGTCCTTGGGCTTCCAGCCAACAACGCCGAGAATGACATGCTTGTCGTTGACCTTGGGGTTGACGCGGGAGACGAAACTGTAGGGAAAGAAAAAATCATTAGTTAATACACAGATTATCCAACATAGCAGCATCAATGCAAACACTTACCCAAGCTTCATGACATCGGCCTTGGCGAGGATGGACTGGACAGTCCACCTGGCGAGCTTGCAGCTGTTGTTCTTCATCTCAGTAGCGACAACGGCACCACGCTGAGAAACGAGCTTAGTCCTCCAGTCGAGGGCACCACCGGCACCCTGGGCCTTGCTGTCCCACTCGTTGAGAGCGTGGACGGTGACGAGCTGGTTCTTGCCGTCGGTAGCGTTCTTCTGAACAGCGTCGATCTCAGTACGGACAACCAAGAAGACGGACTCCTCCTCGCTGGTGGAGAGGTCGAAGCGGCGGTACTTGTAGGCCTTGGAGGCAGGGGGGACGTTCTCCTCGGAGGCGTTGTAGAAGGGGTTCTCGTGGGCCATGTTGACCTTGTCGGACTCGCTCTCGACGACAACCTGGTTGGCGAAGTTGTGGTTGATAAAGGTAGCCTCCTCGGCAAGGGCGTGGGGCTGGTTGATGCCATCCTTGGAACCCTCGGAAGCCTCGAGCGGCGCATCGGCGGCGTTCTCGTTGACGGTGACAAGGTCGAGAGCGGCGTTGTCGCGCTTGTCAAAGAAGACCTTGTTGCCCTGGCGGGAGATAACGATATCCCAAGGGGCGACGGAGCGGGGAGAACACATGAGCATGGAGAGGGTGCTGTCGGTGGCGAAGATGGTGGCCTCGTCCTTCTCGGCGAGCTCCTGGATGACGGGGTCGGAAGAGGCGGTGACATTGTAGGCAGCACGGTCGATAGCGGTGAGCCTGCGCTCGGCGTTCTTGACGACGGGCTTGTCGTAGGAGCGGTCGTAGGCGTAGAGGAAGCCGTAGTCATCGACATCCTCACCCTCGTCGGTCTCGAGGTTGAGCTTGCCAAGACGGTTGTAGTCGATCTCCTCAATCAGCTTCCAGTCACCCTTGATGTTGATCGAAGCATCACGGTTGCGCTGGGGCTTGTCATAATCCTTCCAGCCGAAGCGACGACCGCGCGCACCGGTGTTACCGCGGCCACCACGGCCACCGTCAAAGCCACCGCCGTACTGCTGACCACCGCGACCTGTCCTCTGGAAGGTCTGACGGCCACCACCCCTGCCAGCCTGGGCACCAGCACCACCGCGTTGGCCACGGCCTCTAGTGAAGACAGCACCACGACCGAAGCGGGTCTTGCCAGTATCCCTGACGTTAGAGACAACGGAGAAGGAAGACTCGTCCTCGGCGACGGGGGGAGCGAAGATGGAGGTGGAACCGGCACCGTAAATCTGCTGGTCTAGAGTCGAAGGAAGTTAGCAAACATCACCACTCCCATCCGTACCTCGAGATGGGTCATGGAGAGGCCAGAGGCCAGGGTAGAATAACCTACCACGGAAGTTCCTGTTGTACTGCTGGCGACCACCGCGACCGTCACGGCCGTCCTTGGAGTCGGCAGTCCAGTCGGCCATGCGACCGAGCTTATCGCCCTTGGAGTAGGGGGCGTAGGGGACGCCATTCAGAGTGGTCTCGGTGGTGACGGCGGGGCCCCAGGTGGCACCCAGGTCGGGGAGGGAGTCGATGAGGTCGACGAGGGCCGAAAGGCCAGGAGTAGGGTTCGTCATGGTTGCTGTCGTGTGTGGGTGACGAAACGATATCGGAATAATATCGATAGTCGGGACCTGGCGTAAGTTGGAAAGATAAAATAAAAAGAGGACCCAGGACTCGGAGGGGTTGCTTCGAATTCGCCGGGGCTGTGTCGCTGTGGAAATCTGCTGTCCGCGGCCGTGCAGCAAATTGCCCCAAAACTCAGAAATTCGCAGGGTGGGGTTATTGTGTGCTGTGGGGCTCCCGGTAGCTTCTCACCGTGACAGACATGGGTTCACCGGGAAGGAAGTAAGTAGCCAATCAACCCTGCGCATTCAAGGTGACCACGTTCACCGTGCTCATCCCAGAAAGCTGCAGCTTCCTGTTGTCACCATTTCCGGTACATCCTTCTTTGACATCTCTTGTTGAACCTTGTCAGGTATTGCTAGTATTATTCTCACGTTCTTTTTCTTTCCTAACGCCTTGAATACTATCATGTCACAATGTGGAAAAAAGATTCGTCCGGTTAAATGATGATTGGTCTTCAGGTTGTACACAACAAGTTGATGCAAAGGTTCCTACCAAGGCATCTCGTCAGTCTTCTGACCAGCTAGTCCATGCACTCAGCTATCTAACATCCAAACGCCATCTTTTTCTCCCTTACACCCAACATCAGAAAGTTGACTCGGTCTACTGGTCTCTCAAAAATCCTCAAACACTCCTCCCTCCGGCTTCGTCGAAAACACGTTCTCTAGCGCATCCCTAACCTCAAACTCCTCCATTACAGCACCAAACCTATAACAACACCCAAACAGAAGGGATTAGCAAACCCATCCCTCAACCTCGACATAATCAAATGAAGAGACTTTTGATCATAGAGGGGATGTAACAACTTACCCGTAACACCGAACTTTCCGCCCCAACTCCTCGGTTAACCGCGCAAAGTCCTCGAGCTGCAACTCCGCAAGCCGCGGATGAGCGAGGACCATGCCCCAAGCCATGACAGGCGTGATCTCCCCGTCGAGGTCCAGCCGCTTGCTGAGGTCGAGCAACGTAGCCAAGTCGGCTTTGCTGAGTTCCCAGGTACGCTGACCACTACCGCTGATGCTAGTAGGCATCGGGGGATGACCGTGGACGTGGGCGTGGACGTGCTGCCCGGTGATGTTGGAGGTCGCCGCGATATCCCCACCGATGGCCAAGTTCGGGATGGTGTTGGTATACCCGAAAGGGCTTTCTGGCGAGAGTTTGGAGAAGGGCTCGGGAGGGCAGGATGCCATGAGCGCATGGCCGCAAGGCTCTCGTTGCGCCCTGTCTTCGGTGCCGGCACCTCGTTCCAACAGCCATGTCATGTGTTCCATGCATGGGCGTTCGAGACTAAAAAAATGGGTAGAGCCGAGGGGCGCTTGTTAGTTGCTTTCTCCCTTCCCTTTCTTCCGTGTAGGTATGGGAATGTGTTTCAAAATCCCCAACATTGAAGAGCGCAACACGAATGTCCGTTTGTTCTTACTGCGGGGGATTCGAAGGAGGTGGGAACTCGTACGTTAACACAAAATCAATACCCGCTTGATCATAATCCAAATCTGGATTCCTCTTTGGTGCCAGAACACCTCCACCATCTCCCAAGATGGTGTTGAAGTCCCTCGGTCCTCCGGGGGGTGGGCGGTAAACCGGCGAAGTCGCCGTCGTTGACGGTGGTGGTGATGGGAAAGTCGTTTGGCTGGACGGTGCCCCTGGTAGGTAGCTTCCACTTCCCACCATGCTAGGGCTGGAAGTGTATCCAAGACTAGGACCGCTTGGACTGCTAACCATTTGGTCAAAGAAGTTTGTGTCGGCGGCAATCGGATCACCGGCTGCGTCGTTCTGAGCTAGCTTAGCCTTTAGCCGCCGGTTCTCTTCGGCGAGACGCTCCTTATCTTGTGCAATGTTGCTGAAGATTTCTTTGAGCCGCAGGACCTCATCTTCGAGAGCTTTGATGTATAGCTCTTTTCGTTCGCGATGTGTTCTTCATGCCAGGTTAGCATGTATCCGGGCGTTGAAGGATGTTAGGAGAAGCATACCGTTGTGCCTGTCTGTTTAGCTCTTGACGTCGTGTAAGTGCTGGCTTGCTGTCCGGCTTGGGGCCTCGTTTCTTCGGTGGTTGACCATCTACGCATCCGAAACAATCAGTTTGGTCTGTGTATCCACTAACAGCGACCATATCCATAGATTGTTACCCACCTCTCGTTTTCTTGTCTGAGAGACTTTTCAGAATTGTAAGATTCAGGGTGGATAACGGATTGTTGTCCGGACCAGAGTGAGGATCCTCAGCATAACTTGCAAGTGGCTGGAGAGGTCGTGAAGAAGTCATGGTGACAGGATGAAGATATGGCGATATGTCCGAACTGGATGGTGTTTGATGTTGAACAACCTGATGCGGTTGGCGGGGTACGCGGCTATCGTCGAACCAAAATCAGCAGATATCCTGGACAAACCCGCCAGATTCCCATGCAGATCTGGACAATTGCTTTCTAGGAGATAAGGTTGAGTTCTTCAAGATAATGACTGCCCATTGCATTGTGTGAGACAGTCGTTAAAGTCTGAGGAAAGCGGATCCTTTGTATGTACGCTATTCTGAAAGACGGAACACTAAGCGGCAAAGGCGGCATGGAGGTGTTTGGCGCATGGTATGGAGAAGAATCATGCGGATGATCTCACCTAAGAAGCAGCAACGCCTCGACGGACCTTGAATAAGCGCGAGGTTGACAAATCCAGTAAGTCGGGACACGAGCGAGGAAAAGGTTACAGTTGTGACGGCTCGTTCGAGACGTCGTTTTCAGACTCCCTTTGGCCTCGCTGCCTTGTTATCTTCGAAATTTGGAAATACAAAGAACAAGATGCGTCGTAGATGCTAAGAGAGTTCCCGACTCAAGGCTTCGTGGATTGGATCGCTGTGCCGTTGAGAAATGGAGGGTGTAAGTGGTCCCAGAAGTGATGGCGGGTTACTCGGACGATGTGGGCAAGGGTAAAGCGGCGTCCCGGTGACGCTTGTTTAGTGTAGTGGCCGTTGAGCAAAGAACGTCTGATTCGAACACAGATGAGAGAAGATGAGGAGGATGAAGTTCTCTGCAACGACTTCAGGTCAGGAAAGTTCCATTGTCGCCGTTCGCGCTTGAGAATGGGACATGGGGGCCGAGTATCTTACCATTATTGACTTGACATTTCGAGTTAGGCTGTGGTATCACACATATCAGCAAGCGCGTAAGGCCGACAGCTTATGCCACGACACTATTCCGTATTTGGGGTCGAGAGCAACCGAAGGGTAACCAAACACCAAGCAACGGGGTTTCCCGATAACGATAATAAGATTAAAAGAGATGATGCTGAACCGAGACGCAGGTTAACAGTGTGTAATCTGTGTGGTGGATAGGACGTGTGTAGATCCTGCCAACACTCCGGTTTGGCCGATAAAGTTTTCAAAATATCCTAAGGATCCGGCCGGCAAGTGACTGCAAACATGAAGCTTTTTTGTTTGGCTATGGTCGCTTGAGCTGTATACTTTTAATACGACAGCCAGCTGCCCACTGTAGCTTGTGAGACTTCAGCCCGGTCGTCCTCTGATGATATTTTTGAGTGATGAAGTGATTAGTGAACGCTACCGGCTAACTTCTCCGGTTTGCCCTGATCGTCAAACATGTCGACTTGACATGGCGTGCTTGGCAAGCCTCCACTGTGTTAATGCCCCTGAATGGCCCATCATCACCAACAAACATCGGCGTAAGTGGCCTGGACCGTTGGCATTGGTGGCTGTTGGACAGGACCCCTGCCCCTGTCCCCCCAGACTCTTAAGATCAATGATCCATCCCACTTGGGTTTGCGGCTTTCTCCTCTTGTCGAGTTTGCTTGAACCTCAATATCTGGTAATCACCTCTGGGGTGGGCCTGTTCTCATCATCGAAGTTTCCATGGAAAACAAGCGCAATGTACAAATTCTCAGGGCGTAGATGCCGGCATTGAGGTGGTATTGGCGGCTTTGGAGCGACGGGAGTTGAGGCGAGAATTGATGCCGGCTGGGACCGGTGCAAAGTGCAACGACGGAACGGGACGAACCACAGGATATTCGGCGCGCTTCAATCTGGAATATTTTGATTCCAGTTCGACTCTGGCTTTCCATTTCCTCTTCTACATGCTTGTTGCTGGGTGTCAGTTGATTGCCGCATTGCAGAAAGGTCTCGAGTCTTGCTCCTACCTGGATTTGTTTTCGGGAACGCATCATGAAGTTGACATGAATGTTGATAACTGAGCTGGTAGGGATGAGAAACGAGCGATCATTGGAATACGCAACAGGAAGATGAGTATGATGCGCCCAATGATCGAGGAAAAGTTCGGGATTTTGTTGACAGGTAGCGACTGCCATCTGTGTCCCCTTTTGAGAAAACTCTGCGGCACTGCATTTATGATTGCAATTTTGGCAGGAAGCCACGACCCTTCACTATGAAACTTTGTTGGAAGACACGACTTGATCTCACCTTCCCCTGCTTCAGTCAATCCCAATTCCCAACCGAAGGTTGTAACCACCGCTTTTCCCCGTTGGAGTATGCTTCAAAGAACGAGTCACTTCATCCAGACCTGGAGGATAGTATGGCTGACATCCGAAACTCTTCGGTTCTGATCACGTTAATAGTTTTGGCAAAGTCATGACATCTAGTTTCTCAAAGGAGCATGTCTGGGTGAGTTAGTCTCGGCCAGTCGAGAAGCATATCGGCATCGCTCGCATAAGATAAGTTGGTAGCTGTCAAATATTGTTAGAAAAGCTGGATGATAGGTCAATCTCTCGATGAAGCAAACCTTGTTATTGAAGGGGCAATTGTTACAACGCCATCCATTTGATCACATTGGTCAAGTTCCCCATCTGTCAAGAATTGAGCAGAGAGAATGGCTAGTTCCCGCTGGTATTGCCGGAGACAATTCTCTTTTTCTACTTGTCATGAGTAAATGGTTGAGTTCGAGTGTCCTAGAGATATTTCTTCCCTAGTGGATGTATATAAGTGCCATATCTCAATCCGGATATCTCGTCTTGAGACCAATCGCCAGTTCCTCCTCCATGTTGTTTGGTTCAGTTAGAACTCCAGACAAACAGATAAACAACGGACAAGGTCATCACGTGCCCATTCACTTATGTCAGTGATCATCCTCCCCAGCGAGCCCATCAGACTGGACTCTCCTTCGGGAAGGGGCTTTCTTCATGGAATGCGGGGGAGTGACGGAAGAAGTGTCAGGGTGAAACCCGTTTCTTGTAGGTCGCATACTTCGGGTCGATCTGCCAACGTGGGTCTTTATTCAAGTTAAATATAACCAGTTACTATCGATCAGGCAATATTGTCCGGGGGAGAAGAAGGAGTCTCTTTACGGTTTCTCGATTAGGTGCTTTTCTTACATATGTAGACCTTCGGATATCATTCCATCATCAAAGGGTCTCAACTAGCCGGCAGTCAATAATGATGTTGCGAGATCCTAATTGGCGACGATCCCTCAATGGTTCCGTCTTCGTGATAGTAGAGGCAGGGCCAATTAGTAGCAAAGAGACAGCATCTCCAGTGATTGGAGGCCATCTCTAATCCCTAGTGGCGTCTTGAACACCTCTAGGTTGTGGTCTTTTCCTAACAGAAAACCGAGTTGTCGTTGCGAACCCAGCCTTTTCCTCGGTGACTGACCGTCATAGCTTGTGGCATCCATTGATTCAGTGTGGCATATTTGGTAGCACCCATTCAAGCCCCTCTCCCTCCCTATGGCGTAGCCAGTGTAACGTCTGTGCAATTCTAGAGGTCCCATGCTTAGATGGAAAACGTACGGTGTGCTTGACTGACCTCTTTGTGCTGCCCCGAGCGACATAACCGGTGTTATGTAAGTGAAAGAAAGGGTCGGGGAAGCATCCGAAGGATGGTAGGTAGGTTTGCCAAAAGCGCAATAAAGATCGCTCGCTAATCAAGTCAAAGTGGTCAAGGACAAATTTTCAGGTCGTTGTAGCTGTGTACCGAGTAGAAACCCTGGTCAGTTTTGACATTGTTGTATTAAAGAAATCACTTATCCACACATCTTGGCTATATAGTGGTCCTAATTTTGCTGCGCAGATTTGTCTTCGGTTCACTCCTGGGCACTTCGTCTATCCACGGAATTCATGTATGCTTTGCAACCCTACAAAGCCAGGTGGTTCATTCGAGGACGGTGATCAAAAGCTCTGGGCTTAGGAATCCAAGTTATGAGTGTTTTTGACAGCCTTGCTTCGTGACTTTCGACGAGACTTGTCTGTCTACCTAAGTAGGTATAGCCTACACTAGGGATCAGTAGAATTGCTTACCACCAGGTTGGTCCTTGATCCTAGTCGGGGCATGGCTTTCCCACCCCGGCTGTTTGGTTCGGAGAAAGCCCGCGAGGCCAAAGCGTTCGAGACTTCTTGGGTGGCTTGTTCGAAGAAATGCCAACAAGTGCCACACCATC
This sequence comes from Sordaria macrospora, assembly GCF_033870435.1. Taxonomy (NCBI): domain Eukaryota; kingdom Fungi; phylum Ascomycota; class Sordariomycetes; order Sordariales; family Sordariaceae; genus Sordaria; species Sordaria macrospora. Next base: position 7,492,039 of record NC_089371.1, on the reverse strand, counting down.
ACCAGACATGGCCGACTGCAGCTGGGATGGTAGAAAGGAAATGAGGGGTCAACGATCAGCGTTAGGTAAATCGATACACTGTGTGCATCAGTCCGTTCAGTCCAACTGGTTTCTAGCCGCATGCTGTCATATACAGATACTGTCATGTATGCGTGCGGAGTACAACGACGCAGATCTAGAATGCTGAATGAGACAATGTCTTGGGAGGAAACGCGGCTTGTCAATCCCACCCCCACTAACTAGCGAGCTGTGGATTCGTGAACTCATATCAGTTGCCTCTGGAGGAGTACTCAACGTGTATAGCTGCTACGCTGTTTAGTGTAGGGTGCTAGACGTAGTCCAGTAAGGTTAGACCGTTGATAGTCCGGAGAGGAATTGGCTGATTCCTATCGAATACCGTAATCCAACGCCGTTCAGAGGCCGCTTGGTCACCGCTCTCATTTTTTTATCAGATCGCTTATAAGCAGCTCGGAGACGATTCGTCAATTCCGTTGACGACGGGAAGAAGCGAGTGGCCAGACGGTTGAGCAGTCCTACCTATCTGTGCTAGAAGGCGAGTGTGAAAGGGCCCTGGCTGGCTTGCCAAAGCTGCGCAAGAAAGGATGCCATGGATGGAAGGGAGATATCTCCGGCTTGGCTTGTGGTTACCGTCGAGAGGAAGAGCTCGGATACCATCGCTGTATTTAATCAAGCATAGGTACCGCGTCGCTCAAGGTCGTTGAAGAAGAAGTGATCCGATTCGCAAAGATGGTTCAAGTCATACGCGATACATGCAGACAGGCACGTACTTGATAGGCCGGAGGTCCCTCAAGTGTGCCATGGCTCGAGAGCCTATAGGTAGGGGATTCTCGTGCAACGGCGTCATGCAGGACGTGGTGGCTGGCATCACCTCAACTAGCAGAAGCCACCATCCGCACACGACGATGCTGTGGAAGCTGGCGGATGGAAGAAGACGGTGGAAGTGGAAGAAGCGGAAAGTGAGACTCTGGCGCATAGGCGACTCTGGCCTGCAGTATCTGATCCTGGGATGGCCGGCTTGCCGAAGAGAAGGGATACCGTCTCGAGATAGACAGACAGGAAGACCGAATGCAGATGTGATGGGACGTCAGGTGTTTGAACCTTGTTGTCTCCTTTTGGTTTTGATGGCACCCCGGGGATCTACGCTGAGATCGTTGTTGAGGAACTGGGGACTGGGAGGTGGAAGAAACGAAATGGATTGAAAATGTCAGACAACGCGACCCGTTTGAAAACTTAGCATGTCGCAGACGGAGTTATAGTTGAACATTGGTGGGATTTGGCGGGGTAGAACCTGGGAAGGGAAAGCGCGATTCTCTTTTCTCACCGCTCAACTTAAGGCAAGCACTGTCAAATCCGTTGCTACCTCTGCTAAGAATCACCAGACATTACATCCAACTGAAAGGGTTGAACGGGTGAATAATTCAGTTGGTGTTCGGTCTGTGAGTTATGAGATGCTGAATCGGTACAACTCCAAGAAGCCAGCGGTCCTTAAACCGAATTAGCGATGACGACTCGAACTGACCTGACCAGCTTTTCTGTGACCCGGCAAACAAAGTACAAACCAACCTTGATATGACCTGTTTGCTGATTGGCTGCATTATACAGAGCATAAGCTATATATGCCCAAACAGCGTGTCTATCATCTTGAATAAAACATCATCTTTCGACAATGGTCAGTTTGTGAGGGGAAGCGAGTGGTTGGGTATCTAAAATGGTAGCGTGACCTGCACCACCACCTCAGGAGAGAGCAAAAACAATAACCGCCCCTGACCCTCTCTGTAGAGGATCTGTTGATGGTTTGGTTCCGGAATCTCAACGTCGAAACCAGATCGTATGCCTTTGAAGGTCAATGAATGGTAACAAGTCTCAGAGTGTGGTTGATGATAGGTCCCGTCCCGTCATTGTGTCCCGTCGACAAGAAGCCAAGTGGAAGGAGATGCGCGTGTGATTGGTCAGCTCTGAGCTCATTGCCCCACTCTCGAAGCACCCTAGCATTGGTTGGCACACTGTTCACGCCTGTTGCACGCTCACAAAGCGCGCTGCTCTCTGCGGGTGTTGCGTATGTGCGTACGTAGGTAGGTATGTGCTGAGGTGGTGGTGCGCAAGTAGATACTTTGTTACGTAGCCCACGTAGTTACGCAGTGAATGTGTAGTGATGAAAAAAAAAACGGTGTGCTTGGAGCGAGAGATGCCGGCGGGCAGTTCTCTTGGGGGTCTTGGTGTTCCTCTGCCGGGACAAAAAAAGAAACGAGAGCGACAACACCACCCAGACCACCCTGTACCGAGCGAGGGGGAGGCGCAGTGAAAGTTTTTGTTCCGTGTAAATCAACGGGTCGGTCGAAGCTTGGAAAACAAACGAGCTGTCACCATCCCTTTCCACCACTTCCACCCATCTCCATTTTCTTGTAGTGTATCCATTCGTTACATCTTATTTTTCTCGCTTTCTTGTTGTCATTGACATCTTTTCTTCCCTGTTCCCAACTTCACTCATCGGCGTTTGAAAGAGTAAAAAGAGAAACTGCCGCTGTCACGGACGGGAAGGAAAGCGAAACAAAGAGGGCCCCACTTTAGCTTTCCATTCTGGAACCACGGGACGACTCCACTCGAGCGAGTCACGACGGCAGGCGGCCACTTTTTCGCACTTGCAGTGGACGGGTCGACGGCAACACCACCGCGGAGAGTCCGCGGCAGCAGCTGGAGCCCACCGGGAACAGTGGACTGCTCTTTACACAGCACCAAGAAGCACCAAGTCTACCAGAGTCCACTTCCGTTCTCTTGGGCACATCCTTGCGACGACTTGACGACTCCGACTCCGACGACATCAACAACGTCCATCATCGGGCCATTTCCCCCCCCTAGATTCCATCTTTTCGCCCATCAATTGCCCTCGGGACCTGTCCCACTACACGGAAACTCGATCGCGGATCACGGAGCACGGAATCGGCGGCTCCCCCAGCGCTACCCTCGCAATCTTCCAATATTCCAATCGAAGCTTCGTCTCGCTTGCCCAAAATTGACCGCACTCTCACTTTCCACTTTACACTACCACCTCCAACCCCTGTTCGTTCAACCCCAAGTGGTGTCGCTGCCCTGTTCATTCAAAGTCGACGACGACCACCACGACACCAATCCACGCCGCTCAGTCCATTCCTTGAACGATTTCTGCATTTCGTACGATAACTGCTTCTTCTTGCACCTTCACGTGCTGAGCGAGCCTACCTTACCTGGTACATACATAGTGCAGCGTATCCGACAAGACGAGCGGAGCACTGCCCGCCTGGCCCCGATTCCCGTACGTCCTGCTGCTGTAACCTGCACCGGCGCTGGCCCAACAACCACGGTTCAACGACACCTCACATCCTACCCTACCCGACCACGACGACAGCCACGACCCGACCACGAAAACGAAAACCCCCGGCCTACCCAATCCCCTGACGAGTAGACGACGGCGAACACACTCACGGCCAAGAAACCACATTATGTCTCAGGCTCCTGCTGCGCTCTAGCTCTGGCACGTCTGCCAGACAGCCCCGGCTCCACCCCGGACGTCCTTCGACAAGACAACAAGAAGCACGCACGCCAACCATACGAGTCTGGCCTCAGCTTCCACCTCCTCAGTGTCCCGAACCCCTTTTCCACGGATCTTTGCCCGCCGCCGCGTCCTTCGCCGAAATACTCACGCCCTGCCTACCACCGTCGCCACACCCTAACATCATACCCGATGGTCCTACAATAATCTGGCTTCCCCGTCGTCCAATTCAGTCATCATGGAGGAACAACCAAAGGCCCCGAGCCTGCTGGCTCCGCCGGCCGTATCGTCGCTCAGGGCTGGCAAGATGGAGCGATCACTCAGCGAGAATATCCGCGAGGAGAGGGAGGACCTTCGAGAGGCCGCCGAACAGACCCTCAACGTCATCATGGACCTCAACCTGGACGGTACTATCCGATGGGTTAGCCCTTCGTGGGTTGATGTGGTGGGAACCCAGCCCGAAGAAGTCACGGGAACTGCTATTGCAGATCTGATCGTCAGTGACAACAAATCCATCTTCGCCGATGTTATCGAAAGCATGCAAAGGGACGACTCCAAGTCAAAGTTCATCCGCTTTGCTGTCAAGGTCGGCCCACTGTCCCGGCTACTCCCCCTCGAGTCAGCAGAGGAGCCGACAACTATTGACGTGGAGGCACAAGGTATCATGGTCTACGATGGCGCCTCTGGAAAAGACAGTCATGTAAGTGAACACTGTTCATGTTTTACGAGGCGTACATGTGTTGGAGGAACAGGCAATGACCTTTGTTCTTGTCAATTCATTCTAACCCCATACTTCTTTGTAGACCATGTGGATGATCAGGCCGTGGGCAGCACCTCGGGAGATCAAAATCGATCTACCAGCCTTCATCGTAGAATCCCTCGGCTCGGGGGCTGAGGTTCTCGCCAGCTATCTTACCCAACTTGCAGAGTCCGGACTAGATGACCCAAATGGCCATCCTCCACCAGCGCCAGTGCTCTGCCGTATTTGCGAACGCCAGATCCCGCCTTGGTGGTTCGAAAAGCACACCGATTTGTGTTTACAGGAGCATCGAGCGGAAATGGATGTTCAGATGAGCCAGGAAAGTCTAGTTGATCACCGTCACGCCATCGTCAAAGTACTCGACGCCCTCGAGGCCCGTCACAGCCGCACTTTGATTGGAGACCCGGCCAGTTTGCCGATTGCCGAGTACAAGGGCATGCCTATTGGTCCTCCAACATCGACGACATCGTCTCCGGGAACATCATCGCCAAGTTCGAACTCCGGCCGTTCGAGGGATAGATCATCCGGATTCGGACACTCGAGAGCCAGATCTTTTGCTATCCGTCGGCCACAAGCCCGAATTGTTGAGCTCCTCCTTGATCTATGCGACACTGCGATCGAGATTAGCACCCCTGCCATCAAGGAGTCCGCACAAAACCCGACAGAATTTCGTACGCAGTCGCCCCAGTCAGAGGGCCGTATTTCCCAGGTGATGCAATGGGAAACACCTGGCACGAATACGCTCGAGCAAGAACAAGGTCTTGCATTGCTATGTACTGATACAGAGACCGTTGCTAAGGCCAAGGTTGAAGCTGTCTTTCGCCATCGCAGGATTCTTGAATATGCCGAGAGGATTCGGATTGAATTTGCCATAATGGTCCAGGACTGTATTGACGAGGCTTTGCGCAGGGCTGCCAAGATTGCCGCTGGTCGACTCAGTGACTCTACTGAAGAGGAGGAGGAGGAGGAGTTCGAGCAGCAGACCGAGGACGAAGAACCGACGGCTGCTCATGAGGAGGGGATATTCCCCGGGTCTTTCGATGCTCCCTCGACACTGGCAATGGCTTTGGAAAAGGCTGACGTTTCGGGAGATTGCCCCAGCCGCCGATTGTCAATGTCGATTAAGTCTACGCGATCCAGTAGCCCAGGGGGGTGCCCTACGCCTCGATCGAATCGGGGTACACTTGGAAACCTAACCAGCGCTACCCAACCGAGACGAGAATCCATGCTTTTGGAAAGTGACGCTGGCGATAGCGATGGCGGAAGCGTCAGATCCTCTTCTGTTGCTTCGAGGATGCCAACCCGAACGGAATCGCCACTGTCTGAGTTCAGTGACCTTCGCCGGCATGCCAGTTCACGACAACACCATCGAAGGAGTCTCATCCTTCCAGGAACGATATCGCCTCGAAGACAAGAATCCCCGTCTCGAAACGGACCACCGTCATCCCCCCTCCGACTTCACAAACCGCGCAATCTACCATTCCCTTCTGATAGCCCGGTTTCGCCCGAGGCATCGCCGATGCTGCCGAGCAGTGAGTTTACTTCCCCAAACCCTCCCAGTATCCATCATCACCGGCGACAATCCTCAGCAGCCGTATCTGCGTCAACCGGAGAGCTTGGTTTTAAACCTCCACCATCGCCCCGTCTCAGCGCGGTCGTTAGCGCTCCGCAAGCCAAAGCAGTTCCCCCGTCGATTAAGGACTTCGAGATCATCAAACCCATCAGCAAGGGTGCGTTCGGAAGCGTCTATCTATCCAAGAAAAAGTCGACCGGCGAATACTTCGCGATCAAGGTTTTGAAGAAGGCCGACATGGTAGCCAAGAACCAGGTCACGAATGTCAAGGCAGAGCGCGCCATCATGATGTGGCAGGGTGAAAGCGACTTTGTCGCAAAGCTGTACTGGACGTTTTCGAGTAAGGACTACCTCTACCTGGTGATGGAATATCTGAATGGCGGCGACTGTGCATCATTGATCAAAGTATTGGGAGGTCTCCCGGAAGACTGGGTGAAGAAGTATCTTGGTGAGGTTATCCTCGGTGTTGAACACCTTCACAGTCGGGGTATCGTTCACCGTGACCTGAAGCCCGATAACCTGCTTATTGACCAGAAGGGACATTTGAAGTTGACTGACTTTGGCCTCTCGCGCATGGGTCTGATTGGTCGACAGAAGCGTGCTCTAAACAATGGCGCCGACGCAGCTCCGGACTTGCTCAAGCAAGGTCCTTTTGTTCGGTCCTCCTCGATCGCATCATCTCGTTCCACTTCTCTCGACGTTCATGGTCGCAACCCGTCTCCTCTCTCGACCCCCCAAATGACGCCGAGCGACTACGGTGTCAGCCTAGGACAGCCGTCCTATTTCAACCTCGGGGTGCTATCTCAAGAACCTCGGCGGTTATCTGCGCGCCGCAGTGACAGTGGCGGGAGCGAAGCACTGTCGCATATGCTTCCGAATCTGTCCTTGAACGACACCCATTCCGTCCCGCCTCAAGCTGTTAAGTCTCCTGGCGAGCGTAGCGAAGCCGACGAGGGCGCATCGCCTGACTTTGTCTCGCTCCCCCACGCAACCACGCAAAGCAGCATCGATGCCAACAGAGGTACGCCCCCACAACAGCCTCATATGCCCCCGCCGAACTGGGCGCTGTTCGACCCTGAAGACACCAATCGCCGCTTTGTCGGAACACCTGACTACCTAGCCCCGGAAACTATTAGGGGTGAGCCTCAAGACGAAACGAGTGATTGGTGGTCCGTCGGATGCATCATGTACGAGTTTCTGTATGGAATTCCCCCATTCCATGCGCCTGAGGCGGAACAAGTTTTTGAAAACATCTTGGCTCGCAGGTTGGAGTTTCCTGAGGACAGTGACATGGAAATATCTGCAGAGGCCAAAGATCTGATCAATAAGTTGTTGTGCTCTGATCCTCATCAGCGGCTTGGGGCGAATCAGGGCGACAAGTTTCAGTCAGGAGGCGAGGAAATTCGCAGCCACCCGTGGTTCGAGGGTGTCAACTGGGATACATTGTTGCAAGATGATGCCCAGTTCGTTCCCCAACCGGAGCATCCAGAAGACACTGAATACTTTGACTCACGTGGTGCGGTCCTCCAGTCATTTGCTGAGGAAATGGAAGACCAGTCTTCCCCTCCTAGTTCAGCCCCACCATCTGATTACCATGATCGGCCGCATGATGCGTTGGCAAAGGTTAGATCCCAGGTCAACTCTAACATCAACACCGTGAAGCGAGGTTTGATGCCGCTTCATATTCCCCCTCATGTTCGTGACTTGAAGAGCAGACGCTTGAGCGAGCCAGTCGCTGCCGATGATTTCGGGAACTTTTCGTTCAAGAACCTGGCTGTTCTCGAAAAGGCGAACAAGGATGTCATACAAAGACTACGGGCAGAGGCTGCGGAGTCTCAGACCAAGCCCATTAGTCCTGGGGGATTGAGCTCCATCAGCAGCCCTGGCCAGATTGGAGCCTTGGAAGGCAGTCCAGTCATCGCCAACCCCGTGCAAAGGACGCTCTCTGCTGCAAAGGCATCTCAGCGTCCCCAGTCACCTTCTGGTGTTGGGCATTCCAACTCTCCAAACAGAGCATCACAGCCTTCTTCACCTCTCCTTGTGTCGTTTGTGGCTGGCCAAGGTGCGGAAGGTCGACGCAAGGCGTCCAGTAACTCATCCAGCCTTTCACACCAATCAGGATCCTCGATACCACCTGCGGTGGAAGGAACACGCGTTCCACCTACTCTTCAGAAGGCAGCCACAACGATTTCTGCGTCTTCCCCGTCAAACGGGCGGATCGTCTTGCCTTCCTTGCCTACATCCCCTCAAAAGACTGTCTCTGGACACACTTTGATGTCAAGTCCTCGAAATACTAGCAGCCCGGCTACAGGTCGTGCTCGCTCGCTGACTGTCGGCTCTCAAGAAGGCAGCGGTAGTCCGATATCTACCGACATCCTGGCTCATCATAAGCGGAGGAGTCAGGTCTTCGATATGTCTCCTTCATCATCTGACACCGAAGGTGACAAGGCAAATGCGCTTCTTCGGGTACAGCGCCGGCGTCAAAGCTCTAGACGAATGTCGCAGGTCTTGGACGGACCCATGTTCCGACCGCTAGATGTGTTGATCTGTGAAGACCATCCAGTGTCTCGTATGGTGATGGAGAAGCTTTTGGAAAAGCTACGCTGTCGGACGATTTCGGCGTCAACAGGCCAGGAAGCCTGCCGATATGCTTTGAGCGACATCAAGTTCGACATTATCTTCATGGAGTTCAAGTTACCGGTGATCAACGGCTCTGATGTCGCCCGAATGGTGCGCGAAACGAAGAACAAAAATCATCATACCCCTATCGTTGCTATCACAGCGTATCTCAAAGAACTTCACGCTCCGCATTACTTTGATTCGCTTATAGAGAAGCCAATCAGTTCTTCGAAGTTGAGTGAGGTCCTGAGTAACTTCTGCCAGTGGAAGCCCGCTTCGCCGGGTCAGGCCCAGATGTTGTCGCTGGGCTTGCCACCCCCTATTCCATCTGGCCTTCGACAAGAGAGCCTGCGCCTGGAAGATAGCCCTGTATCCGCATCCGGCTCTTCGAAGTATACAGTCCACTCTGGTGGCAGCGTCAGGGAAGAGTCAGCTTGTTCAACATTCGGTGACTCCGAATCGGTTGCAACAGACGACATTCCTGTAGTCGTGAGCCGCAAGGCCACTGGTGACTGGAGCGAAGGCGGGCTCGGTATCTCGGGTTCAGAGGAGGTTCTGGTTACCGGCAATGATGGACCCAAACCACCAGTACACGCACCATTAGTAACACAACAGTCCGCACCAGCGCAGATGGAGCACTTGGCAGGCAAAACGAGAGGTCCAGTGCCACAGCGCTCACTTGAGAAGCTGAGAGCGAGGCGAGACTCCATCGAGAAGCGCAGGCTTGAGGGCTGCATAGACTCTGCCGATGACGAGGATGAAGAGCTTGGTGCTGGTGGCCAGGCGAATTCCGGGCAGGAGCCGCCGCACCCTTCCAAGCACCATCGTCCCAAATCCACCTTACCATCTTCAAAGCTGGGAATTGAGATGATGCGGGCAAACAGCCATGATAGCATGACTGCCGCTGACTCTGAGAGCACCAGCAGCGCTACGCTCGGACCACCGACTGCCCAGGTTGTTACTCCCGTCACCGACGTGCATATGAAACTTCCTCCGCTTGTTGTTGACACCGCAGAGGCAAGATTGGCGCTAAACACAACTGTAGCAGACGAGGGAGCCGCTGCCGCCACTGTGACAACGCCGCCCGGCCTTCGACCAGAGACAGAGAGCAAGCACAGCTTTCACGTCCATGAAACTCCTCGCTCACTGTCATTGCCAAAGCTAGAGGAGGAGGCCAACGAAGCAGATGAAGAGCATACTCCTCGTCCACTTTCCCGGTCGGTGAATCAGTAGATAAGTGCTGCATTCTACCCCTCCAGCTAGAGAGAACAACACAACGCATCTTTATCCACACTTTTTTCCTTATCTTTATGAGTTGTTTTCTTGTGGTCTGGTCATGTCTGTATTTTATCCAAAGCGCGGCGTTATTGGGGGCTTAGGGGGCGGTCTAACATTAGTCAACAAAGGGGACTGTATCATCTACCATCCATTTATCATTAGGAAATTCTTCTTTTTCATATGTTTGTTTATGTGTTAAGTGTTGAGGTGTTATTGACTTGTTTGTGTGTGTTGCGTGCAAGTGAAGCGTTGTGTGGTTGATGGGGGTGTGATGTGATGTTGTGCAACTGCGATGTGTGTATGAATGAAAGAGACTCTGAGTGAGGTTTCTGGAAGAAGCCAAATTTCTTATGAATGACTTGGTAGGCTGAAAAGGAGGAAGGTGCTAGCTACCCAAAAGGAGTGATGACGATGGGGAATGGAAGGTGCGGGTGGACATGGACTTCTCCGGCCGACGACTAAAATGGACATATATTCTCCCACCTTATCAGTATGAGAACGAAAAGAACCTAAGGAAGGGGAGGGCCGAAGCCATGGATATAGTAAGTTCGAGGATCACATGCAAGCTAGGAAAGATTAAGCTGTTACGGGCTTGCCGATGAAGTGAATGAAAAGAAAAAGAAAGAAAAACATCAATTCTAAGGGCCGTCACGGGCGAGTCGGAAATACAAAAGTCATGAGCTATTTACTTACTGGGTTCAAAACTGACTGGCTGAAATGAACCGAGTGGAAGTCACGTTCGTCAAGGAATACGTACTTAGCAAAGGCAGAACGGGATACGGAAGGTTCATATTTTACCTAGTTCCCGTCTGTACACAAATTCATTTCGGTATATGTGTGTTCAAAGTTCAAACCTTCTATTTATGGTATCTCTAGTCTACAAATAAACATGCACATCCCCTCGGTCCTGGGTCGTAGGTAGGTATTCAACAGGGAGTTCTAAGAGGACCTACTAAGCTTGGGCTTTTATGTCGGACAGAGAAGGAAGGAAGGAAGGAAGGGATGATGGAATGATGGGGTCGATGATGAGAAGTAGTTGTGGAGGTAGTTGTGGAAGGGTCTTCTTGCTTCGTTTGTTCGTTCCTTCCTGCCTTCCTTCCTTCGTTCTTGCCTTCCTTCCTACGTGCCTGCCTTACGAACAGCAGCAGCAGCAACAGGTGGCAGCAACAGGCAAGATTTTATGATGATATGCTCACACCACCAGACCAGGTCACTTACATACAGCATACATACATACATATATACATCTGCATATGCATACCTTAACTTAACGGGCATACACAGTAACAGGGCTGTTCGGAGAGTCCCGGACTGGTCTGACCGGGGCTTCTGTATCTTCTATCGACCATGTTCGATGACGCTCATTTTTTTCGAGATCCCCGTCTTTTCACAATTCCCATATGAACGAAGGCGTCAAGCAAGTCCTGTGTTTCTTGACAGCTTCAACGTCTTCAATAATATCATGATACACAGGCCTATAACTCAGCTGAGGCAGCTGACATGAGATGAGATGAGATGCAATGAGGTGAGAGGAGATGAGATGCTCTTGCTTTAATTTTCTATTGTCCGTCTACATGTCTGTAGTGTCTGCAGTGTAAGATACCGTACATGAATCTACCAGTGCTTAATCTTGTACGATCACCATGGCCGGGTGCCGATAGGTATATGACGACCTTTTTAATTTCAATCAATGGGGTTGGACAACATGGTCCATTTTCCACTTGGAGGGTTTCACAGATTGATGGGGAAGGAATAGCAGATATGTATGCTCGTTCGGGATATCCGTTCCAACTATGGACAGATAATCGGAGATTACGGATCCAGGAATTATTGCTTAGCTAGTATGAACCAAGAATCGAGTTCTTCTCTGCTTCCCATACTACCTATCTTCAACGGGTATCAACCAAAGAGAAACGGATCATGATATTCAGTTGTCTTCCCACCATCACGATAACTGGATGAGAGAGCACTAGGTATGATGTGAAAATAAGATAAGGTTAACTGCCTGCAAACGACCATGCAAGTAACCGAACCCGCGAGTCTAACAGCATAATAGCATAATTAGTCCTGAGGGATCATCGTCATCGTCGTTTTCTCCTCTGGCCAGGCCAGTTCGATGGACTTTGAGCTACGTAGGTAGACAATTACCAATCGAGGTTGTCATAGCCATAGCGTAGCGTATCTGCCGAGGAGAAGGCAGATTCGAGGTTGAAGTTGAGATTGAGCTTTGAGCTTTGAGGTATCGTAAGACAGGCCATGATCTGCCGCCAAGCAATTATGTTTCTTCAACGCACCAATCCCATTTTCACATCTCGGTCTCGGTTGAGACATTCAATGCGGGTGATGGTGGTGATCTTTCTTGAACAAAACCGAGACATAGCACGTGCCCCATGTTCATGTTTAGGTAGGACCCATGGTGGCTTTGGCTTGGGAAGGGGGAGGAGGAGGAGGAGGAGGAGGAGGAGAGAAAGTGATGGTGATGTCGAAGTAAGGTTGTGTGACACGTAGCGCTTCACAGCTGGACGAGCTGGACGAGCTGGGAATGGGATAGCTTGGCCCAGAAATCGAAGCGGGGGACATGTAGTTGCTTGGGGCTTCGGAAAGTTGGGGGGAGAGGGGAGACCATGATCCATGACAAGGGTTCTCAGTTGGTTGAAGATTAACAAGCAGATTTGGGGTTACGGCGTAGCTACTGGCTACTGTAGCTAGCAGGCCTCATCACCAGAAGTTCGTGAACATGTTGTTCATGATGGGGGTCATGCGTGATCAGTAATTTCCACTTGAGCTTGGTACCGAGTGAGTGGTCAATTTTGGACAACTTTGAGGTAGGTTGTGAGGGGAAACCGGGGAGGAGGGACAGATGGTCGCTCTTGCTCGTTCGGGGTCCGTTCTTTCACGTGGTGTGGTGGTTGGGTCCGGCTCGGGGAATCAGCCAAAACACCACCATCACGGAGAACGCGGAGGACGTTTACGTACTCGATACTGGTCGTCAGGGATGAATTGGGGTCTGGCAGTTGAAAGTGTGGGATGGGCCTGCCGAACCAGTGCATTAGATACCTTTACCGGCTACAATGCAGTATTGCAGTATTGCAGTGCTGCGGTACTCTGAATGACCTCTCTGTGTAACTTGTGCCATGTCTGACAGCATCACGCACTTTGCATTTGTGACGGGACATAAAAAGAACAACGGTTGGTCCCAATGTACAAAGCTAAGGTCAAAATAAAGTTGTGTCGCTTGTCTAATTTACCGAAGGGTTGGGATCTCTGAGGGGAAACTGAACCGAGAGAAATTTGTGGACGGATGATTCTCATGTGCCGAAATTGCAATTCACCACTGCGGAGTTGTGCGGCTCAACAACACTTGTCCGAGTTGACCTGTCCGTCTGTCGCGTGAGCACATGCCATATCGAAAAGTTCTTACCAGTCTTGTCAATGGGAAAAAGAGGCGGGCTGGACTCGCGGCGCCTGTCGGGGCCGTCTTGGCCGCTTGGCCGGTTCCTAGTTCCTGCTAGCATCGGGAATGGAACAACAGCTCCCCTTCTTTTTCCCCATTTCTTGACCGCTTTCTGGGCTTCCAAAAGCGAAATCCACGGCCGGTTCCATCCATATCGGAGTCCGTTGTGGAGAGCCACTCCGGAATCCAATGCCCTCAAAAAAGGTCAGTCGTGCCGCTGAGACTTTCATCCCCCCACCTGTCGTTTTCGCCGAGGTCAACGTCGTACATAGAAACCGGGGACGACGGAGGAGACGGCGGCAAGCGGCAGTGCATCATTGTGAAGGACGATCGTCGACCATGAACGAGAATGGACTGTTGTTTGTTTGAGGCTGGAAATCAGCAAATGACATCACGGCTTACCACTTCTTGGCCTGTGCCAAGCCCGTGTGCACAACTTTTTGTGAAGCCGTCGTGACATGCGGCAGATTCTGCATTTCCAATTGTGTGGTCCACCGTCCAACAGTTGCGAAATTGCCAGCAGTTTGTTTCGCCAGTCAGTTCAGTTCTTGTGTTTCTTCGGTCCAGAACCTCCACCCAGTCCAATCGATAAGCTTTCGTGACATTCTGGGCAGTGGGTTTACATTATTTTTTTTAGACGAAGCATCCTTGCAAAACCTTCGAGCGACGAGTCGGGGACTCGGGTGGTCTGGTGGACGCCAAGCAGTGCGGTCTTGCGGATTCGGCCCCACATGTCAGGGTCTGCCCCTCATGCTGAAAAGGTTGAAAGAGTTCGGTGGCGGTTTCAACCAATCATCGACACACGTGGGCGGTCTCGACGGCGTGAATGGCAATCCACCAAAAAGCGACAAGTCCAGGCGCCGCGAAACACAGCTGCCAGCACTCCTACACTAGAACTCCCCAGCAATCCCCAGCGACGCACCAGGCACGTCGAACAAGCAGCGAGCTAATCTGCAGGCTGATGATCTGAACTGCATTCGACTGCATTCGCTCCCACGCTGCACGCACAGCGCACTCCAAAAATGATGCAGCCAAGAAGATCTTGCAGCCTGGGGCGAACGGGGGGGGGGGAACAGTGAACAAACTCCGTCCGCCGTCGCCGCCGCCCGCAGTCCGCGCATGACTCCATTGTGGTTGGCCGGCGAGGCTGGTAAAGTCAACAAAGGGTAAAGTCAACAACATGCCATGTGTGGGGCAACCTCGTTTGGACGCGGTTGAAGGAGGAAGGAGGGCACGAGGGCACACTCTCGGCGACATCTCTGGGCATCTCTGGGCATCTCTGGGCATCGTGACAGCCAAGAATAAAAAAAGAACGGAACGAGAAACGAAAAGGTGTCGCGTGTGTGTCTTCCTCTTCGGGGGATGGTCCTCCTTTCTATCGTTTCTTGGTATCTTGGCCTCGACGACCTCGCATCCACAATTCGGCCGTGCAGCAACGATATCCAGGAGGTCCTGGAAGAGCTGGAGTCAAAAGTATACGTTGAGGAATCCATCGCGGGGTTCGAGGTCGATCGAGGTCGGTGTCGTGTGTCGTCTGGCGTGTGCTCTATCACCAAACTCGGCCTGGTGGCGGTCCTCGATATCATCCCTTGGCGGTCGTGTTGCCAAAATGACTCGCAGTTGTTACGGGCGGGTGCCAATGCGGCTTGGAGAGAGTTCTGCTGTCGTCGTTGGTTGGCTGCCGAGGCTGTCTGCTTGAGGCGACAAAAGCTTGACCTCACTTCCAACTGTTTGTTCTGTTTCAACCAGAATCAGTCGTTGTCGGGTTGAAACAAGGAAGCTTCAGCACCGCCGCTGTGGCACCCAAGATTCCAATATCTTAGAACACTATCGCTTCATGCCGTGCCCCCCGCTGCGTCACTGTTAGTGGAATTGCGTTGCGCTATGATGTCGACAGTGATATCAGCCCTGGACTTGTTAGTGGGCGCGGCGAGCGAACATTGTCCGTCCCTGCCTTTTCCGCACAGGCCGTTGTTGATCGATCGCCTCCAATTTTTGCAATTTTGCGGGAGCCTTTGACACGATCCTCTCATCCGTCCAGGATCCCGTCACAAGGAAACCCACCTCCAACGGTTCCAGGTGACAGGGTGAACGAGACTGATGGTCTCACAAGATATAGACAAGCAGCCCTTTTAAGAACCTCCTCAAGAATACCCATTGGCTTCAGCTGAGACCGGCATCTTTTCCTGTGATGCCAGAATACCGTATCCAATGCATCCAGAGGGGAAGAAAAAAAACCAATGCCGGAAGCCCACGGGGAAACCGATGTCAGCGGTCAGGGTCTGCAACCACTCCAAGGAATTCGACTGCTCCATGAGGCCCCGTTCATGGTACCTCTGTAGGAATTGGAGATTGAGAAGGAAAAATTCACGTCTGCCAATGGCAGTGCTCGATTCGACCACGATCTGGCCAATTCAAGGGCCATTCCTTCGGGAGTTCGGCGTGGTCATTTGCGCCTGCCCCCTGACCTTTGGTCAAAACATGTAGCTGTACCGCTCCTGCCCGCTGAATAATGGTGCAGCGACAGGTACTGCTACCCCTCCACTCCTCCAGCCTCCCCGCCCACCAGTGAGCCCACAGCCGCAGGTACCGAATACCTCTGGATGGGATCTGGGTACCTCTAGCTCCATCTGCCCCTCCAGTCTCCAGTCTCGCTCCTCCAGTCCCTCCACCAGTCCACCACACAAACCTCCACCCTATCCCAAATCAGAAAGAGACGGCTGGTATCCCAAGTACCATTCCCAAGCTCTTCCATCCAAAGTCTTGGCTCTTGCCATAAGAACTCACGACGGGTCCCGGCGTTGTGGCCACCGACTCCCATATCCATATCTTTTCCTCCCAGCGCCCTTTGTCCTTCTTCCTTCTCCATCATCTGATCTGATCTCCAGCATCAACACACCTGCTGTGCTGTTGGTCTTGGGATCTTGAGCAAGAAGACAACCCTCCCCCGTATCTCCTTGTTGACGCCTTCCAAGGACCTACCTACCTACCAAAGGGGAGCCAACCTTATACCTACTTTCTGATATCTTCTCCCCATCTTCGCAACCTATTTCTCACTTCATATACCCCACCCATATACCACAACCACTTCAGATCTCCAACATGGACGACGACGTAATACGTCCCGACGTTCACCACGACCCTACGCCGGGTCTGATCCCCGTGCCTCATGGGCCGGCCACCGGTGACGAGGCCCTTCAGCTTCCCTTCGGCGCCACCCCCGATCCAGACCACGAGAAGGCCATCTTCTCCTACCTCACACACCCTGACGACATCTACACAAAAGACGGCACCTACTGGGCCGACCTTCCCTTGCGCGAGAGGATAGCCTTCGTCAACAAGGTCCAGAATGAGGAGGCGAAGCAGGAGCTCAAGGCCATCGGCCGCATGATGAAGAAGGACCCTCTCAGCCCCGTCTCGTGGTACTTCCGCAACGCCGTTCTTCCCGGTGCCGGTCTCGGTCTCGAGGGCTACGTCCTCTTCAGTATCGGCAACATTGAGCCTCTCTTCAGAGCCACCTGGCCGCAATGCTGGGGTCATGAGGCTACCGTGTGCAGCAGCAACTGGATCGCTGCCGTAACATATCTCGAGGTTATCGGTATCATGGTTGGCCAGTTGGTCGTTGGTGTCATTGGTGACTGGATTGGTCGTCGCTGGGGTCTCATCCAGGATGCCGCCATCATGTTTGTTGGTTTGCTCATGCTCACGGCTTCTTGGGGTTTGAACCTCCAGGGCTGGGTTATCTGCTATGCTTGGTCTCTCTTCTTCTACGGTACGTTCCTTCCAATCGTGCAAAGTCGCAGTACGCGTGAAACTAACAGGATTTGCCTCTAGGTTTCGGTGTTGGTGGTGAATACCCCATTACTGCTACTTCCTCCATGGAGGACTCCGTCTCGTCCGGAAAGCTCTCTACCAGAAACGATCGTCTTCATCGTGGCCGCAAGGTTACTACCGCCTTCTTGATGCAGGGTTGGGGTCAGCTTATCAACCAGGCCCTCCTCATCATTCTCCTCCTCATCTTCCACGCCGGTAGCGGGTCTCCGCCTTATGGCACCACCACTGTCCAGTGGACGTTCAGATTGTCGTTTGCCATTCCAGCCGTTGGTACCCTTTGGCTCGTCTACTACAGAACCTACAAGATGCCCCACGCCAGCCGACAGCTTATTGCTGCTAAGAAGAAGAGCAACGTTACCGGCTACGATTACGACTCCCTTTCCATGACCACCAGACATTTCGGCGGCCGTCTCCTCGCCACCGCTGGCTGCTGGTTCTGCAACGACGTTTTCTTCTACGGCAACAAGCTCTTCCAGGCTCAGTTCATTTCCGTCATCAGCGGCGGCTCGAGCTCCGTTATGACCGGCTGGATTTGGAACTTGTACAACGTCATCATCTCCCTCGTCGGTTATTATTTGGCCTCCCTCCTCATGGACAACCGCTTCTATGGCCGCAAGATGATGCAGCAAGTTGGTTTCCTCATGTGCTTCATCATGTTCGTCATCCCCGCCTTCAAGTTGGAGTACTATACCAGCCCCGCCGGTATCAAATCTTTCCAGGCCATGTACTTCCTCTCCAGCTTCTTCAACCAGTTCGGCCCCAACAGCGTCACCTTCCTCGTCGCCGGTGAGGTCTTCCCGACTCCCATCCGCGCTTCTGCCCACGGCTTCAGCGCCTGCATGGGCAAGGCCGGTGCTCTTCTCGCCTCCGTTCTCTACAACTACATCGACACCCAGACCAAGTTCTACGTTGTGCCTTGGTTCGGTCTCGCCGGCATGGTCCTCACCTGGTTGTTCCTCCCCGACACCACCGGTCTTGACCTTAAGGAGCAAGAGCGGAGGTGGAGCTACATCCGCGCCGGCAAGGCCGAGGACTACCACGGCATCGCGATCCACCCCATGCATCTTTCCCTCTGGGAGCGTCTCCGCGGCGTTGGCAAGCACTACAACCCCGAGCTCGATCACAAGCAGAAGATTGAGGATATGCGCGAGGAGTGGGCTGGCAAGGAGCGCATGCGCCGCGAGAAGGAGGTGAACGGCCAGAACCATGGCGACGAGCTCGAGGAGGACGACTTCAACGACCAGGTCCACCACTACTTCCGTAACACCACCGACCAGGGCATGTTCGTTAACGACGGCACTCCCGGTCCCAGCAACCACTCGAGGTCGAGAACCAACAGCAGCGCGCCCCCCTTCGCTTCGGGCGCGAACTCGAAGGAGGCCGTCACGAGCGAGAAGGTCCGCCCCGCAAGCCCTTCGACGACACAAAGCCCGTCTTCGACAAGGCCTGTGAGCGAGAAGGAGCAATAGAGTTAAGGGATGAGCGGTGGTATTGGTGGGGTTTTGCTTTTTTTACTTTGCATGAACCAAAGAATAACAACAAAAATGTTAATGGTAAACGAGAACGATACGATGACTCAAAACAAAAGGGATGGATGGGGTCGAAGGAAAAACATGGAGAGCCGGACTGGACATGGATATGAAGTCCTGGACGTGGGATGGAATAAAGTTTTTCCCGCTTTTTTTTTTTTCCTTTTAAAGGCGGGCAAAGCAGGCGGGCGGGCCTGGCTTTTTAGCATTTTACTGGCGTATTACTTAATGTATCATGATACCTCGAACGCAGAAATGATTTTGGATAACTTTCATGGTTCCTCGATTCCTCTGGGGGTTTGTGACATGCATGCATGTAAGGTGTGATGACGTCTCAGCGAAACACAGGTGTCTGATCACGCAGGTATATTGGCAGGCTTGTTTCCACAGCCGATATTCGTCAAGATTGAATGTGAGAACTATCAAAAATTTCCAAAATTCAGTTGCCAGGTATGTCCAAAGATCGCGAACCCGAAAACTCCGGGCCATGACCCAAACATGGTATCCAAAATAGCCAGAAATATGACCAATACGCCCTTACCTATATATGACTCTACCATCGCATCGAATTATCCCCCCCTCCCTGCCTCTTCCTTCCACTCTCCTGTTCACCTCTTACCCATTCCCCTCCAACCCAAACATGGCACTAACAACATCCCAATCCCAAACCGCACTCGGTTCCACATCGCTCAAGTCCCTAATCCAATCCACGTACAACTCCACCGTCTCCTTGATCTCTATCTCGAACCTCTCTCCTCCGCACAGCGTATCCTTGATCTTGGTCAAGATCGGAAACTTGTCGCTCAGCACCATATGCAGGATAACCAAGATGCCAAAGAATATCTGCGTGAAGAAGAAGGGACAGGGCACGAGCCGCTTGTGCAGACACGTGGGCGACATGGCGATGGGCCATTTCAGCGAGGCCTTGAGACACTCGGCGGCGCCAACGGCGTCGTCTTGCGTCGTGGCGTCCGGGTGGTGCAGGGCTTTGTAGAGGAAGGGGCGGTGGATGAGGTATTTGGCGTAGTAGTAGCGGGAGCGGAGGAGGGCTACCTGCACGTCGTGGGCGTACGGGTAGCGGACCGGTGGAGCGTCGAGGTCGGCTGTAAACATGTGAGGTTGGGGCACCGGTTGGTGTTGTTGGAGGCCGAGGCCGGAGTTGAGAATTGGGTGTCCGTGTGACAGCTGCGGGGAGCGGAGGCCTGAAGCTGTGACGCTGGCGATGGATTGAGGCATGACGTTGCTCGGCATGGAGGCGCCGCCAACGGCCGAGCTGACGGAGCTGATTGACATGGTGCCTGTTTGGGGAGTGGGAAGCATGGGTGAGATGGCCGGAGTGCTGTTCGTTGTCGTGGTCGCCGTTGTCGTAACGGGGCTGTAGATGCTTGGACCGTTGTAGGTGGTTGCGCTTGACGGAAAGGCGCCGGGTGTGTTTTCTTGCCACTGTAGGTTAGGGGGCAGATAACCGCGCCAGCGCTCGAGGTCCGTTGCCATATGGCGGATCGTCTTCGGGGTGCTGCTACTACTGGGAGCGGTGGTGTTGTATGGTGCTGTTTGGAACAAATGCGTTAGAGAGGGTTGAGCAATATATGCTAGTGATCAATGGAAAGAGGGGGCCATACACCGACTGAGCGTCCCGTGGAATTCCACAAGCAACCGCCTAAGAGCAATGTGAGACGCGAAGTGCTCTTGGTATTGCGTCTCCTGATTGCTGATGTAATCGTCTCTCGAGGAGCAGGTACTAAAGTCAGGGAGGGAAACTACGTTCTCCATCTTCTCAAGTCCTGTGAGTGGGAACCCCAGCTCAAGGTTGAGGCAACTGGAAGCTGTTGATTAGTTTGGGTTGGCATTATCAAGGCAGGGCCGGCACATACGTTTCCATAACGGCACAGTGCCAAAATGCTCTCCTAAGCAAGTCTGCCTGTGGACCAGAGAGCGAGCCTGGGCTACTGGGGTATGTTAGTTTTGCATCGCGGACGAATTCAGGGAATGATATTGACGTACATCATGATCAAGGACTGGCAGGCCAGCGAGGCCTCTCTGATCATTTTCCAGAAACCCATGGGATATGAGCAAGTTGCGCAGTAGGTACTGTGCACGTGTTGGTTAGAGAGACTGACGACACAGGAGCTCAGACCGGGGTGCTTACCTAGCCAATGTGTATGCCTGTACCATCTCGAGGCTCGTCTCAGTAACACTGAACCCCAAACGTTTCCTCGCTTCGTTGAACAGCGTGATGCCAGGTGGGTGGTTTTTGGAACCTCCCCTCATGCCACTCGGCCGTCCTCCATACGCGTTGATGGGTGGGCCCCTATAGCTGGCCAGAGCAACCTCACCTAGGGCAAAGACAAGAAAGGCGATGGTGGACGTCAGTGTGTGATCGACTCCGTTCTTGAACAAAGTCGGAAGAATTTGAGTTAAGAAAGAATGGCGGTCCAAGATGGGATGCAGGAGGTTGACGGTGTCGAAGTAGGCCTTGGTCAACGTTTGCATAATATCCCAGTCCAGTCCAAAGGCTGATAAGGGAGCCAAGACAGGTGCGGGGTTGAAGTTGTCGCCATCTTGCAGGCTCATGGGTATGGTGTGGTTCCCTGAGAAGTGAGAACCAAGTGCTATTGCTGGACCTTCACGCGCAATCGACTTGAGGTCTCGGTTAAGGCATTTGGGCTGAATCGCCGACAGGTGAGCTTGTATTGCCGGCCACGCCAGCATCTGATGCGCAGCAGACACATATTGGTAGTGATTCTCGGTGAGCGAGGCCACATTGGGAGGCTCATGAGGCACCCCATCAAATAGTCCTTCTGGCGAACGGTGGTGCGCTACGGCAGGATGTGTTCCGTGGATGCCACTGGAATGGCCAGTGGATATGGTGAGAGGAGGAGTAGGGACGAACTGGGTTGCGGTACCGGAGTTGGTGTTTGGATGACATGTGGCCGACAAATGGTCCATGCGCGAACTCAAGTGGTCAATCTTGTCCTCAAGGACATTGAGAACATCTAGGACCTTGAGCTTGTCAAGGATTTCGACCAACGTCTTATCCTTCCTGGCATCCGTGTTAGGTTAAGACATGTCAGGTGGTGTGAGGCGTGGACTTACTTTGTAGGCTGTGGTTCCCTGTAGTGACACTCGACGTTGAATCGCTGGCAAGTGCTGCACTTTGGTCTTTGCTCGTCACATTTCTGCTTGCGAGCCCTACAGGTATCACAGGCCTGGGCGGCGATGGCACCGCGCTCTTTCCTCAAACTTGTGCCTGGCAAGGGCGGTGGATTAATATTGATTGTGCCACTTGAGGAGGCTGGCGAGCTTGTCTGATGAGGGTGAGCCGAAAAGTTATTCATGTTTAGGGGTTGCCTGCAACAGCTGCACCCGAACAAGGAACCGGGTGGTCTTGCCCGTCCTGCCCCGAGTCCGAGCGGTGCCGAAGGGTTTGGTGAGGTGACGGTTGAGCTACCGGTGCTCGGGAGTCTGGAAGAGACCGGAAGCCAGCAAAAAGGGGCTGGTTAGAAAGACCCGACCGCAGAGAACCCCAGGAAAACACAAGGCCCTTCAGCTCTATCTGCGTGGTATCCTTCTCGGTTACCTTTGCCGTGGCCTCTAACAGCCTATTGGATGTGGACGTGTGGGCTTTGAAGGGGGGGGGCACGAGGCTCTCCAGATCTGTTGGTAAGAAACGAGAGTGCGGAGTCGGACCGGGTTTTCCTGTTTGGGAACTGACAGTAACTAGTCGAGGTTGGGGGTTTGTGGAGCGAATCGGCGATGAAGTGCAGCGAATATTGGGCGGGGAGACGGGAGCTGTATGGTATGTAGTAGGTAGGTATGGTGGATTTAGGGATGTGTGGTGTAGAGCAGGTAACCTGGGTGCCGGGCAGTGCAAGAAAAGGAAAAGTGAGATATGGAAGACACGAGATGTAACTGCGGGAGCGATTTGGAACTATTGGATGCGAATCCGGGCGGGGGGGGGGGGGGGGGGGGTGGATCGATAGTAGTGCGGTAAGTAGAAATTGTTTGGGCTACCTTGGCTACTTGGTCGGGTTTGGGCTCTGTATACTCTTGATTTTTCCTTTGATTTGCATGGTTGGGCTGATGGCAGTGACCGTGTTGACTATGATGCTGAAACTGGGACACGACTGGAATGGACGGGTGGGTACAATAGCTTGAAAGCCACCCGGCTGAACAACATAAAGAGCGGAAGCAGGAACAGGAACGAAATAACATGGATGGGAGGCCACGAGACCACTCCGTGGCAGGTTGCCAAAGAACCAAAGTTCAGGTATATGAAAGCTTTTCGACAAGATCGGACAGTGAAAAGAGGATGCGCATCCTGCGAGATGGAAAGGAAGCGGGAGGGCCGGGCGGTTCATCAGTACCGAGAACTGCTACTGTTTTTGGCTCCAAGCTGGTTCCATGATTGTGACGAGAGCCTTGTCGATGGGTCTAATGGGCTGATGGACCCACTGGCCAGGCACACTGCACGCTTCGACTTTGCAAAATGTCGATGATGGCCGATGGATGGGCATCATCGCCATGGAGATCCCGGGCCTCTGCAGATAAAGCGACCCGGGGAGAAGGGGCGAGAGGACGTTTGACAGCCAGAAAATTCCAAAGCTGAGGCCAATACAGCTGGCTGCGGACCATTGAAAAGTGCAACTGGGGAAAGGGCCAGACTGGTTGCGGGCGCCTGAAACCCAATTCGCAGGGAAGAGAGGAGCAAAATGAGCTGAACTGTCGCGCTTGCCAATGTCGTCAACGGGATCTTGAAAAAAGTTGTGGTGGCAGTTGACGTCATCGGACAGGGGAAAAGGGTCCGTACCTACCTACGTAGCTTACTTATATTGGAGGGGGGCACGGATCATCTCCGCCAACCGGCCCCCCAGTCATCCCAGTGGCAGTCCTCCTTCCTGAAGAGCCCGCGCTCCAGTTGCATCACACCTTACCTGTCTCGGTGCACCGCAATCAAATGACCGACCCCCAAATATGACATCCCTCCTTCCCTCGCTGTCACTCTGCGTTGCGTGCCTGACAATTTGTCCTTTCACCCATCAGTGCCTGGCGCGGCGGTCCCTCAACGACTGGACTGTGCTTTCTGGTTCCGTGCCAATCGCCGGTCTCTGCGATCTTTGGGGTTCGCGGGGTGGGCCAAATTAGGCCGTCATCTGACATCTCCAGTGAGTGTCGCAGGGCTCGATTGAAGAGCCTCAACAATCCAGGCACCTTGCTGAAACTCAACGCTTTGTAGAGCAGGCAAGGAACCCAGAAGGGAAAGAGGATCGCTGAGAGAAAGCATGTTGGGCGGGCGAGGCACCAGGCTCCGGATTTGGGAAAAACATTTCACAAAAGAAAAGGAAGGAGTGACGTGACGTTGGGAAATTAAGCTGCTTACATCAGCAAATCACACACACTAAACTAGAATGGGACAAGTGCGGTCAAACTGATACCCCACATACGTACTTTGAGAGGAGCCACAAACACCCCTAACCCACAAGAGGCACTTCTCCTGTGATCTCCTGAAAACCCCGGCCTTGATTGAACACTTCCTGCACCTCATCTTCTAGACGGTCGGGAGTGCCTGACGATTCCACCTTCCTGCATCATTAATCTGCCTTCACATGCTGCCATACACCGCGCTCCTATTATGCAACTGGTTGTAGTGCTTACCGGTAAGGTACCCAGGCAAATTGCGACCCGGATTATCCTCTGCTCCAGACAAACATGAGCATTCCCGCCACTTTCCATTCGCCCCAAGCAATGTCAAGTAGTAAGATGTCGGAAAATGTGGCATTTTTATTCTTTCGAGCAATGAGACGCGTTGAAAAACTAAGAGGGGAACAATCAGTGCTAGGCAACGCTGAACACTGACGTACTTGCCAGCCAGCGGGCTGGTTCGGCACAGATCCCGTCGTGGAAAGTGCAATCTCATTTCAAAACACCACAGCCAGCAAATCGAATTCGAACATCGTCTACCTGATTCAAACCGGCACCTGTGCGAATGCCAAACCAAACCCACCACATGCATCGTGTGCGTACCTACCTTGTTTGGGGACCAGATATGCGGCACGCGATCCAGAAAACTGCGAACGACGTACAAATCATCATGGGGGAAGATATTGCAACCATGAGGGTAGAAAGATTAACCTACAGGCGTGTTGGATACTAGGTTCCCTTTGAGACTCTGCCATCATGGAGTGTTCCGGAATGGGCGGTATTAGGAATGTGAGCTCATCATATGAAAAGGTTGCACATCCATTTATTTTCTTTGACTCTCGCTTCTCATGTCTCTCATCTCTGCAGAGCAAGAACAGGCGAGGCGATGTTGGACACTCCATAGAATGATTTTCGTCAGCATAACCGCCGCCGAAAACGAACCATCAAGCCCGAGCCGAAACCCGAGACAATAAATAACGTTTCGAAATATGCACAAGCGTACATACATATACGCATGCCGGACTCGTTGTAGTGGATTTTTTCCATTTTACGGTGTTTCCGGACTTATATTTGGCTGCATGGCTGAGAAGTCAGGCTCTCGCCCCCTTGATATGCGTGCGACTTGCTGCATATAGTCCACTGTGATCGGACCTCGAGGTCGAACATCCTCATTCCTGAAAGGATCTAGACGGCAAGCGTTTGAGGCGTGCTGTCAAGGCATGAATGGCTTCATGATTTCAAAAAGGAGTTGCTAGGACGGAGCATCGGAAATATTGGCCGAGTCGGATGAACAGTGCAGTGCCAGACACTCGCATGTTACCAGATGCCCAGGGAGCTTGAGTTATCAAGATAACAGCACGACAAACTACGTTTGCCCGACTAGCCGTGGGTGTGTGCTTTGGTCTTTGGCACGCACACCCACTCTGTTCTCGCATAACTCGAGACATCGATGCAAATTGAGGAGGAGGAAGTCGGCCAGAGGGTATGGTTCCGTTCAAGGCCATGGCAAAAGACCAGGTCTGTTGGCATGTTCCTCGAAGAGATTCCTGACGTTGAAACGCCAAACCAGGATATATTCCCAAGACCATGTTGGGACACTCCGACTTTCTGGACCAAGGGTCTATTCAAGTCGCATATTATCTGCTTGGGGTGCATATGCGAGGCTCTGACTTGCACTGCAGTGGACATGCCGCGCAGCAGAACCCTGCGTATAGATCCTTCTCCAACCAAAAAGCCAAGTCCTCATCGCTCACCATATCTCCTTTACCAACTTGCTCAAACTCACAATCTTAACACAACTTGGCATCTTCCACCACCACAATGCCCTCTTCAAAGTCGTCTCGCATCATGCCCCGTAGCCTTGGCACTGGTATTGATCAAGCCCCCCCGTCTGAACCGATTTGAAAGAACCTTCCGTCAAAATCGGGTTGACAAAACTCCACGTCGGCACTGTTCGGCCAGAAAGATTTGGTCCTCCGCTACCTCTGAGGAGACGTCGGTTGGGGGAAATGCCTCCGACGGCAAAGACGACGACAACGACGATGTGCCAATGCATGTGTCGGAAACTCTCTTCGCTGTAAGTTCATCACTGCTATTTCGCTTTTCTTCTTCTTCTTCTTCTTTTTCTTCTTTTTCTTCTTCCTATTCCTCCTTTTTCCATAGACGAAAACAAGCTGACCAGTCTCCATACATCTATCTAGATGTGCATCTCCTATACCAACTACTTGAGCACCTTCAAGACTGAAACCCCAAAGAAGACCCACACCGGCACCGACACCGACACCGACACCCCCATAATCAACACCTGGGAGGATTTGGTGGCCGAGGGCCAGAGGATTGGGGTGGGCCCCCCACGCCTGCCCAACAAAAATGAACACCGGGGCTGGGGCTACCAAAGGGACTATTTGATGGACTGGAAACATGCGAGATTCTGCAGATGATCAAGGACGCAGAAGGAGGGCGGAGGATACCTTTCGTAGTGGCGGGTGTAATAGGAACGGGAGACCCAATTTTATTCTTAATTTTTTTTTTTATTACATTTCTTCGAAGAATCTTTTTGTATTTCCGGGGTTTTCAGGACTTAGGTTTATAGCTAGTTCTTTTAGGTCCCATATGGGCTGAATGCTTTCGCATATAAACTCAGGAACTTTCCCACAATTTTTGAGGCCACAGTTACAGAGGTTCAGCTGATATCTCGCGGAGCCGACATCGAATCCGAGAAGGAGAAGAGTGTGTTTGGCGAGTACCTACCTCTACACAAGCCAAAGCGCGCTCCGAACTGGACGTAGACCAATTTACAACCAACAATTATTGTGTATTTGTCAAAAAGATCCGCTGGCAGAATCATCATAACTCTCGTGTGTTCGGTGAGGGGCATCAGCATGCAGAAGAGACAGGCTTGTACCCTGCGAAATGGAAATACGTAGCAGCGACACCGTTTATCATGTTTCTGGCACAAAAGCACTGAGTGACTCACCTCCACCGGCATTTGTAGTGTTGATGCAGTGTATCTCTAATGGCGAAATGGAAATACGTAGCAGCGACACCGTTTATCATGTTTCTGGCACAAAAGCACTGAGTGACTCACCTCCACCGGCATTTGTAGTGTTGATGCAGTGTATCTCTAATGGCGAAATACTTTACATGCCACGGCCAAACGACGCAGACACACTTCGGTATAGCATGCGAGAATACGCAAGCTAACCTAATCTCTACATTTAGTACTAGATCCACAGGGTATCAGTAATGGTTAAAGGCATGTGAATACCTACCCCTGTCGAGGTTCAGGAAAGTTGGAAGGCGAAGGGTCTGGAAAACCTGGATGATTTGGCGGGCATATTTGTATGCACCATTGTCTGCAGGATGGTTGCATCAACTTGGATATTGTACATTTCTCAGCGAACAACCTCGAGGTTTCGAATTATGCAACGTCGTGATGGATTGCATGTCCGTACCTACCTTTACGCTGAACCCTTTGGACATTCAATCATCTCGCTTCACCTACATATCCGATCCATAAATTACTCGAACCTTTGCATGATCAGGTGAAGAAGCGTTGGTTGGCCTCCGCCATACGTGTCCAGATTATTATGCTTATTTTTACTATAAAAGGATTGCAACCATCCCCATCCTATCACTTCTTATTCTCCTTTCTTCACCAACAAGCACTCCAGTGATCAGCCAAGTCAAAAAAACGTCTTGCCACACACACAAGCTTCCTCAATTATTTATCATTGAATCACCATCAAATCATTCACGATGCCTTCCACTACCGAGATCAGATTCAAGAAGCACGGCGCCGCTGATGCTGGCGGCCGCAAGAAACGCAATCACAATAACCGCGGCCCTATGGAGCATTTCCCTGGTCTGATGACCAAGGCAGAGGTCGACAACTGGTTTGAAGAGGCCAAGAAAATGCCTTTGGTATGGTTTTTCTTTCATCAGTTGTATATCTTTTTGACGCCCTTTGTTGACCTGAACGTCCCTACTTTGTAGAACACCTTCTTCTCCGAGCCCGCCGATACTGCCGAGTCTGCCGCTCCCAAGGCAGAGCCTGTGATTCCCCTCGGCATGCGCGGTTCCATGCACAATTCTGCCAACAACGGCAAAGCCTCTCCGGTTCGTGACCTGGGAGCTTCCCTCCACAACCCCGCCAACAATGTTTCGACTCCTACGAGCACTCCTGAGCCAAATGCTGTGGCCGAATCCCCGAAGGCCGACGAAAGGGCCATTACCGACGAGGCTGCTTCCAAGCCTATTTCCAAGACGACCACCACCGCCTCCCTCAAGGCTGAGGCGTCCCCCAAGGCTCAAAGTCCCATCGCCGGAGTGCAGGCTCCCAAGCCTGCCCTGTGTTCAAAACCGTGACCCTCTCTCCCAAGGTAAACATGTTGCTACATCTGCCAGCCAGGATGCATCTGATCTTGTGAAGTTTGGACTTCGAACGCTAACCACATAATGTTCAGAAGGGCTTTGGTCAGCATGAGACCAACAACGGCATCATCACGGCTGCCCCCGTCGTCGGCCAAAAGAACGGGACCATCAAGCCTTCTCGGGCCGTTCTCCTGGCTGAGGAGAGTCTCGCTGCGGCCGAGGCGATCAGATGGGCCGCCCAGAAGATGCTGCAGGCATCTGAGGATGCCGTCAAGGCCGCGAAGGCACAGTTACTGCTTGCGCAGACCCAAGCGCAATAGGAGGAAAAGGAGGAAGAGCTCTGAAGGAAAATCAAGAGCATGGGAGACCTGGCAAGAGTTGTTAGCAGGCCAGCATGTGGCTGCTGTTCCATTCTACCAACCACAGTTTTGAGTTTGTTTTGTTTTCGTTTGGGAAAGAGGATACCCCTAGGGCGTCATTGGCGTTTGTAATTAATGATTTTCCAGTCTTCATCGCTTCTTTAATCTAACTTTGCTTGCTTCACTCCCGTCCCCTTCCACTTGTGTCTCGATGTTATGCCTTTTGTGAATGTGTATCTATTCGATCGTCAGTCGTTACCGTATTGGACTGTGAGTACCTCTGGGTAGGTAAGCGGGGTGAGAGCGGGGGTCACGCGGTCCAAGCATCTGGTTGGTTTCGGAAATTTGGAGGTAGACCAAAGCAAATGGCAGTAAAGCTTGAACTTTCCGCCTCTTCGTAACTCTCATCGAGGCCTGCGTGAACAGTTGGTGAATAAGTGGTAGTGCGTCGTTGTGCATGCACATCAGATGTACTTGCGTTATCTTAGCTTATCAAACCCGATTAGGCAAGGCACCTTGCTCTGATTGGTTCGTGTGCTTGCCTACCTTATCTTATCGATTGTCCTATCAGACACCGCAAGGGCTGCCCGTCTCGTCATCCTCTTTCTCATTTCCACTTCTCATCATGGACACTATCATTTCTACCATCGTGGGCTATCTGAGACGTGACCTCAATCACTCCCCGCGGATTTCCTTTGCACAGAGTCCCGGGGTCATAAACGAAAACTTTTCCTGCCTCCGAACTCTTTCAGAAGTTAACAGCGACGGCCACAGCCCGGCACATCGGCATCAGTATGCGGAGCTATCCGGTGATGGTCTGATACGCAAATTATTCGTCTCTCCAGATCATTGACAGACCCAGAAGCCGCGAGCTCTGACTGAGCGTGCCAAGTGCATCGCATCAAGTTCCGAGGTTGGCCGGCTTGCGTATCCTAGAGGCACTCCCTTGACCACGCCACTTATTTGGCCCTTCAATATTGTCATCTTCCCCTTTCCAGTCAACCGTATCTACTATTAGTCAGGAATTTGCTGTTGGACTTTTTGCATGGTTTTCTCAAGTCACACGCATCACGCATCTGATTGTTTCCCCGTCAATCTTTTGTCATGAGAATCATCTTATGGTATCACCCGCCGCGAAGGACAGACAGCAGCATGGAAGTCATATTTGATCGTCTGACCACTCCGGCAAAGCTTTATCTGCATATAAGAGCTTCTTATGGCCTCTTCGCCTTCAAACTAAGATCATGCGCACGATGCATGGTCTGAGGGCATCGTTACCTGACATCCTGAATCTCGTTCTCCCCGCTTCCTCTGCTTGTGACAACCCCTTCGGGACCTTGTAGATGACCACCCCGTTGAATCAATATTAGCTCTTCAAGTGTATATTTAGACGCTTTATCTCATATCTTATCGTTTCATCCAAGGAAGAATCGTCATTGCCGAGATAATGCACCAGAGTGTCCAAGATGAGACTTTTGCCCATCACTGTACCTATGTAATGAATACATCCGTCTCTGTCCGTCGCTCTCGTATCGAGCAACCAAACCCTCCCAGACCACCTACATCCCATCGCCTCTTTAAATCATCATACTCTCCCTTCGAACTGCTTCTGCTTGAAATTTCTGTCGCTAAGAGAGCCAGTACATACTCTCATCCTTCACATGTACATGGATCGGATCCTTGACATGTTTTTTCTTTTTTTCTTCTTTTTTTTTTTTTGGACTACCGTGGAAACTCGCGAAACTGGCAAAAGGCCTTCTCTCTTTCAGCACCGGCATATGTACAGGAAGCTGGCAGTATTAGGCTGGTCACTGTGCGTTCGGATGTGGGCAAGTTAGTATGGGGGGTAATACCGAATAATCTCGGGAAACTCGGAATCGAGCCACCCCCTCAAGTAATTCCGTTTCCTGGCACAGACCCGTAAGCTGCTCTACGTACAGCTGAGCACACATAGTGACATACGAGCGCTTGCTTGTTAGGATTGTAAGCTCCCGCCCCCCACAAAAGAAATAGAAGAAAAGGCCCAGTTGACAGTCACCCCGCTCGAAAACACAGCCCTCTTAACTAGCTTGCCTTATATACACTACATTTGAATGCGCATTCGCGGGCTTAGGCGATAACCGACTGGGCACATATGTAGGCTTGAAACGGCAATTAGTGGAGGTAGCTGGATTTCGAATTTCTCGAGGTTATTCGGTATCCTTCAGTGTGTACCTAGTAACGGGACAAATACATCTGCTGGTGTATGCATGCATACAAGGCAAATTCCTGGCAGCTTTCTGGCAGCTTTCTACCATATGCCGGCGCTGAAAGAGGGAAGGCCTTTTGCCAGTTCCGCGGGTTTCTACAGTATGTAGCCGCCGCCATAGCCTTGCTGTAGCTGTCTAAGATCTAGATGATAAGACCAACCTGCAAGATGACTGGCATAAGACAATACGCAGTCGTTGATAGGCAACCGGTATTCTGGTCTTGACTCATACGATCTGCTAATATACGTCAGCAGTTTTCGAAACGACAGAGTGTCTGCGAATGCCGAAGTGCAAGAGGCAAGGCCCATATTGGGCAAGTTTGGGGAGACCGGTCCTTCAACTTTCCAGGTTTAGATCCAACAAGGTTGAGAAGCTTCTTGAACCTGGCCAAGGCACGAGTGCAGTTGATGAGACCGAGTGAATATATGCAGCATGTGCCTGCTTGCATGTAAGTACACTGCCTAGATGTGTAGGAGGAATTTGCCACGGACTTCAGGAGGCCTTCGGCGTCTGTGAAGTACGACGACTCTTCACCTAGTCTGTATGTATTCCTTCACTGCACCCACGGTTCTTTTTTGTTTCAAGGCACGTATATAAACCTCACCACCCCTCCTATTTTCAACCAACTCTCTTTCTCTTTCCATCATACATCAACCTCCTCCACCAAACACACCCACGCTTTACCAGCAAACCAACAACTTCCACCAAAATGCTTAACATTCCCAAGCACGACGCCCTGGCCAAGGCGCTTTTCAACCCCATCGTCTACCGTGGCCCTACTTTCTATAAGTACATGTTCAAGACGGGGCAGTGGCCCGACCGTTGCGGGCCTTTCGCCACCCACGCTTACTGTGGCTTCACCTACCACATGCGCATGCTCAAGATGCGCCCCAAGAGCCCCGCTGAGTTCTAGGCCGAGCCCGAAGTTGGTGGCTTCAACCCAAACGCCTACCGTGGTCGGACCTACATCAACCACATGGGCAAAATTCGGGCCTCGGGCGCCGGCCAGCGGGCCTCGGGGACTTTGTAAGCTTGTTTAAGCCTGTTCAAATGTATGTTCCTGGTTACCCTGATACGAGTTAATGTGTAGGTAGAGGCTTTGTTTGTTCAAGAAGACTAACTCAAGTTTTTAGCAGACAAAAGAGGAACATGACGACGAGCCAACCCACCCTCAACGACACAAATTAAGCAGCAACAGGATGACAGGGAGGATTTTTTTCTGGGGAAGAATCAATGTAAAAGAAACGTGGAGATCGTTGGAGATACTCACTTGAACGCAAGGGAGAAGCTGGACGCAAGGAAAAGCGTTGGAAGTATTTTTCTTCTTTTTTTCTGGTCTTGATTTCTCCAATACCCAATACCATTTTGCTTTAGTTGCCACAATATCTCTCTTATTCCGTGACTCCTGGAAATCTGTAGTGGATGCTTAGAGGTACCTTCTTTCTTGTTCTTCGTCTTGCACGCTGAGCTTCGTGTCTGCATCCTCGCTCTGTTCATTGATACCCAGCGGAGCCTTACAAGATTTACACTCATAAGTGATCCCCTTGTTTTTCCTCGACACCTTTGGAACTTCGAGTTTTTGAGAAGGCCAGCGTTAGTCAGAGCCAGGTCAAAGTACAATGGAGACGAAATGGCTGGATTCGGCTGACCAGAATATGCTTTGTGACTAGGCCGAAGCAAACTTTTGAAGCTTTCAGTCATGCAACTGATTGAGTCGGAACATGGTTGAGTCGAGGTACGCCAATCGCCCTATTTAACATGGATTATACCCTCCATTCTCTTCTCTCTTTTGTTTCTTTGGCCCAAAGCACCTTCTTCAACCCACGCCCAACATCAGAACCCACCACCACTTCAAAATGTCAGACTTCCCCAGACCCAACAAGTCGTTCAATCCAAACGCGTATCGCAGTCAAGCTGCATATAACGCCCATCTAACAAGCCTGACTACAGAGGACCAGACGAAAGAGGAGCCCCCGTCGCAACAGAAAGCTCAGAAGGCGCAGCAGTCCCGCCCTGCGCATCATCCTCCCTCGCATGATATCGACACCGATCCTGATGCTCCTCACCACATGAGCAATGCGGAGGTCAAGTAGTGGTACATTGATGCCGACCGTGAATACGAAGAAAGGGAAAAGCTACGGATATCGAACTGGCTTCACGATTTCGCTACATGTCTCCCGTCTGGAATGGATAACAGAAACGGAGGAACAACTACCACTAACTCAACACTTCCAACTCACAGGCCGGTTATTACAAGGATTACGTCCCCGCTGGAGGTCATCCTCCTGATTTTAGCAAGTTTATCCGCGAGCATAGAGGTACCAAGCCCACCAGCGGCCTGGCGAAGTCGATGCATGCTCCGAAGGTGCAGGAAAGGGGTCAGTCTTCCAAGGGTGACGCTTCGCCCAACACTGGCACTCGGAATTCGACTCGTTAAGGTGTTCTGGGGGATTTCGTCTTTAAGGGCCTGGATGAGACGCCGATATGCCCTCAACTTCAAGTAAATGATACATGTGGAGGCTGGAATAAAAGGGGGTGTCGGAAACAGCCATTGTTTTTTTCGTCCCCGTTGACAACATCATCCAAGCCGAGAAACCCTCAATACCTCATTGTATAGATATCTTGTGATAGTATTAGCTCCTGCGCTCATTTTTTTTCCCACGAAATTCTTACCGCCAACCCTTTTTGCATTCTCACCGTGTTTTCTTTTTCGTAGCATTCCACGATGTGCCTGCTACTATCCGGACACTCAAGGAGGCATGATACTGGACAGCATCGATGTTTTCATCACGGGACATCTCCTGTTACTGACGCACAGAGTTGACCAGGCTACAACAACATTTGCCCGAGGGACAAAACCTCTCAAAATGCCGAAGTGAAGGGGCCAAGGTTGAACTTATTTCGGAAGGCTTGTGGGCATTCACCCATCACGAACCTGGTTTGACATGCGAACAGTGCCGTTGGTTGGCGACTGTTGACCTTTCGAAGCTTCCAGTCGTCGATGAGGTTGAGGAGCAAACCATTCAACGAACATCAGCTGCAAGTGACGGGGATCAATCACAAGGTTCACGTACCAACCTTGAGGGTTTTCTGAGTAGCCTGGCTGTTCACTCTCCCATGTTGTTCAGTTCCAAGTCGTCTCTCGACATAAAAGCCCGTCCCCCCTCGCTTCTCTGCTTTGCTCCTTCCTCCTCTCAACATCATCCTCCAACATCCACACAAAAAATACCGAAACCCACCCCAACACCATCGCACTTTCCAAAAATGGCCGACTTTCCCCAGCGCAGCAAGGCTTTCGACCCCATGGCGTACCGCAGCCAGGCTGCTTACAATGCCTCCATGGCCCGTCGCCAGTCCAACGACCAGCCCAAGCCGTCCGAACCCCCGAATTCGTCCAAGCCGACGACCTACAGCAGTCAAGCCGTCCACAATGACTCGCATCGTCAATCCAACGAGAAGCCCTCCGAGCTGGCAAAGTCGTTCAACAAGATGACCTACCGCAGCCAAGCCACCCCCAGTGCCTCGCGTGGACAGTTCAAGCAGCACGTCGGACCCGCCAAGTTGTCCAAGCCGATGACCAACCGCAACCAAGCCGCCTGTGACGCCTTGCGCGGAAAATCCAACGAAAAGCCTTCCGAGCGCACCGAGACCTTCAACAAGATGGCATACCGCAGCCAGCCGGCGATCAACGCCTCCCGTGGTTTTCCCAACAAGAAGCACTCTGAGCCAGCCAGGTTGCACCAGCCCCGTGCCGCCCAGAAGACCAACACACAGCATTACCGCTCTGCGAAGAAGACCACCAACGCGGAGGAGCAGGCTAAGGAGGACGACTACGTTAAGCAGTGGTTTGCGGAAGCCAATGCCGACTACGAGGCGGCCAAGAAGGTATGTGATTCCGTCGCATTTGATGCTCACATAAACATTCATTTGTTGATTTGACATTATTCGTTACAGAAGGGCGAGTTTGACAACTACGTCCCGGCCGCCGGCCGCGCTCCGGACTTCACCAAGTTCCGACAGATGTTCGACACCAACGGCAAGCCCGTCAACGGCCTTGGCAACTCCAGACATGCCCCAAAGACACCTGAGGCTGACGAGCCTGAGAAGAAGTGACAGTGAGTAAATCACATGGTCCCAAGAGATGTACCTTCACGATCCAAAAACTGACTGAGTGCAAATCAGTACCAGCAACATTCAAACGACCACTTGACCGACAGTCGAGATTGTGCCAGTGGATAGACATATGGGTCCAAGGAGGAACTATTAGAGAGGTGGCATATAAACTGAAGAGGTAGTAATACTACGCGGAGTTCCACAGAGCAAGATTTCAGGCCTGAATAATTAGAATGGTCAAATCATGAGTCGATGAATACTTGTGGGATGTTTAGTAACCATTGGGCCCTGTCAAAAGAAATTAATACTGCCTTCCTGCCACCAGTCTAGTACTTGAATTCATGCTTCTATACAATATTAAAATTACCGTGGTTCCTCCGTTAACTTTTGGGGCCTCTGTATCCACTGCTTTTCCTTGTTTTACGTGATAGATGAACATTGCGACAACTCCATGACCTTAACACACCGAAACATTGCTAGTTACGGAACAATAATCAAGATCAACAACAAGCAGCCGGGTCTTCCGCACTAGTCATGTACTTCCACGCAGAACTCAGTAAAGACGACGTGAGACCAGACTGAAGGGTGCCGTCCCGGCGCAAACATGTATTCCTCACAGCCCTTCACTCCTATTGACACTTCACTCCAACCAGCTCTTGTGTGCCATTCTCAATGTCTCCATATAGAGTTCTCCCGTCTCCCCATTTCCTCCGTTTTTGTTTCTATTTATTTGTACTCACTACGCACCGCTACCCAGGCCTTCCTCTACCAAGCAACCAACCCACCATTGCAGTAATTCTCGACATGCCCGATTCTCAGAGCGAGAACAAGCAGGCGCGTGCCCCTTACGAGGTCCGCACGCCGAGGTTCTCGAACTTCCCCACTATGGAGCCATTCGATCGCTATACCTACCGGGGCATGGCCGCGTACAAGAGGATGTTGGAGACCAAGAAGCAAAAGCTGGAGCAGTCCCTCTTCAGCCCCGCAGCCCGGAGCCATCCAACTTAACATCCTCTCCAAAACAATCATCATGTCAGACGATTGCTCGGTTTCGGAAATTCTCCAGTACAGCGCCATGACACCCTTTGACCCCATGGCCTACCGCGGAGCCGGATACCAGCGCGCCATGAGCAACCGACGTATTGTTGCGCTGTTGAAGGAGTGGAAGGAGCACAGAAAGCAGCAGGCGTACGCTTGTGAGAACTTATGCTCCCGCCAAATTCCGAGCGCCCCGGAGCAGCCTGCTCTCTGTGATCTCGACCATCCGAACACTTCTTTGGATGTGTCCAAGGCTGACCAGCCTAAGAAGGAGTGATTGTAAGTGCTTTACCTGTGCTATTGCGATTGACTGTCGTCTCGGCGTGTATTTCATAAGGTTGAAATTGCCGAGAGGCCCAAGCCTAGGAGGCTGGACAAGAACAAGCCGAAGAAGGCAAAGAAGCAGGAGGAGGAGGAGGTCGTCGCCAAAAGTTCTTTTCTCCCATCAATTTTTTCTCTACTAATTTCCTAACTTGTCGCACTTCCCTGACAACCTTTCCGTGATTTTCCCATGATCTCGTCCATAAAATCTTCCCACGACCTTTTTGCATCTACTCATATATCAGTCCATATAATTAATACATCCCGGATAAGTCAACCCGAACTCCCATCTGATGGTTGGCTGAATATGATCATTTTCACTTACAAGTACCAATGACTAGCGCGACCCATTTCCATCCTAACTTACCGAATATTCTAAAACCAAATTCGATGTAAAGAGCCGTGAAAGAACGGTATCGAACTTGTAGATGCTCACAGAGAGGGCCGCGACAATATTCCCGGCGTAACCCAAGCCCGACTGCCCTGTTGCGCATACACCATCCACCACACAGTCTAAATCTCAACCCCATCGAGCACATCTGGAACCGAATGAGGGCGATACTCTCAAGGGGGGTTCACAGAGCTCTATTATTAAAGCATTGGCTGGCTTGGGAGCGTCGACAGGCTTGAGAGCGTTGCCGGGTTTGTGATGGTCGTTGTTGACAATACGGGCATGAGCGCGATAGCCACTGCGGTCAAACTTGGAGCCGTTTTTGAGCTTGGGAGTATTTCCGGGGTTGCGATAACCGTTCCGGTATTACATCGAACCTCGCTAGAGTATTTGGGCTGAACAAAACGGAGGACGGTAGATCAATGGCGACAGACAGGTTCAAGTGTTCGGCTTGCTACTAGCAGAAGTCTTGGTATCGCTGGTACTTCCATCGCGGCCATACTCCGCGGTCTTTGGTACTTGCTTTGTAAACCGACCTTGATGCCCCATCATCAAATTGATATCATATCGTGTAAATCAATTCTGAAGTTTTGATAAATGCTGAGTGATGAATTTTTCTCCTTCAAGAATTAGATGAAAGAATGACACTCTCGGTCCCCATTGGCACTTTGCACTTGCCATTCTGATGTGCTCAGCTCTCAATAGGCGCCGTCTTCCGTCTCAATGGATGACCAACCTCCCCCAACAAGTACTACTTGCCTTTCATATCAACTCTCAGTATTCACTTACCTTGTCAACACGTCCTTGGGTCCCCGCTTGCACTTGCACTTGCCCTCCTATCGCGCTCGCATTGCGCGTGCCAGCTCCTGATTTCGGAGGGGTGCTTCCAATCCGGCAAGGAAGTCGCGGATAATGGTGTTGTGATACCTGGGCGCGTCTGGAGGTTTGTTAGTTACATATATATAATTACAATAATTAGGGTTACGATCGACGTCTACCTAAAGCTTCTAATCTCTTAACGTCCGCAAGTACCTTACTTCTTACCCGCCGTCTCCGAAGAGGGGTCGGGGTAGGTGCTGTCGCGCAGCGCAGCAGTGTTCTTCGAGGTTGATACCGGCTTAAAGCTTTCGGCTGAGAGGTTGTCTCCAGCTCTGCGGCGCGCGTGCCAACCACGGATTTTGGAAGGGTGCTGCTTCCATACTGTTTGTGCTGATAGGGTGGGGTGTAACGTACGGTAACGGAAGGGCGAAGGGCTAGGCACTCGCTTTCTTAATAGATACCAACAACCTCAACAGGTACTGCCTGTCTTTCGTCTCAACTCTCGATATGCACTTGCTTTCTCAACACGTCCATAGTCCCCACTTCCGCTTGCACTTGCCCCCCTAACCTGCTGGATATACGTACGGGTCTGGCATCTCGCGAAGTTTCCATACCGTACGGCGTTCAAGTCGGAGGTGAGCTATGTCCTGGATGTCGTCGAAGGCAGCTTAGGCCGATGTCGAGGCTGCGTAGACTTGACGATGTCTGATTTCCCGATCCTGGTTGTAGTCTGAAAGCCGTATTATGCCCTTCCTTTATCCATGTAGGAGTGGTATCTTGGGATTGAAATGATATCCGTCACGAACGTAGATTCGGGTCAATACAAGTATAATGCACTGATAGGGACAATAAATCCCCTGAATAGGTACTCCCTTCTCAATAGATACCAGCCACCTTACCAAATACCTACCTTTTCCTCCCCTCTCTTCTTTGCTCCTTCCTTCCCTCCTTCTTACAAACCGTCATCTTCTTCATTTGACTCCATCACAAACCAACGCAACTTCACACTTCCCAAAACCAAACCGCAGCAACCATGTCTGACTTCCCAACCTACACCAAGCAGTTCAACAAGGACGCATACCGCAGTGCGGCTGCCTACAAGTCGCACCTCGAGACTCAGCGCCTGAAGGCGTCACCCACTCCTCGCCAAGCGGCCCACACCATCACCCGTCCGGCCCCCCGTCCGACCTTCCGCACAGTCCGCTACAAAGCCCCGCGCGCACCAGAGTCGCCCAGTTGGATGACCGACGAGGAGGTGAAAGCTTGGTTCAGAGAAGGTGAGGAAGAGTATGAGGTCCTGAAGAAGGTTTGTACCCCCCGGATCACTTGACCGCAATCAGTTCTCAGTTCTCATGCAGCACTTACTAACATGTTTTGTCTTCGACAGGCCGGTTACTACAACGACTATGTCCCTGCCGGCGGCGGTCCGAGCCGCGGCGCACTCGCCGACACCAACACCAACACCAACACCAACACCAACTCGCTGCCGAAGAGAAAGACGGGCATGGAGAACTCCATGTGGGCGCCCAAGAACCGGCCCCTCGCACAATGGAACCCAGCTGCTAGACCCTACCGCCCTGCCCTGACCAACACCACAACCAATGCGCTGCTGCCGAAGAGAAAGACGGGACTCGAGAACTCCATGTGGGCGCCGAAGAACGCCAAGCTATCTGTCTTCACGAGCCGTGGCTACTAAGCCAGCCCGTTTGAACAAGAGATGAGAAAGGGGTTGAGCGGCAGGGATTTACTGAGAGAATATTTTGCTTTCAGGAACATAGCGTGTACTAGTTGATGGCTCGGGATACGGGTGCATTGGTCGGAGTCTTCAGGAGCTTTTTTTTTGTTTTCTCGCGTGACTGGAAGATCGAGAAATTGAGCAACAAGGTCGAATGATGGGCGTAAGAAGTGCTGGGAGGAGGTTCGATCTGAGATTTTTGTGATGTGGTGGGAATTCAAGGAATTTTGGTGCTGACAGTTTACTATCCTGTCTTGCAAGAACAATTATCATCTGCTGTTACCATGGTCAATTGCCTTGTTGCCGTGAAAGATTGTCCCAATGTGATCGCCGAGTGACACATGTCGTTAGCGATAGTTGAGGCTGAAGTGAGAGTGTCTCAAGTGTCGTGCATGTCTCCAAAGTTGAGCTCTTCCCAAGCTCCAGCCTGTAAGTCGTCACCGTGTTTTGTTTGTTCCGTGCATCGCAGCCTGGCATCAATGCATCCTGCGAAGTCCATCCTGACCGTCCATCACTCACAGTGTCTCCGTTCTTCTGTCGCTAGGTAGTATTGTGAGGCTCTGCTGTGGGGACTTGAGACACGTTCAGGCAAGGTCAAGGAAGGAGGACTGGAAAAGAATGGGCTAAGCGCGCTTAATCCGGTCTTCCGGATCTACCATGTCTGTTGAAGTGGGATTTTGTCTCAGACACTAGTCTGGTTGGCGGACATGAGCAGGGCTGGCCGGCGAGTTTGGTTATAGAAAGGCATTGGTTGGCATAAGGGGTTGAAGAATGGGTCGGAAACTCGCATTGAGGGATCCAGTACAGTAGCTATGTCGTAGTGTACTTCGGTGCTCGGAGAGGACTGAGCCTCCGTCTCTGTCACATATTGCCAGGGCAGTGAGAACAGGAACCCGCTTCAGCGCAAATGACAACTCACTTGTCACGGTGTCAGCCATGTGTTCGAGTGACAATACATGCAGACTCTGCAGAACAGCGTGCATAAGTATCACCTCGAGTTACATGCATCAGGGGGCGGTGGTATAGTGTATCAAAAGCCGAGTCAAGAGGCAAGTCGGACGCATGGCAGTCCTTTTGAGAGACGAGGCAAGGCGTTGAGAGATGGTTGCCGTTGATGTGAGGGATCGTTCGAGCAGATAAGAGCTCGCCACGTATGTGTTCGGGGTAACCAGGTGCATAATATTGATAAGGTACAAGGCGGACGAGGTTTAGGGTTTGGAAACATCGTCATTTTGCTTTCGTCGGCCTTGTGTTCCGGGGAGTGACTGGCCTGAGCAAGGCGCTGACGTGACATTGATAGGGGATATCAGCGGGATTCCCCGGATGTTGGGTCCTGATGAAACACTATGGGTTGTTCTCTGCGTTACCTGTTTTGTCTCCCGCATTTCCAGAACAGGGGCTGATAAACGTGAGAGGATAGTCCGCGGCTCTTGGGTGTATTCTTGGCACTCGAGTCACGGCCTCACCATCGGGCAAAAACATGCAACCCGAAATCAACGGCTGGTTGTACCCAGGAATCATTGTTAACCAGATAGCCATCTAGTTGATTTGGCAGCTATTGATAGTTGCCTAAACCAGTCCCCTTGAGGCTAAATCCCTCGATGATTCGTGAGCTGTGCGGCGGAGCCTCATGTAACCATAGACTCTGCGGAAGCTGCGAACCCCAAATTCCTTAGTACGGGGTAATGAGGTCGGAGATATTCCAGAGAACGGCCGACTGGTCAGCGATTTGCGGAGAGGGTTTCGACCAGCTTGATGGGTTGTCCTAACTGTGAAGGGCCTGGGTAGGAACCCCGCGGGGATGAACGACTTCCTCTTCTCACCCCCTGTAATACACACGCATATATGGCGTAGTCTTCGCCAATTGCACCAAAAGTGACAACCACACCTCAGGGAAATTTATCTCGCCGGTGGTATTTTACGCCTCGTCATGCAGTGAGGCGGCGTTTGAGGTCGAAGTCTGGTGATCGTTTTGCGGAACGCTTTTCGAGTGACACAACAGAAAACTCTCAACCGCTTTCCACTGACGATGAGCCTGACAATCAGTGTTCGCTGGCGCCCAATCTCGAATTAGCTCTCACAGAGAGAACCTTTCTTATCTCGGGAGTGGCAATAGCACAAAGATGCGGTGTTGCGTTGGCGTGATGGCCAGAGTGTGAAATGGGTAGCGGACGAGCCAAATGCCGGACTGGTAAGGGTGATCATCAGGTAGACAACGGGATGGGCCGTAACAGGCATGGGGTCTCCTAAGTTCGACCAGGTACCACGACGTGCTCCCTCTTCCCATGACAGGGTTTGGGAACAAGGGGTCTAAGACAACGCCCCTCTTCCCCACGTAAATCGCCAAGACAAGGCCAATGGGTATGGGTTGTGCAGGTTCGTCCTACCTGTGCCGAGAATCTTCACTCTTTCCTACTGTGGGAATCCCGATACAACTGGAATAGAAGCAAAACCGGCAAGGCAGAGTAAGGCCACAAGATCTCGGAAGCATTTCGGGACAAGTGTTTTCGATTGGGCAGCAACGCCATTCTTGTCGTCAATCCTCAAGAGCCCTGATTGTCCTTTGAGAAGTGTGGAGAAAGCATCTCAACCAAAGGATAGGCGTCACAAAAACTTGATTGGGGCGACGCCGGGAATGTTGGCATGCGCGTAGTGCTTCTTGCGCATCTTGGAGTGCACCCCGTACGAGAACCGTTGGGGAAGGAGTCAGGCCAGCCCGCGCTTGGCGAATAATGCGACTCCTTGTGTTGCGACCTTGCTGTTTGAGGTTTTTGTCGAGAATGCCTCGAGGATAGACGGAGCTGATTTCCGGTCACCCAGCTAGTATCAACTCCACCATGGGATACCATCAGGAAATTCTGACCACAGATTGGGTGAAGGCTGGTCAACGTAGTTGGAGGTGCAGAGCCGCATAACCAAACTTCATCCCGGTCCAGGTTAAATACTGATGGATGCCACGCCAGAAGGTCCGAATGCCTGCCCACTTCAACAACTTCAGGCCACTTATCTTCTAGACTTCGAGCCCGTCCAAGATGGCGGCTTTGATCGATAACATCCACAAACATGCTCACCGGGTGCACGCCCGCTTCCATCCCAGCCACGGCCATCGTCACGCGGAAAGAAACTCTTATATGACCTTGACAATCCGTAATCTTCCATTGGGGACCACGGAAACCGACGTCTTTGAGCATATCCGACGACAGAGACCGGATTCTGACCCCGTTGTCAATCCCTTGACCAAGGAGACAAATCAGCGCACGCTCTGTGCGGTCGTCACAATCCGCCAGGAGACGGAGGAAAGATGTAAAACTTTGCGTGACAGGCTCAACCTTACGCGCATCTACCCAAAGCATCCAGCGGGTGATGTCAGAGATTCAGCTATCATGGTTAGCGATGAGTTTCTCGGTGTAACAACCATCGCTGAGCACGATGACCCTCAATTCGAGTAAGCCGACTTGTCAGGACCAGGATTCATGTTTGATGATGATAGCTTCTTGCTAACAATACTGCCGAACACAGTATGTACTTCGTTCATGGCCTCGGAGGGCATGCCTTCAAGTCTTGGAGCACGGACAAAGGCGCGCCTCACATGTGGCCCAGAGATTTCCTTCCTGACGACGTCAAAGCGAGGCCGCTGAATCCCATGAAGTGGAAAGGTCGAAAGTTGGCCGGTCGCTTTGCAACCGTGGGATATCGCGCAAGCGCTATGTTTGCTTCCGCTGCCACTGCAACGATCGACAAGATATCGCAGAATTTCCTCAATCATCTGAGGGCTGACCGAACTGAGGTGTGTCGGGCTATAACAGTTTTTTATGCTTGTTCCTGGCTGACTTGCGTTACAACAGGGATCCAAGCGCCCAATGTACTTTGCATGCCATAGCCTTGGAGGCTTGGTCGTCTGCCAGGTAAAGGACTCCCTGTCGACTCAGCGATCTGTTGTGGTCTTGTTTAACTGTGTTCTTCAAGGCCCTTATCCATGCTCTATCTGAAGAGTCGCACAGGCTAGAGCGGTTCCAGGACTGCCAAAGCACATTCTTCAATGGAGAAGAGTGCCTTGTGAAGGGCATCTTCTTCTTCGGCACCCCCTTCGTGAGTCCACAACCCCAAAGGCTCCGAGACCCGTCAGTATGTTGCACTGGCTGACAAACAGAGATAATCACAGGAAGGCTCCAGGCTAGCCAGATATGCCTCTCGCATCGTAAAGTTCCTCCATGGCAATGACACGCTCATAGGCAGCTTGAGCATCCAGTCTGAGGACCTGAACACCATTGTCGCTAGGTTCGATCAGATGAGAAACAACCCAAGGACGAGGATTCCGATCGTGATTGCATATGAGATGCAGCCAATGTTTGGCATGAGATTTGTACGTCGGAATGTCGTCTCTCTTCTCGACGATGGGTCTCCTCCGGGACCTAAAAACCTCCGGTTTAAAATGGTGCTAACGCAAACGCTCAGGTAACCGACCCAGACTCAGCCATGAGCTCGTTCGACTGCCAGACTATCGGTATTGAAGGCGACCACCGCACCATGATCAAGATGGAGAACAACCAAGATCGAAGTTACCGTGACGTCGCCGAATTCATTATCCGAATGATTCAACAAACATTGTCCGGATCCAATAGTATCCCACCCTCTCCCGCAGTTGGGTCTGATACATTTGGGGAACTCCCTTTCAGACGGATTCCAAGAGATGAGAGCCTCCCTCCATACCAAGGCCAGAATATGGGAAGGCTTTCCACAGAGAGCTCAGCCAGCA
Organism: Sordaria macrospora; assembly: GCF_033870435.1. Classification (NCBI taxonomy): domain Eukaryota; kingdom Fungi; phylum Ascomycota; class Sordariomycetes; order Sordariales; family Sordariaceae; genus Sordaria; species Sordaria macrospora. The sequence continues at coordinate 7,447,869 of NC_089371.1, read as the reverse complement.
ATGAAGCATCGACCACTCGCCCCCCTTCCCATTCCCAACCCGTAGGTTTAGGCATCAGCAACCCAAACTCCGAAGAAAACAACTCTCCTGGGAGATCCCGTTCCAACATAGTCCCCGTCAAACTCAACGACATGATGCCTCTCAATCGTGTTGATGGTAGAAGGGAAGATGACCGGGAGTTCGCCATGCTCTCCAAATTCGACGTCGTCTTCCTTCTCGACGACACGGGCTCAATGATGGAAGCCGTCCCCTCATCGACCGACCACTGCGAGACAAGGGAGCGTTCGAAATGGGACGAAATGATCGATTCTCTGCGCTATATCGTCGATATTGTAACACACTATGACCGCGACGGCGTAGATGTGCATTTTTTCTGCAACGAAGATAAAGACGAGTTTAGCATCCGAGATGGACAACGGGTTCTAGATCTCTTGACCAACGAAGTCAGTCCAGACGAGATTGGCGGCGGAACCTTCATTGCCGAGCGACTTTGGACGATCCTGACGGCTTATATCGACCGGTTCGAAAACTATCGGCGACGGATGGGAGAGCGGGCACCTCCTCCCGAGAAGCCGAAAATGCTGAACCTCATTGTGATCACGGACGGAGCTGCGGACGACAAGGATGGGGTAGAGGAGGTAATTGTCGATGCAGCGAGGAGACTGGATGAACTGAGGGCTCTTCCAAACCAAGTAGGGATTCAGTTTTTGCAAATCGGCAAAGACGAAGCGGCTTCGAGATGGCTGAGGAAATTGGATGATGATCTAAAGGAGAACCATAAGATTCGAGACGTAAGTTGAGCCTACCCATCCGTCTTAGCTTCCCACCCCGCTGAAGCGATGCTGACAAAAGGCGTGGGATAGATGGTTGACACCCGTCCCTGGGACAGAGTCGATCAGATCGACAAATCTTTGCGAGAGAGACTCACCAACATTCTCCTCGGCGGCATTGACAGAGCCAGAGACATTGTGTAAGCCCACAAGGACCGAACGAACGCGGTCGTTCTAGTGCTCCGCCCGAGTGAAAGGAATGGAGTAGGTTCGATCATGATGACAGTTATGACAAGGCGTTTAGGATTTATATTTTTTTTTGCTTCGGTTGGACTGATCAAGGCCACATTTGGTTGGTAGCGCACGCTGGATACGAGGTCATGACTAATGGAAATACTTTCTTTGGTCTTGATGAGGTATGACGGTGTTGCGGTGTTAAAGGTTTCTCTTCATTCATTGTCTTTTCTATAGTCACTGCCACAATTTCGATCGTTAGCTTTCGGACGACATAGCAACGTGTTGGCTGCCCTGACGGGTAAACCTACCTGTATGTTTCCCAGCTTGTTGAATATTCAAACAATTTTGGTCTCTACTCCTCGCTTCAGCCAGAGCACCTTATCCTCCACCCCTGCTTTGGCAAAGTCATTCGCCAGTTGGGTCTCTGATTCCGTGAAGTGACTCCATGACTCGAAGTGCAACGGTACGATAACATCGGCTCCGATGTCCTTGGCCAACTGCGCGGCCTGATCACCGCCCATGGTGATCTGCAGCAGGCCTCCCCCATCAGCGCCGCCGCCAGGCAAGGAGACTGTCGCCTTTCCGATGTTCAGCATCGCGACGGCAATGTGATACTTTTCCTTCATCTTGCCAAGCTCTTGAAGATGTATCGTGTCTCCAGAGAAGTATATCGCATTGGGACGGCCGTCAGCATGTGTTCCAAATGCCCCGTCTGGAGAGCTGACAATGAAACCGACTACCTGGCCGCCAGGTAGGTGCTTGCATGGAGTGGCCATCACGTCCAACTTCCGCGCCTTTCCGTCGCCTCCAAGATCAAGGCAGACTGTCTCCCAGTTTTCAAGGCCCCGCACTCCTGGCCGCGGAGCTAGTTGAGAAGCGCCATCTCTGGTGGTGAGCACCCTCCGACCATCAAGAAGGCGTCGGCCGAGATCATCTAGATTATCCGGATGGTCTTCATGGCTGAGTAGAACAGCATCGATAGGAGGGAGTTGGTCGAGACCCAGAGCCGGAGGGTCGGCCTTGTTGATGACAACACCGCGATACTCGATCTTGGTACCACCGGGACTGAACACGGGGTCTGTGATCAGATTGATACGGTTGGGGCTGCTTGGCTCGCCGAGATGGATCATAGCGGTGGCTGTACCAATGTTGGTAATGCTGAGGGGGTAATCAAACGAGACTTTTGTTGAGGGCATGTTGAGATCAGGCGCTATTGGCAGCTACCTCTACGTCAAAATCGATAGCTGTGAAGATGTAAGAGTCTCTGATGAAGCTCGTCGAGACAACAGTAACTGCGTTCCAGGCCATTCGAGCAACAGAAGACAGTTTGTTGAACCGCCTCCTTACAAGTAGGGGATGGAGATATCAATCCCTCATCAGTGCGTAATGCGGGCATCATGAGAAACGGCACTGCATTGACCATGTTTGAGGTTCCCCGCAGCAGTTCTCCAAGTCGCAAATCGGATAATGGCTCAAGGTTCAGGCGTTCAAAGGGCAGAAGCTGTAAGCCGAGAGGAAGACCTCAACGTCAATTGTACATCGGCTCACAGGCCGGTCCGGAGGCCTATTGGTATCATGTTGAACGATGTTGAAAGTGGCAGTGGAGAACTTTCATGATCCAGGGAAAGGACAGCAGACCGAGAACTGACAGACGAAGAGTTTAGAAGTGGAAGAAGATTTTGCAATTTCGGCGAGGTAAAGTGGGCAAGTGTCTGACGGAAATTATTCATCGCATGAGAGGAAAGTGCAACGGCCTCGATGTCGGTCGTTGGTTAAGCAGCAGATAAGATAAGTCGATAACGATAACAATTGAGAACCCCGCGAGCTTCAACCTTCCTAGCGCTCGGACCAGTTGCCTTCGCAAGTCGACCTCAGCTGGGGCGGAATGGTGAGAATGCACTGGACCCACCCGCCCAAGGCAACGAAAGCTTGAGGTAAGCCCCATCAATACGTACCTCCCGTCCGTGCGTCAACGCCAGCCCATTGCCCGCCTGCCGACTGTTCAGTTGCATCAACACAACAACCCAATCTGGAACCAGTTCATCCATCAAACAACCCATTTCGTTCACGATATCCGAGTCGTTCGGCCTGCGCAATTACCGATCCATCTACAACCCCGATAAACAGTCGACCAACCCGACTCCTCGAGACCGCCTGACGTCACCTATCAACCAACTCGACAACCCGCCAGTCGTCGCATCATCATCTCCATAATGGCGGACCAGGAGCGCCAGCATGCGTTGGCTTCGTTCAAGGCGAAGCTGATCGAGTCACGAGAGTGGGAGGCAAAGCTCAAGAACTTGCGTCTGGAGCTCAAGGGACTACAAAAGGAGTACGACCAAACAGAAGACAACATCAAGGCGCTGCAAAGTGTCGGCCAAATTATCGGCGAGGTCCTCAAGCAACTGGACGATGAGAGGTGTACGTCTTGCGACCCCCACCCGTAATCTGGTAACTATCACTAACTTGCCATGCGACAGTTATTGTCAAGGCTTCCTCCGGCCCGAGATACGTTGTCGGCTGCCGATCAAAGGTCGACAAGGCGAAACTCAAGCAGGGAACACGTGTGGCGCTCGACATGACGACCCTCACCATCATGCGCATGCTCCCCCGGGAGGTCGACCCGCTAGTATACAACATGTCGCTCGAGGATCCAGGTCAAGTCAGCTTCGCGGGTATCGGCGGTCTGAACGATCAGATTCGCGAGCTCAGAGAGGTTATCGAACTGCCCCTCAAGAACCCAGAGCTGTTCTTGCGAGTCGGTATCAAACCTCCCAAGGGTGTCTTGCTCTATGGCCCCCCAGGTACCGGAAAGACACTACTAGCCAGGGCTGTCGCGAGCAGCTTGGAAACCAACTTCTTGAAGGGTAAGCTCGCACCGTCTTTACCCAGCATTTGTAGCGGCGACATCACTTGACAGGATAGGTTACTAACGATGCTTCTCTTTAGTTGTCTCCTCCGCCATCGTCGACAAGTACATCGGTGAATCCGCTCGACTTATTCGCGAAATGTTCGGCTATGCCAAGGAACACGAGCCCTGTATCATCTTCATGGACGAGATCGACGCCATCGGTGGCAGGCGTTTTAGCGAGGGTACATCCGCCGACAGAGAAATCCAGCGTACACTTATGGAGCTCCTCAACCAGCTCGACGGCTTCGACTACCTCGGCAAGACCAAGATCATCATGGCGACGAACCGCCCCGATACCCTCGACCCCGCGTTGCTGCGTGCCGGCCGTCTAGATCGCAAGATCGAGATCCCTCTGCCCAATGAGGTCGGCCGCCTGGAGATTCTCAAGATCCATGCCTCCGGTGTGGTTATTGAGGGCGATATCGACTACGAGAGTGTTGTGAAGATGAGCGACGGCTTGAACGGTGCTGATTTGCGTAACGTGGTTACTGAAGCGTAAGTTACCAATTCTCTGCTACGACACAACGCCGACCGTGCGGCTCCTTCGCTAACCTTCATCTTCTTCACAGTGGTCTTTTTGCGATCAAGGATTACCGCGATGCGATCAGCCAAGACGACTTCAACAAGGCGGTGCGCAAGGTCGCCGAGTCCAAGAAGCTTGAGGGCAAGCTCGAATACCAGAAGCTATAATAACCCTGCAGTAACTGGAGGTTGGGCGGGGGGTAGAGGTGGTAGCGGTTGAACAACAACAGTGACAAAGCATCTTAGACGCGGACATAGAAGACTCTGCGCCCTTACTAAGTGCGATGAGGGAAGAAAGGCGATGAGCGAACTTTCAACTGTACACAAGCGAAGTACCACGATGCCCGCAGAAAGGGCGTCACAATGACTATTTGATGGCTTATGGCACAGTCCCTTCTACTTTGAAACTCTGGAACTCTGGTGTGGAGCTTGTTAGTGCTTGGTCTTGAACTAAAGCCCAAGAGATGTCTTCGGAGCGTGCATTCTTCTGGTAAAATTTCGGTATAGTCCGACAACTTAATAAGCAAATAACTGTACTGTACGAGCCACCTCCGCTTGAGAAGATTCCGTTTCCGCGGCGGTTGGTATGTGTCCAACCACGCGAAGATAGGTGTGCAACACAAAAAAAACTGATGGGCTGACCACCCGAGCCACCGTCACTTCACATGACACAGCATTAGTGAAGTGGCACACCACGCACGTTTTCACCACCGCCATGCAGCTTTCCGGCTGCTGGTCGAACGGCACGGTAGCTTGTTCCAAGAGCATGATGGATGGATGGCAAGATTGTCCCGGTTTGTTGTGCAATCCCCCAATCACTCTTGTGGTTGTGCTTTTCATATATTCTCTAGCGGGAACTAAGGGAAGGTAAAACTGAAAATTGTTTGTTTGGTAACGGAACAGGCGAGGCAACAAGGCTTTATTTGCCTTCTCCCTCTCACTCACGACTGAAGCTCACATGGACATTGTCTCGGATATGTTGGCAAAGTTGCTAGCAATGGAGGAAGCCGAAACTCCGGGCATCAAGTTTCTCGGATATGGGTGCCTTTCATGTCAATGATATCTCTCTGTCTGTCTGTCTGTCTTTCTGTCTGTCCGTGACTCTGATTGTGCCACTTCTCTGCGTGTTTTTCATGGTCCCATCCCGCATTCCCGCAGAGATTGTTGCCTTGTGGGATGGATGGATGGATGGATGGATGGATGGATGGATGGATGGATGGATGAATGGATGGATCGACCCGAGACATTTTGCCTTCCCTTCCCCAACCTACATTTGTTTTACACACGTAAAAGAAGAAATCTGAATGTCATGATTCCTTCGGTACTCAGATTGCAGCTTGTCAGTCAGCCAGTCAGCCAGTGTGCACTTTACCTCTTCTGATGTTCTGATGTGCTGATGTATTGTGTTGATGGAAACATATTCCTTTCGATGCTCAGCTTGCAGCTTGCCAGTCAGTCAGTGTGCACTTTACCTCTTTTTGAATGTGCTGATGTGTTGATGTGTGTGATGGAAACAGATAGTTCTATGCGGCTCAGTGGCTGGGATGGCAGGATGGGTACTACTTAGTGTGTAAAGGTAGGGAGGGTGTCATCCATCTCTAACTTTGGTCAAGATTTTGGTTCCTGTTCCTGTTCCTGTTGCTGGACGGGCGCCGCCGCTGCTAGTGTAAAGGGCGGATCAGCACGATACGAGGTAGCATGGCGGATTACTAGTGTAGTGCAGTGATAGTAGAGGCGGCTACAGTATTCCGTGATGGATAACGAGAATAATGCTAGATGTTAGTGTCGTTGCATCCGTCGTGGGTGGTGTAAGTGAGAGCTTGCCGTTCGCCTTTTTGGCCAAGGCGCGCAACCGTATTCTGAAATTGCACCAAAGGGCAAAGTAAGCCGAAGCGGGTTTGTGAACCATGTGGGATGGATGGCTAGTCACAGAGATCGAAAAGGGTAAACTGGACCGCGGACAATGTTCGTATTTGTCGTTTAGTTAGTGTCTGCATGGCTTGGCTGGTGATGGACAGGTCGATTCCAGAAAGGTAATGGTAGATTCCATCGATCTTGTGACATCGTGTTTCTTTTGGTTGGGGAAACTTTTCGTTGTGTGAACGACCCGGCATTCTGGGAGCGAAAGACAGGATATCATGGGCTGCTAAGAATAGCGCATCATCCCGGCCGGCGGCCGAGAGATGGTGCTGTTCGTTTTCCACTTTTTTGTGTAAGCGGCCTGGATATGGTCCTCCTTGTGCCCGTGGAAAGGGGTGTCACAGCCGCAAAAAGTGGATTCCTCCTAACAAGATGACTTCCATTCCGTTGCTTGGAAATTCGGCTAGCGACCCGGCGGCAAGCCGTATCCTCGTGTAAAGAAGGCCCCAAGGAAAATTTTATGGATCCTGAGGGCGCCTACACTAATGAACGAAGAAAGGCCGAAACCAGGGTCCGGTGGTTTATGCCTTGGAGGAGGAGGTTTGTCTTGTAAGGCGGCAGATGTTTGTTGTTGTTATCGTTGTCGTTGTTCTTTGCTCCGTCCCGGGTTCGGGAGGCTGAGTAGGTCAGGGGTTGATCTACACTAACCGTGTGATGGCGCCCCCCCGTACCCCGTATGTTAAATGTTTATCTCTTATCCCGCACATTTCGGAAAGGATACCACGGTCGATCGCCGGGTTTGAAGAATGGATGGCGCGCGTCATACGCGAAGGGCAAGCAGGCAGTGACGTCGCGGAGGGCTTGGAACGGGTGCCGGCCCCCTGCTTCGGCCCACTGTTACGAACGAGGCTCTCCACCGCCATTGCCGTGAAACCCCTGAAAACATCGACACAGCATAAACACCGGAATTTGGAATTACGTGCTCGCACTTATCGGAAGGTGAGGGGAGACCCGGCAAGGCAGTGAGAAGGTAGAGATATCGAAAAGGTTTGCAGGAGCATGCCACGGTCCATCTGGAGAAGAGCTTTTGCTTCCATTGTCATTCGAGGTTCTGAGGTGACCGATTCGTGGACGTCGTGGAGAGTTGTATGTGTGTATCTCTACAGTCCGTCTGCCGAGCGTAGTGCGTGCAGTGCATGAGGTTTGCGTGGACAACCATCATAACCTACCCCACTAATAAAGGAACCCTATGCCTCGTTCTGCCTGTTCAGGGTTGTCCATCACTGACAAAGCTGGAATGGCTTGCATTTAACTGTTTACCATTGATGAGTATGGCGTCCATCAGCGACTCAGAGATGTGACCGGTTTGACGATCTCGAAGTTGGCTGAAACACAAGATATCGTGTGAGGAATGGAAGTTATGTAAGAAGTGAGGAAGTATACATGCGTTCTGGCCTTCCCGTCGAGTGTACACATATCATGGTGGGGTAGCATGAGCTACTTCAGCATTCAGCTGAGTCTTTGCACATGTAAGAGTTAAGTAGGTTAGTGAAGAAAAGTCTTGTGAGACATAACAAAAAGAAAAGATTCTTCCTGATGGGAGGAAGGCATGGATATACCCTAGAGGTAGCCATCATGATAAGAGTTGTCAAGAAGATTCCAGGTGGGAACGGATGAACTGTTGCAAGGTGGGTGGGAGGTCTGTACACTCAATGTACCTATAGAGACAGGATGAAGTCAACAACAACAATCCCAATGACAACAAACCGACCGAACCCCTCCATCAACACAAGCACAAACCGTCCTGGCATGGAAACGGCTTGTCCCCCGCCATATCAAGGCGGCCACCACCGAAACAACGATCCCGAACCGGCCGGTATCACGCTGAAACGCTGGGCTATAGGTTACGATCACCACAACATTCAAATCCGCATACAGTTTCTGATTTTCGCTCACTCCGTATTGACAATGGGGGCGGAGCTTCTGGGGACAAAGGCAATGAATCAAAGAAAAATTAACGAGCATGGGACGATTTTGGCAGAGTCTGGATGGACACAGAGACCGTTCGGGCGGTGGACACAAAGCTTGGCGGTCTTTCTTGTCGTTTGGCCGGCCAAGGAGAAGCGAGCAGGTGGGCGAGACCCCTGTCCTTGGCGATAGTGCGCGTGTGCCCCACCTGGGAAGCTGCACCTGCAGCAGTCTCACCAGCGAACCGGTCAATGCCATTGGTGCCGTCTGGTGTCCCTGCCATCAGCGCTGGCCAGTGCTGTCCACCAAATCCGCCCGTGGACGGGGTGTGGACGGGGCAACCTGACGGGGCCGACCTGAACACAGCCAGTCTCCAGTCTCGCCAGTCCCGCCCGTCTCCAGTGGGAGAGATGCCAAAAGAGGGACCGAAGAGAACAGAGAGAACCAAGGAGAGCCAAGTGACGAGAGCGCCGTACCCTCCCCGCCCCCGTTTCGGCCATAAAGACAAGTCTCCCCGTGGCCGTCAAGAGTCAGGTCTTTGAAGTCACTTCTGGCCTGCTCTCTGTTCTTATTTATCCATCCACTCATCTCTTCCTTTCATCCTCCAAACGACCCCCGACTGTACCCCCGACGTTCCTCACGTTCGCTTCTCGCCTTCTGTCCGTTTCTTTAATACTTGATACCCCCGCGCCCGTACAACTCGGTACACCGTCTCACCGCAAGACGATAGCGACCAACTACCCGAACTTCCACAAAACAACTACAACAAGCTCTAATTCTATATTCGGTACCGTCGTTCGTTGGTTAATCAGTCAACATGTGGTACGTTAAAGAGAGGACACCGTTGGCTTTTCGAGTCCTTCTGTCTGATCCAGCTGCTCGGTCTCGTCCGAACAAGCTGAAGGCCCCGCATCACTCCTAAAAAGGGCCGATCGCAAGAGACAACTGAGGCGCAAACCCAGCCCCCGTTCAACTGGACACCTTTGCTAACTGGAGTCTCTTGCTGTGTAGTGGCATTTTCGGTTATATCAACTACCTGGTGGAAAAGGACAGGAAGTACATTCTAGACACACTCGTTAATGGTACGTCATGAAGTGCTTGCGCGTCCAGCCCCCCTCTCTATACAACATCACGACATTTCCCGGTCCTTTGTCCACAGAAACGCCATTTACGAGGCTCCGAACCTGGGAGCAACGGTAGCTAACCGCTAACTTTGCGAATCCAGGCCTTTCCCGTCTCGAATACCGCGGTTACGACTCTGCCGGTCTTGCCATCGATGGCGACAAGAAGAACGAGGTGCTCGCCTTCAAGGAGGTGGGCAAGGTTGCGAAGCTGAAGGAGCTCATCGACAGCCAGAACCTCGATCTTGAAGAGACCTTCGATTCCCATTGCGGCATCGCTCACACTCGCTGGGCCACCCACGGCCCCCCCTCGCGCGTCAACTGCCACCCTCACCGGTAAGTTTTGCAACTGTGCATAAACTGGCCTCGAACAGTGGACAAGTTCTGACCAAGCAAATCACAGGTCCGATCCCAACTGGGAGTTCTCGATCGTTCATAACGGGATCATCACGAACTACAAGGAACTCAAGACTTTGCTTGAGGGCAAGGGTTTCAAGTTTGAAACCGAGACTGATACTGAGTGCATTGCCAAGCTCGCCAAGTACCTTTATGACCAGCACCCTACTGTCGGCTTTACTGATCTCGCCAAGGCCGTTATCAACGAGCTTGAGGGCGCCTACGGTCTTTTGATCAAGAGCGTTCACTACCCCCACGAGGTCATCGCTGCTCGCAAGGGTTCGCCCCTCGTTATCGGTGTCAAGACTCAGAAGCGCATGAAGGTCGATTTCGTTGATGTCGAGTACGCCGACGATGTGCCTCTTCCCGCTGAGACTGCCTCCCAAAATGTTGCTCTCAAGAAATCCGCCGCTGGCCTCCTTTCTCCCAACGGTCTTTTGGGCGCTGCCGACAAGTCTCTTCTCCACCGCTCCCAGTCGCGTGCCTTCATGACCGATGATGGCATGCCCATGCCCACTGAGTTCTTCCTCTCATCGGACCCTTCCGCCATCGTCGAGCACACCAAGAAGGTCATGTACCTCGAGGACGACGATATCGCCCACATCCACGAGGGCTCTCTCAACATTCACCGTCTGAAAAAGGCCGATGGTAGTTCCAACGTTCGTACAATCCAGACGCTTGAGCTCGAGCTTCAGGAGATTATGAAGGGCAAGTTCGACCACTTCATGCAGAAGGAGATTTTCGAGCAGCCCGAGTCCGTCGTCAACACCATGCGTGGTCGTCTTGACGTTGCCAACAAGACCGTTACTCTCGGTGGTCTTCGCAGCTACATCGACACCATCCGTCGCTGCCGTCGCATTATCTTCATTGCTTGCGGTACCTCTTACCACAGCTGTATGGCGGTTCGTGGTATTTTTGAGGAACTGACCGAGATCCCCATTTCTGTCGAGCTCGCGTCCGATTTTCTCGACCGTGAAGCCCCCGTCTTCCGTGACGACACCTGCGTCTTCGTGTCTCAGTCTGGTGAGACTGCTGATTCGCTTATGGCGCTCAGGTACTGCTTGGAGCGGGGAGCCCTCACCGTTGGTATTGTCAACGTTGTCGGTTCTTCCATCTCCATGATGACCCACTGCGGTGTGCATGTCAACGCTGGCCCTGAGATCGGTGTTGCCTCCACCAAGGCCTATACCTCTCAGTTCATCGCCATGGTCATGTTCGCTCTGTCCCTTGGTGAGGATCGCGCTTCCAAGAAACAGCGTCGCGAGGAGATCATGGAGGGTCTTGGTAAGATCAGCGAGCAGATCTCGTCCGTCCTTACCCAGGACCAGAAGATCAAGCAGATGTGCGAGGAGAGGTTCAGGAACCAGAAGTCTCTTCTGCTCCTCGGTCGTGGCAGCCAGTACAGCACAGCTCTCGAGGGCGCCCTCAAGATTAAGGAGATTAGTTATCTCCATTGCGAGGCCGTCATGAGCGGTGAGCTGAAGCACGGTGTGCTGGCTCTTGTCGACGAGAACCTTCCCATCATCATGATCTTGACCCGCGACAAGCTCTTCCGCAAGAGCTTGAACGCTTATCAGCAAGGTACGTTATTGCATTTCCCCAATGACTGAAACCCACGGAAAAGATGCTAACCGTTTCTTCCAACAGTTGTCGCCAGAAAGGGCAAGCCGGTCGTTATCTGCAACGAGGACGACGCCGAGTTCCAGACCAGCGAGGCCGTCAAGATCGAGATCCCCAAGACCGTCGACTGCCTCCAGGGTATCCTCAACGTTATTCCCCTGCAGTTGATCGCCTATTGGTTGGCCGTTATGGAGGGCCTCAATGTCGACTTCCCCCGAAACCTCGCCAAGTCGGTGACTGTGGAGTAAACGAGGATTAAATGAAAGGGGTCGTCGGTAAAGCGATTGACTGACACTTTGAATCGAACGAAGAGACGACGAGACAACAACAACTGAAAGGAAGGCAGGTCTTTCTGTGTTGATGAGAGCGGATTTTTGATATACCTATTTGTAATCTACATCGTGCTTTGGTCTATAGGCGGGCGTGGTGGAGTCTTCTACTTGCTGGAACGAATCTGGGAGGAAGAAAAAGGCGAAAAGCCAAGGGCGCGCAACAACGGGGAGGTCAAAAGTGAAATGGATGGAACTCAAAGGGAGTCGGCGGGATGGAACAAATGGGTTCCGGGGATACTGTGCTACTGTGCTCATGGCTTGAAGCGTACTTTGCGATCTGTTTGTCACATTCAAGGACAATGTGATGGAACTGTTATTAAGGAGTTAGCTTGTAACAGTAATGGTACTGTCTTTGATGATAATGCATATCTGGCAAAGTGACAATTCTCTGGCGATATATTGCACCGTTCGAGGGGAAAGGGAAGTAGAAAGTCGATCATAACAGACGCTACCGTCTCCGGAATCCTGTAGTCGGAACCCGATGGTCAAATCAATGCCATATTCTGACTGCCCGTGAAGTCCCATACTTACAACTTGATTCACCTGTATCATAGCTCTGGTAAAAGTTCCTCTGCTTTTATGCTACCAAACGGCCACGGTATCTTCATCGTCTGCGTATGACCATATCTATTCATTGGTTCCATTGTCTTCCAATCAAGCCCACACCGGCGCCCTAATCACTGCTATGATATGTACAGACCTTAAACAGTCTGAGTACCATACCCCTTGATCCGCTCAGCAAAAGCCCAGCTCTGCTTCTCAAGCTGCTCGTCCTCCTTCAGCTCCACGCCCTCCTTCGTCACAACCGCAATGCTGTACCGATCCAAGCTCCTCGCGTCGCGGTAGTACAGCACCTTCATGCACTCCTTGACCACCTCCACCGCCTCCTCGCGGCTCAGCCTGGCCGCATCCTCCTCCGTCGCCGCATACCGGCGCATGATAGGTTGCGCCAGCGCGCTGCCAAAGCCCGTCGCCAGGGAAGGGCTCGTGAAGCTGGTGCCGCGCAGGTCGACAGAAGCCAGGTACGGCTTGGAGTCGCCATCGAAACCGGCGATTAGGAGCTGGTTCCAGAGAGGGTCGAAGTCGTTGCGGCGCTTGTAGAGAAGCTTTTGCAGGTACTTGTGCAGGTTGGCGGCGTTCAGCTGGCCGGCCTTGCTGTCGGAGGAGGGGTCCTCGTAGGCTTCGTCGATGGAGAGCTCGGTTAGGTGGCGGTCGAGGAACTGCATATCGGAGACGTCGCCGGAGAAGCCGATGACGGAGGAGTCGAGGAAGACGCGCAGGCGCTTGACGTCGGGGAAGCGAGCTAGGGAGCCGTAGGAAGCTGTTTTGGAGGAGGAGGAGGAGAAGGAAGGGTCAGTAAGGGTGTTTTTTGTTTATGTCATGGGTGTGTAGTCGGTTGTCGAGAAGTGTGAGTTTGACGATGGGATCTTCCTATGAAACATACCAAGGTTATCCGCGGCCATGACTACACCGTCCTTGTACTTGATCGCGATGACGGAGGTACCCGTCACGATGGGTGCTTGTGTCGCCTGCCTCGGGCCGCTGTTCTGGAGGAAGGAGTGGTCATAGGCGCCGTAGACATCATCTCTGGGCTGTGTTTATCGCAAGACAACATGTTAGTTCCATGCCGTCCATGCTGGGTAGAGGTATGTATGTATAAATGCTGCTGCGACAGCAGGTGAGGGGAGGGTTGAAGACGTACACGACCCCAAGCTTGCGGGCGGTGATCCATGGTTAACTGTAGAGTTGGGAATCAAGAGAATGCTCTGAAAGGCGGGGTATCGTTCGTAAACTGGGGGCTTCGCGCGAAAGATGGTCTCGGTCGCTATTCGAGATGCTTGTTCGTGGTCTCTGAGAAAGTTGTTCGTTGGTTATTGTTGTTGAATATGGCAAGATAACGATAGACGGGGAATGGTTCGTTTGGCGGATGATGGTGTTGACGTGGGGAGCTTCCGCCTGGTCACTGACTTGACGTTGCGGCTGGAGGAGCTGGCAGTGGTGGCAGGCTAGGTGCGCCAGTCCAGTGAGCTCCATCCCCTGCCCTGCAGCTTCGCGTCCAGGTGCTGCCTTTCACTCCCGCTGCTGTCCACTGTTGGGCTTGGCTTGGCGTCACTGTCCGGGCAGCCCACTGTAAACAGTGGAGCCATAGCCAGAAGGTATGGGAAGGCCCGAGCGTCATTTGAATGTTTTGGTTCCAGGCTTGGCCTTGAGCCTCCTATCAGCACGTGACACCCTTCATCTCGAACTCGACATTCACTACATCTACTCATCAACGACGGCGCCCTTGTGAAACCTATATAATTTTACAACAAAAGATCTGACACTGTGTCTCCTATACGACCATACCTATTGTACCAACAGTGCAACCATGGGACTTGTAGCATACGACAGCAGTGACGAGGACGAGGACGTCCAAGTCGAGGTCACGACTGTGGTAAGAACATATGGATCGCCCTTAGAGTACTGATATAACACTGTACACTAGCTGACATGGTTTCATAGCCACAGAACACCAAGAAGGACACATCCTCACATCCATCATCAAACGATACCGGTACGCCCCCCTCACGCTCACGACAAGTTTTTGCGCTATGAGCCCGACAAACAATGAGATGTTTCTCCGCTAGTCGCTAACCTATTCGCAGTAACGACATCACTAACGGCTACAAATGGCTACAATGAGAGCAGGCCCTCACAGCCTTTAGCACCATCGATACCAGCGCCCTCACACGAGCTACCACAACAACCACAACCAGCCCGAGAACCATCACCAGACCCAGTTCTCGGCCCAGCATTAGGTCCAGCCCTCGGCCCCTCCATGCCTCCTCCCGCCGGCCCCTCACTCAACACCCTCCCCGACCCCGACTCCGACGTCGACATGTCCTTCCTCGACGACCCTTCCACCTCCTCCATCGCCGGCTTACCTTCTGGACCATCAGCGGCCGAGCCCCCCAAATCCCCCTATACCGCAACCCGCACCTTACTCCGGGACCTCACCCTCCCCGCCCTTCCCAACATGGACATCCCCACCTCTCCTCCCCTTTCACCTTCCGACATCGGGTCAGTCGAACAGCTAGCCGCCCTGACCAGCAAGTTTGACAAATTCCTCGAACTGAAGCGCACAAAGGGGCAGCACTTCAACTCGCGCATCGCGCAGAGCGCGGCTACCAAAAACCCGGGCCTGATGGATAAGTTGATGAGGTTCGTGGGGGTCGAAACGGAGTTTTACTTTGACGACGACGACGACGACCTTCCTCCTGCCCATGCCCAAACCAACAACAACGGCAACAACGACGACAACTCCCCTGCTGAAAACACATCAGAGACAGTAGCACCGCCACCGCCACCGCCACCGGCTGGATGGGAGCAATACGCAACCACCCTCTCCAAAGAAGTGTGGGCTCCATCTGTGATGCCAGGGTGGGCGTATAGGGAAAGAATCCGGAAAACGCAGGAGAGGATGCAGAAGGAAAACGAAAGGAAGAGAGGGGAGAGGGTGGAGTTTGTTAGTGGAGGGACGACCAGTAGGACGGGGAGCGCGACGCCGTTAGGGAGTGTGGCTTATCCTGGGGGGATGAGCGGGACGGCGACGGGGACGAGCACGGGGGCCGGGACGCCGAGTGCTGGTGGTGGTGCTGGTGGTGGCAGCACGACGGCTGGAGTCAAGAGGAAGTCAAGGTTTGATACGTGAGGCGGGAGTTCAGAGGACTTATACAGCCACTTGTTTCCGGTGTTTCATTATTCAGTTCAACGAGAGGGGGTGGGACGTCGATATAGAATGGGATATAGACGTGTCGATGGACTATTTCGTGAAAAGCTATTGACCATACCGGTCATTATCACGGACATGTTCAATGCATGGTCAACATCGGGAGTGGGTTGGTCCGTGGCGTGACGTAGAGAGAGACTTGTCGATGAAAGCATATATCCTCATAATGGGCGTTACAAAGCGCTACGACTTGGTAATGGTCCATACCGGACCATAGCTCAGATATAAAGGCCAAAAACTCCATACACTAAAAAGGAACGTACAAAAAGGAGAGGCGGGAATTCAAGTTTGAAAGATTCGTGACTTCGACTTTAACATAAACTCCATGGCACCTAAGGGATGACTTACAAGAAAAGGAGGTGCCGTAATTGTTGTCCGACAGTCACCCTGTATTGACTTCGCGGCCAAGAGCGTTATGTCAGACACTCAATTCTCTCGGTTATATCGACGACCATGGCCCTTCGTCCACTTGACATTCTCTTCGTTTGTAGTTCAAGTCGTCATGGATGCCTTTGAGACCGATGCCTTTGAGACCGAGTGTCGAGAGACCATGATTGACCTAGAACCGGTCCAAATAATTATATACTACTGGGACCAGGAATGGAGAACACCCCCAAACAAGGGAGTTGGCATCATTGTCCAGTGGCTTGGGCGCTGTGTTTTCTGAAGCTACCTAATCCAAAGGGTTGAAAGCCATTTCTTGGTCACTCAAGCACTAGTCCTCGAATAGTTTCGGCAAGATGGTTGGTATCTCTTAGTTATTTGGCTGCTTCTTTGCTGTCATTCCAGCAGAATAAGCTAATGAACACTCTTATTACACATGTCATCTGCATAAGAGGCCCGTTCGAACTCGTTAAGAGTATTCTCTGCGTTAATCGTTCCAAAGAGAAGCTCTTTATTCCTCAACCGTGCCTCATCATCCCTGGCCCTCGTGCAATTCCATGGTATCTTCAAACACATAAGCATAAAAAACATAAAATGACACCTATTTATCCAAACCAAAGCAAGAATCAAGTGGCGTCGTGAACCTCCTGTGTACACTGCAGGCGCAATGTGGTGGCTCAAGAAAAAGTAAATTAGATCGTCCCAGTGCGTAACCTGGCACTAGGCAATGTTTCCGCGTAACCTCGCCATCCATGGGTATTCGAACATCAAAACGCTTGTTGACAGTATGTAGATCGTTTACTCGTCGTCGGTGCAGCCGAGATCAAGGCCCATGGAGCGCTTGACAGTGCCACGAATGTCAATCTGGACAGTCTGGTTTCCGGTCGCCAAGGCGTCGGCGATATAGGAGAGGCTCTCGCCATTGTTGATGACACTCTTGCCGCGGAGCTTGAAGGGGAGGATGCCGTTAAGCTTATCACAGTAAGGCTTCTGCACGACAAGACCGGTAACGTAGCCGAGATCGGTGATGGTGGCACGCATAGGATACACGTTGTCGTTGCCGGGCTTAAGGGAAATGTTGTCAAGGAAGACGGTGCCGATTTCCTTGTCAAGGAGATAGTTGTGGAAAGTAGCATTGCCCTGGGGAGCGACAGGTTAGCATATGAATGACTAATGAAGAAATGGAGTGTTCAACTTACAAGCTCGAAAGAAACCTTGGAGTAGTTGGGGATCCTGACGGTACCGAAGAAGTTGTTGGTGCCGTTCTTAGCATTAGCAGTGGGGTTGACGGTGGTGTTGGTAACGGTGGTTCCGTCCAGCAGACGGAGGCCTGTTGTTCCTGTTAGTTACGATGTTCATGTCTGCGAAACATTATTATGGCGTAAGGATGCTTACCAGGCATGTCAATAGTCTTCTTGAAAGTGACACCATAGGCCTTGGCGATACCCTTGACGTGAACCTTGGTGGGACCCTCGACGGTAACCCTGAAAGTCTCGTTGTGCAGAAGCCAGGTGTTGAAGGTAGTGAAAGCCTCCATATCGTCGATCATGGTGAACTGGGTGATGTTGACAGTCTGGGACTTGTCGCTGGTGGTCTCGGGGAACTGAACCTTGGCGAAAGGCCTGTGGTCGGGCAAATCCTCAATGTACATGACACCCTCGAAAGGCTCGATCCTGGCCTTGACCTTTCCGTCACTCTTGACCTCGGTGTTGATAGACATGGTGAAGTTTTGAGCCCGAGAGTTGGTCATCTTGATGCTGTCGAGGATGAGCTCGGCATGGTCGAGCTTGTCCTGAGCGATCTTGGGAACGGCAACGAGGAGGCTGTGGTATGACTATTAGCAATCAAACATACTTTTATAAGTGAGATGATGTGAGTTTGACTTACATAACAGGGACGACAATGACAACGATGACGACGAGCGCGATCAAGTACACCCACCAAAACTTCAAGCAGTGACCGGCGCAGCCTCTCTTGCGCGGCTTCTCGACGACGTTCTCCGTCTGGACATACTCGGGCTTGTTGTCCATTTTGTAGGAGTTTCCTTAGATTTCGATTTTGTGAGATGAGTGTGTGAAGTAGTGAGGGCGTTGACCGTTTTAACAACTCAAAGGAACCGGGGTTGTGGTCGTGTGTAAGTGCGGATGGCGGACCCCTATTATTTCCTTTCCCAGAACTCAAAGCCAACCGTGCTGATTGGGTGTAGGAGGACAATTCCTTGGTTGTAGAGAAGCGACAACCTGGAGGAAGGAGAAAAGAAAGCGGATAGTTCAACCAGGAAAACGACTGGGAAAAGGAGAGCAGGAGCCAGACAGGAAATAGGAAATCGAGACGGGCAACGGACTGTGTGGTTATTATAAACAGAAACTGCGAAGAGACTTGTAGTGACTTGCGAGCTGGGAGGGTGGGAATTGGGGAGGCACTAGGGAGGAGCGGGTAGGAGCGACTCAACACAAAGGGAAGTGGATGTGATGGTTGCAGGGATTCCATGCTTCCCTTCCACTCTTCCCCAAAAGCTGCTTGGCTCGCTTGAGCCAGGCTCCTCCGTAGCTGCCCTCTCTGGTTGCAGAAATCGGCGAGCAGCTTTCAGACAAAGGAAAAAGAGGCCAAAAAAGCTCGCTGCTAGTGCTGTTCTGGCTGTCTAGGGATCGCCCTCCCCCCCCTCTTCAACGACCACACCGCGCCGCTGGGTCATCCTGGCTTGCCACCACCCCAACAAAGAGATTGACGAAGGCATCCCCGACTTCCCCATGTGCCTAATTGTGAGCCATGCAACCACGAATGGAGATGGGACTAGCCTTATCGAGCAGTATCTCCGACGCCTTCTGGTTCCCCAACTCCCCCACCCCGACCACACCTCGAGTTGTGCCAAGGCGAGCTCACCACCAGCTATTGGATCAGCGGCGTCGTCTGTAGTAGAACCCTAACCCTTTTGCGTCCATTGCGCAGTCTGGCCAGTTCAAAAGTCTGGCAGGTTCTTTGGTTCTCTCGAGAGCAGCTCGTACACGAAAAGTACCGGTAGATGGACGGCGTGGCTCGCTTTCCCGTTGGCTCTTTATCCGCCACGATCAGTGGACAGCCTATGACGTCGAAAACATGTGAGCACATGAACACGTTATTAAAAGTCTCGCCAGTTGACAACAACGGATGCTAGTATCTTTCCTTTGAGCTATCTGCCCAGTGTTCTGGATTCCTGTCTGCCAGACTGCATGAACCCTCCTCGCACTCCTGTTGATAGAGACGCCAAGGAGGCCAAGCAGGCCAAGCATCTCATTTCGCAACCTCCCCCAGAATGTCAATCCTTCACCCGACTTGCCTCCCTGGCCCCATCTCCGTTCTCCAGACACGACGCCGGGGAGCCCAACCAGATGCGAATGCGGGGGAAGTGGATGCAGGTGGAAGAAGGTGGAGAGGAAGAACGCCCTCTCTTGCTGCTTTGGTGTCTTGTCCGGAAGGGGGTTTTTGTGATGCTCACTTGCATTGTCGCTTGTAAAAGTCGCCATCGACCTGGCGAACTGGCTCGAGACCGGCAAAGTTGGCTCACTGTGGAGGCGGAGACATGCTGCGCTGCTCAGGTGAACCATGGAGGCTGGAGGCTGGTGCTCACCGCGGGAGACACTCCATGGCGCACACTTCTTTTGGAGTTCGACCGGAGCGGTCTTCCCTGCATCATTCCTCTGACCACAGGGCATATTTTAACCAAACGCTCTCGAGACGGCCTTCAGTCAGGGCTTCGTCGAGGGATACGGAGCGTTGCTGCTCATTGCGACTTTACAATCATACGGTAATCAATGCCCAAAGCGGGTACTAGACACAACCCCGTCGTTACCTGAGAGTTCGACTGCATGTATTCCCTTTTGTCTGATTCATGTTGCCAACATCAGCAATTGTCTGTAAAAGTCTGGATGCCTGATCATTTATTGCCAGCAAAGCAGGACTCTCCTAAACTCAAAGAGAGAGAGGGAAAGTCGATTTGTCATGGAAAAACGAGCAATATCAACCGATACCAAATAAGGTTAGAATAAGCTCCAAGCTTGAAAGCGATCGTTGGAGATTTTCGTCGGCGGTGACTGCCAGAAGAGGACGGGGTGAAGCCTTGCCCCACATACCCTGGGGTAAGTGCCAGGGGTCGAAGAGCTCCGGTGTGTTGACCCCTGCAACACCAATCAATTTTCGGTCACGCCCTCGGCTCCTCTTGCAACAGTTATGGAGCATATGAAAATTGGAGCTCGCCGGGGATTCCTCCACTGTTCCACCTGTTTTTGGACGACATCCCCGACTATTAGAAAATCGGACACCGGGACAGAAAGACGACGCAAACACACCGAACGGTCAAGAAGCCACAAAGCCCAATGGGCATACAGACGATTCTTGTCTCGTGAATGAGGACAAAGGTCAACCTCCAAAGTCCTGGCCTGGTGGCCATCAGCGATTCTCACATGCAAAAACAATTGAAGCAAGTCAGGTCCTGATCTCCGATTCGAGCGAACGATACAACCTCGTCTGCAACCAACACATATTGCTATGCGACTTGGCACCTCTGCAATGCGGCTAGCCAAAGAGACTATTTGTGCTTACTGCTCCTACGACGGTGGTAGGTAGACTTCGAGACCACTCCAGCCTTTTTCGATACTTTCCAAGGAATATTATTTTCAAACAATTATCAGTGGTTCAAACCAAAATTTATATTGGTGGAGCTATGCCCAATCGGTTGACTTACATGGCTTCCGGATGCGGATTGGCTCATGACGAAATGACAGGATGACCGGCTTTTCAGATTGTTTCGAGCGGACGGTTCCGGGCCTCCATCCGCACCTGTACCAGATCTCCGGAAGGAACAATAGAGAATGCCAATGGATGATATAAACAATGCCTTTGTCCGCGACACGAACTTTTCATTACCGGGCCTGACGGAAGGCCGGCAATTCGAGACCAACGACAACGACAGGCAGCCCAGCACTGAACCTCTCCAATTCACGGGACCCTCCTTGATGGAATTCCACTTGCTGAGTGCACTGATGCCAGAAAATTTTAGATTTACAACCGTCCACTGACTACTGCCGGTGCCTGGCCTGGTCTTCGGCCCTTTGTGAGTGCCCCACCTTCCCTCCTAGATGGGAATTTTAGTCAACAGCCAATCAGATGTCGAAAACTCTGTGGCACCTCGCGGCTGTCCTTGCCTCAAACTATCGTTCCAGCCACTTGGCCAGGAAAGGCGGCAGCAGTAGAGAATCCAAAATCTCCAGAATGAAAAGGGGGCCTTTGAACATCGAATCGTACGGTCAGTTAAGTTCAATGAACAATCGATGAACGAACTCTACTTTTTCGTCTTCGGCCACAACTAGCCCAGCCAAGTTCTCGTCGCACAACTTTTGCTAAAGGAAGCAAGTTCCGTTACTTATATGCCGCCAGCTTTGGCGCGAGGTAGTATGGTACAAGGTTGGAACAAGCCAGGCGCCATGTCAGTTGATTCGTTTGCGCAATGACCGTGACGTGAGAGTTGAATCTTCAGGCTTTACAAACATCGCCGCAAGGGACGACCGGTCGCGTTCAGCTGGCCGGGTTGCTGCTTCATCTTTTAGTAACTATGACGGCTGGCCCCATTTGATAAATGAACCTAAGCAGACCCTTTTCCTGCACAGATGATGTGCATGAAAAAGAAAAGGGTCCAACGGCGTAAGCCACCACCAGTTCCAATCATGCAACTGTCCTCCGCACTTTGGCTCAATGATGGCCCAAGCTCCAACTTTTCAACCTCCATCAAACACCAAAACCCGAATCGAAGTCGGCATGAATGGTATCAAGAAAAAGACCCTTCATACAGATGATGGTATGTTTTAGGACTTCTTGCGACCATTTGGCAGGCACCCAGAACGGTTCAAGTCTGACCATCCCAGAAGTGCAACCTTCTGGCACATTGAGAGGCACATCCCTCGCCACCAGCGCAACCCCCTTTTTTTCGTTGGACCCCTGATCTTAACGTCCAGCGGATGAACGGGATATTCGGGAGCTAAGACTAAGATGGTCAGCTTCGCCGAGATACGATGCACTGTCAAATTGCCTCACCAGGTTTTTCTTTGGAGAAATCGGGAAGAATGGCATCCTACGAGGCGAAGCTAAGCCGTGATGAGCGTTGTCTTTGAGGCTGCGGTAGGCGCAACGCTAGGTGACACGCTGACACGCTGACACGCTGACAACAGTGACAGTTGCAACACGGACAGTTTTCGGATTCAGATTGCCATGTCATCTCCGTAACAGTCGTTTCTGTGAATCCGAGCGTTGCACCATCTCCGATAACACAAATGCCTGATGGCTAATTTGGTACGCAGATGGCAGAAAACGGCTTTGACGCCGTGTTAAACGCGGGTAGGCGAACTAGAAGCGTCAAGGGCTCGTTTTTCGAGACGCCACGGCGTTTGAGCGACGAAGACGGTGACGACGTAAGAAACCCTTCTGCCGGTCTCACGAGCGTGGCATGTTCCGTTCTTCTCCGTGATCTACACCACCGATCCAACCTTGAGGCGCTCGTATGGGTTGAGTTAACCCACAATTACCATCTCTCGCCTTCTGCTTGGAATGCTTATCTTGCCCTTGGGAAGGGAGATACCCACAAGATGCACCGTTGATCTCGAGACATGAGTCCCTCTGTGCCTGGCTACAGCATTCTGAGGCCAAGTTTTCTTAAGCAGATCTCCTCAAGCTAACCCAAACTTAAAGCTTCTGACTGCCGGTATAACACCATATTGACGAGTGGTGAGTGCCAGCTCTGTGGCCAAACGCAACGACGAATTCAGCAAGACAAGCAAACAACCTTTCTTCTCATCGTTACGATTACCGTCTCTATCTCTGCGTGGGACGGGAAAGTCGCAATATGCTGATCAAACCCAAAGCTCGCACAGCGTGACCTATTCAGGAATTCAAATCGCTAGACTCACAAACGACGTTGCTGCGTAATGGGCTCTCCGCATCTCCATCTCAGGGATCATGATCTTCACAAATCATGAAACCACGTACAGCCACCACGGGACGGAGAGCGGACAATAGGTCCGCAAATCTACATCGGTTCGTCCGACATATTTCTACAACATACACAAATGGCACTTGTGAAGCGTTACAGTTGGAGATCTGTGATGGCAAACTGAATCTCTGCGTGGTGTATAACTTTCTCCGCACTTTGTGTGTTTTTGAATGGATTGGCCCCCAACCCACGTGTCGGAAAACAATCATATGTTTTTTTCTTGACCTCGGATGCTCGGTTACAAACAAACATGCACATCTTGGGGAGATATTTCAGCCAGTTCAGCCTCTGGGTCCATCAGATGCCACTCACCACTCACCAAGGCTCTCCAAGACTCCGCCCCCGCTTCCCCAGGATCGGCCCCATTGTTGCCAAGACCTGGGGTATGCACCATCATGAGGCAAAATGAGCTTTCCTTTGTCCTTGGAAAAGGATACTTTTAAATACTTCGCTTTTTAGAGCCTCTAAGAAATCAGTAATGATCCTGATGATGTCCGTTTTTGTCGCACCCTGCCCAACCTCCCACACACACTTTCCCCGCCTTTGACGGTGTCGGATCCATCGTGGCAAGCCACACCTCCTCCACGTTCAGGCATGTGTCAAACAATGGTTGCTCAATGCAGCGCTTAGGTATTTGAATATTCTCTCAGCTCAGAGCTTGGCACGAGATGTCCACAACCCGTTCTTATCGAGACCAGCATCCCCATCAAAGATGTCTCGTTCGACTCTTCTGGAGTTGATCTGTGTATATGGCCGAGTTAGAAAGCTCATGGAAAGATGACATGTGATTGTTGATGACAGAGGAGATCTAGCTTCCATTGGAATGGGGAAAGGGGGCCACAGGGGAGAACGTATGAGTACGCCAAAGCAAAAGAAAAAAGGGGTAGACTTACGAATCGTGGGCCAAGATCGTCGATTGTCTTTGCTCCCAAGAGCTTCATGCAAGTAATGATCTCTTGCTGAAGGACTGTTTGTGTTGTTCGCAAAATGTCAGCATATCCATCGCGTGTAAAACACCAAAAACAGAGTATCATGACAGGGCGCAAAACCCGAGAGAAAAAAATAACCACTTACTCTCAAAAGTCCTCTCAACACCCTGCCACCCACTCGCGCCCAATCCCCAAAGCGCCGCCCTCCCCACGCCCACAGCCTTCGCTCCAAGACACAACGCCTTCACGGCATCCGTCCCCCTCTTGATTCCGCCATCAATCCACACCTCAACCGCCCCAAATACCTCGGGACAGTACTTGCGAATCTCTAACAGCGTATGCACCGCCGGCGGCGCCGTGTCCAGCGCTCTCCCGCCGTGATTCGACAAGATAACCGCCTTCACCGTGCCCGGGTTTTTCCTAGCATACTGCGCGGCCAGATACGCATCTTCATGCGTCTGGATGCCCTTGAGCACAATCGGCAAGTCCGTGTGCTTCGCCAGCCAAGGCAGCGTCGTCTCCCAGGTCAAGTCGGCCGCGGTGCCCCAGAAAAGCTGCTGGCCCACGCCGCCGCCGCCGGGCTTCTTCTCCGCGTCTGTCTTGGCGTTTGACGCCGACTCGACAAGCTCGCCCGCGGCTTCGAGGTTGGACTTCTCGTCGTGCTCGCGCTTGCCCGGATGCGGCGCGTCGAGCGTCAGCACGATGCACTTGAAGTGGTCGCGCAGCTTGTTGATGCGCGCCAGCATGGCTTCGGACTTCGAGCGGTTCGTCTGCACGTAAAGCTGCCACCCAAAAATGGAGCCGGGCTTGGCCTCGGCCACGATCTGCTCGGGCGTCATGGACGCGTTGTTGCTGACCAGCTGCATGGCGCCGAACGAGGAGATACCCTTGGCGATCCCCGCTTCGCCGTCCGGGTGCGCGAGACGGGCC
The DNA here is from genome assembly GCF_033870435.1 of Sordaria macrospora. Lineage (NCBI taxonomy): Eukaryota > Fungi > Ascomycota > Sordariomycetes > Sordariales > Sordariaceae > Sordaria > Sordaria macrospora. The sequence goes on along the minus strand of NC_089371.1, from coordinate 7,423,102 downwards.
AGCGCTGCCGGAGATACATAGAGCGGTATGCCGACCTTGTGGCTGCCTAGTAAGGTGGTGGAGGTGTCGGCTTTGGTGCAGTCGACGAAGACGCGCGGGCGCAGTAGGATGTCCCGGAAGGCCTGCGTGTTGTGGGCTTTGGTGTAGAGGTCGTCGGCAGCGGAGAAGTAGTAGGACCAGCACTTCTTGGAGACCTGGGACTTGGCCGCTGCTTCGATCTCGTCGAGGTTGAGGAGGGTGTGTAGTCGTGGTGGTGCAGGTTTTTCCGACTGCTGGGCAGAGGTGGTGTGCGTGGTGGTGCCCATGGCTGAGCCCGTGGCCTTTGCGCGGGCTTCGCTTTCTTTCTGGTGGAGCTTGGCTAGCGATTCGGCGTCGATGATGCCCAGCTTGGCCTCTGGCTTGAGGTTCTCCTCGAGCGTGCCGGGCGGGTGGATCGGATCGTACTCGGTGGTGGCATCGCGGCCGGCGAGCTGGAGGATGATCTTGTCGCCGGCTGGATGGGAGGGGAGGAACCCGGTTACGTCGTAGACATTGCCGTAGAGGACTACCCAGCAGCTCTTTGGCGATCGATGTTTGGCGACTGTGTAACAGGTTAGCCTGGGCCTGGAGAAGGAGGATTACCAAGGTGAGGGTCCGTGACATACCTTCCTCTGCCGTAAACACTTTTGGTGACTTGATCATTGTCACTGGCTGAGCTGGACTCGAGAATAAAAGAATACGATAAAGGTCAAAGGTAACGGAGCGCAAAGTCTAGCCGGAACTCATAATGCCATTGCTATATGTAGGTCTCGTAGGTGATCTCGTAGGTGGGATTCTTCCATCTTAGCCGTCCGGTCACGCGGGGTTCTTCCTGCTGTGAATCGCGTCAATCGCCTCCCCTACCGTATGTGAGTGGCTGGATCTTCCGAGAATACGATACGAATGACTGATCAGTGGTGAGAGATGCCTCTAGCGCCCAAGAAGAGCCCCTGTGTCGCATGGCATCGGGACTGGTTTTCTCCACCTCGGCGGGAGAGATTGGGGGTCACGACTCCGACAACGGGAAGATAGAAGTGTGTCGGGACGGGTGAATTACGGCCGAGACAGGTCCAGCTCTTCTCCCGAGAGGAACCAGTGTTACTTTGGTGTTTACAACTTACTCTGGTTCCCCTCCCGCATCTATAAGGTGTCGTTTCATCCTAGGTACAACTGACGCGACTTATAAAGTCGATGACGGGAACAAGGATTCGGCTTACACATGGTGTATTAAAACCATCGACTCGGTTCCCCCATGAAGCTGAGCTCCCCCCCTCAACCCCACCTATCCCCATCATCAACAACAGGCAAGGACCCCTTGTGCTCAAGTCACAACAAAACCCACGAACCCCCGGCCGGTGGAGGATGCAGGATTTGAAATCGGCCCGCCTGCGCAGGAAATCAAAACCTCCACCCGGCGGAGTTCTCCCGGCCTCAACACACTTTTTGCACACTTTTTGGTGCGGCTCCGCTCGGCGGGCGTGGCTTTTTAACTGTGTGGTGCTTTTGTTTTTGGTGCCTGGGATCGGTTTTAACCGCTGGTCAGGAACCCTTGTACGGACATCGATACCCTGAGGATGTTGTTTGCTTGCAAAAGACTCGCCGGATCGTTGCCCGCTGGGAAGTGTGGTGATCCCTGAAGCGGGACCCGGTTGCCGTACGTGCCCCGCCCCCACTACAGTGCCGTCACTGCCCGTACTTTAAGTTGCCTGCCCCGGGGCGAGTTGGCTAGGTGCTCCTACGTAAATAGCCTACAGGAGCCAGAAGGGTGCACGCCACGCGCCTGCCTCGACCTGATAACATCGCGGTGAGACACTGATAAGTAACCGGCTGCCTTGTCCAGCTGCCCGTAGTCAGCCTGCCACACCTTGATGACTGCTTTGCCTTTCGCTTCCTTTGATCCTTCCTATTTACAACATATAACATCAGCTTTTCGAGTTACTCCTGTTGCCAGCGACCCGTTCCGCTTCCGTCGATAGACAGATTGTTTCGAGCCTCAATTGGGGCTGTCCAAGGACATCACAACTTCGGACCTTATCCCGTCTGCCCGCTCGCACTTACCGATATCATTTAGCGGTAGCCGCATCCTTAATAAACAACCATACCATCGAGCATTCCATCCCATCTCTGTATACCTCAAAGTCCCAACATCTCATTTGACCATCTACTTCCGACACCTACTAGCGACGCTCGAACCACAGCACCAACGACGACGAAATGCCCAACTCGAAGCTCCGAATACTCTGCTTCGGCGACTCCCTCACCGAGGGCTACTCTGGCTGGGGCTCTCGCTTCACGCCCTACAGCACCAAACTCGGAGAGATGTTGCGTATGGCATTTCCCGATGTCGAGATGGAGATAGTAACAGACGGGCTGTCGGGTGATTTGGTGACGGGCAGAGGGTCTTTCCTACCAAGATTCAAATCACATTGTAAGTCGGCATCTTGACCCTAGAGAGCTTGGAAAACACAAAAAGCAAGGCTCAGCGCTAGCCAACCGAGTGGTAGATATTTGTGTCAAATGTCTCCTTGCTAACGTTATTATATCCAGTTCTCCCAAAGAACCCAGCAGACTACAAACCGTTCGACTGGGCCATCGTGCTCGGCGGAACCAATGACCTCGGCAGTAACATGCACCCCGAACAAATATTCGAAGCTCTCGAAGAGATGTGGGATATGGCCCTGTTCCGCAAATGCAAGGTCCTCGCCCTCACCGTGCCCGAGATCGAACTTTCCGCGGGGAGGATGAAGGAGGTATTGGACTTTAGGAGGAAAGAGTTGAACGAGATGATCAAGACCTACAAGAAGCCCAACTAGTATGTCTACTCCTCTCTCTCTCTCTCTCTCTCTCTCTCTCTCTCTCTCTCTCTCTCTCTCTCTCTCTCTCTCTCTCTCTCTCTCTCTCTCTCTCTCTCTCTCTCTCTCTCTCTCTCTCTCTTCTCTCTCTCTCTCTCTCTCTGTGCATCTCGCATCTCCCTCGTTCCCCACACTCATACTCATACCGACGCACTCCTTCCTTCTGTAAATCGCTTTACTAACACACCACCCCAAAAAACAGCTACACCCTCGACCTCCATGCCGCCTTCCCCTACTATGGCATGTCCGAAGCCGACCGGGAACGGTACTGGGATGACAGCATCCACTTCACACCCGAGGGCTACGATCGGATGGGAAACAAGATTGGCGTCACGCTGGTCAGCTTGCTGGTGAAGGAGAAATCAGACAACGATCGGACGCCGATGGGCAGGAAGAGGAGAATGTTCAAGGGTGACGAGAAGGTGTTTGAGGAAGAGGAGGACCCGGCTGAGCCGACCACGCCTGGGCTTGATAAGGGGTATATCGTTGTTCGTAGGAGGGATTTGGATTAGGCTTGTTGCGTCAGCCGGTCAGCTCAGCGGCCTCTTGCCGGGCTCTTAATGGCAGGCGGGCCAAGTGGCATAAGGAAGCAACGACAGCGTCTGTCAGAGTGCTATGACATGGATATTTGGGTATATATTGGGCTCGGGACAGACCAAACGGCGTTTTTATTGGCATCCATTGCGTTACGACTTACGACTAGCATACATAATAGGGATGGTTTGCGGGACAGGCATGGTTGAATATACACGGTCATGGTTAGATATGCACAACGTTAGCATGATAATACTTACTCGCGTTATACAGGTCTGTTTTGATGTAACTCTATGCTCGTCTGGATTGTATTTAAGGGCTACGGCTTAGACACTATCAATGGACAATGTCCCGTCGATTAATCATGCCTCGTTGATGTATTATGTTTCCTCTCCGAAACGTACAGATGTCTTCTTCGGGGATGTCTACGTGCTGCCCCTTCCCATTATGCTTGCTTTCTCTTCGAGGGACTGACAACCTTGTCGGGTACGGCTGCTATGAGTTCTTGGATGAGTTCTTGGATGTCATCAAGAGCATTAACATGCACGCCCAGGGATGAGCTCCCCTAGTTGCCAGGAACCCCGGCGGGCACCAGCTGAGGAAACTCCGCCAGAAGATCATCCGTGATACGCTCCAAACCCTCCGCCAACGCTTGCACCATGCCATCCTGCCTCCGCATCTCCTTGCCCACCGGCACCTCCGCCCTACCACTGCCCTTCTCCCCGGAAGCCTCCTGCCCGCTCTCAAAGTAAATGACCCGGTCAATCTGGTCAATCGACCCCGCCAGTCTTCCTTGTTCAATCATCCTCGCCGTGATCTCCTCCGCCTTGTTCCCGCTGTCCAGCCCCAGCCACGACCCCAGCGCGTCAAACCCAATGTTGCGATACAGTCGGCTCACCGCCAGCAGGTTGTGCTCGACCATGGCCTTGGCCAGCACCGTCGACCCGTCCGACGTCGTGGCCAGCTGATGCGGTGCTAAGCCCTGAGCGAACTTGTCCACCTCCGCCTTGGTCAGGAGACGGTCGAGGAACATCTTCTCTAGGATGCCGTATTCTTCGAGGGAAGCGGACCGGTCGTCCTTGTACAGCCTTCCCAGGACGCGTGATCGGGGCGGGCCCGCGGGCGCCAGGACGGCGCACTTGATGGCCATGCTGAGGGTGTGCAAGCGCTCGTCCTCGGCAATAGCGGTCGAGAGCGAAATGTCGTAGTACGACTGCGAGGCGGCCAGGAACTGCCGGTTGCTGTCCTGGATTCGGGCCGCCGAGAGCTTGAAGTGCAGGTTCAGGACGGGGTTAGCGTCGGCCACGTTGTGGATGATGTTTTTGAGCTTGTTGAGGTAGGTCTCGGCTTTGGTGGCGTCGTCGTCTTCGAGGAAGTTCCTGATGATGCGGATCCAGAGCTCGGCCTTGTACTGATCCGAGACGCGACGCTGAGAGGCGTCGAGCGGGATTCCCGCGAGGGTCTTGGCCGCTTCTGTGAAAGAGTTTTGCGATTCATGGGCGGCTGCTATCAGGTCCTCGTAGATGGTGGCCGTCTGGTCGACCAACGAGGTGGAGAGCGACGGGTTGGACGTGATGTGCTCGGCGATGACCTTGCCTACGTCGAGCCAGACTTGGGAGATCCTCTTGGAGGTCAGTACAGAGGGGTCAAGCGATTTGAGGGCGTCTATCAGGTCGATTACCAGACCACGGGTGGCGACGACACCGAGAGCCTCGCTGAATATGCTGTCGGTGATGGCGATCAAGTCCTCGGTGAGCTGGTCTGGATCGGGGTTGGCGCTCCAGGTGTTGATTATTGACTTGTAAAAGGCGGGGCGTTCTGCTTGACTCATGCCCTGCGCAAGCGCCAGCTTTTCTACTAACTCCGGGGACGCCATATTGACCGGTGATGGTCCTGTTCGTGGTTTGAGTTTCGTTGCTGACGCTGGAATTTTGTGTCGTGGAGTGAAGCAGAGGTGAGGGGTCACCGGGCTGGTAAATGTGGGTTAAAAGCGTCGTTTGCGTATGTACCGCGGTGTAATATTGCTGGCAGTAGTAAATCTAAGCCCGGTATCAATAAGTTGAGTATGTTCTTCTTCTTCTTCTTCTTCTTCTTCTTCTTCTGCTGCTGCTGTTAGATGTTGTGACTTGAAAGGCTGTATTGACGAAGTCGAAAAAAAGTCAATGATAAGGCTGAAAAGGACGTTGTTCAGTGATAAAGCGGTTGAAGCTCCCCCAGCAGCTTGTCGTTGCGTCGGATGTTGCTGCTGGTGGGGGTGGTGCTCGGCTGTGTGTGGGGCTGCGGGGCTGCTGGGGAAGCTTTAAGTAAGTGGAACCGCAGGCAGCAAGGGGCCCACCTCGGTTGCTCTTCCCGTCCCCAAGTCCTCCAAACCTTGAATCCCCAGTCAGGGGCTTGTAAACAAACACCTGAATCATTTTCGGCAAAAACTCAAGGTCTTCCTCCCGGAGCATCGTCTGCATGGTGAAAGCTCGTCAAGCGGAGCTCTTGCTTCACAGAGGAAGAGAAGATAAGCTTCTCATCGGGATCTTGGGCCGAATTCACTACTTCATTTGACCAGAAGCCTTACTATAACCCTCTCCTAGAGGCAACTGCTTTCTGAATGATAAACAATCCGGTGCCTTTACTGGTAGCTTCCGTAAGGTATAGGGCTGAATCTTTGGTTGTACTACGTGATGCCGGCTAGTGATTACTTCCAATTCCAACCATCGTACGATGCCCTTCGGCCCGCTGTGACGTCCACTGAGGGGAATTGCGATCTTTATAACCTGCCGGAGCCGCCGTCCTCGTCACTCTCATTGCCAACCTAACTCCTCCGCATTTGCAGTGTTTATCATGATATTGGATCTCTTCGTTGATCCAATGTGAACACAGTCGAGCCGCCATCAGTCGATCAGGGCGCCAAAGTGTCCAAGACCAACGCAGTTAAGCCCAACGCCCAGCGACAATATGCACAGATTCACGACTTGTCTGTCAACTATTATTCATGGTGCTCCGCAGCATGGAATCCAACATGCAATGGAAGTCTGATACCTACTTGTATTTTCGTCTCATCCTGTCTCAAACCGGGACGGAAATCGGGAGCGATGAAAGGCCTCGGGCCCAGCGGGTCCAACGCGCTATTTTGACCGGGTAGCCCCGCTATAGCCGGCACGTTCGCCGAGGCTTCCAGCGACGTCATTTGCTGTGCCGCCGAGACTCTTGAGCTTCTTTTCAGTTTTCTTTTTTTTTTGGGGGGGGAGCGGCGCATCCGAATCGCGGCGTCATCCAAATCTCTCAGTTTTTTACTCGGTGCAATCACAAGTCACGCCCGGCGTAACCAGCAACCAGCAACGACTCGACCTGAACCATATTTTCTCGACCACATATCCTAAGACACCATCTCATACAGCTTGCGAGACAGCCCTGGGTCAAAATCCATCATCCTTATCCACCGAAGTCGAAGTCGAAGTCGAAGCACCCAGCATGCGAGCTTCGATCCTCTCGAGCCCAGCAACGCGCGCTCTTTGCGCCGCCTGCCGCAACGAAGCCAGCAGGACAAAAGCAGGAGCCGCCTTCTCTACCACAGCATGCGCCAGCAAGATCGATAGCAGGACGCCACTAGTTCCCGAGCAATGCAGGCCACGAGTGACGACGACGACAAGCCGAGTGACATCTCAACGGCGCTTATTCTCCCGCTCCCGCGTCTGCCAATATTCAACCTCCACCTCCTCCGAAAATACCTCCACGACAACCCAACAAAAACCGAACAACCCAGATAAACCGATCCCCCGCTACTACGCCCTCTTCCCCAGTACCCTCCCCCACGGCCCTCCTCCCTCGGGGCCCTTCGACATCGACCTCCGCGCCCTGCGTCGCGAGTTCCTGCGTCTCCAAGCCGCCTCCCACCCGGACTTCCACCACTCAGCCAACCAATTCGACAACAACTCTTCTTCCTCCCCATCAGCAGAAGCCCAGCTCGCAGCGCGGCGCAAAGCAGAAGCCACCTCCTCCCTCATAAACTCGGCCTACAAGACGCTCTCCTCCCCCCTCTTGCGGGCGCAATATCTCCTCAAAGAACTGTACGACATTGATTTGGCTGGCGACGAGTCGACGGACTACCAGAATGGGTCTGACCCGATGTTGCTGATGACGGTGTTGGAAGCAAGGGAGGTCATTGATGATGCCAAGTCCGAGGAAGAGCTGGTGCCTGTTAGGGAGGAGAATGAGGAGAGGGTAAAGGCGTCCGTGGAGAAGCTGAGTGAGGCGTTTGCGAAGGAAGATGTCGAGGCGGCGAGGGAGGAGTGTGTGAAGCTGAGGTATTGGATGGGGATTCGGGAGGGGTGTGATGAGTGGGAGGAGGGGAAGGGGTTTATTATGCATCATTGAGTTTAGGAGGGTTGGGTGATGAGAGAAAGAAAGAACGGAAGGGGTTTTGGATGATTGGAAGGGAAGCAGGTTGGAGGCCAAAGCCAGAGGCTACTTAGGGAAGGGATGTATTTGCCCGGCTTGATGGACTCAAGGAGTTCAGGAGGGTAGTGATGGGCTCAGAATTAGACTTGGGCTAATAAGGGGCTGTTTAATTCTGCGACTCTCCTGGTTTTGGCTTAGAAATGACCCAAGACCAGATGAAAGGTTTCGGTATCATACATGACCTGGGGTATATATGTTCTCCTACCAGCCTCTTCGGGGTTATTTCCCCTTAGCCATCAAAGGGGTCACTTCGAGTTGCATTCTGTAGTTTTGCGTCATATGAACATTATCTTGTCTATATACCATGTCCTCTATATCCGTTATATCTCATACATATACACTAGATTACCGCGTCAAGGCACCATTACACATCATCCACCCCATCATACAACACAGACCAAAGAACGCCTCGGTGCTGCTTGCTGGCTGGTCACTCATCCATCACTCTCCAATCCCCGCATCAGATCATGAAAGCACAACCGGCCTCCACCGTCCCCTCTCCGTATGCCACCACCTCTCCCGATCCTTCTTATCAACCACCGGGCCACTATACGTATTCCACCGTCCAATGCACCCTTCCCTTGTCCTGCTTTGCTCCTCCGCACCCGTTTTCACCATCACGTCTTCCACCTTATCCGCCGCTCTTTCCGCCGCCTTTTCCTTTTCCGCGGCAGCAGCAGCTCTACTCTTACTCTTGCTTCGCGCGCCCCACCACTCTCTCATCCCGGTCCTCGAAGTGCTCCTACTCCTCCTATCCTCTTTTTTGTCTTCCGACGATTTGGAATGCCTATGTTCATGCTTCTCAACCTTCTCCGACACGATCTTTGAAGACTTGGGCGGCAAAACCAGCGCTTCCCCGCAGTCTCCTAGGATATTCTCCACCGTGACCAGCCCGCCTCCTTCATCTGTTGCGCCACTGCCTTCATCCGCTGTCAAGAGGTAGGTGATCTTGCTGTCCGTTCGTCCAATGAAGGCTCCGACGCCGTATTTCTCCACGACTTCACCGTTGGGGTCAGTGACTATGATGAAGAAACGCGGAAACTTGCGCGCTGCTTCGAGGCGGGCTTGGGCGGTTAGGCGGGCGAGATGAAGGTCTGACTGTGCGCGGTGCGAAAGGAGGAAGGGATCTGCTAGGGAACCGGGTCTGGGCGCGAAGATGGGAAGGGACTTTGGTGGATGACCGCCGCCACTGCCACCGCCGCTGGACGTTGATAGTGGGAAAGAAGTATCCGTGGGCGTCGATGGCGTGGAGTTGGTGTCTCTGTCATCGCCGATGGAACCAGTTGTCATACTCCCCGTGCTGCTAGCGATCGAGTCAAACCCAGAGGGACTGCGGGCGTGGTGAATCATCCCGCTGGTGTTGGTGGGCGTGAAGTGCATTTTGCCTCCGCGGTAACGATCGGTTGGGTGGTCAGCGCGCTCTTTGGGTTTGCAGAGACCCTGGAAGATTCCTTCGGGGTCATTCGGGCAGCGGATAGCGGTTAACCGGGGGAAACCGCCGGCGAGAATGCTCTTCGCTAGGATGTCGTCTGCGGGCGTGGTGGCGGTGCGAGTGGGTATGTCCCAATGAAGCTTCCGGAGAGAATTTGAGGCGAGGTAGGGGAAGAGCCAAATCATCTCATCGCTAGGCATAACGGGAGCGTGGTGTTGGACGAGGTTAAAGGTCTTCAGATTGACGAGGTTGGAAAAGATCCGGGCCAAGGAAGGAAGCGTTTCGAGGTTCATGTGGATGAGCGTCAGAGTGGTAAGCGATGTGGCAGACGATCGGCTGGCGTATGTGGTCAGCCCAGCAGTGGTGATACCAGGAAGATGATTTAAGGTAAGCTTCTTCAGGCGGGGAGGAAGATGCAGAAGATTTGCATCGGTAAATGAGCTTCGTGGCAAGTGAGAGACGTTGAGATTTTGCAGAGATGGGAGGTTGCGGAACGTCTGATCGAGAATGCCGTCAGGGGCCAACGTTGCTCCTGGATGACAATGTACCACGAGCGTGGTGAGTTGTTGCCAGCCAAGGTGAAAGTCAATGAACATTCGGCATTGAGTAAGTGACAAATGTTCGAGCTCATGGAGGTTGTGTCTGCTGCTGTTGAGGTTGGCGAGGTTATGTTTACTGCCGTTTGCGAGATTGTATTTGCTGCCATTGGCAGTCAATGGGCGCATGGCGGCTGTTGACTTTTGTTTTTGCAAAGGCGAGCGGTCCAGGATCCAGTCCATCTCTTTCAACTTCTGGCGTGTAGAAAGAGCTTGGAAAATCCGCTGAAAGGTATGATCGTATGTCGGGTAGTATCCAAGCAGCCGCTCAAAGTTGGGGCAAGCCATGATAACTGATGCTATTAGGTCGTTATACTCTTCCACTGAAGATGCTGCTGACGGCAAGGCCGGGGGCTTCAGCGACCGCACTATCGCTGCTATCCTCAAGTTTCCTCGTAGCGTCCTGCGCAGGAGAACCAGTCTCGACCCGAAGGCCAACTTTGTTCGCTTCTTCATGTGATGTCCATCTGCTCCAACAAGCTGTATGTGCCCATACAATGCTTCTCGTGCGTATTTGAGAAACTTCCTGGCGCTCATCGCAATGTTACAGCAGTCTCTCATCCAACATGTCGCACAACTGTTGGTCCCAGGCTTGAAGTGGAGGTTTTGCAACTCCTCGAGAATAAGCTCGATGACCTCGCCTGGCAAAGCAGCAAACAATTCTCCGGGCTTCGATTTCCGCCTTGGGGGTTTAGGCCGTGATACCTGAGCGGGTTTCTGAAACTGGGCCAACGAAGACGTCCTAGGACCAGCAGGCGGGCTTTGCGCTCGCATCGACTCCAGGCTTGTGGTGCTTCCATTGTTGATGATCGAGTAGCGTGGTCGGCTTTCCCAGCTGTCTCGGTTTGAAGGAACGGTGCTCGTTGTAGAGGTCATGCTCTGACCGGACACTCGCCATTGCCGGTCGATGGTCCCCTGTTGATCCCATGCCGGCCCTGCTGGTGTCGACATTGGCCATCCGTTTGGCAAAACCGGATGTCGAATGGGTTCAACTGGAGCGGACTTCTCTGTTTCTTTTCCCTTCCCCTTCTCCTTCTTCGGGGTTGCTTGGCTGGCATAAGTCGCTGTCGCTTCCTCCATCCTTGCGCTTGACCTTTGTGTCCTTAACACAAATTCTTGGTCTTTTGGTGGATACATTGTGTGAGGCAAGTCGTGAATCGGCGGTGGCATCGCGGTCTTCAAAGGAGGAAGCCCCACGGGTTCTTTGGGTGCTAACCTGCCAGTTTCTGGCTTCTCGTCGCCCTCTGCTGTGCCGTTCGGTGCCTGGTCAGAAGTAGGAGCAGTTGTGTTCTTGAAACGCGGCGGTGCTTTTAATTTCGACTCATCCTGGGTCGCATAAGGACGCTGTTGTAAGACGGCAGAGGAAGAATGGGTTCGCTGGTGTTGGTATGCTAGTTGCCGACTGTTGCTATTGAAGAAGCTCAAGGGTGGGCTGTTGTGTTTCCAAGAATGGAACTAGTCAGTAAGCGCCTCGTCTATATGGTTCTCTAACTGCCGGTAATCACGAGGAAGTGTAACAAGTAAAACAGCCAAGAGAGGGAGAGGAAGTTGCAGAGATTGTTTTGCTATGACGCTGGACGGTGCATGTCACAATCTTATGAAGTAGAATAGTGGGATCTTTATGCGGCCCGTTGCTCCCTTCCCGGGATCCAATATTGGGATCTTTGGGCGCTGATAAGACGCAGCCATTCGGAAGCGCAAGATGAGGCTTCAACCGCTCTTGGCTTTTACCGCCGATCTCAGGCAGCCTAGGTTCTCCAGCTTGTAAACAACCCCTGAGAGGGCTTGGAGAGGGTGCCGTAACCACCGCTGGCGCCCAAACCCATGAGGCCGCAACTCGGCAATTGAAGACAGTGGTATGGCTCTTGGAGCTTCTTTAGAATGTCTCGATTGGGCAGCTCTCGTAGCGACAAGTCCCGTAACCTCACTCGCCGACCTAGGCGTGTAGCGCGTGCCGAGGAGGACCCGCTAAGATGTAACCGCTGCAAACCAGCCATTGCGGGATGTTGCCCACGAAGCGACCACTGGCGACTGTACTAGTGCAATATCGTGGCGCCACTGCCTCGTCGGTGGAGATTGTGACTACAAAGAAAGAAGCCGTACGAGCGGGTATGGCCGTGGGAAAGGGGTGTTTGGTATAAAAATGGTACGGGAAGGGACAGCAAGCAGCTTTTGTGTCCATCTTTGAATCCGAGCAAAGCTTGGTGGGAGAACGAGGGATATTGCCTTGGCCATAGCCTTGAAGATTCAAATGCAACGAGAACCGAGCTGTGCTTCTTGTGAAACCTGACACTTGCTGACGGGCTGAGATGCCTCTTCATTGAAAGGGGCAGATGACACTGCCGAAACGCCGTAAGACGCGGAGAAGAATAAGAGAAGCCTGGAAATGGGAACCAGGGCCGCGTTACACAGCGCACCGTCAGTCAACACAAGCACCACTTGGAGCTTTGACATGCTGAGGAACACCGGATAGCAACAGGCAGAGACAGGTCTGCTGGAGTGCGGCTGTGAAGTTCTGGTATGGGGAGACCAGAGGTCAAGTTGAAATGGTGATGTGATGATAAGTGGAGAAAAGGGGGTCTTGGATGAAACGAAACTCTCCGGGATCGACAACAAGGAATATCTCGATGTGAAAAGTCGGAAGATAAATCGAAGAAAAAGGCTCTACTCACTAAGAAGTCGACGACCTGCCTTTGGGCTTGGGTCTTTTCGAATCTCCTCCAACAGGGCTCGTTCTCTCTTCGCTTGGCGCCCGAGATGGCGGGTTACTGGCTCTTCTGCTGCTCCTGTCACGCGTGTTGGATGCTCCCTTCAAGTCGTCCTCCGTAGCCGAGTTTCTCCTACTCCGTGATCGTGACCTGAGTCGCTGGACGAAGCTGGATATCGAACTCTCGCTGCCTCTTCGACCCCGACGCCACCATTTTGACGAGGTATGTTCATCTGACGGCGGCTCGGCGGATGAGTTGCGCGACCCATCCGAGTGATCTTTGTTCGCCATGGTGGGGTTGATGATGTTGGCGAAGTTGGTGGTGAGTAAACAGAGTCGTCAGCTAGCATAAGGCGTTGGCGAATAGCTGCTGATTATTACTCGATCTCCTGTAATTTCGAAAAGAATGCTGCAAAATGTCCCGACCCGATGTTCACTCCAGCATCGTTCGGCGGTTGATCCCCCACATGAAAACCGGACTTCCTTTGTTTCGTTTGCTGGCGATTTCGGCTAAGCAAACAGGTGATGGCGAGTGGTTCAGACGGCGATTGTTGTTTTTGTTGGATTGTATCCAGTCCGAGATACAATGCTGTCTCTCCAAGTACAATATTGAGGGGTTGAGTACAATGTGATATCTGTTGTTCGTATATGTGTCCTACTCCTGGGTATATGGGGCAGGGTGTCGATGTTTATGAAACGAGCGAGGGGGAGACGAGGGGTCGCCAGATAGCCAAGACCGGTGAGGGTGTCGTCGGATCGTCAAGAAGGACAGATCAAGAAGTGTATAAACGAGTGACTGGGAGTAGTAGCAAGAGCGAGAGACGGACGGTTCAGTTGATGAATGGCAGGCGGTGGCCAAATGGAATATTAAAACAAGGCGGAATAGCGAATGATGCGATGCGACGGGATCGACCAAGGTTGATGCTTTCTCCGGCTGATTACTTGACAGCCATCAATCGAGCAGGTCGGTGTCCTAGGCAGGTTGCACGACTGCTGCGGCAGGATCAATGAACCCCGACTTTTGAGTTGTTACCTCCTTCTTTCAGGTGCTGGTGATGAGTGAATGAAAGGGAAAGAGTGAAGAAGGAACGCATAACATGCATCCAGGGGGCAAATAGCAAACTGGATCTCTGACTGGAGAAGCTGCAGCTTTTGCTTAGTTCCTGCCTTCTTTTTTGGTTGCAGAGTGCGGCAACTGCCTCGACACTCCACCGAGATGCATCGATGCTGCATCGACACTGCATTTGTCCCTTCCCCGAGTTCCCTCGTCAGTCTTGTTTCTGGCGGATTCTCCCACCAAGGACTGTGTCGAGCCCCACAGCATTAAAACGGCGCTTTTGGAACATGTCTATGTGTAGCGGTATCACCATTACAGGACCAGTATATCCCTTGAAAGGACTCTGTGACAGCCCCGATCCCTCCTGTCCCGCCAAAATATGACGCGCTTTGTTAATGTGGCTTTCTCCCCTACATATCCCTCTTTATCGGTGAGTCGACGATGCTTGGGCTTGAATGGCCGCCACCTCGTCTTCCCGTTCGCAAAACACAACCTAATTCCAGCTGGAGTATGTGTCTGCTGTAAGTTGTGAGATGTGCTGTCAAACTGGCTGATGAACGCTGGACTTGCGAGCTGGCGAGTTACCAAACAAAGTACGGATTATCCACCGGGCAGCTTTTTTAGTGCGCTGCCATCGGCCACTCTGTCCAATCTAAGGCCTCGCAGCCATATTAGCTCGTCGATCCGGCGCAGGTTATACGAGCATTTCTTCCTTGGAACTTTGTCCAAGTTTGCGGCTTTTGCATGACCTGGGTCCGACTTCCTTGGGGGCCGGCGCGGGCGGAGGGGGGTCTGGGGGTGCGCCGTTGTAGCCGTTTACAAGGGGTTCCATGGTTCCCTTCCCACTCACTAACATATTCAACAGCAGCTTACACATATTTCTGTTAGCGGACTTCACATGTCGAATGTTTCTCCAACCCGCCAAGGAGATATCCACCCACCCCCCTCCAACTTCCCGTAACGATTTCCCCGAACCCCAAATCATCTCTCGTGGTGTCTTCGTCCGAGAGCCAAGACAGAACAACATGAGACGAACAGCCTCAACAGCTCCACAAAACGGACAACGCCGTCGGAGCGAATCCCGTGTTCAAGAGTTCACGGGACCTGACCCCGCGAAGTCAATCGTGAACGGCACCCCACGACGGGGCCGACGAGAAGCAGCGAGCTAGAATACTGGACGAGGCCGAGGGGCCTGGACTTGGCCACGCTGCGATGAGAGAGGATGATCTCGACCTCGACCTACCTCGACCGCCTGAGCCGTCCTAAAAAGAAACGCCCAATTGTGCTGAAGGAAGTGGATGGTGATAGTGGCGCGACAAAGATCCCGAAGGCTATTCGTCGGGTGAGTCCTTGCCAGTCATGCCAGCCAAGCCAGTCAAGCTTTTGCATCTGCGGTTCTGCACTGCGAGGACAGGTGAAATGCATTTATTGTCGAACATGCATCTGTCAGGTCCCAGGTGAGTGGTTAGGCATCGCACTGCATCACCATCATGGCAGCAGTTCTTGCATTCTTTCAGCTCTGATGGGTTTCCCTATCACCGTCTCCACGCACAAGACTTCCAGGCGCCAGGCTTTTGAACAGGACTTCCAGACTCGCTCGCTGGGGCTGTGAAGGACACAGGGGTAACCTACGTGCATACGTATTTTGTATATTTGGTAACATGCGGGTTGCAGATCCAGCTCCCACAGCTCCCAGCGACGATCAAGGCTTAAGGGGTGACTTCCACTTCGTAACTGCTTGGTGTGTTCGGTTCGGGTCGTGTCCGGCCCGGAAGACCACTCAGTTTCCAAACAGGTTGCCTTTCTTCAATCATCATCCGCATTTGTATACTGATCCTGGACGGGTTCTCCTTTTGGTTGCATGCTTCTTTGAGCACATATGTCAGAAGCAAACTGGAAGATGCATAAGTTGAGGCTGATGACCTTAACCCCGGAATGTTTGCCATTGTATACGGGAAGGTTATGTCATTCAACATATGTTCCTCACATGGGTATCTATTGTGCTACATTACTGCTGAAATTTGCTAATATAGGTGTTGACATCCGCCCCATCACATCGTTCTCGGCGATATGAACACCTCTTGTGTGGTGATAATGAAGAAACCATATCTCGACGACCAGTTATGGTTCCAAGTGGCCGAATACTGTGTACTTCGGCAAGGAGTATCGAAAGAACAAAGAATCGAAAGCGGAACATGTTGCCCCGGGTAAAAGACGAGAAGAAAAAAGGGCCGCCCAGGCGTTTCAAAGGGCGGCGGCCTTGTATGAAATCCAAACATTGTTACCAAAAGTCATACAAGATTCCTGGATCCTGGATGACGATTGCGCTTGTCAGTGAAGGAATCCAGTATGTCCGTCATGGACGGAGAAAGGGGGTGTCCTAGCAGGTGCCGTATCGACGCATTTGGTTTGTACGAGTCTTCGATAATTGTATCGTCCAGTCCGGGGGAAGAGGGATTGCCTGTTGCAAATTTCCGGTTGTTCAGTCTTGGTCCGAAAATAATCGAACCTCTAGCCTTCACCAAGATCGGGCTCAATTCTCACCAGTGGCGGCAAATCGGACGCGAGGACGCTTGGAAGGAGAACCATTACCATCCGCGGAATCTGGTACAGCTCTCTTTTGCGGATTCATGCCCATCACCTCTTCATCGTCCGCCATTGGGCTAAATGGGTGGAAAATCCCATCATCGTCCCGGTACGTCCTCCTATTTGAACGGGGACGAGAAGCCAATACTATTGTCGATTTGCCGAGGATAGTTACCTCATTATCCCTTCCGAACTTTCTCTTCGCATTCACGAACCGGTCGACATCCTTGCCCGCGGCGGCGCCCACACCCACAAGATTCTGATCCGAATGCTCGCGATACCTCCCGGAGTCCCTGCCAAAGACATACTGCGGTTCCGCCAACTTGGCCATCTGCGCCGGTCCATCGTCCTTGTCCACGTCCGTGGGGAGCGGCAGGATCTTCGCGTTCAAAATCCAGTTATAGATCTTGCCGTCATCCAGAATCGAGCCCCCGACCCGGCTGCACTTCCTCTGCTCATCAGGCGACATCTCTTCGCGCCGTCGAACAATCACCTCGTCGATGCTGCCGCGCAGCACCAGCGTCTCGACCGTGACGGGCTTGTGCTGGCTGATTCTGCGCGCGCGGCCGATGGCCTGCGCCCCAACCTGCGGGTTGAGCACCGGGTTGATGAAGTAGATGCGCGAAGCAGTCTTCATGTCCAAGCCATAGGCCGCCTGGCTGATGTCCATGAGCATGACGCGGAACTGCTGCTTGAGCGTGAAGGTCGCCAGGTACTGGTTCTTGCGCGCGCTGGTAATGCCCTTGGCGTAGATGAGATGCTGGATCCCGAGGACTTCGAGCACCTCCGCGAGGTAGTAGGCCACGTTGTCGTTTTCGTAAAAGACCAGGATCTGCTCGGCTTCTTGGTGTCGGATGATCTGGTCCACGAGGTAGGAAAGCTTGGCTGAGGCTGTCGAGATCAACCTGGTTCTTGCGAGGGGTGCGGCGACTACTTCCGAGACCGAGCTGGCTGCGGCGGAATCTTGTTCTCGTGCGGAATTCCTGTTTTCCTCCATGAGAGACTTTATCCTTTGGAGATATTTCTTCCGCACATCTGAACATTTTTCGGTGTTATCTGTAGGCACATTGTCTTGTACGCTCTCTTCTCTCTCTCCCTTGGTGTCCACCGATATCTTTTTCCGATACTGGTCTCCCCACGCAGCAATGTCACCCGACGAGGACAACATATCCAGTGTCTTTGGAGATTTGATATAGCGCTTTAGGCGCTCCTGGAGGCGAAGAAGAAGGGGTGCCATTGTACAGACGGGGTCTCCGTCGCGTGAGTCGATAGGCCAATGTCTGCCGGCGCCGTAAGGAAAGCTTTCAACAAATAGCGGGATCTGAGCGAAAGACTGGGCGGCATCCTTGACAGTATTGCTAACCGCAATTCGGCCAAACTCAATTGCGGTCCCTAGCAACTCATCGTCCTCTGCGGTTATGCTTACCACGCCCTCGTCGAGGAATTGTTCCGCTTTGGCAATGGCCTGGAGAGTGTCTGACTTTGGAAAGAATTGGCCGCCGAAGAAGCTGGTTTGTCTGAGGTTGGAGACCAAATCTCCCAGGTGTTTCCTCTGGGTCTTGTGGAAGAAGTAATCCTGGTCAGTCCTCTGTGACAATACCGCATTGAAAATTATATTTAGCGAGAACAGGTTGAGGGAGATGAGGTCTTGGTATGACCCGTCAAGATAGACAATCCTCTCTTGGACAGAAGGCAGGAAAGGGACGATGTCGAGCTTGGGATGTCGAACAATCAGGGATCCAAGAGTTGCTTTGAGGCACTCGTTTCGGCTATCCGCCGTGCGTAAAGCCCAGGGTTTTACGATATAGTCCTCCCAGAGAACTTTGTCCCTCGTCGCTCCCTTTACTCTCAGAGCCTGGGTATCGGCATTAGTGTTAGCCCAGGGCCGTGTTTTCAAGAAGACAGCAGCCATGACGCCGATTCTCCTGAGATCATGGAGCTCTAAACCAGTGGAAACCCGGTGGTTCTGCTCCAGACTGCCTTGGGCTCCATGCTCGAGACCATACAGGCCTGTGGATGGTGTGCCGGTAACAACCCATTTAGCATCGACATGCAAATCGTTCATGACAAGCTGTAAGTTAGTCTTATCTGCGGCACTCAAAGTGGAGGTTCCGAGCACATGGCCCTCGTCGATGATGCAACGTTTGAAATGCACAGCTGTCAACGGATCGCTTTGACTGCTCCGTATGGACTGATGCGTTCCTTTCTTGGTATAGTAAATGCTGTCGAAGACCGGCCTGGAGAAGAGAACTATGTCGTAGTCTTTCAGATAATCAGCGGAAGGGAGACACAAAGTCTTGGTCTGCAATAGCACTCGCAGGCCGCTGGTGTGCTTCTCGATTTCTTGCTCCCAATGAGTAACGAGATTTGGCGGGACAATTATTAGAGACGTATGGGAAAGGTAAACCCCTTGATCGCAGGTCTCAACCATGCTCCTCCGGCGGATGGCCCTTTCTGAAACAGGCTGAGGTATGCGGTACCAACCGGGGTTCCGTCTGACGGCTTTCAAAGCCGCATCATACCGGATTTGATCATGGCCTTGGGTGTCGTCGAAGCCGAGGATGTCCTTCCACGGCGCTCCGCTTCTTGTGAGAACAGCCGCCGCCATGTCCATCAAGCTTGCGACTTTGCGCCGCACAATCGGATCTGCTCCACGGTACAAGTCTGGAACCTGAGTGGGGATATGCTTCGTTGCCAGGATGAGAGCCAGGCAAATGAGTGTCTTTCCAGATCCCATCTCTTCAGCCAAGATACCTCCACAGACGCTGTCATAATAGGCCGAGTCAACGATGATGGTGTCGCCGATGAGGTCTACGTAGTAGCTCTTTCCTATGTGGTCAACAAACCGCTCTGGCAGTCGAGGATCCGGAACCGGCTCTGTCTGTGACTCCCGTTGTACCATGGCGGCCGCGGACTGACACTGGAACGGATATAGCTTCGTCTTAAGGTTCGGCACCTTGTTCTCGAGCAAGTTATACATGCTTTCGCGCCTGTCAAGGTCCTTCATTTGACCCGGGCTGGGATCCGGGGCCGAGAGAGCATTAAATATTTGCAGGAGCGACTGTGGATTTCCGGTCAGGCCATGTTGATTGTCATTCCCCTCGTTGTCAACTTTTGGGGATTCGACATGCCCGTGCCAATCCCAGCGAGAGCGGTCAAGGAGCTGGAAGAGCCTGGTTCTCAGTTGTTGTAGACCTTTATTGAACCGTGGGAGTAGGCGATTCTCGACGTCGTCTGGAAGTATGTAGACACGAATAATGCCTGTGGTGGGATGCTTTGAGGAAACACTGAACGTCATGTGGACCCATTTTGAGGCCAATAGACCCAGGAACGGTGACAGAACAGGAGAATTCAGGAGGGCATTCTCAATATCGGGATGAAGAGGCGGGTCGGAGCCGATGATTTCAATAGGCCCAATCGATGGATTGTGTTTCGGCTTGCTTTTAGAGGCGGGAACATCGATGCTATGCCAGCTTTGAAGGAAGGGGGCGGCCCAACGGAGTGGAGGGATCCCGCTTTGGGCGTCGTTGATGACGATGCATCCGGCCGCGAGGTAGCGGTCGATATGGATTGACGGCATGATAGACTTATGGGAAGCGAAGAGCTAACCAAGAATCACACATCGTACGCCTGATGTTGTTCGAAAAGGTTCCGTCTGGTATCGAAGTCCAGATTGTGGTCGTGAAGGGACCAGGTAGCAGCTCATCTCGGGGGACGCGGATGAAAGCCGAACTAGGAGAATTCGAAGCTTGTTAAGGTGAGATGTTGAGCAGTTGGGAGGTCGAGGTTGAATGTAGGCCTCAGGTTGGATGTCGGAGGTAAGTTGGTGGATGGATGTTGGATGTTCAAGACGGAACAGCCAATCGGTGGAGGGCTGCCTGGAATAAGTTAGAAAGATACGAGAATTTGGCGGATGATTACGCTCCAGAAAAGGTACTGTTTTAACTGCAGCAGGAAGTGTCGAGCGCAGGGTGTTAGCGGGAGTACGCGGACCCCCGCCTTTCGTTAACACTACCAGGAACCCGGGTATCTAACGACACCAGAGGAGACCAAAAATGATCGATGGATGAGTTGACTTGCCTTTAACAGTGGCGTATATAATAATGAGAAGCCTTCAGATGATCGTACTAGATGATTCGTGTTGGAGGCGGAAAGGCGACGACAGAAAAGGGACTTGAGCCGCAGTGGTATCTCTGTCTCTACAGCAAGGTTCACGCTAACAAGTGCGGTTAGGGTGGTAGTGCATTTCGCGGGCGGAACCTATACAAAACTCCGCACGCACTTACCCAAATCATAACGCACGGCCCTAAAGTGCACTTTTTGCCCGCAAAATAATTGTTAGCACTAACTGAGTTTTGTGATTTTCATGTTAGTGCATCGCCGACGCGCTCTCCAATCTCACATCTTTCCGATCCAGCCTTTTATTGCCTGGGGAAGGGCGGCCAGCTTGCCTGCCCCCCGAACACTCGTAAGAAGAGGAGTGAAAAGTACTCGTCGGGACTAGAAACGTTTCTGACCCCATCTGCAGCCTAGAAAGAACACCAGGAGTCCAGTGCGGGTGAATGGAAAAATCACTGATTCTGTGCATATGGCACGGACTTGCAACCGTTTCAATTGCTTGTGAACGCCACGGGTGCCGTATTGATTGGTTTGCAAACGGCAAAAGACCGACATACATAAATGATACATACATGCAGCCCACAAATCCAAAAGGCCTGACGAACAAGGCAAAAAAGGGGAAAAGAAGGATGAGATTCATGCTGTATGTCTATAATTGTCAAGCGTCGTAAGAAGCAATAGACAATAGAACGGTTTGAGAGAGTTAAAAAAGCAAAGGGGGAAGGAAACAAAAAAGACAAAAAATACAAAAAAGAAATAAAAAAATCAGGACTTTGCGCCAGCCGCGAATCGAACGCGGGGCCCATCGATGGCAACGATGGATTTTACCACTAAACCACTGGCGCTTATTGATAAGGACTCCAAAACTTAGGTCCTATAAGCGTACGCAAAAGTCTTCATCGAGCAATAAGCATGGGTCCAGTCAAGCAACCCCATGTTGTAAATGCACATTTAGACGTGATCTTCAGAAAATGTGAACTATTTTTGCTACATGAGAGAGTATGCAGTCATTGCCCGATGAAGTGCTGATAAGGTCGTACAGCAGAACCTTTCGACAAACGACAAACATCGCGAATATAAACACAAGCTTACGACATCCCGGGTACGCTTCCCGGCACCCAGCTTGACAAATTTCGCATCCGTGTTTTATAGTGCGATGGACTGCGTGTTGATGTGTTGGGGTTGATGGTCGTTGCTAACTTTCAAGCATCTAAATCAAGTTGACTCATGGTAGAACCAGGCAGACATTGAGAGAACATGGCGATCCAATAGAGCGCGACGGATTTCGAAGGGCAAGAAGGCAAGAGCCTTCGAAGCTCAAAAGGCACAAAAGTGGAATGCTAGACAGCGGTCCAGGTAAATGGACCTTGTCTCTTATCTAACCGTACTTGACGTACAATTGGATCCCATGATCTGCCATCATCGGCCTGCCCCTTCGCTCACCTCTTCGTTCCGTCCTTCAAACTTTTTCACTTCTTCAAACCTGCCGTCAATCCCAAAATCTCATTTCATTCTTCTGTTATTTCTTGCTGTCTCGCATCGCCTCAAGCCTCCGTAAGACCTCGTTTTCCCGCGTGTCCCCAAAATGCAGGATCCTCTCGCACTCATCACCACGCCAAGCACGTCAATAGCGTCATCCGGCAAATTCCCACTGAAGTTGCATCGCGTGCTGACAGAAAACGAAGACTAGGTAGGCAAGGATACTTGCCACGGTTTACCACGTTCGGACTTCCATGTTGCCGACGTCGATGGTCCTCCGACCCGTCTCCGGGTTGCAAAGAACCTCCTCACCCCGCACCGAGGTCCGTGCCTCCAAGTACAACCAAACTCGAGACGTTCCATGCCACCAGAACTTTGAACCGTGATGCTACTCTGTCGAGAGGTATCTAGCCATGAAATAGCCTGGTCAGTAGCGGCGCCTTGACCTCGGGTCGGAAATTATTTGCATTGGCAAGACTGACGGGCGCAAACATCCCAGGCCCCGTATCGTCCTCATCCCCCCTCAGTTACACCACTTTCGGGAAACCATGCGGCTCACCTCTTCCGCTGTCGATATGTTTTCCCTTCGCCAATCTCATCACATCGTTATCACCCTGTCAGAAAACCGGGGTTATATTCAGCCTTGGTACTACTGGCAGCCCTCTCTCGTCCAGGACATCCCAGTGGAATCCGCCTGATACGCAACACTCGTTGGCTTGGGCTCCGAGACTCATACAGTCCCTGATTCCACGGCCAAAGAAGCGAGTCACCGGCGAGTTCGAAACCCAACCCACATATTGTGTCCCTCACACCTTTCAACAGACGGTCGTCTCGCCCTAACCTCCCTTGTCTGCTAGGTTGAGCAAAACGACGATCATTCGAATCGGCCCGTCCCTGGCCCTGGACCGGATTGGGCTGGGCTGGGCTGGACTCAAGAAGCCGAGAGAGCACACGTACATCGAGCAGATTCAGCGTCATTGCGTCTTCTACCTTACCCTTACTAGGTTCTCGCTTCTCGCTTGCGCAACTGCGACTTTGGCAGTTTACCATCAATGCGACGACAAATGCGTGGATCAGACAAAACAAGTGGGAAAGCGACAAAAATACAACCTCATATGCTGCCTTGTGCCATGCGCACTGTCACTTCTTTCTCTTCGTGCGGCGCTTGGCTTTGGAGGTCCTTCGCGCTTATTTTGCCCTGCCCTGCTCTACGTACGGTTTAGTAATCTCGCACATTCGCCCGCTCGCTCGCTACCCTAGAGGTAGGGACGCTAAGTCACGACGGCCCGGAAGAACGGAAGCTGGCTGAGGTTTCAGCTGATGAAGCTGAGCGAGGACATCCTCTTCACTACACAATGGAGGGACGAGAGGGGATATCGACGTGTCCTTGATACCACGAAAAACAGCGGAAGCTGGAAAGCGTGGTGCCCAGGGTTTGTGAAGTATCTGTCGTCACAGCCTTCAGACGGTCATTCAAGATCAGGCCAGGCCGCTGACCACTTATACCACAGCAAGGTCAACCATGTGCCGTACCACGGGCACCAAGCGATGAGCTAGGTGGAAGCTATTCTGCCCAGAATCTATTCAGAAAACCTAGCCAAAGTCAACGACGGACCTTGAACGGACGCGTGTACAACCGAGGCTTAGTTTTCTGGGTCGAGCCACCTCAGCTACATGTCCAGCCCGCTTCGGTCTGGCCACTACCAACTTAGCCAATGACCACTTCATGGTTTGATCATATTGCTTCCTCTGTCAGTACTTCTACTGTCCCACACTCTAAGCTACACTACTTCCAAGTTTCTTGGTTCAACGGCACGGGTCTACTACACAGTATGTGGCCATCTCACGTCGCCTGGTCATGTGCTCTACTAACAGAAGAAAATCTTTGACTTGTTCGCGATCACCTGCATATGACTTCTCGCTTGTGGCCTCGATAATGGGTCTTGACCAAGTTTTGGAAAAGTATTGAAAGATTGAGGTGAAGATATTGAGACGGAACAGCAAACTGATGCATCCATTGTCAAAGGCTTGACGTGATGATGATGGGATCTCAGGATATCACTGTCTCTTCAAGGTAAGATTCTAGAGTAACTGCTCGCCGTGCTCGAAGGGGCCTTCGCGGGTATCATTCTTTCCATTGCCATCGGTCGTAAAGATACTATCCGGTAAGTATTCCTTGCCTCGTGACTATCACAACATATCCGATATCAGATCTCTTCTTCCTTCTCACTCCATATCCAGTAACCCCCACAACCTCGGGGGTCTGGCTCCGTGATTCCCTTAGATTGCCCCCATGCTCCATGCAAGTCCCATGCATCGCAACCTCCTTGGGCCTAATAGTCTTCCCCCACGTCCCACATAGTCGTATTTGGGGAGCCATTATTCTTCCTTCTGTCCGTTTCCTTTCAGACTTCCATCCTGCTAGACAAAGGTTGACATGACACTAATCGCGCTCCCCCCCCCCCCCAAAACTGGTTTCCCGGTTTCCCTCCCCTGCTTGGTCATTGGTAGTCACCTCAATGGTATATGCTCCGTCCATCACTTCCAAAATGATACATGGTAAAGGGCGATAATGACCAGAAAACACCACGTGCCTTGCCTGACTGGCCAGCTATGAAATACAAGAGATGACATGTCGATCCTTGGAACGCCCAATAACATCGAGAACAACCCGCATCATAAAGCAAGATATAACAAAGATGAAGAGACGATATCAGAAAACCCATTGAACCACTTCATACGCCGGAGAGACTAAAGGGAAGAAAAAGTGGGATATCGCGCTGAGAGTAAGATGCTCACACAAGAGAACCGAAAAGAAAAGAAGACAATGGTGAAACAATCAACGTTGTGCGAGAAGCACAGGTATCAATGGTAGCATCCAGCCCGTTCAAGCAACAACCTAGTGACGAATTTTTCCCCGTGTCAGATCCTCAGTGGTAATGACCCCTGGCAATGCTCACACTTGTCTCCCTTGACGATGAACCTTTCATGAGGCGCTTTGAGGCAGGCGCCTTGTGGGCTGCCGTCGAGTTCGATCTTGTAGAAGTGAAGACCGGGGTCGGTGCATGATGCATAGATGTAGTAGTTCTTGAAGAAGTCGCACATGTTTGGTGGAGATGATGGCGGAGGAGATCGCTTGCAGATGATGATGATGTGTGTGTGTGGCAAAGAGTCTGAAAGGCCTCAAACTAGCTCAACGGGAGCGTGGAGGATGTAAAACTGATCGCGTTGATGAGTAATCGTGGACGGATACGAGTGTAGAATGAAGACTTACTGTTAACCTTGGTGGTGATCAACGAATAATCCAACGGTTGCCTGACCGGAAGGGCTTGCGCAGAAGGGGGGAAATGGGCTGGTGGTGGATATGAAAGGAATTGTGTGTGTAGAGACAAAACACTGAACGCAAAGTTGAGAGACAAGGTAGGGTTGACCTGCTTGATATCACTTGATGTCGTGAGACTTGTAGATATACAAGTCTTTTTCTGGTGTGCAAGGTGTTCATGTTGGAAGGTGACCCAAGATGCGCTTTGACCCTCTCTGAAAATGATATCCAGTCCATGTTGCATAAGCTAGCATCGGCATCAAGACCAGCTAAGACCCGAACACGATACTGTGTGTTCATATGATCGAGCAACCAGAAAAAAAACGTCCGTGTACAGTAGATCGTCTGCAGGTAACGGTGGAGGCAGGGTCTCTGTAACAACCTGTAATTAAGGTGCTTGCTTCGATCCGCAAGTAACCATCTTTCACTGTGTGAAACCTTGGCCGGTACATTATCCTAGTTTATACCAGCCAAGACCAAGAAAAATCGTGCATCGAAGTGGTATTTTGAGAGCAGTCATAGTATAAAAGAGCGAGGGTCAGAAGTGAGTGTTGGGAATATGACTAGCCAACGCGGTACATTGTTGAAACTGCTTGTCCAACTCGTAAAGACAAACACAAACCCAATGTGGATACTGTACTTGACGTTTCAGGATCTCGGTCTATAAACTACCCAACAAGATACTCTCCCGAACGACAAGGTAGGCCCTGACTTGATTTGGCACTCGCCCGCCCTCAGGAACCACGCAGCCGCATTCAGTAGTAGAGGCGCATAGCAAGTGGATATTTGTTTCGACTTCCGCAGAAAAACGTGGGCATTATGCAGAGTCAATCTTTGCTCTGGGAGGCTTGCAAGCTTAGTGCGGAATTCACGCCCGAGGGAGAACTTGCATCAGAGATACACAAGCACCCACTTTCCGTGTGGTCCCGTCCAACGTCCGAATGAGGGCGGGAAGATGCTCGTTATGGGATGAGGGGTAAATTTGACCATCCGTAGTGGGGTGGGAGGTGAGAGCAGGTTCATGCTTGGTTGAAGCAGATGAACATAAAGTGAGCTATCACGCCTGTTGTAACAGGAAGAAAATGTTGAGGCCACAGTTGACTAAGGATACTGAGGTAGCATTGATCAGGGTATATGACGCTCAAGGAAGACTCCAGCCCTAGACCGGAGGCTAGTCCGCACTCAACGGCACTGGTATGAACCATGAAATGATGTCTCGGCGCACTGGCACCGATATATCTTACGTGTCCGGGATGCTTGACGAGAAGACGTGCTGACGCCCAGCCATATCTCATATAAGTGGTTTGTTCAAAGCAACCTCCACTCGGGAATTGTAGGCATCTTCCTTTACGGCTGTAAGCAATCGTAAAACGTCAACCTTGAGACGAGGAGCCGATTCGCTTGAAGCCATAGTGGGAGGTCAGCAGATGACCCATCGACTGCGGGGACTGCAATCTTAATATGAACCGAGCAGTATTAGTGGGATGCAGAACCGCCCAAGACTAGAGGACCGAGCACTTGGCTTACTGGTAGAAACAGGATAGACAAGCCACGTCAAGATGGCGATACCACCAGCTCCAGACAGAGATTGATGGGCTTGTTGGTCCTCTATCCCATCCCCACTTGGCGCTTGCGTGCTCAACCGCCCTCATGCCATCCCAAAAGGGAACTTGCCGATATGGTTGGGTATGATCGTGCAAAATGCATAGTAGTGATGGCCCCTTGTCAAGGTCGATGCCGCGGGCCCAAGCGTCAAAGCACCCATAGCTTTGCGGCTCTTATTTCATGCAAGCTGGCTATGGCATGAGTTCCGGCTTTGGGCTCACCATGGATTGTTTGTAAAATGCGTATAAGCCGGAAGGGGAACCCGCTTGTTGAGTGGCTTGCGATTCGGCCTTCCCAAGAGGTGAAAAATGCGAGCCGATGCGTTGATCTCGGTAGAGTTGAGTGATTACCATGGCTGATAAGGCCCATTAATCAACGAATAGAGTCTGACGCAAGAGATAGTAGGGCTTGTGACGCATACTCGACCGAGAGACATGTCTCAACTTCTTGGAGGAGTTGTGGTCTGGGATGCAAGAAAGCGCTTTTGGGCTACTGTACCATGGTAGAGGTATCAAAGTATGGCGACCTTGATCTCGTGTCCTAGGGACGGGTACTGTGTAACACTGTAGCGCAGTCCCAAGATCAGCCGGCTCGTGATTGTGAACTTGTCGGTGGATTTATCATGGGCGGGGATATTTGGTGTTGTTGGTGTGCATAACGCGCCAAGTGGCCTAGAGATGACCTGTTATCCTGTTTAGCAGACGGGCATGCCTCTGCCGTTGTACCTGCAGAAGGCCCGGGGCAGTGGGGTGAGACTTGACCGGACATCGTCACTTTCCAAGATGAACGCCGAATATGATCGGACATGATGCCCGAAGTGCCCCGGTATGTTGGGGATGGAAGTTGACAGTACCTGTTAGAGGTGGGTAGCGTTTCCCGAATGGTCTCACGATTCCGGATTGGGAACGGAACCTGATGGTGGTGTTGCAAGGTGCGTGTAGACGGTCACTGTCAGATAAGCACCGTGGTCAAGAGGCTGAGGATATGTTGCCACTGGGTCGTGTCACTCAATGGTGAGAGATTACAACTGGGTTACCTGTTGTAACAAAGGCAAAGATTGAGGCAGAGTAGACGAAAGCACGGCCTTGATTACCCAAGCGTCCAAAGCTCAGGTTTGCTGTTCGGGAATTGAGGAATTGAATTGCTGTTGCAGCGAGGTGTTCCGAAGCTAGGGTGCACAGGCCATCATCCCCCACCGGGAAAGACGAACGCAAAAAAAGCGGGGTTCATCTTGGCCTTTATCGTGCCTGCCTTCATCGTGATCATTAAGGACAAAATGGAAGGAACACAGAGAATGATGCTTCCTTGATTGCACCACTCTCGAATGCAAATTAGGCTCGACACTGCCAAATCTAACTCAAATTGAAATTGACGCTGTACACTAACTGTGTCTAAGACGGGGAAAGAAACATGCGATAGTTGACCTTAAACGAGAGCACGGCATCGGGCAAGAGCTTCAAACAAAAGTTCAACTTCCCCTGGAGCCCCACTGGCAAGCGTGCCTTCCCCTGAAACGCCGAAACGCCATGTGCTCCAGTGGCTCCAATGCCCCCCCACCAACCCACTTTGTCACACTCCCACCCCCATCCGATCCCACCCCTGCTGTTGATCCTTCTCCAGAACTGGTCTAGCCTGTCCTGCCGAGATCCGAAAAGAGATGTAAACCGTTGATGTGTTCCTTCCTCCTTCGCAATTTCCCATCTCCTGCATAAGGTAGATACCTAGATACCTTAGGAATGGCCTGATGGCACTTACCAGTTCGTCCAGCGCATCAAGACATCCATGAAGTTGAACGGACGTATTGCGGAAGGTGGAATTGGCCATCAAGATTCTCATTTCTCATCGCTCTTTTCGGACAGTTGCCGTCGACATCTTCCTCTACATGGCGCGCCATAATTTCAAGACTCAGCCCATACCCAAGAGAAACCTGATGTCGGGTTGACCAGTTGATGACGACAAGCTCGTTTATGCCCGTTCCTACCTGGGTAGCGGGAACCAGACAAACACTGGCTTTATAAGCACATGTTGATGGCGCCACTGGGAGACCCAAAGCAGGGACACAGTGAGTCAAGGCACCACTAGCTCTTTGCCAAATCCAGCAGGGACGGGACCTTTCTCTAAAGCTTCAGGGGAGCTACCTAAACCATACCACAACATCTCCCTTAGAGATGGAGCCCCCATGACTCTGTTGATAACACTGCTGACAACATCGCCCCCAATCACCTTTCGCAGCTTAATGGCACACGATGACACAGCTAGCAGATGAAGCGAGCCATGGTGCCACCGGGCAAGATTAGCGGGCTGGGGATACACGAAAAGGGCACCGACGTTCACATTCCCAACCGTTCGTCGTCGTCTGACCGTCATCCCCAGCATCACATTCTTCCAGACATGGGACGTGGAGGGGATTTCATGATGCGAACACACTAGGCTGGCAGCTTTTTTGCTTTGCTCAAGCTTAATTCCCTTGCTATTCGTGATGGGGCCATATGGGTCTCTTACCATCTGCTTACCTGCATGCTTCGCAGCATCACAGTCTCGACTTGACTAACCAACACTTCATATTCATTATATCATAAATGGTAGGACACAAAGAAGGGCGATCCTCACCTCAGTAACCACCGCCCAATACATTGTTTTACCACTCGCCAAAATCCGCCCTCACCACCATCCATGTCCTCGATCTTCCTAACCTTCTCAACACCCCTCTGCCCAAGCACCTCCTCCTCGCCAAACCAGGCCCCATGAAAACCGTACGGTACCCTCTGTGGCAGTCGTATCCTCGCCACAACCTCCCTCATCCCCTTGGCGTCGATGATCCATAACTCGCTCTTTGCCCCCTCCATGCACTCCGCCGATTCTTCATTAAGCTGGGACTCGTCAAAGACGTACGTGAGCAGCCACCCGTCATCTTCCGATATGCCATTATGCCGGGACACGAAGCGGGCTTCTTGTGCGTAGTGGTTGGGTGGGAAGGTGAATATTTTGATGGGGTCGTCTTCTTCAGAGGATGAGTAGGAGGGGGAAGTGAGGATCTCTGAAACGGAGCGGGTGTCTACACAGCCCTTTATCGGCTCCGGAGGGGAAGGGTTGTTGGTTGCGGTTCCGCGGGCGATCAGGACCGAGACGTCAATCTTGGCCAGGGCATCGATCTTGACGGACTTGCCTAGGCTGTTGGTGTAGGAGGCCGAAGGGGAGGTCGCGGTGCACCCGTAGATGTAACGGGCTTGGGTCATGGTATGGGCAGGGGAAAGGGTAGGAAACTCAAAGGGGATGGCTGAGAGCGCAAATTGGTGGACGATGCGTTGGCTTCGTGGGACGAGGGAGAAGGAGTAGTAGTACAGTCTACACTGCTCTTCCTCATGGTATTTGGAGGGTATCGGTGTCTTTGACACGGGCGTGGGCAGGTTACCGGTGTTGAAGATCAGAGAGGCAGAAGTCATACGGCAGACAAGGAGGTTAACAGTTGTTGTGGGTTCCACATCCTCAGGGATATTTGAATCCTCTTCGCTAATGGCATCCCAGCAATTTGCGGCGTGGAAGATACAACACGGGTTGGTCTCGAACCATTGCACCCTTTCCGGATGGTACCTCGGGAAGATGCCAAAGCGGGCTTTCCCAGTCCCGTCATATGAGAGAACGATCTTGCCTCTGATCATATTGACCGGATCCAGGGAAAGCGGCATGTCCATGATGACGGTGTGGCGCCGAGATACACCAAAGTCATGCATCATCTTTGGGCAAGCCACGCCCGGGATGGGGACACTCATGAATTGAGGTGAGGTTGAAACACCAGAGGGCCGAATGATTGAGTAACTGACGTATGGCTTGACCGAGAAGGAGTGGAAAGCGATCAATTCTCTCGTTTCGAGGTCAACTCTGGGATGTGCCGTCATCCACTCTTTCATGAAGAAGAGCATACCCTTTCCTCTAAACCCTGAGGCACCCGCTATACCCATCTTATCATATGAGTCACCAGAAGGCTCGTTTTCGGTCGTCACACCGTTGAACCACCCAACTGTCTCCAGACTGGGCAAAACAAAACGAAGAGGCGGGCCGCTCTCGCAAGTTGCCAAGGCTCTCCCGTCATGATATAGAACCGACGTGTTGGCGACACTGATTCTCTTGACTTGAGCTTTCGACCACCCAGGCAACCAAGAGAGAACTACCAGGGCCATCGTCCTCAAAATCTTCAACAGCACCCTCACCATAGACGCAAAAGGATCAAGAAGGGAGGAAATACTCGGCATAAACGGGCGCCTCATCCATTGCCGATTTGCTTGCGCAAACTGGTACACGTCTGTGAGCAGGTACTGGTTGACGAACTCGGGCTGGATGATTGTGTCTTTCTCGTCCCCTGCTGCTGTTACTCGGCGAAATAGCACGCCACTTAGCATCCCATCGCCGTCGAACCAGTGAGACTCACGGACTGAGTCGTCATTGTTGATCACTGGATTACCTCCATTTCGGACATATTGACCGCCTGCGAGGTCGATGGGGATCGTTCCTTGGTAGGAGCATGGCGTTAGGGGAAAGCATTTTTGCACGGGCGCAAAGTTACCGGTGAGGTAAGGGTGTTTGGATGAAGAGGGTGTATCGAGGAGAGGATTTGAGTCTAGCATCGCCAATGTTGCCTGATGACCGTTGAGCTAGGCGCAAAGTACCACTCTAGATGCCGCAAGATGAAGACGGACGAGGTACTTCGTCAAGACTAGAAGCGCCTCTGACCCCTTAGTGAAGCTTGCCATTGTTGACTATTTCCCGCTTAGGGGTCCTGTATCCCTGAGGTGATGTCAGAACCAAGTCATTCAGAGGTTGGAGAAGGTCAAGGCGGGCGCAAGGTGAAGGTCTTCTTCCACCTTGGTTTCCCTCCGGAACATCGAAAGCCCTTCAAAGACAGCTAACGATACCCTCATCAGAAAATTCCCTTCAATCGCCTTGACGAATGAAGTACACATCGAAATGACACGGATCGCGAAGATTTCGACTGTCTCCGCTTATCATACCTGCCCGACTTGGTTTTCGAAATTGCTGTTGCAAGATTGGAGCGACTCATGCTGCCAGAGTGTTCAATGTCAAGGATGCCGTCGCGTCCCAGTTGCATCCCGTCTCGATGCCCATGACTGGTGGTTGGAGGCAAGAACAACGGCCGGAGAAAATGCCACTTTCCGAAGGAGCTTCAACTTTGGTAACTTCCTGATCGTACCTGTCCCAATCCCTATGGTGGCTCAATCATTCATTCCCTTCTCCACCCCTACCTCACCGTCTCCAAAATTCCTCATCAGACTAAGAGATTGTCTGAAAGTGAGTAGTTCAGCCGAAACCTCGATCAACTTCCTTTAGATAAACTCCACGCTCATTTCCATCTTCTTGCAACTTCCATTCTCAAAAAGTCTCCGAATTCTCCACTCAAAGCCAACACACCCATTGGCGGGTTATCCTGAGATGTCCATCACGGCGCCCGTTTAATATTGCCAATGAAGCTGGCCGCCGGTAGTACATCGGACGAGAGTATCTTCAGTTTCGATGCAGTATCGGATGCATACTCAGGGGTGAAGTACACCGTCTTTTCCCGTCCTTCCTCTGAAACATCGCGGCGGCTGACTTCCACCATGAGGCCCGTCCACAATATCATCCACCGCCTTGTGATAGAGTTCCGTGGCGTCGCACCATTTGCTGAGAGTGCTTGGGTCGAGGGCGTCGGTCGCCTTGCCGGGAGAAATTTCGGTGTGTATGTTCTTCAGTCAAAGGCCGACAAGAGTCAAGACTACCCCTGAATCTGACGAATCTGACGAATCCACTTAGGCGTGCTCGCAGAAGCATCAAAAGATCCAATGCGGCTCCCCATCTTTTCCCTCATTGGCGTCCGGCATTATAGCGTCAGCGCTATCACGGAAAGCGCCGGATTGGCCACCAACCTCCAATGTTGGTCGTTTGTTGCACCTTTTCTCTCCCTCAGCACACCCAAAATTCGGACCTCAGCGGCCCAGCCCGTTTCAGCTTCAAGTTTGCGTTTGCCCACGCCGCTTTCAACTTGCTCATCTCTCGGCCAAGGGGCCTCACACAGGCCTCTCCCTGTAAGAGATTCAGAGTTCCAAGTTTTGGAACGGAGCGGTCCTTGGTCAATCAACAATCGGTCGCTAAAATCCTCAACACCACCACCACCTCTTTGGCGCCTATGGTGTTTGTGATGAGAGATGTTGAAACGGCAATGAAATCTTCAAAGGTCCTGAAAAGTTTGATCAATCCTCAAAGCAAACCACTCAAGCATCGAAGATATGCTTTTTCACTTCACCTTCCCGTTTGAGGCGGTCTGACGACGCCCGGTGGATCCAAGTTTTTGCTTGACCGTCAAATTCGGCAGCTTCAGCTGTGGCTGGACGCATGGTCCTTGCTGACATCTTTATACTTTTGGAATGTGCTCCGGTATCTCCGATATCGGTATGCACCAGCCATCCAAGCGGATCGTTAGCAGATTCGCTACGCTTGCCATTTGAGGCTATTGCCAATATCATCTAACCAACTTTACTTAAATGTCCTCAGCCCTAGATACAGGGACACCATGTCAAGATGCAGTCCGCAGAATCTAGACCAGGAACCATTACCAACGGAGCTTGACGCTCCATTACCCCACTCCTTTGTTTTTTTTCTTTGATCGGGAAGGTCACGGTCGCGACGGTGAAGCGCCGAGGTACCTCTCCGTTTATAACCACAGTCCTTACCTCTCATCTTATACCCTTTCCTTCAGTCAGGACCTAGAGCCACGGTATCAAGTGTCAAAATGAGATACTCGTTCTCCGTTCTGACAGCAACAGCGCTGGCGCTGCTGCCCTTTGTGCAAGCAGCGAAGGAGGTTTTTGCTCACTTTATTGTAAGTCTCCACCCTTCGCATTGAAAAACAAGGAACACTCACTCACATATTTTCAGGTTGGAAATGCACCTAATTATGACCTGTCCGACTGGCAAGATGACATTGCTCTTGCACAGAATGCCTCCATCGACGGCTTCGTTCTGAACATTGCATCTCAGGACGCAAGCAACGCCAACTCATTGACCAATGCCTTTCGAGCTGCCAACGCCGCCAACTTCAAGTTGTTCTTCTCTTTCGACTACAACGCCCAAGCGCCTTGGTCCAAAAACGATGTAACCACCCTGATCAACCGCTGGGCAAATGAGCGTTCATACTTCAAGCCCGACAACACCTACAAGCCTCTCGTTTCCACCTTCGAGGGACCTGGTCATGCGGAGGACTGGCATGATATCAAGGGCAAGACCAACTGTCTTTTTATCCCAGACTGGTCCTCCCTTGGTGCTGCAAACGCGGCCACGACGGCGAGTAGTGTTGCGGATGGACTATTCAGCTTCGACGCTTGGCCTAAGGGGCCTTCTGTCATGACCACGGAAGTGGATGAATCGTATCGCGAAGCGTTGGGTGGTCGTCCTTATATGATGCCGGTCGCCGGGTGGTTCTATACCAACCTTCCTGGCTGGAATAAGAACTGGCTCTGGAAGGGAGATGAGCTCTGGGATACGCGTTGGCAGCAGGTGATCGACTTCCAGCCCGATTTTGTGGAGATTCTCACCTGGAACGACTACGGCGAGTCGCACTATATCGGTCCGGTCCGTGAGAAGTCGCTTGGGTTGTTCCAGAGTGGAAATGCGCCGCTCAACTATGCCAAGAACATACCGCATGACGGATGGAGAAAGTTGCTGCCCTACTATATCCAGCAGTACAAGCAGGGCAGCAAGGCCCAGCCTACCAAGACGAGCACCACCATCGTCACTATGGCCCCCACTGCTACTTCCATCACCACTGTCGTCACAACCCTCACGACCATTGTTACCGCGCCAGCTTCGTCGAAGACCTCGGTCCCCTTCAGAGTGAAGGTGGTAGCGCAGGAAAACGTCGCCGTGAAAGAAGAGGCGATCGTAGCTTATTACCGAATCAACCCTGCGAAGGCGTGCAACAACGGCAACACGACCGGTAACGACCCGAATTACCAGCAGGTATACGCGCCGGATGAGCTGCTTCAGGACAACATCTTCATCACCGCTTTGTTGGCAGAGCCGGCCGATATCAGCGTCTCGGTCGGCGGGAGGGACCTGAATGCCACCTTCTCAAAGAAGATGCCGCAGGTTGGCGGAGCAGGAATCTATTCGGGCAAGGTCCTGTTCACCAACAGCACGGGGGATGTCGTGGTGTCGGTGTCGAGAACCCTGCAAAACGGGACGACGGTGTTAATCGTGGAGGCGAGGGGCGGCCCATCCATCACGACAGAGTGCGTGGGCGGGATGGTGAATTGGAATCCTGCCGTCATCAGCTCCTGATAATGATGGGAGGGCACACGGATGCTGATGGCGTTGATGTTATGAGTTATGATTATGAATGTAAATGAATCTCTGATGAACTCGTCCCCAGATTCCTCGTCTTTTTGTGTGGTGTAGCAGTGAAGGAGGTTTGATGCCCGGCCATTGTCGTCAAGACGGGCGCCTAACAAAGGGCTTTCTTTGTCGCCTTTGCGGCGTTTGTTGAGTTCTTGTTGGCCTCGACATTTGAGAGAGCACGACCTGTCGTCTCTTGTAAGTGGGTGGATATGGCGATCATGGCGGAGTTGGGATCAGATCTCGGGATTTTGACGATCCTTCTTCCTTGTCCGAGTCCCAAACGTCATGGAACCTCAGGAAGAGCTATGATTGATCAATATCGGCACTCAACCAATCAGAGGCTATCCCGATGGCCTCCCCGCATTCCTTCCTGTGAGTGTAATGCCATGCGAGACGGGAATGGAGTCCAGCGGCCCGGACGAAAAGGTTCAGAAGCCTGACCCCTACTTGATCGCTAAATCGATGCGTGTTAGTGCTCGTTACAGTGGGGGTCTGAGCATCAAGACCTGACCGGACTCTGACACTCAACTTCATTCCACCGATGGAAGGACGGGAGCATCGTGGAACCTCAACTGATCATCGTGAATCTGAAGTCCCTTTTCGGACAGAGGGGCCCAAGGGCACGGACTCTATCAACATCGACTCCGACAATGACCTCCTCACCAGAGATGATTCCACCTCACCGAGCATCAACATCATCGCTGACCATCAGGACCTCGTATCAAATCTGAGAGACACGGAGATGCATAGTACCGGCATCCCACATCCGAACATTGAACTCTTTTTGTACAATCTAGTGCAAATCACACCCCTTTCTCCCCCCCTTATGACGTCTGAGGTCGAGCTGATGTGCACCTCTCAACCACACGAAATGCTATTTTCCATTCAACATGGCAAACCGCTATCCAGTTCTCCGTTACCGACCCGACGTCTAAGCGGCTGAGCGCGCAAACAAGACTTGGAAACCGTCCAAGACATATCACTCTTTTGTGGCGCCAGGATTGATGGACATCGAGATCTTCACTTGATCTTCGGCTTTGTTCATGATCAAGGATCAATATTACCAAGATGCTGTCACGTTTGAGAAGTCCTCTGGCTTGCTGATATAAACCAGATTGAATCGCGTTCAGAAAATGATCCGGCGGTAGCAATCTGTCACTTTGAGCGATACCAAGCTCGAAATCTATGAAGAAGAAAACATCACAAACACCACATACACTCGCCAAATATGAACGCCTCAGCAACAAGAGCAGTCCGCCTTCTCACCAGACAACGTCTTAACGGCACACTCAACGCTAGAAATGGTCGTCTGGCACAACGAACATGCTCTCTGTTTCCCAGACCCGGCAACATCACTGCCACGCGAACGATAATCACTGCTTCTAAACTGGAGGCACAACCAACAGTGGCCAAGCCACCACCACCCAAAGACAACGAGACCAAGCCTCAAAACGAGAACAGTGATGTCAAGAGATTCTCCCAGTTTGACCTAACCGGCAAGGTCTTTATCGTCACGGGGGGTGCTCAAGGTCTTGGTCTTGAGATGGCAGAAGCACTTGCTGAAGCTGGTGCCAAAGGTAGGCAGGCCTCTTTCACTCTCCCCTTCCTCACCCACAAACCAATATCCCCTTTCTTCTAACTTTCCTTGGAACAAAAAGTCTACTGCCTCGACCGTGCCCAACAACCCGACCCAGCCACCTGGTCTTCAGCACTCAAGCGCGTCCCCTCTGCCTACGGCGGCTCTCTGCACTACCGGAAACAAGACGTCCAAGACACCTCGGGCCTCGACGAGCTCATCGCTTCCATCGCCACCGAAAACAACCGACTCGATGGTGTCGTCGCTGCCGCCGGCGTCCAACAAATCACGCCCGCAATGGAATACAACCCGAACGACGTCGCCCGCACGCTCGCCATCAACTACACGGGCGTCTTCATGACGGCCACCTCGGCCGCTCGACAAATGCACAAGCTCAGACAGCCCGGCTCCATCGTTTTGATCGCATCCATGTCCGGCCTGGTCGCCAACAAGGGTTTGATCAGTCCCGTATACAACAGCAGCAAAGCGGCGGTGATCCAGCTGGCCAGGAACCTGGCAATGGAGTGGTCGCGCAAGCAAGAAGACGGGACGGGCGGGATCAGGGTCAATTGTATCAGTCCCGGGCACATCCTGACGCCGATGGTGAGGAAGAACTTTGAGGAAGTGCCGGGGCTGAGGGAGAAGTGGGAGGCGGAGAACATGATGGGACGGCTGGCGGAGACGAGGGAGTTTAGAGGGGTGGTGCAGTTCTTGGCGAGTGATGCGTCGAGTTTCATGACGGGTGGTAATTTGGTTGTTGATGGGGGGCATACTGCTTGGTAACTGAACTTGAAGGTGTTGCACGGGGAGGGAGAAAGGGAGAAGTGGGTTGGGACTCGGGAAAGGGACTGGGGAAAGAGAGATGGAAGATATGGTGCGGCGGTTTTGGCGTATGTCGAAGCCCACGACGACGCCCACACCGAGTGGTTCTCAGCAGTCTGCATATAAAGGCACCTCATATATGATGCGGAACTCTCTGTCACTCAATCCATTTTCTTTTCTTTTCTTTTTGCCCTCGATTTAACACTTCTACGTACATTGGTTGAACTCTTTCCCACATACCCCAAACTGCTTCGTTGACAACTCGATCCCAAAACTCGAAGAATATTCATAAATTCTTCACTCCTAAGGGGCACGGATATGGACTGCCATGAATGTTTCAGGGTTGATGTTCATGCGCGAGCCCTCTACGTACTGGTTGGGCGCGGTGCAAGTGTCCATGATGCGACCGGCAGATTGGGCAACTTGTTGGCTACAAAGAAGTAAAACGTCGTGTCAGTTGCTTTCAATCTTTCCGGTGTACCTGGGGGGAAGAAAGAAAAAGGAAAAGAACAAAAGCGGGGAATTCCGGTAAGATGAGATAGGCTGCCAGTTGGGGACTGGAGCGAACATAGGTATCGTCAGAAAAGAGGACTCAC
Source organism: Sordaria macrospora (assembly GCF_033870435.1). NCBI lineage: Eukaryota > Fungi > Ascomycota > Sordariomycetes > Sordariales > Sordariaceae > Sordaria > Sordaria macrospora. Next base: position 7,384,967 of record NC_089371.1, on the reverse strand, counting down.
CAGGAGCTCGTCTGACCCACCCTTCCGGACGGGGGGCTATAAACGCCCGTGATCCGGGCTCTTCCACGGGTGCAGAAATAAGTGACCGATCCAGCAACACACGCGGTAGAGCCTTTGGCAGCGAGGTTATTGATGCACCAGACGGCGTCGGGGGCCTTTAAGAGAACAAAGAAAAAAAAGTAACCAGGTCTGTTAGCTTTCTGGATCGCTTGGTAGAGGTACTATAGAGTTACGGTATGGTATAGTACGTATGGGGTTTTGCCGAGAAAGAAAGGGAGGAAGGGAGGAACTCACCCATGCCGGACCGGGGTCATAGTTATTGCACGACACCTCCGGATCCCACCGCTTTTCCACGCCACCGCGGGCAGCAACGGGGACGGAAGTGGTGGAGTTCGCCGTGTCGAGGTAGGCCTGCCATGCCTCCTCCGGGCTAAGGGCAGTCTCGGGGTTGGTGACCACGTCGTCAACCCACTTGGCAAAGGAGAACACGGGTTCGGTGGTGGCCGCTGTGGGAGTAGCAGCGGCGAGAGTAAGGAGACTCATGGCCGCCAGGGAGAGGGGAGCGAGATGAACCATTTTAGCTTGTTTTTCCTTGGGGTCAATGGGTGGTATGGATTGTGAAGTTGGTTTGAAGGGAGTAGTGATTTGTTTGGCTTGGACAAGATAGAGAAAGTCGTCGGTCCTCCCAGCCTTTTATACCTTCTACCTTCGCCTAACCCCCAGTCCATGACGGATCTTCTGTCACCTCCTTGTTTGCCGTGTTCTTTCTCAGGCTATTGGTTGCATTGCTATCTCCCCGTCATCAAACTGTTGTAATGCATTCTGACAACCTCAGCACTAGTCGACGTGCCGTTGACCATCCATGCTCGTAGGAAGAAGACAAGCCCATGGCACCTCGAGATGACCGACAGACGGCCAGCCGACGGTCTACCCTCATAGAATGGTTGCTCCAACGCTCCATGGGTGTCATAGGTCCCAATATACTTCTCAGCCTCCTGGTTTCCGTTGCTACCCACCTTGCCGTATCAGACGACTCGTACAATATCAGTGATTACCGACATGCTATGTATTTTAGGTACTTTGGTCTGGGACAAGTTCGTCCTATGCGGCTTTCGAGGGCATTTTCAATGCCTCAACTTTACCCAACTGAATTGGAGCTGGACCCCGAGGGTGAGTTGTAGCTCAACTCGGGACAATAACTGTGCCATGATGAACACAGCTTAGAGACCTCTGGCAAGTGATTCCATTATTTCTGCTTCTACGTTGGTCGGTTCAGGAGATGTTCTGCTCGGCTGGATGGTAGAGGACCTTGATAGATACAGGAATACTTGCGCCAAACTTTACTCTAATGCATCGCGCCAGCCAGGCAGCCTCAACTCATTGTGATATGCGCACACCCATATAGGGCCCCAACTAAAGCCGGACCGGACCGCACATGTACGTCTGATGGACAGGGAGGCAGGTATGGGCGCCAAGCTAAGCCTGTGCCGCGAAGGTTAATTCATTGAAACATTCTCACACATGGAGAAGCATTGAATCGAAATTGGGGGTAAGCTTAGTCAAGGTAACAACGCGACACTCTTACCTAATGTATTCCTGGCTAAGAGAAGCGGACTCTATTAAACGAAGTGTATCTCCGCCGGCAAATGTCGACACACGACGGAGATCACGTAGTCATTTCCGATTTGGGAAGACAAGTCAAACCCAAGGGTCCAAGGGTCCATTTGGGTGGCCGAACCCTTCATCTGGGGCGGCCGCTTAGGGGAACACTATGGCGTAGCATCCGCATGCATTGTTCTCAAAGCCTCAACGGGAAGGACCAGGCTGCGCAAATAGTCAGGAGTATTTGACCTTTGCAACTGCCTGGTGAACGGGGAGACTTGATATTGGACTCAGCGGCGTGCTGAAGGCGCATTCGGTGCATTGGCAACTGTCCACTGGGCTTCGGCACTTACCTTCCTCAAAAGAAGAACATGACAGCAGAGCCACTGGCGCCAGCCGGAATCATTCCGGTCTATCAGAGCACAGCTGCAACACGCTTTTGGTGTTAATGCATTCTTCGTTCTCTGGATAATGTTTACCTACCTCTTTTCACTCGCATGTTACAGTTTCAAAACCGACTATTTTGACACCACAATCCTTTTTTTTTTTGCTTCTCTTGCCGTCGATTCAAGAACTACATCGGTCAAATTCCATTCCTTCCAGGTTCCTACATCCTCGGGCACCCATGTAGGTAGATGACCACCTTGACAGCCCTATACCAACCAGCACTCGAACAAACAAACCAATACCTAAAATCTTTACAGCCCACCAGGAGCCCGAATATGCACGTACATCTGTACACCTGCGTTCACGTTCGTACGCGAGCCCTCTACATAATTGTTGGACCTTGTACAGGTGCCCATAATGAGGTCGGCAGTTTGGGCAACTCGTTGGCTAGAGGTGAAAGGTTATACCCAGTCAGTCTAATCGTTTCTTGCACTTTTCGCCGAACAACAGGGAGAGGGGTGGTAAAAAAAAATAAAAAATAAAAAGGCCCGGGAAACAGAAGGGAACTCACCAGGTACTTTGCTGAAAGCCGCTTCCAGAGACGCCAGTTATCTGGGCGTTCCCATGGAAGCAAAAGGCGGAAACAGTGTTGGTTATACAGGCGGCAGACCCCTTGGCAGCGAGATAATTGATACACCAGACGGCGTCGGGTGCCTTTTTTGTACCCATGTCTGTTAGCTTCCAATTCGTTCTCTAATTCGTTATCTTGGTATGGACTTCCGGCCCGGGTAGGGGGGACGGGGAGGAGGAGGAGGAAGAAGAAGAAGAAAAAGAAGAAGAAGAAGAAAAAGAAGAAGAAGAAGAAAAAGAAGAAGAAGAAGAAAAAGAAGAAGAAGAAGAAAAAGAAGAAGAAGAAGAAGAAAAACTCACGTACGCCGGACCGGGGGCAATATCGTTGCATATCACAGCAGCATCCCATCGCTTTTCGGCAACGGGGACGGCAGAGAAAGTAGAGGTGGAATTGACAGTATTGAGGTAGGCTTGCCACGCCTCCTCTGGTCCCAGGGCAGTGTCTGGGTTGGCAGTTAGGTCATCGACCCATTTGGCGAAGGAGAAGACGGGTTCCGAGTCGGTTGTGGCCTTTGCCGTGGGAGCGGCGGTGACGAGAGTGAGGAGGCTCATCGCCACGAGGGCGAGGGGGGTGAGGTGGACCATTTTGCTTGAGCAAGTTCTGTCTTTGGGCTTGGAGGGAGTGATGATTCTCTGGCTTGGACAAGATCAAAACATCCCTCGGTCCTCTCAACCCTTTTATACACCTATCTAGTCCATCACCAGCCGTCCTCAACCTCCATTGCTCGTTGCTTCTTATCGTATTACCCTTCAGTGCTACCTGCGCCTCATCAAAACGGATGCAATAAATCATGAAAGCCTTCAACATTAGCCAACTGCTGTTCATGCGTACTGTACAGCAAGTAACCCATGGCAGCTTGAGGGAAGTTGACCAAGAGGCCTCTAGCCAAGAACTTAGACAGAACGGGTGGAGATATCATATGGGACAGTTCGCATGTTGGCCGCCACCTTGAGTATAAACCCTGTCATGTGAGAACCAACACAATCTAGAGTCCCGTTGGTGTCAATAGTTCCAAGTTCCCGCCTTCTCACATGTCGGCCGAAAAATGTTTGCCTCTGTTGGCTGCTAGCGAACATCAATGGTGTCTGATGCAATGACCTCTACATACCAGCCTCATCGTGCAAAATTTGAAAGTATCCAAGGTTCGACTTAAGTTGGGCCGTGCCGTACCTGTTTACTTGCATGTTATGGCTATCCTCAAATGTTAATAATGGGCGGGTCGCGTGTGCGCACGAGTTCTCAGTTAAACAAATTCACGCATTGTACTTGTAGGGAGCATGAATACGACATTCATAAATCAATTCATTCTAACGCTGATCTAGTTCAAGTTTACCCTTCCCTTCTCGTTTAACAAATGCGTAGTCTAAGCCCCAACAACGATCACCAAAAGATGACCAGAGGCTTGCTCTACGCCAAAACCTAGGTACAGAACCAAAGCACCTGACGCGAACTCTAAAAACAGGAAAACACATAAGATCCGCCGAAGACAATTCAACGGCCTCGCTTGAGACACCACCCGCCAAAACGCACTCCCACTCAAACCCTCATCAAAATTCTGGCTCCGAATCAGAATTACCCGAATCCTCATCCGGGCTCTCTGAGAGGGCTCTCAGTCCCCGTCCACTTCCCCTCGTTTTGCCGGGGCGGTGGAAAGTCTGGTCATCAATCGCCTCCCACATACCTGTAGCAGCCCTGATCTCCGCTAGGTAGAATGGACCATGGATCTTGATGCGGGAATTCCGAATCCTAGGGGTTAAGCACGTCTGAACCGATCCGGTCATGGCAAAGGGCTGGGCCGTAGCTTTGCTGATGGCGCCCGCCTTGAGGTCATACATAAACTTCTGGACGCGCGGGTCGCCAGATTCGTCTAGGCCCGTCCTCAACATGAGCCCTGTCAGCGAAGGCGTAAGCTTCTGCTCGACCGCTTTAGCGCGTCGGATGAAAGAGATCAAATCGGGCGGGGGGCAGGAGGGCTTGCGGATGAACCGGCTGTTTTCTTCCTTGAAGAAGTTCAGCTCATCGCAGAGGTCGTAGTAGAGCGAGAGGACAGCAGACATGGGCGCGTCTCCCGCGATCTTGCTGCGGTTGGGGTCGTCAGGGTTAGGGACTACGCAGCTTCTTGGTGGCCGCTGGTTCTCCGGCAGGTTGACGCAGATCATCAGCCGTGCGGATTCCATGACTTGGTCGACGTCTCGGGTGGCAATGTGGTTCCCGCTGAAGCCAGTGTTGAAGCCGGCGTAGCCAAAATCACCGAGATAGAAGTCAGGGACGTCGCTGAGCTCACCGGTACTGGAGGGAACCCTTGGGAAGTGAATCCAGATGTTACCGCTGTGAAGATCTCTGTGGAAAATCGGCTTCTCGTAGACGGTGTAAAGGTGTTGCAGAGAGCTGAGGACCTGGTGAATCATGCGGGCGATGAGTCTGGCTGGGAACCGTGTGTCGGGATTGAACTTGGTGTACTTGAACGAGTTGTACTTGGTCAGAATTATGTCCTGGACCGAGCCGCCGTTCATCAGCTGCCAGTAGGACACAAGGTGAAATTTCCCGTTACTGGATGAGATCTTCTCGTGGCCGTAGAGCTGCGGAATCAGGGGGTGGATATCCGGTGAGCGAGGAGGCTTACTCAGGTGGTCTTCCATAAGGCGGAACTCATTGGGCGACGTGCATTGGTGTCCTTCGAGACGGTGCTTGCTCACCTTCCGGATGAAGAGCTCACCTGTGCTGACTTTCCGGACGACTTGTGCCTGGGCTTCAGCGCCATGGCCGGCCGTTCTGCAAAAGACAAAGTCAGATCCCTTGTATTTGAAGAGATACGCTCGGGTGTTGGAGTCGGACATTGTCGGTAGATGGAATAACTGACTCTCGGTGGATGGTTTTTTTTTTTTTTTGCTGTTGGTTAGTCTGCTGGAATCCATATTCTCGAAAGAATCTGAGACATCGAGGTGTTTTATAAAGGTTCGAATCCGGTGCCGCGTAGTCTCGTCCTTCACAAAGCAAAGGTTGAACAACCATGTTGCTTTGATAGTCTGTAGAGGGACTGGTTCATTGCTCATCTTCAATGAGATTGTTCGCGGAACTCAAAGAACACATTAAGCAGAACAATGCCACGATACCCCTTATAGACGAAGTTCTCGGTGAACAATGTGGATAGTGGGGATTTTGCTTTGTTCTCTCCATACTGCCGTCTTTGGTTGTTAGCACAAGGAGTGTTCTGCTCGGAAGTCAGTCCCGGATTCCCCGCCAGAGACCTGTTCTTAGTGTTTGGAAGAACAAGCCTGCTTAATGTACAGGACAAGTGTAAGGCTCGTCAAATATCAGTATGGAGGCTGTATGTGCGAGTGAACCGTGGAAGCCTCATACTGCCGAGTCATAAGCGTACGCCTTTCTTCCCTTCCAAAGCAGCAGCCATGGTCTCCTGAACAGCTCTTGCTATGTTTTTCAATGAACAAACTGCGAGGTATGGAGTACATTACCAGTGTCAATCAGCTGATCAGATAATTTTGTCTCCATTGGCGCTAACTCGACGAGTGATGCTGCTGAAGAAGAGGTAGAGGTAACTTGGAGGACGACAGGCACCGTTCCAATATCGCAGCATGAACTGTGTGGCCGATGTCGCTTCTCTGTTTCCGGGCGGAAAACGATAGGCATGAAAGCCATTTTGATGAACAGGTCCATATATTGGCTTTCAGTTCGTTGGGAAGTTCGCGATAGCTTCATTTCTCGAGTAACGATGATGTAACAGGAGAGATGCTTCGAGTGCCAAGAGAGTGTTGTCTTTGTTGGAAGGAGTGTTGGTCCTCGAGGTGCCAAAAGACCTGCAAGTCCGACCCTGGACGTTCCTGCTGCATCTTTCCGCAGTCCACCAATGAGATGCTATAAATTGTTAGCACACAGTGCACCTAATTGGTCATTAACAGTCAAAGTGCGAATGCGGGTCTGTGTTTCTCTTCGCAGGATTTCCCAGACGAGCGGCAGCACTTGTCCGGCTTCCCACCTGTTTCATCAAGTCTTCCTCCAGACTCCAACCACAAAACAACAAGCCGCCATCCGCAGAAAACAACATGGACCGACCGCCTTGCACCACCTCAAACCATTGGGATCTGCTGGCTCCTGACGACCAGTCTCTCCTCCCCTGTCCTCTGTCATATTGCCGCTGCAGCTAAGCAGAGTGAAAACATGACAACCACACTTTAATAAAAGTAGGAAACATGGCCAACTCCTGGGGTGTTCATCTAGACTTCCCCTTCTTTTGATCAGGCGGTTTCCAAGAGTCCCCAGTTTCATAAGCTTCGTGGACTTGAGATTGGTGGTCGTCGGCCCTCATACTGATCTGACCAAATCTTTCGGCCACATCAGGTCAACATCTGCTAGTCATTACCCAGCGATGGATATATCAACAGAAGTTGTTCGAGGGCTCAGCGCAGATCCTCGGCTTGCCCGCGTTACAAAGGCGCCCATGTCCAACCTCGTCCGAGAGATCTTCGCGCGCGCCGACAACACCAACACCAACACCAACACGGTGGGCCTTGAACTCTGCGGCTTCCTGGAGGGCACCTCGGCGTACAAATGCCCAACAGGGGAAGCGTGCAAATTTAACACGGATCTAAACGTGGTCGGATGCTGTTATGGGGACGATTGCACATGGCAGACATCATGTTGCGATTTCAACCCTGGTTCTGGCACAGCGACTTGGGGTACATTCACGTCAACATGTGGCAGGCTAGATGACGAAAAGGTGGGATTCTGGTGAGTTTAACTTGACTGGTGAAAGTAGCAGAGGGATAATGGCTGATCAGAATCCGCAGTGATGAATTCATACCTTTTTGTGGAACGCGTCGCTTCGAGAACGGCATGACCAAGTACTACTGCACGGCGGACAAAGAGACCTTGACAGAATATGTCAACTTTACGTCAGCTGGAGAAACAACGGCGCAATCTGGTCTCCCTCGGTTAACAGGCAAAAACGGTCCTGCCCCAGTGACCGTATCCTCCTTTTCCACCAGCGGATCAGTCATTGGAGAGACAGTCACAGTGCGAGTGACAGAAACGGTATTGGCATCAGCAGATAGCGGTAGCAACACGCCAAGCGCCGGCGTAATCGCGGGAAGTGTGGTTGGAGGGGCCGTACTCGGGGCCTTGATGACCCTTCTCGCCGTACTCTTGACATGGTACTTCAAGAAACGAGGCCATATCAAGGGCATGGAGCCGGTTCCTATTGCTCAACTCTCAGATCCACGGTCGCCATCAAATGGTGGAGCAGCCACTTCGGTCCCGGGCAGCATGTCCATTATGGCGCCGATGCCTTTTCATCCATCACCCCTGAGCGCTCCTGGCTCACCACCACCCCCTATTGGACCCAACGACAATAGCAGCTCTGTGCAGTATTACGATCCTGCCCTCAGCACTATGTCCTCGCCACTACCTCCGTCAGCAATATCCTATGTACCGCAGCCACTGCTGTATAACCCGTCCATTGCCTATGGGCAACAGCCATATGCGCAGCTTTCACAGTCGCTGATGGTTCCCCATGAAGCGGACTCAGACATCAACGACCATCGTCCCAGATACGAGCTTTCTGACCATGCCAGGTGACAACAAGGGGATCAACCAGGAGAAAGTTCTTTACTTCACACTTAGCAGACGTATGTTTGGGTATCGACAGCTCCTCCGGTCATCGCGCTGGATGGAGCGGTGTAATAAGACTTACGTGCGACCGTATGTAGTTGGATTTAGATATATTTTCGACTTTTACGTCTGAACACCATAACGAGAGAACTAAGCCTATCGCCGGACTCATGATATAGTCTCCCTTGTTCCCCCCTCTAACCATCCCATGTCCATGCTGTTTTTAGATGCTAACCGACCCACCACAGCCCCCTTAACCTAGCGACTGGGCATTTGTTTGTTTTGAAAGGACACAAACAGTGCCTGAATATGAACAACGAAAAGATGTGACAACCAAGTTCCAGACCCGGCTGAGACACAGCAGTCGTTCTAAGCCAGGCAAACAGTCCTCGATAGCCACCAATGACCCCATCCAATAATCGTACACAAGATTTCTCCGGGCTGACTTAGTCGCTAGGAGTGCAGACGGACTCGCCATCAGCGCTCACGCACTTCATTCCCGAGCAGCAGTCTGACGAGACTCGGCATGTGGTGAGGATGGCACGGCACGCCTGGTTCGGAAGAAGGGCTGGGTTAGCCCAAGCTCGTCTTGACTTGATGGGATCATTACAAGACAACATACCTGTGGAGCATAACGGTAGTCCAACTTGTCGTCACGCCTGAAGAGGGACCGGGACTGCGGCTTAGCACCGCTGGGACTGAGACGGATGCCGGGGAGTACCATGCCGGAAACCAAGCCGAGGAAGGAGACGAGTACAATGGAAGCCTTCATCTTGCTGGTTTATTTTTGAGGAGTTTTGGCGATAACGTCAAGCTGCTTGGAGGTATGCCGAAAAGAAAAGCCGTATGGGTGTGAAGAAGTCGAACCAGCGACGAGAGATGAAGCGTTAAGAAAGGAAGGCAAAGTTGAAGACGACGTTAAGGTGGAAGCAGTCGAGATTCTTTGAAGCACAGCTTCGCCTTTTGTTCAACCCTCCCGTCTTCCCGTCTTTCCCGTCTCTTTCTTGCTTTGCGAGAAAAAAAAAAGAAGAAAAAAAAGAAGGGTGAGTGGATCAAAGAATGCTGCGATACCAAAGCCAGGGAACTGCAAGCAGTTTCAAGAAGAAAGCGAACACCGGGTTCGAGATGGACAAAAAGAATGGAAGAGGGGGAGCTGGAAACACGGGACCGAGAGACAACCTGACGACCTAGAAGGATTCCTCTCAGAATAGTACACGGGAACCTGGGGGAGGGGGGGACGCCTTGGGTCGCGGCGGTTTACTTATATTAAAAGCCTTCCGCCTCCCCCATCCACCTACCCACGCGTTCAGCGGGCACAGAGCAGAAAAAGACCAAGATTGGAATCGTCGAAGATCTCTTTTGCCGAGCCGTTCAATTGTATGGTCAAGTTCGGGCGCAGTAACCTACTGTGGGGGCGAGAGCGGAGCGGGGAGGACGGTTCATGCCCTGGTCAAACACGGGGACTGGTACCTGAATTGTGACTTGGATGACCCCCGGAAGACGAAATGTGACGGCGTCAGGGGTATGCACTAACAGTTCTATGCACGAAATCCTTAGTGTTTTTGTTAGCGCCATCGGTTCATCACGACGCCCCAGAATGCTACAGTACTGCGGGGGTGGAGGAGGGCTGCCCTGTCTGGTTTCAGTGTTTCGAAAGGTCGCAGCAAACGCCGACAAGTGCAAGATCACCGACTGGCATCGCCTGTCAATCAGTGTCATGTCTACGCGGATTGGTTCATCCCATGTTCCTCCGTCCGAGTCCTGAAACACGGTCCAATTATTGTGCGGTCACTTTGAAACTTTGAGGTTCATCATTTCTCGCGCTTTTCACAAAAAAAGCACGGAACGCGCGTTCTCTATTCGATCTATTCGACTTCTAGCCGACTGCCGACTCTTTACTACAACACGATTATCGCGATATTAGAGGTCGAGGATGCCACACTTGTGAAATCCGATCAGCAGTATCAGAATATCATCACCACAATGCCCATCACCACTTTCCCATAGGTCATAGGTCAGGCACTGCTATAAGCAGCCACCCACTCAACCTCCAACCCAGCCTCGACCCCTCCGACCGTCTTCCCATTCGGCGTCTTCTCCCCCATCAAATTCGCAACATTATTCGGAAAATCCCCTCCCACGGCCACGTTCAAAATCAAGTACTTTGGACTCCTCGTCACAGCCGTCCAAGCCTTCTCATCCCCAATCTCAGTCCCAGTCAACACCACCATCGGCTTGCCATCCACCAAATACGTTAACTTCTCCCCTTTCCAGTCCCCTCCGGCGTTTGTCCTGTCAATCTCCGCCCCAAAAACATGGAACGTCCTCCCGTCCCTCAACGTCTCCAGCGACGTGGCGGTGCTCAGCCCAGAAAACTCGTTGCACGGCCCGCCGGGGGCGGTCCCGCAGTGCAAAGACTGCCACACGTCCGGTGACCCGTTGGTGCTCTCGGCTATGTCGATCTCCCCCGCTGCCGGCCACTGGTCGAACTTGCCGGAACGTCGGAACTCGGATCCCAGAGCCCAGAAGGACGGCCAGATGCCCATTTGTGACGGGGAAGGGGCAGAGCCGAATTTGAGAGAGGCGGACATGAGCAGCTTGCCGCCGGGTGGACAGGCGATGTGGTCGGCGACGGTTTCGATGCGGGCTGATGTCCAGTTATCTTTGCCGTTGTCCGGGGCAGCGGCGGCGGCGGCGGCGGCGGAGGAGGAGGAAGAGGAGGTGGATGAGGAGGAATCGAGAACATTGCCGCTACCGCTTCCGCTGCCGCTGACGCGCAAAGGAGTGATGAGTAAAGTCCCCGAAGAGGTAATGTTGATGTTGGAGAGTGCCTTGGTGTAGGTTTGTATCTCGTTGGTGCCCCAGTTGGCGGGGCCGTTGGGGTAGGAAGTTCCCGTGGCGATGATCCATTTGGAGGGCGAGGGTTGGGACCCGGGAGGGAGGAGGGAGAAGTCGTCTTGGAAAATGATGTGGGAGTAGCCTGGTGGTAGGGCGATGCCACTGCGGCGGGAGAGCTGCGAATGGGGCTGGGTTGGGGCTGCGAGTGCACCCCAAGTTGAGAAAAGCAATGCGGCTGCGAAGAAAGGAAACAACATGTTGACTGTGCGGTTGATGGGCGTGCTAACGAGTGAATAAAGCTCTTGCAGTCCAGTGGCTGTTACTTCAAGTTGAAGAGGCTTGTCAAGATGGGAAGCTTGTTGGATGACTTCTGCTCTTCATCTTCCAGGCCGTCGTCAAGGCCATCTTTATACCCTTCTGAGTGCCTGAACATGAAGGTATCCAGAACTCGTTTCCAGGTGTATTCTGACACTTGACGAATCACTTCGTTTCCATCAGATCCCACGAACGGTCTTCAGCCGCGCAGATTACCTTTGCACACGACTCACTCACTTCAGGTACCGTGGAACTGCATCTGGATCGAGGTGGGGAGGGAAGCAATTTTACCTCCGTTCATGACAACCAGCTAGGAAAGACCCTCAAAGTGATCCTAGCAGTAATGACTACATTGACTTATACACTTGTCTCGGTCAATCTTACCCTTTCCAGTTTTCCTCAGCCAGTTTCGCCGTCGTGTCGTGTGTCAGCTTGCCATGCGGACTTCAAGCCCTCCAAGCCCTCTCTAATCCGATTTAAAACGGTCTAAGTTCGGTCGTACAATGGGGTGATATGGTAAGTCTTGAGTCAAGGAGTGCTAGTTCTGTTGTAACAAGGTCGACCTCCACTGCTTAAACTGGCTTTTGTTTCACTCATACGGCCTCTCCTTTTTATTATCATCAACAGCCAGCCCTTTTTCCAGGAACAACTTGCCACTTCCTGGTAGAAGTCTCTATCACTACAGCATGAATGAACGTCATCTAGAAACACCCTGAGATAGATCTATGTATCGACACTGTTCATACTGCCTGGAACTGTTGGCATTTACGCAGTGTCTTTTCAACTTCAAGTCCATGTATGGAATAATCGATTAGGTAGTGAGTCGTTAGGGAGTGTGGAATATTGCGTTGATAAGTAATGTGCCGAAGTCAAACACATGGAGGTGGAACAGGACTCAACATAATCTCTTGAATCGGGATGCTGATCCGTCCCAATCTCGGTGGTCTCCGAGCTGGTTTGACAAGTTGCAACGACGTTTTAAAAGGTGACAAAGTTCTAGCAAATTCTCTTGCCTCGTCTTGTTAAGCCGCAGTTACAGACTGGACGGTTGCGGGAGTGCAAATTTGAGTTTGACGACCGAGATGAATGGTTAGGTGAAGAGACACCTTATGTAAACGCAGTCTCATGCAGTATTCTATGGGACTAGACAAGACAGGGACTGGGTGCTCGCATCGATGCGTTCTCCACCCAAGTCAGTTTGGTGTTTGGTTATCAACAATCCCATTCCCCTCACGGACACAAATCTTTTGCCCCTTCCTTCCGTCTACCCAAGATCTTCCCCTACCCCTCCGATAACTACATGAATCGCGACGTGCTCGTCTTGATACTGGTATATCGCAGGGAAGATTCGTGCCTGGTGACTTCTCTGTCTATAGATAGAGAAGCTAGCTTCGCGGATGGGGCTGAAACAGGCGTAGCCAGACACCCGGCCAAGTTCCAGCCTGTGCCGTGGTTGACTCGGATGCAATAATATCACCAACGTGGCGGGCGCCGCTGCCGTGTTTCATGGATCACATTTGCTCGCCAGTGGCATGCGCCACTCACATGGCTGTCTCATCCGTTTGCAACTGTCAGACGTATGAAGGCTTCATAGTAGGAAGAAACCCCTTAATGCCTCTATCGTCTATGGACCAAACAAAGAGGACCGTAACCTGCGTATAATACATGAAGGAAGTGGGACCCAATACCAACCGACCGTCGTCTTCCATGCACGCGCCAGAAGCCAAGTCCCACGTCGCCTCGACAATGATGAACGTAATAATACTCCCGCTTGCCCTTCCAGAAAAAGCGATACCGAAAAAGAAAGGAAAAAAACGAAATGCAACCCCAGTCATGACGTTCATAATACAACAACGCTCGTCTTTCTCAACATCACTGTCAGAGGTTTTTCCCTTAACGAGACGGCTTCTCCGTGGTATCAGACCTGGCGTCCTCGTTGTCCTTAGCTGCGAGCACAGGTTTCTTGTCCTTAATGCTGAGACCCTCCATCGCCTTGCTGGCTCCAGAGAAAGGACATGTGTTACCAGATGAAGAAGCAGCCGCCGCCGCCCAGTCCTTACTCTCAACAGTAGCTGAGAAAGGACAGGCCGAGCCGCCATTAGCAGCAGCTTCAGCAGTCTCATCCAACACCTTCTTGCCATGCAAGAACCCTTCCTTCTCAACGACGCCAAAGTCCATTCCGTCCGTGAACTCCTCACCATCATGTACATACCACCTGGTGAATAGGTCGTTCTGGATCCAAATGATCTTGCCCAGGGCCTTGACGAAGGCGATCTTACGGGGCATGGGCAGGCGGGGATGCGACAGGATGGCCTCGTTGAGAATGTCCTGGATGACGCCCAGGCAGACGCCGATGTGGATGTACTCGATGTGTAGCGGGTGCGTGCGTCCCAGTCCGGTGTGCATCATGCCCACCTTGTCAAGGTACTCCCAGAACTCCATCTGCGTCGGGTCCGAGCATAGCTTCTTAAGATATGCGCGCAGGAACATCTTGCGATGGAGGATCTGGGGGCTCTGCTCGTCGGGGGTCTCGTCCATGGGACCCTCGAAGGCGGTGCTGCGCGTCTGGAAGGCGCGCGCCGTGATGTCGTACTGGAGGAGCTTCTTGTAGACGATGTTGACGACGGCGGGGATCAGGGCCTGGATGTACTTGGCGCCCGAGGAGAGGGCTTCGATGTCATCTGTAGTTGAGAGAAGGGTGTTAAGACATACTCGTCCATGTGTGGCGCAGATACATTTCTCAACTTACTGCTACCAAAATCAAGGAAGGAATGGAGATAACGGATGCGCGCCTCAAGACTGGTGTAGAGCTCCTTGCGGTCGATGTGCTGCATCGGGGCTCTGCTTCTAGCAGAGTTCGAGCTTGTTGAAGGCGCCATTGTGACTAACTGTTGCCTTTACAAGCCAAGAACAGAATATGGATGTGTTTCTTGGAATGTTTCAAAGAAGTAGAAGAAAAACGAAACAGCACGTTTTATGAAGGCGAAGTAGGTAGTGATGATGTTCTAGATTGCAGTAACCCAAGTCAGTGCTGATGAAACTGGCCCGTGGTTTTGGTGGAACTGGCGGGGGCGGGGGCGGGTATAAGTGTTAGCGGGGGACCTTGATGTCCTGGAGTAACTCGGACAAAACAAGGTGGCTACGAATCAGAAAGATGTGTATAAAAGCTTCAGATGATTGAAGACGGAAATACGATCTGGGAAATACCAAAGTTCTGGAGGACAAATGGTGTTTTTGAAGGTCAAAATGCCATGGTGATGCAAGCGCTCAAGGTACCTGCTTCTCGTGGGGCAGCACCATGCGCCTTCCCGCGTGGTTCGATTGTCACGCCATGTTGGAGGTTCCCGGCCCATCAACCAACATCACCCCATCTTGTGTTTCTCGTGCCATAGGAAGCTACCTAGCTACAAGTTCTACAAAACAACACGGACAACAGGATCAATTACTGTTGGAACCCGTGACAGGAAATATTTGTTTCCTCGGGCCGCGCCTGGACTTCAACAATCCGCAACATTGCGGTTTCTTAACCCGGCACCTCCCTCGCTGCTTCCTTGCATAGCGCACCTTCCGACTTTGTCCGACATCTTCAAATTCCCTTCGCACTTCGCACTTCGCCACTCGCCGTCCGCATGTGTTCCGACTCGAAATGATCTCTGTCTTGTCCTCGCAACCGCCTCCCGATATTTGCTCGGCTTCGTCCATTCCGCCTCCTCAAAGTATTCCAAGATGCTGCCGTTTTCAACAATGTCGTCCATCGAGCTGAAGTGCCCTTGAGGCTGCAGGTCAGTCAGCGTCCCTTCCCGCTACAACATATTGACACCTGCTAACTAGATTTCCGCGGGGACATCAGACATGCCCGAAATAGATTTAAACTCCTGTCAGCACTCAAAGAGATCTGCAAACACTCCAGAGATACGATCACGGTCCGGGTCCCGGGGCTCGCTGCTACCTTGGACGTAGTACGGACTAATCAGGGTAAAATGCCACCAATGACAGCTCAACACCGTCGGAAGTTATACCGAGGATCGACGACCGGAGTCGCAGGAGTATCCTATTCAGGCTGATCGGCGGATGACCTAGACTCGATTTTTTCATATAATCCCCTCCCAAAGCTCCCGGAAAAGCAGCCCCAGAGCAGTGGGGGTCCTTTGATGCAACGTCGATATATGACGAGAGACGAGATAGAGGAAGGCCGACCACAATGCCATCGCCGCATATATCAGTGCGGATGATCCGCGCCAGGTTATGAGTTGCTGGCTTGGACCAGATCAGTTCTCGCCCAGGAGTTGATAGTCGAGCAAAGGCCGGTACAGCAAGTAACTTCACCCAAGATGCGGATTTCCTGGGGCTTTCTGGCCTTCCCGGCCGCAGGATTGGCCATCGAGAACGGCATTAACGGCTGGCTACGATATGCGCCCCTTCCCAACGACCAGCGCCCTTCAAACCTTCGATTACCGGGTGCTATCATGGCTTTGAGCACCAACAAGACTAGCCCCGTTTACACCGCAGGCCAGGAGCTGCAAGCCGGCATCAAAAGCATTCTTAACCAGATTCTTCCCCTTTATCATGAACCCGACGAGTATATAGGATCAACCATCTTGGTCTCTACAACCGGAGAGTTCTACGGTAGAGAGAAAGGCGATGTGAAAGCTACCGCAACGCTGGCTGATGATGGCTACCTTCTTCGCGTGAGAGCGGGAAATGTAGTCATTCTTGGTCAGACCGAGCGTGGTGCCTTGTACGGAGCCTTCGACTATCTCTCGCGAATCGCTCAAGGAAGGTTCTCTGATGCCGACTTGGTGTCGAACCCAGACGCCCCAATCCGATGGGTGAATCAGTGGGATAACATGGACGGCAGCATCGAGCGCGGTTATGCCGGCCCTTCCATCTTTTTCAGCAACAACGCGATTCCCAAGAACCTCAATAGGGTTACTCAGTATGCTCGGCTACTCGCTTCCATAGGCATCAATGGCATCATTGTCAACAATGTCAACGCCAACGCAAACTTGCTCACGGACGCAAACATCGATGGACTGGGCCGTATAGCAGACGCAATGCGCCCGTACGGTGTACAGGTCGGCATATCATTAAACTTTGCGTCGCCCCAGACGTTGGGTGGGCTGTCAACCTTTGATCCCCTCGATCAATCGGTGATTTCCTGGTGGACCGCCAAGACGAATCGCCTCTACAAGCGCATTCCCGACATGGCAGGCTATCTGGTCAAGGCCAACTCGGAAGGGCAACCAGGACCACTCACCTACAACCGCACACTTGCAGACGGTGCAAATTTGTTCGCCAAAGCTGCGCAACCGCACGGCGGCATTGTCATGTTCAGAGCCTTTGTCTACGATAATCACATCAACCCGGCCGACCTGAAAGCGGATCGCGCCAATCATGCTGTTGAATTCTTCAAAGTACTTGACGGGCAGTTCTTGGACAACGTTGTTGTGCAGATCAAGTACGGACCCATCGACTTTCAGGTTCGGGAGCCCGCGTCGCCTTTATTCGCCAACATACCCCAGACAAACACCGCCATAGAACTTCAAATCACTCAGGAATACTTGGGTCAGCAGAGCCATCTTGTCTACGTTGCACCGTTGTGGAAGACTATCCTAGATTTCGACCTTCGTGCTGATGACCAACCGTCACTTGTCCGTGATGTTATTGCTGGCCGTCGGTTCAGCAACAAGCGTGGTGGCTACGCTGGTGTCGTCAATGTTGGGACCAACACCACATGGTTAGGGAGCCATTTGGCCATGTCGAACTTGTATGCCTACGGCCGTATGGCTTGGGATCCCACGCAAGACCCGCAAGCTCTACTTGCAGACTGGACGCGACTCACGTTTGGCTCAGACCCTCTTGTACTTGGAGTTATAACGGAAATATCCATGGCTTCCTGGCCAGCATACGAAAACTACACGGGCAACCTTGGTATCCAGACACTGACCGATATCTTGTACACCCACTACGGTCCGAATCCTGCATCCCAGGACAACAACGGTTGGGGACAATGGACGCGTGCAGATCATGACGGGATCGGCATGGACAGAACGGTCTCCACAGGCACCGGGTTCTCCGGCCAGTATCCCGCCGAAGTAGCCGGGAAGTTCGAAAGCATCGAGACCACTCCGGATGACCTTCTCCTCTGGTTCCACCATGTGAACTACACGCACGTCCTCAAGTCCGGCAAGTCCGTGATCCAGCACTTTTACGATGCTCACTACGCTGGTGCCGAAACGGCCCAGACGTTCCCCATCGCATGGGAGTCACTTAGGAAGAAGATTGACACCGATCGCTTCAACGACGTTCTCTTCCGCCTCCGCTACCAAGCCGGTCACTCCATCGTCTGGCGCGATTCCGTTTGCCAGTTCTACCACAATCTTTCCGGCATCCCAGACGTAGCGGGTCGTGTGGGAAAGCATGAGTACAGGATCGAGGCAGAGACCATGACACTGAAGAACTACAAACTTACCGGTGTCAACCCGGTTGAGACGGCGTCGAATCTGACTGCTGTAGTTCTGGTCTCCAACAACACATCGGGAGAAGCTAGCACGAAACTCAACTTTGACTCGGGCAAGTACGATGTTGCCATCAATTACTTTGACTTGATCGGTGGTAAGGCACGCTATAAGGCGTTCCTCAATGGGAAGCTGTTGTTGGAGTGGGCTGGGGATCTGGAAGATAAGCTAGGCCATGCTTTCTCTACGAAGCTTGACGGACACTCAGCTACGAGGGTTACTATTCGCGACGTGCAGATCCAGAAGGGAGATGTGTTGAAGATTACGGGAGTGGCTGATGGGAACGAGTTGGTACCGTTGGATTATGTTGCTATCTTGCCGCAGGGTGTTGTTGACTAGCGGTAAAATATAGCAGAGGCGGGCGCAGCGAGTAGTATCTGGTAAACAAAGAGCGAGCGAAAAAGACGTATAACTCGAGATGAAAAAATACTGAGATACTCTGCAATTTATAATCCGTTGACGGTCAGCCACTGCCCATTCATCCCCATGGTCACTCATCTCTCCTTCCTTCGTCCAATCTCTTCCTTTCAAGTATCTTAGCTTACAAACTCAAACCTCCCTCTCCAAAAACTTATGAACCACCTCCAAAGTCTTCCCAGCTGAATAACTCAGCGTCAAATCATGTCCGGTCCCTTCGGGCGCCCAAAACTCATACCTCTTCGCCCTTGAGAAAGTCTTCCCCGTCTCCTCCAGTCTCTTCACACACTCCTCCTCAGGCGGACTACAACAAACCCAATCCCTCTGTCCCGTCGCCACCAGCACCGCTCCCCTAAACTCCTCCGGTCCCACGCCCCAATCACCCAAACTCACCACCTCCCCCAACGTGTTCGCATCCGCGTACAAATAATCCGTCCTTGCCAGCTCGGGGTCATACGCGTACGGCTTGCCTGCGGCATCTGTAACGTTATCGTAAAACCCCTTTGTGCGACCTTCAAGCGTCGCAACGGTGAGGAACTCCAGGTTATGAAGATATTTATCAGCAGGAAACCGATCGGGAAAAACAAAAGGCGCGGGTGCCCAGGGTGCGGAGGACACGTGCTGCGTGTTGAGCTTTGAACTGTAGCCGGTTAAAACTAAAGCGGAGGCGTCGCGGGGGTAAGACCGCGCGAGGGACACAGAGAGGTAGGAGCCTAGGGAGTGGCCTACTAGGACGATTTTGTTGAATGTCCTTTTCAAAGGGTTGTTTTTTGGGGAGGTTGACTTTGACTTTGACCTGGAGTTGGGGTTGGGGTTGGGCTTGGGCTTGGCTTTGACCAAGGAAATAAGTTCGTGCAAGAGTTCGGTTTGTAGGCCCATCTGCACATCCCTCAACGGATCGATGCCGCGCGGATCATTCTCCCCGTGAGACAACCGGTCGATGGCCAAGGTGTGGTATCCCTGGGAGGTCGCGAAAGAGTGCCAGTCATAGGGATAGCCGAAGCCGAAGCCGGACCACATGGTTTTGCTGTAGGTGGCTCCGTGGAGCAGAATCTGAAGGACATCGCCATTTTCCTTTCCATTCTTGTGGGATTTGGGATGGACAGAGGCAGGAACAGGCTGGCAGTAAATGGCTCTGAGAGTATATGTGCCTCCTACGCGTTGCGTGCCGTTGGTCACTAGAGTGCCGTCCCAGGATTGGTTGACCATGGCGAGGATGGCGGTTGCGTTGGAAGGGTCGGGAGGGGAGGCGAGGGAGAGGTGGGAGGCGGTTGCTGTGAGGGTGAAGGAGAGGGGGGTGCAGAGCGGATTGTTGTGAGAGATATGGGAGGGTGGATGAGCGGGAATGCTGTGACTGAGTGTTGGGTGTATGAGGACGGGGAGGAGACTCCCTAGGAAGGAAAGGGTTGGAGGTAGTTTGGGGAGCATCTTCGTGCTCGTGGAGGTAGCAGAGGAGGTTGAGGGCAGTTTAGAAGCTCAAAACGGGAATGGAGGGTTGTGTTGGACTCATGAAGTGAGGTTCTACGGCATGATGACAGTTCTTTGATCAAATATTTCTATTCATCTCAATCCTACCAACAACACAAGTGGTGATATACCGAGATGTCGACCGACTGATGTCGTGATATGAGATCAGGGCGGACACGCGGACTCGGCCCGCTCAGTTTGTAAGCAACGATTTGAAATACAGCAATCGCACATGGAGCAATAAAAACCTTTACCCGCCATATACCTATACAAGTTGATGTTTACATCGAGTCCGAACAGACAAGTCAGATTGAAGAATCGTGAGGTCCGAGGTGGCCTCGACCCAAGCATCATCGCAAATCTTTGACAGTTTAGCCCAGGAAACAAAGACTTGTCAACAGCATTCTTATGTAAGAGAGCCACTGATTGTCAATTGGCTATGATGTTATTGTTGCTGACACTGGCTCAAAATCTAATGCTTTGTTGTCGAGGTCAAAACTATGGAGATTCCCAACTCTAAAATTACTTGTCATTGCCAGTTGCAATATTAGTGTAACTAACGCTTTGGCTACTTATTCAACGAAGCCCGATTAGCTCAGCTGGTTAGAGCGTCGTACTAATATCAGTCTTCTGATATCAAGTCAATGCGAAGGTCAACAGTTCAATCCTGTTATTGGGCATCTCTTTTTGCACTTTTTTGCAAAGTTTACATTATTTCTTTCCCTTGGTTTTTATTTCTTCAATGTTTTCCTTTTTCTAGCGTTCACCTGTGCTTCTCATGGAAAGGTTTTTTCCCCCTTATGTAACTGCTCTAATTATACGCAGGAAAATCAATTGACCGTCGTTTAACATATAATAGCGGTTCGTAAAATGTTACCGAGGTTTACTTTATTGAAATAATAAGGGTCACAACAACAACAAGATAGGTAACGTGATCCTTCTTTTTTGTTGTTGTAAAGGTTAAGGAGAGAAACTAGAAAGGAATCAAACTAGGAAGAGGGGGTTTAGTGTATGTACAAATATTGAAGTCACGTGTTTGGATTGAATCTGCCATGCACTAATATTGTTAATGCAGGCAATCATCATTCAACACACTTACCACATTTGTGCATCATGTGAGCGCGTTGACAAATCGACAATTGTTCAACATGCTTACAAATTGAAAGATCACGTATGAACTGTCGGAACCACACACATTCCTTGGCTGCGTTGTTTACTTCATTTGCATTCGTGCTTGACATTGAACCTTGTTTCTGACTACATTTCGTTCCAGGTAATTCCCACTCGGCGACTGGATTACATTTCGTTCCAGGTAATTCCCACTCGGCGACTGGATTATAGTTTATGTGAAGTGTCGAACATGTGTATCCAGGGTCCTCCAAAGCTTGAAACACACAGAACTCTCCATATTTGAGCAAGGGCTTGTGGTGATCGAAATTCCGTCCACAAGTAAGACGCTGTGTTACAGATACCCAGGTGGGGCAAGCTAGGGGGCTTATTTGTTGTCGTAGATGGAGAGTTGGCGCGGAAACGGATAGGGGCAGGTTTGGTTCGAGTGGCTGATGTCCTTACTGGATGCTGTAAGTTGGTAGAATCCATCGACAAAGGTGGCGTCCGCATGCTGACACAAGCGGGGTGAACGGCGCTGAGAGCTCGTCATCAGCAAGTCAGGGTTGTTCCAGATCAAGTAATCGACTCTCAGAACGTGGTCTGTAGCTTAGGATAGTCATCAGCGTCGACCTTCAGATCTGCAAAGATCCGACCAGAGTCATCATCGCTTAGACCCTTGAGCCTCTGTAAATCCTCTTCCTCAAGCTTCTCCAACTCCTCGGCAGGTTCTTGCTTGTTCTCTTTCTCATCGGACTTCTGGGGCTCTAGAGCCTTTTCGACACCGGACGACTCGCCGACAAGAAGGAACTGAGTATTGACATAGTCGAGGTGCTTGGGCTGTGTGGACATCCATCGGAGAGACCGAAACTCCTTCAGGATTCTGTTGCAATACACTTATCAGTTTTTGCTTTGGTGGACATGGGTCAATGATATGGCATGGTGAACTTACTCCTCAGGATAGTCTGGGCCCTTTGGTAAACGTACATTGGCTGGAGCAGGATATTGCGGGTTTCTGGTGCTGATGATGAAGCTGCCCTTCGGTTTCAGACCAATCTCCTTCTGGACTTCCCCAAGTTCTTCGGGAATAGTGAGAATGTACGCGAGGTGGCTATCGGACCCAGTGCTGGTGATCGCATACACGCCTTCAGCCACAGGCGTTGCGGCGGGAGAGTGTCTGGTTCCGGCTGTCATGGTATCATAGTCATTGGACGCCAGAAACTCATCCTTGAGCTGCTGAAACGAGGCGCCGGTCTTCTCAACGAAAGAAATCCATCTGTCCTTGCCAGACTGGGGGAGCACCTTCTTTGGGATGGCACATAAGCGGCTGTTGCCAGCATCACCAATGGGACCGCTTCCGAGCTTGGCGTCCTGCTCGATCGGGCGGAGTAGGATATAGCTCCGCGCAATCTCATTGACGGCAGAAGGCTCATCAATGCCGACCCGGCCACGGAAGAAGAAGTAGATGATGCCCTTCTCGAGGATACTGGACGGCACAGCTTTGGATGCCTCTCGACCGTGCGGCTCAACAGCAGTCTTCTTGTCTTCTTGGACAGCCTTGTCCTCTACTTGGCCCTCGGCCTTCTCAGCTTCAGCACCACTATCCTTGGTGTCCTTGGTTTCTTTCTTCGTCGACTCGTCATCCGCAGTCTCTGTCTTGGTTCGCTTCGCCTTGGGCGACTCGCTGGCGCCTTCAGTGTCAGGATCGACCTTGTGCTTGGAGCCGGGCTCGGCCTCGGAGGCAGGAGGTGCCGTGTCAGGAGCCTTCTCCTCCCTTTTGGAAGCCTCTCTTGTAGTGGGCGCCATGTTGATGGGTTTCTCAGAAATTGACAAATGGATGGAAGTAACACGAGGATTCAGCGCTCCGGTTGAAGGTTGAAGGAAGGAGACAAAGAGTTACGTGGAGAGCAAAGAGAGAGAGGGAGAGACCTGGAAAAGGCAAGAGCCGTGGAGGCACCACAATACAATTGCTATGCAGGACTCTGCAAACGGCTCCTTCTCTTTGATCAATTGAACTGTCACCGACCTCTGCAAAGTAAACAGACAATAATGATGTCACGATGGTTGCTTGCATGGTGTCAATAGGCGGTAGGGCTGTCTTTGTGTCAGTTCTGAATGTGATTGGTCGATGCTGCTCTCAGTCCCCACTTGGCTTGGGGACCTTGACGGGCAGGGGAACGTGCGTAGGGCCTGACCCACTTCGCTGTCCGCCCCGCGATTGGAGCAGACGAACTCTCGAAGTGCATCGTCACTGCATCCCGACGGTGTTAACAACAACGGCAGTCGCGGACACACGGCCTGCTTTGTGTTGTGTACGGCAATACTTCTCGGCGGTGAGGAAGGATCTAGAGGACGAATATACTGTATTTCCGTACCGTATGCTCCTGCTCCGATGAGTGGCCGATGCTGTGAAAAGAGAATACGCTATAGCCACAAAAACCTCCTTCCTCTTTCGACCGGTCTTTCTTGGTATCTAGCATCATCTAATTCCTTCCACCGACTTTTCGCCTTCTTTCAATTTCTCCTCAACTTTAGCTTCTCATCACCCTTATTTCCCGTCTCTTCTCAATGCCTTCTCTCGTCTACTTCTACACGTCCAATGCAGCCGAAATCCTTCCCGTCCGAGCCCTGCTCATGAATGCTATTAAGTACTTATGCTTCCACCCATTCCCTTCTGTTGCACTAGTCTCGACTCCGCGCTAATCACACCTCGTTTTCAAGTGTCACCTTCGCTTCCAGATCTCGATAGACGTCTCGTGGGACACCCAGGTCATCCATCATCTCTCGAAACTCCCGACCGCATCTCTGCCCTTGCGTCTCCGAAACGGTCTCTCGCCGGGCTCCGGCTGACCGTGACCGGGCGTGTCGCTGTCCTATCAGCCGATCCAACACCATGGGGTATCGACTGTCTGACCTCCCTACCGCCACCTCAGCCAAGGCCTTGCAGATGGACAACCAGCCCAGGATATAATTGATGTTGGTTGTCCCTTCCATCATACGGAATTCCATCGTCCGAGGGTTGTTCCGTGCCCGTTCGTCCTCCTGCCCGAATGCGCTAAAGTTGAAACCAAGTCGGCGATACGGCTTCTTCTCTCCCGACAACAACCGTCCAAGGTCAACATGGGATCCTGCTTTCCACAGCTCCTCGATAGCCTTTCGGTCTTTGGTCTGCATTTCCGGATGGGTTTCGAGTACGTCCGTCACCTGCCAATCCTCGACAAACACATCGTCGTGATGAGATGCCGACCCATGCTCTCGGAGTGCTAGTTCTTGAGCTCTCAAAGCCAGGCGACTATACTTTCGTGTCTCGAACCCCCAAGTATACACGTTGTGATAGTTGGGCGACCTTGGGTTTCTGATACTTCGGATTTGCTCTTCTCCCATCCACAGCAGCGTTCCTAGTCTTTTCAGGGTGCTCAGACTGAAAGACTGTCCGTCTGTTCGTCCGATGTGGATGTGGACTTCGCATGTGTAGTTTGCGACCAGACGGTGGTTCGAAAAGAGCGAACGCAATACTGCCTCGATTCGATGCCTGGTCTCGGCATCCTTGGCTGGCAATGATGGCGAGCTTACTTCGACAGACAGCCACACATAGCCCTCCAGATTGGCTTGCTCTGGTGTGGGTTCGGCCGAGTTAGCTTTCTTGACGATCCAGTGCGACTTCCAGAATGCCCGCTCATGGCTTGCATCTTTTGTGATTCGAGATATGGTGGTTGACTTCTCCCCGGCTTGGCTTATCGACTTGGCGATGCATTCATAAACCTGTTCTCGCCGAGTGGCTTCGCTGTCTCTGAGCCGTGTCGTGTTGACCTTTCGGTGGTCTTCGGGTTCCGGATCTCGTTCACCCTGGACAAGGAGAGGGAGCAAGAACTTTAGTTCCACGCCGAACGATAGGTCATGGACTGTATCAAGCGGTGCAGTTGCCTCCATCAACGAGTGTCTGATACCATGCTTTGGCGATTCAATGGCAAGCCTGTGTGGGTCCACGTGGTCGCTGGGATTGGGTATCGCAATCACAATCCTCCTGTCTACCACCCAGTACTCGGAGCTAGACAGCATGTCCGGCTCCTGTATATACGGTGCCATTTTGGCGGCTCAAGGCGGCGTGGTCTTTGAAAGTTGACCGGCGGAGCGTAGGGAGATGAAAATATTAAAGAACGGGGAGGAGGAAGGTCAAGCTCCCTGGTGGAAACCTCTTGTTGATGATGGTCGATTCGTTTGCCGAACGTGGTGAGGGCATCAACCAACTTGTCTTTCTCGCGGACCTAGCAGTCCAATCTTAGAGGAAGTTCAAGTAGTCTGATGTCGCGTCGTCCCTCAGGCAAGTGTCATGGGCCTGGTGCACTGCGCTTCTTGGCTGAACAGCCGTGTCTCACGTTTATGTTGATCCGGAAGATACCCCGACTCTTAGATTCGGATGCGTTAGCCGTGACCTTGGCAAACAAAGTTACAGTGCCAAATTGGGAGGCTCTGTTACCTCTGGACCGCCTGTCAACCCCTAACTGGAATGGCTTCGGACCAAAACGGTAACCACGACAGGTCTCCGTTGATGAATTGGGCGCGGTACCTCGTAACCGTTAGCAAAGGGTCCCAAACTGTGCGAAGGATACGACGCCAGACACCGTACGGACTGTGCATACTTATCAACGTTTGGATCTGACCCAAAAAAAGCCGGTTACAGAGTCACATCAACTCATATGGTGAAATTTGCTGACGCAGAAGGTAGCATATCCCATCCGGGAGAGAGTTATGAGGAAACCCTGGGCGGTCCTGAGATGAGGGGATATCGAAGCTAAATGACAGCGGCGGGAAATTCAGGTGACGCCTGGAGTCTCCGCCCAGCTATTATTATATCTGTCAGCGCCTTAATCCACGAGACCACCCTATACCGAGACCAGAGACCTTGCCAGCGCCTGCTGGGTTGACACCTTAACAACAGGACAACAAACTGCACCAACGACTGCATATCAACCCTGACCCATACCGCCAGCCATTATCCATATCACTTGGGGGTCTAACGCCGCTCGTAAACTCCATCAAGATTCGTCGTTGGCTCGGTAGGTGCCAGATTGGCACACCTGGGCAAGGTGCTAGGTCGCAATACTGGGCTTAGCAAATGAAGCGTTCCCCCCTTTAGGGGAAGGTCATATCAGCACCACCATGCATACCACCCCATACCACCCCGCCCGCATAGCTACCACATCACTAGATTTCCCAGCCGGTCTCCAATCAAATCCCTGATCTTATCACTCCTGGTGATCATCCCACATTGAGGCCAGAGCACTACCGGCGGTTCAGCTTCAACTTCTCTTCGATCGCATCATGCCTCATGATGCCAAGGTTGTCTTGATGAGATTCTGACCCTTCGACATTTTCTTTTTTCCCCCATTCCTCCACCGACTACGCGCGGGGGTATCATGCCAGGGTGTCTACCTCGGGACAATCTCGCCTATCGTTCCTCTGCTCGTCGACATTTGACAGGCCGTCATACGTCGTCAGCATAAGGTTTTAATATCTGAGATTTGGACTGAAGCAGCGCAGATGGCGGCCAGTGTCTTACACGCACACACACACAATTCCTCCTGGCTTCAGCCTCGCCATTCATTGCATCTTTGTCTCTCTGGGACTTGTTTGATCTTCCTTGTTTGAGCTTCTGTGACCCGTCAATGGGTGTGCTCGCATGGGGATTACCACCCTCTCGGAATCGACTCCCGACTATAAGAGAGGACGTGTTGGGGAAGCCACGACCCAATTGGCAAAATTACCATACGCCACGCAGGTGTCGCCGGTCATCACAACCAACTACTGCCGGATGACATACATGACAGATCTACAAAGGCACTGTACTAGTACCGAAGCTGATCATCAGGGTGCTGAATCAAGCAATCGATTTGCGACACACAAGATCTCGTCAGACATGATCTCAGCTAATCCACCTGTACCCCGTCTTCATCTTCTACCTGGACTGGTCGACTTAAGGCCATTCGAAGCAGCACAATTTGCCGGGCCACTGAGGCAGGATACTAAGTCAGGGCATATCGAATTAGGCCCAACCGGTACTCGTAAGTAAACAAGCCACATTTCCCACAGGAAAAGAATCATCTTTACTCGACCCCCAATTACTTTGTCATTGGCTTGAAGGATGCTCGCTATTTCATGTACATCGACCTAACCAAAGATTCAAGCACAGATTCAGGCTTCGTCGAGATTCGGCTGAGTTGCACTCCGTAAACTCCGGATCCAGATCTCAGGCAAACATAGAGAGTTTTGTTCCCATTTCAATCCTTGCAGCAAGTTTTTCATCCTCGCAGCAACTACATGCCTTCCTCCCCGATCTTGGTATGAGAGTATTGGAATACTCAGATACAGGATCTACCTACCTGGTTACTTGGTACCCAAACAGCATGTCAGTTTGGTATTATGTAACAAACCACAAGCCGCTGTCACATGTCCTCAAGTTACACAGCATGAGAATATTCTACCTTTGGGCTGAGGAGGCATAATGATGTTCCACTGAAGACTTCTATCCATTCTGCTTGGGCATCTATAGTCGAGATGCGTACGCACAATGTATCCTGCGAGCGCCTGCAAAGGGTTGACACGCCGCAGCACCGCAGTATTGCAAGCACGCATGACCCAGCTCTTCCGCTTGTGAGACGTAGGCGGCTAGAGCGTCGGCGGTGAAAAAAGAGTTCGTTGGGCGGAGTAAGAGGACATGACTTGGGCCAACAAAGTGTTGCTACTCTTTCGTCATCTCACGGTTCGGCATCGAAATGTTGGCTTGGATTTGTGATGACGATGTCAGAATTTGCAAGGAGGAGAGACAAAACAAACAAGCACCTAGCCACTGACATGAAGGGATTCGCAACATGATGGGAAAATGGCCGGCTAGAATCGGATAGTTCCTGCCGAACATTGAGAAACAATGTCCCTTATTGTCGGGTAGTGTCTTTCCAACCATTCACGGATTTTCGTCCACCAAATCATTTGTCATTACTCAATTGACTCGACAGGAGCCGGGGCTGATTTTGAAACAAGTAAGAGCTGGGAAAGCCGGGTTTGTTCTACTTGGCTTACGGTTAACATCCAGATGATGCCAACTTTCAGGCAAGAAACTCGAATCCGGACGTTGACCGGACTTCAAGCATTCCGCATTGTGAGCCCGAACGACTTCACAAGAAGTCCCGGGGCGAGACTATGGAGGCGGTGAAAAAAAGGAGTCAGCGTTTCACATATTCTCATCATATGATGCCCTTTACTGCATCATATGTGATATTCTTGGTCGAAGGTTTGTCGAGTCGCTCATCATTCGAACCGTGACCGAGGCGCACAACGCAGTGGCGTCTATCATGTCGGTAGGTACCGAGATACCAAGAGACCGAGAAGGAACCTTGCATACTGAGAATCAAGAGTTCAAAGGAAGAGGATAACCGGGGACTGACGTAGGAGTAGCAAATGTAACAAAGAACATCCAGGAGATGAAGGTGAAATGAGCATCCAGATGCAAAATGACTGACTCACCCGCAGAGGCCTTTGCCAGCCAGCGAGCCATGCAACGAACAAGGCAGAGAACTTCATGACGAGATTTAATAAAGCCAACCATAGAAGATATGAAAGCGGTAAGGAAGGGAAGCAATTTTCCAGTTCACCAGTAGAACTCTGCCTCACATCTAAAGCCCACTCCCCCAACTGACACCAAACACGGACACTCAGCAGCTAAAACCCTGAGGATCATTCAACACGCCTCCGAGGTTAATCGGTGGATCAGGCAGTTGCATATCAGATCGGACTCAGTCAGGGTCGTCTTAACCGCCCTGCTGTCAATCCGCCATGGATGATCAACAGGGCGGGAATATTACAGGGTAGCATGTAATATAAAAATGGCCGTTAACTGTCAATCAGCAGCCAGCCAATCTACGTACCCACCACCACCATGATAACGACGACGGATTGATATCACATCACACGTGTAATCTCAAAAAGTCGAACATGTCATAGCGGATGAACCATGGCCTATTCGCTAAGATAACCTTCCTTCCTTGTAAGTAGGCAACAAAACTCTGGCAATGAGACTCTGAAATCTCCCGCAGCACAATATCCTACTACAGTACATTACAAATGGGGATGGATGGATCCTCCAAGGAATTTATTCATTACCTAGTCGCCTATGTATGTCTTGTGTTGTAGCACCTGACAGATCACCTACGTCCATCATCTACCTAGGTAGGGTCTCATTGCCACTACTCCAACCACGACTACCACCACGACGACTAATACATACTACCTCTTTCACAGCAACTACTACCGGAGTTAATTTGGCTGGATCCGTCCGTCCGTCGGACGGGCCTATCTGTCTATCTAGTCTGACAGGCATATGGAGAATCCGTCCAGTCCGTGAATGTGAATGTGAAAAGTCATGATTCATGATCACGACCACGATCACGACCACAGTCACAGGACGTGCGTGTACACAGCCCATGGACCATGGTTCATATCCACGGTTCAAGGTCAAGGTCACGGTCACAGTCACAGTCACATATGTATGTACATACCTTGACCTTGCTACCACTACCACTACCACTACCGGTAGTACTACTACTACGACGGACGACAGACTCTTTATCTTTGCAGCCGAAAGAAAGATATATCTGGTGAGTGACACGTGGAACGACATAGGGACTTGAGAGGGCCGATTCACCGTTACGGTGGAAGGTCTGGGTGGTCCGCTAGTCGTCGGAGGCCTCGTGTTAAAAACACTTGACATGTCATATTTTCTTTGTAACTCCCTTCGTACCTACCCTTTGCCTAAGCGGTAGATAGGCGGGGGGAAGAGAAACTTATCCGGACGGACCGGTTTGGAGACAGAGGCCTATCGACCGATTGACTGACTGGCTGTCCAACGTCGAAGTGATCTGTTACTGATATGCTCGATATGAAACTCAAGGTCTATGCGCTAGTGGTGACTGATACCCTGACATACTACTGTAGAGAGATTGCTCACGCAGGCGATGGATGATAAGACTCGAAGAGGAGAGCGGTAGAGTGGTCTAGGTATCTCGAAGAATTACGGTACAGCTCACGCATGGAGCTGATGATAATGCAAAGCTACGCAACCCAAGGCATTCCCTCCGTTTAGTTCAACTCAAGCAAAGCAAGCCCCACAGCGATATCTTTTCCCATAATACCCTTGTTATATATCGCGATCAAGTACAGCAAAAGACGGACAGGCTTCTCGAAGGACCTGCTCCTTCGACAAAGTCAAGCGATATCAAACCAACAAATAATACAGCAACATCCTTTACGCATTGCCATACAAACGCCAGATAAACCCTTGACAATAATTCATGTATCTCTTTCCATGTCCTCATCTTATAATTCGTCCATCCTGTCCTTCGTCATCATTCCATCATATACATACCGAAGCCTTTCTCGCTTTCTTGTCATCAACAGCCACGCACCCGTTATACCATAACCCCGGCAAATCCAATACTAACTCATCGGTGTCCTAGACCACATCGAAAATGAAATCGAAATACGCACCACTGGCGCTGTCTGGGTTTTGTCCTTCTATAACCACAAACCCAGAACGAAACTCTCGCCTCGTCGCTCAATCTACGGTCTTGCCACCGCAATCCGGAATCTTGATACCCTTCTTCAAATTCCTGTCAACGTCCATAAGACCCCAGTGGTCTTCCCATTGTTGATCCTCGGTATTGAACCGGACCTTCCATGGCTCGTCAAAGGCCTCGAACCAGAAATAATTAGTTTCGTTGGCGAGTGCCTGACATACCCAATCGTTCATGAACTGGTTCAACTGGGTGATTCCAGCAACCGCACGATCGGGGCAATTGGTAGTTTTGGTATCCGGATAACAGTCCGACCCACCCTGTGACGGCCAGCCTGTCTCGCTAATAATGTTCTTGGACTTGTCCGATTTCATAAAGGCGCCAGCCTGGTTTTGCCAGAAAGTCGTGGTCCATGCCGCTGCCTCCTTAACGTTGACGCCGCCAAAGAAAGGGTGGATGTTCGCCATGATGTAATCGCTCACCTTGGCCAGCGATTCATCCCAGTTATCGCCAAGATCGCTGGTCGCCACGGGTAGCTTCATGCCCCTTGAGGTGAGGTTTGTGCGGACGTCGGAGAGAAGTGTGCTCAAACTGGTGAGACTCATTTCCTCGCGGAACAGAATCTCGTTAGCTACAATCAGACCCTTGAACCATTTCTCGCCGTAGGTGTCGAGAATTGTCCACGTCTGGGAGAGCTGACGATCATTAGTCGTCGTGTTGCCATCTTGCCAGACGCCCAGCCAGATTTTGATCGTGTTGTCGAGCTTCAGCTGCTTTAAAGCGTGGATGACCATCTCGGTTTGGTTACAATCGGTGCCGTAAAGTCGAATCGTGTTGGTCAACTGCGACAGGACCGCGACATCACGAGTGATGTTGTTTTGCGAGGGAGGGTTGTGCATACAATCCGGGTACTGCGAATTAAGTGGCGTATAATCCATGCCTGGGAACACTTTGTGCAGGTCGGGGTTATTCATGAGCGCCTGGATTTCGGAGGAGTTGATGTCGAGATCCCCATTCTTTGCCGTATCATCAGCAGCGGATTCACCCTGCTTCTTGTCGTCCCCGCCACGCTTGAGCACAACACCGAATACTATTCCGAGGGCTATGCCGGCAGCGACAAGAAGGGCAAGCGCCAGGATGGCCACTAGCCTCCACTTCTTGCCTTTGCTGCTCGACTTGCCTGAGGAGTTCCACCCAGGCTTTTCAGCCACGAAACCTGGATCATATGGACTAGCCGCTTGTATCGTGTCGGTCATCTGGACATTGTTTTTCACCGGGGTGTAGCCAGAGACGTTGCCGCTCCCATTACGGCTCGCCAGACCCCCAATGACGCCGCCAGCCGCAGCAGTGCCAGCAATGGCTGCAGCACTCTTGTTGCTCCCATTACTGAGGCTGAGCATGCTGTTCCTTTTCGCCTTGCGGTGGTAGTTGAGCCCGTCATCACCATCGTCGTCAAGAGCGGCGAGCGGGTCGACAACCCCTAGACCTGGTGGCTGAGGACGGCCATAGGCCAGGAAGGGATCGTCCGTGTAAATACCTGTTGTACCAGAACCTTGCGGTGGGCTTCTCGAGGGACTTGCCTGGCCAGGTGTACCGGCGTCAGGCGCATATTGCGCAGCATTTAGTGCTTGTGAACTGTTCTGTAGGCTAGAGGGGCCGCTGTTTTGAGTATAGGGACTAGCGTAAGGCATCTGTGCCTGGGAATAGCTCGATGGTTCGCGTGCATTCGGCCCGGGAACCTGTTGGCTTTGGAATTGTGTCGGGAGAGCTTGTTGATCGTATTCTCTTGGGTAGGCGGGGCCGTGAAGTGCGTTGAGTCCGCTCTCCCTCGCAGTCTGGTCAGCGACGGTCAGCGCAATCCCCGTCATACCACCGGCAGCAGCATTGCTGAAGTCGTCCGCTCCAGGAGTGATGTTGCTAAGGGCCCTTGGTCGTTGTGACTCCGAGTAGCTAACCTGATCATTGCCCCATGGTCTTCCCTCGGCGCGGTGAGGAGGCGGCTGGGGAAGGGATATAGGCGGCACTATATCTTGTTGCTCGTAGCTGTTGGATGCCGCACCAGCTGGTACGTATGCTCTAAAATTGCCATCACCATTGCCCCTCTCTGCGGATTGTCCTCGGCTGTTGCGTCTCTGCATACGAAGTCGTTCAAAGGCAGAATCCGGATGGGCTCCGGGTCGGGATGCGGACGGCGGGCGGAATGAATCTTGATACTGTTGCTGAGAGCGTGAGGGCGGATAGTACTGGTTTCGTGGATGGTATGGAGATGCGTTTGCATCAAGAGGTTCTCGTTCTGCCATTTGGTCGTCGTCAAATGAATACCTTGGGTGTGCCATTCTCGGACACGAGGACGGGATGCGACTGGATGGGAGGGCGCAGGAGTGTACGTGTAGCAACAAGTTTCAGACGAGTCTACAAGCCAGATCAGGTGTTCTATGGTCGACTTGGAACGCAGGTAATGAGCGCCAGGCTCTAAACGGCCGCAATATGCAGATGAGGAGGAACAGTGTCGATTTCGCGGCGTCTGGGATTAGACAGCGTCCTGGATCTCAGAGCAAACAAGGAATAATGCCCAGCTGTTGTGTACATCAAATAACTTAGCATGAGGACAATGCCAAATGAGCAACAGCCGCAAGGAATCGAGTGGGAGGCAGCATACCAGGGAGAGTTGGTGAACACGGAAAACAGATGGGTATTACGAGCGAGGTGTTTCCCAATGTTGCAGTGTCGCAGACTCGTGGGACAATCTAGACCTGATGCCAGGCGACAAAACAAACAATGACGCTTTGTCTCGGACGCCGATGGAAGTGGAAGCGAGCGTTAGTGTCGGGGCTTCCGTAGACAAGCCGGGCCCGGAACAAATGACCGGGTGCCTGGTCAACGGGTATCGCAGCAAGAGAAGGCTACTTCGGACTAGATGCTCGAAGAGTTGAAAAAAGCTATGCGATCCTGAGCGAACGAACGTGTGTAGACAGAGGATGAGGTCGGGTCTGGTCTGGCCTGCCGTCGTCAAGTGTGTGACGCGTGGTGATATCCTTGTCCTAGTTTCTAAACAGCGGCCGGCCAAGGCAGAGGGCACTCGTTGGAATTGTTCGGCTGAATCCTAGAAAGTTCCTGTTCGTGTCTTTGCGGCGCTTGGTGTCCTGTCGCATCGCCGTCGCATTGGACCAAAAACTGGCACACCCGCGAGGCAGAGAGAGCCAGCCGTCAGAGTGGAGGGTGGGATGCCCGCTGGTGGATCAGTGGATGTCTTCCACTTCCTGCGATGTGATGGCTGGATGGCTGGGGCTGGAGTCTGGATGCGCGGAGAAGTGGTGGTTGGTGGTTGGCTGGTGGAGCCTGTCACCCCAGTGGTTCCAGTGGTTCCAGCGGTTCTAGCGATTCAAGGCGTCCCTGACGGACAAGGAAGGTGGAGGGAAAATCGAAGGAAATCCTTCTCGTTCGGCGCCAAGGACCGAAAAGCCCCGACATCAAAGGTTTCAGAAAGAAATGTAAGAAACAATTTGTCTGGGAGCCATCATGTCGCTCGCTCGTGATTGCCTATGCTCGAGCTCAATCGGACATTGGCATGCAGGCACGAAGCTTGTCGGGGAGAGTGGAAGTGGAAAATAACCCCGTGCCTTGCAGTTGCAATGCTGACAATATCGGACGGTTCGAATGGAACCCCAGGACATCAGATGGACACAACTGAACTCCCGTCCGTCAGAGAGCTGAAGGCAGCCTGAAGCGCCACAATTACTGTTCCTGGAGGGAAGAGGACCGAGCGCAAAGTTTTCCTTTTGTTCCAAGATTGCCCGAGACCGGCGTACACAATAGGCTTTATTTTGACGGAAGGTGCAATTGTGGTAGCAGTGATAAGTCGAAGGGAGAGGTGGTCCTTCCGTCCATTCATCCTCAAACAGTGGGGGCGAAATTGGCTTCAATGCACTTGTAACGTTTTGAGGATACGGATGGAAGGGACGAATGGGTGTCCTTTGTGGTGTTAAGGCCCGGGAAGCTGAGATTCAGTTGGTTGTAGAGGAAGATCAGCTCGATCACCACTCAAATGGGTGGCTGAGGTGCTGAGGTGGACTAGCACAAACCTGGAATGCTTGATTTCTAGCCGATCACAAAGCGCGACGCCAGCCATCCTTTTCGTAGTTCCCGTCGCTCCAAGATGACACTGCAGGTCCTGGTATATATTCACACTCAGTCGCAGCAACCTCACTGGCATCGTGGTGAATGTGGGAGAAAGAAAATAAAGAAGGATCGACGAGACCACTCCTCGCCCCACCTGCTTCCTGCTGTGCCTGCCGGTACTAGTGATGGCGGGAGGCTCTGACCGCCCGACGCCCGCTGTGATGTGCCCCGCCATTACATCATTGTAGACATCAATCGCAATGCAAGATGGAGCGGAAAGGAACACCGCGATTAAGGCCACCTCGCAATCCACAGCAGCACGGTTTGGAATAGACGATGAATTAAGGTAAGTCGGAGAGACAATTAAACCTCAAAGTAATTGTGCCCGCTGGTGAATAAAACCCCGCTTGACAATGGAATGCCGGCTTGAAATTCAACGGCGCACGATATGGCAGCCACATTTTGCAGACAGCGGCTGAATGCAGGGACCCCACAGTGCACCGCATGTGCTAACCGCCTCCCTAGCTCCTTCCCTAAGTGCTTGGCCTCCCGTAGAACCCCACTGATCCAAGACTGTTCGAGTGTTTCTGGTGGCAACAAATCAACAACAAAACCTCCAACTTATCACGGTAATTAGTATGCAAAAGCAGATGTATCTTGGATTAATACTATGCACTCTACCGTTTACCTTAGGTGCTCACTTTTGAACTTATGCTTTATGAAGGCGCCTTTCAGCGTCAAATGTCAGATGTCCCACCATGACAGAGCTTCCGGATCAGATTTGATTGCGTTTTAATGGGAAAATACCATGACATTAACTGTTAACAACGTGAGAGGCCTGCGTGTGAATGTCACAACAGTCTCACAAGCTAATAATGTTAGAAGTATCAATTGTATCTGAGAGAATCGGAGAGTTCCGAGCAGGTCTCGGCGATGGCATTGAGGCTGACGGCGTGGGTCTACACTACCATAATGGTTTGTTCAAGCTTTATCTATGCCAAGACATGGCGATGTCTTCCCTCGTCGCTGGCCTATAACGAGAGGTGTACTAGCCAACGAGAACTACATCATTAGCCTACTCACATCAGGAGCTCGTGTCAAAATAGGGAAGTTATGAACAGCGGGAAAATTGGTGCATTGATCCGATCATCTACGTACCTCCACAGATGATTGGGAGTCGTGATGTCAGTGACTGTAAGGTTGACATCATGACTACAGCTATACAGCTACCCTTTACCACCACAACGGGGCTATATCAACGTCTAGAACCTATTTATTGCACATGAATCTCTTTGTTTCAGACCATTCATCATAGACATCAACACCCAGAATCACAAAAGACTCAATCGACAGTTGCAAAGCCGCTGCTATCCAACAACAATAACAACACCACCACAATCTTGAGATTACGAATCATAAACATCACTCATCATGTCCGCCAACCCCGATTCCGTTACCAACCAGGGCCAGTTCCACTCCAGCGTTCCCCCAGCTGAGCCTAGAACCAGATCTGGCATAAGTATCATCAGTCCAAACATGATCATATGTTCTGGCTTTCAACATCACTAACACACATGGCCACTCATCAGCACCAACTAGGCCAGCAAGTAGGCAACGAAGCCCTGCCCGAGTTCCGCGCAAAGACTTTTCCCTCCGGCACCGCTCCGGAGAAGGACTCGCACCATGCGAACTCCATCCACGCCACTCCCGGCCAGGGCATGGATACAGACGTCGACCCGTCCACGCAGACAGGGCTGCTTGACGCCTTCCCCGGCTCCACGAGCCAGTCCGTCCACAACCAGACCACGTACGGCAAGCCCATGCAGGGCCAGACCAGCAACGAGCTGCACGGCATGAAGGTTCGCCATCGCAAGGCCGAGCGCTCCGGCGTCGAGGGCCTGGGCACCACCCACAAGCACGCCGAGACCGTCTTCAACCAGGTCCGCGAGCAGGTCGCTGACAAGCCCGAGCCTATCAAGAGGGGCATCCGTGGCGAGACTGATAGAATGGGCGAGGGCGGATATAATGCGCGTGGTGCGGAGCACAGCCAGCCTAAGACGGCGCAGAGGGTTGCTACCGAGCACCCTTGAAGGGGTTGAATGGTGATGATGATAATAATAGAAGGAGGGAAACGAACTTGTACGATATGGTGGTGTTGGGGGAATTGTTGGGAATATGTATCACGTATAACGATGTTATGAAACATGAACTGGCTTGTTCACTGAATGAAAAAGTCGAATATAGCCGACTTGCTGTGTTCTCCGTCCCTAGTGGCTTCATGATGTGACGCGCTTTATGTCAGCTTGAATGGACGACGCATACAAAACTCCGGGCCATGATCCAGTTGTGTGAAAACATACTGCGACAGACCCAATCCCATCCATCCAACTCCAGATGTGCCGACAATCCAAGTTTATGGACCTGCGTCCTATCCTCTACCATAATAGTTCCCTGTCAGCCAAAAGACTGCCCCTTCAGGTTTTCTCGGATTTGGAGTCCACGTCGGGTTTTAGTTTCCCGAGGACTTCTCATGATATTCAACAATATCTTGCCATACCCAACTAACAACCATCACCATAGGTGATAACGAGTTTCCCCTCCCTCCATGTTCCTGACGCTTCCCCTCGTGGCGCGCACGCTTATCCTCATGCTCAAAGAGACTGACCAACAGTCGCATCCTGCCTGATCATACTTGGAGGAAGCCGAACAGCACCTCTACGGCCAGCAGCCGTCGTGCTCTCAAGTCCCCCTCCGCCGAATCCTCCTCCTCCTCCTCCTCCTCCCTCGCTCGTAACACGACCCAACCTGCCGTGATCTGTGTGCCCGGGAGGTCTCATTTCCCTACACCTTCTGCAAAACTCCATGGTTGAGTGGGGCATTTCTTCTGCTTCTTCCGTTTTCGTCGTCGTCGTGGGCGTCGTCCTTCTCTGGTCATAGCACTGGTTCGTGTTGTGATATCTGTACTTGGTGATCACTTGGTGAGGAGAGGTGAGGTGAGGGTGATTCGTCCCCTGAGGAGCTTCGAGCTCAAAGTGGTGGCTCTCCTGGGCCCAGCCAAGAGGTGGGTGTATTTCAAAGGTGCCGCTCGACAGTTTGTTGTTCACTGGATGTTGCAAAGGAAGCTCCAGATATGGTCCCCCACGTGTTCGTGAGACGTTCAGTCCAGGGTTTTGGTCGGCTCAACGTGGGGTAAAGAGGTGATCCGAACAAGAGGCAGGCCGTCAAAAGCGAGTAGTATCGGGGTTCGAGTACAATATATACTGCGTGATCATGTCGACACCGTTGGATGTTGGTTTGTAGCCGCCTGAAGTTGTTCTCGAGGTTCGCGATGGCGGTCGCATCAACAAAGGTGCTGCACCAACGCGCCGTGGCAGATGATGGACTTGATCATAACGAAGTTGTTGAGGGTGTAGTGTATGAAAGCCGGCGTAAAATAAGCGCGAGAAGGCAGCTGAAGAAATCTTTAGCGCGCTCTTGTTCCTCAAACAAAGCAGGTGAGATAAAGACGCATCGTGTGTTACCTGGTGTTCGTCGCGATAATTTTCAGTGGGTGGTGCGTTTTATTGTTGTTGTTGACATTATTGGGTGGGCGGCACAGGCCCACTGTCCGATGACGACGATCGCAGACCCTGAGAACCCCATTTTGACGTGACATTGACAAGCGGCAGGGAGCGCGGGTGCCTGAAAATGGACAATTGTTGGTGGCGGCGGGGTGAGAAGGAGCTCAGAGCTCACCTCATCAGCTCCTCACATTCCGCTCAGCTTTGCCAACGGAAATCTTTTGATGATCACGACGAGATCTGACGAAAGAAGCGGGTAGAAAGGAAACTAATTGATCAACATGAGAATCAAGAAGCGAATTGAGCGCGAGGCAGATAGCCTCATGGTAAAACCATTGAACGACGTCGAAGTTGGATGATCAACCGGCTCCCGTGTCTGACAACATCGATTGTGATATATGGGGAAGGGAGTTCACACAAAAAGACAAACTTCGTAAGCCAAAACAAAAACAAATGAAAGAATTCGGCGTTTCTGAGCGGAAGTAGCAAAAGAAGATGACAAGAATGAAATTTGATTTGCGCCAGCCGCGAATCGAACGCGGGGCCCATCGATGGCAACGATGGATTTTACCACTAAACCACTGGCGCTATCAGGTGATGGATACCTAAGT
This sequence comes from Sordaria macrospora, assembly GCF_033870435.1. Classification (NCBI taxonomy): domain Eukaryota; kingdom Fungi; phylum Ascomycota; class Sordariomycetes; order Sordariales; family Sordariaceae; genus Sordaria; species Sordaria macrospora. The sequence continues at coordinate 7,346,204 of NC_089371.1, read as the reverse complement.
GGTTCGGATGTGAGCCTTATATGGTAGTGCCACACGTTTCGGAGCCCCAATGGCCTTGGTCGTCTCTCAGTTGATCCGGAACACAGTTGCCATCCTGCAATGGAAGTATCGTCAATAAAAGCAGCAAGCTCGTAGCGTTGGCCTCTACCAGCCACCATGCTTGCCACAATATTCACTTGACTGTTGACATTATAACCTAATCAGTCGAGACTGACAAGGAGACAATGGCGAACATCTTGCAATAGTATTCTTGAGATCCCAAAACAGCGTCTGAGAATCATATGGAATTCCCATTGCCGGCTGTCGACATGGGTTGTTTCCACATCCACCTCGATATATTTCAGCTTCTCGTGTAGAAGCCAAGTATTTTGGAAAACTTGCAGTTGGGTCGCTGCATCCTCTAACAGCTTTCTCCTCCGGAAATTTGCCAACACTGTGAAACGGTTGAACAGACCACCACGAGAAGAGCCCCTGGCAGAGGTTCAAAGGCTCGCCACCGCCCTCTTCCCAAGGAACCCCCAGTGTAACTGAGTTGACACCCGCCCCTTAAGTCTGGTTTCCGCATCGGCCTTTCGTCCACATCTTTAAGTCAGGCATCTGGTGAATATCAACACCTGGCGACGGCGGCTTGCCCCAAACAAATTGCGTCCGATGATGGTGCGATTCTGCCGAATCCGTTTTTGTTATGACAACCGCATTTTGGGAGCCAGGCGTCGCCCGTGGAAGCTTTTCCAAGGTCGCCAATTCGGGTTGACGATGGAAAGAAAGGATGGCCAAGACAACCCTATTATAGGAGCAAGGCTATTGTTTGCTCGTCGGTTTGCCACCGTCGTGGCACGTACGGACTTTTGTTTGAGGGTCGCTCCCAGTTTTCCTGCGTCGGGAGTGTCAACTCAGATATTGTCATCTTATGAGATCTCACCTTTCATCGCTATCAGGCCCATGCCTAGGAGGAGGAAAGCTCGATCGCTCGCGTCTCTGTCAATGTTTAGTATTCAAACTCAAGATGGCCGATATCCCGAGGCCAGTACTTCACCAGCATCTTCAAGTCGCTTTGCTAAAGCCATGCAAAGCCATGCTAAAGCTGTCAGCGCAGGCCAAGCTGATGATAATTGTCGTTGATTTTCGATGACGGTGGCATGGAGTTTGTTCGGAGGCACATGCTTAACCCCGAGCATGCGTGCAGACGGGACGGTGCCCCTGGTGGATAAGAATTGGCTGGCGCGGGGAAATTGGCCAAGCAGTGCCAAGCAGTGCCAAGAGCCCCATTCCCGCTCATCTTACGCGCGTCCACCCTGCCCCCCATGCCGGCATCCCGCATCCGCTGTAAGTTCCCTGTCGGTACCGCTGACAGAAGGGACGGCCGATGACGGGAAGGAACCTCAACGAACAACCTCATCCAAAAGTTCAAAACTGAACATCGAAATGAAGACTCGTCGTCCACACGTTTTGTGTGAAGAAAACACCCTTCTTTCGAATGCCATCCATAGGGAACTTTGTGCAAATTCATTGCTCAACAAGTCCCTCCGTCTATGCCATTCAGATCTGCTCACCATACACTACCAGAGGGGCTTGAAAGATACCTCTTATGTAGGTCGTGCCAGTATGAATTTGTCTCTGGATTGACCGGAAGCCGCTGTCACATGTACAGAGCGGCAGTCCGTCTCAGCATAATGAACAAGAGGGTGATACCGTCGGCAATGCGGCGTAAGGTTGACCTGGAAAGGTGGGAATGTTGCACAGCTTCCTTTCCGAGCACTTCCAATCGAATGTTTCTGCCCGGTTTACGTCTTTCTCACTGGGCAGTGGGCGCACATGCTGACATTGTATCTCGGCGACAGCGGAACCTGAGGGAGGGAATACTCGTCAGGACTAGAAACGTCCCAGTCTGACCTTGTGCTTGCACAGGGTTAGGCAAATGTATTCGCAAATGCAAATAGATTCGCGAAAGTTTGGTACTTCCGTCGGCCAGCGAATGGGGAGGGCTTGGAGCGGTACTTCGTTTTTGCACCCAACTTGGCGTATAAGTTGAGTATTCGCGAATCCATTTGCATTTGTGAATCCATTTTCCAGACCCATTGCAAGCAATGGGTCGCAGGAGGCGTTTCTAGCCCAGACGAGTAGGGAAGAGAGAATCATGAGAAGATGCAAGTTGGGGCAGCCATGTCGGCGCAAGGCTTCACAGCCCAGCCATTGCCCAGCCTGCATGTAACCCCTTTTCTCGAACAACAGAGGCCGCTTTCCCGTTGCTGTCCACCGTCCAGGGGCTTGGTTGGAGCGATGACCTCCTTGGCTATCGTCAGGATAGCGAGACAGCTTCTGACAGCCCAAATGGCCAAATCCGAGCCAAACCCTCATCTTCACCTTCGCTTGGCCATGAAGCAGCCCACCTTGAACCCACTCCTGCCAAGACCCTTGACATGGAGAACTGGGAGACAAATCATCCTGGGAGAAATGCCAAGTGACGATCCCGGCCTGCTTTGGGACCGGCAAGGTTGACCAGGAATGGATGACTTCTTCAACGTCCGCCTTTCTCGGATTTCTCCATCTTTTTTCTGTGGCCGTGGCTCCTCCTTTCCGGATCCGAATCCGCTGTCTCTGTCCTTGACCTCTTTCATGGTCTCACCTGTCCCTTGAGCTTTTCTCATCGCAACATGAGGAAGAGTTGGGTCAGCGCCTGTGCCATTCTTCCGCCATGATTTTAAGCAATTTCCAGGCCCAACGGCCCCTGAGGATTATCAGCGTCTTAGCCGTGCTTGGCTGTCTCTGGCTCTGGCTCATCACCTTCCACAACTCCAGCTTCACCAGCGGCGGTATAAGCTCCGAGGTGCCCCTCCACGGTGCTCCCAAGTCTGAGCCCCAACAACCAAACACCATCAACAACGGTAACCAGAATGTCGACCACTCCGTTCCCGCCGGCTCCGGCCCCGATGTTCCCGCGGTCAACACCCCGCCGCCAGCTACGAACCAGCCCGCCGAGCATGAGAAACCACCGGTGAAGACCTCTCGCGTGGCCAAGGTCACCGTCGCGGCTAACGCCCTCGACGTCGATGTTATCCACCGCGCAATGCAGACACATGAACGCCATAACCGCGAATATGGCTACCAACATTACATCGCCTTGAACCAGGCGGTCAGCAGCTTGATCGAGAACGACCGCGCCGGCCGTCCCAAGGGGGCATGGACTAAGCCCGCCTATCTACTCTCCATCATTGTCGCAGAGTTGGAGAAGCCTGAAGAGGAGAGGCTGAAGTGGGTTTTGTAAGTATCTTTCTTCGGAAGTCGTCATCTTCTCTGATCGACAGTGGTATATGGGCAAAACAACAACTAATACTGTTTCTCACGTAACAGCTGGTTCGACGCCGACACGGTAGTCATGAACCCTTACACCCCTCTAGAGCTCTTCCTCCCGCCTGAGGATGCCCAGGGTCTCTCGAACGTCGACCTCGTCATCTCGTCCAACTGGGACGGCCTCAACTCGGGAGTGTTCGCCTTCCGCGTCAGCCCGTGGTCTGTCTCTTTCCTGTCGGCCGTGCTCGCCTACCCCATCTACAACTCGGAGCGCATGAAGACCGATCGATTCCGCGACCAAAGCGCCTTCCAATTCCTGCTCACCGACAAAGCCTCTCCTCTGGCGCAAACGCCCATGGCTGGCCGTGATCATTGGGTTGACGTGCCCATCCGCTGGTTCAACTCGTTGCCCGTTAACAACGCCTTCTTCAAGAACGGCACCTGGCTCTTCGGCAAGCCCATGACGGAGGAGCAGTTCGACAAGGGAACGAACGAGGTCTTCGACGACGGTCACGGCGGCAAAGTCCAGAAGTGGAAGGTAATGCAGGGGGACATGATTGTGCACTTTGCGGGAACCTCGTACGTGCGCGACAGCTGGATGGGCCCCTGGGTGGAACGTGCCGAGCAGGAACTGCCCGAGTGGGCCAACAAGACGACCAAGGACGTCCTGAAACATGAAGTCGACAAGTTCTGGAACGAACAAAACAAGAAGTTGACCAAGGAGAGGGCCGCGTCGGCGATCGAGGAGGAAAAGAAGAAGGAGGAGCAGGAAAAGAAGGACAAGGAAGAGAAGGAGCGCAAAGAAAAGGAGAAGAAGGAGAAGGAGGCTAAGGAGAAGAAGGAGAAGGAGGAACAGGAGAGGAAGGCCAAGGAGGAGGCCAGCGCGGGCGGTCACTAGACTTGATTGCCCCATGGAAGACAAGATGCACCAAGCAAAGAAGACGCATCTTGTTGTTTGTATAGTACATTTGCATCTAATCTTGCATCTCTGGAGTTTTTGCTATGCAGGCAGCGGCTGTTGTTTGGATGTTTACACACGCATATTGGACGCAGGCTTGCGCTTGGACTGATCCCAGTTGCCATAACCTACATTGTGATTTGGAACTACATGTGGTTGTTCACTGGTAATAGTCCAGCAACCTGGTGTACCTATTGGATGTTTTCCTACTTTTTCATGAGGCTCGACATTTAGTCTTCAAGGTGACAGAGGCCGAGGAGGCAATTTTGCCATGGTCAGGAGAGCTGTCGCATCAATGGCCTTGGCCTGGGGAAAGAAAGGTGATCAAACAAGGAACATGGGTGACCCAGTATCGAAATTCGCAACAGAAGGGTCTATTCCCCTTCTCGAATGGCGACTCGGTCTTCCAAATCTCTGGATCCGAGAACTTGCAGCGAACAACCCTTGTCTGGGGGCATGATCGGGAATTGGGGGATGGAGACTCATTTGCATTTTCTATTTTAATGCTTCGTCTCGAACAGAGCAGGGATCAAATACGTAGCTGGTCTTGTCAATATCTTCAGGCCTCCTTCGGAGTCTTAAAGAACCGTCATCGAGAAGGACAAGACCTGTTTCATCTCACTCTATCGTTGTTCAATTCATGACTTGGCCTGAAATTCGCTATCTCATGATTTTCCCCCACATGCCCAGAAACTGCCCAGCCCCTAAACACGAGCTCCAAGACCCCAACCATCTCCCAAAAGCAACCACCAACGCCCTTTTGCAGCCAGCCAGTCGCACCTGTACCTGCAGCCATTCTGCACTCGGAGCGAGCTCGGTGCCGGTGCCTGGAGTTGCAGAAGGGTTTAACACAAGTTGATTTATTTCCGCAGCGGAAGAAACGTCGCCTTGCTGACATGTATCGAAAATGACAAAGTGTGATTGCGCGTTCTCCTGGGAATCTAAACTACAAGTGGTAGCAATAGCCGCTCTCTCCGCTGCAGCTTTTGTTGCAGTTGGGGGAAGGAGGGAGGCTCGGGAAGGGTGTGTGGTTGAGTTTGGCTGTTAATGGAGGGTTACGCGTCATCGTGATAGCGACCGGGTCAGCGTACATGTAACCCTTGAATTGGCTGCTGCACGGATCACCTCCAAACAACGACCCCAGCCTTTCCTTTCCGTGGACCTGGATTTTTGTAAAGTGTTACCTTTTCGTTGGGTGACAGAAGAAAAAAAGGGTACTGTTAACCCTACACATAACGATCAGGTCCGTTACCGTGGTCTTGATCGTAATTCCCAGATTATCGTTACTCTGAGGTAGGCCACTACGGGGTGCCGGGCCAATCAGAGGGCACCTAGCATAGAAAAGGGTCTGCTACTGGCCGTCAGGCCCTATTAGGACCTGTCATAGGCCGTCTCCGGACCCTTGAATATAACGATTTCGGTGTGGTTCGCGCTCAAAATCTGATCGAAATCGTAATCCAGAGGTTGATCGTTACTCCCATACATTTGGCAGCCGTTTCCGACCTTCAGATCGTTATAACGAGGATATCGTTATGTCTCTGATCGTTATGTGTAGGGTTAACAGTAGGCCTTTTATGAAACGGCGGGAGGTAGAGCAACCTTACAGAACAACGACGGGTCACGGAGCGGAGGTCGGACAAGATGGAAAGCGGCCAGGTTGTACGGACCACCATCATTCACCAATGCATTTGTAGGTATGCTGACGCAGTAGATGTGTACATAGAAAGGGTCCTCTAACACAACGGTTGCTGCCGAAGCTTTACCCATCATCATCCAACCCAAACATTGCGATCTATCGGGCTATGGCGGTTGTATTACAGTAGTGTGCAGAGCGGGAAGTTTCATGTGGCATTCTTCAGGGTCCTCCTGTGCGGTCTTCAGAGGCCATTGTGCTTCTTTGGCGCTGGTATCACACCCAACTCTGGAGGCAGAATTGACCATCTCCTCACCCTCTTCGGGGGAGGATGAACCGATCAGCACGCGAGCGGGAAACAGGGGACATGCTCCAGTGGACGTCCCTGGTTACTGGGATCAGTTATTACTGACGGCGCAAATGCAATAGCGTTCGATATCCAGCGGCCCATCCATTCAAACCTGGATTTGCTGATCCACTCACCGGAATTCTGATCGGATGCATGATGTCTGCCATGGCTTCAGGTTCCAAAGCCAAGCCTCTCCCCGTAACAAGCCTAGACAGCCTGGTCTTGGCCGTCCAAATCAAATGCCCACAGCAAGCGCTCAGTGAACCCGGAACAGCCGCTTTTCCATACAGTCCCCGCAGCTTTTCTGCTTTTGGTGGTGCTCGTTTCCGAAACCCCCTCCAACAAAACAAATTCCTGGAACTTGGGGAGCCTTTCTTCTTTTTTCTTGCTGACCTCCTGTTTCCGGTGGTACCCAGCGGCCTTTCCTGTTCCTTCTCTTTTCATTGACGATCTCTCTCAGACCACCCAAATCCTTCACTGCAACCTCCGAGCTATCCAACCTTGACGGCCACTAATTTGCTAGTGTATCGTGGGGAAGCCGCCGTGTTGTTCCTTGCGCGGGCTTCGGACTCTTGGGCAAGCGTTTGGATGTGAGGACGGTTCACCCAGAAACAACACACACACACGGGAATGCTCCTGTTGTCTTGACCTCTTTTTTCACTAAGACCACACTCATCAAGCCTTTAGGTTTTGCATTGAGTATCCTACCGTGCTACCACCGTTGTTTCAGCCCTACAATCTGTGCTGAACCGGTCTTCTCCTTTTTGTATCATCACACATTCACTCACACTCTCGTTCTATCCACATTACATCATTACCTTCCCGGTATCATTCTTCGACAGCAAAATATCCCGAAAGAGCTATCATCGGTCTCAGAGCCTGTAACTCCGGTCGGAGCCTTCCGGGTTTTATTACTCTATCTTATCTCACCGTCAAACGGGTTGATCAGTACCGAGCTGGTCAACGTTACCATCAGCCATGTCTACCAGTCCAACATTCAAGGACAAGGACGAGGACGTGGAGGCTCAGATTCCTCTCAATCCACAGCCATCAAGTCCTACAGTCAGGACAGAAAACGAGGTCTCAGGCACAACGAAACTCTTGTACCTGGCCGTTTACTTTCTATGTAACATTTCATTAACGATATACAACAAGCTCATTCTGGGCAAGGTGAGTTCCGACTGAGCAGTACATCTCATGCGTGTACAACAACACCAAGCTAACCCTCGTTACCAGTTCTCCTACCCATGGCTTCTCACGGCCCTCCACGCCGGCTCGGCATCCATAGGCTGCTACATCCTCCTCCTGCAAGGCCGCTTCACCCTCACGAAGCTTTCGCTCCAGCAAAATCTCACCCTCTTCCTCTTCTCGATTTTGTTCACCGTCAACATCGCCACCTCCAACGTCTCCCTCGCCATGGTCTCCATCCCCTTCCACCAAATCATGCGGTCGACCTGCCCCTTCTTCGCCGTGCTCATCTACCGCTTCCGCTACGGCCGCTCCTACCCGCGCGACACCTACCTCTCGCTCATCCCGCTCATCCTAGGCGTCGGCCTCGCCACCTACGGTGATTACTACTTCACCACCGCGGGCTTCATCCTCACTTTTCTCGGTGTCATCCTGGCCGTCGTCAAGACCGTCGCCACCAATCGGATCATGACCGGCGCTCTGGCTCTGAGCCCGCTGGAAACGCTGCTGCGCATGTCGCCCCTGGCTTGCGCGCAGGCGCTGGTCTGCGCCACCGCTAGCGGTGAGCTGGCGGGTTTCAGGGAGCAGAACCCCGAGGGTCCGTCAGGGGCACTGATCTTGACGCTGGCGGGTAATGGCTTGTTGGCGTTTTGCCTGAACTATAGCTCGTTTTCGACGAACAAGGTTGCGGGCGCGGTGACGATGACGGTGTGCGGAAATATCAAGCAGTGCTTGACGATTCTGCTGGGCATTGTGCTTTTTGGAGTCCAGGTGGGCTTCTTGAATGGCTGCGGTATGGTGATTGCGCTGGCGGGCGCGGCGTGGTATAGTGCTGTTGAGTTGAGGAGTAAGCAGCAAAAGGGGGGAAGGTAAATCTGAAGAGGATGCATTCAGAATCTGTCATGGGTACCTTCATGGATATGCCCAAGGGGGATAGATGTGTGTGATACCCTGCTGGCTGTGGAGGAATACCTGGGGAGGATTGGGTATGGATTGCATATAGCAGTTGCAAGATGTAGTGTAGGAAGGATTGTATTAAAAATCACAAGCGTATCTACCGTTCACTGTTCACTGTGGCTTTCATTTTGCATATGATCATCCTTGGAATTGTCGTCATATGAACTTATGGGATGGTCTCTTGGATGGTCTCTTGGATGGTCTCTTGGATGGTCTCTTGGATGGTCTCTTGGATGGATCTGTGGCATTGCGCTCTCGTTTTCTCTCCTCTGCTACTGTTCACGATATTGCCGCCGACCTCGATCCTTCCAACCCCGTCATGCAAATCCAAGCGGATCAAGAAGTTGCACTGCCACCAGATAAGCATCAATCCTTATGCCACTTGAATTTCGAGAAGCTCAACAATAATTCATTTGACGGTTTGGTGTCGCATCGTTGTAGGTTGCAAGTGGATTGATCGCTCCCACTGCAACCCACACTTTTTCTCCTTCATAGGTCATACAAACCAGGTATTTCTTTAACCAAAATTCAAGGCGCGATGACCGAGTGGCCTAAGGTGTTTGACTCGAATACCCAATTCGAACATATCAAATCTCTTCGGAGGCGCAGGTTCAAATCCTGCTCGCGTCGGTAAAATTTCTCTTTTTTTGTAGCTTTTCACGATGCTTTTTGGTGTTTGTTTACATTATCCAAAGCGTTTCTCGATTTTTGTTTGGCTTCCTTTTCAAACAACATTCCTCACAAAAGAAAAAGACGAAAACTTTGCGAAGGAAGTCCTTTGTCTCCTTTTGTCACCTCACTGAGTTGCAACAACGCAACTCTAACCATTCGCTACCTTTTTGCGATTTCAACATACCCAGTGAATGATATTGCGAAAGTTCAAGAACATTCATTCATTGAAGGTCTCGTCCGCTAACTAATTCATCGGTAAGTTGGTATAATTAAGCTCCTCATCATCCATCCCCCTTCAATAACTCCAGCTCGAAGCCTCGCAAATATGTCCCGTCATGCACACCTGATCCCCCTTCTTCACCAACACCTCAAACATGCCATAATCCGTATTCATCTTGGAGCTCGAAATCGAGTACTCCTCCCCGGCGTATATCGGTGTGGTAGCCTTGTACGAGATCTCCTCCAGGACGGACCCGTCCACCCGGTGCACGTCTCGCCAGTAGTCCAGCATGTTGATGAGGTTCAGCGGTCCATGCACGACCACGCCGGGGTGGTTCTCGACGTCCCGCGTCCAGCTTTCGTTGTAGTGAATCATGTGCGCGTTGAAGGTGAGAGCCGAGAACCGAAACAGGGCCGCCGGCGACCACTTGAGAAACCGGTCTGGCAAAGGGTTGTCGCCGACAATCACGTCTCGCACTTCTGACTTGCCTCGCGGTGGAGGAAGTGGGGACTTTGTTGATGTTGTTTCGCCTATTTTCGAAAGGTCGATTTCTTTCCGGAATATCCAAGATCTGTATGTGGGGAAATCACAAAAAAAGTATAAACAACACTTTTCCTCTTACATCGCTTTTCTTTCAGGTTGATCGGGTGTTAAGATATAAAAGGCAGAAACTCACCTCTGGTCGACCAGCGCCAAGCCTCGTTCACCCCAGAACTCCTTGTTCACCTCCACCAGAACCATCTCACTGCCATCACGACTCTTCTTCGCCACGGCGGTGATAAGCTTTGTGTGCTCCTCTACCTGCTCGCCGACCCTCAGCTCGGTACCGTCGTTCCACCGCATTTGTCCTCCTGCCCACATGCGCCGCGTGAAGGGCGCGGGTGCGTTGAAGGTGCGATCGGTGCCATCGGCGCCAAGATCCTCCTCCAGTTCTGATGGCGTAAAGTACACAAGATGGTATCCCGGCGGCACTGGCGTTCCGTTTGGGGGACAGCCGAGCGTGAGATCCAGTTGCGGGCCCAGGCCATACCTTCGGCCCAGTGTGAGACACAGCTTTTGCATCTGATTGCCGTCTAGAGTCTGTTTTCGGACAATGGTCTTGTCCTGGAATTTGTGCAGCATCTCACTTGCTGCTTCGCTGGCGGTGATGCTGCTGGTGCTGAGGGATCTCGGCCTGGACATAGCGCGGAGTTTGAGTGGCAGCGCCTGCCGGCTCAGAGCTGTTCGTAGGACTGTCATTTTTGCACAAATTATGTTGGAATTGGTGGGAAAAGATGCGATGATAATGTTGAATTGTTCTCTGAGCGATAGATTCATTGATAAATTGCTGTTCACAGAAGGAAAACGACCTGGGAATTTGGCCAGATATCACTTGAAACGATGCTGTTGATCAAAGCTCAATGCACTACGCAATAACCGCCTGTGATGGAGATGCTTTACCCCGCATTTTAGGTATATTGGGGCTTGGAGACCGGCTGTCATTACCCCTTGTGCCCCTGAATCGTCCCTCCTGGTTCCTCACCTCCAACGTCACAATCCTTGCGATAAACCTGGATATGGGTCCACGACTTATTGACTCACGCCTGCCTTGTTTTGGTGGCTCATAAAGAAGCATCATATGATGGATTGGCTGAAACCTTTCGTCTCGTTCCCGTTTCATACCTTTTGAACTTTCGTTTGAGCCTCAACAATGGCGACGTTCATCAACGTTGCGGCGCGCTCCGCCCGCTGGCTCCCGCGCATAACGCCACGATCGACAGCGAGCGGCAAGAATGGCTTCTCGACTTCATCCCGGCGCCAATTGATGGCAACGGCAGGGTTTACCGAATCCCAGCTCATGGTACGAGATGCCGTGATGAAGATATGCTCCAATTTCCCAAACACCTACTGGCAGCAACATGACCAGACTGAGGAGTACCCCAAAGAATTCCACGCCGCTCTCGCCCAAGACGGATGGCTCGGAATTGCCCTACCAGACGCGCTAGGAGGAGCCGGACTTGGTATCTCCGAAGCGACCATGATGATGCAGACAATTGCCGAGTCAGGGGCCGGTATGGCGGGTGCGCAGTCGATTCATGCCAACGTCTATGCTACCCAACCGCTCGCAAAGTTTGGAACGCAGGAACAACTTGAGCAGACTATTCCGAACATCATCGCAGGAAAGCTCCGCGTCTGCTTTGGAGTCACGGAGCCCAACGCCGGTCTTGACACGTTGCGTCTAGAGACATTCGCCAAGAAACAGGATGATGGCTCTTACTCGGTATCAGGACAAAAGATCTGGATTACGTGTGCCCAAGTGGCGGACAAGATGATGCTTCTGGCGCGAACCACGCCGCGTGAAGAGGCGAAGAAGCCGAGTGAGGGGCTGTCTCTGTTCTGCATCGATCTGAACAGAGATGACCACCGGTTGAAAGTGAGCAAGATCAAGAAGATGGGCGGGCGAGCTGTTGATGCCAACGAGGTCTTCTTCGAGAACTACCCCATCTCTGGCGATTCTCTGATTGGGAAGGAAGGACAAGGGTTTAAGATCATCCTTCATGGTATGAATGCAGAACGTTGTCTCCTCGCCGGCGAGGCCCTCGGGCTCGGTTATGCGGCGCTGGGTAAGGCCGCCGAGTATGCTCGAGAGCGAGTGGTCTTCCAGCGACCGATTGGACAGAACCAAGGCATCGCGCACCCTTTGGCGGATGTGTATATGAGGCTCGAGGCGGCGAAGCATGCGACATACCATGCCGCAAGGTTGTACGATGCCAGCAAGACGGATGGATCGATTCGACAGGAGGAAGTCGGAGTGGCATGCAACAGCGCCAAGTATCTGGCGGCGGAGGCGGCCTTTGCGGCGTGCGAAAGAGCCGTGCTCACCCACGGAGGAATGGGATATGCTGTTGAGTACGATGTTGAGCGATACTTTAGGGAGTGTCTGGTACCTAGGATTGCTCCGGTTAGCCGGGAGATGATTCTCAACTACATCTCTGAGAAGGTGCTCGTATTGCCGAGAAGCTATTGAAATACAGTCTCTCTTGGGACAATGGAATACAAACAAAAGCCTTTGAACTCATCTCTGTTGTTGGTTATACATGTCGTGATCGAATCGTCCGGAAGCCGACTGATCTTTGACCAACTGAACACGTCGTGGCTTGTGAGTAGTCGATAGAAAGAGAGAGCGAAAGCTACCCCAGGTGTTTCGTTTCGTTGGGTGAATCCGTGAAGAATGGCTGATGGATCGTACCTTCCTCCGCCAACTAGCACCTTCCATCATTCGAACTTTGTGACCAGGCATCAGCTGCATCATGTCCGATAAAAGGGCAAGTACCTACCGAACGCTCTTTCTCTCAAACTCGCTCCTTCTGACTTCATTTTGCAACCCAAGCTAACCAGTCGAGCCTCATTCAAGCAAAGAGAATTCAGCAATACGCACCAGCTCCCACCATGGCTCAGTCAAATCATGCCCCCGACGATGCAGCCTTGCGTGCTCACGCTCGCGACTCATTGATGAATACTTGGATTCCGGCCATATTCGGGTCTGCATCGAGCCGGCTTTTCAAGCTCCCTCCAAAGCCCAAGCCGCTTGATTACGTCTACGGGTTGAACATGGAGTCCATCACAGAGCACGCCTCGACCTACACGGAGCCCATAGATGACAAGCCGACACAATCCAAAACTAGCGACAACTAGTGTTCGGGGAGGCCCTACGGGCCTCAGCCCTTCCGTTGTGGATGAAAGGCTGGACGTTGGGAAGGAAAAACGGGACGAAAATGCTGCACTAACAGAAATGAACAGTTAGATGTTAGGCCTAACAAATTTTTCAGAGCAAAACAGAGTCCGTACAGTAACAAATACATAAGGCCTGCAGAGTTTTGTATGGGTCCCGCCCGCGAAATGCACTAACACACTACCCGCAACTTTGAGCGCCTGTTGAGCTGTAGATATATAGGGAAGAGAAGAGATACTCGGCCAGACCAATTTTCAGAAACGAAGAGCTGGCACAGACAGACCAGGGTGACCATGAGACGACTGAACATCGCACGAGATGCTATCCCTTCCGCGTTCGCCTGGAAACCACCACCTGGCCAGGTAGCCGGAAGGAAAGACTCGAGTCTGGATAAGACCAAATACAAGAGCAAGAACAAGAACAATAATCACACGGACAAGGTATCTGGCCACAACACGAATGACACCATCATGCTGACCCAGACTTGGGAGATACAGAACACAGTTCAATGCACCAAAGAAAGTGTAACCCACAGCCCACCAAGACAGACAACGCACTCTCGTAAATTGCCCCTGAGCACTCGAAGACTCGAAAGCCTCAGAGCTTGGAACATTGCTCTTGGCGGAAGGCAACGTCTGCGACGCAAAGCACGTTCGAAAACCGCAACAAGGTACCTTGAAAGGTATCTCAGAGAAAAGGGCACTCAAACAAAACCTACCGAAACTCCCTACGGACCAAACGACAGCTCTGCCCAAAACCAGCCCCTGGAGCTAGTTAAACAAAGCCAGTGCTCAATGGATGACGACTCTGGCGATACCTTTCAAAGCAAGGTTCCATGGTCCGATCGATTAGCTAAGATTTGGACTCGGTTTATATACCTCGTGGGATTCATGATCCTCCTGGGGTCCTGTGCTGGTATTGGTATCATAATATGTAAGTGTTCCAAATTATAGCCAGTTCAAGATACCGCAGGTTCACTGACTTACTCCAGACTTCTGTTTTTCCAGGGGCACTATCAGAGAGATACTGCTTTCTCTTTTGTCACTCATAATGACGAATCTGCGACCGATGTTAAAGCAGTACGTGGATGAGATCATATCCTCCCAGCGACTATCTGTTCAACACTCATCAGTAGTGTCTGAACACATCTCAGGGTCTGATCACAACCCAGTGTCTGAACAAAACCCAGTGCCTGAAAAAAACCCAGTGTCTGAACAAAACCCAGTGTCTGGACATGCCTCATCGTCTGCGGAAGACGAGACTGACCCTGGGGTAGGGCCTTTTAGGTGGAAACCATTTCTGATCGCTGCATCTATCCTGACAGTAGTAAAGACCAGATACCTGAGCAGATGAAAGGTATCAGGAAAAGCCTCTTGTGTCCCTGCATATCGGGGAAACCTGATGTCCAAGACCCGAATGGTGTCTGTGTGGTGTCGTGCATAGATTGTAGCCACCTCAAGTTTCACGGCACGATGTCTTCGGTAGACGTACTGTGTAGGTACTTCGGACTCTAGTACCCAAAGGCAAGACACTCAACTTCCTCGAGACGTTCACACGGATAGTATCACCGTTGGACCCTAAAAGGAGGGGTTACGGGCAAGTCTTTTCTCAGCCTCAGCACACTTAATACAACAGTGAGGTTTAGCGGTAGTTGAACCTTGGAATAGACACAATAGTTTCCTCAGCAAGTCCCATGAATGCAACAAACCTGTGCATCAGAGCGACATAACCTCATCCTACCTACCTTTGCCGCAGCCGCGATATAGCCGCGCTGAAGTGTAGCTTAGGAGCGAACCTGACGTGCATCATGCATATATCACTTTGCGCTGAATCGAGAGCGATCAAGCAAACAATCCTACGGGACTATAACACAACATCATCTGATCCTCCACAAACACAGTTAGCGGCGTGAAAACCTGATGATTCTTCCAATGGTGATGGTGCTGGGAAAAAAGGCTAGTGCGACTAGATCAAGTGTTGCGGTGCACAGCCAACATTTCGGCGCTTGCGCGCTTGAATTTTTCTGAGAATTTGCGGTGCACGCCTCGGTTTTATGTAGGACTGGAAGAAGGAACGTTAAAAGGGGCTGGCGAGAACAGCGTTTCTTTTGTATACCCAGCCCCTTGGTTACATACGACTCTCCCTTGCAGTGTGGCCATGGGGACCAGCATTAACTCCAACCGAGGTTGTAACGATGTGGTAGTTGAGTCGCGAGAGAGACGGACAATCAACTCTTGAATTGGGGTCCTCTAAATCGAGATGCAATCGAAGATTGTGGCTGGATGGAAGACCGCAAAAATCACCGAACATTGTCGGACTACTGTTTGTGAGCGATGAAGCAGCGGGAATGAAGTGAGTTTGAAGAAGGAGATAAAAAGAATAGAGAGGCCAAGGAGGGAACCGAAAATAAGGGACTCTCCGCTATATAACATCGTACTTCTTGTACAGTATATGCAGTGTCCGTCGTGGATGATGCTTGTTCGGAATAACCTCTCGGGGGGGCTTTAAGCCAGGGCGTAATGCCGCATTTGGCTTACAGCACCCAAACAGCAAGGTCCTCGATCCCGCACACAGCAAGGGAACTGTGGTGTCCAATCGCAAACAAGGTAGCAGTGGTTGGCGAGCGAGAGAACAGAGAGACGACAGGGAACTGAAGGCTGCGAATGCGGGATGCGATGGTAGCAGTCCGTCTGGCTCGTCTGTCTGGATCAGGAAAGTCTGGGAAGCGAGAAAAGGGTACGAAATCTAGCAATCTGGCAATCCGGGGGTTCAGCATGGACCTCAATTTGATCCTTTCACGCTGTGTTGCATCGCAGAGCCCATCGTGATTCCCTCATGTCGTACATCCCCCGTGCTCTGCGTAGATCATACAGGACCTGGGGATTTGCGATCAGTGTATCACATCGATAAAGCAGATCATTCACATTTCTTGGGGAACCAGTAAATCCGTAGATATCTTGATTCTCCGGGCTGTTTGGTGTTGATAACGGTCGAGAGTCGCATTTCGTTATTTCCAAGATGGTGTGCGTGATAAAGCCATACCACTTTCAAAATTGAAGGTCATTGTCATTGCAATGTCTTACTTTAGACACCTTTACGTCACAAGGGGGGACGGATCCATCCGTCTCCATCCACGGATGAACTGGTAGGACAAGCGTCAAACAACGGGAAGGATTTTACTCACCAGTTAGTTACAACGGCTCGAACGGGTTTTTAGTGCCATTTTTGGATAGATAACAATGGAGGAGTCATGAGGTGAGGTGATGGGAAAGCTGATGGTGTCGTGAGTGTTGATCTGCCGGAAAAGCCAGACGCCCATAGACGGTCATGAAATTGCAAGGTCGACGACATGGGCTTTAGCATCTTTAGCAGAGAAAGAATAGAGACATCTGACGTAAAGAGATGGATGTCACTCCCCGCAAAGCTAATGAGGGATTCCACCTCGCTCTCGATCCAGACCCGATCTTACTTGCCAGCACCAAGCTCGATCAAGATGGAGGGCGGAAAGAGGAAACCGAGCAGGACCGGGTCGATGCTGCCAGTCATTTCCTCACGATTGGCGGCGGGGTGGATGTTCATCTTCGGTACGTTGGCGAAGCAGGGCAAGGGCGTCCAAGAGGGTTGAGTGAGGAAGGAACTGAAGGGGCCCGAAGGGGGAGATTGTATGGAGGAAAGGAGGAGTGCACTAACAACCTCGCGCGACGTCCCTGAAGGTGAGCCGATGCCGCCGAAGACAGAAGGTACAGCGTACTTTGGTCCAGCGGGCAAGTCCTGGTCCTGGTCCACAAAATTAGGTGCGTAGATCTGTGACCGGATCCGTACTAGCGGGTCTTGGATGCCAAGCTTTGATGGATCTTGGGTGCGGAGATTCTCACAGATCCCACAAATGTCAACCCAAACGGGACCAATAAGCAGGCTTGACAGGTGCTGACAGCGGCAGCAGCCCCATGATACTCGGAGCTGCAGGTGCCAAGCTTGAAACCTCCGGACGAACGACACCGAACGAGACGAACTGCCCTGATGCCTTTTCTCTCCAAACCACATTCTCTGGAATTGAAAACCACATGGCTTTCACGCATTTACCCTGCTCGCAAAGGCCTCCATGACAGTAACCCCTCTTGACTCCGAGACTGTCAAGTCGGCAAAGACAGCATGACCCAGTCACAGACATGGCGTTGAGAATCAGACGAGTGTCGACAAAACCCTCGTCGCCGCCGGCAAGACCGCCCACCATCAAGCTACCCTCAAAAGCTGGACACAGGGAACGAGCCCAAAATACCTGCTCACGGTTGAATGAGCTGAGGATCCTTTTATTTCAGCAACACTAGGTACCTAGGTACAACCACCAAGGTTCCCCAAACTCAAAGTCGTGATTCCTTCATCCACTTGTACTGCGACGTTCCGTCTTCCAAGTACCGCGCAGTCGCCGGCACGCTGGAATGGCGATCGACAGAGCCAAAGAGCGCTATGGCAATCTAGAGCCCACACAATGAGCTTAGTGCGCCAAGCAGGGAGAGACACTTGCCGAGTCAACCTCTACCAGGAGGGTGTCTCTGAGGGTTGGCTGTGCTGTGGGGAGTGTGTTCCTGAATCATGTTCCCCTGTCTAGTCGTCAACACCAACCTAGAGTATCCATCATCTCCGGCCCAACAGCGACTCTCTTTTGCCCTTCCCTCGCAGTCGTCTGGCGCCATCCCATACCTTGTTCCTGGAGAAAAAGTCCTTCTCTGCTGTCTTCATTTCTTCGTCATCAACTTGGCGCTCCTCTAGCAACCATGTAAACACCATCCCCACAGTGCTCGACATGGACGTGGAGAAGTAACTCGCTTCCACCACGCTGCCCTCTGCAAGCCATCTGCCGACCAACGAGCCAGCGCCTTGGGCTCACGAGCTCTGGATGATACACTAAACATGGCAATAGGGGGGTCCACTGGGCACATGGGAACCAGCAAATGTGATGATGATGGAGCTTTGGGCAGAGAGATGAAACGATCTGCAATCACAGGCCCAAGTGCTCTCCTCTTATACAAACTACGTACACCACTTTTACAAAGTATGGGTATTCCTGTTCGGGCCGTTGACCTGCCTGTCTGGATATGTCTCTGACTCTTCTTGGCCCACTTACACTAAGATTCAAGTGTCTCTCCCTCCGCCGTTCACACTGTCACGGTATCTAGCACTGCGTGATCCCCCTTCGCCTTGCACAGTCCAGACATGTTCGGCAATGACGGAAACCGCCAAGTAGGCGCAAGCTCGTCAAGGTTGTGATTGGCGCAGCAGACACATAGAGATGGCTCTCAGATTTGCGAGATAGCGGACTCACTGCATCCTCCATCGGGCAGCTGGGCGCAATGAGTGACGCTGGGAATAGAACCGGATATGCAGGTCTACACGCACTGGGTTCCCAGCGCTCCAAGAAGAAGTGGAAAGAGTCCCATGTTCACACCATGTCCAGGTATCCCGCGGGATCTACACTCCCCCTAACCACTTCTTGCAAACTCATCCTGCACCATCGTGCACATCCTGGCATCCTGGGGCTATCCTGGACATCATTTACCGAGCTGGTTTGCACACAAGTGTCCGCAGAAGCAGTGATGTATCATTCATGTGCCCGTCCTCGGATGTGGCTTGTTCAACTTCTCCCATCTCTCTCGGCATCGCCCACGGGGACTACATACATACTCCGTGCATCTCATCACATCTGTTTTTGGCTTTACATATCGTGAGCTGAGCCGCACACCATTACACTCTCTTTATTCCTGTTACGTCCAGCTCCAGTCGCTCTTTTGTCGCTCTGCATACGGGTTTGGTTCTTAGGCGGATACAAAACCCACTTGGCTCGCCTACACTCACCACACTCGTTTCAACAAACATCAACAACACCTACTACTGGTCCGATACCAACCACTCAATACTACTAGATGACACTGCGCATTAGTGGTTAAGCCTCCCACGTGTCTTGACGACATTCCGAGTCGCTTCGACCTATATCCATAACCCGCTCCGCTCCTCTCGACGTCGACACTACAACATCCGACATCATGTTTGTGCCACGCCTAATACAACGAGCCGATTTCTCCGCTGCCCAGGCGCAGGTTCTGGGCTCCGAATTTGGCACCACTCCCGACACCAAGCCAGAACCGAGACTCGATGCCATTGGTATTTGGTGGATTGTATGGGGTGCTATCTGGACGACGGCGGTGGTGGCTGGCATGGTTTTCCTTTGGCTCAGACGTGATATCCCAACCCTTAGGATACGCGGACTTGCTCTCAGTTTTGCTGGCATCACACTTCTCCATCTCTACTGGATCTCTGTTCAGCTGGGTTACAGTATCGGTCCTATGGCCCCCGAAGTCGCCGAGTTCTGGATCATGAGCATTTGGTTTCCTTTCGGAATTGCCCTCTTCCAAGCCGGCAACAGTCAGTTCCTTCATGTCGCAAGGGCACAGGCTCGGTATGCTTGTCCTCCGAGCCAGATGGAGTCTCGATTCGATGAAAAGCATGCCCAGCAACCGCCACAGAAGCTTACCTTTATCGCCCGCTTGCGCAAGATGGACTATTCAAAGAGGATGTTTGCCTACATTACCATAGGCATGATCGTTCAAGTGAGTACCACCATTAAAGCTTACACGGCTCGTCTCTAACCTCGCTTAGCTCTTTGTTGTCATCATCATCTACATGGTTTCGCGCAAGTTCCACCCCAGCTTTGGCATCCCCGGTACTGAGGTGTACGGCACCGCTTCGGAGATTGCTATGCAGCAGGGCCGTGGTTGGGAGTGGTGGCCTTCGCTGTTCTGGCAGTTCCTCTGGGCTTGGGTTATTGCTCCCGTCATTCTTTGGAAGTCTCGTGGTATCCGCGACACCCACGGATGGCAGCTTCAAACTATGGCCTGCTGCATTGCTGGCTTGCCTGCGGCTCCTATGTGGCTCATTGCTCTTTACGTTCCCAAGATGTCTGTGGTGAACAAGGTTTTCGTCCCCCCTCAATGGTATGTAGAGCGCTCTCCTTCTTCGCCAGAGGGCAATCTCTAACTAATGGTTCAAACAGGATCGGTCTCTCCATCATATTCATGGAGATCTTCACCATCTTTGTCCCTTGCTGGCAGGTTCGTAAGCACAATAACCTGCGCCAGGAGACGCTTGAGTCGATTGCCACTTGGGAGACCAAGAAGATGCGCGCCCGTAGCGACGACGGCAATGGCGAGCGTAGGGGCAGCGACCAGAGCGGACCTGCTCTTAGCCCAACCTCAACCAAGGTCGGTGAACATCATTTCACTACCGCAGTCAGAGATTCATGGAAGAAGCTTTCGACCATGGAGATGGGCCACGGAACTCAACCAGACTTCAAGGACGCCACCGATGACAGCGTTCTCACAATGTCCGCTCTTGAGCACGTCCTGGAAAAGAACCCAGAACCCCTTCGTCAGTTCTCTGCCCGTCGCGATTTCTCGGGCGAGAACATTGCATTCCTCACTGCCGTGGCTGAGTGGAAGGCCGCTCTGCCGCCTCCTTTTGTCCGCAACCGTCACAACGCCGAACCCGATGTTGTCCGCCAGCAGTTCACCAAGGCGCTTCGCATTTATGCCGAGTTCATCAGCACCAGAGACGCCGAGTTCCCCATCAACATTGCGTGGCACGAGCTGCGTAAGCTTGAGGGCATCTTCGAGCGTGCCGCTAGGAACACGTACGGAGATATCAACCGCGGTGGAGCCACACCGTTCGCGGAAGTCAACTGGTCCGGATCGATCAAGCCCACAAACGACAGCGAGGTTAATATTGTCTCCAAGTCGGACTCGCTAGTGGTGTCCATGACCCCCATGAGCGAGTTCAAGTCTGCCGAGACCCTCGCTCTTGATGACCCACCACCGACCTCCCACGCCACGCATCCCCGTAACGCAGCCCTGTACTACTCGGGCGATATCCCACAAACCTTTGACGCTGCCGTCTTTGATGCCGCTCAGTCTAGCATCAAGTACCTCGTGCTCACAAACACGTGGCCCAAGTACGTCCGTGAGAGGCGAGACTCTGGGGATTCTTTCGTTTCTCAGGATGAGACCGTAAGGAGCAGGAAGAGTCTGCACAAGGCACTAGGCTTTCTAAAGCCACTCATTCGGGCTTGAAGCACAAAAAAAGAAGAAAAGAAAATCAACATCAGTACGCAATGAGAAATACTATCGTTAATGTGATTCAACCTCCAAATCTTCCACGATCTTTATTCCACCTACATACCCAGCGAGTGAGAAGCAAGCAGTTAGCCTTGTTCTCCACCGCCCCTCCCTCTCTCATTATGTTTATGTTATATCATGTACAACAACGGATGTGGTCATGTGATCTTGATGAGTTTGGGCTGGCTGAAGACTACAAAAAGAAGAGATCAGCCAGCAATATCCCCAATCATGTCGAAACTTGTGTATTACCACTTTTATCACCACTACTACATTCTTTCACATTCCCCCATCTTCCTCTCTCTTATCATCATACCAGATTGGACTGCACGTGTCTGTTAGGTCTCTTTCTCCCTAACCAATTATATCTCCTATCTCCTCTTGTCTCTCATCTCTCTTAACGTCCTTTCAACTCTCCCCAACATTCTTCCGCTTTCCCTTTTACCAATATACCCATTTACCATCGTTACGTCATGTTCATCCTTGTGGCTTGTTTGTCTAGTGTATAATATCTAAAACAAAAGTTGTGTATATGCTGTCTGTCTTGTATTGTTAGTTAGGTATGTTAGCAACCGGGTATCTGAACCAGTCCCTGTTGAGGGTCGGTCAAATGGGAGGAAGGAAAAGCAGTAGTATTATAGGGCCAAAAAGCAAAAATCTTCAAACAACAAGATGTATGTATAAAAGCACGAGTTGTGTTGTTCACTTCTTTTTCCAGTGCCACATCCTCATTCCTGCTCATCATCAGACTACCACCCACACTCTTTTTCTTTGCTTTGCTCTGCTTACATCGGTTACTGGTAATGTGAGCCGTGAAGGACAGGGACAAGACCGGACTACATATACCTCAACAAATACAGACACTAGAAATTACACATAACGCAACCTGACTATCTTAATCCAAATTGACCAGGCTGGCCCAGCTCGAGACAAAACACACTACGATACCACCGCGATACGATAACCTGTAGATTATTCTACAGGGACTCGGATATAAAACTACTATATCATTGGTAAAGGGACAAAGTACTAATGCTGTAAAACAAACTATTCAATCAAACAACAATACAGGACAGCACCATATTCACATCCAGGGACAAATTGGCTGATGATATCAACCTGTGATAGTCTATACATATTCGTAACTACCAAATTCATCGCAAAAATTCAGAAATCTAAATAAGACAATAGGGACTTGTATGATATACCCAAATGGGGCTCGACATGTTAGTCGCATCTTCACGACTATCGTCGTTCACTACATAACGTCTATTACCCTGCACTATCAACATACCATGACGGCAAAAATTCGCCGACATGGACTTTAATCCGGGATAGACACGGAAGATCATACAAGTCATATTCGCATCACCATCTATGTATGTTATGTTCCTGCAGGACATATTCGATCGAGATCTCTTTCAAAAATAGGCTCTTCAACCATAACCATGGGATATGCCGATATAAAGGTGAAGATAACTCCAGGATATTGTATTTCGTACTCCCGCCAATGAGCGTGTTCAATTGCACCATACCATGTTATGTGCTTTCTTTTTTCCTCGCCTCACAAGCTCCCAGGAAACGGTTCGGTCGGCGTACATGCCATGTGCTCCCCATGCTCTGATCTACGAACGCAGGTCCCCGAGGAAATGGGTCAAGTCCGAGGGTTACATTCAGCCCGTGAATAATAACAGTCATTATCCATTAGGTACCTCCGTGCCGATTTCCTATATCAAGATCGTGATCCCCATCTCCTTCCAAGTTTTGAGATGTTGCCCTATTTTCCTTCTTCCCTCCCGAGCCTCCCTTACCAATTGCGCAATTGGACCCCTTGTCTTCAGCTGACAAGTTTGATATGAGAGGAAAAAATATTTCTTTCCCCTTGCCCTTGTCCCCTCCGATCCTGTCCGAGTGTTTCGCTGATCTTTTTGAGAGTTCCGCTAGGGAGGGGGTATATCAAGTTGACGATCTCCAGGGGCTTCGAAGTTTTGACGACCCCCTGGTGCCCCTTACACTATAAGTGGATTGAGGAGTAGATCGACAGGGCGGCCCACAACCACCATGAGTGCCACGTTCGCAACCTCGGGGCTCTCTCTCGGCTCTCTCTTTGCTCCTCCTCTTTCACCAGATCGGCATTGTACGATCCGATGAATGCAGGTTGGCCGAAGCGAGAGAGAGAAACGTGGGTAGGAAAGGATGGACATTGATGCGGAGCGAACCGACAACCTTGCTCAGCTGAAGAAGGGAGCGGGCGGTATAATGCCGGCAAAATCACATGACGAAGAGCATGTCGACATCTAGATAATTTCGCAATATGTTAGTGTTTGATTCCCTTGGCTCAAGATGAGATTATTCGAAAAAACGACGCGCCGGCGTGTTTCTGAGCACTTGGCTTTATCGATGACGACATGGAAGACGCAGCGAAAAGGGGGTGGTGGATACAAAGAGAAAACGTACCGATTGGGTGACTGCTGGAGAGCTGAGGCTTCTGCGTATACTTAGTCTCCAGCACGTCGCGGACGCTGTTGAGCAACTGCACGTAGCTCTGCTTGGGGTTCGCCTTGATGGCAGAGATGAAGGCCCAGGACATGGCACCCGTGGCCTGGGATGCAATGGTCGCGTCGGCTCTGAGATCAGTGTTAGTATTTTCCATCCCGTATGACCGAACCCAAGTCAACTTTCAAAGGGGGAAGATGGCAACGTACGAAGTTTGGTCGTCCTTGCTTCCACTCCACATGATAACATCGGCAGGCGATGTCTTTGTCCGCTTGGTGTGCTCATAGGCCTCATTTCCGCCGCCAAATGCTGTCTTGGCGACGGAGAACAGGCTGCTAGCCATGCCTCCAATATCGCCACGAGCATAGGAACCAACAGCGGCAAGCAGACCTTGACCAGCCTCCTTGGCAAGGTTGGGCTCCTTGACCACGCCCTTGGTGCTGTAAATATAGGGCAGATCCATAACGGAGCCGGAGTGACAGCTATCGAAGATGCAAGTCAAGCGCACACCAGCTTGGAGGGGCTTCACGACAGTATAGTGAATCTCATCGTCGACGATGTGACCGGCGGTCTTGAAGTCGATGGGGTAGATGACCTCATCAAAGCCGTCTTCCTCATCGCCATCGGTATCTTCAGTCTGCCCACCGTGGCCTGTTGACGTGTCGCTTAGTCAGTAGGAGCACGCGGGTAGGGCATGGTTGAGGAAGGAAAGGTAAACTGACCGGAGTAATGTAAGAACAAGGCGTCGTTGGGCTGAGCACCAGCGACTAGCCACTGCATGGCACGGAGGATGTTCTCCTTTGTGGGCTGCAAGAGGGGGTTCGTGGCGTCATCGGTGAGGATGACCATATCCTCGCGCTTATAGCCATAGTTCTCGACGAGGAAGGCGGAGACGTTCTTAGTGTCGTTGATGCAGCCGCGCAACTCGCCGTCCTGGCCGAAGTAGTTGATGCCAATCAGCAATGCCTTGCGACGACCTGAGCAATTGGAGTACTGGAACTTATAGTCTTCAGGAGCACCATGGCCAAACTGCTGTGTGCCCGAAGGAATCTCGTGAATCTCCTGGGAGCGGTGCTGTCCCTGGTCACGAGCCTGGTGACCAGAACCGATTGGGTAGCCGTAGATATCATAGCCATCGGGAGGAGGACCAGAGGGGCGTTGGGAGTGTCCCTGTTGGTGATGTTGCTGTGGGGGGTATTGCTGGTGGTGTTGTCCCTCATATCCGCCCTGTGGGGGATACTGCCCTTGGTTGTAGCCGCCTTGCTGATGGTGCTGAGGAGGTTGTTGGTGATACCCTCCGTAGCCCTGGTCGTGAGGAGGCTGAGGGTTGTACTGGCCCTGTCCCGGATTTGAATAGCCATAACCTCCTTGCTGGTGGTGTTGTTGCTGCTGGCCATCCCACTGAGGAGGAGGAGGTTGGTGGTGTTGTCCCCCACCACCGGGGCCGTAGCCTTGTCCAGGATATCCGTACGACATTGGTGAAGATCAGTCGGTGATCGATGAAGGAGGGATTCGCAAAGACGAGAAAGAGTGAAGTGGAGAGAGGACAAAAAGAGGAACTGGGAGAAAGTTCTGTTGTGCAACAAAGTCCCATGTGAAGAGCGAGGAAGGCAGTGTGTTCGTTGTTTCTGCTTCAGCTGTGTCTCACACGCCAAGCTGGAACTGCAATGGAGTCTCTGAAACCGCGCGTCATCCCGCTGTACCATGAGCCTGGGGTTTGCTGGTTGCCTCCCAACTGCTGCCATCCCGTCCCCGCGATCGGGGTCCCTGGAACGGAAACGACGGCCGACAACACTGAAGGAGTTGGGGTCCAGATGAGCCAGCGGTGATTTTAGTGGTTCATCGGGAGCAGTAGCGGGGAACCCAAGACCCCAAAAGCAAGAGCTCCCCACACCAGCTGCTATGTATGGCACGGCTACAGTGGCATTCGGTGGATGCAATGGATGCATCATCTTCCGTATCATTCCATTCCAAGACTTCTTCTTATCTCCCTCTTTCCATTCTTGACCACGCCGAGATATTCAAGCATAAGGGGAGTTATTCTTGGCTTCAACAGCCAGAACTGCTTGTACTTATTTCCATGAAAAACTGGGGCCTTCATTTGCGGAGGAGGGGTCATTAGGAGGGGTTCTTTTGGGTTCGGATGGCACAGTTACTCCAAGAAAACAGGTGGAGGATGACAAGATGGTAGGTATGGGCATTTCGGAGGCAGCCAACACGCCGAGCATTGGATTGCGTGCCCTTGTGCGTACATGACCTGCAAGCATGGCGTTTGATATTCGTCTGGTATCCATCCTGCCCCTAGTGCCGTGCCGAGCCTTGCTAATCAAAGCTTGAATATCTGTCCCTAAAGGTTCTCAAAGGCAGATCGTGCTCATTGCAGTGACCTCTTTTGTCACCTTTCCGTCAACCCGGAGCTTTCCACTTCTTCTTGCTCCGCTACACCACAGCAACCCACAGCCACCTCTTGGAGACAGAGCAAGCTGAATTGTAACCATGTCGTTCTTCAAGAAGCTCAAGAAGGACCTCGTCGAAGATCTCGGCAAGCTAGGTCTTGTCGACAAGGAGGAAAAGCCGAGCACGCCGAGCTACTCCGGTAAGCCACAGCCGCAACACCATATCATCACTTTCCAGGTCCAAAGATCCATCACTCACTCTGTCCACCAGCTTCGCGCGATTACTATCCCCCTCCTCAGCAGCAGCCGCCGCAACAATCCTATTCCCCTCAGCCTCCTCAAGGAGAGTCCCAGCAGCCTCCCTACCACGGCGGCAGCTACGAACACCCTCCTCCCCAGCAGTCCGGCTACCAAGGAGAGTACTCTCCCCAACAGCCAGGCTACACTGCCCCTCCCGGCGTTCCTAGCTACACTTCCAGGCCAGCGCCGCCTTACAACCCTCCCTCCGACAAGCCGCCCCTTCCGTCTGGCTGGAACCCGAAGTGGGACGACGAGTATCAGAGATGGTATTACGTTGAAGAGGCCACCGGCCGCTCGCAATGGGAAGCCCCCGGTTTTGAGAGGTCCAGCCTCGCTTCCGGTGGTGAGCAAGAGACCCGCGGCTACGGCGATAGTTCGTATTCTGCTCCCCCGCAACAGTGTGGCGGAGGCGGTTACGGTGGATATGGAGGAGGCCACAGTGGTGGTGGTGCCCCCGACTATGGATATGGCGGACAACCCCAGCAGCAGTATGGCGGTTACCAGCAGCCCCCGCCGCCGCAAAGCTACGGTGGTTATGACCAGCATCAGCAGCAGGCGTATGGTGGCGAGCCGGTAAAGGAGAAGAAGAAGGATAATAGTGGTCTGTACATGGGTGCAGCTGCTGGTCTGGCTGTTGGCGCTATTGGTGGCGCCGTTATTGCTCATGAGCTTGGTAAGTTTTCATCTCCCCATCTCCCCGCGGCAACCCCGTGCTACGACGTAATGGTCACTAACTTTTGATGTAGCCGAAGACTCCGACTCCGATAATGAGCAGCGCTCCGCTCCTCCTCCACCACCTCCCGCTGCCTATGGCGGCGACAATTACTACGGTGGCGGTTACGGTAATTACGGCGCTCCGCCTCCCCCTGCCCCTGAGGAGCCGCCTCTTGATGGTCCCATTCCGACGCACAATGTGTATGGTGAGGAGATCGACCGGAGTGATCGCGAGTCGATCGCTTCCGCCCGTAGGGATTACGAGGAGGCTCTAGAAGAGGCACAGTCGTCTTCTGCCAGCAGTAGTGACCTGGAAGAGCTCCAGGAGGCGAGAGAGGAGTATGAAGAAGAGCTTGAGGAGGCGTACTATGATGACTGAACGGGTCAATGAAACCGAAAACTAGGTGACTTGGAGGTGCACGGAGGGATGATTTGTTGACGGTGGAATTATACGATGATGATGATTTGTGCTAGATTAGGAAGCAGCTCTCGGGAGTCGGGAGCTGCTGGGCTTTTCGTGGGAGCGTTCCTGCTACTTTATACCTTCTAAACGATGTAGTTTAGTCTTTTTCCATCCAACAATCTCCAAGTATTTGATGCACTTCGTCTTGATGCAACTGATATAACCACTGCACAATCTGTTATGGGTGTCATATACCCCTAATATGCCGGGCCAGGTGAACCAAGATCTCGGAGACATCACTCATCTACGGGTAAATGGGCAAAACATGTGAATATGGATAATAAGTGTGATAACCTGCTCATAGGTACTAGAGTGTTTGTAAACCAAGGAGTCAAGGTAGTAATACCGCGTTGATGAAGCCGATCAAAACACCCGCCTGGCAATTCCACTCAGCGGCGATACCCTGGAAAGTTCCATGAAGTAACAGTCGATACGTAGGAAGGACTACTTCTGTCTCCTAGGTACATCTCGTCGGTGGAAAACGGCAGGCCCGATCGTACGAGGCAAGTGGTTTATGATAGGCCGCGGCTACCAAGGGACTCTTCCCGTGAAATGAGTTATGGCGGCGTGGCTTGCTGAAAGATGCGACTAGAACTTGGGAAGAGCCGCCCCAGTCTTTGTAGTCCGCAGGGTGAACAAACAGTTTACCCCTGACTGCCCTTGTTACCTTTACCTACATCGAACAAAGCATCAAGAGTAGACAGACTGGTTCGACTTTGACCTACAACATCAGTCAATAACATAGTACCTCAGCGACAGCCTCAACATGACGATACACGTTCACGAACATTGCTTGCGCATGGCTAGGCGCGAGGATGGCACACCGTGGTGGGCAGCATTCCCAGAGCCAACTTCGACGCCCGCCCATATCGAGCCGCAGACCGTGCTTGAACTTCTTGAACAGCAAGAACATGTCGACCACCAACCGCAACCGCAGAAATTCTTGCTCGTCGATTGTCGCCGGACAGACTGCACGGGTGGAACTGTCAGCTCGTCAATCAACCTACCCGCCCATAGCTTCTACCCCACGCGCAAGAGCTTGTACGCGTTGTGCAAACAGGCCGGGATCCAAAAGGTGATCTTCTATTGTGGTACGTTTCTGACATTCTCTCTCATGGACTCTCAGGTCAGAGTCCAACCGACTCTATGCTCTTCCAGGCCATACCTCCATTGACCCTACCTAACACCGATGTTTCATTCCACAGGCTCCTCCGCCGGTCGGGGTCCTCGATGTGCCGCCTGGATGCAAGACTATATCGACGAAGCAGGCGGCGATCTTCAGTCGCAGGTAATGACGGGCGGGATTCGAGGCTGGGTGCGGATGTACGGCGACCGCATGATGGACGGTTATGACGAGAAGACGTGGAAGCAGCTGTTGTCGGAGACGGGCCGTACGTAAAAATAGTCCTTTGGGTATCTTTCTTCGACCAACCGCCGCGGATGTTTCCCCCTTTCTTTCTAAGTTGAAGATAATGCAGCTTTCCCGAATACATGCCTCGTTGGTAAACTGAACGCCGTACCAGCCCACCAAACCTTTTCACCGTCCGAGACCGTGCGTGGGTGGGACATTATAGATGTCGTCGTAAAACTGTGTAAATCGCCTTTGGTATATAATCAAATCCCGTCAATTGCCATCCGCTTATTTCCGATGCCTCGCATTTTGGTGTTAGGCTTATGTGAATGCGTGGGGTCGTTTTATCGTGCTGCGAGAAGGTAATCGTTGATCTAGCCGCGCTGTCCTCCCCTCTCGTCGCCGCCGATCCTCTCGAGGGCCTCCATCATCACGACGGAGTTACCACGGATGGTCTGTGTAGACAGTCGTTAGCCAAAAAGACACGACAACATTTGCCTTTTGAAAGAATGAACATACCACCATGCCAAGCTTGACCTTCTCACCACCATCCTTCTCCTCAACAGCATCGTCCAGAACAATGTTCAGGAAGACCTATGACGTCGCAAAACCATCAGTTTACCATGTTCGAATTCGTAAAAGAAGGGAAGGTCTCGTACATCGTAGCCA
Organism: Sordaria macrospora; assembly: GCF_033870435.1. NCBI lineage: Eukaryota > Fungi > Ascomycota > Sordariomycetes > Sordariales > Sordariaceae > Sordaria > Sordaria macrospora. Next base: position 7,316,670 of record NC_089371.1, on the reverse strand, counting down.
CGGAGAACACCGATGACCTTGCGGCTGCCGTTAAGTTGGACGAAGAGCCTCTTGTCGAGGTACTGGTTGGAAAGTGATCGGTTAGCTTCGCTGCATCATACTAAACAAACAATAACATGGCGCTCTCAATGCGACAATGGTAAAGTGTCGACCAGCTAGGCGCCATGTAATGTTCAAGTCAGATATTCAAGAACATTAACGTACCTTCTTGAGTTCGGGTTGTGCGGGCGCCATTGTTGTCTTGAGGTTGTGTTGATTGTCTGGGATGCTCTCAAGAGAGTTCAGTTGCTGCAATGGCAATGGCGTCGTTCTGGCTGGAACTCTCCACTGAACGACTTGGAAGGCGGGCCTTGTGCACTCGCGACTCTCCCCAGTGATTTTTGGACTGCCAAGCCATCACGTGGGGCTATTGATAAAGATAAAGAAACCCGCAATTCGCGTTGTCTTTGGGGGCGGTCATCGCTCAGTGACATTCCAGGTGCCCGCCAGCGTCATTCTCCAAGTGCATTCTGGAGCTTCACAATTGCTTTAGACCACTTTTAGAACCACGACACCACACTCGCCACAACACATCGCGTTTGCCAATTCTTTGTCAACCAACTTGCTAGGGTCTTTTAGATTGAACACGTCAAAAATGAGTTCTTTCGGAAAGCGCAAGCCGCGCATCATCCAGACTTTTGACGATGAGGATGGCGACCTTCCTACGCTGCTTGGAGGAGAGGAGCCCAAGAAAGAACGTAAGTTGCTACATGGCAAATACCCATTCATACCCAGCATAGAAACTTTCAGTGCTGATACCAAACCAAAGAACAAGCAAGCTGATACGCCTTCCGAACAGAACCAGTACCACAAGGACCGATCAAGTTTGGACGCAGCAAGCCTGCTAAATCCTCGTCACTACGAAGAACGATCAAGATCAACGATGATAACGACGACACACCAGACACCAACGGCGATGCAGCCAAACCTGCGTCAACTGGTACAAGCACGGAACCGGGTGCGGCGGAAGATGAGGAAGACACTGGTGTGCCGCTCGTAGTACGGCCTGGCTTCGGTCGCTCCGCCTCCAGCAAGAAGAAGCGCGTCCCGAAAGTCTCATTCGGAGCCAGCGAAGACGACACAGAAGACGGCGGCAATGACACGACAACAACCGCCAGCAGCGACGTGGCCAGCGCACCCAGCAAGAAATCGCTAAGCCAACGAGTAGCCGAGAAGAACGCGCTACGCAAATCAGCCCTGACCGCACGATTCGGCACCTTTGGCGCCGACGAAGAGAAGCCTCGATACAGCAAAGAGTACCTCGAAGAGCTCCAAAGCTCCACGCCAGCCACACCACAGAACCTCGCGTCGCTAAGTATCATCGACGATGACGACGACGACAGCCTCAAAGCTCAGCCCGAGACGTCTGCGCCTGGAACAGGGACAGGGACAGACGACGCGATGGACCTCGACCCCTCCGAGCTCGACGGCGCCATGATCGTACCATCCCGCGACCTCCCCCTAGCGCGCACCGGCGATGCGGGCCCGTCAGCAGCAGCAGCCCACATCCTCAGCGAAGCCGAGATCCGCGAGCGCAAAGAACGGCGCGCGCGCCTGGCCAAGGAACACAATTTCATCTCGCTCGACGACTCCGACCACTCGGACAACGACGACCGAAAACGTGTCACACTAAGCAACCTCAACAAAAAGCCCAAGAAGTCCGAATCGCGCCTGATAGCCGAAGACGAAGACCTAGGCGAAGGCTACGACGAATTCGTGACGGACGGTTCCCTAGCGCTGGGCCGCAAAGCCGAGCGCGAAGCCGCCAAGCGACACCGGCAGGAGATGGCAGAGATGATCCAGGCGGCGGAGGCCGGTTCAGATGCTGAGAGCGACGACAGCGAGGCGGAGCGACGGGCTGCGTACGAGGCCGCGCAAAGGCGAGCGGGGATGGACGGGCTGCAGAAACCGGAGGATGACTTGATGGAGATTGACGAGGAAAGAGGGGGAGTAAACCAGATTCCCAAGATGAAACCGCTTCCGGAGCTGGGCGAGGTGTTGGCAAGGATGAGGGGTCTGGTGCAAGGGTTGGAGGATGAGGTGAGCAGACGGAAGGCGAGGATAGAGAGTCTGGAGAAGGAAAAGGGTGAGATATTGAGCAGGGAGACCGAGGTGCAGGAGATATTGAATCAGGCGGGGGCCAAGTATCAGGCTGTTATGGGTAGTGCTGGTGCTGGTGCTGGTGCTGGCGCCGGTGCTACTGCTGCCAGTGCGGCGGCGACGGCCGCTACGAGTGCCGCTGCTGCTACGGGGGCGAGCACACCTGGTGATACCTTCAGGTTTGTCATGCAATCGCCTTTGAGGCCATTACCGCCTGGGTTTGCGGCAGATCTAGCTGCGACTCCAAGGGAGAGGGGGTTGGAAAGCCTTGGGACGCCAACGCAGGAAAAGGGGCCTGATGATATGGACACCGAGATGGCGATGTGAGTACGATGGACATAAGAGTTAAAGCAGACCTAGTCTACCAGGGGTTACAACAATCAGTTGAGGTCTTCAATCACAGGCAGTACTCCGTGCAAACTTAACCCAAGTTTCATTCCGTTGTCATTGTCTGTGTTATACTAGGTCTTCATGTGAAAAACGAAAGGAAACCATGCCCATCTCCTAGCTCGTAGTTTGCGTTTCGTAACCATACCACATTCCTTCCCTGCCCGCCTGCCTGCCTGTCAATGATGCCGACGCCGTTGAACAAGGTAAAATCAATAATGGTACAACCAGCCAACAGTCTAAGGATGTCTGATTACACCACGCGCACACCCCATGTCCTCCGTATCTAACCGACAAGTAATGATGGTTCTCTGTTTCTTTTTCTGAGCATTGTCATCCTCTTTTGCCCGTTTCCGTCATCGAGAGTTCTCAGCTCTTTCTTCAGTCTTCATGACCTTACTTAGTCGATGACCCCCTAACCACACCAGCGCCCAGAACACCGGGCATCTTCTCCTCGCCCACAGCGAACAACAGTCCAATGGCAAAGGCGACAGCGCCGACAAGGGCAATGGTAGACCCGGCAATAAGCCAAAACTGCATGCTGACATCCTCCTTCTGGCACATGTTACCGCCCCAATGCTTCAACTTCTGGTGCTTAGTTTGGTCACCATCGGGAGTGGCCAGGCACTTGCAAACGAAGCAGCTGCCGCCGCTGGTCTCGACAGTACCGTTCTTGCCTCCCCACTTGTTCACGCACTTGCCGTTGCCGGAGCAAGTGTTGGTCTGGTCCTCACAGCTCTTCTGTGAGGTGAAGCATTGCGGAATCGACTTTCTAGCGGCAGCCTGCAGAGGACTCTTAGTCGGGCGGGAAACGGGAGGCTGTGTCGGGGCGGCGGCACCGTTCGCGCCGCGGACGGAGTCGTCGACGATAACGGTCTCGGAGTTGAAGCGGCGGCGGAGATCGGAGCCGGTGGCGGCTTTGACGCTCCACTGGTTGAGCTTGGAAGAACGGCTAGACTCGGGCATGAGGACGAGAAGGGCCTCGAGATCGCCGGAGGAGATGAACTTGTTGAGACGGCTCAGGTTGTCGACAAGAGTATTAAGGGCCTCGGGCGACTATTAAGCAGGGGTGTGGGTTAGTTCTCGCTCTAGAAACGGGTGTAAAAGTGTTCTCTGGATATCGCACCTTCTTGACATCGTACTTGACCACTGACGAGGAGCCCGTCCAGCAGTCTCCGTTGACAGGGTTGATAGCAGAGGCCAGGTCGCACTGCTCTGGCGCAGCAATACCCAAGTTTTGGAAAAGTGACATCAGGCGATCATTGGCCACCTTGGATGGCGGATCTGAGATGGCGAAAGCGGCATGCTGGCTTGACTTGGCGAGCGATTCCTTCAAAGGTTGAACGTTCTCGGCAGTGATGCCCTCGAGGATAACCACTAGTTGTGATGGGTCGCTCGTCTCGGTTTGGGAGAAAAGAGGTGCCGGACTCTTGCCGTACTTCGCAATAGAGCTGATCGCGGCCTCAGTATCGATGGAGCTAGGAATGTCGCGAAGATCGCTGCCGTAGTTGTGTCTAGATGTCTGTGGAATGAGTTAGACTAGATCCGATATCAACATTACGCGCCGGGTTGGAGGTATTTGGCTTACCCTTTGGAGAAGAATATGGCGAACGACTTCTTTTGGTAGCCGGGGCAGTTCGCGGGATGTTTGTTGTTGTTTGGAATCGAGGATAAAGACATCGGCGCTTTGCTGTGATGCAGCAGCAGCAAGCCCAGAGAGGGCTGCCACGGTTATACTGGTGAGAAACCTCATCTTGAAAAGCAGCCGAACGGTTGTTGATGCGGCCGGTGGTGATGTTGGATGAGGATTGTTCCAGTGACGTTGGTAAAGTCGCTGGCGGAGACACAATGGACTGGAAGTCGGAGTTGGATGGAGCTTGCCGAATGATGAATCCCGTCCCACAGGGCTGCCAGTTCCCCTGCAGCGCCCACTGAACTGCAGTGGTCATCGCTGCCATTGGCACCGCTGGCCTACCCGCCCACTGTGATGGAAATGCGACCGTGACAGCTGCCCTCAACTGGCTGACGTGGAGGACCGACGCCGGAATGCTAGAGGTAAGTACCTAGTACAGTGACGCATTTACCCCAACGCACTGTTGGTGTCATTGAGACCGCGAAAATGGGCACTGCGGGATCCAACATCTGAACCGAACAGCGTCTTGGAACCGCTGGAGTGGACAAGTATAGAAGACCCTCGAATCTCACACTGTGACCCTCCATCTTCTGCCGGAATTCGAGGCGCGACCAGACCCCGGAAGCCTTTCTGTCCGCGGTCTTCAACTTCCATTGGCCTTGCGTCCCGCTGTCGCACTCGTTACAAGCCTACGAAACCCATCCCCGACACCGTCTACCGTCCGCTTGCTCTGAGTATCGGTAGAGAAGAGCAGGCTAACACATCCGCGCGCCCTTACCTGTCCTCGAAAAGCCACATTCCGAACCGGCAACGAACTACTAGCGAAGCCGAGCACAGTCAAGCGCGAGGCCGTTTCGCCGTTCTGTTCTCATATCCGATATCCTTCGGCGCATACGAGCGGCCGCGACCTTTGATCCCCCGAACTCTTCGGCCGCCGCTTGGGCGTGCCACAGTCATCCAATATGGCATCGCGCCTCCTCCGACCGATGAGGTCGCTCATGGCCTCCCGACGTTTATCAAAATACGTGGTACATGGGCAACCAATGGTTGTGCAAGGAGTACGGATCAAGCACGGCTCCTTTAGAAGGTAAAGCCTTTGAAAGTTTCAAATAACCGAGCCTGTCGCGCTGACACGGGGTTTTCTTTTTGCAGGCGAATGTTCCGGGTCGTGAGCATGAGTATTCTTGCGTACGTGTGCATCGACTACTACGACAGAAAAGTGCTGGGAATGCTTTCGAACGCCCTCGACGATCTCGACGACGGCCGTGGCCATAGTGCGCAAGACGACGACGAAGAAGAGGATTACGTCTTCATACCATTTCCCCTGACGGAGCAAAAGCTCAAGCCAGAGCCATACTCAGCACGCAGCACGGAGTGGAAAGAGTTTGTCAAGTTTGCGCAAGATCAGAAACGGATAGAGCAAGTTCAGGGTTAGTAGCGCTGGTCAAACTTGTTTGTGGCAAAGATATGGAGACTGACATGTCGACGAACAGCGGACATCGCCAGTCTGGTCTTGACGATGCTCAAGAAACAGCGAATCTTGACAACCCATGTTGGCCCTGACATGACTGTCAAAAAGGCATGGCTCCAGGCGTTTTACCCTTTGGTTGCACCTCCCGAATACGAGCGTTACGGGTAAGTCTCAGATCAGGTTCTGTGCGTACCCGAGTCGGACTGACATTCATCGTTTCATTGCAGAATCATGATTACATCTTATGAAATCGGATGGGCCAGCATATCGATGGAGTCGCCGCAAGTGAAGAAAGCCGAGAGGTTGTTCTGGCCTAAGCCTGTTGCGCTATCGCTATGGGCCGTCGCCACGACCCTAGCGAAGAAGAAAGCGGTGGAAGTCTCGCAGTTTTTCGGTCTTTCTAATCTCCTCACTCCCTCGGCATCTACGGTACAACCAGCTCAGGGAACTGGAACAACGGGATTGCAGTCGACGGTCACTGGTGATGTTCAGAGGATGATGGACCAGATCCGGCGACAGGCAACACAACGACCGGAGGACGTGCAGGACCCTGGTGCCCTCGTATCGGCAAGGCGCATGAACCCCGAAGCTGCTACGCAGGACAAGGGGATACTTACGACCACGAAACAAACACCTCCCAGCAAAGAGGCGCCCAAGACCAGTGACGAGAAGAAGGACAAGGAATGGGCTTTGGCCCAGTTGCGGGAATTCATCGGCCTCAGCCCGTGGGAGATCTTCACCAAGACGTACAGGAAGGTCTGGAAACCAATCCGACCTGACCCACCCCGCGGCTCGATGGCTTTTGCCGGCATGATCGAGTTTGAGACGAAGAAGCATTGGTTAACAGCATATGTCACGGCTTGGTATAACCCGGGGACGAGGACGTTTGACCCGAATAACTTCACGATTACTGTGACGAGGTTGACGAACAAGCAAGTTCACCCCTTGGTTCGTTAATGCAAGCTTTTGTGTTGCAATATCACGGCAAAGGAGGTCTCGAATTGGGTAGGGTCGCATTATTCGTCAGGAAGACTGTTCTTCTCAGCTCTTTCATTTTTCTTAATCAGCATGCTAGAGTGTAGCATTGTCATGGGACGGCGTTACATGGGATGGGCTTCGATAAAAGCATGGCAATTTCACAACATAGTGTCGGTCGGCTTGGCAAAATTGTACAGAGCGGGCGGACTTAAGGTTTCAGCTTCGGAGGATATACCACACAATAGACATCATGAGTGGTAGCGTTTGGGATATTGATTGATATTAACAAAGGATCCCATAATATTCCTCGTCGCATTAATGAAGTGCATCTACTCAGTAATGATCAGGAACCCGGGTCTTGTCGAGCGCTGCTGTGTGTAATGATGTATGGTGCTCAGAGCCGGAGGAAGGGAGACGGGGCTCGGCGATCATCGCAAGATAAACGGGATGCCAAGACCCGAGCTCGCTGCCAAGGCCGGGCCCGTACCTCCGGTGCCAAGAGCCGTTCACAACAACGAAGTTCGGCTTGGGCTGGACCAGACTCTACAAGTTCCCACGTCATCTACCCTTAACTTGGGACATGGCAGAGTTCTTCCCAGGATACGGGATAGTTATTGAACCATGCCCGTAGAATGAATGGCCGGTAAAACTCGAGTGTCAGATAGCCCGTACGGTAGTCGCCGTTTATGCCGGGCCCGGGCTACCGACGACCATGTTCAATACACAGTACTCTCCAGTAAAATGCCTTGCATAAATGATTATGGGATCAAACTTCTCAAAAAGTCTTTTCACCCAAAATGGTGTAAAAAGAAAATTCTCGCAACTAACTGACGGGAACATGCAACGTTTCAAAAAAAAGGGCAGAAATTCTCCCTAGCCCTGTTTTGTGGTTTCGATCGATGATGGGTGTGTTGAGGGGGAAAGGTGCGCGATTCAGCAATCAGTTGGCATCGGTGGCGCCTTTGTTTGATCGTGGCAGGCTTTTTTTTTTTTTTTTTTTAAAAAAAAAAAAAAAAGTCTTTCTGAAAATGCTTGTGTGGTTCTTTCTATCTGAATATTTCTCTTGCTTGTTGCCGTGTTGTTGATGATTTTCTTCTTTTCATGTGTAATATGTATGTAGCGAGACCGATGGCCGGATTGTCTTCTCATCTCTGAATAGTAGCCAATGAAGTCTTTTTATCCGTCGTTTATTTATTCTAGGATGAAGTTAAGCATTCGGTTAACGTGAGACTTCTGATGATTGGGAAACCGGCCGAGGTCGCTGGGCCCTAGGTAGGCGCTTCAAAGTTGTGGGAAGGGCGGAGAAAGCCGACCCGGGCCGTCAATGTTCTGGACAAAACTCTCCAAGGATGAACGGAGGACCAACTCCGGTCGATGTGGAACACTGAGAAATACTGGTCTGAGCTGAGTCCCTTGAAGAACACAGCAAGAAGCAATTCTAGCAGATGATGATAGCTTTGGCCACCCAGGTTATCCAACAACCACGCACTTGTCTGTGCCTTCGGTGTTTAACGATGATGCTTGAGAACTGGCGTTGAAGAACCACGTTTTGCGTTGAAAGTATCTCTGTTGGTTCTCATATGGAAAGGTATCTTGCAAGTCCACTACCGGACAGCTTAAACTGAGCCAGTTGAGTCAAGCAGTATGGCACCGCAAGCCTTTTTCAGTCTCTCCCTCGATACATCACCAGTTCTCCTTCTCGGCACTGCTCAAAGTCGCCTGAGTTTCCCTGACAGACAGCTCGTACTCGTAATTATAAACATTAGTTGCTTGAAAATTAAGGGTCCTACATGAACATTTGCCTGAGCTTCCTGTCAGGGCCATGGAGAGGTACTTGCGCGTGGTTTTACATTGCAGTGGGTATGCATGGAAGTTACTCGGACCCATCTGTGCACAAATCTACATATGCCCCAAGGCGTCGACCCAGAGGTTCGAGCTTGATTAGAGAAGACAACTTTGAAATTCAAAGCTCTAGACCCGGTCTCTCCCACTGTGTGGTCTCCAAAAAGACCCTTGCAGCTTGTCTGCCCCACGGGCGTCGGTTTCATGGCATGTGCGCCTACTTGTAACCAGAACGCCATTCGAACCGCATTACTAGTAAGCTGTAAAGGGGATACTTCATGGGTATGGATCCTTACACCAACCTTACGTCGTTTCTTGGCCTCTGTTCTCCCTTTCCCTGGTCATATCAACCTCTCCTTGCAAAGTCTTCCCACCAGGGCAGCTTCTCGAAATGGCGATGAAACACCACCTCAGACCCGAAAGCCCATGGCCCAGTCGTACCTGTTGTGGGCGAACGGAACAACCGAAAAATAGTAAACGTTTATTTATCTCGACCCGAAAGTGACCCTCGCCGCACTGACTCTCTCTCGCCCATCGTTGCCTCTTCTTCATCCAATCTCTTATCGACACTCGTAGTCAATAAACTTCACTTCCCGAACGATCTCCTTGGTAGCTGGCTACCTCAGACTGGCTCTGATATATCAATGACTGTTTTTTCCCTTACGTATTCTAATATCATTTAAACTATTGTCTTTTTTCCTCATGTCATCAGATCTTCACCGTCGTACGAGCCACCACTCACCATATAGTACCTCCACCGAGGCCCCAGAGCCAGCGGATCGATTGACAACAGACCTCGCAATGGCATCATCTGTGGACGACGAGCGACCAACTGCGGTCGATGTTCAGCGACTCTCCACCCTTTGGGAGAATCGCGGTACGATACATGTCATGGGTGACAACACGAACCAGTCGGACGCCGCCGTACCAGAACCAACCTCCATCGAGCCACCAAGCTCTGCAGGAACCAAGAAATCACACTTCTGGCAGTCAAATCTTGCTTCCATTCTCCCAGATAGCAGGCCGAAACATGAGAGGACGGAAAGCAGCGAAAGCACGGCAAGCGGATCCAGTCAAGGCTCAAGCGGCAGCAGCACCGTAGTAGACGAGAAGGTGTTCGAGGTCGGCGGCGGCAACAAAGCAGAAAACAAGGGATCGGCGACGGCATCGGTCAATGAGATTGAAGATATCACCATCATCAACAACAACGACGACAACTCACGCCAGCCACCAGAAGAAGCCGCCTATCATGTGTTTACCAAGAAGGAGAAGTGGTTGGTCACGGTCATCATCGCTTTGGCGGGCCTTTTCTCGCCTCTTTCTAGCAATATCTACTTTCCGGCTTTGGGGGCTATTGCCAATGTCAGTCAATTATACACACACCCATGAAGTTGTTGTGGTTTTAAGGAGTTGGAAAAAATCATGGCTAACTCGCTTTGCAGTCCATCCATACCGATATCGCGCTTGTGTCCTTGACTGTAACCATCTACATGGCAGTGCAAGCGTTTGCGCCATCATTCTGGGGTCCCCTCAGCGACACGTGCGGACGCCGTGTCACTTTCATCGGCACATTTGTTGTTTTTCTCGTCGCTAACATCGGATTGGCTTTCAGCAAGAACTTTGCGACGTTGATGGTATTCCGCGCTATTCAAGCATTTGGTAGTGCCGCTACCATCTCCGTCGGAGGCGGAGTCCTTGGTGACATTACAACTGCAAAGGAACGGGGTGGTTATATGGCTGGGTTTAGCGCAGGTGAGTAATTCCCATAGACTTTTTAAAAAGGGAACGAGGCAACTGACAGTTTCTCCGTTCATCAGTCCGCATGTTCGGCCTATCCATGGGTCCAGTCATCGGCGGTATCATCACCGAGTATCTCGGCTTCCACGCCATCTTCTGGTTCCTCTTCATCCTCGGCAGCATCACTCTAGTCGCAATCTTGCTCTTTCTCCCCGAAACCCTCCGTCGGATCGCCGGCAACGGCACCGTCCCGCTCAAGGGCATCCATCGCCCTTTCTTCGACCGTCCGCTCCGTCAGCGCTACTGGAAAGAACGCGATGCAACAACCGAAGAAGACGACCTCATCGCGCCCCCTCCCAAACTCACATTTTCCACTTTCTTCGCCTCTTTCCGCTTCATGGCCGAGAAGGACGTCATCGTTACCCTCTTCTTCGGCGCCATCGTCTACACAGTCTGGAGCATGGTGACCTCCTCCACCACGGCCCTTTTCCAACCTCGTTTCGGACTCTCCAATCTCCAAACCGGTCTGATCTTCATCCCCAACGGCGTTGGCTGCATCTGCGGCTCATCGTTGTCAGGCAAGATCATGAACCGCGACTACCAGATCGTCGAGTCCAGCTACCGCGCCTCCCACCACCTTTCGGGCTCCGCCGAGATCAACCGCAAGAAACTAGCCGACTTCCCCATCTCGCGCGCCCGCCTGCGCTCGTCGCTGTACTTCGTCATCCCCTTCATTATTACCGTCGCGGGGTACGGCTTCGCTATCACATCCCCGCGCCTCGGCACGGAAAAGAAGGGCATGGCTCTCCCGCTTGTGCTGCAGTTCTTTATCGCTTTCAGCCAGATGGGTTTGTTCAACCTGAACAGCACCCTGATGGTTGACCTCTACCCGGGAGCGAGCGCGAGCGCGTCGGCGGTTAATAACCTCGTGAGATGTCTGATTGGTGCTGTCGGTGTTGCGCTGGTGCAGTTCATTATCAACGCGATCGGTGCAGGCTTGACTTTTTTGATCTTTGCGATTGTTACGGTGGCTTTTACGCCGTTGCTCTGGCTGGAGTGGAGGTTTGGTGAGCGCTGGCGGAGAGAGCGAATGGAGAGGTTGGAGAGGCAGAAGAACGAGAAGAGGGCCGGTGATGGTGGAGAGGCTGGTCGGGCGTAGACTGGTGAGACAGGGTCAGTCGAGTTTTAGAGGCGCTGGTCGCGGTTGGAGATGTGATTCATGCGACCTGGTTGGTCGTGGAAGAGCGGGCGGACGGCGTGGATCGCTGTGCGTAGAGTTCGGAGCGAAGGAGCTGGTCTTTTCTAATCATCGCTTGTGTCTGTTGAATTGGTATTAGTTTTTGAAGCGTTCACGCAACAGTTGACGGTTTGGAAATTTGGGTGGTCATTGGATTCGTAGGGCATTGGTTTTTCTTGATAGACTAGAGCTGGAAGGCCCGGTCGCTAAAGACGTCTTGGATATCTTGATGGTAGAGCGGATAGACAAAAGTCGGTGAACAGTTGGCAACTGAGTTAGAGGAAAATAAATCAAGGCTGTCGTCGAGGACAATTGCTCAGAGTTCCTTCCAAACCGTGATGGCTGTCTGATTCGAGTGTCGACCGTCTCGCCCTCACGTGCTATTCTCGTGACTGGAGGTGAATCCATTGTTCCCGCTTGAACCGTGCACGTACTCTCTCAGTGTTGTTCCCTCCTTCTGTCAGTCAAGTGAAGAACAGAACAGAACTTTGCCAGGTCGCGTGCCTGCCCCCTTGTGGCCTTGGGCATCCAGTTCCACAAATTGGTCCTGTGAAGGGCTCAGTTCAGGTTCCCCTCCAAGGCGGTGTCCCAAAGCAATTAGCAAACCTTCCAGTCCCTTGAAGAATTTTCACAGATGACCATTCCATCTCATAGTCCCAGCATTTCGAATTGTGGTGACTTCATCGAACCATTTTCCATCCCGTTTGTTTACTTCCCTTCCCTTTTGGGCACAGAAGTGGAGCGGTTTTGTGGGTCTTTTTACAGTTCTTGGCAGGGGTGCGACCCGTCCAATTGGGTGAAATTGATCTGGACCGTCACTAACACGGGATGGTAGGAGAGCCTCCATTCACTCGACGATTGTTGGTCGTAGAATTGCAATTGGAAAATTACACCGACGTCATAGGAGGGTGAAGAGGATGGGCCTTTTTCTTGGAGGTTTGCAAATTTTCAAGACAGAAGGTGGCGGAAAATTGGCGACTGAAGTTGGTACTTTTTCTGCGCATGGTTGGATTTTACGGGATCAGATTGCGACATGGGACACTCGGGAATAACAATGTAGCAAGACTTTGGGCAATGATAAGTTCAATATCTATGAATACCGATTCTGTGCATTTTCAGATCTGGATTTTAAATCACGGGCGGTTGGTGTTGGGACAGTTGAGATGCGCGGCGTCCGGGTTCTCGTCCGTGCCGCTGCCCAGGCGTCAGGAACAAAGACGACATCGATTTCCTTTCAGCATTGTTGTCGCGGATGTCACGAGGTTTTCTTTGTTCAGTCCACGTTTTCCATACAAGTCCATTAATTGTGCTACGTGATGGGTTAGGGTTTGATATCCCGTCCGTGACAGCCGCAACCGCATCCCGACCAACTACCGGTTGGACTTCTGCCATCTTTGTGATTTTGTCCACATCAAGAACCCAACCACGGCTGTTCGTAGCATGCTCATCTGGTATCAACCTAAAGGGACTGCCGTTCTGTTGCAGGATGGCTGTTCTGGGCTGTTCTTCTTGCCTGCTATGGTTGTTCGTGGGACACCAGACCTGGACGGACCTGGTCGAAAAGACTCGTCCGATATCACATTTCAGAAGAAGCATCCAGATCCCCAATGGATGAACAGTTTCGATGTTTGACCTGTCTCAGGTGGGCTGTTCAGGATGGGATGACAGCAACCTTTAGCCAGTACAATGAACAGCTGGTGAATTTGGGACTGTTCCCCAGCAAAACCAGAACAGCCGGCCTGGATTTGGCTGTTCTCAGGTTGAAAACACCAAAACACCATTCACTTCTTGCGACAGTTAATGGTGACAGTCGAGAACTGAGGTAGCTTAAAAGTCGTCCGCCGCACCCAAGACCCCATCCATTCTCCTCCTTCCCAATTCTTCATCCACAGGAAATTGTCAGACCATTAAAGTCAATCGACACTCTGCAACCCCAAGCAACCTACAATACCACTTCAGTAAGTACATCACCATCGCACGTCTTGAAGTCATCGAATACTAACCTATTCTCAGCAGTCCAACATCGTGACGACATAATCGATCTCCAACCCCTTAACCAAACCATCGCGACGATCTTCGTTGACGACGACCTCCTCGATCGACATCATGTCACCACACAATCCGCCTACTCAGATGGGTAACCCCCTCTCTACACTCTGGTGGCTCAAGCTAGCTTCCTTCAACATCTTGTCCATGGGTGTCATCGTCGGCTTGATCCATCACGGCATCAAGAACCTCTCCAAGGGTGAACAAGCTCTCTACTACTTCCTCGCTCTCTTCATCTGGCGCTATCTTCGATTCTGCATCAACTTCATCGGCTTCTGGTCCTACAAGGCTGCCCCCATGCCTAAGAGCAACGCCAACTACTTCCCCGGTCGCGATGTTACCGTCGTCATTCCCACGGTTGATCCCCTCGGTGTCGACTTCTACGAGTGCCTGACCAGCTGCGCTCGCAACGGCCCGCGCAAGATCATCGTCGTCACTGCCGGAGAAGCTCTTTATGCTCAGACTCTCAGCGCTGTAGCTCCCGTCATGGAAGAGTTTCCCCTTATCCACTTTCTGGTCACCCGTACGGATATCGCCAACAAGCGCGAGCAAGTCGCCCATGTCATCCGCTACATCAGCACCCCGATCACTGTCCTTGTCGACGACCACGTCTTCTGGAACTCTTACGACCTTCTCAAGTCCATGCTTGCCCCCTTCGAAGACAGCCAGGTTGGCATCGTTGGTACCAACAAGCGCGTCCGCCGTCATGAAGGTCTCTCTGTCTGGCGCCGCTTCTGGAACATGCTCGGTTGCCTGTACCTCGACCGTCACAACTTTGAGGTTCGCGCCACCAATGCCATTGACGGCGGTGTCTTTGTCATTTCCGGCCGCACCGTCGGCATTCGCACTTGCATTCTCGAAGACAAGGCATTCCAGGCCGGCTACCTCCGCGAGATGTTCTTCTTCGGCCTTCTCGGACCTCTTCACCCCGATGATGACAACTATATCACCCGCTACATGGTCAAGAACGGCTGGAGGATCAAGATTCAGTACACCAAGGAAGCTGAGATCGAGACCACCGTCGGTGTTGGCGAGCCTGTCCATACCAAGTTCCTCGGTCAATGCCGCCGCTGGGTCCGCACCACTTGGAGGTCCAACACCACCTCTCTTTTCACCGAAGGCACCGTCTGGGCCACTCAGCCCTACTGCGTCTACGCCGTCTACTTGACCAGCTTCACCAACTTTGCGCTCTTCACCGACGCCGCCCTGGTCTATCTCTTCACCAAGTCTTCCTGGTACACCGACGCCGCGGAGCCCAAGTACGCCCTCGCCGCTCTCCTCTCCTGGATCATCTTCACCAAGACCGTCAAAGTCTTCCGTTACTTCTCGAACTATCCCCAGGACATCTGGCTCTTCCCCGCCTATGTTCTCTTTGCCTACTTCCACTCTTTCATCAAGCTTTGGGCCCTCTTCACCTTCTGGGACTACGCCTGGTCCGGCCGTAACCTCGCCGCTCTGACCGAGGGTGAGACGAAGACGAACGAGGACGATCAGAAGAAAGATGACGAACTGGAGCTTTCCCCCATGGGCGCACACGTCTGCTACGACGAGGACATCAGCGACCTGGACATTGGCGAGCCCCAGGCCCCAGTTCCCTTGAACCCCATGGCCCCCCTGGTCGGTCAGTAGAGGTAGTCTGCCACCATCACCCAAAGCTTAACTGCAGAGAATGAGGAGGATCCGTAAAGAAGAACGAAGGGAAAAAGAAAACAATCACAAAAAAGGGCGCAAAACAACAAAACAATCACTAAAATATTGCATTTCAGGGCGTTACGGATCGGAAAAAAAGAAGCCAACAGGGCATAAGAACAGCACGATACATCGGCATCATACCTACTACAGAACAGCATCACTGCACTACATCGATATCAGTCAGCATCAGCATTTGCTATTTTCAGGCGCACACCAGGACAACAGGACAACAGGACAACAGGGCGACAAGACAAGACTGTACGACTAACGACCAAAAGAACGACATGGCATAATGATAGAAGATTATTGTACGACACGATACCCCCTTTTCTAGATTTCCTCGGCTTCAGTCAACGGACGGCGCATTCGAATCATTTCCAGCATGATATGAGATCCCCCCCACCAATAACACTATGAACAACAACAACATACCCGTTTGAAGAGCTGGTCCATGAAAGATGGATGGACATGGCCGGGAGATGGATGTATGGATGGATGGTCTGGAGGATGAAGACGTAATGATAATGCGTATAATGAAGCGGCGGCTGGCTAGCTGGCTGGTCGGTTGGTCGGTTGACGGAGGGAATGGAAGATAATTTGAAAGAAGAAGAAGGAGAAGAAAAAGTCAAGCATACACTATGTAGATTGATGGTGATAATAAATGCTTGGCCCAAAGCTGAAATGTCCGTTGTGATCGTGATCGTGGTCGTGGTCGTGCAAAAATGATGTGAAATCTTTGACAAATGTCTGTGACTTGGAAATTCTTTGCAACGTGATTCCCCTATGTGTGTGATGCACGGAAGTCGCAATGGTGCCTTGCATGTGCCTGCCTTGTTAAGTACCCATTTCCAACGTGCTTGCCCTGCTGCCGCTTGTGAAAGGGTGTCGCATGGACGGACACTCGGCTGTACCTCTCTCAAATGATGTGTATGCTCAATCAAGTTGAATCAACTTTAAAACTGTCGTCGGCTTTGACTTTTCAGAGATATCTAGCCTCTATAATAATCTCACATAAGATAACATTCTGACCTGCGTGGTGTTTTGCCTAGCTCCGGAGGGAGGGGCATGTCGTTTGCAATCGATCCATTTAGTTGTCGCAAATGGCTTGAGTCTTCAGTGTCAGTGTTCGGGCGATGATGGAATTTAATGCTTGTTTTTTGTTTGTTAACTTGGTACTCTTATTTAGCATACTGGACGGTATACATCCCAAAGTGTAGCACTGGCTACCCCAGGCTCTCTCGACTATGTACAGAGATCGCGGAACTCACACAACCCGCAACATGTGTTGCACTTGCCTTCCGATAGTCCCGATCTCTCGGACGACGATCGAGAGAGAAACTATACAGCCCTGTAAGGCCTACATAGTTCGTTTAGATATGTAGGCAGGTAGGAAAATGTGACGAGAAAAGAGGTCCTCGCATGAATCAGACCGAGACATGTCATGCCACCTCACCTTCTTGGTTCTTCGGTACCATGTGCGTGACAACGTGTTTAACCAGCTTCCTTAGCGGGAACGCGGTATGTAAGTGTAACACTCTGATCCGATGGGGAGGAAAGTGTTGGGAAGCCAAGAGAAGAATGTTTGCAGTGAGACTGCGGCAGTCACTTTGTGATATATCTACATATGGAAGTTGGTCACATTCTCTTGTGAAAAAGCCTTTCCCTAGTTTTCCATTTCAACAAATCCACCATGGTCTACCACCCTGGTCGCCGCCTCACCCGCATCACCCAGCGAGCCAGCTTCGACATAGACCGCACTAAGCTCAAGACCAATACTGGGAATACGTAGGTATACATCAGCCCCAACAGCAAGCTCCCTTCCGTCCCTTACCACCGACTAGAACCAAGTCTCTCCCTCGCCCGCGCTGCCTTATTTTTGACCACAAGGGAAAGCATGAATACACTTAACATAGCCCCGGCCTGAATGCACCTCGCTCGAACACCAAAACTGCCCGTCATACGAGTACTCGGTGTATCTGAAAGCGATTACGCTGACATCCCCAAAGGTCCTGAGGCGGTCTATTATCACCACCTAAGGCAGTTTGGAGGTAAGAGGACCGCCAATACCGAGATTGCCATCATAGCCGCCGATGACCTCGCACTTGTAGTTATAAATGGATACGTGGTTCCACCAAAATTCTGCACCACCACCACCTCCGGTGTCTGTAGTGTATTGCACATGTCAGTCTTCTTACTCTGACTCATTTGGCCTGATGCAGTCCGGTAGGAGCTCAATTTATCTGCCTGGGGTATCTACTTACAAAATCTTTCCACGCCGCTGAATTCGAGCTGGCAATTTCCTTGCCCCTGACGCTGACAATATACTTCCGCGGTAACGTGGCTGGCAGTCAACAGGGCCGCACCAAAGGTGATGATAGCCTTGTTTGCAACGGACGACTACATGATAGAGGTGTTGGAGGTAGGTACAACGGTGTAGAACGAAAGTGACGCGGTAGGTATGTCGTAGAGTGACCGTTTGGTATGTTGGTTTTGGGAGAGGTGATGAGCAAGTTCCGATCGACTCCAAAGCTTGGGAACTTGAGGAATTCTTGCACCTACCTCGCCTACCTATTCTATCACATTGAAGCACTTTGCAGTTGGTCAATGGCAGGATTCTCAACTATCTTGACGGCCAGGCAATGGAACCTTTACCTGGGTAGACTCGAGAATCATTCGTTGGTAAACGGTTTGACGAATAAACCAAACATATTCTGGTCAGGGTATATACTAAACATCACTCTTTTGTTGCCGTGCAACCGTCTGTGTCGGCCGCGAAAACACTTACACATCCTTGAGCGGGCAGTACCTACTATGTAAATTATGACCACTATGAAAAGATATAAGCTCACCTACTGCGTGCTATGCGGTTAGTTGACAAGCTACTCACCGCGTACAGCAGGTCGGGATACCATTCACTTTGAGTGACCCGGGCATGGTGGCTGCCAAGCCGCCAACGATGGGAACTTATCGAGAACGGCAGGAGGCAAGCTTTGGAGCCTGGCTGCCTGGCGCTTATCATACATTGGATATTGACATGGCTCGATCCTTCGCCTCCAGGCGTGCCGTAACATCGTTTGTGAGCTCCAATACATGTATAGCCTGTGGCGGGTGAACATGCCTGTATCATAACCTGGGTGTATGACTGTTCTGTCTGCCTTCATTGTGAGCTGGCCACACCAGATCGTGAGCCGTGATGTCTGGGTTGGTCATCTGTACCGCCACGAGTAAGATATTTACTGTGGGGGTCTAGCTGTTTGGCGAGGTACGCCCAGATCAAAAGCTTGAACCATGCAGAGCCCCAGATCAGTCGGTTCAGCACCAAAACCGCCAAGGAGCCGTGGTGTTGCGGGGCCGGGGCTAACGAGCTTACTCGCCCGCCAACAGCCAACAAGCTCTTTGGCAGAAGTTTATTCGATCTTGGAAATCAGCTGCCCCTGAGGCTCTGCGCCGAGCTTCTGTCGACTCGAAGACTCAACCCTCAGAGGCTGTTTTAGTAGACAACACACGCACCGGGAGTCGGAGAGGACAGACCCAAAAAAGAGGTTCAACCCGACGGGGCTGTCGTGTTCAACTCTGTCTGTGGATTTTATATGGTCAGTGCCTGCTTCATCGGTCCACAACCAACGTCCAAAGCAGACACACCACTTTTGTCGCTTTGTGGGGGATTTGGTCCGAGGATTCGTGCTGTGGGGATATGTTGGTCGGTGGGCTTTTATGTCTCGGCGAATGAACGACCCTCGGTTGCTTCTCGAAATCCATGCACCTGCCGTTTTGGACAAAGATCTGCTGGCATGCGCGACCCGTTGGGCCTAGAAAAGCGCTATTTTGGCTAGGGTCTTGACTGACTCTCAGAAGGTTCGCACCAAAATAAGAGGTGGCGGGAAAGGGGAAAGCAATACATGACAGCCATGGTACCTGGAAGTGGGCTGGACGTTTGGAAACAAGAATGCGGGGAATGGAGTGATGAATCATCAAGGAGGTCCAGGTCGTTGGTGAGGATTGCGAGATCGAGGTGCGATGGTAATAACAGTGGACTGTGTTTGGCGGAGAGGTGGCGATGGAGCCCATGAATTGAGTTTCCCAATCAGACCAAGGTGACGTTAAGAATGGAGTCCGTCATCTGAGTGTTTGTTGGTCGAAGAGAAGTGGCCGGCTAGTGTCCGATTTTGGGCACCCAAGTGTTCCCCGCCGGCAGGCAACCAACCCCTGTACCCCAGCCCCAGTTGAGCCACTGACGCCCATCAGCCTGCCGGGAACCGAACCGAGCTCGGAGCCCAAGTACCAGTGTAGCCAAGGCGCACAGATCTGTGTGTTTGATGGGGCTCAACGTGAAAAAAAACTGGAGTTTCGCTTTAACATCAAACCATGATTCAGTCCACTCCAGTCCGATTTGACACTCACTTGAGGTTGCACATATCGAATCGTGAATACCATTCAAGACTTTTTACATCCCTTTCTGGCATTCTTCGCGATGTCCTAAATTGGCCTCCTGCGTATGTACCAGGCGTATGTTTATCGTGGCCATCCAGATGCGGATGTGACGTTCGCCTACCGCCTCTCCATCCATCGCCATCATGCGCGCAACCTTTTCCGCACCCCATCCATCGATCTCCTTTGCCGCGCCCTGACGATGAGCCGATGAACTGTTGGAGGCAGAGTTACAAAAGTGGTGGCCAGGCTTGCTGGCCGTGACCAATTGCTCTCCATATGACAGCGGTGCAGGGGAATCGATTTGACTCGAAAACGGCGACAACTGCCCTTTTTACAAAAGACATCCGACCTTCCTGATCAGGACATCTTATACAGCCACGGGCCAATCAGAAGCTCCCAAACGACCGGCGTCGACCGTGGCAACACGCTGGTCCAGAGTTGTAGAAGTGGGTTGCAGCGCTTGCAGGCCGAGCAGGGAGACCTTGCAACCTTCATGACCCTGTTGCAACAAGGCCGGGATCGAGGCTCACGACCGGCTTCTCTTTGAGGACAAGGGCAAATTGGCATCTCATGTGTTATCACATCCATGCCATCCCGCGGCCCCGCCGTCTCTCATGGTGTTGCGTTCCAGGTTCCGAGTCATCTTTGTGCTGCCTTATCACGGCCTACGCCGACCCAACAACGTGGCGAACGGGAGCACAGCCAGTTCGACCTTCCATGCCTTGGGGATCGACGTGATACGGGAGAAGAATGGGACTGGAAGCAACCTTTGACTTTTTGCTGATCTCCTGGGGCAGCTGGGCCATCGGTAAAGTCGCCCACTCAAGAGCCCTTGAACCAGCGGGATGCAGCCCGTGTCTAACTCGTCTAAGTATTGAACAGGGCTTTGTTTGCAGTAGAACGGGAATGGAAGGTGAAGTTTATTTGTTACGTATGGATTGACCTACCATCTACTGACCAGGTACCTTTTACCCCAGGAAAGTCTGATAGCTCGATACATCCAGCCAGCATCCTCAGAGTGCCCACGTTCAATTTATACATTCTGGTCTCTCGTCCAAAAATCCAGCCTTTCACTGCCAACACGTCGGCTTCATGCGGACAATGTTTCTTTTGGTCGGCGGCCAGACGCTTCGCATAGTTTTTGTGATTTTTACATCATTGCCGGCCGGTGTGTTTAATTCTCACTCGGAGTACCGTCCTAACAGGAAAACCTGCACTGGATTGTACGTGTGGTGTACATGGGGGCCTAATACCGGTACCACTCAACGGCCAGAATGTGCCCTAGGTTCTTGGCCGCCCACGCCAGGCAGGGGTACTCCGGATGCACCAGACAAATGGAGCAACTGTCTATCTCGCAGAAGAAAGGAGGAATCGCCGTCACAGTCATGCCCATGGTGACACTGGGACACCTTCAACAGATAAATATCAACATGGGACCGCCCTCTCCTCCACCATTTCCACGACCCGTCTCTTTCTTTCTCTGTGTCCCATCACAGTCGACTACGTTGTGACCCTTGGCTCACAGCTTCCCAACGGACCCTCCACCTGTTCCTCCCCACCGAATAGGAAAACATGGCCAACGTGGAGGAAAAGAAGTCGTTCGACGCTTCGGCGTCGAACGTCCGCCCTTTCTCCGAGAGCACTCCCGCCTACGAGAACGCCGACGATGTCAAGGAGAAGATGTCGGTTGAGGTCGAGAGCACTGGCGAGGTCGAGGAGGAGGATCTTTACGCTCCCCTCAAGATGGACGCTTCAGTCGTTCATGAGGAAAACCCCTTGACCATCCGTGCCCTCGTCGTCGGTATCGTTTTGGGCTGTCTTGTCAGCGCTTCCAACCTTTATCTTGGTAAGTGTTGCCTTCTACGTGAATCTTTGTCTTGAAATCCGCTTTTCTAACCAGTTTATCCTAATATAGGTCTCAAGACTGGTTTCACTTTCAGCGCCAACATGTTCGGTGCTATTTTCGGTTACGGTATCATCAAGATGATGTCCAGGTCCGGCCAGATTCCCATCATCGGTGGTGCTTTCGGTCCCCAGGAAAACTCCATTATCCAGGCCGCTGCTACCGGTGCTGGTGGTATCTCTGGTATCTTCGTCGCCGGTATCCCCGCCATGTACCAGCTTGGAACTATGGGCAAGGGCTCCACTCCCCAGCACGACATCGGCGCCATCTTCACCATCACTCTGGTTTGCTCCTTCCTGGGTCTCTTCTACGTTACCCCTCTTCGCAAGTTCTTCGTCGTTCAGGTCGCCCGTGAGCTCAAGCTCATCTTCCCTACGCCCACCGCCGTCGCCTTGACCATCCGCTCCATGCACGCTGGTGCGGCTGGCAGTATCGAGGCCATGAAGAAGCTCAAGTGCTTGCTGCTGGCCTTCGGCGCCGCTTTGGTTCACCGTGTTGGCTCGTACTATGCCATTGGTATCCTTTACGATTGGCATCCTTTCACCTGGATTCACATTTGGTCAGGCTACAAGAGCTGGGCCTTGAACATCGAGTCGTGGGGCTGGTACTTCGAATGGACTCCTGCCTTTATCGGCTCCGGTATCCTGATTGGTCTCAACCCTGCTATCAGTATGTTCATCGGTTCGTTCCTGGCCTGGGGTGTTATTGGTCCCGTCTTGGTTCACTACGGCGAGTGCATCGGCACTCAGCCCCTTGCCGGCGACCCTAAGTGGGATAGCTACTATAACTTCTTCTCCCTCAAGGACCTCGGCAAGGTTACCCCATCGCCTCGCTATTGGCTTCTGTGGCCCGGTGTCATGGTCATGGTCTGCTCCTCCATGGCTGAGCTTTTCATCCAGTACAAGGTCATCTGGTTTGGCTTGAAGTCCTCGTGGCAGCAGACCTGCGTCAGCATCAACGACAGCCTTGTCGCCAAGGGCAAGAACAACGGTTTCTTTGCCAAGCAGGCTGCCAAGGTTGTCCGGACTGGCCAGGAAGTCGAGGATCCCGCCAAGGCGAACGAGCAGGTCAAGCACTGGCACTGGATCGTCGGCCTCGTCGTCACCGTGGTCGTTGCCATGATCATCTTCCACTTCCAGTGGGACATGCACCCAGGCCTCACCATCCTCGCCGCCATTCTTGCCTTCCTCTTCTCCTTCCTCGCCATCCAGATTGGTGCTGTCACCGACTCCACCCCTCTCACTGCCGCTGCCAAGGCCTCGCAGCTCGTCTTCGGTGGTGCCACCCAAAACTCTGGCTTCACCATCCAGCACGCTCAGAAGATCAACTTGGCCGCCGGTGGCCTTGCTGCCGGTGGTGCCGACGTTGCCAACGCCCTCGTGTCCGATTTCCGTACCGGTTACCTCCTCGGCACTCCCCCGATCAAGCAGTGGATTGCCCAGGCCATTGGCACCTTCGTTGCCGTCTGGCTCTCTCCCGGTCTCTTTGTTTTGTTCACCAAGGCCTACCCTTGCATCTACGATCCTGAATTGGAAGATGCCGAATGCCCCTTTGCGGTCCCCTCCGTCTCCGCTTGGGCTGCTGTCGCTCGCGCTGTCACCGACCCGGATGTCAGCATTCCTCTCTCCTCCGGTCTCTTCGCCATCGTCATGGGCATTGTCTCCGTCGCCCAGGTTGTCGTCCGTCACTTCTGGCTCGTTGGTGAGCGTGATAAGTGGCGCAAGTGGCTTCCCAACTGGGGCGCTATCGCCCTTGCTTGGGTCATTCCCGCCCCCGTGTTCGCCAATGCCGCCCTTCTTGGTGCCATCATTGCCGCTATCTGGAGGAAGTACAGCATGAGGACCTGGGATATCTACGGCTATGCTCTCGCTGCTGGTTTTATTGCGGGTGAGGGATTAGGCGGAGTAGTAGGTGCTGTACTCACTCTAGCTGGCGTCGACGGTGCCACGTACGGCTCCAACATTGGCTGCCCACTGGACTCATGCTAAACAGCTCAAACGTATGGTGTCTGGCTTCTGGAAGCAGAAGCCCCGCTTCAAACGTTGTTGATGATGAGAGATGGATGATGTTATACCCATGAGAGATTATGTTGTCTTAATTAGTTGCATGTCACGATGATACCACGATTGGGGGCCTGGGTCACAGAAAAGGGCCGGGCTCTTGATATGATCAATAATAATTATACCCTATCATACCAAATGGCTGTCCACACAGCGCCTGTGACAATTTCATTTAGCATGGATAATCATGACCTCACTGACACACTAGAACGACAAAAACCCCGGCTTCTCCAGGGCATCACATCGCTTCCTCCCACCTAAGTCGGTCAGTTGCACATATGAGACGGACCTCTTCGAAGTACAGTCCAATGCTGGTTTGTTTGTTAGCTCGAGACCCCCCAGTCAACCTTTCTGGGGGTTTACATGTCTAACTAATCCCTTGCGTCTTACAAAAATGCGTGATTACCTTCCATATGCCTTTTTGGATTGTGCTAATGGCTTTCTGGCTCGTACCTAGCCATTATGGTTTGTCCTTTGGTGGGTTTGGGACCTATGAGAACCAGCTTAGGAGAGAAAGATAGGCAGTTTGGTCTTTTACATCCTTCCGCTGGGCCGAATTAGCGGACGTTACTTGTGATTAATACCGTTTGTCTCACACATTGAAAGGACAGTTATATTGGACGTGCTTGCCTACTCACTCATGTGATTACGCTATTCATGGAGGTGAGCAGTAAAGCCTTACAAGTGACATCATAAACTAACGGCAGACACTCCTCGAAGGCTTTCCCTAAAAAACACCTAATGGCAGCAGATAGGTAAATACCACAAGTTCCTCGCTGCCCCAGAGAATTCTCAAATCACTCAACCTCTCAACTTCATTTACTCGTCTACATAATATTGTGAGGCTTAGGAAAGTTTGGAATGTGTTTTGTCTATTGTATTAAAGGAAGTGGGCAGCGTAATAGGGGTAGAAATACCGGGCTAACAAACAAATACGTGTTGGATTGTATTATTGATCTTTCGATACCATTCGAATTATATCACCAAGCCCGCAAAACAAAGAGACAACACAATCCATGCAGCAAACAAAGCGATGGCTTGGGAGTGGAGAAAAAGAAAAAAAATGACGAAAAAGAAATGCCCAATAACAGGATTGAACTGTTGACCTTCGCATGGACTTGATATCAGAGAGCTGATATTAGTACGACGCTCTAACCAGCTGAGCTAATCGGGCTTGTGCTGATTGTTACAGACAGGTGAAAATCTAGTACTTATATTCCCTTGTGGATGCAGCCTCCAGCGCGCATCACGCTGAGGGTGTCCGAGATTGTGGACAACAAGGTGACGACGGACACTCCTCAATTTTGAGGACCGGTCTGCACTGGGATGTCGCGGAAAAATGTAGGAGCATCAATTGCTTTAGAAGTATTGTATCACATAAACCCTTCGAACTCTTGATCGTGGCATCATGTCCAAACCATTTCTTTCCAACCTCGACCTCCCCCAACAAGCCCCGCATGTTCATCCCACCCCACAGACCCCCTTCCCTTCACCCCCTCACTCCGCACCCACCACTCCTCTCATCCCCTCCTCATAACCATCCTCAACGCCGCATTCTCCACACTCACCACCTTGCCATTTCCATCCACTTCAAAGAAAAACTGATCCAACGGCATACTCCCATACGTGACCCCGGTCAAGCTAACCCAGCTCCCACAGTCCGTCGAGAACATGCTCAGCGGGTTTCTGGCCGGTACGTTCAGATCCTCAAAGACGGCCTTATACGCCACCCTCTTTCCTTTCGTCGCCGCGCGCCCCGTATCGCGGTTCATCTCGCCGGGAATCACCGTCTCCAGACCTGTCGGGTACAGCCTGATCGACGGATTAACGGGCGAGTACCCCGCTGCCAAAACGACAGAGACGTACTGCATGTCCGTCCCGTTGGACACCCAGTTCTCGATTCCCAGCCCGGGGCGATCGGGCTGGGTGGTTATTTCCAGCGACGAGTTGCCGCCGTTGGAGTACGTCCCGCCGTAGGTGTCCTGCGCCTGTTCTCGCGCTGCCGCTTCCAGCGCTGGCAGAAGCTGCTCACCTAGCACATCCGCGAGGTTGAAGTTCGCGTTGGCGGGCAGGTTCGGACTAGCCAGCAAGACGGAAAAGCCGACGCCGTAGTCCGGTAACAGGTTCAAGAGCGAGTTGTAGTAACCTATCCGCCCGGCCTTGTTGTAAGCGTCTACCACACGCTTGCCGTTGGTCACGCTAGACAGCACGATGCGCCGGATGCCCCAGGGGTAGCCGACTCCCGCGTTGGGTTCGGAGGTTAAAGATGTCGGTTTGAGCCAGCGGTTCGTGAGGGCGGGAGCTAAAAGCGTGGAACGCATGATGGAGCGGCCGAGGGCGGAGATGTCGCGCACGGAGGAGTACATGTTTCCTGCTGGGTTCTCGTCGCCGAGTTGGTAGTCCCATTGGGCGTCGGAGGCGGAGCCAGGGCCGGGGATGATGCCGAGGTTTGACGGGGCCTTGTTGTAGAAGGTGTGGGAAAGGTTGAGCGGGCGGAGTATGGATTCTTCCATGAGCTGTTGGAAGGGCTTGCCTTTGATGGACTCAAGCGCGTAGGCGAGGATTTGGAAGCCGGTGTTGGTGTAGGCTGGGGTGGTGAAGGGCGCGTAGGAGGGGTAGACTTGCAGGAGGCCGGAGAAGAATTCTGTCGATTGCTTATCAGATTCTCGGTCTTTGAACGGAAGATGCCGAAGGACAAGGACTTACCAGTCCTGTTGCAATGGGGCCAAACGCCGCACTTGGGCAGAGTCGGATCTGAGCTGTTCAGACCCGGAAATCCAAGCTGGATCGCAGTATTCTGGTCGACCGTCTGCGTAAGTTCGCCCATTAAGCCATCTGTTTTTGTCCGTCCTCACTGTCAGTCTTCCGAAGCCCTCGAAATGCTCCATAGAGGACCACCGCACTTACAATCCCTCACAGCCCCCGACAACTGTCCCGCAAGACTGCCCACTGTCACCTCCCCCCACTGCACGTTTCCAACCGGATCATCCTTCGCCTTATCCGCCGCCTCCGCTAGCTCGGGCACATACTTGGTAATCGGCTCATTCCATCGCACATCCCCGTCCTGCGCCAGCCACGTATAAACGGTAAAGATCTTGGTCAAGCTGCCCAGACGGTAGACTGTATTGGAATCCGTCTTCTTCACCCCACCATTGGTAATGTTGCTCGAAGCGTGTGCAGAAGCGGTGTGATGCCAGCTGAAGACGACCGGATCGATGTCGCTGATGCTGAACACCTCGAGGCTGTAGCTGGTGATGTTGGCGCGGACAGCCGCCGAGTCGTCGGTGTCGCGGGCTTGGAAGGCCTCGGTTAGGTTGGCGAGAGCGGCGCGGATGGCGGCACTGGACTTGAAGTTTCGCGGCTTTTCGAAGACGGGGCCGAGGGGCGGGCAGTTAGGCGCTGCTGTTGCGAGTGTTGTTGCTAGAAGCAATAGTAGGAGCGCGGTGACTTGGGACAACATGTTGAAACTACCGCGCCTTGGGAGAGAATCCCGGACGAGGAGGGGGACAAGCGAGTCCCCATCTTCATAAGCTTTTGAGCTTGTGTACTTCCCTTCTTCATTTTGCTCCTTGTCTTATCCTCTGGATACGATGGAGTGTGGCACTCGGAAACACGATCCTGACCACAAATATCCGGCACCCAAACAGAGTCCCAGCTGGGACACTGGCCCAGACTAGGCTCCGTGGCCGACCCGTTCCCCGTTCCATCGAATGGTGCCTGGATCCCGCTGGATCTTGAAGGGAGCCCATTGCCTTGATAGATACCCAAAAATGAGGAGGATCCGAGATCACAAGTTTCTTATAGTCAACCCTATCTATAGCGGAACAGTAGACAAGGGGTTCACCAACTTATTATTTCACCCTTACCAAGGTACGCTGCTGTTCAAATACTTGAACAAATTGATCGGAAAGCTTATCTAACTTGAGCACTTTACGGCTGAATGTTGTAGATTAATGCTTCAGGCTCGCGCTGGTTCCTGACATAACCCTCGTAGCATTCGGTTAAATCGCATGTTGCAACCGGCATCCTGGGCGGGAACTACACTGCCATGAAAACGCTGTCTCGACAATGAATGTAAGTTGGGTACGATCGAACATGTTTCCCTCTTATGTTCAAATGGAGGCTTGCGCGGCTGCTATTGACAGGATCTCCCAGTGTTCAAGTTATGAAATCAGGTATTGTTCACCTGGTAGTAACACGGAAGTCAGTCAACTAAGATTACAAGTATACTTGAAGAATAAGAGAAACTCGACGTTCTTGGTTCATGAAGAGAAAATGAGTCTTCCTGAAAGGTCCAACCATATCCCATACCCTAAATCATAGGTTCTTTGCCCCCCAACCAAGCTGCAAGCCGCCAGCATCAAACACGACAAAGCTAGTCTTAAGTGCGACGTCGCCAAAGATCGAGAATCCGATGCCTGTATCACTTTGGATGCCACCGAAACAGTCTTGGTTGGCACTATCAACTGGTGCATACGAGACCATGTCTCCTGGAACAGTAACAATGCCGTCGCTGACGCCAAAGACAAAGTCCGGTGGAGTAGGGCTGCAAGGGAAAACATAACCGCCCTGGTTACTGTCGTACTGGGCGCCCTGAATCTCTTCATAGTATGCTTTGACGACAGACTTGGGTAGAAGCAGCAGCGTGGTTCCGGTGTCGGCAATACCACTGATTGAGTGATTACGCATCGCTTCAGTTCCAACCGCATATCCTGGAGAGGTGAAGCTCCAAAAGCCCTGGCTACTGTCAACAGGCGTCCAACTGATATTGCCAACATATGCTGCAGGATCAATGTAGCCGAAGTTGTAGCTGCCCGCTGCATATTAGAAAGGTCAGTATCTTTTCATGACATGGCCTTTGGCAGGGGAACAAGCTTACGGGCCCCGTGCTTCAGATCAGCAGTAAACAGAGGTGCGTCAAGGTTGTTCTTGATGTTGTCGAAGAACGTGTTCTGTGGTGTAGGCTGAACTGTGTTGATGGAACTGAAGCCCAAACCCAACAAGCCATCATTGTTGGCGTCGTCGGTGAACTCGTCCGAAACCTTCGTGGCCGCCTCTACAGCTTGATTAGGGACAGTCAAATTGCCAATCGTGACCGTGTCGAGGTAGACGTCACCGCTCGAGGAGCTGCCGTCGCCGTAGGTGATTTGCCAAGTTGAGCCCTGGAGCTTCTCAGATGTGGAGCTGTTGTTCGGATCGTACACAGCCTGGCCTTTGATATCCTTCGCGGCCATCTCCGTGCTGAAGACCCAGAGGTCGCTAGACCCTGTGTCGAAGTCAACAATGAGATTTTGCGGTGGAGTACCAATGGAGATGGGTGTCAGATACTCGACGTCGTGCTTCTCGGCGTCCGTTTCCACAGTGCCCGTCTGTCGCTTCTGATTCCGGCCCTGACGAAACCTAGCGACGGCGGCTCTGAGGTCCTCTGGAATTGGGGCGCCGAACTTCTGATATGCTTTCGCCAACGCAAGGGGGCCATGTCTGAACTCGAAGTTCGGATTGCGGACTTGAACCAGTGAAGCGGTGCCTTTGTTGCTTGTGGTATCGACAGGACCAGGGATGGCAGCCGCCGTGGCAGTGGCCGCAAAAGCGGCGGTAAGGAGGGTAGGATATATCAGCATCCTGAAGTTAGAAGGGAACAAGACTTGGATAATGAGATGTCAGGCAAAAGAGCGTCGTTTGGCAGTTCGAGGGCCGAGTAAGGAGCGTAGAGGTTGAGTGAAAAGCCGCGAGCCAAACGAGGAGACGAATCCCAAGGATGGCTAGCTGAAAGTTCTTTGAGATGCTGCAGGCCGCCACCAGCGACGGCTTTGGAGATTGTAGGGTTGATGGTGAGAACGGGTTCAGGATACAGCTCGGACAAGGAGAGGAGAGAAGATAATTTGACAGATCATGGGAAAATGAATCGGGATTGTTGCCTGGGTGAAGATGTCTGGGAGGGGCTCACCCAAGCCAGCAAACTTCGAAAACCCGTGATGGGAAGTTCTTTCCCTAAATAACAGAACATCACTTGAAGTTGTGACATGCTCCATAGAGCGGTGAGGCGTTCTTGCCCCTTTTGCTAGCCCCACGGCAAGACTTTCGTAATGGAAGGAACATTGATTTCAACTCAGCTCACTATTAAAGAAAGAATTACTGAAGGATGGGAGGTGCTTTGCACTAGCAACTGCGTGTACTAACCCGGGCCCCGTGGCTTTCAAAGACATGTAGCTTCCGTCTAGTTCTGCATCATGCTCATCTGGCACATTTTGTCTGACTTCAACCCGGATAGGCGAGGTGACGCTTGAAGTACAGGGCCTCCCGAGAGATCATCCCCAGATACCATGTGTGCTCGGGTGTTTCCTTTGGTGTCCTGTCTGAACGAAAGTCCAGTCGTTGCCAAGACACAACCGAGTGTTCGGTAGTCAAAACCTTCGGAGTTTGGGACTTTGGGAAGGCATGTCCAGTATTCTGAAATTTCGATTGGAGAAGAGTCAGGCGGTCCATGAATCGGACTTTGGCGCGACTGACATGTTGCCAAGATATCAGCCATTCCTGGCGGAAGGAACTATTGTTTGCTCAAAATCAAAGGCCGCAATTGCCGCAGACGTCGCCTTTTGTATTTTGACTTGATCCATTTGATTGATAAATGATGTCGTCGTTAGACTGTAGCAAGCATCCTCTGCTGGAGCTTCCACGTCCTCGGAGGATCACACCCTGAATTCATCGTGAAGCCGGAGACCTGGAGTTGCCGCAACACGACGAGTAGTGACTAGGCGATTTCACAAAATTGACAATGGTTCTCCTTTCAGTCGAGTACACCTGGCGCATGGCAAGTCGGGGATTGGGATCGTTATAACGGGAACGTCACAGTCTGATGTTGCGAATGGAAGGAAATGAAGTGCAAACTAGAATACTGACGGCAGTCGCTCATCAGCTCCTGCGCCCGCCCCCGCCTATCCGTTGCTTGGCATCTTAACCGAAATGGGCTGCTTGGGGCCAATAAAAAGAGACTGACAGCTGCCAGTGTCCCCCTGACGTGAAGTTGCCGTTTGTCTTGGCGCTCTCTACTGTGCGGCAGCTGCCGACACCTCTCGAACTGGTGGAGAAATGGACGCCAAGATGCATTTAGCTGAGGACTTTAATTGGCCAATTCAATTCACAATCTCCACCTGCTTACGAATGCCTCGTGGTTTCCTCTTTCTTCAACATCCAGTTGAACCAATCTGCAACACCATCAATGGTCAGCCGCCAACTGATTCCAAACATAGCTTGGAATGGACTGGATCTTCGTGAATATTTGTGTCACTAACTTTTCTCGCTATACCTCTTGTACAGCATCTTTCTCTCGGGAATATCGAGTTGTGATCCAGTGTCACTAACGTCAACTGACGGGACTTTGTGCAGCTTCAGACATTGGACAAACCTAAGCCTGGCATTTCCGATGCCATGTTACCTCATTGCATCTTGCAGCGCATCTACAAGGGTACTTTCGTCAGGGACATGCGGCTCTCTAACTTGGAATGCATATATTTCAATGATACTAAGTTAACAAAGGATTACATGCTGTGGGCGTAATCTTTTCGTCGCATTTGAGCCGCTATATCCGGCATATGTACATGCTGCACAAAGGGCTGCATATACAACCTACAACGTCAATTGTTGATAATCCATGGATAACCTCTTTCCTGACAGCTCGTTGACGAGACGAGAGGAGCGGGTGACGACAAAAGAAGCGGATATCAGCAAACAAGCTTACCTCTCTCCTCTCCATGCCGCCAAGTAGCACATCGTCCTCCTGGAACATAATCCGAACTCCTACCGCTATTGCGATTACACACAAACTCGGAACACCCGAGTCACCTTTCACTTACCCATCACCTGCGCTCTGGTTGCTCTTATTACACTTTACTCTCCCAGAATTCACCCTGAGACGTGCAACACAATCCGGGCGTTTAGAAGTGCACAGCGGAGGTTAAGGACGCCTCGGCCGGACATTCAAACATGGACACAAAGAACAGACGCGCCATCGTGCCACATGCGCCATCGTGCCACATAGTGCAATGGAGCAGTTTAACACAAAGAAGTGGTGTGAATTCCAGATGATAAAAAGAAGAGAATTCATGAAAGCGAAGAGAAGTCTTCCACACGGCGGTTCTAACAAACCTTTCAAATGTTCGCGGGAACATCAGAAGTGATAACGGGATTACTCACATGATATACGGACGTACAGAACCGCCGAAAACTTACGTTTCAGGTTGACTCTGATAGCCATTGGACATTGCAGTAGCAGAGCTGGAGAAACAGACAAGAACTGACCTCCGATGCCAACGACTAAGAAGTTATTGTAGTTGGCGCATTCATTTTGACAACCATCAGTTCTTGTGACGGCCACCTCGCGCAGCTCGTCGCTGACCCTGCGCTGTATGTCTTGCCCCTCTTTTTGTTACGTTTTGAAAAGCGGCGTAGCCTCGTAGCCCGCCAAACCGGAGATATCAGCGCCAAGCAGTCGGGGCAATATTGCCGCTGAAGAGTGTGTATGAAATGGGGATGTGTCGTTAAGATGTCAATTTATGTTGATTCTGTCGAGAGAGAGAAGTCTAACGCTATATCGTGGTCTTGTTGACCTTTTATGCTGAACTTCTCTGACGAGTGTGCCTGCTTGATTGACGCACGTTGCCAGGCACGGCAACGTCAATGGTGTTGCGCACGGCAATCGTCAATGGCACTGCGTTGCATGCAGAGTTCCTGCATCATTTTCGACTATTTTGTCTTTTTTTTTTTTTTTTTTTTTTTTTTTTTTTACTTCTCTATGTTTCCCTTTGTAATCTTGTTTCAGTTTGTCTGTACAACGATTCAGAGAACATGTCATGTACAGACCAAAACTGGTTTGTTTGTTAGCTCGAGACCTCTGATCAACCTTTCTAGACGTTTTGATGTATAGCTGATTCCTTTTGTCCCATAACCAAGGTATAATGTTACCTTACATATAATGTTTTAGAGTTTTGATACGTCGCATTGAAGTTTCTTAATGCCTTTCTAATGCCCACCTAACCATTATATCTTGTCTTTGAAAGGCTTGGAAAAATTTGGGATGTATCTCGTCCAATATACTAGGGGTACCAAGCTAACAAACAAACCGGTATTAGATTGTAAAAAAGAAGGCGTTTAGGACGGGGACTGAGTTGTGCGCTATTTAACGAACGGCCTTTAAGAATATTACCAATTGTCAATTATTAATAGAGAGGATAACTAGATACCTTTAAGGTATCATCCAAACTGACTGCTTTACTTTAAACGGAAACCTCCACATGCCTCGACTTCTGATCCCCCTTAC
Organism: Sordaria macrospora; assembly: GCF_033870435.1. Lineage (NCBI taxonomy): Eukaryota > Fungi > Ascomycota > Sordariomycetes > Sordariales > Sordariaceae > Sordaria > Sordaria macrospora. The sequence goes on along the minus strand of NC_089371.1, from coordinate 7,283,798 downwards.
CAATCTCCGACGCCGCATCATACTCGCCCCCATGACCGACCGACCCCTTCTCAGCCGCCGGTCCGCCATCAGTAACGCCAAACAGCTCATCCATATGCTCGAGCGAGATGCCCTTGGTCTCGGGCACGAAGAACCAGACAAAGACAAACATGCTGAAGCAGAAGCTGCCAAAGATCAGGTAGGTTCCGTAGCCGTGGGCTCCCACGGTGACCAGCATGGTGGGTACGGCGCGAGCGACGACGAAGTTGAAGAGCCACTGCGTGGCGGCGGCGTAAGAGACGTTGAGTGAGCGCAGGCGGGCGGCGGGGATTTCCGAGGCGTAGATCCAGCAGGCGGGACCCCAGCCAAATTGGAAGAAACTGTTTTACACAAAAAAAATTGTTAGGACATGAGATAGAGAATGGACGGAGGGGGTGAGAGAAGGGGGGGGGGGGGGGGGGGGGGGGAAAAAAAGACCACTTACGCAGCAAACAAAAAGATGCACACCAACGCCACGTATCCCGCGGGGGGTACCGACTCTCCCTCAATCGGGGGCGAGATGCGAACGTACAATCCGATATAAAACATCGCCAGACCCTGGGCGATCGACGTCCACAACAGTGACCTCCTACGGCCCAGTGAGTCGGCGAGGAACAGCAAGAAAATAATGCAGCTGGTCACCTTGACGATGCCGTAGATACCGGTACTGAACAAGCTCGTTGACGTGCCCGTGATGCCCAAGTTCTTGAAGATAGTCGGCGCGTACGTGTTGATGGCGTTTGTGCCTGTCATCTGCTGGCAGATCATCAAGAAGATACTAATCAGCGCGCGCTTGCGGTTCCCCGAAATGGTCCACATGTCCCTCGTCAAGTCCCAGTAGGTGGCGTCGCCCTGGAGGCGGCGCTCATGCTCGAGCTGGTCCTGGATCTCGCGGAACTCCTCGACGATGTACGGGTGTTCCGGGCTGAGGTTGCGGATGCGGCTGAGAACAGACTTGCATTCTTCCCACCGGTCGCGACGGGCCAGCCAGCGTGGGGACTCGTGGCAGAGGAGCATGCAGACGCACAGCAGGACGGCGGGCAGGCCCTGCATGGCCAAGGGGAAGATGTACATGGCTTTTCCCTTGAAGTGCAGCGAGACCGAGTAGTTGATCCAGAAGGCGATCATGCCACCCGTGACGATGAAGAGCTGGTAGAGACCGGTGAGCAAGCCGCGGATGGAGCGAGGGGCGTTTTCCGAGACGAAGACCGGGTTGATGCACCTAATAGAAAAAATTTAGTACCCATCATATGAAATCATATCCCTAGGTAAAGCCCTTACGATGCAGCGCCAACTCCTATTCCACTGATAAGGCGCCCTAAATATATAGGAGCGAGCTGGCCAGAGGCGGCGGATTGCATGATGATACCGAGGATGACGACGAGAGAGACGGCGATGAGACACCACTTGCGGCCATAGCGGTCGGTTAGGGGCGAGGCGACGAGTGCTCCGAGGAAGCAGCCGGCTTGCAGGGTGGAGACGATGTTGGCACCTAAGTTGGCTTTGGCTTTATCGTCGCTGCTGAAGCCAAAGTCGCGCTTGAAGGGGTCGAGCTCAATGACGCCGCCGATGACGGAGGAGTCCCAACCAAAGGACATGGCGCCGAAGCAAGCCTGTATGGAGGTGGAAGGGTTAGTAAGACAAGACCCTGTTGATTGATACTGATACTGCTCAGGCAAAGGAACTCACAGAGAAAGCTAGGAGATAGACGCGCCAGCCATAGATCTCTGGGGGATCTTGTGCCATGGCCTCATTTTTTACGATCTTTCGGAGGATCCTGTTTCCTAGTGAGAGACCCATCTTGACGGTTTGGTGTGAGGTTGCCCTCTATCGTTCGAAATATCTTCTTCGTGTGTCCAAGATGAGATGGTGAAACAGCCTTCGAGGTCTCTTTGGGCGTTGGCTGGATGTTGGCCGATGAGTGAGAAGCCTCCTTCCAAAGGTATGACCTCTTGATCCGGACCTGGGTTTATGGTAGGAAGGAGGATAGATGGATGAGTTGTGAGAGAGAAGATTCACAAGAACAGAAGATGAGTGTCCTCCAGCCTCCGGATAATATAATAGAAAGTAACGGTGCCGGTGTCCGGAACCCTTATGTAGTTCCTGTATGTCTGGAAGCAACGCAGTACAACGCCAGTTCGGCCAATTCTGGAACCCCCATGCAAGGTCAATAAGTATCGTAGTTAGGTATATCTAGCCCGAGATGTAGGTCTCACTTCCTTGGCGACTTTAACACGCCTTAATTGTGTAGGTTTTAGTGAGAGACGCTACCCCATACCTACTCCAGATTCCATGATGGTGCGGCCCCGGATTCTCTCTCCTCTTGTTGCAGCACTGGTTCGCTCGCTTGTATCACACCAGACGGAGACAGCTCACACGCCCTCTGTACAAGGGCTCGATGCTCTTTACCAGGCCTGATTGGAGTTATGGTTTGGAGAATGCATGGATGGTAATGCTTGGGTTCCGGCCCGTTTCCCTTTCTGCGAGTAAAAAGGTATGGCACTCAATGGGCAAAGGGTAGCCGGGTTGGAGCTAGAGCGTTCCCTTTCCTCCAACTGGGCAAAAGATTGGCCCCCTCCCCTGTTCGCCCACTACCAGTGGCATTTTTCCACCAAGGAGAGGGGGACGTTGCACTGCAACTGGCTCCTCCCTTTTTGTCGTATTTTGCCTTGTCGGGGGACATTGAAGAAAGAGTGTCGTCGTCTTTACTGTGTACTACGTACCGTCTTATTTGACAGATGTTAGCACTGGGTAAATTGGTATTTGGTATATCTATCATATTGAACGCTTCGATAGCAAAATGTTCGTGTAAATAGCTCCATGGAGCAGAGAGTCCTGAGTAAGCAACCCACAAGTCACGATCCTTGATATCATCCGAAATACTTTGTTGATAGAGGGGGAGCTCAAAAGCTGGAGGCTGGAATTCTGATCTCGGTCTCTTCTTCCGAGTGGCTTCAAAGATCAGAGTTCGTCAGACCGTGTTACTGTCGCCGCCGCCATTCCCTAACCCTCCATGTTCCCCCAGATCCCCATGGAATCGCCTTTCGTCCCCTTGCCCCTTGGCCTCCCACACTCCGCACGCATGCCGGCTGTTCCCCTCGCCACAGGGCACCATGGGAAGAGAATCCCGACGATACATGCCGTGTAAAGTGGAAAGTCCCCGCCAATCAGAGGGCGTGAAGAACCCAACGGCCCCGGGAGTGTCTGCTGAATGAACCACCTCTGATCTAGTGGTCACGGTGTTCCACGTGCCAAGCACGGGGTAAGCTATGCTACATAAAGTTCGAAGCTTGGTATTTTAGCCTATTGGTCCCGTGTCATTCGTGGAGGAATGGAATGGACATCAACAACCTAAAGTGCGGAGAAGAGCCAGGGCACTCGAAGGAAAAGGCTTGTTTTATATCCTTCGTGGGGGAGCAAGTGGAGTGGAGGACGACTGGAGGAGGATAACGAGGTCGAAGCTCTGTGAGAATTAGATATCGCAGATGAATAGAATCCTTCGAAGACAGTGAAGGTCAGACGTGGAACCTTTTTTGGTTATGGAATCAGGTCGGCTTGGTCGGCTCCTCCTCGCCCGGAAGATGGATGTTGTGGTGAAGGTTAGGTTGCCATCTCCACAAAGGTGCAGTCCGGGGAAAGGGGGAAATGGGGGGAAGCGCGAGCGGGAATCCACTGTGAGCCCGCTGAAACCCGCCGAGGAGAATGGGGTTGTACCCCACATCCCGCCAGCGACGTTACGGCGTGGTGGACTCGGGCAACCACGACGGGAACAGTCCAACATCACCAAACAAGGCAACCCGATGTTCGTGATAAAGTTGGAATTGTGATCTTCTGGGCAACAGGAGGGTTGCGGAAGATGTTTTACTGGATAAACTTGAATCAACAGGCTATCGTCTCAATCCATCACCCGTCTCGAACTCAGATGTTTTGCACCTAACTTCAACCTTCGGCCAGATGAAATAAAGATGTGGATAGGTAGAAAGCATCAGCAACCTAGCACTAGCATCAGGCAATACCTATGTTCAGCTTGCTCGTGAACCATGGAACAGAAGAATGGAAGAATAGCGTACGTACCAAAAATAAACGTGGATTCCGATTTATCCAGGAGCCAGCCAGATTCCAACCTCTCGATTCCCCCACGGGGCAAGTCTGCGCTAGACGGGACGGTTCTAGGTGGGGAACCTTCTTTACAAACAGTACCCCAACTTTCCACGTCCCTTTCAACCCCTTCCCCGCGCGCCGTGTATCAATATCACCACAAGTTGAAGCCTCGCGCCTCATCACCAACACCTGCAACCGTACACTACCACTACAAACGAGTTGCGGACTATATTGATAGCCCCTGTTAAGGGAGATCACAGTCCTCGTTCCGTTCCCAGGAGCTCGGTTCGCGACACACATTTTCTTGTAATGTGTGATGTCCTGAGTAGTGTACGGTAAAGTGTCAGAACTGACAAAGGCTATCTATCGAATATGCGGGGGCGAGAGGTTGGGGTAATGATGGCCGGAAATAAATTATCCACAAATCAGGGCGGCGTATTGGGCCTTTTCTTGGCGCCGCGTTGCAGGACTTGGAAGGTTTGAAATAGGAACTTCAAGGTGAAGTGAGCCACGTGCAACTCCGGCGTTGCGTTCTAGCTTCAGCTTGGCGAGCTGGATATCTTAAGGTTGTTTCGATGACATCTATAATATTTTGCTGGAAGGTTTGCTGTCGCGAACGTAGGGTTTCTTGCTCTAGGGAATTCGGTTTTTCGAGGTGATGGCGTCGGGCTGGATGCCCATGGCATTTTGGAATATGAAGTGTTCGGATCGAGGTAGCACTCACTGCGTGAATGCCGAGGGCATTAGCAGTATCGATAAGATCCTACAATGCCACTGGAGCGAGTAGCTCATCTTTGGGTGAGTCTTGTAGGTGTGTTTGTCACAGGATGCCCTTCTGTCTCCTGACCTCACCTCCCGTGAACTCTCCATACAGTAGTATCACTGAAGTTTCATTGTTCAGTGTTAACTGTTGTCCCTGCGCAAGATGTCTCCCAACAACTCAATCCTGAAGCCTGGACACCAAGACCACGATGACACTCAAGTGCAGCTGCCTCAACCCGTCATCACGATATTGGGATGTCAATCTGCTACCCCAGGTCGCCAACACACGCTCAACGCATACGCATTTCAGCAGGACGCCATAGTCACCTTCAACGGTTACCAGTACGCAGCATACTGGTCCAACAACGGACCGAACGACGGTGACACTCTGTATCTTTGCGTGGCCAGAAGACACCTACGGCCCCGTTCCGACGTGCCGGTCAAGAACAACAGCGACGAAACCAGGAAGCCTTCCAACACTGAGGGTGGACTCGACGAAACGGCCTACGAATGGCAAATCCTCGAGCTTCGTGACTACATGCAAACTGTCGATGATGGCCACAACACCGTCTCGCTTGGAATATGCCCGGGTGATGGAACGATCCATCTGGCATTCGATCACCACTGTGACATGTGAGTTCCCTCTTCATTCTTCCTCTCATCTAGTGTTTTTGCGTGTTTACCGCCGCCAATACAATTATCGAGCAGCCTTCGATACCGCTACTCAAAGCGGGACGTGGCCACTCAGCCCCATGCCGTCAGTTGGCATCCAGACATCTTCTCGGCCACTCTTGACCACCTTCCGGGAATCGCGTCCCTGCACAAGCCCCTCCGCGACGTGACATACCCCCGGTTTGGCTTCCTCGGCGAGAAAATGTTCTTCTCCCACCGCGACGGCAAGGCTGGACTTGGCAACGACCATCTTTACACCTACGACGGCAAAGACGGTGGCTTCAAGTACATCGGCGACTACCTGACAGGCGTACAGAGCAACCCGTACGTCAACGGGATTACCTCCCGCAAGGGGGTCCTCCACGTCACTTGGGTATATCGAGGCTTTGTGGAATATCCGGGGTGGGACGATCCGCTCGATACCAAACACAAGCAACAGGCGGGACCTAACGGGGCCGAAAACAACCATAACATATGTTATGCGCATAGTGAGGCCGACGGATGTGTATGGAAGAACGGCCAGGGTGAAGTGATTGCCGACTTGAGGGATCCCGTCAGTTTTTCCCACGACCAACGGGGAAAAGAGCGCACCATAAGAAACGATGCCTGTGGAATCGTGGCCTTTGAAATACCCAAGGGCAAGGGACTGATGAACCAAGAGGCACAGGCGGTTGACCAAGCGGGAGGAGTACACGTCTTGAACAGAGATATGATGGATGAAGGGAGAACGTACCTGTGGAAACATTATTACCGGTCACCAGATGGTAAGTTAGCGCTGTGCCGTGGTTCTGATATTGCTGGCAAGGCCGATTGACGGTGAATAGGGACGTGGACGCAGCGGGCACCGCAAGCCATCAACGAAGGCAGCAAACGTGGCCAGCTAGCCATCAGTCAAACCGGCGATTTATACACAATTCTCCCAAACTCGGCCACGAAGAGCATGCGGATCTTGAGGGCCACCAGGAATAGTGGATACACCGATTACCGAGAAGTTTGGAGAGGAGACGGCCTTGGCGGCGAACCGCTGGTAGACTCAGCCAGACTGGAATATGACAACGTGCTGTCTGTCTTTGCTCGCCACGATCCCGTCGATTCGGCTGAGCACCCCAGGGAGGAGAGTCAAGCTGTCGCCATCCTTGACTTTGAGCTGCCCATGTGAGGACAAGGATCCCAAGGCGGACGAAGATTCCAAGAGAGACACAAGTGATCCAAGTGACGTCGACGGTCAGCTCCTCTCTCTCAGGCGCGCAAGAAGCGAAGGACTGGCAAGAAAAACAAGCATCTGGAACGGGCCTTGCCGAGGTTTCGGAATAAGATCAAAAGCGGATGAGCTGCACTAGCTCAACAAGGGGAGCTCGTCAGATAGACAATCCGGGGGAAATCCCTGAAGCACTTGAAGCTCGTAAAGCCCCCGTTCCGACAATAGATACGCTCATAACGCAGTAAAAACCAACAAGTGTTCGGGACAGCGTTCGGAGCAGAGCTCGAAAATTTGCTTGAACGAACAGACGGAACAGTTTGTGCACATGTCAAACAAAGAGGTCTAGAACGGCAAACTCTCACAGAGCGTTCTGGCCTTTTGAGCGCATGGTGCAAGGCGTGCAAGGAAGTGATTGAGACGTCGGGAAGCCGTGCATATCGTTTTAGGCCCAAATCTCCCCGGCCGAGCCAGCCCAGGCGTCTCCCAGGCCGAGGTGATGACACTGAGTGAAGGACGTCCGGAAAGCCACCCGAGGGAGAGACATGATGGGCTGTTGCCATTGGCCAAGGCTTTCAATGGTCTCGGTGGATGACCTGGGGCAGTATGCTGTGCTCGTGGTCAGCTGGGCTGTTATCAGGACATGTTGACTTGACGGAGCACTGATATCCAGGCATGAAGCTTGCTGCAGCACGCAGAGGATACTATACAGTCCAATACTGGTTTGTTTGTTAGTTCGAGACCTTCGGTCATCCTTCCTAGGCGTTTACATACCTAATCGATATGTTTTATTCTATATTTAAAGCCTGATTCTATGCTGTATATACCTTCTTGTCTTTTGTTAATGCATTTTGAAATTTTACTTAGGCCTTAAATACTATTCTTGAACAGTTTGGGATAGTTTGGGACACGTCTTGTCCAGTAAAACAGATGTGCCGAGCTAACAAACAAACCAGCATTTATTTTGTAGTAATTGTTAATGCCGTGTAACATAATGCGTATCTTCCATCTGTCGCGGCCCGTGGGGTTTGTCCGCATCAGTATGCTGAATCTTGGGGCCGTCGTGCCATAGCACACGCACACGCACACACCCCGCTAGACTCTCTCGACACGCTTCCATGTAACGGATATTTATTGCGGTGAGCCTGCTGATGCTCCCAACACCCCACCAGATCTATTGTGTGTTTGAAGCCAGCAGCTGTCAACACCAACGATGCGGTTCTGAGAGGCGACAGGTCATCGTCAAGGGAAGCTGAAGACTATACTTAGCGCCGTCTGTCCGGTTCAGTGTCCAGTGGTGAATGCCGTCATCACACCGCGTCGGGTACCCGTGGAAGAGGCTTCGTCGATGTACTAGTTGGCAGTTTGTAGATCTAGTTCAGCGCGGCATGGTACATCCAATGTATTCTAGATGGCTCGTGGGTCCCCATCGGTCGGACAAAGGCACGATCTGCTTGCTGCCAGTGCCACGTCAATCTGGAACAGGCGGACAGAAGGACAAGGACTTGTTGGACTCGATGGGAGGGCGGAAAACTGTGCGTATGCGGCTCAACCAAGCCCGTCAGGCAAGATGAACGGCGCTGAGGCGGGGTCAGTGGGATTGACGATGATGATGATGATGATTATGGGTCGGCTTATTCATTTCTTCTTGTTAGAGATTGGCAGGGAACAAGGCATGATGGCATGGTCGCGATGATGTTTGGAAAGAGAAGCAGGCAGGAAGTCGGCGTGCCCCTGGAGTTGCAAGGTTCAAGATTGGGTTTCCAAATCGGAAACCAAGTTGCAGTGTTTTCAGCTGGCCTGGTGCGCCGCCGCGGGAGCCTTCAGCTTGCCATGGCTGACCCCACGGCCCTGATTGGGTCGCTAACGCTGCAGTGGCTCGCGAGTGGATACGGGCAGGTTCTGGGTCGAGGCTTGGCGGGAGTGCTCTTTCATGTGTGGACCACTCACAGCTCACGGCCGCCAGCCCATCCCATTACAGCAATCCATGGGCCACGAGCCAACCTTGCCAACCCTCATTACGATGGCGCCGGTGAGAACCCTGATCAGCGACCCTTTTTGCTCCATCTGGCATCCAGGTGGCATCCCAATCATCTCACCTCATTCAACACTTCCGGAATTCGACATTGCGTCTCACACCAAGAAGGCCCCAACAAACTCTCCGAACGACCGACACCGACCGCGGAATACGGCGACGACGGTACTTGCCAACAAGGAACAGACATGGAACGGTAGAAGCGAGGCAAAAGCGAGTGGAACCCAACCCTAGAGCAACCAACCTAGACTCACGATGACCTACGATACGCGAAACAAGTCCATCTTTTTCAGGTCTTGTCTCTCTTTCCACTCTCGATGCCATGTTTGTACACTACCATACAACATACAAGCATGGAGAAGGATGCTGAGCCTGAGGCCATCTGGCTACTTGGGTGGCGTGGTTTCCGCGGGCTTTGTTGCTACACTCAATAGGTTTCTAAAATTGAACCCTTGTTTGACTTGCCTTCCTTCACGATGGCGATGTGGCTATGAAATCCTTTCACTTTCACCACAGTCACGCCTCCAAATCTCCCGGATCCCATGATGAAACTCAGCAACCCTGCTCCCCTGACCCGAACGCCTGGTTTGCCGTTAACTGAACGTTGCCCGGCTCATAGTATTGAACAACAGCGAGAACCATGGTTTCCATTCCACCACCAGTCCATTCCAATATCGATTCATCATCCCTGGACCATGCCCTTCTTCCACCATGGAAGCCATTGCCTATAAGAGCTAACCAGATACGGAACCCTCGGTCGTGCTTGTCTAAAAGTCAAGAGCAGCTTGTGCCACCCGACTCCTCTTCTCAGCCAGCCTCTGTCTGCTGCTTTGTCCAAACTACCAGCATCCGCTCTTTATTTGGCGATACTCCAAGCTATTATACGTGCTACTGCCAACCTGGAATCCTTCCCACGATGTGAGCGCTTTTCTGATCCTGCATGATATCGGCCCCATAATCCCCAGTCACCTAGAGGTAGTCTTGGTCCTTCAACCCGTGGAGTTTGCTAGCCCAGCTGCCACTTTCATATACACGCTCGCCACGATCCTATCCCGATCCGCCATCTTCCAGCCGGCCATGCTACCCTGATTCACAGACCACTGAAACTTGTGTTGAGCTGTGTTCCTCTCCCGTCACCCTCTAGCGTGCTCGCAAAGGCGCACTAGTCCCGCCGCCACCACTTCCTTATTCAAGTGCCCACGGCAGCCACACTCATAAATGCCGGGCGTCATGGATGATCAAAGCCGCTGCAGACCAGATCTCCCTTTCCCACTTCGGTCTATTCATTGCTTCTGGGCAACTGACCGACCCGTAGACCACGAGTGGTCTAGACCCAGCTCCACACCGCACGAATTACGGGAGGACAAAGAGCTTCTTCGGCGTCAGAGCGCTTGCTCCAAGGGTCAAGTGCTGAACATTATCCAGGTATGACTTATACATACCTACCAAGTCCAGCCTAGTCTTTCATCCCTCTCCTACTCCCCTTACCCATCTCTTACCCCACCTGATCTTGAATCATGAGCTCATATAAGCCAAGTGTCCCAACCCCGAAGCTCCTTGTTTGCCCACCAGCCTTTCACCCAACCTGAGTATCGAGGATAATATCTTCAACATCAACCGCCCTTCCGAATCCAACAATATGCAGCTCGGCGCCTTCGTAATGAGAACGAGCAGCCTGCTCTCCCGGATAGCAGCTTCCGCCAACTTCTCCCTCGAGTCTGATCAGGATCAGGCCACCTTCAACCGGGCCATAATCTCATGGCTCAAAAACCCCGACTCGAGCCTACCCCATGGCCACATTACTGGTCTCTGCTGCTCCAGTCTTCTATCGATCCAGTTCCCCGACGAGTCCAGAGGCAGCGACGACCTCATCCCCGAGTTTCGGAGTTTCGTACTAGCAGCATCTCTAGCACACCGTGGACGGAGGAACAGCAGCAAGGGCAGCAGTAGCAGTAGCTCACGCCAAAAGCAGCAGGCATATCCCGCACGCCACGAATCCCGATCTCATCTGATCAGGAGGCTAGATGCTGTCCTAACCCCCCAATATCTCTCTAGCCTTTCCTCGGAATCTTGCCAGGTCCTCTTCCATCTCGTGCTTGGAGCTGTATTGGGAATGGGACATTCGCCATCGCCTTCCACCACCACCTCCTCCTTCTTCAACTCCTCCTCGTCATCGCGTGTCGCCCCTTCGAACCTCCTCAGCTCCGAGTTCCAGCAGAGTCCAACACTATGGCTGTCCACCAAGAACCAGCTTATCCGCACGCTTGCCCAGGATCTTGTCTTCCTAGGATCCAACAAGCTAGGGATCAGCCTCGAGGGAACGGCGGATCTGGAGAAGCTCATCATTGACATGGCGACGAGCAGGTGGAACGAGATGGAGTCGCGCATCTGGGTTGATAGCATCGGTGCTGCCGAGAAGGCCCCAAATTCGACTGGCCAAGGACCAGCACAGCAACAACCAATGCCATTATCACCACTGTACTCCCCAAGTAGATCCTGCTGCGATAGCAATAGCAAAAGAAGAAGACGCTTCTCTTCTTCCTCGACAGCCGACGACGACCTAGACCAAGACCAAGACCAAGACCAAGACCAAGACCGAAACCCGCCCTACTGGGAAGATCCCCCACCTACTCCTCCTCCGCCCACCGTCGAGCCGACGCTCATCCCCGTGATGCCTCCATCATATCACGATTACCAGTTTCAGTTCCAAGTGCCCGGCCAGTATGGTACATCATCGTCGTCGTCGTCGTGGTCGGAGAACCCAGCATCGTACTTGGAGATGACGGATGAGCCCGAGAGTTATTACCTGGCTACTGCGAACGAGAATAATAAGCGGGGGAGGGCAGCGGCAGCAGCAGATTTGGCGGCGCCACCACCACCACCACCACCACCACCACCTGTGGCAGCAATGCCGAGGTCGATGACGGATCCATTTCCTTTAGGGACTCCGAGCGACGGTAACTCATCTTTTTTTTTTTTGGTCCTTCTGTTCCATGCAATCATTGAAAGAGTCACAGAGTGTCTGTCGCTAACAAGAACTGTTTTGCTGCTGTCATAGATTTCGGTTCATGGCGAAAAGTAAAAAGGCGATCAATGTGGGTGGTGCGGACGATTGACGCAGGGGATCAAGGACAAATAAGCGTTCATGCTCGGTTGCGGGGCAGGGAGGTGAATGATTTTGGGGTGTTTATGTAAGTCTAAGCGGTAAACTTTCTCCCAAAAAAAAAGACGAAAGAGAATTGAACTGAAAGAAAACAAGGGGAAGGAAGGACGTTAAGTTGCATGGATAGGCTTTTGTGGTTTTAATAAGTTGCATATGATGATTAACAAATAATGAAGAGCATGATGACTGGGCACTCAATTCACCCACTGACTGCATTGGATTGAATTAACTTGAATGATAATGGACCAAACGAAAACAATTGTTGTGATGATGATCGATGGCATCACTGGCGAAAACGAAAAAGAAAAGAAAAAAAAGTGGTAAGCGGGCAAAAGTGAGATGAAAAAAAAATATGTTGTTTGAGACTCGGATACCGGGAGTCGAACCCGGGGCTGTTGAGAGAGCAGTCACTCCTAAGAAGTGAGAGTCAACGATGTTACCGCTACACCATACCCGATTGAACGGATAAGGTCCGATGTGATTGTTGGAGTAGAAGCTTGGTTGAAACACTTAAGATCTCCTTTTGACTAATGTTTTCTCCGGGAGTGGAGATCCGCAGCTGGAGCTCATTCTCAGGGACAAGCTCACCCAAAAAAAGGGGGGCGGCTAAGTGGGGTAACGTCATATCCTCATGTCACCGGCATGGCTTGGCGCTGTGAGGCATCGAAGTCATCGGAAACCAAAGGAAACACCCGGTCGCCGAAAGATAGTAGAAGCTGAAGCAAAAAAAGGGACAAAAATGAAAAAGAATTGAGGTCGTGCCCGGGTTCGAACCGGGGTTACTGGAAGAATTGAAAGTTGTTAAGTTTCAAAATCCAGAGTGATAACCACTACACTACACAACCTTTGGTGTGTTTGTTGACATACAGCCTTGGATCTTTGCACTATGTAGCTACACGTTACAGTTACGTCATTCACAGCAAACACACAACAAATACGACCATTACCATCCTTTGTAATTGACGAGCACTGCTGTTTCTTCCTGTCTGCCTTTTTCATTGTCGGCGCGGAATCATATTTTACGATTTACGATTTACGATTCACGATTATGCGTGGTTCCATTTCATGCGGTCTATTGAACTGCGGAGATTCGTGTGCATCGGTCTCTTTGGCCATGAGCATCGTTTTTTTTTCTCCGCGCATCTTGCTTCCAACCAGTTAGTCCCCTGGAGGGGAGTGACGCATTCACACAATCTTCTGGTGTTTTCAGAAAATTAGTCGGTGACCATGACACCTCAGCTTTTTTTCGGATATTCAATCACATGGAACTGGCCATCATGGTTTTGGGACAGCGATCGTACCTCGATGATCGCCGCAAGCTTCATTTGTTTCATGCGTTGGAAAGTCCTACTTCCGGCCAGGGCCTTTGGAGCGAGTGAATGAGATGCATCCTTATCAAAGCTTCCGTTATTGTCCGCGCAGCTCTGATAGTGCAGTAACCCCTTTGGATATTCTCTCTTCGATGTTCCAAGCCGGACACCACCAGAACCTCCACATGCCACACAAAATAATCCCTTCCAACCTTTTTTTTCTCTCTTTTTTTCTTTTTCTTTTTCGCCCGGCCAAAGAGTACAAAGAATTTCCGATTAGTTACCTTGAAAAAGGCATCGAAACATTCACAACGCACCTAAGGACCTACCCAATCCCCAAGATACCCTAACCGTAACACCCTCCATGCTCAACCTCTCAACTCATCTACCTAGGTTCGACGCCAATCCTCCGCATTTCTCACACAACCTGTTCATATCCTCAATCATGCTATGAATCCATCTTCAGCATGAAAACCACACAAGAACCGAATCCAGTCAGAGTCACAAACAACATCACTTACGCCTTCATAGCTCTCATCGGCTCATCCTGACCCGGAAACAAACAACAAAAATGTAATTCAAACCGACTGCTCCCTCTCATCATGATTAGCATTCCACTTCTTCTTGCACAACCAAAGAGAAAGAGAGGGAAATAAAATTAGGGAACAAAAATTGAAAAAAAAAAACAAAAAAAAACACTCACACAAAGAATACAACCTAACCCGGTCCTCAAATTCCTCCCTCGGCTCAGCGGGAGGATACAGCCTCTTATATTCCCTCACAAACTCGCCCTCAAACCCTCCGATTCCACACCTTTCAGGTACCCAATTACCCAGCTCATACTCGTTGTGCGTGTAGAAGGCTGCAGGGTCGAAGATGACCGGTTCTCCTCCTCCTTCTCCTGTGTCAGTAGTGTTCGTCCCCGTATTCCCAACCCACAAATCCCCATGCACCAGACACGGCTTTACCGGCTCACCCGTTCCTGCATCCTTCAGCCTCTCCGGGGCTAAAAGGTATGAGATAACCAGCTTGCACACCCTCTCAACAGCTGTTTTCAACTCGTCGTCGTCGTCATTTACCTTCTTCTTCTGGCTACCTGTACCACGACTCCCGCTGAGTTTCTGTGAGGTGATGATCTGCACATACAAATCAACCATCCACTGCAACCCTTTGGCAAAGAAAACATCCCACCTTTCTTCCCACTCAACCAGCTGCTCGATGTTGCCGTTGCAGGTAGGTACTCCAAAGCCGAATAATTTGTCGGTGGGACCGCCGGTGCCGGCGGTGGATTTGTGCAGGGCGGCAAGGCGGGAACAGAAGGCGGTTGGGTTGAGTGGGTTATGGGGGGAGGGGGACATGGGGATGTAAGCTTCTAGGAAGAAGTAGAATGGTTGCTTATCGTTGTCGTCGTCGTCGTCGTCGTCGTTGTTGTTATTGCTATTGTTTTACTACACGGTCCGAACGCAATAGGCTTAGGAGCAAATGAGGGCAAGGCCTCGTGGAGAGCTGTCATGCCGGCGAATTCGCCGGTGAACATCTTCTTGGCGATGGGGCCGCGAGTGGTTTTGAGGAAGAAGTAGGCTGTGATCGGGACGGTGTCATCACTGTCACCGGTCTCATTGGAGGTATACGTAGAAGGAGAAAATGAGGTCTCGATCTTGGCGGTTTGACACCAGAGGGAACCACCAAGGGCGGTAGCTTGGATGAAGGTGTGTCCTGGTAGGAGGGCTGTGGTGAATAATTAGTGAGAAGACCCAGTGAAGGATTGGAGGTCGAAGAGTTGGTGTGAGTGGGAAGCATACCGGCGATGATGGCTGGGTCGATATCAATTCGCTGACCGGTGCATGGATTCGTCTTCTTAACTAGTATCTCGGCCTGGTGGTCGGCCTTTGTGTTGACGTAGGGGGGATTCGGCGATGACATCTTGGCTCGTGGAATATGATCGATGATGCCGATTTCAGAACGCTGGTAGTATGGGTAGAAGCTCAGTTGACAATGGTGAGAAGGATGATGGAGGTTGCGGTGTACCGATGGAGGTTTGATGTGGGAGGCTAACAGTAGGTAAGGTTGCAATGGAATGGACAATTCCCAACGGCTTTTCGAACGAGCCTTGTTGGTATAAGCCCTCGCAACCAACAACTCGAACACTTTCCAATCACACACAAGCAAACTGCAGGGTCATTACCTAACGATATAGTACGTACATATTCGCACAGGTCAGTCACCGTGGCTATGAGTAGAAGAAAATTAGGATTGTCAACTTGAGGATGTCAGTTAAGGACATTGTTGACGATCCCTCCAAGAACCTCAAGATACCGAACGTTCGGTTGCCTCAACAAGGAAGTCTTGCGTCATGAATATACCGCTGGTATTCGTCTCCTTCCAAGGTTCCTCCACATTGGTTACGCTCCAGTCAAAATTCCGCATCAACTGTTATGATGTTAGCAAACCTCATGAACAAAGTGCTGAAAATATCAACTTACCTCAAAAATAGTCTTTCCAATCTCCATCAGCGCAATCGGCTTTCCCAGGCATTGGTACTTGCCATAACCAAAAAGCATCTCGTGGACCTGGTTCATCTGAGCCAGCTTCTTTGGATCCTCCTCGTTTAGCCACCTCTCAGGCCGATAGTAATCGGCATCCGCTCCAAAGATCTTCTGGTCCCTGTTCAGTCCCCAGACACAGTAGCCAATATTGGTACCGCCAGGAAGATAGACCGTCTTGCCTTCCATCATCACGGTATTCCCCCCAGGCGGTACCTTCTTCTGAGAAGAGTTTGTGACCGCGGGGTGCATCCGCATGCCTTCCTTGCAGCATGCCCACAGATAAGGAAGTTGCCTTTGCGTGGCATTAGAAACGATATTCGGGTACGGCGCTGCTCTTCCATCCTTAACGGCGGCATCCACCTCCGCTTGAAGCCTGGTATAGACGCGCGGGTGCGTAAGGAGGTACAGCATGATGGATCGCATGGAAGTGGCAGCAGTCTCAGCGCCGGCAATGAGCTGAAAAATGGACTCGGTAATGAGTTGCTCTTTATCCAAGCCATGACGAAACCACGAGGCGAGCATGTCTGTTCCCTTGGACATATCGGGGTCGTCCTCGAGGCGCTTGGAAATGATTCTGCGAGTGTTGGCCGTCATTCCCCCGAACCCGGTCTTTGCTTTCTCTGACCGTCCCAAGAGATGCATGAGTGGCGTGCCGAGTGCGAGTTCTGTCAGTCCAAAGCCCAGCAAATAGACTGATGCCCTTGTGCCCTTATCGACGTCCTCGATGTAACCACCCACATCTTGGTCTGTAACAAGATCGCCAAATGGCTCGCCAAATCCAATGTGGCTGATGACATCGAGAGCGAGGTACTGAGTTTTCCTGGCAAGATCGAACGGTTTCGTCTTGGTCTCGGTCGAGCAGTGTTTAGTCCGGATAAGTTGGACTAGTTCTGCAACGTGGATGTCTACCGAACTCTCAAGCTCATGGTTTTCCTTGCCCGAGTACTGTGACGTCGTCATATGTCATTAGCGATCCAGCTCACAAATTATATGCCTGCTAAGGATGTTCATACTCCGCCAGCCATCTGAGCTCTACGTTTGTTGTGTATATCTTCGTTGAGCTCACTGAAAATGGTGTCTCTATCTGGTACGAAACGGCCAACCAGGTACCACCACCTAGTCCGCGTGTATCCATTTCTCGCTCCATTGATGTGTGTCAGTAACTCGATAGACGAAGTCATAAGCTCATTAGGTCCGATGCGAGCAATAGGTCCTGTAAAAGTTGGGAATCGTTATTCAGTGTGTGCACACGTAGCTGGGTTCAAACACCGCCGGCATACCGTATTTATCCGTAGCCTCCTTGAACTTCAGGTGTGAATTTTCGGAAAGGTAGGCAAGGCCATGCCAAATCTCGAACCAGCCGGTGCCGAAGGGTCCTTTGAAATGGCGCAACCGGTAATACTGCTTGATCTTGAGGGCCACCCAAATTGCGAGAGCAACTGAGGTGAGGAGCCATCGAGCCTCGTAGATGAGAGCAGCTACGCCCATGGTGAGACAAGTCCTGTAGATGTTGATAGGCAGGCTAAGTCATGAGTTGGAAGGACAGGGAGAACCATCGTTGATGAACACCGTCTCTCTTATAGCATCAGACCTGAAGCGGTTCTTGGCCGCTTCTGATCCGGTTTTTCTCTGGAAGTTGACTGGGGCTTTCTTTTCCGGATCGCAGTCACCGTCACACGCCATCCAGCACCATGACTGCATCGGTGTCACGGTGCTCTTTAGATTGGAAGAGGGGTATCAGGATCTGAAGCCTCCATCAGCAAAGGGACACTGCATAGGTATGCTCAGCGGCGTAACTCTCAACTTACTCTATTCGGCACTGATAGACATAGCAGCCGCCAGAAAATATGACTGCATCTTAATATCTTGACTAAGACTGATTGGCCCGTCTCACCGTCCACCCGGCCTGTAGAATACTTTCCGCGGCGCCGCTGGAATCCTACTCTGGAGTCTCGGCGTGGGATCAGAACTTCATTCTCGTCTGGTCTAAGTATCATGACGGGTGACGGAGCCTTGGCCGGCAGCGGTGGTTGGTTGTCTAGGTATAGATAGTCTGTGGAACTCTCAGACAACATGCCATTTAAAAGAGCGGTTCAGGACAGGGACTGCGGGTGCGCTATGCAACGTCCTTTGCGAATACATTGTTTGTACCGTAAAAGGGGAGAACGACGGTGCGGTGGTAGATTCCCCTGTTCCCGGCTCAGTTCGTAAAGAAAATTATAGAAGTGAGGATGAGCTTGATTGTTATCCGACCTCCCCGTCTGTTGTTGTTTTGAGGAAATTCCATGGAGCTGTGACCGGGAGATCGAGCCACCCCGCCTCCAGGGCGTCAATGGCGGTCCTTATTCCGGCCGCTTCCCCAAATGGCCTAGGTAGCTATGCAGCCCAGCGCGTGCATGAGGGCGCTAATAACTAAAATCATTCACTGTACAATCTAATGCTGGTTTGCTTGTTACCTCGGTACTTTAATACACCGGAGAAGATACATCCTACACCGTCCCAATCCTCACAGGGACAAGACGAAATGGCTAGATACGGATTTGAAAGACATTGGCGAAGTCCAAGATGATATATGGAAGGCAAAAACAGGCGTTAGTTGAAGGAAGACACAGATCAAATAGACACCCAAACGCCTAGGAAGGTTGACTACAAGTCCCGAGCTAACAAATAAACCAGTATTGGATTGTACCACTATGCAATTTGAGCGCTGCTGACCTAGGGACTAGAGGAAATCTTCGAACTCACCTCCATCACTCATCGATTTGAAGCCGCTCCATATCTCTTCTATGCCTGAATATCTTGGTGTGATCGCTTGATTTGCGGGTTATATTTAATCGATATCGTCGCACTCTCGTTGGGTTCGCTCAGAAGACAAGACAATGGGATCGTTGGCAGCTGCGGCCAAACCCGCTCCTGCTACATCTGCACCTGCTATCGGATGCGAGACATCCGCCGGCAGCGACTGCCTTCCCTCTTACTCTTTTACTTGTCATACATACAAGACTCTGACACCACCAACCGCCCCTTTGAGGTCCTCACCATAATACCTAAGGGGATGATGCATGATGGACGCAAGATGAACACTGTTAGGCTCAGCCGCAGCTCTGTTATGAACATTTCACAATCTGTGTTGACAAAGGCATTCTTTGCTTTGTTTTGCTAACAAGAAAGAACTCAGCATTAGCAGAAACAAACTTCGGACTTCATGGGGGAATCTCCGGCATCGCTGAAATCAAGACGGCGTGTCAAGATGACGACCGTAACTCCTGCTCATTGTTTCTCGTCCGATGACTCGTTCTTTCCTGTTTTGTCTTGTTTCGTCAACAATCGTGGAAGGTCTGAACATGGTCATTTTCCCGCTCTTTCTTACACTTCTTCTGTAGAGAAGTCGCTACTGCCAGTTGCCATCCAAACCATACGATTCCTTCTTTCTTGCCCACAATGTTCATTTCACCCCAAGAATCCCACCTGATCTCCGTCTGCGCGGGACAGGGTGATCTTGCTGGACTGGCCGTTGCTGTCAAGAGTCTTGCTCAGCGGGAGAAGGTGACCGAAGCAGAAATCTTAATCTCGAGCAAGGACGACTTCCAGAGAACGGCGGCGCATATTGCAGCCCAGCTGGGAAAAAGGTGTAAGTCACTCGACGGAGCCGTCCACTACCAGCATTCAGCAAGCCTTCATTCCTCACCATGGTAGAGACTAATGGGATATTTCGGTTTTAGCTTCCATCGAGACATTGGCAAGCCTGCTCGGCTCAGAAGAGAACAAGACCACTTACTTCAACATGGCCAATCGCTTTACGGGCGACCGGCCGGTCCATACAGCAATGCGATTCGGCTACCTCGAAGTATTGAGAGCTCTGGTTGCGCATGGCGCTGACCCGACAGCCAAGAACCGATTTGGAGATACGGTGTTGGACTATCCAGGGGATTATGAGATGGACGAGGCTAAGAGCATTGTCGACGAGTATAGGGCAAAGTCTCCATAGACATGCCCCTGAGTATTTGACGTTGATGGAGGGAGAGGACGGAAAGTGTACCAAGACAAGACATCAGGAGGTTGGCGCCGCCTTCCCATCGGCCGGGAGTCGAGCAATGGGGATTTCCTTTCTGGAAGGTCCAAACACCACACGCTCCCGATGTGCCGGTTGTCTACCTGTTTCTCGTTCCCACGCTAGCGGGTGTCGTCCGTGCTAAATCGAGAAGGCGGTCGTTCCCAAGGATCGAAATTGACGTCAAGAACGGGTCATAGGGGACATGTACTGGGTGGTTTCCTTCCTTGTGAAGATGGAGACGGACAACCCTAATGCTATCATACAGCTCCAATTTCCTTCGCGGTCTCTTCGCTTAACACATTTCCAAGCAGCAAGCATCATTCCAAAGACAGGCCTTTGGCTGACCAATTGGCATAGTATTTAAATCTTTTATCATTTCGACATCGGCTCAATGACATCGACACTAGTCGCAACTCGCTCAAGGATTCCTGTCCTCCGCGCCGCGAGACATGCCAATATACCGGTTGCGAAGCCACTAAGATCACTGCCACTCAGAATAACGATACCTTTGATCAAAATGGTGGACAGGCCTGCCTCCACAGTCCACAACGGGATTGGGGCCGTCCCTACCAGCATGAAGCAAATAGGAATCGCCAACAACATGATCATCGAGGCCCCCGGCGTCGACTTGTCTCCGTACAACAAGATCCTTGTTGGCGCTGTTTTAGATGTAAGACTGTCTTCCTGACCAAACAGTATATCACAAGCCCACTCTTTCGATGCTGACTTCTATTTCTTTTCACCAGCTCTTCGAAGGAAAACCTACCCTCAAGCACCTCTCCCTCTGGAACCCTGATGCCACCTTCATCGACCCTCTCACCACGGCACAGGGGTACAATCGATATGCCGCACAGTGGTACGCTCTTGCACAATTGTTCAGTCCTGTTGAAATCCAGTCCCACGAGGTCGTCTCATCCGGAAACCCGATCGAGGTCAAACTCCACAACAAGTACACTTTGCCGTCAATCAACAAGCAACAGGATATTCACAGTTTAGTCAAGATATGGGTTGATAGCAATGGCAAGATTGACAGAGTGGAGGATAGGTGGGATGGGCAGTTGCCAGAGGGAGCGCTCAGCGAGGTATGTCTAAGGGTATCTGGCAAGGACAACCTTGGAAAGCCTCTTTGGCTAATATTCAAATGCCTCCGCTGAACAGGTAGTGTTTTGGTTTGCCAACACGGTGATGCGAATGATGAGGAAACTTCTGGATGCTGCATTCCGGGTGTATTGCAGTGCAGCTTGGTGGCTGCCTCCCATTGTGGTATGCTCTGGCGATACCGTTGCTGTGATTCACAGATCACTCAAAACGTTGCTGACATCAATTCCATCTTAGGCTTTCCGAAAGGTACTCGCAATGACAATGCCCGTCATTGTCAAGGTCCCCAAGAATGAGGAAGAAGACGTAAAGATGAGGGCCATCCTGGAAGGGTTCGAAAACAAGAAGTAATAACGAATTTACAATCCGTTTACAATACTGGGACGGGGCTTCGGCAACAATACCAACAACAACAACAACAACAACAGCAACAACAACAATAACAACAACAACATTCATACGACGAACTGGGTCTTGATGTTCTTGTTTTACCCGCATCTCCCTTTCTCATCCCGGTGGATTAGGGGACTTACGGTTACAAGACCAACATGGGACGCTTGATGTATTTCGTTGGTGAATGATATGTTATGACTGATTATAATGATGCTCTGGCCAGACACTTCACCACGGCTTTCTCCGTATCTTGACGCTTTACTAACGTACAATCCAATCCTGGTTTGTTTATTAGCTCGAGACCTCCGGCCATTCTTCCTAGGCGTTTGCATGCCTAAATAATCCCTTTCTGCCCATATTAAAAGCGTAATTCAATATTGTATATACCCTCCTGACTTTTATTAATGCCTTTTCAAATAGTATTTGGCTATTAAAGACCATTATTGTAAGATTTAAGACAGTTCGGGATAGATCTTGTCCAGTATAATAGGTATACCGAACTAACAAATAAACCAGCATTGTATTGTAAATACTCAATGATCAGCATATCCCAGTCCAATGGTCAACCCCACGTATTTAACTAGGTTCAGAGAAATGGATGCAGGCCACTAATAAATACGTGGAGCCATCACGGTACACGGCATTGTTCCCAGGTTAGTTTTAGTTCTTATGTGCTTCCTCCATATTCCATGCAGATCGTTTTCTAACTCCATGTATGCTCACTGGAAACTATCAACCACCATTTAGTCCTCTTTGTGTGTAAGTCTTGAATATGTGAGCACTCCGACTCTGGCCTTGCTAAACTAAAGAAACAAAAAGAACAGTCTTCAGGATGCCCTCTTTTCGGCAGCGTCATACAAAGCCTGTATATCACTCTTCCACTGCGTAACATTGACCCTAACCACGCGACGGTCATACGTTACCAGGCCGTTCACCTCGCCTTCCACATCCGTCGTCTGTGTGTACACAGCGCCGCTGCACGCATATCGTTCCACCTGGTCGCGTAACTCGCCAAGAAGCACGTGGGTGCGGTAGTTGTACGCATCTAGGTCGGCAGCGAGCTCGTATGTCTCGGGAATTGTGGCCACTGCGGCGGGATCAGGCCAGAGGCTGGGGTTGGACACGAGTCTGTTAGTGATGCTGCCACGACAAGGGAATTAGGAAACGGCATCTTACTTTATGGATTCCGGGACATGCCCGACTCCTCCGAATTCACCTTGGAAGCCGATTCTGTTGGGGTCATAAGGCGTATTGGGACTGCTATGCCAAGGGGTACCGCACTGAGGGCTGGCGTAGTGGTGGTTGTCGTGGAAATCACCAGCTCCATGATCGAACCAGCCAGTGACCGAATTGATCAATCTTGTCGGGTCAAGCGCACGGATGGCGTCAGTGATATGGAACTCGGGGTAGTTGCCGTCGTTGTGGACCTGGCCCCAGCCCTCGTTGTAGATCACCCAAGTGACAATACTGGGGTGGTGCTTGAACTGCTTCACCATGACGCTGAGCTGGCGCTCAAACTCGGCTTGTTGAACGGGTGTGGGAAAGTCATTTGCCTGACTAGCTGCTGGGCGCATGGAGGGCATGTCCTGGATGACGAGAAGGCCGAGTTTGTCGCAGGCATGGTAGTAGAGCTGGGGCTCGACTTTGATCTGGTTGAAGGGGTGAGTGTCTACTCCAAGCTATTTAGGGGGAACGAAGGAACAAAGACTTACATGCTTCCGAACCATATTCATCCCCAGACTTTTGATTAAGTCAAGATCGTACAGCATCGCCTCCTCGGTGGGAGGCAAGTAGATGCCATCCGGCCAGTATCCCTGGTCCAAGGGCCCGAACTGGAAGACGAACTTGCCATTCAAGAGCGGCCGCTGGATTCCGTTGACTACTCCCTTTGAAATCGTCCTGAAACCGGTGTAGCTTGTAACTTGGTCGTCGCCCATTGTTACGCTGATGTTGTATAGCACTGGGGAGTCGGGAGACCAAAGCTTGGGACTAGTGACTTGAAAACTGAACTCCTGGTCCGACGAGGCATCGGTAGTTGCGATTTCTTGACCGTCCTGAAGTACAGAAACTTTCACCGAAGTTGAGGCGTTACTGCTGGAGTGCACCGTCATCGTCACTTTGAGTCGACGTCAGCATAGACCTCCAACAACACATCACAAGTTAGTTTCACTCACCTTTCCCTTCCATATCAGCGGCAACCTCCAGATCACTGACATAGTTATCCACCGGGACACTCTCCATCCACACAGACTGCCAAATCCCCGTGCACGGGGTGTAGAAAATATGCGACGGCGTCCTCGTCTGCTTCCCATGCGGCGTGTATGAGCCCGGCTCATCAGTGGTATCCCGGACCAAAACCTGCAACTCATTTCCTCCCTCCTCCTTCTTCCTCAACGCGTTCGTCGCATCGACCGTAAACCGGAAATACCCACCCACGTTATGCCCCAGCTTGTGGTCATTCACGTGCACCATGGCCTCGTAATCAACTGCTTCGAAGTGTATCAACACCCTCCTCTTCCTTCCATGGGCAGTTTCGCTCAGCCACTCGTCCGGGACCTCCAGCGTCCGCTTGAAATACATCCCCGTCACGTTCGTCTCGGCCAAACCGCTGAATCCGCTCTCAATGCAAGACGGGATCAGCGTCTCCTTCTCTTCAAGTACTCCATCGGCACCACCACCACCATCGTACTTTTCTTCTCCTCCCAACTTCATGTCAGGGGTAACATTCTCAATGTCCCTGTTAATCATTGCCGACGACGCAAAATTGAGATTCTGGTACCGCCATATTCCGTTCAGGCTCTGCCACCACTTATCATCTCGCTTCAGCTGTGGACGCGGATGTTGCGCCCAGTGCTTAGAGGGATCGGAGCCCACGGAGGCGGTCCATTCCGTGGTGAGGAGGGCCGGTTGAGGGGCGTAGGGCTGGGGTTTACTGTATCCTCCTCCTCCGGTGCCGTTAGGTCCGCTGGGGATTTTGGGCGGGTTTGCTGCGCCTTGACGGATGGCGGATGCGAGGGAGAGGGGCGTCAGTGTGAGCACGCTCAGGGACAATGCGAGGAGGGAAAGGGTTGTCATCGTGGTCTTTCCTGCGGGTTTACCGTTAACGCCGAGGGTCGCCGGGGATGGATGGATGAGGATGAGGATGTAGAAAGGGGGGAAGTTTCTCAAGAGTTTTTGGAAATTCAAGGATCTCGTGGGAGGTGAGAGCAAGTACCATATATGCCTGATCACCTACCAAGTTGCATCGGTTTGCAGTCTTCCCCTCTCGCTCATGATTTCAAAAAAAGATGGGATGGCACATGATGTTCGTCTGTCTGTCTCGGTTCAGTAGGTAGGTAAGGTAGTGTACCTTACATTACGTACTGGCGATGCATCACAACCAACAGGAAGATGGGTTACTCGACTCATGCCCATGCCCATGCCATGCCGGCCAGATAGCAGATAGGGTAGAGGTATGTATGTACGTCAGTGCCACCAAACAACCCCAACTAATTTTTTCCAATTTAGGATCGCCGGTCTTGGGGTCCGTTAGCTTAACAAGGTTTAGTTTATATACGATACGGACCATTTACGATGATGAGCACACGGGCATTGTTAGATCTGAAGATCTCCACTGTGCTCTCTCCCAATCCAATCCAATCCACTCCAAGCCAATTACTGTACCGAGATCATGGGGTGCAGTCCGGTCTCTCGTGGGGATTGTTGGAAATAACGTCACCACCTTCGCTTCATATGTATCCAAACACCACAAACATTCCATCTCAAAAATCAAAAAAATTATTGCTTGCTTGATCATGGGATGTCAAGTTCCAGACCGGCCAAGACCACGGCAGTCAGTCAGTCATTCAGTCCAAAACCTACATAGCTCGGCCGAGAAACGGTCAACCGCAGGCAGGCTCGTATAGAAAAAGACATGGAAGCAAGCGAGCCACTTACCTTTTAAGACCCACGTTGTGGTGGATGGTGATATGGTGATACCTGGTTTATGTTGTGCTTCTATGTGCGCCGATGGATGCTGTGGTGTTGTTGGTTGTGGTTGCAATGCGTTATACTTGAAAGGTACCTACCCACCTTACTCAAACTACTCTACCCGTCAGCACTTTTTCAATGAGACAACACACAAAGGACAAGATTCAACTTGTTTTCCGAGCCGGGCGATCCGTTCATCCAATTTGTTCCATCAGCCTATACTAAGCCAGTCGCTTACCTGGCTTGGAGGAAGAACGAAGCTTTGTTCACCGTCCACCAAGGTAGGTAGCATGTAGGTAGGTAAACAAGGTTAAGGTTACATACATACAGTCCACAATCCACAGTCACACCAAACATCACAATCCTTTACCCACGTTCATTCATTCACTCATTCGTTGTCTAATGTAACATCCTTCTTTCTTTGCAAACCAGGGAAACTGAACATGGCCCGCCCGCCCGCTAGAATGGATGCGTGCGTGACCAGGAAATCTCAACTTTTATACAACACTGCAGCGCAGCGGATGGGAAACGTAACCACCTGCTTATTACATATAGTGCACTTAAGCATCATGTTAACACTCCCAACTGTGCCAAGAACCTGACCTGGGAAGGGAAACCCCAAATGGAAGGCATAAAGGTCTTGGTCTCGTGTCACGGAAAGACGGGAGCAGTTGGATAGATTTACATCAGGTTTGGATGTCTCGCTTTCCAGCGGTATAACTGTGGAGAGAATGCAGGTATGCATGTGGCTCGCTCGTCAACTCCAACTACTTACCCTGCCCGCACTTGTGTGTAACCATCACCAGCTAGAGCGACTCTCAATCTGCAATATGACGACGGTGAAAAATAGTTGGGAAGCGGGGAAGGTTACAGACTTTCAGTCGGTGTAGGTGGCTGGCCAAGGCCATGTGGCCGAGTCCCGTAAACAGTTTTGGTAGGATGTTGAGATGTAGATGCCGGTAGGTGTCAGTGAAGAGTGATGATCTGCCGCCTTTTCCGCCGATCTGTGATGCGAGATAATGAGAGATTGTGAGGGGTAGCTGTATGGGCGAAAGGGTTGAGTGTGAGGGAACGACGACGAAAAGGACAGAGGGTTGTTTCATACAACTTTATGGACATCATGGTTCAGGTAGAAAGGCGTCTATTACGGGGGGAGAGACGCAACATTCGGCGAGAAGAGTTCATTATCTTTTTCCTTAAAACAGATCGTTGACCTTGCAAATCCTTATTTTCCATCCAAAAAAAAAACCCAAAACGAGCTTGAAGTTATCCATCACCTTACAAAGCCTGCTTGAGCTTCTCCACATACTCCTCAACCGACAAGAGACCCTGCTGGCCAGAGCTGGCAAGCTCACTCCTCAACCACTCCCTAGCCTTATCGGCCAACATCTCCCACTCGTCCTTTTCGTGTGCCAGCTTGACCTCCAAATACGCCAGCACCAAAGCTGTGGCGAGCATGTTTGTGTTCGGAACAGACACTCCATAGCTCTCCTCCGTCGACTGAGACTGCCCCAAAACATCGAGCAGTTGCTGACTCCAAGACCAGGAACCATCGAACTGCTGCAGGTTCACGAGTGCTGCGAGTGGCTCGAGGTATGTAGCCATCTCGGGCGTCACATCGGTGGCTTCTGTTGGGTTTGTGAGATATTTGGACTCAGAGAAGCTGGACTGAGCGGAAGGCTTACCTGGATTATATAAGGCTGAGGCGCCGAAGGGAGTTGTGCCTGTGCCCCTCGGGCTGTGGGCCTGTAGGACTGGGACGTAGGAGGGTCTACCACCAACGGGATTAGGGGGACTGGAGGGGTTGTAACTGGAATACCTTCTGCTGGCCCTACGGTCTGGCTCCATCATCCGCTGGAGTTGTGATAGGGCTTGTTGTTGGGCTTGCGGAAGCTGCTGTGGTGGCTGCGGCTGGGCGGCATCCCGCCTATGTGCGTTATTGGCGCCGAAAAGGCTGCCGCCGGAGCTATTGGAAGCTGCGAAACCCGAAACCGTATCTGCGCCAGTGGAAGTGGCCCTGAAGGCACTAGTTGCAGCTGAATAGCCGTTAGACCTGGTTAAGGCTCCAAAGCCTGCTGTAACTGGAGTCGCCTGCACTGCTGTAGGTGGAACGAAATTGTCAGAATCAGAATCAGAAGTATATAAAAGCAAAAGCGAGTCCAAGGAATCAAGTGGTTCAAGGTCTGAAAAGTTGGGACCAGAAGGAAATAGGTCACGATGTGCAAAGTCCAAAGCACGTGTGGGAATAGAAAACATGTCATTGGAATACCCACAACAGAGAGGTTCAGGAGGAGGGGCTTGAAAAGAAGGGTGACGCGCCGGCAGACAATACATCCTCGACGGCGGAATGTTACAAGAAGAATACTCCGACTTACCTTGACGTGAAGAAAGTGCTAGCGGAGCCGGAGCTGCACCAAAGAGCCCCCCGCCAACCGATGCCAGAGAATACGTAGCAGCTGCTGGCTGAGCACCAAAGAGGCCTCCTCCGGCAGGAGATATCGGGTTAGAAAGGTCGACGACAGGGGAGGAAGCCATCCGGGCGGCTTTTCTACGCCTACCTCGCTTCCTGACAGCGACAGACTCAAACTCAGAGCTGTCATCAGCGGAAGTTTCAGCAACCTGCTGCTTCACTTCGGTCTCCGTCTGATCCTTCTCCTCCACCGCGACATAGCTGCACCACTTGCTTCCCACCTGGAAGGTGACTCCAAGCCTGACGGCCTCTCGTTCTACCGTATCGGAGAAGCGGCCCTCGTACTTGTCCTTGAGCAGCTTCTGCTCTGGATCCTCCGAGTCCTTGGCATGGTACAGCCAGCCGCGACCCTCTTCGAGTTCCTGTACGGCTTTGCGCGCGGCGAGCTGGTGGATCGTCTGGCCCTTTTCTTCCAACACGGCGACGGGGATCTCAAGCTCGAGAGGCCCGTGGGCAGAAGTGGCGCGGAGGATGACTGATTTGGGTGTCTTCTGTGTCGTGCCAGGGGAGAGCAGAAGGTACACGGTGGTCCTGATGAATGGGTAGAGCGGGGGGATGGTGAAAGGCGCTTGGAGGATCTTAGGCTCTGGGACTGAGGGGACGTGTGAGTACTTCCCTCCGGAAGAGGTGTCGGCATCAGCGTCGGTAATCTCGGTGTCGAGACCAGCTGAGGGGTTGAAGAGGGAAATTGGCTTGTCAGCGCCAGCGGGAGCCTTGTCCTCAGCAAGACGGATGGCCAAAGAGTCGTGGACCTTTTCGACAATTTCAAAATCATCGACAATTTCAAGGTCATCGTCTCCCACCTTTTTGCTCTTGGCTTCCGCGTCAGAGTCCTTGTCGTACTTGATCTCCAAGGTGTAGTCCTTGATGTGAGGAGTCAGACCCGCCTTGAGCATCCTAACTACCTTGGCGTTCATCTTCTCGCCGTCGGTAACGGACTGGGCAAACCCATTGCCAGCACGAGCAACGCCTTCGATGAGAGCATGGCTGACATCATTACCGATGCCCAAGGTAAACAAGCGGATGGCGCCCTTGGATTCCGACACCTTCTCGTTGGTCATGGTGAAGAGCTGTCCCTGGTCCCAAATCTCGCCGTCAGTGAGCAAAAAGACTTCCAGGTCCATATCTTTGTAGCGCTTCTCGAACGCAGCTTCGAGTGGTCGATACATCTCGGTACCTCCAAAATCGGCGCGCATAAGATTCGTGTATTCCATCGCTCGCTGGAGAGTCTCCTGGTCGTACGACCGAGAGCCCTCTGGAAACAGAAACTCGTGCCTTGAACCGAAAGAACAAATGTTGAACTTGGCGCCCACGGGGATGGACTTGAGGAAAATGCGAAGAGCAGACTTGAGTCCTTCGATTCTAGTACCGCCCATGGAGCCAGAGCGGTCGCAGACAAAGACAATCTCGGGGCGTGATGAGGGGAGATTGAACTTTGGTACCAGTGTAGCCATCAAGGCCCGCTGCTGGGGAATATCAGGGTGTGTCTCGAGCAGGGCAATCGGGTTGCCCGTATTGGTGGCAACTACTTGCAAGATGAAGTCTTGAGCAAGCTCTGCGGTGCCAAGGGCGAGGCTAGCGGAGGCTTTCTGCAAAGACATATCAGTGCCGGCAGCTGCTCCAGAGGAGGTGTTGCCAATGGTAACAGATATGGGGTGGGAGGGGGACTGAATGTTCTTGATGTTTGAGCTGTTAGGCGTCTCAACATCGACAGTGATCTGGATACCAGACTTGGTAACGGCTTGGGGGGCATCGAGAAGAGTACCGGGGAAATCACCGTAGCGAGGAGCAACGGAGGTTGGGATGGTGTAGCGAATTCCATCCACGCCGGCGTCATTCTTCAGCTCGCCCAGATAGGTGATCTCCACCTTGAGAGAGACACCAGCAGGGACGTTGCCGACGGTGGTGGTGAAGACATCACTGGCATTGGGAAGCTGTTCCAACAGACCAGCGGATTCGCCTCTGTCGACAGCTTCCTGGTACACTTTGCGAGCTTGTGATTTTTCCTTGACGACACCACGAATTACACGATCTCCGATGGTGCACACAAAACCAACGACAGAGACGCCATCATACAGAGGGAAGGTGTACCTCAGTTCTGGGATACTCTTCTCGGCAGAAGGGTTGACGAATGTCTGCGTCAGAGTCGTTCTGCTTGACGAGCCTACGATGTGCGTGTAGACGGAGAGTTCTAGCTGGGGGAGATAGCATCGTTGGAGATGCCATTCATTGAGCGGTTCGGTGAAGTAACACCCAGTGACGTGGCCATGGGTAGCATGTCTCCGTGAGCCAAATATCATGGTGTGATGGGGTGGAGTCTAGGCGTTGAAGTGATTGTAGGGGAATTGGTGTTTGGGTAGGTCTTGGATGCCGTGTAGTGGAGGGGATCGGCTACCTCTAGGGAGGGAAGGATGATAGCAGCTGGAAAAGATGAGGAGTTGAGAGGGTCTGAATGGAAAGAAAACGAGATTGGACATCGAGCACGGTCATTATATAGCCGTTTCCTTCGGGCATCATGTTGTATGACAGTGGCTCAAACGACTGATTGTCCTTTCGTTCGTCGGTCAAGAGCGGGCTGATGTTGGATGAAGGCCAACAAGAGGCGATGAAGTGCCTGGAGTTCCTTGGCATTTATCTCCCCAGCTGCAGCGCAGCTGTCG
The DNA here is from genome assembly GCF_033870435.1 of Sordaria macrospora. Lineage (NCBI taxonomy): Eukaryota > Fungi > Ascomycota > Sordariomycetes > Sordariales > Sordariaceae > Sordaria > Sordaria macrospora. The sequence continues at coordinate 7,253,349 of NC_089371.1, read as the reverse complement.
GGAAGTGGTTTCTACCAATCAGAAAATCAGCAGCTGTCCTCGGCAGGGAGCGACAGCTGCCAGCCATGGCTCAGACGGGAGATTCTCCGCTTTTTAATCATTGAGCTAGGCAGCAACGGAGCTCGGCAGTGCAGAACGCGTGTGTTGTATAGGCTCCCTCCTACAATCCAACGCTGGTTTGTTTGTTAGCTCGGTACTCCTAACGTAGGGGACAAAAAGCATCCTGAACTATCCCGAACCTCACAAGGACAATATGAGTGGCTATATACAAATTGAAAAGACATAGGTAAAAACCGGTATAGCATATGCAAGGTAGGATTGTGCTTTGGTGATAGAATAAAACAGATCGGTCAGGTATCAAAACACCTAGGAAGGTTGACCAAAGGTCTCGAACTAACAGACAAACCAGTATTGGACTGTACGCACTGCCATGAATTGAGTCTCGGCTTCCACTCCACTGCACTTTCACTCTTTGGCTTCTGCCAAACAGGAAGGCATCAGAAAACAACGAAGCTTGGTTTTCAGAGCAGACCCCAAGCTGACGGAACAAATAATCTGCTCCTTGTGCCATGTTCGACTTGTGCGTGAGAGGAGGTGGAAAGCAAGTATGCTGCATTGCCATCTGCTTTACAATCCTTTGTCACCGTCTGCTTTGTATTGTGACAACAGTTCATGATAACATCAGACATTCAGAAAGTCAATCCAAATAATGAGTCTGCAACTGCTGGATTGTCAACAATCTGCTAGAGCCCTCTTGAGGCTAGTTCAATGGTGCTCCCGCAACCGTGAGGTCCAAACTGCTGCTACATATATGAACGGACAAGATGGCATACAAGTTGGTGAAATCCACAGTCTGTAGGCCACGGACCAGATGTAAACATCACCACCACCACCATAACACAACCGTGACGGGAATTTATAGCCACAGCTTTCACAAAGCTAGGCCAGCTCACCTCAAAAAAACGGCAACGATTTATAACCCCCCTCCTCAGGTCAAGAAGCCCTTACCAGACCTTGCCATCCCCTGGTCCGAAACAGAAGGCATCACCTTCCGCGCCCTCCTCCGTGAGATCACCCCCAACACCAACACGAAAACCAAAACCAACCCTACAGACCCCTTGCCCCATCCCGCCGAGACTTCATCTTCTTCAGCAGCTCACCTCAAGCTCAAGCTCAAGTTATAGCTCCGGGTCCCGTAACAGGAAAGCCCAACCAATCCAAAAGATCAACCAACAAATGAGCTCGCTCAGTCGTTACACTATCACCCGATGATCCTGACCCCGCTCCTACTCCTGCTTCTGCACCTGCACCTGCTCCTCCCCCTCGTCCTCTTCCTCTAGCATATCCTCCTCATGCTCTACATGCTCCTCCCGCTCTTGTCCGACCAACACTCCCTCCTGTCCATCCCATCCTCCCTCCTCTTCCTACTTATCACCATCATCATCATCATCAACAGACCAAAACCAGCAGCGACGCTACCCGTGCCCGTGCCCGTGCCCACGATCCCGAAGTCCTCCCAACCGTCGAGAACATTGAGGACTCTGTCCCCCCTTTCCGGCCCTGGCCCCTTCTAGGCGATGCTGCCGCTAATTTAAGAAAGCCAAAGACAAAGCCCTAGGGGCAGCGGCAGGGTACTGAAGATCTCGGTGATCTGGACTGTGGTAACGATGTTCCCCTACAGGCCCTGCCAGCCGAGGTAGTCCTTTACGTCTCGTCACGGAAGGCGGTGGAGGTTTTCCAGGGGCAGCTGAGGGAAGGGATCAGGAAGGTGGTGTTGGAGTATTATGCTGGGTTGGAGGAGACGAAGAGGGAAGGGGAGAGGGAGAGGATGAGGTTGAGAAAGGTGGAGGAGAAGAGGGCGTTGCAGCAGCAGCAACAGCAGCAACAGCAGCAGTGGAGTGGTGGAAGGGGGGCGGCGTGGACGGGCGGGAGATGGGGGGTGAGCGAGTGGGTTCAGCAGGTTGAGGTTGACGATAGTAGTGATGATGGTGCTACTCTCAGTGTTGTCGATAGCGAACAGTGCTACCAACGGGCTTTGGATGAGGGATGGCAGATTTATCTGGAGAAGGTGCGGATTAGGTGGGAGGACAACAATACTGCTTCTTCTGGGGAGCATAATCACCCGCTGGTGGTGAGGCTGCCGGTTAATTTACTTGATAAAGAACGGACCGACGAGGAGCCGGATCGATACTTACATATGCTGCATCTCCGGGGGTATCGCGATCTTGTGGAGATTTCGTTTCAATGGGCTAAGGAAGAGAGGCCTCAGAAGCCAGATCGTGATGGTGAGAAGGGGCAGTCATGCATAGTCATAGAAGATGAGCAACGGCAATATGAGGGACAACAGTTGCTTTGTGGCCGTTCGAAAAATTCAAATTAAGTTTATGTACCTAGAATCCCCTCCAGGATAAAAAGCATGAGAGGGTATCATGATCCGTGAGTGTACTGGTATTACATGCAGTAAGAATGGGGGAATATGAAAAACCCGGTAACGAGAGAAGGGAAAACGCCGCCTCCCATCTCTTCAGTGTTGTGTGTGCTCGTGCTCGTAGGCCTTGCTCTTCCTTTAAAATTCCCTTCCGACATGGGAAGAAATGAAAAGGTGGTCCTGGCCCCGGCCGTATGTAGCGAGAGAGTACCCTTATAAACCCATATTTCGACCCAACCCGTTCGTTCATTCGCTTTGAGACCATTCGTTAAAAGATTACATATCACCACTGTACACAAAATGTTGTTGTTCGATGTTGTGTTGTTGCCCTGTGGGCTCCTTGTTTCACAAAACTTCGAACCGTGCTGAAAGGAGGCATCATGTCAACCGTCTCATCTCGTCCTTCGAGACTTTGGACTGGTCGCTGATTTAGTTGGGCTTGTGCATCCTGAGGAAGTGCAGGAACCAGTCCTCAATGGGGAGGAGGTTGAGAAGCACGTGGTTGAACTTCCAGGCAATCAAGCAAGCGCAAGCTCCGGCTACCGCATCCAGAACGAAGTGGTTGGCAGTCGCGATGATGGCGGTAAGGATGATGCCAGGGTAAATCATGCCGGTGAAAATGGCGACAAGCCTTTTCCACCCGAAGCGACCATGTCTCCTGAGGGGAACAGTGGCAATGGTGAGGCCGACGAGAAAAGAGTATCCGAAGTGGAGGGAGGGCATGGCAGCTGGAAAGACAAGACGGTTAGCACAATCAGTCCGTTGCGAATTCAGGGTAAAACATGAAACATACCGTACTGGTTGCAGAACTTGTTGGTAGTCCAGACACTGCTATCACCATCCTTTCCGTGCACGGTATCGACAAAGCCATACGACTTGGCCTCCTTCGCGTACTCGCCATTGTAGGTGGGGTCGCTGAGGAGTCTGGGCGGCATGCAGGGCCAGAAGGTGAAGACGATAAAGGCCAAAAGGTTGCACATGGCCATGGTACGTCTACGGCGCTCGTACACATCTGGGCCAAAGTGGCTGACGAAGTTGCGCCAGTCGCGGACAAGAGCGCCTCCACCGTGATTCTCGTGGATGCGGGCCCGAGGGCGAGTGGTGGTGACGTAGAAGAGGACGATGAGGAAGAGAATGGTGCCGGGGATGTGGATGAAGGAGTAAGTTCGGTTCGTCCACTTGAGAATTGTCGGGTGTCCAAGGAACCAGCCCTGGATCATGGGCTCAACGAAGATGCGCAGGCGCTGCTCAATGTGAATAATTTGAAGGGCATGCTCGCGAGCAGTGTCGACCGTGCCGGCCTTGAGGGTTACAGCTGTGAAGGCTCGTCCAAGTTGGTAGACCTGTCATGGCACCATTAGTTTCGACTCGTATGCGGGAGATCGTGATACGACGCGACATAGGCAACAGCATGCGTGGAGTGTTGGAGTTACATACCCAGTAGATCAGAGCCCAGTACCACACCTCAACGAGGAAGGGGAACATGCGCAGGACGCGGCTCAGTAATCGGTCGCGATGGATCTCGGTATTCGGCGTGACGACATCGCGTTTCCAGCCCATAAACTTCAAAGTGCGGAACCTCTTTCCGTATGGGAGACCCTTTTCGGCAGCCTGGTTCTCTACTACCGTCGACGACGAACTGGACCGCGATGGACTCCACGGTCTCCTGCTATCACCAGCGTACTCATCCTCCTCAACCTTGGCTTTCCTGCCTCCCTCGGATTCGTCGTGCAGAAGCGATGCCGATGGTTGCGCTTCGGGGTCGGTCTGATCGAGCGGATGCCAAGAAGCTCTCCGGCTCGAGGCAGTTGAGCTTGAGTAGGTGGTGTTGCGGTTGACGAGGGTGCCACCGGCGAGGAAACTCACCACAATGGCGGGCTCCAGAAAGGCTCCGATCGCCATCGTTTGTTCGGTTTGCGGAGTCGGGAATTAGGTATAAGGCTGAACGGTAGGACTGCTTTAACGGTCCGAAAATAGAAGACAAATGTCTAAGGCTGCGGGTTTTCTTCGGATCTAACGTGTGCGACCACGATAGCGACTCCACCAATCCAGGAACCACGGCGAGGTAAGGGGTATTTCGTGTTGTTGTTCAGGTAGTTGGCGTGGTTGACAACAAAGGCGGTATAGGAAAGACCGCGATGGTGGGTGCTGGTGGGTGCAGTATAGTGCGCTGTGATGCGAAGCCCAGGCCGGTAACAGTTGACAGCCAAGTGCAGGGAGCAAGCAAGGCGACAGCGACAGCAACAAGAACAACCAACAACGAAAAAGGGCAATGAAAAGCGCAAAGGGAAAAGTTTTACTGGAGATGGGCTCGTTATAAAGGGCGGCCAATTCCAGCCTATCGATCTGGATGCTTTGGTGTGAGCAAGAAAACCCACCTGACGGGGGAGGGAAGGCGCTGCTATGGATTCACTGCATCAAAAGACCCAGCGGGTGCCCCATCGGCCAGGAGGGAGTAGACAGTGGAGCGAATGGAGACGCTGGATTCGATTTTCTGGAGCGAGGCAACGAGGGTGGAAAAGTGGGCTGGAATAGGTGGGCGCGCGGAGGACAAGGGGTCAAAAACTGCAGGGTAACAAAGGAACGGGCTTTTGGGTCTTTTTCAAGGGGGAAATGCTAACAATACGCGGATCTAGTCCAATCTTGGGAAATTGTAGGGATGGATGCGTCTGTGATCTGTGACGGGATGGTTTGTGACGGTGCACGGCGAGGTGTGGGAGGGGGGGAGAGGAAGCCTGGGGCGTTCTTGCCCTGCAAATTCTCAACCATCTTTACCTGTACAGTTACCTAAACGCAGAAATCCTCGGTCTTGTATCCTGTTGTCACGGCTGTCGGTGCCTGGTTGCTCCATGAATTGTTTTACGGCGCTCGTTGCGGCATTGTGTAAAGCCATGATGACGACGGCCGCCCCCTTTCAATTCCACTTAAGTATTCTCCATGTATTTTCATCCGTATTGGTTGCCCCGACGCCTGAAAGATTCGGGGCAGAGGACCAGAGGGCAGAGGTACAAAGTCGTCCCCACAATCCAGCGGCGTCCGGACATTTACCTGACCCCGTAGCCGTTACGACCGTGGGCAGGTGTCACTCTCTCAACAAGTGCATCCAATTGCGTGGGCCAAGCAAATCACCGAATCGTCATGTCGCATGGTCACTGGTCGCTTGTCGGTGTTTGCAAGTCTGACAAAGGACTGCCAAGGCACAAAGCCCCCTTCTCTCGATGATGTGAAGAAGCGGCGGGATGCTGGAACCGGACCAGACAGAAACGTGCCATTTTGTGAATAATACAACAGAAAGGTGTGAAAACGCCTGGGAGTTTGTAACAGGACTGCCCGTTGTGGAGTTTTCAGGCTCAAGCACCCTCCAGGCCTCTTGGCGATGGAGAATGCCAATTAAGGTCGGACTCTCTTTTCTGAGGCTAAGAGGCTGGTGGCCAATCGATCACCTTCGCCAGTCGTCGTGGGTATCACCACTCCCTCGGCTCATGTGCCTCCATATGTAACATTATCAACAATATGTACACTATTCTCTCCTTTGACGGGAACCCAGTAACACAGCGCACCGGTGTTGACCCAACAATACCTAACTGGACATCTCGGACTCTTGGTTCGGGAGGATTAGTGCTGTTGTCGGAACGGGAATGATCACAGTTTTGAGGCACAACATGCACAAGAACGTCCTCACACGGAATTTTGAAGCATCCCTCGTTCTTACCGCAACCCTGCGGAGACTTCAAGGGTGCAATCTACTGTATAACCAACCAGCTGTTGGGGTTTTCATGCATCTAACGGGCAGTGCCTCACTCTGCCTATGCATGCCCAGCTTTTTGCAGACTTAACCTACCGTAAATGATGATTGATAAAAGATGGACTGCCATCTGCCATCAACCTTTTTTGTACTTTGGCGATATCGACAGAAGAGACTCTCTCCGGATCAAAGCCGCAACACAACGTTGTTCTATCGGACTTCCTCGATTCGCGAACGAGCCTGATAGGGACAACCTTGGCACCCGAACACATCATCTTTAGTGCTGGCGACCAGGAAAGTCAGGAACGGACACTAGCATTGCCGAGATCCGTTTCATGTGCCTGACTGCCCTTGCCCGCCAGTTGCGAGCATGGCCAGGCCAACCCTAGATTTTGCACTTGCCTCCGTCGCCGACACCCCGAACCCCGTCTCCGTCGGCTGGCAGTCGGATACTATTTCGTCCATTTATTCCCGTTGCCGATGGGGACTGGGTTTGTGGGAAGTAGCATACAGTACCTATATATGGAAAACTTCATTCCCCAGCATAGATTCCGTCAAACCGCCGCGGTGGGGGGCTGGGCTGAGGAACCTCCCTTTCCCCAGCCATGTGGTTTACCTAATAGATGATCATGACGACAAAGCCAAAGGAACTGGGGAACGGCAAGCCGAGGCCAGACAAAGAACATTCAACAACTTGAGCAATATAGAGACTATCAACACCCAGAGATTGTTCACGGAAACAAAAAGAAACTTCATATATGTCAAAAGGGGTCAATCTTCAATGTGAATGCATTAACATGTAAGGCCGTGGTTTGGGTACCGTAGCTGTCATGTCGGTATTGCACAAGTCACATTTCTACCTAATGTACCAGCCGCAGCTGGCTTGCCCCGTAGCTCTGCAGGGTATCATCGCCACAGAAAGGTAATTCTCACAACAAGCAAGGCTTATGAGACGAAGGTCATAATTGGCTGGTTCAACAGTGAATTACAGAAAGTCGGAGAGGACAATAGTCAACTGATGTAATTGATTCATGATCTTCTATACTTGCCCGTGTATTCAACATACATTACCATCCATTACCCAGCATACATAGTACCAGGTACAATTGTAGGCTTCACCAAACTCTTGCATAACAATGAGACGTCCTCGACATAACGGTATCGTAATCGTAAATAGCTTGCATAAATGAAACGGGACCCTTCCGCTCGGCGCTGCCAGACCCCATTCCCCTGGAACGGATCTTCCAAGGAACATTGCCGTTCTTCCATCTCGCATTCGATTTTAGAAGCTCTACTCCATTCGATTCTTCCAAATCCACCGCCATCGTTTCAGCGACATGTCTGACCATTGCCGGAAGATACACTAGGAGATTGCAGTTCACGACAATGATATTCCTTTTTGACAGCCGGACAGCCCATAACCCATGATGCCAGCGGATTGTCGCATTGAAGATCGCGGGTCCAGAACTGCTCCAGAACTGAACAGCATGTGCCAAGTTGCGGCAACATCTGACGACCGCGCGGCGGAGATTTGCTGCCAGGTTCTTTTATAATCTTCCAATGTTCGCTGACGGACAGCTGACGCTGGCGATAAGGGGATGAAGATCCCGTTATACCATTTAGTCATTGATCGAAAATCAGTCGCTGTCCAACCAGCCAGATATTCACCTGGTTTCTTGGGTCGATTTGCAAATCGATGGGCTCCATTTCCGTGCATCCCGTCCGCCAGTCCCGCTGCCCCTCTGCGTCTCTGGCATTCGGGGTCTCTTCCAGGGCTTCGATTTATTGTTCCAACTTCCAACTTTATTTCCACGAGATTCCACAACACATTAACTCATAGAATTGCAGTTGGCGACAGTATACATTCACAATAGAGACTAACGCTACAACTGAAGTCTCAGGTGGCTTCTCCGGCTGTGATCTATCTTAGTCGAGTGGCTATACGCTGTTCGAGTTAAGGCCATACCGTCATTTTCCATTTGACGTTCTATAATATCTCAACATGAACTGGATGAGAGGCGGGACAAGTCCTTCAACCTGGTCAATGAAATTCGGAAAGAACGCATACGCAATGGGATCAGCAGGTGCACAACTGAAAGACTTATGGCTTCATGAAGAATTTGAGTTTCGGGGACTCTTCTGTGCCTTAATCGCCCGAATGTATTCCACCTCGAATGGCGTCCAGTTCCGTTTACGTAGGATACAAAAGACCCCCACGATGTGTCTTAACTCATCCAGCTCTTTTTACCAAGTTACCTCACGCCCTCCTCATTCTAACCAGTCAAGCTACCTCTCCCAAGCAGACTATAGCAGGTCCTAAGTAGTAAACAACCAAAGTCAGCCAAGATTTCACCCAAAAGGCCTCTCATCCGCCAACAGAAACAAACAAACAAACAAACCAAGACCCAAACCACAACAGGGAAAGTTTCTTGCAGACCTCAAAAAAGGAATCAGACCTAAACAACACCACACAAGGAATCAGAAAACAATACACACCCCCGTCACCGATCCCTTAGGCGGATACTGATGTCCGTCCTTCTCGATCTTGGGCTCGCACTTGCACCACTCTTCCTTGGGCACGCCGTCCATCACCTTGGGAACGTGGTTGCCGCAGCCTATCCAGGTGACGCCGTCTACGGGCATGTTCATCATCATCAACGAAGTCAGCAGAGGAACGGAGATGTTAGGTAAGTAAGGAAGGTAAGGTCGGTGAGGTAGGTAGGTAGGTAGGTAGGTAAGGCGGGATTGATGCTCAAGTGTTGGGGATGGGATTGATAGGTAGGTAGGGCGTGTTGGTTGGTTGGTTGGATATTTTGAACGTCGTTTATCAAGGGAGCGGAAGGGTCAGGAAGGCTTGGAAGGGATGGAAGGGATGGTATTCAGGTGATAGGCCGGCAACCTCAAACTTACGGCAAACGGGGCATGCTGCTTTGTGGCACATTGTGGGTGACTGCTGTGGTGAGGCGCGGTAGGCTGTGGATGGATGTGCCGTAGATCTTTAAAGCTCGGTGGTGACAGACGGCCGGCGAGTGATGACTTTCTTGAGAGATATCTTTCACGACAATGGACTTGGCACAAGAGATGAGATGTATGTGATATGCTGTATAGGAAGATCTGGAAGGCTGTGTTTTCGGTGTAAGCTCTTCTCAGCTGTTGCCCAAGCAAAACACACGCAATGAGCTCGACCGCATCATGACGTGTCAGTGATGAGGTTTACCAAAGTACCGGAACTCCACCTTGGACGGGTTCAACATCTCTGGGTCTCTGTGATAGGATTTGTCAAAGAGCTTTTGACATGTGAAGTTATTTCTTTTTTTGAAGTATTGATTATCATTTGACAGATAACGGCCGCGGTGCACCCGGGCGAGTTCTTCTTGCATCTTATTTTGGAGTGTCTATGATGGTAATTCGGACTAAGAAGAAGAAGAGGAGGAAGACTATCAGCTGTTCCTGAGAGAGTCTAAATTCGAAGCATTACATTGTTGGTACAGGTCACTTCCTGATGCAATTGGATGTTCATCAATAACTCGTGCCAGGTCCAAAGTTTCTTAGAACAATTATCTACGTAGGTAAGCATCATGTGTAGTTTCTCTACAATACTCGTGTTTTGTTCTTCCTGGTACCAAGTAGCCGTGTTGCAGCGGGTTGGCCGGTTCACCTGAAGAGCTGGTTCGCACATCTCACTTGAGTTCAGCCTAAAGACAGGGGCGATGCTAACGTACTGACTAGATCCTTACTTTCCCACGCCATTGGTGATGATATCGTCAGTTCGACTCTGGCCCTTGGGACCACTTGTTACGCAAATAAATGCTTGAAAGATAAAACCGACAGAATTTGATGAGAGTGAGCAGGTAGTTGGTGGACGGACAAATATTGCGGAACGGTTAGTGACAATATTATCAAGAGAAGCGAAGATAGATACATCAAGCATGTCTTCGCGTAACAAGCACAGCTGAACACCAGTCAGATAGGGCAAATCGCCTCTTTGTATTGCTTCAAGCAGCTCTTGGCTGGCATGATATGAGCGTTTCGGTTGACTGTCGAGCAATGAATGGAAACGAGTTTAAAGAGCAGCCATGGTGGTTGTCAGTCAATGTAGCAAACCTTATGATTCTCGGTGTTGGTTTGGAACCGTGAGCAATGAAGAGGATTTTGTGCAGCATCTTGCACAACATGTATTATGACAAACATAATGTTATCAGTGCGTGTAGAAGTGTAGGTGCCCTGCTCTTGTTATAATCTCTTGCAAGTGCTGCGCAGGGAATCGATTAGCAAACTTGGACTGATCATCCTCAGAATCGAAGATTCCATACGGCTACTCAGACACTTTAGAAGCTTTATCATTCGCAACTGAGCGGCTTGTTCGGGCCCCATAGAAATGAATTAACTCAAACGCAGTGATATGCAGAGAAGCGTTTTCATGCCATGCCTGTAACCAATCTACTTCAAATAGCCAAGTGAGACGGCTAGACCGAAACGGATGATCAGAGGGTATATGTTTCTACCGCAGATTGTGTGTGTGTATCTTAACCACTACTACCTAACTGAACCCAAGATATTTTGCGCGGCCGTGAGTTGTAAATCCTCTTTCAAACACCAGACGCCTGTTGTCCCAGATGCAAAATCAGATTTCAAGGCAATCCCTTTACAGTTGCCACCCAAGAGACAAGACATATAATTAGACAAACCAAACCATCACTCTCGCTCATCCCGTTCACCCCTCAAACAAGAAGAACAGCGTTCAGGCAACCGTCGTTCTGTCGAAGACTCAGAGTTAGCATTTTAGTCACGGAGAGGTGGGAGAAGGTTTGTTGAGCATACCTCAGGGTTGTTGGTGATCTGAGCATAACGACCCCAGGCAATCTTGCCCGACGCGGTAACCATACCGAGATCGGAAACGTTGACCTCGATGATGGTACCCTTGGAAAGAACACCAAGCTGGGTATAAAGGGGGTTGCTAGGGTTCTTCTTGACGCCAAGAATGGGGAGCTGGACCGTGACGTTGAGGGTAGGGTGGGTGACGTTGGCCTTCTTGTAACGGAGACCCATGGGTCGGATGAAGCGTTCGTACTTGACTGGGCGTCTGGTGAAATCGGGTCCGACGAATGTGGGCTTGGTGACGACGCGCTTCCAGCCCTTCTTGTGCACCTTCTTGCCCGTCTTGACGACCTTGAAGAGTTCCTCCTCGCTGATACCCTTGACCTTGGGAATGGGGACCGAGAAACGAGCGGCCTTCTCGGCACGCTTGCTCTTAATCTGGGAACTGTGCGAAGAATGGGGTCAGTCTCTCGTCGTCATATGTGACCTTTTCCAACCTCCATGCCCACTGCCATCGCCTTCGCCTCCGCCTTCCCATCGGCCACTCGCTTCTGCTCATGTATCCTCCATTTTGTATGACGTACCTCAAAGCCTTCGCACTCGTGGGGTTGGAACGGTCGAGCAGGTAAGCGGGAACGGGGTTCGAAGGATCCTTTTCCTCGGGGGCGCCCTTGACGTTGCGCTCCTCGTGCTGCTTGATCTGCTTGCGCATCTGGATCTTCTGGGCATGACGCTCCTTGGCGAAGAGCTTGGCCCTCAGGCCGCGCAAGTTCTGAGCATCCTGACTCTGCTTGTGACCCTCACGGGCAGCCTTCTTGCGTGCGCGCTCCTCGGTGTCCAGACGCTTACCGTGAAGCTTCTGGGCGCGTTCTGCGAAACGAAATGATCGGTTAGGAACTGTAAACAGGAGGTCGACGGTGATCGGGTTCGGGTATGGAGGGGACTATACCGATATATTCGTTCTGAGGCTGTATTGGGAGAAACGTCGGTCAGCATGGTCTGGTCTCCAAGTTTTCGGAAGGGGTCATGGATGTCGAAGGAGAGTGGCTGCAATAAGTGAAGGCGGATTCGAGGATAGGAAATATCCGTACCATATTGGTGATTTAGGCCCTGTGAGGGTCTTGGAATTTGAAATACGTGGCGACGCAGCTAGGCTTTTCGATGTTGTAGGGCGACGAAGGGCGACGAGAATGACGGTGCGGTTTGGGTATATGCTTCAGTATGCGAATGCCTGCTGGACGGACGTCTCTCGAAGCCGATAAAAAAAACATCAAGGCTAGCTTTCCTTATCGGGCGGCTCCCCAGTGGCGGAGACCCACCCGTTGGTGGACCGTGGTGGGTCAGTTATAACGCTTGTCATTGGTCGAGACATTGTTGACAGATCCAGGCCATGTCCAAAACGTGGAGTTAGGATGACAAGGTGCCAGCCAGCTGCAGGCACTGAAGTGTACCGCGGCAGGTCAAAGCCGTCAGTTGAAGACGAGAACCTTGATGGAAGGCCAGTGGAGGACTCCTGTCTAGCTAAGAGATCACTTTCATATTCCTAGAGAGGCTCCCGCGACTAGGTCCTCAGCAAAGGAATGCTAATGGTGTGGCTCGCATAACCCCCTTCGATGACGGTAGTTAAGTCAACAAAGTTAAGAAGGTAAAGCCTAAAATGTAAGCTTGGGGGTATTCAGATATCTAGATACGCTACACCGTGTCATGACAACCTATACTATAGAATGATCCGTCGGACGGGCTTTATTGCCAGCCAACGCCCGCCAATGAAACCGGAATCCGCGCAAAATGACTAAACTCCAGACGCTGATGCAAAATGTTTCTGGGTGTCCGTCCTGTCTTCCAGCCAACGCCATTGCAAAACCGTCTCCAGAAAACGTAAGTCTGCCTTGAAATCATCTCGATGCGCCGAAACCTTCCCAGTTCAGAGGTAAAAGAAAGAGGGGGACACGCCACCACGCAACAACCCCGACATATCAGCGGTCTCCGGCCCTGGACTTGAGTTTTGCAAGTGCCGCCTGCTTTCTCGCCTCCTTCTCGCGCTTCAACCTCTTCTCCAGCGCCTCCTGCTCCATGTCTTCTTTGCGAGCCACCATCTCTGCCCGGCGTTCCTCGGCGTCGATATCGGATATTCCTGCTTCCATGTCCGAGTCGTCCTCTTCCGGTGAATCATAACCACCGCGGCGACCGTAGCCGTAGCCATCATCTTCATCTTCGTCGTACTCGATAAAGTCGTCCAACTCTTCATCCTCCTCCTCGCGTCTCCGGGGACGTGATAATGAGGCGCCATAACCGGACATCCCACGACCCCTACTTGCGCCTGCAGAGGTGGATGCACCTGGCTTTGTGGCGGTGGCCCCTGGGCGAGGACGTGCTGTGCCTTGGTAACCAGTCGTCGCTAGAGCGGCCTTCTTTACCTTCTTTTCCTCGACGGGTTTTTGGCTTGCCTTGGGCTTGGCGCCAACCGGGGCTGAAGGGGTGGTACTCCGCTGACGGTTCGCAGTCGTTCCGTTCGTGCCATTGCGGGCTGGCCCAGCTGTCACACCGCTCCTCCCGGTAGTCCCTGGCCTTGCATCCTTCTTTCCCTTCTTCGCTTCCTCGGCCTTCAGTCCCTTGCGTTCCTTCATGGACAACTGCCTTTCCACCTTCTTGTGCTGAATTTTTCCAACGGACGACAGCATGTGCTGATTAGTCTGGGCCCTTGCCATGATCTCTGCAAACGAACGCCTCTTCGGAGGTCCAGAGTCGGAGACAGGAGTGCTAGGGGCGGGTCGGCTGACGAGCGGTCGCGAGAGTGGAGCCTTGTTCCCATTCGAGCTTGTTCCTCCCACCCTTGACTGTGTCGATGTGGTCTTGGATGACACCGGAGCCGTTGGCTTCGTCGTTGCACGTGGTTGCGCGGTGCCAGTGTAGCCAGTTGTCTTTTCTGCGGGACGTGTTGGGTTCGCATTTCCTGTGGGGCGCTCCATCGGTCGCTCGGCGGGGCGCGCTGTAGAAGATTTCGTTACGTTTCCATTTGGCCGGGCACTTCCATTTGTCGAGGGCTCGGTACGCGGGGCCTTTGGCGCAGAACCTCGAAGGTCATCGTCCGCCTTCCGTTTAGATGCTACTGGAACATCTTTCGCAGATGTCGATGATGACGATGGCTTTTCGCCCGTGATCGATGCGAGCAAATCTCCAATCTGTGAGGGTGAGTGTCAGCGAGCCTTTGGTGGCAAGCGCAACTAAAACAGCGGCAACTTACCGGCATGGCTGCGGTTGTACCAGTGAAATAACCTGCTTTGTACCAGCTATTCTTATCCTTCTCCTGCGTTCAAAAGACAGAGAGTTGTCCAGGCATCGAACAAGAGAAGGAGGGAGTAGGTGGCAGGCTTTTATATGTATTCGTCACAGATCGCCTTCAGCTGACGATGCAGATGCACAGTGGGGCGGGCTCGAATGCTTTGGCAAAAATAGGACGGCGAAGAAAGAGCGCGAGGATGCGAGGTCACCGGTCGCGCAATATTGCCGAAACCAAGAGTGAGAGCTGGGCGAAAGATGGGTTGTTGGTGAAGGAAGAACAAGAATCCTGCGTGATCGGGACTTGGTTTCGCAACTTTTGCTGGGCAAAGACAGAGAGCCAGGATGGTCAACGTATTGAACGACCCACTCAGTCACTCCTGGTCGGAGCGGTGAATTGCGGTCTCCGAGGTGAAAGCCAAAGGCTCAGACCAGCAATCGTGCCAAGTCGAACTTCACCGAAAAGTTATGTTATGCCAAGAGAGCCAAGGCCTTATGAATTACCAAACGCTTTATGTAATGACATGCTGCCGGCAGGCAATTATGGGAAAAGGCTTGGCGTGGAAAACGCACGGGATCTGCCCTAAGTTGAGTGAAGTGGTCAGGTGACTTGAGGCTTGTGGACTTTCGTGGGGCGCAAAATTGCGGGGCCTCACAGGAACGAAATTGTAAAAATAATCCGTGATCGGGTCCCGTCCGCGAACTTCTTTCCGAAACAGTGATCTTCCACCCCCAAGAACCTAAGAAGAGTCTTTCTCCGCCACAACTCAGCGGTTAAACTTGATTGACATCTCTGGTTCTCCAGCTCAGTAAGTTTTTGGTCCAGTCCTTCAACCGCCGCAAGTTTTCCGTCTAACAACGCGACCTTCAAGACAGACAAAATGAAGCACTTGGCCGCTTACCTCCTCCTCACCCTCGGTGGCAACACCGCCCCCTCTGCCGCTGATGTCAAGGCCGTCCTTGAGTCCGTTGGCATTGAGGCCGACTCCGAGCGCCTTGACAAGCTCATCTCCGAGCTCGAGGGCAAGGACCTCAACGAGGTACAACCATCGCGTAATCGCAAACTTGGATGCTAGGGACACATGGCTAACACGATATACTACAGTTGATCGCTGAGGGCTCTTCCAAGCTCGCTTCCGTCCCCTCCGGCGGTGCTGGTGCCCCCGCCGCTGGTGGTGCCGCTGCTGCCGCTGGTGGCGCTGCTGAGGAGAAGAAGGAGGAGAAGGTTGAGGGTAAGGACACATTCATTCACATGCCCGGTCGTATTCAGCTGCTAACAACTTGGTACAGAGAAGGAGGAGTCCGACGAGGATATGGGCTTCGGTCTCTTCGACTAAGCGTCTCCCACCATTGCTCAGTAACATGGCATGGTATTTTCCGAGAAACCTTGACGGATTGTACACGCGGTTCAAAAGTCAACTGCAACACATTCGCCTTGACGGCGGCGGCAGAGCTGGAGTTCTTGGGATTACAAGGGCACGTCTTTTCTAAAGGCGTCAAACGGCACATAGGAGGAACAAATACAACTCGCAAGGCGTTCTCTGGACCTTTTTTTTCTTTTCCCCATTGTGAACATTCGTGTGTGTGTTGTGCTCTTCCGGGCATCTGTGCCTGCAACTAAAGTAATTCGGTGAATGCGACAGCAAAGTGCGTGCTATGCAAGCTTTCTTTGGGTGTCGGATATCCGGCTGATATCGCATCCTAGCAAAGCCCTGCGTCAGCGTTGGTAAACAAACCCCTTGACCTCCATTGCCGTCTCCATCAATTATCGATACGCACGGTTGCATGTGCGGTTTGAAGGTCGGGCTTCCCTGCTGTTGTAAACAAAGCTTGGCATCTTCGCTGCTTGAGTTTGCCTTTCCCAAGGACGGGACCCAGTTTAGCGGTTGCCGCGAGCAACCATGCAACACCATCCCGTGTTTTGATTGGTCGCAGCTCCACAAAGTCAAAATACTCGGTCGTAGCGGGAAGCCAGCACACACCCAGAATCCGTCCCAATCTAGAGCGAACCCCATCGTCTCCTCCAGCCTCTGTCCACGACATGTTTCGTCCGCGCCGCGTTACATGATTTCTCACTACCCTCGTTATTCTTGGTTTCATGCGCTATTTTGGCACGTAGACTCGCGATCGCCCACACGACCTTGTACTTATTAGGTATTTTTTGCTTCGTTTCTTGGCTGGATTTGAAAAGGCGGCAAACCAGGCGCAAAACAAGAGCAGGACAGTCCGTGGCTGGGAAAGGCGGGCAAGGTTCCAAAGATCGCCAACAGGACGAAAAGTGAGGCCCACCCAACACCAAGCCAGCGCATTCGCAACCGCAACCAAAACCAACAGGGGCGGTAAACAATACACATGAACGACATGTCGTCCATTTCGCCAACGCCAATGGGCGCTGGGAGCCACTTCACGTCTATGGGAAGAAGGACGTCCACTAGACAAGCTTTGCGACGCCCGCCATCGCGACCCATGCTCAATCGCAGCGAGTCGAACCCCCAGTCGCAATCACAACAATATTCCAACGTCAACGACAGCTCAGATGACGAGATTCCCGTACCCATGAAACTCAGCGCCTTAACCAAGGCTCTGCTGAACGATGGCCATGCATCCGAAGCCCCATCCTTTGCGCAACATGGCGCTCCTGAGGACCTACAGCTATCGCCCCCAGCTCGACCACCATCACGAATTACTAGAAGAAGCGCGTTGACATCATCGAAGTCCGAGGAAAGATCGGAAGGTGTGAGGACGCGGGAAGCAAGGCGGAGTATCAGAGGAGGAAGTCTTCAACCCATCGAAAGGCCGACATCGCCACCCCAGAATGACAGCAGCAACAATCGCGACGGCAGCCCAGCGCCTAGGAAACGAGTGGTCCGCCTTAGCAATGCCGTGCAGCCTGTTAGCTTTTCCGGAAATGTCCGAAGACTCTCATCAACGACGGCACCCCAGAGGAGAACCAGGACGGAGAGCAGGGAAAGAGAGGCGGAGAAAGAAATCCCATCGTTTCTACAGCAGCAAGGCGATCCAGGATCAGACTCAGCGGGAGATGCCCACACGCCGGTTATCAGAACGGTCAGGATTCAAGTTGGTTCCGGGTCTTCAGGCAGCAAGAATCGGCTTTCGCTTGGTGGAGGAGGAGGTTCATCGAGTGGGTCGTTTGGTGCTGTTTCTGGAAAACGCGGCACAGGATTTGGTGATCACGAAATACCCGAGGATCCTGCAACCATTGGAAGGCCACTGGCGGCGGCACCACAAAGCTCAATGCGCATCAAGAGAGTCGCAAAAGTTCCGGGAAGCTTTCTTAGTGGCCCAGCACGACGAGGGCGGAGAAGGCAGAGCGATGAGGACGAGGCAGCGCATGGAGAAAATGAGGCCATGGGCATGAACCAAGACCACGATGGGAATTACGAGAGCCACATGCAGAGCCAGGTCGAAGCCGCTATGGGCGAGCAACAGTCGTCGTTCTATGCATCCAACAATAACTACCGCGACTATGCTGCATCAGGAAGCCCGGTCGGCGGTAGAGCTGGAGCGGTTCGCAGGCGAGAATCCAGCTTCAGAGAATTGGATAGAGATAACGGGGAGCTGGGCTACAAGGTTCCTGAGCCTCATCCAGATATGCCCATGAACAACGATAAGGAGAACGAGGCCCCGCCAACATTCAAGAGGGCGAAACTGACCCCATCCATAATGCTCGATCACGAAATCCCGAAACCAGCGATCCCCGAACCGATGGCCCTCGACATTGGGCGAGACATCGGGCGAGATCTTAAGAGGCTGTCGATCTCACCTGACCGCAAAGCATTGGCGCATAAGAGTCAGAATACACCACACAGGCCTGCGCCTCCACCTCCACCAAAGATGTCGGTTGTCGAGACTGCCACAGCTGCTGCTGGAGCTTCTGCGACGACGGGAGCCGCCAAGAAGAGGCAGGTCCTTTTGCGTGTGAACGGCCGGACATACACCCGTATTGACTGCATTGGAAGGGGCGGCTCTGGCAAAGTTTACCGTGTCTCGGCTGAGAGTGGGAAGATGCTGGCGTTGAAGAGGGTGTCCCTTGAACATGCCGATGAAAACACTGTGAAGGGATTCAAAGGTGAAATTGATCTGTTGAAGCGTTTGAACGGTGTGGAACGGGTTATTCAACTCATCGACCATGAGCTGAATCTGGAGAAGCAGGTTCTCAGTGTGGTAAGTGATGTTTTTGCAAGGAAAAAAGGTAGCGCCGGGTGCTAACTATATCACAGCTCATGGAAGTAGGCGAACTTGACTTCAACACGCTCCTCAAAAGCCGCCAGAGCACCGCAGAAGGCGCCCGTCTCGACCCGACCTTCATTCGTTATTACTGGAAAGAGATGCTTGAATGCGTGCAAGCCGTGCACGTCCGCGACGTCGTGCACAGCGATCTCAAGCCGGCCAATTTCGTCCTTGTGCAGGGCCGCCTCAAGCTCATCGACTTCGGCATCGCCAACGCCATCCAGACCGAGATGACGGTCAATGTGCACCGCGAAACGCAAATCGGCACGCCCAACTACATGTCGCCCGAATCCCTGATGGACTCGAACCAGTACGCCTTCACATCCGCGCAGAACGGCAAGTTCTGCATCCCGCCGCCGCTGAACCACCGCAGCCTCGGCGCGCCCAAGCTCATGAAGCTCGGCAAGCCCTCGGACGTCTGGTCGCTCGGCTGCATCTTGTATCAAATGGTCTACGGCCTGCCGCCCTTTGGTAAGATTGCCAACCAGATGTCGCGCTGCCAGGCCATCATCAACTGGTCGTACCAGATCGATTTCCCGGAAGCCACCGAGGACGGCAGTCGCGTGCCGCCCTCGGTCATCCGCACCATGCGCCGCTGTCTCAACCGCGAGCAGCGCGAGCGCCCCACGTGCGACGAGCTGCTGGCGGATACCGACCCGTTCCTGTACCCGCAGGAGTTCGACCCGTCGGTGTACGCGGCCGCAGAACATGGCAAGGTCCTGCCTGTCACGGAGGAGCTGTTGTCTAGGCTTATACAGAGCGTCGTGCAGAGGTGCAAGGAGAGGATGCCGACCGAGGCCGAGGTAGTAAATACGTGGCCGCAGGCGTACTGGGCTACTGTGAGGAAGGCGGTCATGGGTGCCACTGGCAATAATGCTGGTGGTGGTGGTGGGAGTGGGCAAGGGGGTGGCGGCCATCAGAGGTAGTAACTCGGTGGCCAGCCGGCCTTGTTCTCCCCCTTTTCCTTTTTTGTTGTTCATATATTGTTGGGAGATTCGATGGATTGTTCTTGTTAAAAGCGTTTGTGGCTTGGATACGATACCCTTGCTTTTGTTGGCAAGTTTCTGTTGGATGTTGTTGGATACCCCGATTAGACCTCGGTTGGTTTACTGGAAGTTGTGTATGGACTACCTTCTACAAGACGTGTGTGGCGGTTGGGAAGCAAGCGATTGCGTCTGGGAGCGGGTACGTTCGGGTATGTTCTGTGGCTGATGATTGTGGATCAAAAGAGCTGTTGGATGTATGTTTCACGCTGGAGTTGGATGGTGATGGCAGGGCGGCGGTCGTTTCTTTCTTTGTTGATTCTTACTTGCTTTGTTCCTCTTGTTATTACTTAACTGGTGACGAAGATTATGACTGGAAAGGGTGCATTGAGTTATTGGCGGGCGGGCGTTTCCTTTCTGTGACTATAAACTTTATTCCCTCTCATTGCTTGGATCATAATGTCATTGTTCAGAGCCACTGTGTTGGGCCAAGTCACTGCAGCGTTTAGTTAGTCGTCCATTACCTCTCTTCAACCGAATGTTAGATTTGTACATGCCATAGCGAATGGCTCGGCTTATCTTCAGCGCCTTCAAGCTCAGGGGCATTAGCCAGCTCTGGTGATGATATTTCACGAACCAGTATCAACTTTTATATGGACGCCTGATACTAGCCATAATTCCAATACCCGTTTTATAGTATGAACAAGAACAAATATGATACATGCCGTGTACGTCGGTATATCCCCTTGATCTTACACAACTAGTCTATAGTTGATCCGCAGTCACTCCTTTATCTGACCTGGAGGACAAACAGATATATGACGGAGGAAGCCAGGCAGGCCTTCTAACACCTCTCCACGAGCTCAGCATTGAACGAATGGTGCTCAATATCTCCCACCGCATTCCGCTGACTGTAACACATTGATTGTCGATCCATCCAGCAGTAGAAACGCATTAGAATCTCCCTCCGTCCGTTTCTGTCAAGAGCGTGCCATGCTTGCCACAAGTGTGCCATGCGGTCGGTGTGTTTATGGCTCGACTGTTCTGTTCCGTGTCGGCCTGCCCGGGGTTGTCGGCGCCCTCCCCTCCTCCTCTCCCTCTACTACACTCCCGCCAGACCATTTCCTCTCAACGGTTTCCATTCCCGTTCACGGTTTCCTCCTCCTCCCTTCCTCCCTCCCTTTTTGCCCTTCGTTTAGCAGTACACAGCCACCCTTTCAGAGGTTCGAAACATCATTGATCTTCAGCTGATTGATCCGCAAAACCGTGTACTTGTGCTTGCTGAACACGTGCTTCTTCTTCCTGCACCTCCGCTTCTTCTTGATCATGACGCGCATCGGCTCGCTCTCGGTGCCCATGACGACGGCGCGGCACTCAAACAGGCGCTCGTCCACGTACGGCGCGCCCTGGAGCGTCAGGTCGCGGGAACCAATAACCGAGGCCCGGTTGAGGCGCAAGACGTCGCCGGGTGCCACGCCGGGCATCTTGAACGGTAGCTTCACCGTGTCGCCCTCGGTCACGAGGTACGGCTTGCCGTGGATGTGGATGGTGGTGTAGTGGCCCGGCTGCGCGGCGAGCACGGGGAGGAGCTCCTTGACTTGCTGGCTTATCGGTGATGGTGTGCTGGGAACAGCCTCTGGTGTTGTGGGGGTGGTGGTGGTGGTGGTGGTGATGGTGGCGTTTGGTGGGCTGGCCTTGAACAGGGTGGCAGCAGCGGCAGCATCGGACTGGCTGGTGGGCTCAACTTGCTGAACAGTCTGGTGGAGGAAGCGAGCGGCGGGCGCGGCGGCGGGACGGAAGGGGAGGAGGAAAGACGGAGGGAGGCGCGTAACGGGAGTGCGCAGCTCCAGGACGGAGCGCAAAAGTGCCCTGCTCATGGTTGCGACTGGTGGTTTGGTGCGGTTCGGGGCGCAACGAAGGGGGAAGTTGTCGAGAGGTACGGTGGTGACGGAAGCCGTTCGTTCGGTGCTTCGATGGTTCTGGCTTGGACGGAGCTCCGCAATCCCGCGACCTGACTGCGTCTCGAAGCTGGCTGAGGAAAAATCGGGCCCCGTTTCTGGAGCGAACGGTCGTTGCTCGCGGCACCGCTGCGCCGGCAGAAAATAAAGCGGGGCTCTGGGCGTACATTCACCAATCACAGTCGCACTTTCCACCTAGGTGAGCACTTTCAAGATTAACTGATCAACCACGAAACGACAACACTCTCCCTCTCAGCATTACATGGACAAAATCATGACCAACAAGCTTATGGGGACCCAATTGCTGGAGCTTCTGCTGCGCCGCTCGCAATGGAGGAGGAAAAACAACAAAAACAGCCACAAAGAGCCGCGGGGTATAGCCCGGCAAGCTTCACGACGACCCCCACCTCACCGCGACCTTATACACGACGAAGAACATCCAATGAAGAGATAGAGAACCGCAGTCTTCGGTTGCGCAAAAAGAAAGACGAAAATGTGTTGTACACCTGGCCATGGGCTGGATCCTTGTCACTAGTAAATCGACCAAAAAAGAGAAAAAAAGAAGATTCCCCTCGACCGGAATCGAGCCGGTGACCTTTCGGTATACAATCTAGACAATTACAGCCGAACGTGATAGCCAACTACACCACAAGGGGTTTTTTTTGTTGAAGGGAAGCTTCCAATGAAGTTCTCTTATTCGGCAATAGGTTTTGCGTATTTTGGACTCTTTTCGCATTACCACGGCGGCATTGGTGAACAACACGGAGGAGGAGCACCGCACGCACAGGTGGAAATTTGGCCATTGGAAGACCCGTAAAAAGTCTTAATGAAACGAGTAAGTCATCTGAATAGCCTATGTATATCTACGAGTCACTTGCGATAAGTTATCGCAGAGTGTCTTCTCTCCGTCTCATTCATATTGCATATTGCACATGGGCACGTTAAAGTAGAAAATCATTTTGAAAGTTTATCAACTGTGTCATGTAGTACCAAATTCCCAAACTCCTGGCCACTAACAACGTTACATATTCTACTATCGTCTCTCCAACACAAAGACTTCTTTGACCATCAACACAACCCGTTGTTCAACACCCGCCCATTCTCCAACCATACCTACCTACCTACCTACCTAACAAAGGAATCCCCATTATGACAAATACCCTCGAGACTTTTTTTTTTTTCAAAGTTTTTCCAACATAACTTTCTTTTTCCAAACAAAATAACAATAACTGACAATTGCCAAAAGACGGTCTAGCCCGCCCGTAGCCTATCCCGCGGCATTGCACCACATGCCTTCAAATTGCATCTGCCATGTCCAAAAAAAAAAAAGAAGACGATTCGGTTCGGTTCGGGAAGAAATACTACCCAGCAACTTTCCCACCTTCTTTTTCCACATTCGGGTAGGTTACACGCTCTAAATCTGCATCGCACCATGCATGTAAGGACCGCCATGAACACTGGTCCTTCTAGAGGTATTACGACTCGGCAGCGTGCTCTCGCCGCGCTCGATTGCACGACTCTCTTGGCATGCCCATGATGAGTCCGAGTCGCTATCGTCACCTTCATCATCCCAGCCACTAAGACCGGCTTTGATCTTGGTCATGAAGGAGCTGGCGGCGCTGGGCTGCTTTTGGTGCTTCTTGTCTTTGCTGCTGCCATGTGAACGGCCACGGGAGGCGGAACGCTCGCGGGTCTTGCTGGTTGATCTAGATGTACTGCCGAAATGGTCAGCAGCTTCGTTGAGACGAGTCTTTGAGAGCTTTCTGCGGGGGACGTGGGCGTGGATCTCCATGTGTATGCTAGCGCTGGGGGGATAGTGATGGGGTTGGGAGTGGGAATGGGATACTTGCCCTGTCTGGTGTTGCGGCATGTTGTAGCCGATCTTAATGTAAGGCTGGTGAGGCGGCGGCTGTTGCGGCACCGGCCCGCGGCCCCTTTCCCTTCTCTCCCTGTCGAGCTGTTCGAGTCGGAGTTCTTCGACGATGATCTTGGGCAGCTTTTCTCTGCCGGTGTGCTGAGGCGGGAGGGAAGGGGCCGGGCCGGGGTTCAAAAACCTTTGCGATTCCCGGATCGGAGCGTTCACATCGCCCCTCGGTGGCCGAGATGAATATGAGCTGAGCGGTACAGGGGGGGCAGGAGGCTCTCTGCCCTTGCCCTTGTGCGGGCGGCCCCCGTTTTTGGAGTGTGAGTTGCTTCTAGAGGTCGAACCAGATGATCCCCCGATGATCCTCGAAGATTTGGAAGAGTTGGGGGGAACAGCGGGCAGCGGCCTGTTCTGGTATTTGGAGGCTGACCCCACCGGCGCGGGAATGGTCGGCCCATTGGGGTTATAAGTAGTGGCAGGAAGCAGAGTGAGCTCAGGAGGTACGGAAGAAGACCTACCTTTTCCCTTCTCGAGGGCTGTGCGGGGCGCAGGACGGGGAGCAAGGGGAGGATGTCTCGAGCTTTCTCTGGACTTGCCTTTGGAGGTATCCTTGTTTCTTCCTCTCGGTGGCTCTGCTTGGGTGAATTCGTGTCCTCCAGTGGCGGATCCCTTCACAAGTGTGATGTTCGGAGGCCCCTTGACGGAGGCACTCCGGCCAAGTGGTACTTTATGCTTGCTCTCTGATCTGGGCTTCCTACCAGCCTTTTTGACTGCTTCGCTTCGGCAATTATCGCAAAGGCCCAAAAGTGGTGTTTTCATTTCTACTCGGGGGTGGGAGCAATACTTGGCCTTGGTGGAAAAGCATCCAAGCATACCGGTGCTGGCGTCATGGCCATTCTCACAGGCACGATAGTTCTTGATGGTATGTCCACATCCATACTTGGTCATGATAACCTTGCACATTTTGAAGTTTGGATGTGCTTGACGCGGTTTGTTGAGTTGCTTGAATATCGTAAGTGCGAATTTGCTTTGTGATTGGAGTGTCGTTCAATATCGTTTGATGCTTTTGCTTTCTTGTTAGACTCAGAATATGCAAAAGAGCTTGTTGGTCGACTCCTGAATCATCTCGAAGTGAAAAGATCTCACCCGTACTTATGTTCTTGAAAAATGATCCTGTTCCGTGTACAAAGACTGCCGTCTTAGACAGTCTTTCCGAGCCCCTTTGTTGTTTCTACACTTTGACTAGGAACAAGCCCATTGTCAAGCCTAAGGAACAGCTGGACTGTGCTTGACCTAGTTAGCCTAGTTCCCGTACAAAAGACAATGCCACTGTCCCGTCCCTATGATGCTCGGCAGACACCTTGCTCATTGACTTCCGAGTGAGCCGTCTTATTCCGCTTGATGCTTTCAACTTCGAGGTTTATGTCCTTGGTATGTTTCATTGTACGTGAACAGTCGTACAGACTGGCTGGCTGGCTGCCTCATCAGGCATTGACTTGATTGCCCGCTGCAAAAACAAGGGGTCATTGAGCTTGCTTTCACTCGGCTTGTTGAAGTCGCGATTCCGAGTGTTTTCATTGACGTTGACTTAGCTCGTTTGTTCCAAGTATTGACCTCGTAGTTCATGGTGGTGAGGTAGACCAGGTTTGATGTATGGGTACGAGGCGAAAGGTCATGAGCATGTGCACCTTGTCAACTTCGGCCAGTTCTTCCTTCTTTTCACCCATCGGCGTGTCAGAAAATTTTTGTGTCACGAGGGAACTAGTAAATCATGCAATACGAAACTCGAGCAAATGTGGTAGGAAACACCATAGCACAACCTCTTAAAGATATAGCACTAAGTTATGATAGTGTCGTTCTGAGAAGGACATCGAATCCCTGAGTCCAAGCCAAACACGCCACACTCGATGCAAAGCGGCTAATCAAGTCGTCCTTCTCTTTCATGTCAAACCCAAATTTCTGACCATCCGCTGGCCTAGGTAGCTACTGCCTTTTCGCTTCTTGCCATTAAGCATGATTAATCTCAACCTTCCAGGCTCCTCAGTGCGTAAACCACACATGCAACCAACTCCAACCGCTTAAATGCTCATCCTGACTCCAAAACACCTTCCCTCGCTGTTCCAATCATCCACCAGTGCCCCTGATCACCTCCTTTTGCCTGTTAAGCCAAAGCAAACGGTGAAAAGCCAAGTCAAGAAGCTTAGGCAAAACAATAACAATACCAGAAATCCCAGTAAAGGATAGTCTCCATGGTAGACATCCGTCAAAACAAACTATCGCAAGCCAACAACAGCTCCGAACTCCTCAAGGCACATGCTTCCGACCGGCTATCTCGCAAGAGACTTGGCGATATCTCCAAGAACCATAGCTTGCATCTTTGAACCCTAGTCGACACGGATGTCGTTCAATACCATGTGCTCCATCTCAATAGCTTGGCGAGTGCTTGGGCGTCCGGTTTTCTCGACGAAAGTCTTACTCATCGTCATATGCAGGCCCGGCGGCAGGCGATTCTGGCTGGTTTCGGTGGATTGATAGATCCGGATCTCTTCAAGGATGAGGCGGATGTTGTTTTCCGCAAAGCGAGCAAGCTCCGTCGCGGGCTTGCGACGGGTGGGATCAGCGTTGGTGCTCGGGGTAACCTTGGCCGGCTCGAACACAGCCCAGAGCATGATGGTCCCATGGCGGAGAGTGGCCTCCTTGAAGGCGAGAAGGCGCTCCCAGCAGTCGACATCTGCCATGAGAGCGGGATTCTGAGCAGCATACGCCTGGCCGGCCCAAGTAACCAGTTGAAAGAGATAGGCCAGGTCCAGCGGCGAGAGAGAACGAATGAAATCCAACTGGCGACTGTGAACTTCAAGCACGGACTCATCACCGTCGAGTTGCTGGGCCGTTGTCTTGTCGGCCGGTTCCATCCACTCCGACATCACATCCGCCGCACAGTCTGCCAGTCGATCCACCAACTTGAAAGCCTCTTTGACGCGGGCCATCAGAATATCCCGCTCGACTTTCGGAAGGTCGAGGAATGCGCCTGTGATAGAGAAAACGCTGTCGATCTTGTTGCGCAGCGGCTGTCCTTCACTCAAAAGAGTCTCGGTACGGCTTGTGCGGATGTCGAGCTCGTGAAGGATGTCGAAAGACTTGGAGTACAGGTACTCACGCTCGACCGAGTGTGAAGAGCAGATGGCACCGCGAGGAGGAATCAACGAGGAATCGCCGCCGGTGTATGTCTTGACAGCGTTCTTGACGATGGAACGCTCGTGCCTAACGATGAGCTCGTGGACCGCCTTGCTGGTACGCATCATGGCGGTGATGTCCTTAAGCTTGCTGAAGCCGGCAACGGCGAGGAGAATGTCGTCGTGAAGAGTCGGCATCTTGTTGACTGATGTTTTGTTCAGTGATGGTTGAAGATCGAGTGTTGTGTCGAGGCTGCTCTGGGTTTGGAATATTCCTGGAGAACCAGTGGTTGCTGAAGGGAGAAGAAGAATCGATGCCAATAGAGGTCCAGAGGAGGGAATAAATAGGGTGCGAGTAATGGAATAAAATGAGGCGCTGGCGACACCAAGGTTCTAAGATCCAAAAGTGAATTGTGTTTAAGTGAAGCTGTATCCAAGCGAGTGTAGCGTGAAGGGTTAAAAGTCGATCATGTTGGGCCGTCAAGGTTTATCTGCTGGTGAATATATAAGACCCCGTGAAGAGGAGCAGGAACCTGAGTAGGGGAAAGAACTGGCGGTGGTGAAGATGAGCGAGGAAGTAGTGGCAGGGGTCTAGTCTAAGGTTGCCCATGACGATTGGTACATGAGACGAATTGGGGACCTTGACGGCCACTGCCAGTCATGATAAGTGTTTTGGGTCCTTGGGGTGTCCAACAAGGTCCTCATTCGTCGGCAGGCACAACCTATGAAACTGGGGTGGAACGACCTGGAATCCCGCCTTTGAGGGGAACAACCTCTAGATAGATATGGGCCACGATGAGTGACTCGCCTACCCAATGTGAACCCTACCATGTTACTCCATGCATCCCTTCTCCTCTGACTGAGCGGCAATAGGCTGGTAAAGAAAAGTTCGGCACATCATTGCGCGAATCTTTCTTTCAATGCACCCTTATAGGCAGAAGGCTGGCCATCAAGGTTGCTGGTGGAGCCTTTCATTGTGGAGAGGTGAATGTCATGTCGACATCTTCGGGACGGAAAGTGATGGTGTCATGCTCGGACGGCTTGGACAGGTTTGGGTGACGAGCACGCCATGGTTTTAGCGACGTACTAGGGCGAGAGGTTGATGTATGCGTGAATGTCCTTGTTCCGTTCCTTATTGTTCTTCAGTTCATGCGCCTGAACCTCAACACCACCACAAGTTCTCGCGATTCTCCCGCTCCATCAAATCTTCCGTTGATGAACATAGACATGTTTACGCATGAGCCACCATTAGCCACCCTAACGCACCCGCTGAGTATCGAGCCCATCTCACAGAGTGGCCAAGGCAGGTACGCGTACGCCAATTCCACTACGCCTTTCGATCTTTCCAGCATTGATGCTCCAAATACAGGTGTCGCAAAAAGAAATATGGTGTTCAGAGCCATCCGTGACTGTAGCTGGCGGTAACCCATAGGCCTTAAAACAACCACCAACGCCATGTGATGCGGTAAAATGTGTCTTATTCCTTTCTTCCGCCTATCGATACATGTACTCGGGCGAAAAGGCTGTCCGTTATGGCGCCACGATATCCTACGCCGAGTGCTTTGTCACTGTGAGTCGCTTCCCCGCCAGTGACATTATCTTCTCGATCAGGGTTCTTTCCTCGTCAAGCTTGGCGATGTCGTCGGAGCCTCCTATGCTAATACCGCCGACGAGAATGTTGGGAACCGTCCTTCTTCCTGTCCTCTCGCCGAGCTCAGCCTGGATTCCGGGGCCCAACGGGTGTTGGTCCAGTTCGACGACGAAGGGCGCAGGGTCGATCTGGTATTCACCCAGCAAAAGATTCTTCGCTTTCTTTGAGTAAGGGCAATAGCTTTTGGAGAAAATGATGACTGATAGCAACATGGTTAGCGCTAATTCTTCTGGACGATGGAATCGTACAATGGTCGCAAAAACGTAACGCCCTGACTTACTTGGTGACTTCTTGAGAATGTTCCTAAGTTCCTCCAGGACCGCGTGGTGCTCCTCGGTCTCGCTGGACTCCTCTCCCTTGGAAAGATGGTTCTGTCCGTGAGCCGAGCTGCCAACGCCAACGATATCTTCGGGGTCGTCGGGCTTGTTGGGGGCCTTTGCATTAGCGTTGTTCTTTGCCATCTGCTCTGCTTTCCTGAGGCGTTCCTGCATAGCCTTGGCCACAATCGCATCGTCCTCGTCAATCTCCATCTTATGTGGGTTCACCACCGCTTGTCCCCTCCTACTGCCGCCGCCTATCCTCGTCCCTTCCATTGCATTTTTCGTCTTCTGGTAAAAGTCTTGGATCGAACGCGGATCGGGCTCTTGGGCATGGCGAGCACGTGAGGTGAAGAAGAGCAACGTAATGAAGCCGGCTAAGGCGATGTAGAGCAGTGCCCTCATGCGTCGTTGGGAAGGCATGGCGGGTGGATATAAATGCTAAAACCGAGAGGTTAAGGATGGTATAGCAAAGGCGTTGCAACGGGACTGATCGGCCGAAATAAGGGATGGCGCCCAGTTAAGGGTGTGGTGACGATAGCGTAAATATTGTTTGATTCAACAATGGAGAAAAGCGCAGAGATAGGGCATTCTTCGCGGGTTCAGGAGAGGTCGCGCCGCAGCTCAGGTATGCTATGTGCGTATATTTCCGAAGGACAAATGAGCTGCTTATGCTGAGTCTGCTTGCTTTCGACGACAAATACAGTATACGGACGATGGGGTAACTGGAAAAAGTCGCGGCGCGTTCGTGGTATGGGACGTCCGGACTGAAGGAGCTGGATCGAAGCTGGGGACGAGAGAATGTCGTCGGAAAGGAGCTTCGATAGGCGTTCGGTTTCCAGGCAGCGCAGCACCGCGGGGAGGAGCGGAGAGAAAAGAAGAGGAGAGAGACTGGAGAAAAGTGGAAGTTTTGAACGGCAACGGAGGCGGAGATGGCGACCGACGGGGACCTCGCAGAAGTTGTACCTAGCACGCTCTGGTAGCGCGACATGGAAATTGGGACTTTGGAGGAGTTCCCGCTGTAATTCCCCCGTCAAGCCCGTCACGAGCCCGTAACCACCGGCCGCCGAAAGGAGCTAGGGAACGCCCTGCATTTTGGTGGCCCTCATTTTCACAGTGCGCAATTGGTCTTCTGATCACCTGCTTGACTGGGAGTTCTGTCCTTGCCGAGGCATCGCTGCTCGTCCACTTCAAGATCCAGGACAATCCGAGGTCAAATCGAGCATGAAAAAGTGGAAAACGAAAGACCTCATTGTAATGATGAGACATCGAATTGAATCATAATACAGTTTGAAGACGTTGAAATCGATGGCAGGTGCTGACATGGCAGGAACGACTGCCCGAGTGCAGTAAATTGAAGCCGGTGCCTGATAGAGGGGACAGAATGGGTATTAAAACTGTGCTGAAATGTTCCCCGCGTGCCGATCATGCACACTATCGTTCCGCTGCAGGGGAAAGTACGACAGACTGGGATTGTCGGCCTGGGGATGGTTTATTTTCAGAAAGAAGCCCCGAGCATCTTGATCCCTTTCCATGCTCACTTTGGACACGAACTCCAAATTCCATGGCTCTGTATCGCTGGGTACCTTTTTTCAATGTCAGGACTCTGAACCGTGATTAGCCGACCGAGAAAGCTTGTAAAAAAGCTTATGTGGTCTCAAAAGCTTGCTTGATCAAAGCAGGGAACGAAGAAGGGCTCTCCCGGGATTCTCTCCTATGCTTCGATTTTTCATACACACACCATGGGGATTTTGGATTGGACTTCTCAGAAGACAATACTGATACTCATGAGGCGAAGCAGTAATATAATACAAATATCAGCCTCAACATGGGAATGACTGAGAGAGCAAACATTGCCCATTTACCAGAACGGAAACCGCAGCAAATCTCCGCCGTCTTGGTGATACGTCATTGGGCATCGTACGGGCTAACAGCTGCCCGTTTACCTCTTGAGCCAACTTGCCAAGGCCTGTGTATAAAATAATACTGCAACATCAAACCAATGTTTAAAATTCTTCCGACTTCTTCTCTCCTGTTTTACTAATCATCCAGAAAACATGCTTTATAATCAAAAAGACCAATCATTGTTCGGAAACCCCATCAAGTTCCTTGCATACACCGGATCCTGAAAGCAACGCAACTTGAGTTACGCGAGAACATCATGATCATGGTTTACTTATCATGGATTGAGACACTCGACTTGAGACCGCGAACTTGAGAGATGCAAGTGTTTACACCCGAAAGACTCCCGTCCAAAGGGGTCGGCACTTGAACACAAATGGACGAACCATGCTGTTATACAGCCTTAAAAACCGGCAAAACCGATGAGGACTTATATCAACAACATAGGTACAGAGCAAGAAGCAAGAACTGGGCCATGTACTTCGTTGTGATAGCTGCCTTTGATTCTTGTCAGCATGTTGTATTTCTAAGCGAGCCTTCCTCAACTACAAACAACGACATATGAGGATGCCCAGCTGATGTGTGCTTACAAATTGTATACGTGCTGTCAATGCTGGATGAAGAAGAACATGATCACGCAATTCCGAATCCTCTTACATACCTAGAAGAGAAGGATAAGTATGGCTGGAAGGAACAGTTCAAACCCATAAGTTATCAACTCAGGTCAAGCCTTCTGTTCTGAACCATCATCTTGCTTCATCCAAAAGTTAATTACCTATAAAGGATCAACATAACAACTACTATTGTTTCATTGACCACACAACAAAGAACTTCCTCGTTTTGAAACCAAACACATCAACAACCATGGCAACCACCACCACCACCCCGCTCCCAGCCGGCATCCCCTCAACCCACCCAGCCGTAGTCATCACCGCCCCCCGTGCGCCCCTCTCCATCCTCCAGCGGCCCACCGAACCCCCTGGGCCGGGTGAAGCCCTGGTCCACATAGAATGGACCTCTTCCACTCCCCTCGACCTACACCAAGCCGATGGCAGTCTTCTCATCGACCCCCCACACGTCGGCGGTTCCAGCTTCGGGGGCACCGTCCTCGCCCTCGGCCCCGTCGATGCCAACAGCACCACCGCCGCCGCTGCTCACAGCAAGCTGAGTGTCGGCGACCAAGTATTCGGCATGGCCTGGCGGGAGTCTCGCGAGCGCGGATTCCAGACGTTCATCACTGCGCCGACTTACCTGATGAGTAAATTGCCTAAGGGGACGACGATGCAAGAGGCTGTGACGGTGTCGACGAACTTGGTGACGGTTTTGCATACGTTTACCAAGGATTTGGAGTTGGAGATGCCGCAGTGGTTTGTTGATTCTTCCCCCTCTTCTTCCAATGCAAAGAAGCATACATCGAAAGGGGATAAGGGGGACAAGAAGCAATGGATCCTAGTCTGGGGTGCGGCAAGCAGTGTAGGCCAATACGCCTTGCAGGTGTTGAAGAATTGGGGGTATCGCAATGTGATTGCTGTCGCGAGCAAAAGACATCATCAGGATCTGTTGACGCTGGGGGCGGCGGTTTGTTTTGATTATGCACAGGAAGATGTGACGGATTTGATCCGGAGCCATGTAGTGGCGGCTGCTGCTGCGTCATCGGCGTCGTCGTCGTCTCCAGATAATGATGCAGCAATCCCGTTGGTGCTCGATTGTATCGGTTCGTTGGAGGGGTCGTTGAGACCGCTGACTAGGCTGGCGGAGAAGGGAACGAAGGTGGCTGTTATGTTGCCAGTTATCAACAAGCATGCTACTGAGGATGAGCCGCCGGAGTATGAGATGGATGCTACCAAGGTTCTGGAGGGAGAATGGAAGGATGGAGTTGTTTTGAGGGGAGTGAGGACCCATCACTATACTTATGTGAGTTCCCCTCGGTGAAAAATCTCCCAGTTATATGCTCCAGGAAGTTCGCTGACACCAATGATAGAACGAGTTCATGAAGAATCACGCTCAACCAGACATTGTCCCGGCTTTGCTGGAGCAGGGGGTGGTCAAGCCGAACAAGCAGAGAATTGTTGAAGGCGCCACATTGCTCGAGCGCGCTACAAATGCTCTCAAAATCCTTAGGGATAGAGCACAGTCGGGCGAAAAGCTTGTATGGAGGGTTGATGAAAAGTCGGCTCGTGAGCTGTTCCCGGATCTCCTCGTCTCGAAGGCTGATCCCACAAAAGCCGGCACCATCATCTAAACCGCCAACAATACTCTGCTTCCTGACCTAGGACCAATACATTAGCAGGACTTCTTACTGGGGCTAATTGAATAGAAAGCATATGTCAGTCCCTCACTCTTTGACAACTTCCCCATTGTGAGATCTTAAAGCCCCATCACAGGGCATGACTTGAGAGTGTTTGCCTACATCTATGATACTAGATAATACCTAGGCGGTCATTATTTTTGCAAACTTTATGACGGTTGCTTTCAACCCGGAACAGAGAAAGCCCGGTCTTGAAGTAGTCTGAGTATTGGGCCAAGAGCACTTAATATGGCCCATCATCTTCAGTGATTCCTCCAATCGAGGCGATGTTTCGTGACCGGGTAGAGGAACCAGCAAGAGCAGATATCAGGAAACAAAAGCCTCGGATCCAATTGCCGGGAATCAATTCAGCGTAGTCTCGAGGTGGATCGACTCAGGAGCTCGATGAGCAATTTGCGGGGTAGTAGCATTGATGTTCCGGCTGTTTCAAGCCGTATTAGGAAATATGATGAGCTCCTTCCGGGAATTTCGTATCCTGAAGAAACAAACGAGACATTGAAGGACCGATTCCCGCAGAGTACGCCCCTTCACGATGCCACCTAAAATCCCATCAATCAGGCAGGGGTGAAACCCAGCCTAGGGAGCATGGCGATGTCATCGTCGCTTGACGGCGATGGTTTTCTTTAAAAGATAGGCATGTCCACCTTGGCGTCTCTAGGAAACAGTCAAGCTGTTGCTCAACAGGACCCAGGCTTTCACGGCTGAACACCAACATGCTTCTTTCGGTGCTGTCGGCCGTCCTCGGCCTTTCAGCCTCAGCTGCTGCTGCCCTCACCTACAAAGGTGTTGACTGGTCGTCTGTGGCGGTGGAAGAGAAGACCGGCGTCTCTTACAAGAATGTGAACGGTGGTGCCCAGCCCATCGAGCAGATCCTGCGAGACAGCGGCGTCAACACGGTCCGTCAACGGGTATGGGTAAATCCATCCGGAGGCACATACAACATGGCCTATAACATCAACCTGGCCAAGAGGGCGAAGAACGCTGGGCTTGGTGTTTATGTTGACTTCCACTTCAGTGACACTTGGGCGGACCCGGCGCACCAGTCGATTCCTTCGGGATGGCCAACTGCCATTGACGACCTGGCTTGGAAGCTGTACAACTACACACTCGATGCGTCGAACCAGTTTCAGGATAACGGTATCCAGCCAACCATCATGTCCATCGGCAACGAAATTACCGGCGGTCTCCTTTGGCCAACGGGAGGCACTTCCTCGTGGCATAACATCGCGCGCTTGCTCCACTCGGCATCTGCCGGTATCAAGGACTCGAGGCTGAGCCCCAAGCCCAAGATCATGATCCATCTTGATAACGGATGGTAAGTTTTCGTGCTGTTTGACAGCCGCATGCTGTATAAGGCTAACTCTGTTCAACAACGACAGGAACTGGAACACCCAGAATAACTGGTACACAAATGTGTTGAAGCAAGGGCCCCTGGTTTCTTCGGACTATGACATGATGGGGGTCTCCTTCTACCCCTTCTACTCGGCCTCGGCGACTCTGGCGTCCTTGAAGTCGAGCTTGACAAACATGGCCAACAAATGGGGCAAGGAGCTCGTCGTTGCTGAGACCGACTGGCCAATCTCTTGCCCCAACCCAGCCTATGCGTTCCCGTCAGACGCCAAGAGCATTCCCTTCACGGCCGCGGGACAGTCGCAGTGGATCAAGGCCATCGCAGACGTGGTAGCTTCGGTGCACAAGGGCAATGGGCTGTTCTATTGGGAGCCCGCTTGGATTCATAATGCCAACTTGGGCTCGTCGTGTGCGAATAACTGCATGTTCTCGAACTCGGGGCAGGCGTTGTCCAGTCTGTCAGTGTTCCGTAACATCTGAGGGCGAGCGGTGAGGGTAAAAGGGATAGCGAAGAGATTTATATGTCCAGATGTGTTAGATATTATGGAGTCACATGATGACGCTAGTTGCCTCCAAAACACCACGGTGTAAAAAGAGGATATAAGGGAATCCATGACTAACGAAACTGTTGTGCTCAAAGTGTATGAGGCCAAGGGTGAAAATGAACTTTGAATTAGTAGAGTTGACTCTGAGGAAAAGAAAGACGGTGGCTTGCTGGAGAGTGGCAGAATGTGTAGTCACCCGTTGACTGGTTCGTAGCGAAATGACACAGCAACATGTCTAAAGTGACGATGCTTCATCCGCCAGTCGCGACGGAGACCGCGTCACCGTGGTGTGTACCGTGATGGCTCGCGCCTCTTGTTTAAGAGGTAATGCGCCACAGGCTGGCTCATGCATGCACTGCCAAAACCTTGGTTGCCAAGCCACAGGTGCAGCTCCAGCCACAGAACACACCAGTTGCGCAGGGGCGGGGCTGTTGAGGGCACAGAGCCCTACGAATTTTCCCTGGTGGGTCCTACGGGCAGACGTGCACCGCCCACCCGCCCGTGCCACTGGCTGGAGGTTTTGCTTGCTGTGAGGGCCGGAATCCTAAATCCACTGCCATCATCGCGACAGTCAGATTTTCGCTCTTCGATACCCCGACGAACAGCGAAATCGTGATCACCAACCACCTACCGCAAAGATGGCTGACGAATACGTACGTGCCCTTCATTTCATGATAACGATATGATGCTACATACGTACCATCATGTTGCCCTCCCCAGCGGACGGTGGCCATGATCGAATTGGCCTCCCGACGACGACAACCACACACCCACAAAAATGCACATCCTTAGGATGAGAATGACAAAGAAGGGAGAACGAAAGACTGACCTCGCACGCTGCAGAACGCCGAGGAGGCCGCTGAGCTCAAGAAGAAGAGAACCTTCCGCAAGTTCTCTTACAGGGGTATCGATCTCGATGCGTAGGTTCACCCGTTTTCTCGCCATGATGAAGTTATTCCAGAATCCGGAGAGAGCAAGCCATCAGCCAGACAGCCAGCCAGACGACCGAACCGAACCGACGGAGGATCTCACGAGATATTTCGAAACAGACGCGCGACGTCATTTCGACAACGAGAAGAGAAGGGAAAGGGGGAAGCGGCGACTCGACAACGACTACTGGGGGAATTGGCAGTTCTGGGATGACTCGACCGGCTTGCTCGACTTTGGATGGGAATATATCTTTGGCGCTCGCAATGCGCCATGACACATGAAAGCAACATGTGCTGACAGCAACCTCTTCTGTGCAGTCTCCTCGACCTTGGCTCCGATGAGCTCCGCGATGTCGTTCACGCCCGTGCTCGTCGCAGGATCAACCGCGGCCTCAAGCGCAAGCCCATGGGCTTGATCAAGAAGCTCCGCAAGGCTAAGCAGGAGGCTAAGCCCAACGAGAAGCCCGACCTCGTCAAGACCCACCTCCGTGACATGATCGTTGTCCCCGAGATGATTGGCAGCGTCATCGGCATCTACTCCGGCAAGGAGTTCAACCAGGTTGAGATCAAGCCTGAGATGGTTGGCCACTACCTCGCTGAGTTCTCTATCTCCTAGTAAGTACTCCCCACCGCCTGAAGAGCTGGGAGACATGTGTACTGACCCCCATTACAGCAAGCCCGTCAAGCACGGTCGCCCCGGTATCGGTGCTACCCACTCTTCTCGTTTCATTCCTCTCAAGTAAATGCTCTGGGAAATGGGTGGTACTTGCATTCTGTCTCAAATCATGGGTTCGGCGAATACGGACGCGGGTTTGCTCATTTGTTTATGGCATGGACAAAAGTGCCAGGGGCTATCTTAGTTTTGACGAGATAGTGCAAACGAGTAATGACGAGTGCAACGTTCTAGGTGATCACACACATAGCTCTCGTCCGCGGATTCCTTGACTAGACTTGCTGAATGAAGAGAAACAATGAAAACAGAACGCCCCTTGTTCATCGTGTACCAATCGGGCATGACCAAACTATAAAACTGCTTATGACGCTTCTAAAGCATGAGACCTGGCCTTAGCCTTACTACCATCCCGCTGATTGATCATTTTTAGTATCAACATCAAGACTTCACCATCAACCGATACACACATACACCATTACGTACGCGCCATCTGAGTAACCTTCACCTCCCAGGGACACAAGCCAGACAAATCAAACCAAAGCCATCCGCAGCACACCAACGCTTCCTTTTCAATCACAGGACAAGCCCTCAACGGTCCAGACCTGCGAGACACTCCGCGCAATCCAACAAACACTCCCTGCAACTCCTCAAACACGCAAACACTCCCCCAAAAAATCGACGCGCCGCCCTTCACAGCACGCCGCAATAATAGCCTATAAACGTATCCCTGCACGTCGCACATTCACACACGAACCCCTTTTCCCTCTTCCCATAATCCCACGTCAACTGCTCGCCCTCCTTGATATCCTTCTTGGCCTGCACGCAAATGTGTTTGGGTTTCACGAAGTGAGCCAGCCCCGAGGCACCGATACGCCACTCGCAATTTGGGCCGCGCTCGATGCGCTTACGCGTCACATAGGTGGAGGAGGATTGAGGAGGGGTGCAACAGTGGTTGATGAGGGAGCCGAGGAGGTAAATGCAGGCGTCGGAGTTTGTTTTGGTCGACAGGGCTGTTGGAGTTGTTGTTGTTGATACGGGTGTCAGGTTGCTGGTGGTGGTGGCGGCTGCTGTTGTTGGTAATATCGGCACCGAGACCGGTGGTGGTGGTGGTGGTGATGGGAGATGAGGAATGTTAGATGTTGCTGGAACAGTGGCTGTCCGTTTCGCCTGAAAAGCATAATGCTTGAAGAAATCCAGACAAGCCTTCTGTCGGTCCTCCTCCGTCGGTTTGGCAATGAGCATCTCCCTCACGCCCGCCACGTACGTCTCGTACTCCTCTTGCGTGATGGTCGAGCCGGCGAAGCGGCCGTGCATGAGGTTCTTGCCGAAGAACTTCTTCATTGATCCCGCAACGTCGGGCTCAGCGGACTCGGCAGAGAAGATGGGGTTGGCTTCGTCCCAGGAGGCGGGCGGGAACCCGTTGCGGGCGGCAAGTAAGGGGAAAGCGAGCGTGACGACGTCTTGGCCGCCGTCGGCGAGGGCAGCCTTGTAGGCCTGGTACTGGCTGTGCATCAGGGAGGCGTCGGCTGAGAATTTTTCGTTGAAGAGGGCTGTCATGAGAGGAGCCTCGTGGAAGATGAATTCGTCTTTGGTGAGGTCGCGGGCGGCGAAGAGGCCGTAGCCTACGCCTGCGCTCACCAGGCCAATGCGGACAGCTGGGGCATCCTTGGGCGCATTACGGAGGAACTTGGCTGGCAGCTGTGCGAGTGAGATGATGGATGGTGTTAGTCATGTCAATAAAGTTGAGTAAGAAGCAGGCCGATGTTATCATGGAGTTGATGGAGCGTGGGTACAATTTTGTTAGGAGACTACACAACGAGAGTAACGGTTGAGTTCTTGGCAGTGGAAATTAAGCATGTGATGATGCCTAGGATGTTGACACGATTGAAATTTTCAACATGCCTTGGCTTGCTTCGCAGCATCGAATCCTTCGTCTTCGTTAGAGGTCTTTGTTGTTTGTTTCTTTGGTCGATGAGTGCTCGCCATACTGGTGTCAGCTTTGAGCCCTGACCTGAGAAACCAGTAAGACGATTGTGCGCATGAACAAGTCTAGCTGGGTCGCGTGCGCACAACCCAGGCGGATCGATGAGTAACTCCCGCGCGGTGACTCGAAGGTTGAGAAGAAGAGAAGAAGCAACCGGCTAGGGTTTGAATGCGATCAATTCCGACAGAAGAGCACGGAAGAAAGAAAGAGTAAAAAAACCTGTGATGTTTCGGCAATTGACGTTGGTGGGTTGATGATGATTCCTGGTGTGCGACTATGTACACGTATGAGGAAGGTAACTTTCTGAAAATGTTGCCACAAACGGCCCCTTGTCAATAAAACGGGAAGGAGGAGTCTAACGTCTAACGTAAATACGATGGGAGGAAGTAGTGCTAGTTGGCCGCCGCCGCCAGCTTCTTCGCCTTACGCTCCTCTTCGTCAAGGTGCTGCTTCCTGTAGACCTCGACAACCTTGTCCATACGGATATAAGTACCGGCCGGGACATTGCGAGCGCTACCGTGCTGCAAGAGCCTGTCACGTGGTCAGCTTGTAGGTCGCACCCGATGGTATCTTGTGGGATGTGAAGCAGAAAAGCAAGGATGAGAAGCACGGAGGTCGATGGCAAGCTGTCAATCCATTCTGCGACTGCCTGCGCATTGGAACGAGTCGAAGACACACGAAGCATTGATGGCGTCCAATACCATAAGGACAACATCTTGTTGCCTAGCCCGAACCACAAGCTCCGAAGAGCTCTCCCATCTTGTGTAACAGCAGCCATGACCTATCGTATGTGAAAATGGGTGGAATGCCATTGGGATTGTGGTGTTGCGCAATGTTGGATATGTGAGAAAGATGAAGCACATCTTGGGTCGCAAGGCTTGCCCGTCCACATTTGGAGCCTCGTAACGAGAAATTGGAATTGATAACGTACTCTGGATACTTCATCTCGTAGTGTCCGCTCCTCAGGTTGTCGGCATAGTAGAAGAGGTGCTTGTCGTGAGCAGCCTGCTCGATGGCGGCCGTCATAAGAGCGTTCTTGTCGGCCAACGCCTCTGAGTGCTCCTCCCACTTCTGCAACCAACTGGTAATCTTGTTTGGCTGTCCGTCCTTGCCCGGCCGAGAGAAGTAGTAGAGCGCACCGAATGCGGGGATGGCGCCGAATATCACGTAGAAGGCACTCTGTAACCAGTAGGTTAGCCTCCAAGTTGATATGACGATATGTTCCCCCATTCCTCCAGCTATAACACGAAGGTGGCCCTGTTCCCCACACTGTATTTATGAACGTACTCCAAGCTCCTCGTTGACAGAGTGGTGGTGATGGTGCTCCTCATGGCCGGCAGAGCTGTGGGCATGGTTGGCCGAGTGATCGTGGCTGTCGGAGGCATACCTCCTCGTGTTGCGCACACAAGGGACCCGAACCTGGCGGGCGACCCTCGAGGCTCCCAGTCTGAAGGAAGACATGGCTGTCGTCGACTTATATCGTGTAATTGACAAGTGCGGAGCGCGAGTCGTGCGTCGACGGGGATAGTGGACCCTTTCTCTCCTCCTGGCGGAGTGACCCCGGGATCCTCCTTTCTGCGGGGAGATGCGATAAGAAACGTTGACCTTGAGACGGTCTCGGGAGAAAGCGTGGTGATTGCGCAAACCAGAGTATGCGCCGGTTGATAGTATCGAGACTCAGCCTTTCGGGCTTTGAAGAGACCAGGCGCAAGCTGCAAACCAGATCGTCGTCACGACTGGTAGGTAGCTTGGCGGGCAGAAGGTACGGTACGGGTGTACCGCAGCCCCGATTGCTAGGTCATATCTGCACGTGATTTGAGATGCGGTCCGAAAGTCAAGCCAAGGAGGCCCTTGCCTTCGAAGACAGTTCCCGCGATGCCAAGATCCTATCTCAGCGCTCCCAGGCTTGGAGCCACGCTGTCGGGATGGAGGCTCACAGAAGCCTTCAGAGCGCTGGAGTTCATAGAATCGGACAAGGTGTTCATAGAGGCAAAATCCACTTGAGTATCAAACACACTGTCCTTTTTGATCTTCCTTGACTCATCTTGAACCTTGAAAAGACTTTAAAGCTTTCTTGTTCACAATTGAAGCTTACTTTTCTCTGTTCACACTCAAACAAAATCAAGGAATCTTCGCGTTGTGAAGTCTACAACTCCAACCTCGCCATCACAACCCTCACTGCCTTCGCCTTTAACAGCGCTAAGCGTATAAGAGACTCAAACCACCAACGTCCCAGTCACTCACTTCGATCAAACAAACCAATACTCGCTTACACATACAACACAATGCCGAAGCTAAAACTACACTCGCTTCCACTGAGTCTCTTAGCACTCCTAGGAGTTGCCCTAGCCGGCGTCTCAGCCTCAGCATCCTCTTCATCATCACCAGCAAACTCGGACGAAGAAGTCGAACTCATCTGCCACACCTCCAACCCAGCAGAATGCTACCCCAAGATCTTCCAGCCCACCTCCGAATTCCAAATCGTCTACCCAGGCCAGGATCTTCCCGTGGGGCTTCACGTCCGTCTAAACATCTACACCGGCCAAAAGGAAGCCAAGATCAACGTCCCCGATGAAGCCGTCGACTCGTCTCTCGAAGGGTTCCCCGTCGACAAGTCCATCGTGATCGTGGACCCAGAAGAAGAAGAGCCTTCCGAAGAACATTTTGACCAACCACTCAAACCGCCCAAAAATGCCCCCGCCTACGACCCAGACGGCAAGATCAAGGAGCCCAGGAAAGAAACCGCCGAGTCGCAGGAGGAAGGCTCAGCCTTCTACAAATCCTTGACTATCCTCAAGAAGGGGCTAGATATCGACCAAGCCCTGGAAATGCTCGAGGAAATTTCCCACGATATCTACTACGGGCTCAAGATCGCCGAGGACTACGATACCGTCCGCGAGCTTTTCTGCTTGGCTAACTCGGCTTCCATATTCTCTTCTTCTTCTTCTTCTGCTGAAGGACCATCAAAAGAAAAAGACCTCACCCGCCCTCGCGCCCGCCTAGCAGCCCTCACCATCTCCTCGACCGTCCAAAACAACCCCAAGGCTTTGGCGGAAATTAGCAAGCATTGGACCACCGGCGGCCTTTCACAAGACACTTGCAGCACCTACTCCAAGTCCAACTCCAAGTCCAGCTCCAAGTCACAGGAGTCAGAGTCAGAACCGCTACAAATCTCCACTTTCCGTCTCCTTCCCTCCTCCTCCTCCACCTCTCTTTCTTCGGCAGTCCCAGCCTCCCTAATCAAAGCCCGCATCTCCGCCATCTCGGGGCTCCTCAAGTCCCCTCCAATCCGCCAATCCTTCCTCTCCGCCAACGGCATGGACCTGCTCCTTCAGGTCCTCCTCCTTGATACCCCTGTCGCTTCTCAAGCCCAGGGAGAAGAATGGGAAAAAGTCCGGCGCCAAGCCGGCCATCTGATCCTTGACAACTTCCTGGACGAGAATATGGGCGCCGTATTGGGAGAGTGGCCTAACGCTGTGAGGGAGGTGCAAGCTAGTGATAAGGAGTGTGCCAGCCGTACTCAGAGTCAGGGTGATGATGAGAAGAGCAAGGAGGGTCAGGGTCAGGGTGACTGTTGGGATTGGCACGCTAAGCAGCTTGCTGATAGGTACAAGAAGGAAGGAAAGGGAGGGAAGGGCCACTGGAGCTGGGAGTTGTGGAATAAGTTGAATGAGCAGAGGAAGAATAATGCTTCAAGCAGCAAGAAGAATAAGGGTGCTAAGAAGGATGAGTTGTGAGCGGAAGACTTATTGAGGTCTGCGGTCATACTTGGGATTATCTTTTGAGCTGGTCAAAGGCGCCATGCAGAAAATAGAGTTTTAGACCATTGTTTTCGTGATTCCACCTAACGGACAACTTCGTGGGAGGGGTTTGCACATATTTGTCGATTAACTTGTAAGCGACGCCCCA
The DNA here is from genome assembly GCF_033870435.1 of Sordaria macrospora. Lineage (NCBI taxonomy): Eukaryota > Fungi > Ascomycota > Sordariomycetes > Sordariales > Sordariaceae > Sordaria > Sordaria macrospora. The sequence goes on along the minus strand of NC_089371.1, from coordinate 7,211,282 downwards.
AGGCTTGGAAGCTTGCTGTACTGTACACATGTATAATCACATCACATTCACGAAAGCGATCATTTTGGTCAGGAAAGTCACGAGCATCCATTAATCTACGAAAGATAACCTCGACGAATTCCATTTTCCTTCTCGCGCTGACGAAAACAACCAAGTAAACCATGGGTTATATACGCTTTGATTCTCAAGACCAATCGATCAACCGGAAACAAAAGCCCTGGCGATAAAATCCCGGCCAGCATGCGAAAAGACTTCATGTGGAAAGGCTCGACAACAAAATGCAATCAACCGCTCCATCTGTCTCTGCTGGTCTGACCTTATTTGAACTCTACCCGCCCAATACACTTCAAAGAAACTGTCGTGGTCTATGCCGACCTTGTAGCACTCGCACTCGCTATGTCTTTTTTGTTTGCTTTGGTTTTACTGTTCTGTCGTCATCAATTATTGATGTTTGGCTTCAGCTAGAAGTGCCAGTAACAACAGCGACTTGCTCCCAGTCCGCATGTAGCCATAGATGCCAAGAAGATGACTCTCAGTGATGTTGGCCATGCGCTTCGCTCGTCGTGGACGATCAGCCCTAGTGCCGGCAGTAAATAAAGAAGCCCAGTATGGGTGGTCATCAACTGTCTTGAATGGCCCAGCGTACATTTGAATGGTATGTTGGGTCATGATCCTCCTAGTTCTCGACTTTCAAAGTGACTCTACCCAGCTTGGTGTATTTTGTAAGGGATCATGGGCGGCGAACTTTGCGCCTACATGATTTGCGACCTTTGAGAGCCACTATTGCCTGTCCTTGGAGATATGTGATGATCCGTTTGTATCCGGGGAGGATGAATAATGAGAAAGGGAAGGAGACCTACAGCCAAGACCGACTTGGAAATGGCTGAGAGAATGACGATGTAGAATTGCTTGGTGTACATGAAATGAAACAGACTGCTTTGCTCCGGCGGTTCTGCTCGGACTCGCTTGGTTCCGAAGAATGTTGAGAGGCAGCTCTGGGCACTACTTGTCGTTAGGCCGGCCGCCGGTATTACCGAAGCCGTTCAGGTTCCACCCAGGATATTTGGACGCCGATGCGTTTCCGTTGGAAGCTTCGGGCTGCGGGGGGATATTGGGAAGACCACTTCCCGGTTCCCTTTTCAAAGGGTTCTGCGGCAGCGATGCAGGACCTGTAGCCTGAGGCTGAGTGTTGGAGGTCGTACCGCCACTAGAAGACTGATCCAAGGCGCTCTTCTTTTGGTACGCACCCTTGTCCTGGAGGTACTTGAGAGTCTGAATGATGTACAAATCCTCTTGCTCCTTATCGTTAAGGAGCAAGCGCTGCTGGAGGGTCATCTTGCCTCCGTTAAGTTCGCGCTCTCTCAGAGCCTTTTCGCGCTCGTTAGGGTCATGGACGAAACGGCACTTGCCCCGCTTACCGCAATTTCCCCCGGTAGAATAGTATTTGCAATGTTTGGACTGGTCGGCCTTCCTGGCCACCGGGGGAACGACTGTCTCATCCGGACGAGTAGTGAGGACTTCAGGCTTCTCGTCATCCGACTTGGAGATGGTTGAGGGTGATGAGGGTTCGAACTGGCGCATCTCGTCACCTTCGTCCTGTTGTTCCCTTTTTCTCTTGATGCTGGATTCCACCTTTTCGAGCTCTTTGCGGAGTTTCTCCGCCTTTTGCTCCTGCCTCATAAGCAGAGTAGCCTTCTCATCTGCGGCCTTGGCATCAGCTTTTTGTTCCTTAGCAGCAGCTTCCTGGGCAGCGATTTTGGCTCTGGACGGCCAATTAGCTCTGCGCTCGGCGATCCAAGCGGCAAGCTCTTCATTGGTAGTGGGGCTGTGTCAAAAGTTAGTGTTATTCCTATCAAACAGTAACAGCGGGAGACACTTACTTCGGGGCGTCAGCGCCGATCATCTCATTCAAGCGCTGCTCCTCATCATCGACTTCCTCATCCTCCTCATCACCCGGAAGAAGACCTAGAGTGTTCGTCTTACGCTTCTTCTTCTTTCCGTTCAAGTGATCGGGCTTCTGATGATGGGCAGGAGGGCTATGGGCCTTCCCACCCCGACTAGCGTTGTTGTTAGCGTGGCCATTGCGGCCACGACCTCTATCACCACCAAACGGAGGGCGATGGCGAGGATGGTTGTTGTGGTGGATGCCTCCACGACCATGACGCGGCGCGCCTGCAGCGGGAGCACCATCATACACCGGATGCGCCGGCGGCATATATGCTGCGGGAGGCGGATAGGCCGGGTAGGGCGCAGGAGGATAAGGCGCCGGGTGCGGGGTGCCATACGACTGCGGAGGGTAAGGAGTCGGAGCGGGCGGCTGAGCAGGCGCGCCATCGAATCCCATTCTGATAGGAGGTCCCATCATCTGGCCCTTTGGTCCGGAGCGATCACTGTGAGAGCCTCTTCCACCTCGGCTGCTGTTGTTGTAGGGTGCCTGTGGATGCGGCTGATGATGACTGCCCCAAGACGGAGGAGGCGGACTAGCCTGCGGGGTGGGAGTAGCATATGCCGGGCCGTAAGGCGTTTGCGGCGCGGGTGAGTAGGCAGGCTGGGCGCCGTACGGCTGCTGGGCCTGAGGGTAATGGGGCTGAGCACCATAGCTGGACGCGTAACCTTGAGGAGGAGGGGCAGGAGACTGTTGCGGGGCATGTTGTTGTCCGTGCTGCTCCGAATGCCACTGCTGTTGCGGCGGAGGGTAGGCGCCGGGCTGTGGCTGGTGAGGTGGGTATGGGCTCGCTGGGGGCGGCTGTTGTCCATATGTCGGTTGGCCATATCCGTAGGAACCGGAATGGGACGATGAGTGGTATCCGCCACGATCCGAGCCACCACGGCCTCTGCCATTATACCCGCCGCGCTGGGGAGCAGGCGGCTGTGGCTGCTGCGGCTGCTGGTAGGGAGACTGGCCATATGTTCCGGGGTATCCAGCAGGGGGGTTGTTCGGGGGCGCGGGCCCCGGCGGCGGGGGAGGCGGGCCGTAATTGTATGCCATTTTATCTGATGTTGCACGGAGGAGAAACGTATATGGTCAAATACCGCCCTCACCAAGTGTACCTCTTGTGTTGTTCCCTGGGCAACAGGGTTTTTGCTCCACGGGTTCAAGTAGTTGAAGGTTGACGTTTGGAGTTTACTCGGATGGATGTAAATCGGATTCGAGGCCGTTGGAGTCTTGTTGACGATGGCGACGTGGAAGCGAGCGAAAGTTGCCTCTGCGACTTGGGAATGACAGTCCTGGTCGCCAAATGGGGGTTGACGGCAGCAACTGGTCCCTTTTGACACGGGCGAGATGACAAGCTTTCACTGGCAGTGGTAAAATGTCCCTGGACAGCAGACTTTGTCGATGATCAGGATTTAGAATCCTTTAGTCAGTCAGGGTTGGCAAAATGGTACACCTCAACCGGTCGCAACTTGGGCTTTGCTTCCCGAACGTGAACTACCATTTGTTAGATCGAATAAACGGCGGACGTTGCGAAATGATGTACACGAGTTGGAATGAAGTTGGATTCTGTCACGACAACCGCGCCTCAATGTACAGCGACCTTTATGGTCACCGGTGAGATAACTTGCGCTGGGGGCGAGGTGAGAATCCGACGATGTGGAAGATGGAATCAAGATTCAAGGGTAGACTTTGACAAAAACTACTACGGCACTTGCCTGTTCGTCATACACACAACTCGAGGCAAAGCAAAATACTCACGGTTGATACTGGGTTGGCGATGACGGTCACGAGTGTATACCGGGGTCGAGGGCGTTGAAGTAGATGTTGGATACGATCTATCTCAAGAAGACGGGTTGGAGACGGATAGAGGGGTGACGTGGTGAAATGGAGGTCGAAGGGTGAAGGAGAGAGTCGTGGAGTGTGGAAGGAGATGCGCGTTGGTGGGTCCACACTTAAGGTTCCCAAATCAAGGGCGGTGAACCGATCTGCGGCAGGGATGGAGGCGGCAGAATTCGAATTTCGAGCTCCTCCGTTTGCTCAGGAGTCAGGACAAGGCCGAGGGTCCGGGTGTTGGCAGGTGCGCTGCTGCCCGCGGCGTTAGTGCAGACTACAGTGGTGTTCGGCGTACTGGTTCGATCGCGCAATCCCCGGAAGGTGCACTCGATGCAGTGCGCAAATGGACTGCGGCAGGCAAACTTCTGGAGTTCAAACGCTGCAGTGACGGTGGGGCACTCAACTCCCACCTTCTGATTAACACACCAGCCAGGTGCGCGATCCAGTGTGAATGGTGATATCTTTGTTGAAGGAAAGAGTGAGAGACCGAAGACGAGACCTTTACGTACCTTAGACTTTTAGATATCAGTCTTCTCAGTTTTTGGTCAGGACATCCATCTTTATTAATGCATTAAAACTTGACAGTCTTCGCGACCGGAGACCGCCAAAATTACCATTATCTGATATCGTCAAAAACCGCAGAATTTCCGCCCCTTGTCAAAACTTTTGCATGCATTGACATTTAACAACACTACAATATCATCAATCAACTATCTGGACCGTTGTGTACTTCCAATTGAGCCCTCGGTCCCGTATCGCTCAACCACTTACATCCGGACGTCACATTTTGCTCAAAACGGTCATCAGACGATCAAGGTGAGACTTTGCTCAGCAACACACCAAGACGTCCAGTTTGGTACACACCCATTTTAAGAAGTGGAAGAAAGAGCTTGATTGACCATGTTCATTACGGTTTGTAACCTTCTCATCCTTCCGTTGCGTTTGTCTTTCTTTGGTCAGCATGAGACTGATGTCGAAAAATCACACAGACGAAAATTGCCGACTTGGTGCAGATTGCGCCCGAAGACTTTAGTAAGGAGAGTTTTGTCGCCATCGAAGATAACATCAACGCCAAGTACGCAAACAAGGTGGGTTAACAATGACCTTGAGAAAAAGCACACGAATCCATCCATCTAACTGCTGTTGTTGTGGTCCACAGGTAGTACAAAAAGTCGGCCTTTTCATCTGCTTGTGGGATGTCACTTGGACATCAGAAGGTCAGATCGGGCATGGCACTGGTCTAGTCAACGTGAACGGTAAGATGGTCATACTCATATCCTATTTTTCTACTGTCATCACTGACATGGTGTACGCACGCAGTCGAGTTTGAGATGGTGGTCTTTAGGCCTTTTAAGCACGAAGTCATGCTCGCACGTATCACTCACCAGACCGAGGAAGGCATTTACCGTAAGTCCAAACCTTCACATCACCATCTGTGTCATCTTACACACGCGTTCCGCGCCTAACACAATTTGCCTCCTGCAGTTGGCATGGACTTCTTTAACGACATCTTTGTTCCCGCCGCGGAGCTTCCAGACAACTCCGAGTTGTAAGTAACAGTTCACTTCCCCTGTGTCTTTCTGGGCCATGCTAACATCCAATGCTCAGCGACACAACTGAGAAGGTTTGGGTGTGGAAGGAGGAGGGCCAGGAGCTCTACTATGACAACAACGAAATGGTCCGGTTCCGCGTTATCGGCGAGGAGTGGCACGATCAAACACCAACAGGCCCGGTGGAAGTCGACCAGGCTGCAAATCAGCTCCTACCACCGTATAAGATCACGGGTTCCATGAAGGAAGGAGGACTGGGATGTTGTTTGTGGTGGGAATAAAATGGCCCACTCGGTCAAGGACACAAGGGAAAGGGGGCTTGGACTAAAAAGCATTAAGAAGGCGTTTTGTTTTATTATCCAATTGTGTTTTCTGCACTCTGAAGTGATGGCGGCGTGCAAGGGTATACACTTTTGTTCCGCTGTCTGTCATGTTCCATCCTCGCTTTCGTCTATACTGCGATGCCCTCCAGAAGACGGTCCTCGACATCATCAAGGACTGAGTAATGCTCGATAACTGCGAGGTTCTCAGCCTCGGCCTTGAACTGCTTATCAGGATCGACGCCAGGGCCGAACATTTGAGCGCCCGGTGCTGCGCCCATTCCTCCCATCTGCTGAGCCATTTGGCTTGCGGCTGTCACGGTAGTTAGTACCGGAGTCCATGATAATAATGAGTCCACGACACTTACCATTGTCGCTGCCGAGCAAAAAGTTAAAGACGGACTGAAGACCAAAGATACAGAGGAAGTACCAGCTGATGCTGGACATCCACCTGGGATCCATATCCTTGGTCATAACTCCAGCCTGAAGCATGCTCTTGAACTTGATAGTCAAGGGGAAAGGAAGTTTCACTATAACAACTTGTTAGTCATCATCACAACGCTTCCATCACTCCCGTTAAACCTGATCACAACCACGTACTAATAACATAACCGCTGAAAAACGCATTGATCCAGCTCATGATCAGGGTGTTGGGGATGATCATGGCCATCTGGTTCTTCATCATGCCCATCATGCCCTCCATCGAGCTCGGGTCGCTCAGCGGGTTCGGCTGGCCCTGTCCGGCGCGTTCGGGGTCCTTGAGATAGGTGCCCGACTCAAAGGCCGTGACGAGCGCATCGCGGCGCGTGGCGAACGACTTCTTGGAGAGCGCGTGGAAGTTGCCGCGCACGTTGATGCCGTGGAGGAGCGAACGCTGCTCGCGGATGGCCTTTTGGTCGAGCTTCTTGGGGGCGGATTGCATCAATACGGAGGCATAGTGTCGGAGTACGCCTGTCAAGATCTATGTCGTGGGCAGAGGGTTAGACATCGGCGCCTGAATTTTGACTGAAAAGCTGTTTGGTATCTTTCAAATCGGCTCGTACCATGACAATCGTGATAGGAAACAGGATCCAGTAGCTATATGTTGACAACAGAGCCAAGTAGTTAGCAATTGGACTTCCTACTAGTTTGCTTTAGAAGGGTCACAGGAGAAGCTCACAATAACTGGGGATCCCTATGGATCGTTTGAACCGGAACTTGCGCCATTGTCACGGGTATCTGCTGAACCGTAGGTTGGCACAGACAAAGTCTTGTCGATATCTCGGGAAGACAATGAGATGTCGTTGTTGTCCAACGTCCAACGACGTCCTAGTTCAAGAGGTCGCTGTTGACCGCGGCGGGACGTGGCGCTACTGAACCCTGTCAACCATTGCATCAGCTCTCCCAAAGTTCCAATGCCCCCTGTCCTCAGGAGAGGTACGTACCTCCATGAAGCTTGCGCACTGGCCAGAATACTGGTTTATCGCAGCTTATCGTGCCTGCCGGCGCAACGGGACCATTCCACCAAGGTGGCCTTTCCCTGCCTAGGGCTGTCATCATCCGCCAGCCAGCAACTCAGCAAGCACCTCTTTGGCTTGCAATGGGCGTTGTGGAAGAGCTTCCATTGACTTTCAGCCTTCCCCAATTCCAACAACCATATTATCAACACCTTTCAATCTGTATCCTAGGACCCTTATCACAGCCACAGGGACAATCCGTCCCTAAACCATTCAAACAAGATGGCGTCAACAGAAAAGATCACGGTCTACAACGTAGCCGGTGAGCACTCAGACGAATCTCCGGGCAGTCTATCATATGCATTGGCTAACATAGCCCCTACCAAACAGACCTCAGAGCAACAACCGACGACGCCCTCCTCAACTACCTCAACTCTCTCGGCCTGGTCCAATCCCACACCCTCCTCGACACCCGTCTTGCCCTCGGCTTCTCCGCCTTCCTGCTATCAGCCGCCTGTTTTGCCTGGGACTACAAGCTCGGCTTCGAGTCCACCAAGCAATACACCCTTGTCGCCGTCGCTCTCTACACTTTACTGAATGGCGCCCTGACGTACTGGATCATGTTCGTCGAGCGGGGCACCATCTACGCGGGCTCGACCAAGGACGGTAAGACCAAGATCCGCGTCATCAGCGATAGCAAGAAACCGGCCAGCAAGGGGGAGGCGCCGGCGTATAAGCTGCGGATCGAAGTGGAGGATGTGAATACGAGGAAGACGCAGAAGATCGAGCTGGAGAAAAAGTTTAGCGAGTGGTTCGATGCTAGTGGGCGGTTTGTGGCTGCGCCGTTCCAGACTGTGCTGGCACAGGGGATTCCGCTTGTGGGGAAACTGGATCCTAAGAGGGCTGTTGCTGCTGCCCCGGCGTCTGGGGGACAGGGTGCGACGAAGGATCAGTTTGCGGAAACACCGGGCTATACGGCGGAGATTCTGGATGCTATTGCTAGTGGCTTGGGCGAGAACTCGACAACGACAGGGTCTAGTGCGAATCAGGAGGCTGCGAAGAAGAGGAGGAAATAGAGATACCGTCGCTTCGCACCGTACCATCTCAAAGATGGAGATGGTTCAAGGCTAGGTCTATAGGCGAGGAAGGAAATACCTAGGTGATTGATGGATTTGGGTCGACTTTGTTATTACAGGTTGCATCGTCAGCGAAAAGTATGATATGATGGTATTTACTGCACAGCGTCTATGTTTCGTGGTTTAATTCAGTCATCGGGCCATGCACTCGCATCTGCTTGCTTCTGCACCAAAATGCTCGACAGAGGTCTGTCTCAATGAACAACATAAAAAAAAATCCAAGATTACCACCGTACATCGTCACTGTCACCTTGGAAGAGAATCACCGTTTAAGTCAAAACAAACTCCATTATTTCCAACCCGTCTTGATCTCACCCATGTATGCATGCCCTGACGGCCCATATATCTATCAAATGCATGACCCTTTCGAAAATCACCCACCATCCTCTATCTAGGTACTCAATCATTCACAAATATCACATTCCCTCGCCACACATCCATCCTACCTCTGTCTGACCTTTGACCTCTGACATCTCTTCTACGCAGAAATCTTAGCCCAATTTTCCCTAGCAAGCAACGCCACCTTCCTCGCCTCTCTGCTCTTGTCCCCACTAGCCATCGCCAACATCCTCTGCATCGGCAGCGCATACGGTAACAGATGCCTCTCCTCAAATTTCTTCGGGATCGCTCCCAGCAACTGCAGCGTCAGCTTCCTCGCCGCCGCCAGGTTTCTCGCCAACACTTTGTTGGTATTCTGAGCCGCAGCCTCCTCGTACGTCTTCATGCCCGCCGTGATGATCGCCTTCAGGTGTCCCATGAGCGCCTCCGGCTCGTGAGACAAGATTTCGACGAGCACTTCGAGAGAGGTGGCTACCTGGGGTTGGGTGATATCCCCTCCATTGGAGGCGGAAGCGCAGGAGTTGTTGTTGAGAGCGGTGATGAGCAAGCGGACAAGGGCGGGAAGATCTTCTTGGTAGACTTCGAAGGGACAGTTGGAGACAAGCGAGAGGATGGCGATTGTGTAACGGCCTGCGGCGAAAGCGGTGTCTTCGTCGCCTGTGGGCAGGGCGAGGTCATAGAGAGGTTTGGCGAAGTGCGTGTAGGCCCATTGCTTGTAGAAGCGCTTCACCACGGCGTGGTTTTCAGAGGTCAACAGCTCATTGGTCTTGATCAGACCGCCGATGGTACGGGCGACGATGGCGCCGTTCGGGCCTGGGGAGGCGATGGCTTCGTGCAGGATGGGGACTAGGCTGAGGACGTTCTTGTCCTGTCGGCCACAGGCGCCGGCGATGGTGTGCATGGCAACGGTGTTGTAGACTTCGAAGATGGCCGGGTCGGTATTGTCGGTGTTGATGGCTGTCTTGAGCTGCTCGCCCCAGAAGGAGAGGACTCGCTTCATGGTTTCGGACTCAGGGTCGAAGGTGGATTGGCCGCCCTTGTACTTGTTGGCTAGAACGGCACAGATGGTGCCGCGGATCTCGCCGACTGCTAAAAGGACGGTAGCCATTCTTGAGGTGTCGCACATGAAGGTCTCGGCAATACCTTGCGGTGCGTACTAGAGGGGATGTTAGTGCGCGGTTGACAGTAGGGGGTTCCATGATAACACGTACCAGTTCGGTCATTGCTGCGGGACGAAGTCCTTGAAGGATTCCGAGAATGAGCAACTTCCTGAAAGGCGCGAGCGAGCTCGGCCCAGATGACGACAGGTCTTGGGAGAAAAAGAAGTTGAAGGCATTTTGGGCCAAGTTGCAGGACTTTTGTAGGTTCTCTTCGAGACTCCGAACTACGAGCGCTGCCAGGTTGGCCACTTGGGCAAAGACTCGCTCACTCCAGGGGGCTTGCTTCCCGTAAGCAGCCTCCCTGTAAAGGTGCCTGACGATGAACAAGCTAATCCTGAGGAACTCGCGGTAAACCTCGGGGTCATCCTCTTTGATGACCACCTCGGACGAGCCGTTCTCTCCTTGCAGCTGATGCAGCCAGTTCTTCGGTAGACCTTGAAAGTCCTCGATCCAGTTCCTGTCACTCCCCGAATACGCTTCCAATACCTTGTGTCCGAACTTCTCGAAACAAGCATCGCGGAAGTGAAGCATGGCTCCATGGAGCGCAGAAATGACATAGGAGTTCGCCAGCGACTCCTTTTCCGAGGTGGGGAGTGGAGACAGAGGGAAGAGATCTTGCATGGATGCTGCGAGCTTGATGAAGTGCTGGAGGGGCTTAAAAGACTTGGGAGGTTCGTCATCGAGAGCGATGTTGAGGGGGATACGCGAGCAACCAATAAAGGCAAGTCGAGACAGTATGTCTTGGAGAGCATTCAACGTGTACTTGGACGGGCTTGTCCAGTCGCGCTTCTCGATTTCAACCTTCGCTCTGTCAACGAGCTCCGCATACCCGTCCGTGTATGTTGCAACAACTGACTGCAGAGCCAGCACCGCTTCATCTTCCACCGCAGTGTCGGCCGAGTTATCGTTTTGGCTAAGCGCCAAGCCCTTGGTTAACGTATGCGTCAACAAAGAGCAGATCTCGGAGCAAACTGAACGGGAAGCAAGCAAGGAGATTTGCCCGTCGGGTCGAAGAGTCTGCTGAGTTGCGAGCAGAGCAAGACCTTGAACAACCTGCTTAAGAACCTCTGATGTAGTCTCTTCCGACTTTGAAGCCCATGTTGGTAGGTAGACATCGTGGTAGAGAGCTACCAGATGAGCACTAGACTCCGTCTTGAGAGCCTCCTCGTCCTCTGGATGACCTTGTTTCCTGTTCTTGAAAAGATCTGCCCGAGACTTCAGGGTGGAGTTCAGAAGAAGGAGCAGGTCCTTCGTATGAGATGGAGACTTTGGTTGACGGAGGTTTTTCCTGATGATGTCAACGAAAGCCGCACTCTCAAGGGTAAATGCACGGGTATTGGTAGTGATGACAGTCATCAAGAGAAGGCCAGCCTGCTTTGTATATGTCGGGTTCGCAAGGTCGTCGCGGCAGTCGTCCACCACAATATCGATGTAGTTCTTGAGCAAAGATACATCGAACTTTTGGGTTTTTGTACCGTCAAGCCTATTGGCAATCGCTCGCAATACTTCCAGGGTAGCATCGATAGTCTCCTTGACCTCTCCGTTTCGTACTTCGTACTTGAGAGAGTTCCAGATCTTGTTGACGTACAGGACAACGCTGGCCTGCGGATTGTCGTACTGTTCGACACAGGCCTTGATGGTTTTGAGAATGTCGAGTTTTACCGAGACTGTAATTGCATCACCCTGGTCGAGCTTTCCAACAAGGAACGGGAACGCAAGCTTGGCTACCTTGTGGTGGGATGCAAAGCACGCCCTTACGGCGTTCTTGAGGTCGTCCGCAGTGATGCCGATCGGGGTAGCCGAGTTCCTCAGTGTGATGGGGAAGTATGCTGAGAAAGCCTTGAAGATCTCCTCGGTTACTTGGTCGGATGTCAAATACTCGGTAAGGAAGATGGGAAGCTGTTTGAACCATAGCATGAGATTCCTCGGGTCCCTCTCGTTCTGGCATAGCTGAAGGATATCGACGATGAACCCGCCAGATGTGCCGTATTTGTCTTGCAGTTCATTGTTCACTGACTGATCCTGGGTGAGACTGAGGAATAGCTCGTAGATTTCGAGTCTGGTGGCTGCCGTCTGTAGCTTGAAATCCTCCTTGAGTTTGCAGACCTCCTCGATCATCTTGACGCCGACTGCAGGCTTGAATCCCTTCATGGTGTAAAGCTGGCGTAGTGCCTTGGCCGAGGCGGTAATGCCGGCCTTGTGGTCGTAAGAAAACATGGCGCCGAAGAATCCAACGACCATGTTTACTTGTTCGGGTCGTAGTAGGCTTTTATCCAAAGCTTCGAGAGTATCGGCGAGGAAGCTCAGGGCCTTGGCCCGTGCTATTATGTCACCGCTGCCGCTGTCGTCATCGTCGTCGTCTGAGTTATCATCGTCCTGTTTGGTGATGGTTATCCATGGCTGGATGGAGGCAGCCCAACTTCCCACAGACGCACTGCTGGCTCTTGTGTTTTCGATTTCTAACCATGAAATATCAATACTCTGCTTCTTACGAGATGAGGGTCTCACAACCTACCTTTTGCCGCCTTTTTGGCAATTTCACTCTGAGCAGTCTCGTCGTCTGAGAGCACGTATTGAAGGGCCCAGTCCTTGAAATTCGACATGTTGAAAGACTGAGGTGGTGATGGTAATGATGGTGATGGTATTTGACGTTATTTGGTGTCACAAGCAAGACCCGAGAACTAGAGGTAGCACGGTGGATTCGGCAGAATGGAAAGCAACGAAGCTGTGAGAGAATGAACGACGAGAACCTTCAAAGTCCCAAATGATGTGCACCCAACAACCTGGCTCTCAAAGGATTGCCGTCGGTGTGGTTTAGTTAAGGGGTGATGGAAGCTTGGGCCAACTTCTCCCTATCCAAACACACAAGGTTTATGGGTATGGGTATAGGTATGGATATGCCGTATGGATAGGTCAGGATGTTGAACGGGATTGTTGATGGAGTTGTTTCTAAACTTGTCATCGGGTTGATCAACGTAGCGAATAGAGACTAGACTAGGTAGTCTTGGTCTGACAGCGACAGGATAGTTAGTCAAGGACAGACGGTAACGGTGATGGTGAACGGTGAATGCTGACTGACAACACTGACCGCAGGTGAAAAGAAAGGGTGGATTGAGATGCTTGTGATGCCGTCAGTGGCCGATGCCCCTAGCCAAGACCCGGACTGTGGGATGGCCGGGGCAACATCACCACGCCGCCGTTATCGCCCTGGATTCCCCGCCGACAAGTGGCAGAAAACGGTGTTATCACGGGCGGTGAAGCCAAGAGCTATGGCGTTTCGCGGGATCTGATCGTGTCTGGGTACCTTGAGGTTCACGCTAATCCGGTTTCGGCAAGAGGGGCTGCGGCATAGATTGTGTCAGTCATTTGAAATTTTTGAAGATTTGTCTGGATATCGGAGGGTGGCCTGTGACTCTTATGAGTGCCCTGTAGATGGCCTGGAGTTGCGGGCCTCGTTCCCTGTGCGTCCAAGCCTCGAATATGCACGCGAGAATCCACTCGGGTCGCGCTGAAACGACGTGGATTCCCATGTATAAAGACGACGAGAGGTCCCCTGTACAAGAGGAACTCAGTCGGCCACGCAAGATCGTGGCCCTCATCCCATACTTTTACACTTTCAACTCATACTGATATATCCCATTACTGCCCTTCTTCTTGACCTCAATTCCGTCGGAAACCACCAATTGATCAGTCAAAGGTCCATCTGAAGCATGTAGGTACCTCATCCAAACTTGATAATGGGGGAACCGCGGGGTACTTTGTCACCTTACAACCTTCCTCACATTCACTTGTTTACTTCAACTTCCCCAAGGCTCAGACTGTCCCGTCTGCTTGGACCGTTTTCAGTCAAGCTCTTACACGGTCGAGCAGAAAGGAATATGACCAATTGGCCACCTGGGATGAACCTCAGAAATGCGCCTGACTAGGACTTCGGCTAACTTGTTGGTGCGACTCTCCTCCAAACAGCTTTCTACCAAGACCATTCCCAAACCACCGCCACCACTTTTCAAACCTCACCAGACCACCAAATCTCACATCGACATCATGGAGGCGCAACAAGTACCCAAGACCTGCAAGGTCATTCTCTCCGACACCATCGCCAAGAAGCTGCTTTCCGAGGTCCGCGAGACTCTTGCTAAGATCCAGGGTCCCGATGCCTCCAAGCCTACTCTGGCTGCTTTCCTGGCCACCGATGACCCGTCCGCTCTGCAGTATGCCGAATGGTCCAAGAAGACATGTGAAGAGAAGTGAGTATCTCGTCAATCACTCAATGGGTCAGTCTGGACTTTTGCCCCAGCACCAGGGTCTAATACACTACCCCAGTGGCTTCAACTTCGATCTCCGCAAGGTCAACAAGGAAGACCTCGAGGAGAGCATCATCGCCGCCAACAACGACGACAACGTCGACGGCATCCTCGTCTATTACCCCATCTGGGTCGGCAACCACAGCCAGGACAAGTACATCAAGGAGACCGTCGCCCTCTCCAAAGACGTCGAGGGTCTCTGCCACACCCACCTCTTCAACATGTACCATAACGTCCGCTTCCTCGACCCGCCCGCCAACCTGAAGAAGTCCATCCTCCCCTGCACTCCGCTCGCCATCGTCAAGACCCTCGAGTACCTGCAGATCTACAATCCCATCCTCGCCTACGGCAACCGCCTGTTCGGCAAGACCATCACCGTCATCAACCGTAGCGAGGTTAACGGTCGCCCTCTCGCTGCTCTGCTCGCCAACGACGGCGCCACCGTCTACTCCGTCGACGTCACCGGCGTCCAGGTCTTCACTCGCGGCGAGGGCATCCGTCAGCTGCGCCACCAGGTCCACGACAAGGAGGGCTGGGAGCTCAAGGACGTCTTGCCGCTCAGCGACGTCGTTATTGGCGGTGTCCCGACCGAGAAGTTCAAGGTGCCCACCGAGCTGCTCCGTGACGGTGCCGTGTGCATCAACTTCTCCAGCTTCAAGAACTTTGACGGTCCCGCGGTTAAGGAGAAGGCCAGTATTTATGTCCCCAGCATTGGCAAGGTTACCATTGCTGTGCTTTTGCGCAACCTTGTGGTGAGTACTTACTTCCCCTCTCCCGCTTGTCTCGCTACCAAGTGACATACACCCAACTACACTACGCTTCCAATGACAATAGACTCGCTAACAACTTCTTGCTTTCCTCTTCAACAGCGCTTGATCGCCAACCGTCCCCGTCCTGAGGGCTCTGCGCCCGAGGACCCCAAAGATGCCAAGGCGCGTAGCGAGGCCTTCATCGAGGGTTAATTGGAACAGAAACATCGTGTCCTTCATATTCCCCCGCTAAACAGATTTGCATTGCATATCCTGTCTTTATACGATTTTCCTTTTTAAATTTTCTTTCTCGAGTTCTTGGGAGGGATGGTTGTTTGCTGGCTGGCTGGGTAGGAAAAAAATAACGGATGGTCAAGGGCTGGTTGGGTAGGAAGGGAGCAAAAGGCTTGGTTGATCTGGTTGATTGCACTGAAAAAATGGTTTTCCAGAAGTACATAAAGAAAGAAACAACTTACTACATACATACACGAAAAAGGGGGACTGGCTTTGTTTACTACGAATTTTGAGCTTTACAAATGTCTACCTAGAGGATATAGAAGGGATCTGGAGACACAAAAGAAAGGGGAATTTTCACTAACAAACCCTTCAATACAAACCACAAGGATCAAGAACTTCATAAAATCACAGATCGACACATGCGTCGTCCAACTTGCACAATCCTCCTCCTGTCTGGTTCTTCCTCAACCACGATTTGGTGACTGTGACTCACTTACACGCGTCGAGTCACTAACACCGCTCGGGACCAAAACAAGCTAGCCGGTGGGGCGGCGGATGTAAGTCTCGGTAAGTGTACATCTCAGCTCCTCCGTCTTGCTCCGTCTTGCTCCGCATCCGGCTCATACAACTTTGTAAACCCCAGTAGCGAATTCCGGCCCGGTCATCGGATCTCGCATCTCATCAACATCAGCCGTATAGTACCGGTACCTACTAGGCATCCCGGGGTTGCCTCAACATTCCCATCAAATACAAACCTATCTACATATGTGCGGGGAAGTTATACTGACGAGACTGAGTACCTCTATAGCCATATGAGTACGTTTTCATCATCAGTTACTTGCCAACACCATAATTAGTACAGTAGGTTTATCAGCAGTAGCAAGAGTAGGTAACAACAACATTGCCTACGGTAGTCACATCACATCACATCACATTATGTCATATCCCAAAAATGCAAAACCGAAACCAAAACCGATCCAATCGATCGAAGAGCAAGAACCATGTCATGAAAACCTAATTTCAACAAAAACACACACACACCTATGTAATTCCTACCATAGACCGTTACCTAGAACCTAGAACCTAGAAACCTAGACCTTAACCGTACCCGTTGTCCATTTATGCATGCATCGCTATGAGAGGGAATAATTGAAAAAGCCATGCCCGAATCCCCAGACAATGAATGAAGCAAAATTTTAGATAAGAAGAAGAAAAGAAAAACGCCGATACGATAGAGAGTCATGACACATGACATGAGAGTTGTGAGTTTGATGAGAGAGGGAGAGAGAGATAAAGAGAAAACTGTTCTGGACAACAAAGATAAAACAAACAAACAAATACCCGCTCGCTGCTCAAACCCACATCTGTGTTTCCCCAATCCCGTCGATCTGCCCATCTGCCCATCCATCCGCTTGCAGAAATAAAATAAAATGGAATGGCAACCAAAAACGGTTGGAGTGTATCCTGTATGATGATGATGATGATGATGATGATGCTCTGCTTCGCTCCCATACACCCGTGCATCCATCATGGCCATCGATTCCCAACTAACGTGTCGACAGGAACAAAGTCCTCCCCGTCCGGCCCCTCCGGCCCCTCGGGCCAGTATCTTGTTTCAAAACAATCATGAGGAACCAGCTCCTCTGAAAAGCAGAGGGGACATATAAAATGGGTTTCAGGGTGATTCTACTCATGGTTCCATTCCATTTCCTCCGCGATCCATTCGTCTCCCGAGTCCTCCGACTCCTAGTCCTCTTCCTCGTCTCCTTCATCTTCCATATCCTCCTCTTCCTCATCCTCCCATTCTTTTCCCGTCCATTCCCTTTTAACCATATTCTTATACCACCCAGCCTCAAGCGTCTCAAATCGCGGCCCAGCTCCCCAAGTCAGGTGCTCCATCCCACAGCACATGCAACACTACTGCACCTTGCGACTTTCAAACAGCATAAGGTTCACCGCCGTGTCGTTCTCGCCGACCTGGCTGGTCGGCTCGCTCAGCATCTCCCACTGCCGGAAGTTGAAAGGCGTCAGTCGCTCTTGTGATCCGCCCATGGTGGAAACGCATGAGTAACCTCCCCAAAGGTTGGCTACCATGACCATTGCTGGTCTCGCTGGGTTCATGGGAGAGGGTGTGGGTGGGTTGCTGTTGTTGCCGAGGTTGAGGTGCGTAAGGTTAGTGTTGATGCTGATGGCTGGTGAGGGCATGGGGCCTGTGCCTCCTTGTTGCTGTTGCTGTTGCTGTTGCTGTTGCTGTTGCTGTTGCTGTTGCTGTTGCTGTTGCTGTTGCTGTTGCTGTTGCTGTTGCTGTTGCTGTTGCTGTTGCTGTTGCTGTTGCTGTTGCTGTTGCTGTTGCTGTTGCTGTTGCTGTTGCTGTTGCTGTTGCTGTTGCTGTTGCTGTTGCTGTTGCTGTTGCTGTTGCTGTTGCTGTTGCTGCTGTAGTTGCTGCTGTTGGGCGGCGTGCCATCCTTGCGCTTGAGCCTGTTGCGTATGACCAGGAAGACTGAAGTAACCTCCACCATTACCACCACCACCACCACCACCACCACCTGCATTCTGTGGCCCAGTTGCCTGTTGCCCCGGAGTGACACCTGGTGTGTGCGTTGGGGTGGTACCAGGGGCCGGCGAGCCAGTGCCATTGTTGCCCATAGCCATCGGCGTAGGCCTTTCCTTATGACACAGCATCAAGTTTGCATGCGGGTTATCCTGATAGCTGAAGATGTACCTGAGCTTCACATCCGAAGGGGACTTGAGAGCTTGGATACACTGTAACCGCGCGTCCTCGGCTAGATTGTCGACCAACACGCAAGCCAGATCAAAGATACGTCCGCCTAGTTGACGAGTGTCAAAGTCGGGCCCGTGGATCAGGTCAAGTTCCCTGATAAGACCAGCGCATACGATAAGAGCTCTGCCACGAACTTCGTTTCCGGGTTTGCTGGTGTCAAAAGTCTGGGCATGGAGGGTGAGGAAGTTGAGAAAGAGAGGAAGCCAGTGGTTGAGAATATCGCTTTTCAGATCAGCATGGTTGTCACCACTGGCTGCGGCGGCACTGACACACTGTCCTCCCCATCCTCCTAGACCACCTGCTTGGCTAGGGAGTGGTGTCAGAGTTTGCAACAGTTCCAACATGTCCATGAATCTTTCCACCATAACCGGAACCAGTTGGTGCTGGCGAAGCCCCATTGGACCGCTTCCCCTAATGATGGTATCCATGATGGCAAGAAAGTTCTCCGCTTTCTGTAGGCGCATCTGGAGCGTCGACCTGTCCAACGTCATTGAGGGTGGGTTTCTGGATGAAGGCAGAAGGTTCAGGAACCGAGACTGTGCCTGGTTCTTGAGATGATGTGTTAGGTCGGGAGAAAGGGAGGGGAGCATTCCGATCCATGAGACCCGCTGTGCGTCCATCGACTTTTCCATGGCGTTCATAAAAAGCTCTACGTTCGACGGGACACGTTCGCCCGAATCTGCCGCGCTTTGCTGCTGGTCATTCGACGACAGGCTCAACAGTAACTTGACATGACAGAAGGGGAGAGTAAACTCGTTAGTGAGGTTGAGAACTTGCTCGAACGTTACGCGTGTGCTCTCGCCAGCGGCAGTGACAAGCAGCTTGGTAGTCATGCGATCAATCCAGCCGGCAACCTGGGCATCAGGCCCTCGGATTTGCAGCGCCTTAGCGACTCCTACCGGGTCTTTCAACACAAGGCGCTTTAAAAGCTCAAGAAGACGGCCCTGGTTGGCTTCCTTATCCAGGGGCAGGTCTTGCAGATCGTTCTGAGCACGAGCATAAGTATACTCCGCCAGAGCAAGTTGGATCAAACCGAGAAGTTCTCGTGGACTTTCCTTCTTGGCCTGTTCCTGAAGTATTTCGAAGCGGTAGCGCTCCTCTGGCGTTAATAAACTTTCAGACGAGACTGGCGCCATGAACAGTTGAAGCACTTCTTGCATGTATCTGGTCCGAAAGGTAGTCTGGACAATCTGAGATGTGCCGACACCTGGTTGCGGGTGTCGTTGATTGCCGGCACCGGGAGGGTTCGATGTCTCAGAAGCTGTTGCCAAGATTGCAGGCAATCCTAAACAGCCTATCGAGACCAGGAGGGGGTATAGGTGCAAGATCGTTGCTCGTCTGTTGAGGCCCCGTACGTGAAGAAGCCATCTTGCCATGAGCTCATCTAAGTGCTGTAGGTCGAACATTCGCAGCCGCTTCAAGAGAATACCGTAAACCCTCTGTTGTTCATCTCCTTTAGCCCAGTACGTCTGTAGTCGCTGAATCACCGCACTGAAAAGCCGATCCATCGTGTTACGATCAAGACTAGTACCGTTAGCCAAAAGCTTCTCTACCTCCTCATGGAGATCGCCATCGTTGTCTTGAAGACGAGACACCATGTTGTCACTGACAGGTGAACAGGCGTCTACAGGATTGTGCCGGTCGCTCAGAGCCAAATCGGACTTCAACTGCGTAGCGACTTCATCCATCCCAGGCACCCGTGATGCTAGGTAAGCGAGTGATGCAAGTAGAGGCCGCGCTCCTATCCCCTGCTCTCGCACAACATCCCTGAGCCGGCTGTGAAGAATGTTGAACAGATTTTTGAAACAGCCGAGAGCAGCAAATTCAAACGGCCACCGAGTAATAGTATCCGCGATCGAGGCGAGTACCTCCGGGTTGGAGCATTTTGTCAACATTTTGAGAACATCAGCAAACACTGAAAACTCCTGGGTGGCCTCGAAAATCCTTCTTATCGAGTTGAAAAGTCTGGTAGAAAGCCCGTGCTGACCGAAAGTGTTGAGAGTGCTGTGTTCGAGTTCTCCCCCAGTAACCGTGTTCCGTAGCCAAGATGCTATCTCCGCCTTGCGCGCTCGGCTTGCGTCTTTGATGCGTCTGGCTATATTCTTGATCGGAAGGGGCCTCCCCATTGACACGGCATCAGTAACCCCCACACACAGGCCCAGTGCATGCCGGAGGCGTCTGATGGCCATATCTGCATCCTGTGCGTCGTCGGCAATGTTAAAGCCTGCTCGGCGAAGCAACGCATCTCTTGATCGTCTTTGCGAACTGCCCAAAATTTGCGGCGGGAGCTCCGCAAGCAGTCGAGAAAATGGCGGACCGTCCGGCATGACCAGTTGCGGATCGGTCAGCCCACCGCGTGCAATCAGCCACTGGATGTACTGCGATACCAGAAAAATCCCCGAGCGAACTAGCTCCGACACGAGGTGGTAGAGCGCCTCCTTGCGCTCTTTTTCCTCAAGGACCTCCCCTTCCATGAAGTTCAGCACAGCGAAAGTGACGTCCAAACCCAGAGTACTCCAATGCATCAATATCCGATGGGCAACATAAACTTTTGCGAGCCCCGGCCTGTATAGTGTTGTACACCACTCTAGTAGAGCCCTGACCAGGGCAGCCTTATCCTTGGAGACAGTCCAACACTGAGCTGGAAACTCGTCAGGCATTGGTTTCTCCAAGATGACCTGATCCAAATGTCTGACAAGAATGATCCGAGCAGCGGGTTGCGACCTGTTGGCGGAGGCGACTAGTTGTTCGTTTCGATAGTTGATGCCAGCAAAAGATCGATGGCGTGCTTCGTCCCCTTGGGGCAGACACGTTTTGAGCGCGTCCCGGTACTTGACCCATACAGCAGGGGACACGAAGTTCTCCGGTGTGGCAACCATTAGCGTTCCTAGAAGGTGTGATAGCTTGGAAAGTAGAGGAACATAAATATCTCTGTCCTCGTGTGCATGTATCTAGAAAAGTGTCAGATACGGTGACCGTTGGAATTAAAAGGCTTCTGGATACGTACCACATGGTAGTGGCTAATGAGAGCAGTAGCAAGTCTTCGACCATATCTCCTTAGCCGAAGCAAATCTTTCCAGTATATTTGTGCGATAATAATCCACATGGGTAGTTGAGAGTGGTGGCTCGATTCCAAGCTGGAAACTGTCCAATCAAGATAATGCTCACGGTCCATGAGACCCTCGGCGTATAGGTGTGTTGCGAGCTGGATTCTACGTTCTGTTAGCTTCCGAATCTTTCCGGAGGAGATCACAGATACACTTACGCGTAGTTGACCTTGGCCTTCCAGTTTTGCTCGCCGAACGAGAAAAAAGCACGCTCAATGAACTGCTCGATGACGAGGGTCCAGTCCTTGAGCCACTTCCGCTCACCCTCTAACACCGAAGCATTGTTCCCTTTACCAAGCCTCCTGAAAGTTCGTAGCTCGTTGGTACCCACGCACTTGGCCAGCCAAACGGCACGGTCTATCGGAACGTTTTTGTTTAAACACTGATCCAGCAAGACCTTGTTGCGCACGCCGTGAGGGATCGATCGACTGAGTTTCCGAAGAGGGATGGCGGAGTTGGCAAGGTCTTTGAGCCAGACTTCTTTTTTGGTGTCAGTGAGCGTGACTCTTGGGGGCGGCTTGAAGGTCGATGGCGCAGTTACTTGACCCGCATTTCTCCTGTGCCATAGCACGCCCGCAAAGAAGATTGATAACGCGTTCAGTCCACTCCGCTGCTTTAGGCCGTGAAATAATACTGTCTTTGCGGATTGCGTCTCTGGTTCAACAATTCTTTTCTCATAATACCCGTTCTTTATGGCGCCATCGTTAAACTGATCTTCGGGGTGGTTGCCGGCCGTCCCAGACCACGGGAAGAAGTCGGCACATCCATAATTTGCCGTGGCCGAGCTGCCTGTCGTTGACGATGATGATGCCGTTGCGAGCGCACTTGACCTCCCCTGTCCCCCTTGTCCATCATTCCTCCCACGTATACGATAGCGTGGAGCGGCGGCGGGTAGCTCGATAGTATAAGGTTTCGGGCGCGTGTCTTTTCGCGCCGGGTTCGGCGGCGGCGGCGGTTGTTCTCGACGCGAGTGTTCGGGCACTGCTTTCGGTCGGCGCTGGGGAAAGGGGATCGGAACGTCGGCATCTAAGTGTTGGGGCGGAATGGAGAGTTGATGATGATGATGATGATGGGGGCTCATCTCGCCCAAGTCCGACCCATCGGCTAGAGGCATCATTAGGTGCGCCATGGAGCTATACTGTTTATGCGGTTCCATGAGGCCGGGAGATTCGATCACGGTGGGAGACGAGAAGGCGTTCGAAGGATCGTTGTGTGATAGCTCGAGCCTAAGGCGCGAACCCCCTCGACGCTGGGTCCCATGGCGACTGCCAACACCACCAACGGAAAGCGCGGGTGACGAACCCGACGGGTCAGCGGGGGAAACTATGCTCGCGGGATCTTGACCGAATTCGGGTGGGAAGGTGGTGTTGAGAGTGTTATTTTGGTTGAAGTTGTTATGGTTGTTATTTGTACGGACGGAAGGGGGTGGCGGCGGTAGATAGCTCGAGGCATCGTACTGCTGCTGCAGTTGCTGTTGCTGTTGTTGTGGTGGTTGAAAATGTTGGTGTTGGTGTTGTTGTTGCAGTTGCTGCTGCTGTATCTGCTGCGCCTGGGCCTGGGCCTGGGGTTGCGACAGAGAGCGCTGCTGCGACAGGGCCGGGCCGCTCAACTTTCTCTGCTGGGGCTGTCGCTGCTGGACGCCCAAGGGGGGCCGGGAGGTCATCGCTGGAGGAGAAGCGGATGCGCCATTCCGCAGGTCGTGAGTTGGATGATGGAGAAATACAGGAAAGCGGTCGGGGTCGGGGTCCAGTTGGGGTCGAGGTTGAGCGGACGTTGTCTCGGTCGAGGAAGGTTCGAGGAACGGATTCGAGGAACTTGGGGTCGTCGATGTGCAAAAAGGCAAGAGCCGGTCTGGTGTTTGGATGTTGTCTGGGATCTGGAACTGGAGAATCAACGCTGGAGATTGGACCCAAGGCCCAGTTCGCTGGTTAGTCCCGTTAGATTAGCGATAGCGCGGCGTATGGAGATGCGGTGCGTGGCACTATCAATATCCCGCGGATGGATACCAAGCTGGATCCCACGATGGATAAGGGGTCCGGATTAACGGGGGTGACGGGGTATGATCAGGTCAGGTATGCTTGGTAAGGTGGTACAACTAAGGTAGTGTCCATACCTACTGACATAGGTAACCCCGAGTACACCACAGCACAACACTAGCCCCTGCCCGAGTCTGGACCAGTGGGTGGCCGGCCGCGGACAGGAAGCTCCCGGCCAAACTTTGATAGTGCAGACATCGACCGGCACAGAAGCCACGCTCGGTCAAACAGCACAGCTGACACAGCTGCCGTCCCGCGGTAAAGTACCGAACGTATTTCCCGTTTTGTCAAGGGTAAGGTACATTACCGACGAGTAGGTGCCGTCGGTCAAGAATAAGAGATTGATAGGCGCTTACCAAAGGAGGATATTGTCCCAGTCAAGAGACCCTGCCGCTCGTTATTGGATAAACACCACAACAGCCAGACTAGCAAGCAAACCTGGCAGTTTTCGGGGGCTGAAAATACCTGGTCAACAAAAAAAACAGCAGCACAACGACGTGATATTTGACACGAATCGAATACATATGCACAGTTCTAGTGTACTGCGTAGACCATAGTGTACACTACGGACGTAGGCACGCTTCCGTTCCATTGTGATGCGGCCCGGGAGCCTAACCTAACCTCGTCAGGGTAGCTCGGCAGCGCTAGCTGTCATATATGGACGATATGGGATCCATAATGGGTGAGTGAGGTGGTGATACCATTGATGCCTTAGAGAGAGATAGGGTAGAATGAACGAATGAATGAATGAATGAATGAATGAATTTTTCGACTACGTTCTACCAATACTAGATAATAAGTCGTGCCCGCGACGACGGCTGGGCATAGGTACAGAGATAGGGTAGGAGCCGCCATAAGAGAACGTGATGTTGGGGTCCATCGAATATCACAGATCTCCATGACAGAAGGCTGGGGGTCCTCAACATTACACTATACTAGGGGGCAACGGCAACGCGGCTTGAACCACCTCATTGAAACTTGTTCCTTCAATAAGCCAGAGACATCTCATCTTCCGGGAATACGTTCTGTAGGATCTGCAAGTGTCAGGGCTATGGATTGGCGGAGGAGGAAACTGTGGAGGCAAAGAAAAAGAAACAATGCAGTTTTATATGTTTCCGAACGGGATCGATGGAAGGCCGGGATGGATGCCATGTCGGTTGGTTTTCTTATATCTGCGTCCTGCGCCTGTGAGTGGTGGCCTGTCGTCGATGCAACCCAACCAGAACCCGTTGTCAGAACCACGCAACGAGGTGCATACCGGCATGGTATCCAAAAAGTCCGATCTGTCCCCTCTCTTCAGCCCCTCAAATGCGAGCAGGAGTGGTGATGAAAAGAGAAGGTCAAGTTACGTAGCCGGTATTGCGTTGTCTTGACTCCTCGTCTTCGTCTTGTCTCGAGACCAAGTGACCGCTCGGTGAGTGAGTTGGTTGATCGTTGAGGTGATCCTTTGGAGGACGACACACAGCACACCTTGGAAAAACGATACTTACGACACGTTTGACAACTGAAAAAACGACGAAACGGAAGTCGGTCGTACAGAGCTCGATCGAAGTTTGCCGTGATACCTCAGCTGTAGGGATGGCGCAAAAAGTGAACAAGTGGTGCTCAGTCGTTGTGCTCCTACCCGAGACGCCGCCCCCGTGTCGCAGGGCTCAAAACTGGCAACCACTCTCCACTGACAAATCGTACATTACAGACCGACGGGTCCGAGCTTTGTCTAGTTGTTCCCGGCATTCGATCGGAGCATGGCTATCATCAAGGCTTCCACAACTTCAGTTCTTTATCAGCCAACGTCCTGCTTCCGACACCCGGCCAGCTCACCTGTACAACCTATGCATACAGAATCCTTCGAAATTCCGTCGGGGAAGCGTGCCCTTGTCCATGTGTCTACTTCGGTCTCACACTATTTTCAACATCGTTATAATGATGGTTAGCTTATAACAGGAAGATCATGGATTTCATCCGAGTAAAGGGCATTCATCACAATCTAGTTTCTTTTTCTCACATCACGCCGTCTTTTCCAAGTTCCCTCCTCTCTGTTGCCCTTGTCCCCTTGCCCCCTTGTCAAAGCCCAGTGACAGCCCGGGCCACCTCAACCCTCATCACCTCCCAAGCAGCCCTACCAGTGGCAGTAGTAGTAGCCCTCGGAGGACAAACCGGAGCCGAGAACGTAGGCCACGGCTTACAATCCGGCACACACCCACCATACGTCTGCCCACAGCTATCCACGTAGTCTATGCACACGGTCCTCGTCGAGCAGTTATCCTTGGTTCCGAAGTTGGTGGTGATGGTGACGGTCTGGGTGGTCAAGCTGACGCTTTGGACGCTGGTTTGTATGGTGGGTGGGGCCGTGCCGGTGTAGGTGATGGTTGCGATGCTGGTCTTGGTTATGGTCTTGATGGAGGAGATGGGCGGCTTTGGACGAGGGGGTAATACACAGGGTGGAGGTGAAGGGCGAGTCTCTGGTTTACACTTGTCGCAACACCTGGCTTTTATCAGTTTGGGAAAGAGAGTGGAAGTTAAGTGTGTGCGAAAGAGGATAGGTTCACCCTGAGTATATCACGCCGCAGGGATTGACGGCGTCGAAACACAAAATGTGTGGTGAGTGGCACTCCTCTACTATGGGAGCCGCGCTGCTGAGTCCTCCTCCTAGGAGAAGGAGGAGAAAGGAGGTTGTGGGCGGTTGCATGTTTATTCAAGGCAAACACGGAGTTCAGGTGAGGAGCTGGATCAGATGAGTGAATCCTTCTCACCGTTGCGCTTTCAACAATGAGAATATGCCTATGGCTGTTATACTCTATTCTTCCCGGTGGCATGCGGTTTTTAAACTCCGGATACGTCCTCGGCCCGCTTCTCACCAAGGGGGAAGTTTAAGCGCATGATTGTTGTTTCCCGAGCCGGAGACGACGCGAGGAGTCAGGCTTCTCATTTGGGTGCAAGTTCTCAGACGCGCCACCTCATTTACATGATGCTCCCTTGGAGTTTGGTTCTGCGGACTGGACCCAAAGCTTGGAGAATCTAGGGAAGCGGCGCAGTTGACAACGTTATATATCGATCGACGACGATGCAGCCAAGATGATAACATTGGTGATCATTCGTATTCTGAGAATTCTTAAACCCCTCCGGCAAAAGGAAAAGCTGGGCTGGATTTATCCGGCGTTCTGTAAACGACGAGTTACGCAACCTCCGCAATCAACATAATGGTAGCCAAGACGGAACAGCAAACGGTTAAGCAAAAAAGAAGGCACCAATATGTCAGTGGCTGTCTGCACAAGTCCACGAAACTTTTCTATCAAGGAAAAGAAGGCGAGTGTCTCCGTACGGTTCATCGGTTGGTGACACGAAACCAAGCAAGCACGATCAGGTAGTCAACGTGAGATAGATTGGAATATATGCCGACTCCCGCTACGTTGCAAACTTGATTGCTTGATGTTTTCTGTCGTTCCTTCCTCAGACATGGAAATGTCCTTGAAAAATTTCCTTGAACAGTCTCACTAGGCTTCTGCTTCGTTTGCTCTTTCCGTGAATTTTCAGGGATAATCGCCAGAAGGAAGAGGGCAAGAGGACAAGAGGGCTTCTTCTTAATTCAACCATGACCAACTGCGCTGAGATGGCATCGGTATGAGCCGTGGCTACGAAGTCGGATCAGATATGTGGAAATGTCGCCCAACCCATTTTCTCGAAACTCGACATCGCGGGTACTGATCTCCGATGCCATACACAATGGAGGAAATGTAAATCGTGTATGAACCTGACTTTTGACAAGTTTTCGCTCTGTGATATCAACGGGTTAAAAGGGTAGGTAGTGTCTTCGATGTTTCCTCGGGTCAAGAGAAAGGCAAAACAGAACGCACACGGAGCACTGCAACGTAGCGGCTCTTTTCTTCAATCGACAGGTGGCGCAGCTGTAGATGAAGAAGAACGTCGTGGACGGTGAAGGACTGTATTCAAAATATGAAGAGTATATGGCAAACATCATACCCATTACATAACCATTAACGAGGACATGGAAGAATAAATCCATAGAAAGACATCGAAAACAAAATGTAGGGAAACAACGTGATGGGTCTATAGAGTTTCCTTGGCTCTACTGATCGCCTAGCTAGAAGATATTCCAATGAGGCTATGCTAATATAATTGCAATATTCCAGAACCGATGGAAGCCACTCATCTTCTCGGCTCTCCCCACGGGGAAGTCATGCCACGAGACGGGATGAGACGCGTTGTGACGTTTGGGTGCAGTCAATTCACTTTCAAGGAGTGACAGTACTGGTGAACACTTCATCGCGGAACCCCTACATGGGTAAATCTCAGGTGAACGTACTGCTCAAGTGGACTAGACTCAAAAACGTCAACTATAGG
This sequence comes from Sordaria macrospora, assembly GCF_033870435.1. Taxonomy (NCBI): domain Eukaryota; kingdom Fungi; phylum Ascomycota; class Sordariomycetes; order Sordariales; family Sordariaceae; genus Sordaria; species Sordaria macrospora. Next base: position 7,183,995 of record NC_089371.1, on the reverse strand, counting down.
TCTTTGACATCGGAACCTCAGTCACATTCGTTCAGTCTATACTAGCTTGGCTAACCATTTGCGTGGCCCAAGAAGCTGGGCGATAAGAAGGCCGACGGATTCTGGTCAGGAAATTCCGAAAAACGTATCTTCCATAAAAATGCCTCCGAAGTCTCCATTGCCCCTTTGGTGTTACTTGCATCTGAAAGGGAGGTCGAATGGTCACGGTAGAATTCAGCTTTCTTCGCCCAGGCTGTTAAATAGTAAATTGCCGTCACTCGGGCAAAATCGCCAAGTGGCCAAGATGGCTCGACCGCAACACATCGCGTCCGAAATGACCCCGACAAGTGAAAAGGATCGAAATGCAAGAACTGAAGTTATACTTGTCGACCCATTTGGAGTCGCGGTAGAGTGGGATGATGTGTCCAAGTTGGTGGAGTGACGGAGTGAAGTCGCGAAGTTTTGAGCCGCAAAAGCAGACAGAAGGAAAAGAAAAATGAAGGATTAGCATTGTGAGACACCAAGATGGGATAACCTGGGGACATCATAAAAGGCCCAAGGACTGACCTGCTCCAGATGAGGGAAAGGTATGTCTTGGTGATCAAGAAAAAAGCAAGAAACAGACGAACACATCCCCATACTCATCAAGAGACTCACGACACTCAGTTGCATATAACCTCAATACCCCTCATCGACATCTCTTCACAAATTCTTCATACACATCGCTTTCAACAGAACCTGTCCCTCCCTGATCCTACCCATATTTAGCTCACTCAAGTCTATTAGGACTCTAACCCCCACTGAAACATCACGATGAAGTGGCAGACACTCGTCCTCAGCTTCCTCAGCTCCACCACCCTCGCGGCTCCAGTATACGTAGAGCCCTCACCTCCCTCTCCCGTCTACACTCTTCGCATCTCTGGGTACGTTATACCTCACACCTCACACCTCACACCTCACACCCTCCTTTCCTCCCCTTCCTTAACTCAACCCCAACCTCAGTCCATTCACACACTCAATCTAACTAACACCCTCCCTCCCCACCTCCAGCGGCGGCCCGGACCTAAACAGCCACTACCTCTCCGCCTCGGGCTCCGTCATCGGCGTCTTCCCCGACGCCCAAAACGATCCCATCAAATTCTACGCCGTGCCCAACAAGTCCACGGGGCTCGTCGAGCTGCACAGCTGGGCCGGCATTCCCTCTTCGCCCGGCACCCCCGGCACCCCCGGTTTGCCCAACGCCCCAAAGACCGGAGCCATCGCCTTGGTAGGCAACGCCCGCACGGGGCTGATGGAGCTGACGAGCGTCGAGGATCCGGCGGCCGTTTGTGCCGATGGCGATGGTGATGATAACCTCGATTGCGAGTGGACGAGCTTTACGCTCAACCAGGGGACGCCGACGGAGGGGAAGCCGGCTAATACCGTGACGTACGCGGGCCCGGGAGGTTGGGTGGCGTTTAAGAGCGCCGACAACGTTGGAGGAGGGGAGGGGTGGGTTGTTAGGTGGAAGCAACGTAAGTGACCCCGGGTGTTGTTTTTGATGTTGTTGTTGTTGTGAAGTGAAAGGATGTGCACGCAGTTTGCTGACGGAGAGATGGAATGAAAATAGCCCAGGCTACCACCACTCAGGACTTTGTGCCGGTTGATCTGGTGTATGAACCCATCTTCACTATTGCGGATACGGCGGAGTAGTAGTGACGATGGTGGTACGGAACCCGAAACTTGCTGGAAATCGTTGGAAGGTAGGCCGGAAGCGCCGGTAATTGTTGTAGGAGGTCGCCGCGGCATGGAAATCAAGATCCATTGCGCTATTCGTTGCTTGCTGTCCTCATTCAGATATCCCTATTATCCGACATGTTTTTTGCCAAGTGTTAGCTCAGGAAGGGGGGGGGAATCCAAAAGGAGAAAAAAGGAACACCAAAACGGGATGTTTTTGGCTTTGGTGGTGGCAAAAGCAGTTGTTTATTCCCTATTTTTGACGCCCAATGATTAATTCAAGATACATATACCTCATCCAAAACAGGGGCCTCCCGCCAGTGCTTCCAATCTTCGCTTGCTCTAGCTATCAGATAGCCTCCCCCTTTGAAAGGATATAGAAAAAGGTATATTTGACAAGAAAACCAATTTCGTATTGCTGTTACTGTGACAATAGTAAACTCCAGCCATGCACGAGACAGGGTACAGGTTTGTTACATATACCGTGCCCGGATCTTCCCGGACCATCCGCCGCCATTCTCGCTAGTCAAGCGCAAGCTTCCCGCCACATCCGCGCGGTTCTCTCCTCTCGACGTTCTCTCATTCCTAACCCGTATACTGATTATCGCATTGTCGTAGATAAAGTTGACGAATTTAGAAGGCGAGCTCCTTCTTGATGTTGGCAATGGCGAGACCGGGGTTGAGACCCTTGGGGCAGGTACGGGTGCAGTTGAGAATGGTGTGGCAGCGGTACAAGCTCATGGAGTTGTTGAGGGCGTCCTTGCGCTGGGCGTGGCGCTCATCACGGGAATCGGCGAGCCAGCGGTAAGACTGGAGGAGGATGGCAGGGCCGAGGTACTCCTCGGAGTTCCACCAGTACGAGGGGCACGAGGTAGAGCAGCAGGCGCAGAGAATGCACTCGTAGAGACCGTCAAGCTTCTTGCGGTCGGCCTTGGTCTGGCGATACTCCTTGCCCTATAAGTGATGACGTAGGTTAGTATCGGGTCGGTCTGCGCGCGCGCGTCTTTCCGTAAAAGCGTCTCCACTTACATCAGGGGAGGGAGTGTCCCTCTGGAGGTAGGGCTTGATGGACTTGTACTGCTTGTAGAAGAGGGTAAGATCGGGGACGAGATCCTTGACGACGTAGGTGTGAGGAAGAGGGTAGATCTTCATCTCAGCGCTGTTGTCGGCGGGAATGCGGCCTGGATTTCAAAACAAGAGGAAGTCAGCATTCCGTCCGTCCCGAGGGATATATCAAGGCTGAGTGTTTGCGACATACACAAGCAGGCGAGGGTGTTGGTGCCGTTGATGTTCATGGCGCAGGAACCGCAGATACCCTCACGGCACGAGCGGCGGAAGGTAAGGGTAGGGTCGAGCTCATTCTTGATGCGGACGAGGGCGTCGAGGACCATGGGACCGGTCTTGTTGAGATCGAGGGTGTAGCTCTGCATGCGCGGCTTCTCGGTCGGGGTGTCGGGGTTCCAGCGGTAGATCTGGAAGGTCTTGAGCTTGGGGCTCTGGCCATCAGAGGCATGGTTGCTGTGAGTAGCACCGTCGGCGAGGTTGGCCATGCCGCGGGCGGCGACGACGGGGCGGAAGGCCGGCCGGGAGGCAGCGGCGAGCACACGGGCGGACGAAGAGCGGAGAGCGGCCATTTTGCTGGCTGATGTGTGATGGGTGTACTGAGGACGAGACGGAGACGAGACGAGAGTGCGGAAAAGCAAGCAAGGGAAGCCGCTTGGCGGATGAGGTGAAATGCCAGACTACGTTTAAATCAAACCGGAACCGGGTTCACAAGCGGAGCGAGTGGAAGATGTAGCAGTGGACGGCGAGATGCCTTTTACTGTCTGTGAGTGGCGTATCCGGGCGGGTTTGGCTGACCCCCCGGGCCGTCATGACTTTCTTTCAAACCGCCTTGTGTTCCCGGAACACCTCGGTATACAGCAGCCAATGAGCGGGCACGTATTCTTCAGCGTCCCGACTTCCGACCGTGGGGAATGCCCACTAGCCGTGCTATCCGGACAGCGGCTAACCGGGAAGAGCAGATTCCATCCCTGATTGTCGCTGATTATCTGATTTTCCAGAAACCACTGGTTCGTCTGCTACGCTATTTGTGAATAATACAGAGTGGATGAGCGGTATATCTGATGCTTGGTAACAACCATTACACTAGATCCCTGATGGAAGTTCGTTGTGCCAGACTTGTGAGGCTGTCGCATTACGTAGTGTACCTGTTCACATGCCCAGGGAGTTTCACTTCTCACAGATTCAGACTGAAGATGGATGCCGCTACAGCGCGGTGCCGTGGTTGTTAGCCGCGTTCAACTTGGCAGTCGCTATAGCCGCTAGCGCGCTAACACTTCTCTCTGTCATCCCACACTGCTAACCCCAACCCTCTTTCTAATGTATCGCAATCTCTGCCCGGCCAGGTCCACTTCGCACATCGGATCTCTGACGTGCGTCCCCGTCGTCAAGTCTTCCCGCTTTGCTTTGCCGGCGATTGTTGTTTGTTGATTGCCCGCGCAGACACTATCATGGTTTACAGACAACTCTCCTTTCTCTAACCTCTCTCTCGACACAGCGGGCCCACAGGGGCTTCGCAACCAAAGCCTACGTACGGCGTATCTTCGCATTGATCAACGATCCGATCTCGTTCCTTGACAACCACCAGGGGCATACCAATCACGACTCTCCATTGACACCTCTAGAGTTTCCACCATCCCCAACCCCCCATCAAGACCAAGCAATGGCGTCCGTTAGCGCTCTCCGCACGCTGTCGGCCCCATGTCATACAGCCCGCCTGCGCCTGGCGAGGTCCTCGACCCTGACCATCAGCCCTACCTCCAGCAGCGTGTCGTCCCTCCTCCTCACCCATAATAACCATAACCGACCCGCCGTCGACGGCATGCGATACCTGACCACATTACCTCCGAGAGTGGGACGACGGGTAGTCCACCAGCTCATGACACAAGCTCCGTACTCGACGGCCGCCGAGCAGCCTGCCTCCTCCGGACCCGCTACCAAGTTCGTCTACAACATCGCCGCCTCGTACGTCGCCAAGGGCCGCCCCTTCAACCCGTCCACCCACGTCTTCCACTTCAACCCCTACCACCGAGTATCCAAGCCCGGCAAGAAGGCAAAGTCGGCGCGCTACGAGTCTGGTCAAGATGCCTTCTTCGTCAGCCGCGTAGGGAACAAGCCCGGCGAGGTTGCGCTTGGCGTAGCTGATGGTGTCGGCGGTTGGATGGACAGCGGTGTCGACCCGGCCGACTTTTCGCATGCCTTCTGCGACTATATGGCTGCTGCCGCATACGAGAACGATAAGCAGCCCACCAAGATTGCGGCAGCGACGGCCAACGGGTCATCAGCGGCTGCTGGTAATAATGGGGACAGCACTGGCAACGCGCCATTGACGGCGCGCTCACTGATGCAAAAGGGCTACGAGGCCGTTTGCCATGACCCAACCATCAAGGCTGGTGGCAGTACGGCGGTGGTTGGCATGTTGGATGAGAGCGGTACGATGGAGGTTGCGAACCTTGGCGACAGTGGTTTCGTAATATTCAGGCTCAACGGCGTCCACACCGCCAGCGAACCTCAGACACACGCATTCAACACCCCCTTCCAGCTCAGCGTGGTCCCGCCCAGCATGTTGCTCCGCGCTGCGACCTTTGGCGGGGGGCTGCTTATCGATCAGCCTCGCGACGCCGACGTGACCCGCCACAAGCTGAAGCACGGAGATGTTGTTGTATTTGGAAGTGATGGTCTTTGGGACAATTTGTTCAACCAGGACATTCTCCGTCTGGTGAGCAGCACGATGCAGAAGCTCGGCGCATGGAAGGACACGGGCGCTGGGGTCCAGGTCACCGAGGACCTGACCCCCTTCACCAAGCTGGACAGCGACGACAAGCCCATTTTCACACTGCAGAGCTTCATTGCCACGCATATTGTCAGCGCCGCCAAGTCGGCGAGCATGAATGCGAAGTTGGACGGCCCGTTTGCCAAGGAGGTCAAGAAGTACTACCCCCAGGATGCGTGGCACGGCGGCAAGGAGGACGATATCTGTGTGGTCGTGGTACTCGTTTCGGAGGAACCGGCGGACATGGCGACGCCAAAGGCACGCCTCTAGAACAGATGATGATGTGAAGAGGGAATACAGGACAACATTAAGAAATTTCTTTGCGCAAAGCGACATAGAAGGGGATAAACAAATATCTTTTTTTTAACTGGCGGCAGCGGCATCCAGGATTGGAGAGCGCATTGTATTCTGAAACCAAAACCAACGATTTAGGGATCTTTCTCATATTGCATATATCACACGTTTTTCTGCATATCATACCACCGACCACGCAAAACAAGCATACCCTAAAGGAGCATTACCAGCGGCGTTCATATGTTGTTTCCATCAACGGACTCTTTGTCTATGTCTTGTCTTGGACGAAACATTTGGTATCAAAACACAGATGCGAAAAGAACGGCGCCGGAGGAGCCACATAAGCGTTTGGGTACTATTGCCGGGTATCGAGAAAAAGAAATAGGAAGAAGTTAATTTCACTCGGTATGATCCGGCTTATTCCACTTTCAACCCACGTGTACGTGTACCAAGTGTCTCACCATCTCCCGCTTTATTGTCCCGTCTCATGATGATCACCCGAACCAGCTACCCCATCAACACTCATCATCAAAGAGTAGAATCCGTTCCCATCTCATGCCGTCCGTCCCCACAGGGCTGAAATGAATATTCCACAGCTGCCGCCTCAGGCCTTTCTTTGGTGGTCCAACGGGCCGCTTTCCTTCGGCTTCATCCCTTCCCTGCTGCCCTGCCGAACCTACCCATCCGTAGGTGCTCGTCAACCAGGTAAAGCCAAAGTCGAAAACGCAGAAAAAAAGGCATCACCACACACACCGGTGTCCCGTCACAAGTTCATCGTCGAATTCCGGAATCTGGACTCATCCCATTCCGATCGGCTTCGGCAGAGCAAGAAGGCCCACCGGTCCAACGGTCCAGCGGTGTTCATCGAATCAACGACCGGGTTCAAGGGCGACGGCAAGGCAGGCGGGCAAGACAGACGGGCAAGGAAGGACACAAAGCCACCAGCCCGCTCCCCCTCATCAAAGGTAGCCCGCAGGACCAAAAAGTCACAGGACTCGCTCCCATCGTTTGCAATGACACGGTGGCGCACCGGCAAGATCACAGCAACAACAGTTGAGAGGAATGGAATGGAATGGGAGAACCAATATTTGCTTTGCTTAGCTTCCTTCATCCTTTCTCTGCCTTCTCTACCCTCTCAGCCTCTCTGATTTTCCACGGTATTACATAAAAGTTCAGAGGAAACTGAAATCTCAAATGGTAGTAGGGCCGAGATTGATGGAATACAGATCAACGGATCACGGGAACATGGGAACACGGGTACTACCAGTAGGCGGTACCGTCTGCAGTGCGGTATGTACGTACGCATGCAGCTACCCTTTGGCCGTTGAAGTTTTTGTAACCACTGCTGGACCATGCATGCCTGTTTGTCCCTGTCAGCCTGTGCAAGCAGCTCATTGTCCACATGCTTTGGTACCACCAACGGAAGCCAAAGTGTCAAACATCCAGGGACATCCAAACAAACCCCGTCTCTGTGACGTCTTTCATGCCGGCATTGGTCGTGTGGGGACTGGTCCCTGCATATTATCTCCCTGGATTTCGGGTGAACGATTAAGAAAACAAAATCTGGGGAACCTGGATAAATCTGGGGTGTATGAGATGTCCAGGACTGAAACAAATGTACTTAAGTTGACCAGCTTGGGATGTGAATGGGTACCACATGGCGAGGCCACAAAAACAACAAAAAACACCAAAGGGTTATCAGCGGCTGTTTGTGTAGAAACTTGTGACTCAAATTGCTCATGCGATGAGAAGGTTACCCAGAACTCATCCCGTGAAACTCGTCCACAAGAAGTGATAAGACTCATCAATGATAAGCCTAATCGTAGAAATTATGCACATTAAGCAGCTTCGTTATCCATCATCGGGGGTATTATAGTCCATGGCCACACTTTTGCCGCAATAGCTCTCCTCCCGTTCGTATCCATCCGTTCATTAATCCATCACAAAGCGCCCAAATTTTCCCACGGTAAAACCCCATGTCAACTCCGAGAACAGCATTACACCCAACTTCCAAAAGCGGACGTCCGAGAATATGTAGTCGCTTGGAGCGTACTGAGGCGTCGAAGCTCAATTATGAACATGTTGCTCCGCCAAGAAAGAAGAAATTATGTACGAGAGCCACATCAAGAGTGCTGTGGTTTCCTTCCATTACATATTCGTAGGCTTCTTAGTTGAAGAAGACAAGGGCGGCGACGGTTCCGAGGATGAGCGCTAGAGGAGAAGCGAAACGCTCAGCATTGTTGGTGTTGGGGGGGCTGTCGCTAGCGGCAGGTTCGGTAGCAGAAGCAGCACGGGTGCTGGTGGTGGTGGAGACAGCGGATGAAGCTAATAATGTTGATGGCATGAGTGTATGTTCTAAGATATATAGTGAGGATGATCGTGTCACGACATGTAACTTACCGGCAGAGGTGACAGTGCTGCTAGCATCAGTGCTGGAGGCAGCGGAGCTAGACTCAACGGTGCTCGACTCATCAATGGAGGAGACCTTGGTAGAGGTGCTGGTCTTGGTGATAGTGCTCAGCGTGCTCGAAGCGCTGCTGGTGGCAACGGCACTGCCAACATAGGGAAAGCGGACACTGTAGTTCTCGTCTTCCTTAGAGTCACCATCGGTAATCTTGAAGGCATAAGTGCCGGAAGGAAGATCCTCAGGAGTCCAGGTGTACGAGTCACCATCGACACCGGCTTTTAGTCTGTCAGTAAATCGCATCCACTTGAAGTTATTATGAGGTTCAAAACTTACAAGCAATAGTCTTGAAGGGCTTCATGGACTTCTCGTCAGGGCCATCCATCAGGTAGATGGTGACGGGACCAGTGGCATCCTTCCACTCGAGGGTATAATCAACACCCTCCTGAATGTTGAAATCAGTGTTGGTGAGGGCGGGCTTAGCGAGAGCATAAGCGACGAAGGCGCTGACGGCGGCAATAGAGAACTTCATTTTGACGGTATTGACGAGAAATTACGACCGAATCGACTGATGTGAGACTGTTGACGAGAGGACTGAAGTGGAAGAAAAAGACGCGGTCAGTCGGAGAGGACATGATATAAACTTGTGACAACGGGCCCCAGCCTCCCAAGCGGATCACATCTCGTTCCAGGTCTCCTCTGCCCTCCGCCCTTCACCTGAGGACCACAGACACCCTGGGAGCAGCCGTGGAAATCGGTGGAGCGGTGGACGGTGGATTGTGTGGATCGACGACCGGGCCACTAGTCTGGGGGTTGGGTATGGGGATGTTCGCGTACGTACCCGATGGAGATTACAAGAATGCTCTGAGTGTTGTTGTGAGTGTGGTGAAAAGCTTTCAATTATCGATGAAGCGGTAGTGAGTGTGGAAGGAGAGGAATTAAATTAGGGTGGACGATATAGGTAGCGATTGTACTGGTTTTAAGGTCAGGTCAGGAGACGAGAGGGACGGTGTAGGTTGACGCTTCGAAAAGTCTGGAAAGAAGGGAACGAGGCAGAACCGATGTGACAAGTCCAGCACCACGGCAGGGGGGACGGCGGGTCAATTAAATGGAAAGAATGGCACAATCCAGTCCAAAGTGGCAGGCACCCTCGAAGCAACATCAGTCGCTCGTCCTGGGGAAGCCGCGGACGCAACTCATGCCAAATGCGCGCACCAATCAGAAGGCGGGATAGGACATAGTGTGGAGGGCTAGCAGGGCAGGGGTCTTCGATTGACGCTCCAGGCACCCTCCCTCAGTCCTCTCACCCATTTTTGCAACTCGGGGTCGCTTTCCATAACTGCAGGGCCTCGCTTGCCCAATCCGGTGAAATGGCTTCTTGGTTTTGCCTCCATCTCCGCGTCTTCTGATCAACACTCGCTCGGAGATAGTTCTTGAAATTTTGTTCATTGGCGGGAGATATCATTGCATGTGCAGTGGATGCAAGCAATGACGCAGTGTCCTGGGAGCACAAAGATCCCATACTGTAAAACCCATCAACCCCGTAGATCTCCCGCCAGGCACATCATCACGCCTCTCGTCCTCCCAAGTCAGGAATGCGATGAGGTCAAAAGGGCAGAGACATGTTCCAGTTCAAACCTCGGCGTGGCGGCTTTGTTCATGATCTGCCCAGGTTGCCATCACCTTCGTGCTAGAAAACATCGTCGCATGGAAATGCCCAAGGCATTCCCGTGATGTTGAGGGTCCTTTGCCCCGCCAACGGTCGTAAGCTTGTTGGATCGCAAAAGCGCAACACCACTGCCACCTTGTGCTGACAAGGAAACAGCGACCGGCCTCGTGTATGCAAAGTCGACACCCTTTTTCTTTTAGTATCAAAAAAAAACCAACAGCAAGATCGTGAAGAACGTTTCGCGGGGTTTTGGGATTGTGTATGACTCTTCAAGATCGAACAATGAAGCCCGTGGCATCCGTTAAATGTTGAATGTTTGCTTTATCCCGTTCTGCCCGTTCCTGCCGTTGACCCTCAATGCTTGTGCGTGGTGCGTGCGATCATGCAGCATCGCCGTTCCTGCGTCCGGTATGTGGGGTCCTCATTTCGCAGAATTCAGGATTGTCGTTGGCTGTATTGCTTTTCGGATGAAGTTCAAGTGCCGCCAAGAATTGGAGATGCACGGTTCTACCATTTCAAGCAATGCTTGGCTTGCAGTCCATCTGCTTGGGCCAGATTAAGTTCTGCCCCCTTTCTTACCTTACCGTCATCCGGTCTCATGAATATACACAGAGGTAGACGGGACAATGGGAAGGAATATTAGAGGGTATCGGCATGCCATCCTTCTTCCTCACTACAGGTGAAAGTTCGTCCTCTCGGCGCACTGACCAGTAAAATGTCGTGAATGTTTTGGGCGAAACGCTACGATGGTGTGTGTCTCGCGGCTCACACAAGTAACATCACAGCCAATCCATCTGGATCGACACTCGAAATGATGACCTGACGTTCACTTGATGGAAACGTTATTACGCAGAGATCTGGGTAATCGGCAATACTTACCACTTCGTTGGGATCCTATCAGACGTGATTATTCTCGTGTGATCCTCAACTTCACAGGGGCGACGGCGCATAGTCATACTGTGCTTGCTATGCTGTCGGGGTAAGCAAAAAACTGTGCAAAAGGTTGCCGCAGACAACCGCTATCATGAGCCTAAGGGAATGATTGGGCGAACACAATGAATGGCTTGTTCTGTGTCACTCGATTGTCGATTTGATTATGGATTGACCACTCATTGTATATCCGACAGCCCGGGTGTTCAGCCCCTTGGGCTCCACGAAGAGTGGTGTTTGGGTTCAGAGGTCGATGGGCGTCCACACTGATAATGAGAATCAAACTGTTCCAATCGTTGGGCCGATTATTAATTAATCTTGGCAACACTGCCACATCTTGTAAACGATGCATCCGCTGCATAGCATTGGCAGATTTGGTCCGAAGTCTTCAGGAGGCGATATCCCCAAAGGGGGATGGGCAAGCTGGGCGGCGAGCATGATGCGCCAAACCAGCAATCATCAACTTTTTGGATGCAAATGTGGCGATCCATTCTCTTTGGTCATAGATCGCTGCTGTTAAGAGACGTAAAGAGTTGTAGGGAAGATGCGGCCTTGGTGGGAAACGATTCCATTGTAATATCCGGACCAACTCTGTCGTCGAAGCGGCCTTGCGGCTAGCAAGCTTGACCACGGTCAGCCTCATAAGCTCCGATAATCTAGGTGCAGCAATGACGAATGGGATGATGACAGACCATTGGACGTCGTTTACGGTTGTCATTCGGGCCCTGATGGCTCCAATGATTACCGACGTGACACCTACTCATGCGGTACTTGGGCACATCTGGTTGCCATTTCTCCTATTCCAACTTGTCCGCACAAATGTCGTAAACAACCAGATCAAGTCTCGTGGACATGGCTTTGTTTCAGGAATCGAGGCCGGATAAAAGTAAACAGCGTCGCACCGCCTGCAGACGGGGGTTGTCCATGTCGCCGCATGTTTGACAGGTACGTGGGTGGACCGAAACATAGCTAGCAGACCGTACATCCGAACTCGTGGAGCTTGAATCGACGAAACCCAGCGTCGTGCTGCATGGAGGGGTCAGTTGATTGTTGGGACATGCATAACTGTTGAAGCCCTATCATAACATCGCGTCAACAGGCTTTTGTCTCTGCGGGGATGATGTGTGACGGGAATCTTTAACCAGATGGCTTTATCCTAAAGCGACTCTCAGGAGAGGAAACACCGCACAACTCCACGCCGGACACCCTCAGACTCCTCGCGCAAAGGCTCAACCGAAGCACCAAGCCTTCTCATCCGGTTAACAAAGTCGTCCAACGATCCTCCGACGCCAAAGTACATCTTCTTTGCGCCGACGATGGAGGAAGCATGGCCACTTGGACGCTCCTTGCGCTCTCGCTCCAGGGTCAAAAGCAGCGTGGCCGCAAAGCTCTCGAGGGCAAAAGGCGAGTAGATGGTCTCTGCGCCAATGACCAGTGTCTGAACATTTCCTGTAGGGTTTGAGGGGATACCAGAGCTGTAAAGAAGGTCGATAAACTCGGGGGACCATCCACCCGATAGGAAAGAAAGCGTGATTTGGTTGGAGGTAAGGAACTCCTTGAAGGCTTCGACTACTCCGGGAAGCAACTCGACTTCGTCCTCCAGCGAAAAGGCGTCTGCCAGGGCAGGAGTGCTTTCTCGTTGAGCGAGCGCCCAAGCGAGGAGGAAGTTGGGGAGGGTGACCAGATAGAGAACTGATGGGTTATAATCAGCCAGTACGATCGTAAGCGGCTGCTTCTCCCTAGACTTTCTCTCGTTCATTGCCCACTGAAAGAGCGCGAGGGACGGCAGGGCAGTGCCGCAGCCCAGCTGAAAAGCGATCTGTCAGCAACAACGAAAGCATATCGAAGGAAAAAAGCGACGAGGGTTAAATGGCCAAGACCAAAAGGGGACGCGTACCTCCATCAGCACACAAGGATCGCGGTTGAGTATCGTGGGTGCGTTTTCGGAGGCGAGCACCTTGACCAAGTCAACGCTGCTTTCCCAGCTCTTGAAGCCACCCTCGTAGATACCCGTCTTGACATCGTGCTCCCCCAGGCCGGGCTCCGTCTCGGAGATATTGGAGCCATCATCCTCAGCCATGAGCTGCACCCGAACATCCCACAGCTCTCGGCGCGGAATCTGAATGGTCTTGCCCTCTTCTAGCTCGACATCTAGTAGGCTGTAGGCGATCTTGGAGGGCAACCTTGATAGCATGTGATCGATATCATGGTGGGTTGGTGGCAGCAGAGGCTTTCCCTGAACGGGGAAAGCACTGGCACTTGTCGTCGCTGAGGGTGTCGAAAGGGCTACGTTGTTGATCTGGGGGGTTGTTGGTTGTTGCCCGTCGTCCTCAATATCGTCTCCCGCAAAACCGAAAGAAAATCCAGACGCCATGTTTGCGTTGAGCTGGTCGTATACCGTGCCTCTAGAATCACCGCCTTTTCTTTTTTGCGTTTTGCTTTTTCCCACGTAAAGGTTGAAAGGAGACAGGCGGCTATCGAAACCTAGTGTCTTACGCAAGTCTAGAACGTCAGAGTTGAATGTGAGGGAGCCTGTTGAGGTTACCAGTGCTAAACAATATCCATGTTTATCTTGATTCTTGTCGTCGTCTTTAGGGTTATGATCAAGGGTTAGGCATGGGAGGCCATCTTATCGCGGGGCAGGCCCAAGAACTCTAGAACGGGCCGTGGACAGCTGGGGATCGGCTGCCCCACCATGTTTCAGGGGACACTAACAGGCACTTTCCGGGGGAAGTGGAGTGGTGCCTTCCCAGTCTGTCCAACACGATGGGTTCGCCGTCGACGTTCAAGGACCATTGACCATTGACCATTCATCTCTCATCTCTCATCATGCATGCCGTCGGTCGGGTGTTCTCCTGACATCGCTCGCCTGCACGACAACATATCGCTTGCGACAATCGAGATGGTGAGATGCTGCTGGTGTCAACCACAGAGGCGGCTCAAGCCCTCGCACTCCCAGGTTCGAGGTTCGGGGATTTAGCAGGCCGACGATCCCCATTCGTTGCTCCCTGGCGAGGTTGTTCAATCGACGAGATCCCGCCGCTGTGGTTGGACCAAATACGACATATATAACCACGCATAATCCGTACACCATACTGCACCTTACTACTCCAGTCCTCGCTCTCCATAACCTCCGCCGCCCATCAGCACTTGGCTAGAAGGATCAAAGGCCTGGACATGGAACCTACATGATACATTGCTTTTCACACTTTACAACCCGCTCTTCCATTGGACTGCCGAGGCCTCGGTCAACTCGAGGGCTTCGTTTGCCGTTCTCTGCCCATCCAACTTCACTGTTTGGCCCTTCTTGTGTGCAATGGTTCCGATGGCATATGTGCGTTGCTTAACCCATGGCAACTGGCTGGGGATGCTGGATCAATGAGGAGGGATGCCACGGGCGGGATGGCTTTTGCGGCTTGACGACCGAACCATGTTTGGTCAGATGGGTTCTGGTTGAAGCATGTTGCCCGCCCGTCGAGCTCCGTAAACCAGCCAACTGCCCGCGTATCAGGAACAAACAGGACCGAGAGTTGGCACCTACCTGCCGATTCAATATCAGAGAGACAAGGGACAATGAAAGCCGGGACGGGCTTCATCAGCTTCCCAGCAGGCGCCTCCATTATTGCCATCCGATCTTCTTGCGGCTTGTCACTTGACATTAAAAGCGCTTTGGGGACTCGAAACCGGGTCGCAACCTCCTTCAACAACCCACCTCAAGGTTTCGTATTGGCAACTCGTGGCTCCTTTCAAAGTCGCCACTATTGTTTGCTAAATCTGCAATCCGATCCAGATCAAGCATCCTTACCGACGCCTTGATTCACCTAATCCTCCGAGGACGGACGGCTTCACTCCTTCCTACATATACCCGGCTTGGTCCTCGACCTCATCCGTGTGCTACTTATCTTCTTGCCTTTTCTTAATTCGATATTTCCTGATACAACAGCATCATATCAGACACATCCACTTCCTCAGTCTTCAAGATGGTTATCAACACATCTGGGCCTGAATTGCCCATCCGCACCCACAATCTGCCAACTCCAACCCTTTCGCAGAATGGCTCCGACCTCGAAGAGAGTTATACGGTTCGAGAAGAGCCTCTTGGCACAACCAAGCACATCCGGATCGTCGGCATCGGTGCCGGTGCAAGCGGGCTAAACATGGTCCGTACCCTCCGCTTGAATCTTACCAACTACGACTTCGTCATCTACGAAAAGAATAGCGACGTGGGTGGTACTTGGTTCGAGAACCGATATCCTGGCTGCCGATGTGATGTTCCAAGTCACAACTACCAGTTCTCGTGGAAGCCAAAGCATGACTGGACCAACTTCCACTCCTCAGCTGATGAGATTGGTGGTTATCTTCGCCATGTATGCGACGAAGAGCATATGTGGGACTCGATCAAGACCTCGCATCGTGTGGAATTTGCGCAATGGGACGAAGAGAAAGCACGCTGGGATTTGATGGTACAGGATTTGACGACAGGCGAGTCGATCAGTGACTATGCCGACTTTCTGTTGGATGGAACAGGTATCCTTAAGTGAGCGACACTCCCACATACAGACCCATGACTTGTATTGTGATGTCAAGTGGCTGACGGTTGTGCTCTACAGCAACTGGAAATGGCCTGATGTTGACGACCTTCACGCCTTCGAGGGAGACCTAATACACACCGCCAACTGGCCAGAGGACTTTGACGCTGCAGGAAAGGTAGTTGCTGTCATCGGCAATGGTTCGACGGGAATCCAGGTTGTGCCAGAACTACAGAAGAGTAAGCATTTCTTCTGTTACTCTGCGAAACAAGCTCGGCTAACGGTTTATCAGAGGTCAAGAAGTTGTACCATGTTTTCAGAACGCCAACTTGGGTCACTCCGCCACGGATAATGGCTTGGAAGATGATGGGCCATAACAAGCAACTCCTGGAGATACTCGGTGAGATCGGGATTGATGACCAAGAGAACTTCTCTCAGGAGACGATAGAGAGGTTCAAGTCCGACCCCGAGTTCTATCACCGTTTTGTCAAGGCCGTGGAGAAGGAAGTCAATAATGGTTTCCCGATGGTAAGTCAATCCAGAGTTTACAGAGCCAAAGGGCCATTGCTAACACATGTATTGCAAAGGTCGTGGCAGGAAGCCCGGTACAAGCCATTGCTCAGCAACTGACAAAGCAATACATGACCATGATACTTGGAGGGAAAAAGGAGCTTTGCGAAACAATGATTCCAGACTTCCCACTAGGAACGAGGAGGCTAACCCCTGGTCAAGACTACCTCAAGGCTCTAACCCAAGAGAATGTCGAGGTTCGAAGAGGCGGGATCCGACGCTTTGTTCCTGAGGGTATCCAACTGGAATCTGGCGAAGTGATCAAGGTCGACGCAATTGTTTGCGCCACCGGTTTCAACACTTCCTTCCGTCCGCGATTTCCTATCGTTGGGCGCAGTGGAAATCTGCAAACGAGGTTCAGAGACGAGGTTCCCAAGTCTTACATGTCTTGCGCCATTGCCGACATGCCCAATTATTTTGGTAAGCCAGGCTCGATTCAACTCTTAGCTTGTAACAGACCCTGCTGACCTATGATGTTCCAGTCTTCCTAGGACCCAACGCGCCCATCGGCCACGGCAGTGTTTTTACCCTAACCGAGCACATCGCCAAGTACATTACCCGGATCATCAAGAAATGCCAGACGGAGTGCATCAAGGCCATCTGCCCTTCCCAGGACGCGATCGATGACTACTTCGAGCATATCTCGGCTTTCATGCCTCGTACAACGTGGGGAGCCCAGGGTCGGTCGTGGTTCAAGAATGGGAAGGAGGACGGACCGGTAACGGCGCTGCATCCAGGAAGTCGCATACACTTCTTCCACATGTTGGAGAACTTCCGGGGCGAGGACTGGGATTATGTCTACGACGGGCCGAAGAGAAATCGGTTCTACTACCTTGGGAACGGGTTCTCGGCAAAGGAGAAAGGAGATACGACGTGGTATCTTGACAACCCGGATGCAAAGTTGTGAATGGATGAAGGAGGCATCGGAGAGGGTTGTGAGAACGGATGTGGTATGGGGTTGGGCAAAAGACACGGCACAGTATAGCAACAAAGGAGCAGCGGAAGACTAGGCAAACAAAACATCCCATCCCATCACGCTACTTTAAGGGCGGTTAATCCAAAGGCGTCCGTTGGCAAAGTGTAAGGAGGTGAAATTGACAAAGTAGCCAACGTTGGTCTAAACAGACCAACCGGCATGGCTGATTATAGCGAGCGTTTAGTAATCGTGAAGACAACGTATAGCCCTCTTCTAACACCTTCCTATGCCGCATGACAACGAGCCGATTTTGTTTCTCTCATTCATCACCCTATTGCATCCTAAGTCATCATATCATGAATTCTTTGATTAATCCATGTAGTGCCTATCTGTATGTTCAGGTGTAGTGATGATAGGTGCGTTCGTAGGTGCAGTCCAGCAAGTAGTTTGCACGATTGTAAGACACTGTGTACCTCTCTTCGCTCCAAAATGCTGACTACTTCCGTCTATCGCCAAGTTTTACAAGTACAGCACAGTGCAAACATTATCTCGACAGCCGCTAATGACCACCCTCCATCTGGCTCCACGCTCCCAGCAACATCACCGGACCCAAACCCCCAACCTTCAAAAGGGCCACCTTCAACTTCTGATCAATCATATTTCCCCAAAACACGCATTTTTCTTCTGGTGTTGGCGTTAGACACATCTCGTCTTCTACACTCTCAACAGGTGACATTCCTATTTGGGAAACTTCTGCGGCGAACACTCGACTACAACCATTCTGGTTGCTTACGGCTTTCGATACCGACTGGCGACAACCGAACAAAGCTTATTTGAACAACACTCATCGGCAACCTGACAGAGGAGCAGATAGGCCAAGTACAAACACTTCACTTGAAAAGCTTCATTAGCACAATACCGTATTACCAAAAAAAGGCAAAGCAGGGTGTGAATGGTGGAAGATTATCCAAACATCCTATGACGGAAGCCTCTACAGCTCACGCCATGAGTGAGCTTCAAAAGAAGTGGGCAAAGGCGAGGCTCGGTAGCCAGGCGTTAGGACAGCCACCAGCAGAGATACCGACAGCAACGACGATGCCAGTGCCCGAGTTCAATGAGGCGGACGAAGACAGAGAAGTGGCGGGCCCCAGTCCAGGCGGATTTCCCTTTGACGACGACTCCTCATCAGCGTCTTCTGTGTCATCGACAGGAACCGTGATCCCTTCTCCTGGAAGGGCTCTATTTGCACGGCCGCAAGGGTATGTCGGACTCCATCCTCCTCTTCCAGCTATGTGTTAAGTGAATGTTAACATTACCTCAATCAGGTTTGCAAGTCGGTCCATGGACCCAATCCCTTGGACAACTTACTTTGAACGAGAACTCTTTCTTAAGGAAGAAGCTACATCCGACGGTCAAAGTAACGACAAATCACAGAAAGTTACCCATCACGCTTACCTCACCTCCCCAGTTGGCAAAGGTCCCCTCTTCGTCGCCCACCATGGCGCCGGTTCCTCCGGCCTCTCCTTCGCTGTTCTCAGCGCCGAGATTCGTAAACGTCTACCCAACGCCGGCATCCTCTCACTCGACGCACGCGGTCATGGCTCAACAACAATCACCACCACCACCCCTTCCCCAGAAGGAGGAGAAACTGCAAAGGATCAAGCATCACCACCACCACCACCACCACCACCACCACTAGACCTCAGCCTTTCCACCCTCGCTACTGACCTCTTCACCGTCATCCAGCTCACAAAGACCACCATGCACTGGCCCGAACTCCCGCCCATAATTCTCGTGGGGCACTCCCTCGGCGGCGCCGTCGTCACCGAGCTCGCCAAATCCTACCGTCTCGGCCCCTCGCTCCTCGGCTACGCCGTGCTAGACGTAGTCGAAGGCAGCGCCATGGACGCCCTCCAAAGCATGCAAACCTACCTCTCCACGCGTCCCACCGGGTTCGCGACCCTAAAAGACGGAATCGAGTGGCACGTGCGATCACGGACGATTCGGAACTCGACGTCAGCCAGAACAAGCGTGCCCGGACTTTTGGCACCCCTGGAAGAGTTGCAGAGGCAGCAGCTGCATCAGCCGAGAGGGGTGGCGGGGACGGAGGGGACGGCGAAGCCGTGGCGGTGGAAGACGGATCTGGCGGCCACGCAGCCGTTTTGGGAGGAGTGGTTTAAGGGGCTGAGCAAGAAGTTTTTGGAGGCGAAGGGGGGCAAGATGTTGTTGCTTGCGGGGACGGATCGGTTGGATACGGAGTTGACTATTGGGCAGATGCAAGGTATGTTTCCGGTTCCGGTTCCTCTCTGTCTCTGATCGTTATAGATCACGGGGGCACTGCTTTACTTCAGGGTTGCTTATGACTTAACTAATAACTCGGATTGGGTGCTCTACAGGTAAATACGCTTTGCAAGTATTCCCCGAAGCAGGACACTTCATTCACGAAGACTTGCCGGAGAAGACGGCGATTGCGCTTGTGGACTTCCATAGGCGCAATGATAGGAGTCAGCTGGTGCTCCCACCCAAGGTATCGGATCTGTTAGCTCAGGGAAAGAGAGTATAGTTACACCTCGAGCAGGGAAGGGCGTTAAACGGGTCCGAGGAGAAGTTGATCATCACGCATCCAGTTCGGATGACACGAGATGATGATGAGGGGATAGAAATTGTTGCATAGCGCATAAACACTCGTACTCGGGAGTTACTACAGCAAGGGCCGGTACATTGATTGTTGGCATGGCCCAACTAAAGATGTCATTACTTCCATCGTCTGAAGAATATACGAACCAGAGTGTCACCAGAAAGCGTAGCAGTAGATGTAGCAGTAAACCAGGAGTTGCCCCCGTTATTTCTCAGAAAAAAAAACATCCAAATTCTATGAACACATTCCCCAATAGGGATGCACATCGCGGTATGCTTCTCTCGACAACCGTGCCGTTGAGATAGTGCCAAACTCCAACAAAGCAACTCAAGAATTTACTAAGATTCGCCCCTTTCGAAACGCCCAACGAACAACCAAATTTTGTGTAACCGCGCTATGTATGTGCTTGAACCGTAAACAAGACCGAGTAAAATAAAGAGAAGTGAAGAGATGGGTGAAGAAGAAAGAGGAACAACCTATGAAGCCGCGACGGCAGCAGCAACGGGCTGCGAGGACTGCTGCTCAACGGCGGCGGCTTCGACGGCCTCGGAAACGTTGATTCTGGTCGAAGGAGGGAGTTGCTGCTTTTCGGCTTCCTCATCACCATCCTCTCTCTTCCTCTTCAGATTCTCCTGCTGAGCAACATCATTCGTGAGGTCGTTCTTCTTCTTCTCCTTTACTGTCGTCTCGGCCATCTTGGACTTATCATTACCGCTGCTGCTTCCATCGACAGTAGCAAGCTTCATGAGCTCGTCCGTCTTCCTCGCCAGCTCCTCGAGGTCCGTCAACCCCAGCACCTCGATGATCTTGCCGTAGCTCTTGCAGTGCGTCAGCTCCTTGTACTTGGGACTCTTGCCGGGCACCATCTGCGTCAACATGAACTTTGTGTTGTGGAACTTGTTCTCGACCTCCATCGCAAACCTCATGTACTTGGCCACGGCCTCCTCCCAGGTCGCGAGGCCGCCGTCCGCCTTGGCGCGGAAGCACGAGCCGTTCTTCTCGGCGCAGGTCGCGATCATGGCGCCGTCTGTGCCGTACTCGGCCATCAGCTCAAGACCATGGTCCCGCCCCTCGACATCGCCGTTCACCACACACGCCACCCCGTATTCGTGACAGACGTCGGCGATCATGCGCAGCTGGCCGCGGATGGCGCGCTCGCGCGGGCGCATGGGCGTGGTGCGGCAGTGGATCGTCAAGCCGGTGATGCCCGCGGCGCAAAGGCGGCGGACGAGTGTTTCGGTCTCGGCAGGGGTCTCGAGCAGGCGGATCTTGACGCTGATGCCGATGTCAAAGGCCGGCTTGATCTCGGCGACGAGGGCTTCGAGGATGGAAACGAGCTTGTCGGGGGTGCGCAGGAGGGCGGCGCCCATGCCGGCGTGCGTGCTGAAGGGCTTGGGGCAGCCGGCGTTGACGTCGATTCCGGAAACATCGGCGGCGACGAGCTTGGCGCACTCGACGGCTCTGGATGGGTCGGAGGTGCCTATCTGGAAAATGTGTCGGCCGGCTTCACGGACGGGATCGACGCGGTAGATGATGGACTCGTCGTACAGTTCCTTCTTGACGTTGTTAGTCGGGATGCGAGTCCATTCGACGCAGCCGGTTCGGGGGTTGATACGGCGGGTGGTTCCGATCATGGCACGGTCAATAGTCTCGGGACCTGATGAGAGAAGAGGGGGTGTTAGTCAAGATGTCGAAGGCTGTAATCGTTCCAAGTAAGTTAGTTTGTTGAACGCACCCCATACGAGATCGGCACCATAATGGAGAGCCAGTAGGCGCGATGGAAGCTCTCCAGAACGGACCATGGGAGCCAAAACGATCTTGCCACGATAGTCGACGCCCCGCGACGGGATTGGCACCCTCTTCTGTGTAAGTCCCGCGGCAGCAGCAGCCAGGGCCGGGGCCGTCTCTTCGGTAACGGATGTCATGATGGTTCGGACAAGGCGCAATGGAGAAAATGGCATATCATCTGCTGGCGTCTCTGCCCGGACAGAGGAGGAGAAGGAGGAGGAGAGAAAAGGGTGCGGTGTGGGGAGCGCCGTGAGGGATTGAAATGGGAATTTGTGAAAGATGGAAAATAGCTAACGGCACTATCCAGAAATTCGATCTGCGATCGGCGGGCGCCGAGGCGGGCTGGCCACCGATTGTTGCACTCGGGGTGGGGCCGCGAGGGGCCGGGAAATCGATATTAACCCTAACCCCAGAGAGGCTTATAAAGTTATGATTGCCAGCTTGGAGGTTTGTGAGTGAGTGCCGTTGGGTTATCAGATGAAAGGATGAATGGGAAGATCAGATCCATGTTGCCTGCTGTTGATAAAAACGTCTGTTTTCACCGTGTGACTCTGGCGGTCCAGGTAAACCAGTCATATGCCGAGATTCGAGTGCTCCCGAACATACCATGATCCTGAGGTCCAGCCATGTATACCCATCCTGATTTACTATTCCAGAAGGATAGATGGAGGTTACAGGAGCTCTTCAAGACTAAGTTTTGTTAGTTGACATGTATACAGAGCGGAGTATTACTCACAACATTACCAGTGGTAGACGTCGGACAAATCACCGAGAGCTGCCTCATGAAAAGGGGCATTTGTTGTTATTCAAGCCACATGAGGCTGAGTTCGGGCGTAGAACAACCTCCAGAACTTGAAGAACCACCATCACACAAACTGTCCATGTCTCTTCACAACCAAACAAGACTCGATGATCAGCTTCATGTTTTTGATCTTCAGTTGTTGACAGCACATCAATTCGTGTTGTCTCATGAGCTCCCAACTGCAACGAAGCAATCCGGGGCTGCAGTGACAGCGGTGAGGGTACAAAGATACAGTGGACAATACACTGCTGGAGCCAAGCTCCGCTCTTCGGAAACGTTAGGAAGTGGCCCCAGACGTGCTCAGCCCGAGCCTTGTCCCGGCAGCCAGGCCAGACCCCCCCAATTGAGGGCCCTGGAAGCATTGATTCACGAGGGGTTGTTGAGCCTTGAGTGGTTGAAAAAGAAGCCGCGGCCAAAGGGAATGGAACTGAACCGAGTGAGCGACAAGACTTTTTTGATCAGGAACAGGGCATCCGCGAGTCGATACTTACAGCACCCCTCTTGTACCGACGCTTGTTTCAGTTTCTTACATATTTCCATCTCACCTGCCGTGACTCTATCTCCATCGACGCTAGCAGTTAAATGCAGTCTCAGAGCCTTGTCAGGTTGCGGACGTTGCTGCCAAAGACGCGGTCCCAAAGCAACTACTTGAGCACCAGACAGCACAGCACGCTTCCGCTCCCGCACCCGTTAACGCACCCGCGCCGCCCGTCGTCGCAGTCGCAGTTGCAGCCACACATCATCTTCAAACTCAACATGCCGCCACAACTCGGCCGTCCCGGCCAATCGCAGGCCCGCACGCTGGCGTCACTCAGCGGGCCCCAGTCATCGAATTCCACCCACACCCAGTGCCCGGTCGGAGCTGGGACCCCTCCCCCTCCATCTGGCAATGGATCGGGGGGAGCTGCCCAATCTCCGAATACAAAACCGCTGTCCACCCTGACGAGGCCAAACACCACCGCCATTTCCTCCGCCAGAACACAACAGATTGCCCGGCATCTCTCGTCGAGCTCAGTCGCAACCATGGCTTCCAACTACTCCATCCGCAAGGTCGGCGCTCCCTACACCTTGGAGCACCGCGTCTACGTCGAGAAGGATGGCGTCCCCGTCTCGCCCTTCCACGATATCCCGCTCTACGCCAACGCCGAGCAGACCATCCTCAACATGGTCGTTGAGATTCCCCGCTGGACCAACGCCAAGCAGGAGGTAGGCTTCTCTTGAGTTGAGGAGGCATCCCGCGCATGTAGCTTCGTTGTTGGCGAGGCAGACCGCGGGGTATTTACCTCACCCCCTTTTTCTTATACAGACACTAACAACTCCCCCATAGATCTCCAAGGAGGAGCTCCTGAACCCCATCAAGCAGGACACCAAGAAGGGCAAGCTTCGCTTCGTCCGCAACTGCTTCCCCCACAAGGGCTACCTCTGGAACTACGGTGCCTTCCCCCAGACCTGGGAAGACCCCAACTCCATCCACCCCGAGACCAAGGCCAAGGGTGACAACGACCCGCTCGACGTCTGCGAGATCGGCGAGCTCGTCGGCTACACCGGCCAGGTCAAGCAGGTCAAGGTCCTCGGTGTCATGGCCCTTCTCGACGAGGAGGAGACCGACTGGAAGGTCATTGTCATTGACGTCAACGACCCTCTTGCCCCCAAGCTCAACGACATTGAGGATGTTGAGCGTCACCTCCCCGGCCTCATTCGTGCCACCAACGAGTGGTTCCGCATCTACAAGATCCCTGACGGCAAGCCCGAGAACCAGTTCGCTTTCACCGGCGAGTGCAAGAACAAGAAGTGAGTTTTTCGCCAGTTTGTCGCCGCAACTGCAAGCAACACCGGCTAACAACATGACAATAGGTACGCCATGGACGTCGTCCGTGAGTGCAACGAGGCCTGGGAGCGTCTCATCACCGGCAAGACTGCCCCCGGCGGTGTTTCCACTACCAACGTCACTGTCCAGCACTCCAGCAGCCGTGTTGCCCCTGACCAGCTTCCTCCTCTCCCCGCCAACGAGGAGCTTCCCCCTGCTCCCATCGATAGCTCCATCGACAAGTGGTTCTTCATCAGCGGTGCTTCCGCTTAGAGAGCTCATTTGTTGAGATAGAATAAAGACATCCTTTTTTTTGGCACCCCGTTGTCCAGGTCAATTCGTGAACTGCTCCCCACTGGTGGACTGTTACCCTCATATGGCCGATTTCGCGTAAATTTGGACGAGTTGGGTAGATTGGCCTTGAATTTGGTGGTTGTAAGGTTCGTCTGGTCAACAATTGGTTTTCTCTGAGGTTGTAGTCCATGCCATTGGGTAGGAACATGAGGAAGTACTCAGCATTTTCACCCTTTGGGTTTCGCCGCTTATATGCAATGACCGTTGGTGAATACACCGTCGAATTGGCAAACCTGGTCCTCGACAACGGGCAGACTTTACCGTTGCTGTGTCAGCGAGGGCATACCACGATGTATGTGAATAAATCCATGGCAGAGGTGCTATCTACGCATGTCTATAACAACAGGTAACCAAACTGCCTTGCCAACTGAAAATCGCCGGCCCCATAACGCCTCCCAATGCTTTTGGTGTACACTTGCAACCTCTTCCCCAATACAAATACAGGTTTATATCTTTTTGTTGTTCTTGGCTGGTAAGGCGATCTTACAGATCTCTCGGACAGGTTGTCAGGTATCCGGCTCGAGGCTGCCCTGGTCGTTTGGCATGTGGTTTTGATCGTGCCTCCAGGTATCCAGAACTTCCCCAGCTTCCCTCCCTGCCTGTTATCCCTGAGTACCACGGGACCAAAGCCAAACTCTCTGGGTATCAAGACAAGAGGCGCTCTCTTCCCGCTCTTTACTTGTCGATTTTCCCCTTTTCCGACTTGGTAGTCTCCTTCGTTCTGCCCGAAAACTCCATTGGCGGATCAACACAACAACAAGGGCGCATCGGAATTGTTGGGTTGTGAAAACGAGAGAAATTCGTTTAACCGTCGTTCAAGTCGGACTGCTTCTGGAGGATACGAGAGTGGCGATCCACCTCCTCGACGATGCTCTTGATGCCCATGTTCTCAACGTCAATGTTCATTTCCTTGCCGTCCTCTGTTCACAGACCGTGTTAGCCTCTGATTTCTAAGAGATAAAAAAAAGACAAAAGGAAAAAAGCAACAGAAACACAACAGGGATTGCAACTGCAACTACAACGGTGGGTGGGTGTGACAATGAGATAACGACGTACTGAACTTGACATAGAGCAGAGGACTCTCGGTAGAGTTCCGCGGCAGAAGCTGGGTGGTGATGTTCATGCCATCGGAGCGGGCGTTGGGAGGCAGGAAGGAGAGGAACAGGCGGGCGGCCTTAGCCTTGGGCGAGAAAGGGTTGAAGCGCGTTGATACGTCGGTGATGAAGCGGGTGAGCATGTTGGGCGAAGTCTGCGAGAGTCTGCGAGTCTGACTCTGTTCGGGTGGGTGGGAGTTGGATCCGGGAGGGAAAAGAAAAAAAAAGAGGAAGCCTGACTGCGACTTTGCGACGTGCGATTTGCGACGGGACTGCAACACCGGACGGAAGACGGAGACGCGGGAGGAGTGCGGAGCGAGACGGGAGACGGGGAGACGGGGAGACGGGGTCTGTCCTGTGGAGGATCGGACGGGGGAGCTTCAGTTGTGTCGCGATTAGGACTTCGGTTCGGTCTTCGTGCCTGGCTGGCGCCGGCCGGCAGTGTGGGGGGATGCGATCAAAAATTACTGGAGGTACGTACCGATTGCGCCGGGGGCCGGGGGCCGGGAGGGGTGTTTCTAAAAAACGGAAATGCGGGACGGTGCGCGCAACGTGTGAGCGTGAGGCTGTGATTGGTCTTAAGTTTGGGCTTAAACAGCATGAAGGTTTATTTCATTTTCACATTCAGTTCACTAGAAGACTACATTTTACCACTTTGAAAAGAACTGTTCCTCATCTTGTTCTTACGTATATATAATCTATAGTATATAAATCTCTCTTCCTATTGCCTCGCGTCAACAAGCAGCGTACATACTTCAATCTCGAGATCCCCGTTTAGTGTAGCTAACTCTCCGTTTTCGCACTTCCGCATGTGATCCCGCCGTTTCAAAGACCTCCTTCCGAATGACGTTGCAACAGCGCCCGAGAAGCATCGCTACAGTGCTCTCCTTTCAGGCCAAGTTTCCACTATCATCAACCACAGCTGCTGATCAACAACCAACCGTGATTCTATACTGTTACATCCACCTTTTTTCAACACCTACACGTCTACACCCTACAACTAGAGTACCGACGCAAATCCAACAGTAATCATTAATGTCATCGTTCGAAACGCTCCAAGAGCGGCTCACGACCCTCCAGGAGACGACCGGCCAGCTTAAGGAGCTCATCGACCGTCTCGCCACCCTCAAATTCGAGCCCGGTTCCGTTCCTCTCAGCAACAGCATCAGCAGTCTCTCCAACGCCGGCGCCGATGGAAACACCGACAATGAGGCCGCCGATTTGAGCGCCGAAATTAGCCAGGTCTTGCGCGAGGAGGAGGAGGATCTGGAGTTGCTGCAGGAGGAGATCATCGACTTGCGCTCCGGCCATCCAGGGAGCGAGGCAGAACACAAGAAGACGAGGTTAAAGGAGGGCGCGCAACGCTTGGCTGTTGAGATCAAGGGGTGAGTTTCTGTCAACCTCCACGGTGATGATGATGACGACCAAGTAAACAGAGTTTCTAACAAGATCTGGTTTTCAAACAGCTGCCGAACCTCCTTCCGCAAAGCCCAACTCGCCGCGCGCCGCAACCTCGAAACCGCCCAGCGCCTCGAGCGCCAACTCCTGCTAGCCTCCTACGTCGCCGTCGCCGCCAACCTCGCCGCTACATCATCAGACCGCGGATCCGGCGCCTCAACACCCGCGCCTCAGCAGCCAACCTCGACCACCCCGCCCCCTCTCGCAACCTCCGCCGCCGCCGCCACTTCCTCAGATGCCGCCCCCCCTCTCGACACCCGCCAAGCCCTCTTCGGCAACCGTCGGCGCAAAAACCACCAAACGACCGCGGCCCCCTCGCACGACTCGGAAGTCGTCTCCGCCTCCTCCACCGTGACCGACGCGCTCCGGCGCACGCACGCGCTGATCGCCTCGGAAGTAGCCAAGTCGGCGTTCGCGTCGCAGACGCTTGCCGAGAGCACGGCCGCGTTGAAGGAGCTGCAGCGCAGCTACGAGGGGATTGATTCGCTCCTGACGCGCTCGCGGGACCTGGTATCTACCCTGCTGCAGAGCCAGAAGAGCGATACGTGGTACTTGCGGACGAGCCTGTACATGTTGCTGTGCACGCTGGGGTGGCTGGTGTTTAGGAGGTGGTTGTATGGACCGCTTTGGTGGGTTTTGTGGCTGCCGCTGAAGATGGTTTGGAAGGGTGGACGGGCTGCGTACTCTGTGTCGACGCATCATGGTGCGGAAACTACAGCAGGGGCGAGGATGGAGGTTTTGGTTGGGAATGATGGAAAGGGAGCAGGAAGGAGTGTGGTGGGGATGGCGGAGGAGGGGGCTGTTCCTACTGTCCAGGTTGGAGTTGAGAAAGGGGAGAAGAGGGATAATGGTAATGATGTGGACGAACCGGAATCGATGGTTGAAAAGGTTGGAAGGATTATCGAGGAGAATTTGCCGCCTTTGGAGGATGAGAAGGATGATACGCATCAGATCGTGGTCGAAGATCCGGACCTGGAACAAGGTTGGATTGGTCAGGAGTATATCTTTACCGGGAAACAAGGAGAGAAGGGAGAACAGGAGGAGGAGGAGGAGGAGGAGGAGGAGGAGGAGGAAGTGGTACAACGAAATCCCAAGAAGCGGATGTGGGAAGAACCCGTGGCGAACCAACCGATTAAGGATGAGCTTTGAGGCTTGATAGTTTGCAGGACTTTGGAAGACGAAGTCTCGGTCAGAAGCCACCTATTTCCAAGAAGAGTTTGAACATGGATTGGCGTCACTTTTGTTTGTTAACGACATAGAATTGGGATTACACATGGCTCGATGTCTGGCGTGAATCGACCACGTCTTTTCTTTAAAGCCCCATTACACGAGCACCATCAGCATTGTAATCCTCAACAATGTGCCATCCCAGAGTGCACATCGGACAACTTTGGCTTCTGGTAAACAAAACTGATACTGATATTCGATATATGTTATTTCTTCCCTCTATCCCCTGTGCCACCACCCCCACACGTTGTAGACATCATAATTCATTCCGTTCTGTTTCGCGAAGTTCAATGCTTGTTACTTATACAACATAAAAACATGATCATAAAAGGATGCTGCTATTCCTTCTTGACTCGATTCGCGTTGCCCGCCATCCATCCATCCTGTCCCGTCGTTTATCTCCTTTTTTCCTCTCATCCGTCTTCCCATTTTCCCATCCGTTTCGTGTTGTATCTCGTAGGAAAATGGTATATAATGATAATTGTGTAGAAGCCTTTCCCCGTATTACCATGCCCCATCATCCCCGCCCATCCATCCATTTAGTTTCGTGGTATATCGTGAACATGCAAAACGCCGTATTTGATCCTTAATGCCCAAAACCGTACCTCCAAAACCAACCAACCAAGGAAAAATAGTGATGGTGACTATACAAATTCATTGGAACGACAAGGCAGAAGACCGCCCAATGCAAAACCATAAACATGCAGTGAACGTATGAGAGCGGAGGGGGGTATGTATATGCAACAGAAAACCGCGATTGTTTTTTTCCCCCTCCGTATTGAAAGCATGTGTCAACTTTGAATCTCCCAAACGCCTTTCCTTTCCGTTCATCCTGGTTCATGATTTTCTTCTCGTTTTTTGTGTTTCTTTTCGCTGCCCTGAATCAAGCCAACCAATGTCCCTTATTGAGGAGCATCCGACTTGTGTCTGCGATGCAACAACGCCTGAAGGGGGAGACTGAAGCGGCGAGAAGTAGAGTTGATCAATGCATCGAGCAAGCCGACCTTAGCCCACTTGTTCTCATGATAGTGATGGAAGCCGAAAAAGCCAGCCGTGGGAGGAGGAGCGTATAGCTCAGGGGCCTCCTCCTCGTCAACATCCGAGCCACGGATGGTATCGACAGAGCCGCGGGGACTAACTCCGAATACTTGGCGGGGACTGGGGATGTCGGACGGTTGCTGAGCTGGCTCTGATGGCTTTTTAGTGATGAGCCCGATTGCTGGGGCAGAGATTGGCTCGTGGGGAGCAACCTCTTCGAGGAGGCACAGGTCAGGTAGGGCAACTGCGGGGATGTCGTGAAGCATTTCCTGTCCCGCAATCATATCCTCCTGCTTGACCGTTAGGATGGCAAGCGGAGTCTCGTCAAGGTCTCCAGTCTCATCGGCAATCGCCTCAGGTGCCGCGGGCAAGGGTTCCTCGACTGGCTCCAAAGCCGGTGTCACTTCCTCACCATGGGCTTTCTCATCCTCGCCAGTGGCAGGCTCATCGTCGGGGAGTTCTCTCAGCTTCCTCTCAACTGCCTCGGCGGATCGAACGAGGTTATCAAGTGACTCAACTCTGAGACACCCCTTGGCATCGCGTGTAGCTAGATCTCCAGTCGAGTCATCTGTGTCTTCAGCGCCAGGAGTATCACCCAAGCTTCGATCCACCACCTCGGAAAGAGTATCTTGCTCATCAAGATTCGCATCTTGCGCAAACGAAACCTGACTAGTTGAAGGTTCCTCCTCCTTGATATCGCTATCGAAGTTTGGCTGCGTGGTGTTGATCTCTTGGTCGGATTGAGGTTCAGTGGCAGCCAGAATCTCAAGATCCGGCTTAGCGACACACTCAGCCGAGAGCGCTGGTTCAGCATGAATGTCTAGCTGTTCGGTAGGCATTTCTTCATGGGTTGACTGAATAGGAGCCACGATCGATCCCTGGGTCGCCTCCTCACCGGTAGAAACAACAGCAGGCACATGAACCTGAACACCAGCATCCTCAACGTCAGCATGCTCAACCCAGGTGTCGCAATTGACGACGACTGGCTCAACCGCGTGTTCAGCAGCAGGGATGTCAGGCTGCAACTCGCTATCCTCGAGGCCTTCGTCTTCAAGGTTGGCGTGCTCAATGTTGGGAAATTCGAGCCGGACTTCTTGGATGATTGGCTCGTGTGTAGAAATTTCCGCGACGACTCGCTGAACAACCGGAGCAGGGGTTTCGAGAACGACATCTCCGACATCAGTATGCTCAACCCACGTGTCGGAATTAGTAATGACGGGACCAGTGGTAGGTTCAACTGCAGGGACATCAGATTCCACATCAGCATCCTCGAGACCTTCATCTTCGAGATTGGCGAGCTCAATGCCGGGATGCTCAAGCTGAACATTCTCAATGTCACTCGGCTTACTGATAGAAGCATCATCAACCAGGGTAACAGTAAGCGGTTGAGTATCTTGCATCTCAGTGGTATCGGACTCCGCTTGCGCAACCGTAAATGGCTCCGACAAGAGCTCGAGGGGCGCAGGTGGCACCTCATCAACAGCAGTCTCCGCGACCTCCGCTTCAGCAGGAAGAACAACCGAAGGGGCAGTTTGTTCCTTGTCTGCGGGGAATTCATCCAGGAACGACTCAGGGACTTCAGTGCTGGGGTTGAGGGACTCCTCTGTTGACTCGGTCGCACTAGTAGGGATATGCTCTTGCTGGGACCCTTCTGGTTGAGACCCCTGTTGCTCGAGAATCTCCTCTGCACGTTCATCTTGCTTAATATCAAGTTCCTCGAGCAAGGCTTCATTCTTTTTGACCTCAGCATCAATATCTTCCATGCTTGCCTGATTTTGCTCAATTTCCTTCTCTGTTTCGAACTGCTCGAGGAGCTCTTCGACCCTTTCCGTTTGCTCAGCGTCAACCTTCTCAAGGAGCTCTTCAGTGCTTTCGATTTCGTTTTCAAGTTGCTCAAGCGTCTTCTCATTTTCCTCGAGTGAGTGCTGGATCTCGAGGTTTTGGGCGATCTCAATGGTCCGCTCGGTTTGCTCAGTGTCAAGTTCCTTGAGAAGCTCTTCGGTTTGTTCAGCCTCGGCCTCGATTTTCTCAAGGGCATTGTCGGTTTCTTCAAGAGCTTGCTCAGTGATGACTTCCTCGAGCAGCTCCTTGACGCGCTCGGCCTGCTCAGTATTCGTCTGCTCAAGAAGCACCTCTGTTTGTTCAGCCTCGGCCTTAATTTGCTCAAGAATAGTCTCGGCTTCTTCGAGGGCATGCTCATCGATGACATGTTCGAGCAACTCATTGGCGCGCGTGGTTTGTTCGGTCTCCAGCTGCTCATAAAGGTCTTCCGTCTGTCCAGCCTCGGCACCAAGTTGCTCAAGAACTTGTTCGCTCAGATCGGTTGCTTGTTCGACGACTTCATCATTTAGACCCGCTCTCTCTTCACTTTCAAGTTGATCAAGACCACCCATGGTACGCTTAACGGCGTAGTCATGATCAATCTTCTCGTTCGGTTCTTGTACTCTTGCAGGGACAGAGATTGGAGAGATTGTCATGACTGCGTTAGGCCGGAATTGGGGCATGGTGGGATCGCGGTACGGGAGAAAGACATTGGCCCGGAACTGAGGCATCGTTGGGTCACGATAGTCGACCTGGCTGATCTTCGGAACTTCCGGAAATTTGAGCGCCGCTTCGTGCGCAGTCCCTTGCAGACCGTTCTCTTCTTTCGGCTCAAAGAGTGCATCATACTGATCCTGGTATAGCTCCTCCTCTTGGGTGGCTGGGATGTCCTCTGAAGTGGGCTTAAAAGATGGCTCAGACACCGACTCAGAATCAACCTCGGGCAGCTCAGGGTCACCGGCTTCAACCTTGCCTTCCTCCGTAACGGATTTGGGGTCGACCGGGTCAAAAAGAGAGTCATACTGGTCTTGAGAGAGCTCCTCTTGCTCCAGGATTTCTTCCGATTGCTCAGTGGTTGGCCGAGGTCCAGGTTGGGAATTCACGTTAGCAGGCTCACTGGGCCCAGCTTCGGCCTCTTCATTTCCAGTAACGGAGTGATTGTCAACCACAGATTCAGCGGGAAGGGCAGCATCCGGCTGGATCTGTTCAGGAGCTTCTACCTCCACGAGCTTTGCCTCTCGAACTCGTTCAGTACCAGGAGCTTCAACTTCGACGTGCTCAGGCTGAGCAGACTCATCGAGCTGCTCGGGAGACGCTGTATCCTCTGCGTGGAATTGTGTAGTTCCATCTTCGCCCTTCTCAGTCTCAACAGGGCCAACGTTGGTCACCTCAACGTTCTTTTGCGTCGTTGGCTCGGCATCAACTCGGTTGAGGTGAGGTAACTCCGGACGGTCCCGGTTTGGCTTGAATTGAGGCATTGTTGGGTCACGGTCCTCGGTGCTTTGATCACCTTGAGAGGAGATTTCCTCGTTATCATCTTCAGCGGGCACGCCAGATTGCTCTCCTTGCTCGAGTGATTCTCCAGAGATGGAGGGAATGGGCATGCTTTCAGACGTTGAGTTCGGTCTGAATTGAGGCATCGTAAGATCACGATAATCAGAATCGAAATCACCGGGCTTGAGAGCCTCGCCCGGGACCTCATCGATGAGTAAAGCCGGTGGCTCCTTATGCCCATTTGTCTCACGCAGCACAACAGAAACCGATGTGGGCCGAACAACACCAAGCGAGTTAGGTCGGAATTGAGGCATTGTAGGATCGCGATAATTAATATCGGTCTCGGCAGGCTGGAAAATCTTGACAGGGCTCTCATCAACCAGCGATTCTGGCTGCTCTTTTTGTCCGTTGGCCTCAGCCATCAAGATAGAGACCGAGGGCCTCCAAACACTGCCAAATGAGTTGGGCCGGTATTGAGGCATTGTAGGATCGCGATAATCAACATCATCCTCACTAGGCTTGGAAGTCTCGAACGGGGTCTCGTCGACGACTGAGGCTGGTGGCTCCTTGTATCCATCCGCCTCCGCCATCACCACGGAGACCGAGGGTCGCAGAACAAAGCTACAGGAATTGGGCCGGAACTGAGGCATTGTGGGATCGCGGTACTCAGCAGCGCCCTCGCCAGGATGAGAAACCTCCTCCCTGGATGCATCGACGGTTTGTGGAGAGGCATTGTTATCCTCAGTTACTTCTTCATGAGAGACGAAAGGGGTGAGCGCCGGTTTCGAAAGTTCATGAGGCCGGAATTGGGGCATAGTGGGATCGCGGTAATCGGCCTTTTCTTCTACACCACTGCTGACTGATTTGGTAGATTCGAAAGCCTCAAAGCCATCCTCTGCAGGCTCGCCAAAAGCATAAGAACAATCGGCAATCTCGGGGACGTCGTTGGAGCGGAACTGCAGCAGAGTTGGGTCACGATACTCAGCTGTCTCTACGCCGAGAGCTGCAACATCCTTGGGGGACATAGAATCAGGATAAGGTGTTTCAGGGTCATTGTCGAGGGCCTCCAGAGGAGCGAACGGAATGAAGATCGAGGAGGAATTGGGCCAGAATTGGGGGAAAGTAGGATCACGATCCTCTGTGCCCCTCTCATCGAGGTGAGGCTTCTCCTCAACGTCAACATCCCAATTATCATAGACATCCTCAGAAGCATGGCCACACTCAACAACGTCTGAGGTGCTGGCGAACGGCTGTCCGCGCTCCTCGATATTGCTGGTATCTTGAGCAGTCACGTCCGGCCCAGTGGCGCTGACCTCAAGCTTTTCGTCTTCTTGGGGATCCGGGGCTTCAAGAGCGGTCTCAGAGGTAGGCCCGACATCCTCGACGTGCTGGACGTGCTGGACGTGCTGGACATCATCGACAGCTTGGGCAGCATCGATATCTTCCGCTGTTTCGACCGTACCGAAAGACAGTTCGTAGTCTTCCTCAGCATCAGGAGCTTCCTCTACAACAGTCACAGACATTGGTTCGTCAGCCCTGTTGACCGGAGGTAGGGCCACCTCCGGCTGCTGAGCTTGTTGAGCATCGGGAGCCTCCTCAAAGGGAACATAATCCTCAAGGGGAACAGCGTCCTCAAGGGGAACAGTGTCCTCAAGGGGAACAGCGTCCTCAAGGGGAACATAATCCTCAAGGGGAACAGCGTCCTCAAGGGGAACAGTGTCCTCAAGGGGAACAGCCTCAAGGGGAACAGCGTCCTCAAGGGGAACAGCGTCCTCAAGGGGAACAGCGTCCTCAAGGGGAACAGCGTCCTCAAGGGGAACAGCGTCCTCAAGAGGAAGATCGGCTTCGGAGGCGACGTGGGCATGATCACTCTTCTTGATATCGCAAAACTCCGGCGCTACTTCAGGAGCCTCGCACAGATCAAGACCCTCAGACTTAAAGTCCACTAGTTCAGAAGGTTGAAGGAGATCGATGTCAACCGGGGAGTGAGGCCGATCCTCTTCCTCAAACTCCACATCGGCTTTTTCGAGGCTGCTCGGTACTCCATCGGGGATCTCGGATGTGTCATTCTCGAAGTGAACATCTTCCTTGGACTCGACGGACACTGATTCGGGACCGAGAATATTCTTTACATCCCTTGATTCAACGCCCGACGGCTCCCGAGGTTCAAAACAGGGGATCTCTGCGTGCGCCACCAGTGCACTCCCGTCAATGTACTGACTGTTGGACTCGAGAGGCTCTGAGGCGGGGCCGACGGCACTTGTCGTCCATGGGAAGAAGACGTGATGACCCTTGGTACTCGCGCCGGCATCCTTTTCGACATTGGAGATATGAAGTGATGCCAGAGTATTGATCATGTCTTCTTCCTCTTGATCCTCGACAAGGGTTTCGGACCCCGCAGGCGAGATACTGTCACCCTCTGCTAGTTCGGAGGACTCCTTGCCATGTTCGGAGGTAGACTCCTCGCTCGATGTGTCCGGTTGAACCACATCTTCTCTGGTTTCCAGGGGAGCAATGATAGGATCCGCAACCGAGGGCTCGGAGACGTCAATTGGAAAATCCACGGACCCATTCTGCTTGAGATCCTCCGTTTGGGGTTCGATGTTATCCTCCCCTGGTTCGGGTGCGTCCACTTCAGGGCTGAACTGTGCTTGCTCGGGTTCCTGAGCAATAAGCTCGGCGATAGGACTTATTTCGTCCGTTGAAGGTGCGCGAACATCCTCATCTTCAGGAATATTATCATTACGATCTTGGGTGAATTCATCTGTTGAAGAGGGCTCATCACGGGTTTCGCTTGCGTCGGCTTCAGCCTCGTAATTAACCAGGTCAGCAGTCTGTTCTTCGGGACCGGATTGAAGCTCGTTCACAGCCGATTGAACATCATGGGCAACCTCCTCGGTAGAAGGCGGCACATCCTCCACGTCGGATACATGTGCGTCGAATTCCTGGTCATGTTGATGCTCGGTTTTGCCCTCCTCGGGCCCGGACTGGATTATCGGTGGTTCCGCAACTAGGCCGGTCAGATCATCGGCAGGCTTATCAATTTGAGAGACGGGTACGTCGGTTGCTTTAGCCGAATTAGTATCGGAGTCGATGACATCCGCGGTCGGTTTGCTTTCGGCACGAGACTCGGAATTATTGAAGTAGTCGGTCTCAGTTGCAACCACCTTCTCTCCGACCTGAACAACGGGAACATTCTGCACCTCGGTCCCATTATCTGGAGCCGACTTTGTCTCCGAATTTGCGTCGCGGGCATCCACAGAGACCGTTGTCTCATGATTGGACTGCTGAGGGCGGATATCAGGGCTGGGGAAGTCCGACTCTTCAGGTGCAGTCTCATTGGACAGGGGTGCAGGTTCGGTTCCGAGTTCTTGATTCTCAGAAGCCAATGTCTCGCTCGATACAATAGGCTCCGGTGCTGTTTCTGGGTGCAAGAGTTAGATTATTGTGCGATACGGACAAGATCATAGTGGTAGTGGTGGTGGTGGCTCACTGTGCAGATCCAACGGCGTCGCCGTGGTATCTTCTTCCAAGATAACCGTCGCGCTAGCATCTTGAGACTCTGGCTTTACACCCTCTTCATCGGACCCTTCGGCTACTGGTTTAGGTTCTGTAGTGTATTCCTGCGGTGCAAATACAATAGATCGCACTTCGTCTTCCGGAAGCTCCAAGACATCCGTCTCCGCCACGACCAAAGCGTCCGCCGCAGCCGCCCCCGTCCCGACCTCGGGCTCCTCGGGCTCGGACTCGGGTTCAAAGTCGCTCGAAGTATTATCCTTCAACTCTGGATGCCTCACATGTACTGGGCTTATTAGCAAGCTGTGCCTCGGCGAAGACTCTCCACCTAAGCTCAATGCGGGTGTAGACGGTGCCGTAGAGTATGCATCGGCTCCGGGGCTCGCCAACCAATGGAAAGAATTAGGGGTATCGGCGTTTCGTGTCGTGAGCCCCGGAGTGAGCAGTTGGTGCGGAAACTCTTTGGCATCCTCATAAAGCTGCGGAGTGTCCATTACAGGTCGTTCCAAACGATCAACAGACCACCGCGGTTCTGTCGGTTGTGGATATGTCTCGAAAGTTTTGGATGCAAATCCGTGCCTGTTTGCCAGATTTGGGGTTGCTGTTTGGAAGGGTCGAGGATATTCAACAGATCCTCTTGCGGCAGGAGTGAGGTCATAGCTACCTAAGGGATTCGACGTCATCGAGCGCGTAGGGCGATGCAGCGTCTGACCGCCGCTTCCTTCTTTGGTGGTGTGAGCGCGCATTAACTTTGGCTCTGCAGGTGCTGCGGAAGCTGCACTAGCACTTTTGGAGGAGGATGACCTGAAAAACCGTCGCTTCGAACTCGACTCGCTTTTGGTATCGTTCTTCGAATCGCTCTTCGAGTCACTTTTGGATTCTTTCGATTTGAATATGTTGGAAATCTTCTTGCCGAGGCTGAACCTTTTCTTTGACGACTTTGTTGATGTTGCCGGAATGGGAGATACCGGTCTCGCTGGCACTTCGGGATAATGTGGGATATCAACAGAGTAGGCGTCGTCATGGCTGTTCAAACTGGACCTGCTGCTAGCAATAGACCGTAGGCTCTGCCTCAGTGATGATGTGGAGCGCCGTTTGAGAGAGAATGCTCGCTTGACGAAGGATAATGGGTTGTCGTTTACTCGCTCGGTCGAAGTCTTTGCCGATAAAGGAGGGAATTCAAGTGATGGCCCGTTTTGTCTATCAGGCCACTCAACCGAGAGACCTGGTGAAAGCGGAACCTCGATCGGATGAGGGTGCCGCTCCTCCTCTTCCAGCGCAATGTCGTCGATTGAGCAGGTGTCCTTGAAAATCATATCTATATCTTTCTGTATTCGTTCCGTGAGTCTGGATATGAGAACAGATCGTTCCTCCTCGGGTGATTGGAAAGTCTTTGACCGTCCGGGTATCTCATGTGTTTGTATCACCTCTTGGAACACTAAATGTCCCCGTTTCCGTGCATTGACCCGTACAGCCGTGTTGTGCCCCTGTAGCACATCACCGATGCCGGTTTGGATACGTTCCAAAACCGCCTGGATATCTCGTCGCCTATGCGATGCAGAAGCGCCCACTGTGAACGTCGCTGGTTCCTGGACTGACCATTTCACCCCTTTCAACTCGACTATGGTAAACTCGAAATCGTTCGTTTGGTTGATCTGGGTATCGATAGCCTGTGTGACATCTGCGAGGGACTCCTCAACATCTCGTACAAAATCTTCGCCGTGGGAATCGTGAAATAATGAGAGACTGCTTCGTATGCTGCGCTGTAGGTTGCTGTGAGAAGGCCCCATCCCGTTTGTTATCCTCACGTCGATGTTGAGAGCTGTGCTGTCGCGATGCTGGCATGTCATCGTCGTACATTGCTGCGCATGAACTTCAAGCTTCTGTTTCCTGAGACCTAAGCTGCGGTTAATGGCCTCCGCTCCATGGGCAAGTAGATCTCTGCCCATCTCAGCCGTGAGAGGTGTTGCCTGTTTGCTGTAAACCTTGACTACCCTCTTGAATGCTGGAATGAGTCGTCGTGGGTTCCTGTGGCGGAAGGCGACCTCAATACTGTAACCGGGGACGGACTCGAAGGTCTGGGACTCCTCGACAAACCGGGGTGAGGGAACAGCACCCAGTGACATCTGTCCAACCTCTGACTCTAGAGAAGATTCGGCGGTTTCGGTAGTCGCATCGAGAACAGAGCCTCCCAGCCATCGGAAATCACTGTCATGTCGTCGGAAAAACATGCCTATCGTCTTGTGACTTGCGATAATGACCTCCTTGGCCGAGGCCGCTGTCAAAGGCCGTTGCTGATACGACCTGTACGTCCTGACGGCCCATTCGCCCATCCATCCAGCTCTAGTGACGCGATAGGTGAGTTCGAAGCGCAAGGGCTTGCGGTCGTGGGTCCCTTCCTTGATCACCTCGAGGGCTGTGGGGTCGGTCCGGGTGATGAGCTCCTCGGAGCAGTGCTCGATACGCCGAAGCAAGCCATTGCATATCCTCCCCGTAGGTTCAAAGTATGGCGAACTAACATATGTCTGGCTGTGAGTGACGGAGTGAAGGTCCTGGTCGTGGAACTGGATATGGACGTGGACAACGAGAGGGCCGGTGTTTGTGGCCTCTGCTAGCGTCGCTACAACGGGCTGTTCCTCTGTAATGGGCGATAGCAGGGCCCTCTCCAGTTCCATGGTCGAGTGAGGCGGGACAGTGTGTGTGTCGATATGGCGAGGCCGTTGGTGAGGGCCGGTAGGAGCAGGGGCGGGCGGTTCGACAACAGGAGGAGGATGTTGTTTTTGGGATCTCAGTGAAGCCCCGAGGCTCCGGCGCGACGAGTCCCACCATGCCATTCCCTCGGCAGCGTGGAACTGGAGATCCAGGATCTATCCTTGGTGGGTTCGGACGGGGTCGTGAAGAAATGTTCGCATGAAGCTAGCAGACTAGGGCGTCCTAGGCGTCCACCGGCGTCTAGGGCTGCCAAGCCGGGAATGGAGACAGTCGCCGACGAGCCCCGGACGGGCCTGGTGCTCTCGAATGGAGCTTCCCTCTTACTCAAAGGACGTTGACCTTGACCACACCTTGGTCATGGGCCAATGAGGGCAACGGCAATGCTACAATTAGACTAGGCGGGGTGGGGTTGGAAGGGTTTGGATTGCGGGAAAAGTGGAAAGTGGACAGGAAAATCGGGAAAATCCAGGGCCTTGTCTTGCGTGGAGGGATGGATGATGTGGATGGTTTCCGAGTCCTTGTGTCTTGTGGTTTTCGCCGCTGCTGTACTGTGTACCAGTTCATGGAGGTAAGTTGATGTCGATGACGGTTCCAGGAGTCAGTTGGAGTTGCTGGTTTGAGTGGTTGGTGATGTCATGTAAGGACAGGAGTCAGGAGTAAGTAAACAATGGAAGACGGGATGGCACCAGAGGGAAGAAAGGATGAAAGAGACAAGGCAAGATGGAAGATTCTTCCGGATGAAAGCCAGTGCGTTCCTGGCCCGTGGGATCACACGCTACTGGAGAGACGAAAGGCATGAATGGAAGTGCATGCGTGGGAGGCTTTGGGAATGCTTCCACCACCTCAACCACATGTGCTGCGGTCTTGAGGCAGTCTAACCTTGGTTGAAGTTGGATCTCCATTTTGGGTTTTGTTCTTTGATGCAGTGGGCAGTCTTGCAGGTTGCCGCACAATGTGGTCATTCGTTGCAGGCAGTCTCATTGCAGTTACTGTCGGCCGTGCATTGGCACCAGACACTCTAACAGCTGAGGAGAGAATCCAAAGAAACCAGAAATTGTCGCAGTCCTTTCCGATTGCCCGAAAATGGCAACACCATGCTTACTCGCAACTGCCATCTTGACAAAAGAGATGGAGGGGACTGGCGGGTTGGAACGGAAAGTGAAGGTTAGGTTTTCTCGCTTCTTTCTCTGGGCAGTGGCCTGACACGTTGTCGACTTCCTTTGACAGTGGTAGAACTGGTACGTACCCCTCGTGCCTTCCGCAGGCCGCAGGCCCCATGCCGCTACCGTTTGGTATTGGAAGGCACCCTTCGTTGTGTGCCCCTTCCCTATCGAGCCGTTGATGCCATGCCCACTGGAGCATCGCCTTATCTTGGACTTTTTTGGGGATTCAAGACTTTTCCCCCTCAGAGCTAACGCAGGCCCGCAGGTCGTTCCTGCGCTTTTTCGGCTATGATCCTCTTGTATTCCGGAGGGGCCTTCCATCCCAAGAACAGGCGGTGTCTGGCAGCGGAAAGAAAGTGCTCAACTTGAACGTCACAGCTGATGTCTTCCCCGAACTGAATGCCAAAAGGATGTGTGGTGAAGGACTTTGGATGAGTGTCAGAGACTTGGAAGGAGTTGGGCGTCACTGGGGTTTCACAGGCACCGAGAGCTGTCAGAAATGAAATCAAAGGAGATCTGGGAATCTGCGTCATCTCCCACGTTTCACGAGGCCATCATCAATGTTCCACAGGCGGATGTGCAATTCTTTTCTCTCTCAATCCTTCTCCGAGTTTCCTTCGGCATTATCTTCACAAGTCGCTTGAGGAGCCTCAACCTGCAGCGAGAGTGCCACGTCGGGTCCCAGGTGGGCAAGGTGGGGTTTCATCGTGTCGTCGCCCCTGGTACTAGCCGGTGGAGTCATGATAATCACTAGGATACGTACCTGGAGCTTTTGCAGGGCGTTGAGAGAAAGGTGGGAGCATCACATGGAGGAAGCGTTGGAATCGTCAATGCAAAAAACAACGACCGGCTTCGAATCTTGTGTTTGGCGTTCTCAACCAAACGGGTTTCTCTTGGGGGAGGCTCTTTCCCCAAAGTCCTGGTGTTGGAAAAAGGGGAAAGTGCCTCCATATATGAGACACCACCGGCACCACCACCACCAACCGCAAGCGCAGGTACAACTCGCGGGTTGGTGTCGACGATGACGTTCTGGAACGTCTTGTCACTGGTTCACAGCCAATGGCAGGCACAGCCGGCCTCATCCGGGACAGATTTCACTGGCCGAGCCTCCCAAGCCGCATGCCCTCGATGCCGGGGACAGCAAGTGAAAAAGACGCAAGTGGGCCCGGCCCGTCTGATAGGCCAAGTGCTACATACCGGGTCGTGGCCGACTCCGGATTTGCTCCTTCCAGCTTCCCCGCACCGCAGGAA
The DNA here is from genome assembly GCF_033870435.1 of Sordaria macrospora. Classification (NCBI taxonomy): domain Eukaryota; kingdom Fungi; phylum Ascomycota; class Sordariomycetes; order Sordariales; family Sordariaceae; genus Sordaria; species Sordaria macrospora. The sequence continues at coordinate 7,142,990 of NC_089371.1, read as the reverse complement.
GCTCGGCCCTGTTCGGGCTGCGCAACAAGTCGTCGCCAGCGAGTCTATGAAATTTGGGAAAGTCCAATGACACCATGAGTGACGCTTCACACTTCTTCCACTCCTCATTTCGACACCGACATTTCCTTCGCTGATCGTGCCCACGAAGCACAAACGGCACGATTTGTCCCCTGGAAGACGCCGGCGTGCATGTCAACATGCTTCACCACGCCCCGGGCATGTCGGCATGGCACCGATATGTACAGCGGCCATGGATGGATGCAAGACATGCTGCGGAAAGGCACACTTGACGGCATTCAAAACATTTGCCCATGTCTCGACCCCGGATTTCCGCTGTCGTGATTCTTGCCAAGTGAAAAGGGCTCCCCTTTGTGAAGAAGGGCACGGTTGGGATAAACGAGGGTTAGGTGAGAAGGTGTGTCTCGCAGTGTGATACAGACGGGACATCGGTAAGCACGCCTTGACCATCAACACCAAAATGATCACCATTTTCGATTTTCCGGAATCGATGAGCTGGCGCAAATCATATGGCGTCGTCTCCTACTGTCGCAGCTCCCCTGTGTGCTGGACTCTTACAAGTGTGCCTATATAAAGCCTTAGAGGTCCCTCCCCCTTCCCTGTGCCCTCCCACTGAAGCGGCCCCCAGCATCCAACCAAAGGGTGATCGCATATCCATTGGGAGACATCAAGTCAGACCCAAGTTTCATCGGCCCGTCTTCCAGTCTTTCGTGGTTCATCTACTGCCCTTCCATTTTCTCGGTACGACCAAGAGTCTCAAGACTTGACAAACAACATGGCATTTGTGTTACCCATCTACTGGTATAAGCCACCTTGATCCCACCCAGAATTGTACTACAGTATATCTGTCCAACCAACGAAGCGCCCTTTCACACATACGGCCTATGTAAAGCAGGCGGCCCGTCAGCCAGTCGCTGAATGATGTGGAGGGCGGCATCACCCGAGTACCTATCATGCCATCCGTTGACTGACGTTGGGCATATCGGGCATCTCTCGCCATATCTATTGTATTCCTTGGACTCCATCCGGCCGGCGGGTCAAGATATCGCTTCGCCGACTTGATGCTACGTACATACCCTTTCTCAATTAAGGCGACAATATGCCTCAGTTGATCCATCTGTCCGATTTGAAGTAACACTTCGCGGCCAGATATCAAGCTTTGAACTTGTGCTGTTGTGGGCGTTGAAAGTTTTCGAGTCGCTGGCCGTTTGATATGGCTTCTTGGGCGTTGAGCGGGAACTCACAGCTCCCAGCAACCGGGAGCCAACCACTCATCATTCGTTTGTTTCCCACGTAGTCCAGTCCAGCCGTTTGGTTTACACCCATCAAGAACGTTTCCTTATCATCAATGGTACAAATGGTTAGCAGGAGGGCCTTACACGCCGGTTTCGCCCCTCGTCTCTAAAAAGAAGGCCGCGATACTTCCTCCATCCTGAAATGGCCTCACTGGCAGCGAATCACTTGTTAACATATGAGACTCCAGCACACATGTTCGCCTTGTTCGCCTCGTCCTGGGCATTATTGGAGTCCAAGACTGAGGGGAAGAGGCTTTTGAGTGGCAGTTGTTGTCTTCTCGCACGTTGATTTGACGGAACGGCTGTAGGCTTCGTACATCAACCAAGATGCAACAAGACAGGAATGGTAAACACCAACGGACAGCAATGCATTTTGCAATGGCTGAGGATGACCTCTTGCATTTGCTTCTGAATGTGAGCAGAAATTTAAAAAGACTCCAACTTTCCAACCGCCACTATGTGAATTCCAAAGCATCTCGTCTGCTTCACAAATTCTTCTTTTGGTTGGTTTGACAACTTCAATCTTGGGAACAAGATCTCCCAAAGAGGTAAACACCATACCTCTAATAGTACTCAACAGTCAGTTTATTCTTGACTTGTTGATGGCTAGACAACGTTGTGTCTGCCAAAACCTTCTTCCTTCATTCCATCCGTCCATTCACCACCGGAGACCGTCCAGCCAACCCCCCTCCTAATCAAGATCCACCAAAACAAAAAAAGAAGAACCATGGCCAAGAAGAACAAGAACGGTGGTGGTCCGCCCAGAATTGTCGGCGACTTTTCTCGCTACTTCGGCGAGGACACGCTCGAAAACTGGCAACGTCTCTGCCGAGACATTGGCATCAACAAGGACCTTCCCAACATTAAAACATGTAAAAAGGTGCGCTTTCTTTTTCCCCGACTTTCCTTGCTGATAATCCCATTTTTGATCTTCAAAGACCCAACTCCATCTTATATAATAGTCATCTATCCCTCTCCCCTTTTAACCTAACCAATTTTGCTAACTCTCGTTCCCGCGCGTTCCTAATTTTCTTCTTTTAGATTCTTAGAGGGGTCCACGTCAACATCTTCGACCTCCTAGAAGCTGTCCAGAAGGGAACACAACCTAAGCGATTCAGGAACGCCGACCAGCTGGCCGAGTACTCAGTTGCCAACCGCAAGATCTATCCGAGAAGGTATGTGAAGAAGGAGAGTGCGGGACCGGTTAGGGTTTTGTTGAGGTTGTTCTTCTAGATAGACAGAGGGACAGGACAGGACATGGCAGGGCACGGCAGGACAGGACACTTTTTGGTTTCTGAAAGCATGTGGGGGACCTGTGAAGGAGCAATATGGTGGGAATGAGATGGGCTGAAGACTATGGGATGGAATCTGCTCGACACGTCCCATGGGATGAGGAAAGGGCATGTGGGTGGTCAATGACAAGAGAAGAAGACTCTGGCAGAAGTCTTTAGTAATCTGCCCAGGCTTTCTTAGTCGGTTTTTGTATGAACTCAGCGTTTGGATACTCAACTTGAATGCTTCCCACAAGTAACGACATAACTCTCCTACTGTGTCGCCAGTTGAAAGGAGTTTCTTCAATTCCCTTCCTTTTTCCTCTCTGATCATCTACTGTTCGCTTCTTCCATAAGAACAGCATTCGTTATGGTTGTCGCAATCGAGTGTTGAAGCCAGCGGCTACCAGCTTCTTCTCCATCCGTCTATCGTTTGTCACAACTCTTGTCAGTCCCTCAGTCCTTCAATCCGTCAACCCCGTTCCCGTTGTTTCTTGCAGTTCTTACAACGGACATAAATACTTATAATCCACCGCCAACGGAAATACCATACTTAAAAGGCGGACTACCCGTTCTCTAAGTTTGTGAACAAAAAGTAGATCAATGAAGACTGAGATTTAGCCACATATCACGGGCACTCAATATCGCTTTCAACGGCCTCCATACATATCATCAAGGACACTCGTCCTCCGCTTCCATCTTCACAACCATGAAGTGCAAAGCCTTCTCCCCTCACCCAACGCCTTGGCAGGTTATGATAACATTCGCACCCGACCCGGAAGACACTTACGTTCAACACTGCCATGGACATGAATCAACTCAGCCTCAGCAAGTCCAGCAAGCCCAGCCAGTTTAACATATCGGTCCCAGTCTTCGTGCCGCCACCTCAAGTATACGCGCCACCCGAGCAGCAGCAAGGACCGATCGGCCTCTGTGTCGCCTGTAACCAGTTCCAGAATCTAGCCACCATCCATAATCCCCCCTTCTTCGAGGAGCCACCGTTATCAGAACTTATCATCGGTAAAAGGAAGAACAGACCCGCTCCTCCGCAAAGACACGATGTCGTTATGCGATGGAAGAACTACTTTGGTGCCGGCCACTTGGACGATTGGCAGCGTCTATGTTCGGATCTGGGGTTGACTGGTGACTTACCTAGCAAAAATAAATGTCGTCAGGTATGTGTGCAATGTCCAATCTTAATCCCCGCTCTCGTCCTATGTCATGCTTGCGCTTGTACTGGGTGTTGGGCTTGGGTCCTTCGTTTTTAGCGTCTATAAACCATCAAGGACGAGAAAAACACTTGTGATTCTGGAACGGAGGAGTAGTTGGGGGAACTCAAGAGACAGTAAACGTGAAAGAGGGGCGACACCATGAGCAGGCATACTAACAAGCTCGTATTTCGACCAGGCTCTAAGAAGCATCAACGTCAACATCTGGGACTTCCTCCATGCCGTCGACGTGGGAGGCATCCCGCAGATATTCCTCACCAAGAAAGAGCTTGTCTAGTACACTTGGGATACGGGACGGACATTCCCGAGAGACGAAGCGAAGGATATGGGGCCCGTGGCAGCTCTGTTGAAGTCATTGCGTTAAAGGTCATGGGTTGTGATGCTTGAGTGGCCGAGATAGGTGAACGGATGGAAGCTGGAGGGGTCTTGCTCTATGGCGTATCACATGGGTCGTGTGACATCTATGAGCTCGAATGAAAGAGAAACGGATGCAGCTCCGAGAAATGGTCCGGTTTGGGACGGCTCGAGTGCTGTGACTTGAATCGGTGGTTGTTGATGTGTTAGCTCCTTAGTGAAAAGAACCTTGATGGTAACCGGTGAGAGTCTGAGTCTTCGCGGAAGAATTCCGTATGGTCTTCCGCGTACGACTAGGAACGCCTCATCTATTGTGTGAGGTCTCGGCCTCGAGCCACCCTTTTACGCCCAGAGGCAGTGCTGTAGCCGAAGGTGACTGAATACCATGAATGAAACAAGTCCGACGAAATGATGCTAGTGGCATACTCTATCACAGGAGGTAAGCTTTTGTTTTTACTCATGCTAGTAAGGTAGGGTAAAGAGGAGAGATTGGAACATACTCATATTGGTCAAGAATGCCCCTTAACCTTCAACCTAGGTACTTGCCATTAGGCAACCTCTCCGGCCCTTCATCCGCAGCCACTCGTCCACAATCTGTGACGCGTAATCACCAGGTTGGCCTGAGACAAATCAGTACTACCAACAAAAGCAAAGCAACCCAGAAAGCAGTGTGAAAGTCAAAATGAACCTCACCAACTCTCTCCACGGTCACACACACACTCACATTCACACGTCCCTCACATTCACGGCCCTAGCCGCCCTCATCACATCCTCCCCCACTCATCACATCCCACACCATCCCGAAATCGACATCCACTTTCCCAGTCTCGATTTCCAACAATCCCATCCCGATGATGATGAGTAATCTTTAAACAACAGCCTGATGATCCTCGGAAACCACTTCCCCTGTGCTGTGTCTCAGACCCAATCCACTTGCTGCCCAACGCTCCCGATTTATCTCAACGTCCGTCGATTGCACAAGGACCTCGCTCGGTAGGGTGGCCCTTCTCTAGCGTCAACAGACCCAACTCGTCCGATTATGACGAGAGACCTCGCTTTCCTCTTCCTAATTCATGTAATATTAGACGAAAGAACAGCGTGCTCGCTCAAACCCAACCCATTTGCCGAACGGACCATAGTGTTGCCGGAAATTCATCTATGTATGTACGTCGGTCGGTCAATCGGTCGGTCCAAGATAGGTTTTCTCCCGCACCTAACCTCACATCCTTGCTTAATCCGAGGTCTAGGCGGCTCCATGAGGTTGTGATGCGGTGATGCGATTTGCTAGTGCGGAACACAGACAACACCCTTGACCCCGTATGCTGTGCAGCACCCATCTCCCGATTCATACGGTGCGGGTTGAGATGTGGTTGTATCCCGCCGGACGGGGCTATGGTAGCTGGCTGCTTTCTAGCCACACCCCTCGAGTCAGCGGGCTTGTGTCCATAGAAGTTGCCTCTGGGGCCAGAGCTCAGAAATTGGAGTGGCATCCTCCCATGTTATGGAACAACCGCCATTATCAATCGATATATATAGACACCCGGACCGAGAGAAAGAGGGGAGCTTTCGGCAGTCTGAGACCGAATAGACCGCGTATATCCGTTCCGGCTCGCCTGACAGATGAAGATCACGGCCCGTTGATGCAGATATTCTTCTCCTTTCTCACAGTGTCTGCCAGGGGCGAAAAACGAGCGAGTATTTGGCGAGCTATCTTCTTCCAGTCCTTGTGGCACTCGGTCGGGGCCGATTCGGCAGCGCACTGCACCCGGCTTCCTGGTAATCGGTGTCAGAATCACCAGTCCCTCATCTCCATGATTAGATCCAGGGGCTTTTCTAGTTTATGGGTGATGTCCCCACAGTCAACGCCATAACCACGATGACGATCTTCCCGAATTTCCCCCTTCCTGTTCAGGTCATACATCCGTCAGCTCTTACAAACGGTCTGGTCACATGCAATTAGAGTTAGAATTGCGTCCATGATCCTGGAAACCAAAACGGGTAAACAGCTTTACGGCCCGGAGCGTAAAGAAGATATGACATCGATGTTCTGTCTCGTACCAGAGAACTGGGTTCGTTCGTGCATGCGATCGGGGGACTGTGCGAATTTGTCAAGGTCGGGAGATTGGCCCGTGATCCTTCATGGATGAATTACCGGTCGATTGGTAGATGACGATGGGCGTAGAGGGTGAGTGAATCGGATGTTTCGACCGGGCTGAGAGGTCAACACGGTTGGGAGATCAGTTGCGTAGGTACCTCACTCGGACCATTGATGCCCCGTGAAGGATACGGAATCCAATATGGATGGATCTCGGCTAGTATCGACTCTTTGCTTTTCCCATCAGGATTCCTCCATCCGCCCATGCTACTTCCAAATGTCGGTATCGGGGTTTGTAGGTCCTTTCTGGAGTCGCCAAGTCCCTGGGTTTCTCCATGATTTTGAGCGACACTGTTTTTCGAAGTTTAGAACTCGATTTCGTATTCGTATCCGCCAACAGAAATGTATCATAGCATCTGACTGAACGGAAGAAGAAAGCCTCCAGGTTGAACACGGACAACCTTGAGACCTTGATGCAACAACGTTGTTGACACTGTCTAACTTCGACCAAGGGCCCGTTCCAATTTTCGTCCATGGAATCCGTTTCCTATACAAAATCGACCCCTACTGTTGATATGTAGTTGATCACACCGCATACTGTATGAAGGCACTTAGGCTCTTAAGAAGTACTATCTCTACTGGGGGGCCCTGTCCAATCCCTATAGCACCTTTGTAATCGACTTATTGCTTGCATATATCTTGTTTGTATTTTTAAAAAGATAATGTAAAGCGTTAATAAGAGCTATTAATTGTAATATTTACGGAAAAGCTGTATTTTTACTATTGATTGGGCATAATAAGGATTCTATTGTAGTATATTAGTAATATTAAATATGACAGGCTGGGGTGCATATGCTCAGACGGCTAAACCTACAAAAGATAGGACGATGTTCTGCTTGCAAGGCAGAACTTAGAATGCACACTATATAGCCAATGTCAACCTGTGACATTAAAGGTATTAAAAGTGCTAGTAGTCGCTCTCTCTCTTTTATATAACTTTATTTACTCTCTTTATTATTATTTTGTTTGCTGCAATACCCTAACTGGCCTATAATAATAGCACCAGTATAGAGATGCTACAGTGAACAATGCACTTGTAGCAGAATGGAGCGGAAGCGGTAAGAAGTACGACAGCAGTGCTGAAGGAAGCAGCGTAGTTGCAAAGACAATGAGGGGATGTTATAAAAGAGGTCTTGGAGAGAACTCTGCTCTCAAGACAGAAGAGTACAATGGACTCTACACTATGAGAAACAACTATTATAGTGAACTCTGCACTATAAGAGTAGACTGTATTGTATTGCTTAGATTGTGCTTGCTTGCTTGCTTAAGGAGTGACTAACTAAAGAAGAGAAGAGGTCTTTATATACACGAACGTTAAGTATCTAGAAGCTTCCAGAGTGTAGAAGCTTCTGTAAGTTAATAGGAGTGCTTGTAGGAGCACTATACTATAAAAGAAATAAACTGAATCTATGAGTTTCTGATGCATTCTATGATGACAAATTAGTCTAGAAGGAGTGCTGAACAAGTTAGAGAATCCCAAAATACAGTGGCAAAACTTCTGTATTCTAGCACGTTCTGTGGGGGCTGAGTTGACTGATTCCGTAGAAGAAATGGTTCAATCAGCTTTCTATACTACAAGGTAGTACAAGGCAGTTACAAGGCACAATACTAGCCACACGTTAACATATTTAATATATATATCTTGTCTTATCACGCTAGAACTATTTATATAGTCTACCTAATGAGTAAGCGGTGCTGCTTCCTTTCTTAGTCTAAGAGAAAAAACTGTATTGTTGAATACTAGATAAAAACTCTCAGCTTCTTCATTTCCAACCGTAATCCTAAATCTGAACTTTCATCCCGTCTCACCATAGAAGCCCGGGGAGCCGTGGTTGCTTTGATATTTATCGTCCGTTCTTATCGTTATCTCCTTTTGTCTTAGTAAACTTCGTTACTTCTAATTAGCTAGTATACTGAGACCTCCTCCCCTCTTCTACTTTACGCTTCAGTTGCCTCAAGTATGCGCCGAGTGATTCTTTTTTCATCCTATCTTCAGAGTTCAGGGGTGGAGGAGAAGTAGTCTTACTCGTGGTACTAGATTTCTCCACCGATTGGCCGGTTAGCTGCCTATAAGACGTTGTGAGGCCGGGATCTTTTGAAAAGAGAGATAGCGATTGATCAATTGGATTTATGAAGGTTCTAATTTTGAGAACTCTTATTGGTTATCTTAGTATTACCACAACTAATGTTACTAAGCCAAAGGAAAAGATTTTCTACACGTGCCTAGTCACGTGTACCCATGGGTAAGCTAAGGACTAGAGTGAGCCCGTCATCATCTTTAACATCTCTTATAACTAGGAATGCGGAGGAAATTCCATCCAATTTTTTAAAAACTAGATAGAAGTAAGAGAAGCAGGATTTGACCTCACAACCTTTTAGATAACACTAAAGGTAAACTAAGTAAAGATCTTCCCAACTGAGCTATCTTCCTAGATTTATAAATTTCTTAATTAAATCTTTTTTTTTTTTTCTTTGATTTTTCACTTTAGTTTTCCTTATAAAAGTAGTACTTTTGTTACTACGCTTTTTAATATTCTTCTCTTTCAACTACTATTATAATCACTCTTTTAGTTGAATAATATACTTATTTCTTACTTTATTTATAATAAATACTATAATACATTCGTAACAGTATTCAAAAGAAGTAATTTTGATTTATTTTACTACGGGTAATTTGTTAGTTAGGAATCAAATTTATATCATATTATTAATTTTGAATCAGTTAATTGATTTGTTAAAACTTATATTAGTTTCTTAGAAGAATTTACTTTCTAATTTATAATTCTCTTCATAAGTGTTCTACCAATTGTATAATTGTTTAATATTCTAACTAACCGTGAGCTGGCGAATAATAAATCCTTTCACTATTTCATTAAAAGCATACTTTAATTAACTAGCTATGTTATCATAATGTCACAGGTTGACATTGGCTATATAGTGTGCATTCCAAGTTCTGCCTTGCAAGCAGAACATCGTCCTATCTTTTGTAGGTTTGGCCGTCTGAGCATATACACGCTAGCCTGTTATACTACTATTATTACTTTTACTATACCAGTTGATATTTATATTATTTAGAATATTATCCGGGTATATAAATAGTAAAAGAGGAAATTTAAATAATATAAAAGAAGGAAGCGGTTCGCAGCGAGGCAATAGTACAAGTGCAATAGTATTAGATTAATTTATTCAGCTACTTCAACTTTTACTCTAATTAGTACCCCGATTTGCTTATATAGAAACAATTATATTGGAAGGACGAGGAAGAATAAATTAAGGAGGTAGTTAATTAATATAAGTGCATTTATTAATATAATACTTGTCACGGCGCTGGCGGACCACTATATCACTAGGCTATGTTCCAAAAGGATACAAGTAACCGAAGCTGGCAATTCGGTCGCTCAAGTGATCTTATATAGTTGTGATAGCAGTCAAAAGGCACAACTGCAAGGCTGCCATCACAAAGGTAATTAATAGCAGTAAAGCTAATGAAGGATTGAATACTAATAATAGCATATTAATTTAATTTGTTATATTAAAGAGCATCATATTGTAGTAAGTTAATATATTGCGGCGGTACTTTACCAAGGCTGATAGTATCAATAGTGAGGTCTTTTTACTTTATAGAGCGTATTTGTATATGAGGGTTATTGTAAATGAAATTATATAAGCCGAAAGTATTATTATTAATAAAGTTAGCAATATTAAAAGGGTTAGAAAATATGATATATAGGATAATAGGTTAATTAACAAAATAATAAGTAAAACAATAAATGAGAGTAATAGCAATAGAAGGTTTTAATTAATAATATTACTATATTAATATTTATATTTATACCTGATTCAATTTCATTTCTTTTTATTCGACTAAATATTCGAAATTTACCATTTATATTAATTTGCTATTATTGTCAAGGCACGTAAGTCTCGAGGGCAGTGCGCACGAATAAGTTAAAAAATGTAATAAATAATTAACTATCAAGAGTAAAAGAGAAGAGGAGGAAGTGCGAGTCTGGCTGGCACAACTTGTAAGGGTTCTACGAGGTATACACACAGGTAGGCCTTGGTGAAAGTGATAATATTCGACAAAGAGGAAAAGGGAAGTCTGTGCCAGTATGGCATGGAGCTTACAGCTAAATACACAAGAGAGGTGCGTATATCGAAGGTGCTAGAAACGCCAAGGTCGAAAATGTGGTTCGTGCGGCATACCCCAGGAGTGCACCCAGTCAGAGGGCAGGCCTGGCTTTCATAGAGTTCAAGCCAGGCAAACACCCCTAGGCGCCAGCCCCATGACATTACCTCCTTTCTCCCCCCTTGAACGTGGCCAAAGAATATCCTCCAGGTCAGACGTCATCTCCAGAGTCCCCGTGTGCTCGAGCACTCCCTAACTCCTAGCTGCCTGGGTTTATGTGAGAGAACAACGATCAAGTAAACAACTGACGAAAGTATCCAAACAAATCTCCCCAGGAAAGTCCTATTCGTCACCTCAACACCTTATCATCTCACGCGTGCGCTGGTGCCAGCCGCTAAGCTCAAACACCCCCAGACTACGCGGAGGCCTCCGCGCCGAGCCCTCGGCTCCGTAGCGTCCGGTTCCATCCATCCGTGAGGTCACTCCGCCCTGCTAACTCTAACCCATCCGTAATGGCGAGTCTCAGTGTGTGTTTGGTGGGACTTGCTCACAGTAAGCGTGCAAGCAGGGTGCACGCCCGACTACCTCTCCAGGTCACCGCCGGGCGCTCTCTAGCCCCGACGGCGGTATTACCAGGCCAATGTCCTTGTCTAATGCTCATCGTCGTCGTAAATCTCGCCGTCTTCCTCCAGGCCCCCATCCGACTCGGTCGCACGGATATACCGGATACGGGTTTGGCCCTGGTTGATTGGACACTCTTTTGACCAATGTGAGGGTGAGCCACAAGCTATGCAGGCACCCTTCTTCTTCCACCTCTTCCTCTGTGCATCAGACGGGCCACTGGAGCTTCCTGCGCGGCTAGAGCCACCAGTAGGCTGAATCCTAGCGACCGCGATCTCCATGGGTTCCCCTTTGTCTTGGACGGCGGCACTGGAGTGCCCCGTGCTCCCCCCAAGAAAGTTATTGCCGTCAAGACGCCGAAGGTAGGCACACAGCTCTGAGTAACTGTCTGGAGCATCTGGACGCTCGCGGAGGCGCCCGAGCCACTCATCGTTTAAAGAGCTCATTAACGAGTTGATAATGGCCTGATCTGGCCACGTGTTAGCTTTGGCTCGGTAAAGAACCTCTTCAAAACGGACGAGGAAGCTGGTGATGGGCTCTCGGGACTTCTGCTGCAGAGCAAAGAGCTCGAGTCCAGCCTTCTTATCCTGGTTGACCTCCCCGTAGTTAATACGGAGCTTCTCGAGAAGCCTCGCCGGGGTACGGTTGCCCGGGATCTGGGCGAAAGCGAACAAAGTCCGGCGGACGGCGGGCGAAAGGCTGGAGTAGAGGTAATAGAACTGAGCCTCCAGATCGCCAATAGCGTGACCGTCAACGTGTAACTTCGCCTCGGCAGTATAGATCCATGTATCGAGTTCCTTTTTGTCCCCCGTAAACTTGTCAAGATGGGGAAGGACTGGCTTCGGTTGACTGGAGCCGCCAGCGGTTGTCTGAAGACGACCAATTTCGCCGATAAGGGTCTGAATAGCGACGGCGAACTGTTGCTGGCGTTCGGAAGCGTTCTGGGACCATGGAATGGAGGCCATGACGAAAACAATTTGGCGGGTGTGACGGTCGAGAAAGAACGGGAGTACTCTTCGGGCAGCTGGGGAGGCGGCGAGTGTACCAGAGACCGCTAGGGGAGCTGGGGTTTTGAGAAGAGGGTCGAATATAATGTAAGGGTTCTACGAGGTATACACACAGGTAGGCCTTGGTGAAAGTGATAATATTCGACAAAGAGGAAAAGGGAAGTCTGTGCCAGTATGGCATGGAGCTTACAGCTAAATACACAAGAGAGGTGCGTATATCGAAGGTGCTAGAAACGCCAAGGTTGAAAATGTGGTTCGTGCGGCATACCCCAGGAGTGCACCCAGTCAGAGGGCAGGCCTGGCTTTCATAGAGTTCAAGCCAGGCAAACACCCCTAGGCGCCAGCCCCATGACACAACTAAATACAAAAATGAAATAGGAAGTAGGTCCGACAGATAAATACAACAAGTGAGGCATGTAGGTAATGCAGCTAATTAGAAGGCATGGCGCCAAGCCATAACAATTATTATTAGTAATAATAGTTCTTATACGCTTAAAAATATAATTGTTATAGTTTGTTCAATTTTAGTTGTTATTGTAGTAAATTATTATTTATATCCCTTTTTTTAACTCTTTAAACTTTTATAGTCAATATTATTAATGATTATAACCGGTAACCGTATAAATGATATATAGTCTTATATAACAATTTTGTCACAGGTTGACATTGGCTATATAGTGTACATTCTAAGTTCTGCCTTACAAGCAGAACATCATCCTATCTTTTGTAGGTTTGGCCGTCTGGGCATATGCACCCTAGCCTGTCATAAATTTCCTAATTATAAAACGAATGTGTCCGCTTGTAAATAATTTTAATATTAAGTTCGTTTTAGTATTAACGGTTTTATAATATTACAATAATGTTCTTAATTACAGATTAAATGATAATTTATACCCTTGTTATATAGATTCGCTTACGGTGCCTGTAGGCGCTACTATATATTAAAAAGAAAAAGAAAAGAAAGAAAAATGATATAAACTTATCCTTGTTAGTACTGTAGATTTCACCTTTGTATACGGATCAATAGAATGGATTCCATGGATGAAAATTGGAACGCGCCCCAAGATCAAAAGTTCGGTCAAGAAGACCCGACTCCTAATAAGCCTCAGAGGCCGGATGTCACCTTAGCTACCAGCCTATAACGTGGCAACCCCTGCTAATGCAAAGCTAACGACCTGCATTACTGCATAACGTTGAGACGAGATCGCCGAACTAAAGAAATACCGAAGCCGTAAACAAGATAGGGGTCGGGTGAATCGACCTTTAGGCAAGCCTGTGGCCGGTGTGGCGGATGCAATGCTCCGGAATATCATGGCGCTTGGGGCATCAACCGCCATCCAGTCATCCTTTCGATGCACCGTGCATCCGAATCATCCACTCATCGAAGCCCCAGTCGTCAACGTTTGCCGCGTTACCATCCTCCTGGGCAACTTTGAAGACTTGAAGGTGCAGATGAGGTTGCCGCCTAGCATGTCGCTTGTTTTGCTCAGATGGAATCAGAGCACAGGGATGGCTTCGAAAAGAAAAACCAAATGAAACTTGAAGAAAGGGGTCTTGCCAAGACCGAGTTTAACGTCCTCAAAGCACTGTCATGCAAGGCAACTTACCCACTGTACAGTGTTAATAGGCGAGTGTTCCGAACGTTACGTCTGAACAGCTGCAACGGAAGACCGAAGAAGCAGTTACCCCGGAGTTGTTGACGCCGGGGTCTCTGGCTTCCTTTAATTTGGGCGGATAGAGCACCCGTTCAGGGCCTCTATCAAGGTTACCGAATTGTTGCGCCCCATTTGGCAGGTATATCTATGATGTCTCAGTTCAGCATGTATGTAGCCCCATGCTGTTGCCCTTAACGTTACTACTTCACGAGACGGCTTGTCGGTGTGCAGACAGGCCTTTGAGTAGGACGGCAGTTACCGACGAGAAGTTTGTTTGCCAGGAAACCCTGATTTTGACGATCGTATGAGAAAAGGCTACGTTAGCGAGCACACAACAATGAAGCCTGAAATATACATGCATAGCGGCTGAGGGTTGACGCAGAGAAGGTTCATACTTAGCTGAGCGGGATAGAGGGGTAGTTTTAATGGGCCAACACCACCTAGGGCGCTAGATAGCGCTAGGCTAGTACCGTCCTAAGTAGGCTGAGGGAAGCCGGCGAGCAAAGCGAGACCTCTTCATGACTTGTCAGTGACGAGATAGGATATCCTCACTGTACCGCTCGGTTCTGTTTTCCTATCCAGGCTGATATCGCTCGGCTGAGGTCTGGATATGAGACACCCGGACAAGCCTTCCTTGTCATCCATCATGACCCAAGAACCGGGGTTCGGGGTTCGTGAACACCATCCTAGCGGTGCCTTTGGATGCACACCGGGGGCATGGGGTGCGATCAAAAGGTGTGGACCGATGTGCCCCCAAAACTCTCCGACAGCACTTGGCGGGAGGTGATTGGGAGACAAGACGGTAAAGGAGGGGATGGTATTTCGACGTCTGCACTATCGATTTCCGTCGAGAAGCCGATGTGAATTGATGCCTGCTTATATTGTTAGCATCGTTACACAGTTTCTCAAAAGCTGGGCTATCACTTCTGTGGCACAGATACTACTGACAAGGCTCTTGTCCTGAAGCCAGACACCACGTTCATCACGTTGAGCCCGCTCCGCCCGATCTTGCTGAAGGTTTTTCTCTTACATATCAAACGTCCAAGTCACGCTCACCAAGACGAGACATAATCGCCTCCTGAGTGTGACGAGATATATCTGCTTTGTCGACTTTGGCACTTATCTTCCCAACGGCTCGTACACAGCAATTCGTGCCAACCGCCATCATGAGTTGGGCAACTGAGGACAACGCACAGCCTATTTCGTGCTTGGAGTGTCGTCGTCGGAAGCAGAAGGTAAGTTCTGAGGCGCTCGTGGTGTTTCAACACCTCCAGCCTCTGCCCGATCTTCAAGACTTCATGATCAAACCTGTCTAACGTTAAACGTAGTGTAATCGTCAGTTTCCATGCAACCATTGCTCGAAGAGAGGAGTCGCCCATCTTTGCCGATTCGTTCCGAAGAAAGCCAACAAAAGTGACTCAGCCTCTGACGGGGGCTCGTCGAGGTAAGCCATACCATAGACACCCAATTGTAGCGGCGATGGGAACTTCTTTCTGACAGTGGCGTACTCCGCAGCGTGTCAAAGAAGCGGGGTCTGGAGTCTCCTGAAGAAGAGTCCTATTTCGACGGGAACGGCTACCAAAATGGTGAGAACAACGAGGCCGACGAGATCGATGCTCTCAATGCCCTCGGCTATATGCCACACACCCACCACGTGTTGCTTGGTAAGGCAAGCAAGGGTACGGCTGATGCGGACGATGAGCCTGTTCAGTCGAAGGAACTTGTAACTGCCATCGCGTCAATGCCTGCCAAGCCCTATATAGGTATGCCACTCCTTTTGATGTTCCCGTTGCGTCGGAAACTGTTACTGACCATTAGCAGACTGCCTAGTGGACAACTGGCTCAACGGTGCAAACCATCACTATTACGCTTTGTATCGACCTCAGTTTAGGACTCAGTATGATGGATGGTGGGCGACACCGGTGAACAAGCGTACCCCAGAGTTGACCAGTCTGATCCTGCGCGTTTGTGCCTGCTCAGCCTTGTACATCCTGAACGCCGGCGTCAAGGACAGACTGGAGCGTGAGCTTGGGACTGATGCGTTGACACTTGCCACCACCTTGCACACAACAGCGGAGGGGCTCAGTAAAACGATACCTTCTGGAAAAGGGGGACTAGCCCATGTCCAGCAGCTCTTCCTGACCGCTTTCTGGTACAAGTCGGCCGAGAGATGGACCGAAGCGTGGCATGCCCTAGGAACTGCCATTCATGCCGCATACGAGATAGGCCTTCATCAAGATTCTTTATCTGATGACATGTCGGAGTTTGATCGCGAGATGAGAAGACGTCTTTGGGGCATCCTGTATATGTGGGACTTGTAAGTGGAATATCCTGCCCCCATCCAGACGATGAAAGTGCTGACAGACTGGCAGCGCCTTGGGTTCGATGCTTTCTCGGCCGTTACTGGTCAACCACGCTGACTGCACATTTGTGGAGCCGACGTTGGCTCTCGACAAAGACCCCGATAACCCAGATAAACCGTCTCCGTTCTTGCATATGAATCTCCACAGCTCCTTGTGTTTGAAGATGGCAGCAGAGTTCAAGCCCGTGCCGTCTGAAAACTCCATCCCGCCCGAAGTAAATAAGGCCTTGGTGAGCAAGACCTTGAGAGACGTTGTACAGAAGTGGCTGGACGAACTGCCTGCTGCATATGCTCTCAAAAACCCGGACACTCAATGGGACGTGGAGAATGACTGGATCGTGTTCCAACGTCGCTATCTTCACCTCATCGGCCACATGTGCTTGTTCGATCCTCTCAAGCAATTCGTGACGCGAAATTCCGCAGAGCCAATGTCTGATTTGGAGCTGGAACTTCGTGAGTCGGGCGTGGTAGCCGCACTAGGCCTCATGGAAGTGTCTCGGACGTTTTTCGATACTTTGGTGTCCAACGGCGCAAAATTCCACTATGCCGTCTTCTGCATCTTTGACACCACAACGGTCCTGTGTTCTGGGCTGGTTCACGACGAAGCTCGGAATTTGCCGCACAGAGAAACTGTCCTTGAATCCATCAGGCGCGGGTTGAATATGCTGCATGAGTGTATCGGCGAGTCAAAGACGGCATTGAGTTTGTGCCGAATTCTGGAGAAGATGGTTGTGAACTTGCCCCTTAGCTATCGAGAGAAGGGTCTGATGGGCACCACGAAGCGGATGAAGTCCAAGAACAGGTCTCCGAGTGGTTCTTTGGCTGCTGGTGGGCTCGAAGTCGCGGGCACTGCTCGGCAGGGCAGAAGCATCGATTCGGCCATCCACTTGGGTGAAGAAGCCCGCCAACTCCGTGACGCCGGCAGCACAGTTTCCGGCGAACCCTCACCCGTCGCCAACACAAATCCAGCGGCACCAGAGGCGGCAGTTGGAGGTAATGTTAGGCCCAATCATGCTGAGCTCCTCCAGGTGTGCGGCCCGCCGGCGCCGGCGCCAGTAGATGCAGCAACAGCGTCATGGCAGACCACCTTTGATCCTATCGGAAACTTCCAGCAACCTTTGTACGATATGGATCAAATCAACGATCCAGGTCAATACGGGCAGCTCGACTGGCAGATCCAAGAGGATCACTTGAACAATCTGGACCTGTTCAACGGCGTGCAACTACTTCCGCTCGACGGAGGGGTTCCGTCTGTGCTGGAGCACTGGGACTGGGAGGGTCTTCAACTTGGAAACCCTAGGCTGTGGGACAGTCCTTCTCCGTTGGCTTCGCTTTGAGCTCCGGGGGCAGATATGTATGGCGATACATAAACGCTGGTCCTCCTGTGCCTGGGATGTTAGGTCTTAGTCCATCCAACGGATATGAAGAGAAAGAGAATGGGTTGTTTTTTATACAAAATAAGTGCGAGGTTCTGTTCTGTCTCAGAAGAGGAGGAACCTTGTTGCACTGAAGAGCCGTTGAAGAGGCACCGATCGGGGTTTTGCTTTGGGTAGAGACTGCATTAGTACAAGCAAGGAGGGTAAATGGTTAGATCAGATCCGTAGTCGGTGATTTGTGTCTGTTGATAGGCAGGACATCAACGACGAACGTGGGTTGCAAATAATACAAAGAGTTTGGCAAAGGATGGCTCCGACAGTTGTTGAAGAGGTGAAATGAGGCCGGGTGTCTGAGATCAAGCGGAGGGCAACGCCAGAATTGCTCTGGGTTCCAGTCGGTTTCTGCAGTCAGACCGGAAAAGCCTTGGAGCTTGCATTGTTCTTGCCTCTGTTTCATGGTAAAGGTCTTGAAGAAACCAATATGTATTTATTTTCCTCTGGAAGGACCAAAGATGTTCAAATTTCGCAACTGCAACCCGTAAACTCACCATTCGGGGCAGGTGCATGTGGGCTGATGGGGTCCGAACTCGCTCGGGTCCGAAGACTTTCGGACAACGTCCCATTCGTTTCCGAGTGAAGCCTATGTGGGCCGATAGCATAGAATGAAACACCGGCTTTTGGTACGACGATGAGCGGCCGCCCATGAAACGTCGGAAGATCGAAAATTTTGTCCTCGTTGAACTGACTAAACCCATAGCTGTTCATTCGAATTTGCGCATGATTCACTTTGGCGTTGAGTGAAATCATTCGTGGCGGTGTCCTATGGGTTGCGGTTGTAGGTATGCTTAGGGCATGTCAAGGTCCTTGTTGACATTTTAGTGGTGTTTTGTCGGTAGTGAGGGTTGCGCCATTCTGCAAGGGCCTCGCAGGCCTAGTGCATGTCAGGGCGATGGAACTCTTTTGAAATCAGAAGCGAAGTATCTTGAAGAAAGCAGGCGTTGTAGAGGATATTAGGTATGTCCAACCAGATGAGTTCTCCGAATAGCCTCAAAAGATTTTGTCAAAAAGGAAGTTGCCCCAAAGGCCCAGTTGATTCAAGCAGTCGTAGCAAAATGCCTGCCCGGTGGAATGTTCCTGCCCGGAAAGATGGAGGGCTGTGCCCACAGCAGGGGCAGCTTCCGTCTGCCGTGGAAATCCATTGCGGCCCCCTGAATGCCGAGGTGGAGCACCGTTACAGTGGAAAACATTTGCCCTTCAGGGCTCCGATAATGCCGGAGACGGCGACGTATGCCCGCAGAGTCACACCGGAAGAGGCCTGTGGTCAGCCCGGCGAGCTCTAGACCTCTTCCGGTGTTTAACGGCGAATCTGACAGGAATTCCTCGCCACTTCAATCGACCATGCCGGCCCAGTCCTTAAGAGCAGTTGCCCGTCATCTAAACATCGCCGGCCGACACACTTTACGCTCACCTTCCAGAACCCCGGTGGTTCTTTCGTCTGTTCAGCATTCCTGCAGTTTCTCGTCAACAACGCCCTTCAAGATGAGCGTACCAAATGTGCCCAATGCCTGGGTTGGCAGCGCTGGCCCGGGTGGCTTCGATCTCAGAAGTAAGGAATCTGAAAGGATTTCGAGAGTCCAAAGGTCATCGGCTAACATCATTTCAGGTGACACCATGACCACTCCCACGGCGTCCATGCTTGCCGCTATCCAGTCCTGCTCTCTGCTCGACGATGTCACGCAAGAAGATCCCACCACCTCCGACCTTGAGGCCCACTGCGCTGCTTTGTGTGGCAAGGAGGCTGGCCTCCTCGTTTTGTCAGGGACCATGGGCAACCAGCTGGCTATGAGATCCTTGCTCACTCAACCGCCTCACGGTGTGCTCTGTGATGCCCGCTGCCACATTGTGAAATATGAGGCTGGAGGGTGAGGCCCTGTCTCTCTTTCCCTCTTCGTGCTTATTGCTTACCGGGACGGGCCCTAATCCATATCATAGTGTCTCATCCCTAACGGGGGCTTCGCTCAAGCCCGTTATGCCCAGCAACGGCGTCTATCTTACTCTTGAAGACGTCAAGGCTAACGTCTACCTCGACGACGACGTTCACACCTGCCCCACCCGTGTCATCGAGCTCGAAAACACGCTCAACGGCATGATCATGCCGCTCTCCGAAGTGCGCCGCATCTCTGCCTTTGCCCGAGAGAATGGGATCAAGATGCACTGCGACGGCGCGCGCCTATGGGAGACGGTGGCCGCTGGCGCCGGAAGCCTCACCGAGTTTGCTGAGTGCTTTGACACCATCAGCCTATGCTTCTCCAAGGGCCTGGGTGCGCCCATCGGTAGCGTGCTGGTAGGCCCCAAGGACGTGATCAAGCATGCCCGGTGGGTGAGGAAGTCGATTGGTGGTGGGCTAAGGCAGTCGGGCGTAGTGGCCGCTGCGGCGAGGGTTGCCGTTGACGAAACGTTCGGCAAGGGGCCCAACGGCGAAGGCGGCAAGCTGAAGGGGGCGCATATTCTGGCTAAGGAGATCGAGAGGATATGGACGGGCTTGGGCGGCAAGTGCCTTCATCCTGTCGACACCAACATGGTATGGCTCGATCTGAACGACGCCAAGTGCTCGCCGGAGAGGATGAATGAGCTTGGTAAGGAGGCCGGATTGAAGCTAGGGGCACCTCGGTTGGTTATCAGCTACCAGGCCTATGAGAACCGTGAGTTTGTTCTTCCCAGGCTGGAGAGCATCTTCAAGACAATCATGGAGGAGAAGGCGACAAAGGCCGGGGAAGAATTCCAGAAGGCTGAGGGAGAGACGTCGCAATATCGGAGCAAATAGAGTAAGCAGGTATAATGATACCTTCTGCAATTTACCTAATTCAAGCCCAGAGTCTAAGCCTCAACATGAACGGTCGGCCGGTCTTTACATGCATAAAAGGGCCGAGAGAAGTGCATCTTTGAGGTTGGGTTGAGCAGAACCGCCGATGAGCGAATGAAGACAAGACTCGAGCGCAAGGCACCTTCCAAGATGGTGATCCACACGTGTTGTTGATGAATTGGTTTCTTGGCGCATCATCGCCAGCAAGAACTTGTTGATGCCAAGCACAATGTCGTGAAGGTTGCTTCTTGGTGCTGGAATTTCTTGTTTTCCCTTTTCAGCTTTCCAATTGTCTCTGTTGTTGCGACTTGAAAGTGTCGATGTCTTTCGAACAAATAGCCCGTGGGCATTTTACATCCTCCGAGGAGATGTAAATACTAAATGGGCTCACTGAGATAACTCAAAGTTCGGGAAGGTGAGTACACCGATTGGCTACTGTTGAATCTGATGTTGATCGAAGAGGGGCGGGTGTTCCTGTCCTGGTGTGATGTTGCTACTGGCGAACTTCAGAGTCAACACCGAAGGAACGCTGTTCTCTTTCTCCGCACTGGGACTTTCCCGCTCTGCCGCTGTCCACAGGCCCCCGCATTTGCTTCCCGCGATGGAGGCAACCCCACTTTTACCCTCCAAGATCCACTTAATGTGCCTGACGTCACCGAGAAGGCCCGGAGGCCGGGTCAACCACAAGTGTTGGAGTCTCCCGCACGCCCCGGATGCGGGGAAGAATGTCTCTTCCAACTTCATTTTTTCTACATTCCAATTGCCAGTGGCTCTGGCGCCGTGACAATTGGTGAGTGGTTAATGTATTGCTCTTTGCATTTTCTCTTATTGAATGTATGCGCCGAGCCAATGCTAAAGACGTGACAAGAGCTTGACCGAGTTACCCATCACCTTCTCCGCGTATTCGGGCGGATGACACCAACGTACATACACTCAGGTCCAGTTCGATTCTAAGCTTTGTCTGCGGGTGTGACAGGCTCTTCAAGGCAAGACGAAATGGAAATATTGTTTACTTAACCTAATGCTGACCCAACATGATGATTGGCTCTGTTTCCACAGCGGAAAGCTTTCCATGTTGCATGACATAGGATGCTTAAAGTGCTTGCAGTTGCTTGCTTCCACAACCGCATGCAAGTAATTGGGGAAACACGAGAACAATACTCTGTCCTGCACATTATTGTTCACTCGGATTGCTGGATTCAGAAAATGAGATACAAAGTTCACATTCCTCACATTCTCCAGAAATGCCTCGTGCTGGGACGTCCCACTCGGGATTGACCTGGACACAAAGAAAACAATGGAACGTGGAGAAATGCGGAGAGGATCAGCGTCACAATCTTCTCTTCGACGAGCTGGGGTGCAGGGAAGCAGGGGAGCAAGCATGACCTCGCCAGGTTGCCATGCTCGCCTACCTCACCTTCGACGCACGTCGATGCTGTTTCCTGGAAGCAGGGCGCTGCATGCAGGTTTCCGTTGCATTGATACAAGTTGGGCAGATTTCCGCAAAGGGAACATTGAATGGTAGGAATGCTTGCCGCTGACGACGAGCTGTTCTGAAGCGAGCCTTCTCAAAGTCGAGTGAGGTCTTGTCACCGGGTGAAAATACTAGACCTAACGGATTTGAAGGTTACATGTATAAAAAGTACTGGGGCCAAGTGGAAAGTTTGCCGAGTTGGCAAGCGCTCCCCACATCATCACCACGCTTGTCATCGGCACCTCCTTCCCGTCCTGATTTTCGCACTGAACTTGTGGAGTTGCAGAAATTGGTAGCATCATCTTCTTCTGGTCTTGCCGTGTGCTGATATAATAAACCTGCTATTCCCCTCTCTTTTCCCCATAAACACTTTTCCAAATTCTTACCGCCACCTTTTGGAATATGAGGTAGTGAAGACATCGACATCTTCCTGACTTCACAACTACCACAAACATGGTATCACGACTCCTTGGGGCAGCCGTGCCTCTGGCTGCTGCCATTCTGCCTGGAGCCCGCGCGTTGTATGCCAATGGCTCTGTAACGGCTCCATGTGACTCGCCAATCTATTGCTATGGCGAGCTTCTTCACCAAGTCGAGCTTGCTCGTCCATTCTCGGACTCGAAGACCTTTGTCGACATGTAAGTGATTGGCCGACATCTGCGAATGATATGAGCACGACATTGACCAGCTTCCCTGTAGGCCCACCATCAAACCCGTCGACGAGGTTCTCGAAGCTTTCAGCAAGCTTACCCTCCCATTGACCAACAACTCGGAACTTCACGAATTCCTCAACACCTACTTTGGACCCGCTGGAGGCGAGCTTGAGGCGGTACCAACCGACCAGCTCCACGTATCCCCAGCGTTTCTCGACAATGTCAATGATGATGTGATCAAACAATTCGTCGACTCGGTCATCAACATCTGGCCAGACCTCACCAGGAAATACGTTGGCGCGGGCGACACATGCACGGGATGCGCTAACAGCTTCATCCCTGTCAACCGTACCTTCGTCGTAGCTGGTGGCCGTTTCCGTGAGCCCTACTACTGGGACTCGTTCTGGATCCTTGAAGGTCTTCTCCGCACGGGAGGCGCTTTCACTGAGATCTCAAAGAACACCATTGAGAACTTCCTTGACTTGGTCGAGGAACTCGGATTTGTTCCCAACGGTGCAAGGCTTTACTACCTCAACCGCTCCCAACCTCCACTTTTGACCCAGATGGTCAGGATCTATGTTGAACACACCAATGACACAAGCATTCTTGAAAGGGCGGTGCCGATCCTGAAGAAGGAGTGGGACTGGTGGGTTACTAACCGCACAGTTGAAGTGACTGTGGATGGAAAGACATATTCTCTCCAGAGGTGAGTTAGAGAGGTAGAAGAATAATCCGGATGGCCCCGAGAATGTTTGGCTAACACCCTTCTCCGCAGATACCACGTCGACAACAACCAGCCCCGTCCCGAGTCCTACCGCGAAGACTACATTACCGCCAACAACAACTCTTACTACGCTACCTCCGGTATCATTTACCCAGAGAAGAATCCTCTGAATGGTACCCAGAAGGCTCAACTCTATGCAAACCTCGCCAGTGGCGCCGAGTCAGGATGGGACTACAGTACTAGATGGCTGAAGAACCCTAATGACGCAGCCCGGGACGTGTACTTCCCTCTCCGCTCGCTCAACGTCCTCGAGACCGTTCCTATCGACCTCAACTCCATCCTTTACCAGAATGAGGTCACCATCGGCAAGTTCCTTGCTCAGCAGGGCAACAAGGACGAGGCCGATGAGTGGGCCAAGAAGGCCGCACAGCGCAGCGAAGCCATGTACAAGCTCATGTGGAACTCGACCCTGTGGAGTTACTTTGATTATAACTTAACATCGTCCTCCCAAAACATTTATGTGCCTGCTGACCCCAAGGTCTTCTCCTTCGAGCAGCCCAGCGGCACCCCTGAAGGCTACCAGGTTCTCTTTTCTATCAACCAGATGTTCCCTTTCTGGACTGGTGCTGCCCCAGACCAGCTCAAGGCCAACCCATTGGCTGTCAAGCTTGCTTTTGACCGGGTCAAGAACTTCCTCGACAACAAGGCAGGCGGAATTCCTGCTACCAACTTCATCACCGGTCAACAGTGGGACGAGCCCAATGTCTGGCCACCCCTCATGCACGTCCTCATGGACGGTCTTCTCAACACTCCAGCCACCTTCGGTGAGGATGACCCGGCCTACCAGGAGACACAGAACCTGGCTCTTCGCCTTGCTCAGCGCTACGTCGACTCAACCTTCTGCACCTGGTACGCCACCGGTGGATCCACGTCGGAGACGCCCAAGCTGCAGGGACTGGGGTCCGAGGCCAAGGGCATCATGTTCGAGAAGTACTCTGACAACTCGACCAACGTTGCTGGTGGCGGAGGCGAGTACGAGGTTGTAGAAGGCTTTGGCTGGACCAACGGCGTACTGATCTGGGCGGCGGACAAGTTTGGTGATAAGCTCAAGAGGCCCGACTGCGGTGATATTACTCCTGCTCATGTGGGCAAGGAGAAGAGGGCGGTTGAGTTGGATGCGTTTGATGCGAAGTTCACGAAGAAGTTCGCTAGAAGGGGGAAGCTTGAGAAGCTGAAGGCCAAGTTCAAGAGGCGCGCGGCTATTTAAGTCCTGTGTTTTGTTGTCGTTGAGGAGGTACATGATTGTTATGATTTGAGTTAATTGACTGCTGTTCTTTGTTCTTTCACCTTAATGAGGGATTCAATTGAGGATCCATGATTTGTGCTTGGCGCTTGTAGCACGAGATACCATGTATTGATAACAACGTTTGAGTCAATATGATTCCATACATGTTCTGGTGAAAGAGTTTCTTACCAGTCTTAAAAATCCGTTGCCATGTGAGATGACTTGCCAGAATGGCGTACTTGCTTGCCATTACACGGTAGATCGAACCACAGGCAGAACACCTCGTGGCCAAACATCACATATGTCGAACATATGGATGATGGGCTGAATAATAAGGTATTTGGAGATAGTGCTGATCTCACGCTACTTCTCTCTAGACGATCGCCACCTCAACCACCGACAAACAATGGGTATAATAAAAATGAAAGAATAAAAGACCTCCGCACTGCATGTCTACGCTATATCCGCACCAAACTGTCCCACCCTCTTCCACTCAACCCACATCATATGTGAAACATGTATGGGATCGACGATCTCATCTTCGAGAGCCCCCCTCTTCCGCTGCGTGTGTACATATGCCCTCCTGTTGTTTCTAACGCTTCCCAGCAAGGCTGTTCTTCCCCACAGTCTGTACTTTTGCAATTGATTCCCTCTGCATCCTAAAAGAGAATTTCTTGGTTGGGCTCTCCCCCGATTCCAGCTCGTTAGCCATCCGCGAAACGTCCGTAGCAGAATAGTTCCCATTTGGCTCCCTGATCACCCGCCATGCGGAACCCTTGCCCGGTCCAAGATTTCCAGTGCTGGGACTGGGATTGGGACTGTAAGGATTGGCAGAGACAGGAGGAGATTCAGGCTGAGGCGATGCCCTTGGATCTGCAAAGATTGGTGTATAATCCTGCTCTTCTGGTTCAGCTTCTTCTTGTTGCCGTTTCCCTGGCTGCTCTGGTTGAGGCGATGCGGTTAGCTTGCGTCGTTTCGCATACTGCACCACTGGCGACTCCTGCTTCTCTTGTGATTCCTCCTCGTCATATTGTCGTTTCCTTGGCTGCTTGTGCTGCTGCTTTTCTCGCTGCTGGTTTGCAGGCTGTCCGGAGGAATTTCGTTTAGGTATTCCCTGTTCCATCTTGCGTTTACACTGGTCAATATAATCACGGTACCGTCCTGACAGTGACGCACGGAATCGAGTAGCCAAATCGGGATCCAACAGCGACTTCCAAACATCCACAGACCTCCTCTGGTTCTGGGTATTGGTGAGTTTGAGTACTTCTCGCCATTTTACCCGAAACTCAGAGACAATATCATCTCCATACCGGCCTAGCGCAGTTTGCTGTTCCGATTTCGAAAACCCGTCTGGGTAGATCAGAGCCTCTGATGCCCGTATGAACCCCTGAGCATGGTCTCGGCTCCCGTTCAAGATATCACTCTTGGTGTCATTTCCCCTTGTCTTCTTCCCGCCAGCCATTTCTTGATGTGGTAGTTTCCTTGTAGTTTCCACATCATGTAACGGTTTTACTGCATAATCGGGAGATGACTCATCAGGACTAGCCTTCGAAGCACGCGCATCAAAGCCAGTTTTCATGTTCACCGTGTCTTGGTCGGCACCAGCGGACAATGCCCGGCTGCCATGGCGGCTGTCAGGTTCAGCACTTGTCCTGATGGTCTCTTGCAAGACCAAATCCTCCTTCTTAGCGGTAAGTCGGGTTTTCCTAGGTTCAAAAAATAGAGTGACAGTCTTGGTTTGTCCAAATGGTTGATTATGTGCTCTTGGCTCTTCCTGAGCTTGGAGTTGAGCTTGGGGCTGCGTCCGTGTGGTGCGGCCCCGGTTGGCGTTTCCCCCTCTCTGGTGGATCCTTGGCCTACCACGGCCACGTTTAGGGGGTCGACCGACGGGCTTAGCGCTGGTAGATGGACCATTTGCGCTCCAATCCGGATCAATATCGACGTTATCATTGTCGACATGGGCGACAACGTTTTCGTAAATGCCATGTGTGACGGTATTGTCAGTGCTATTCTGCGCAACATCTTGCTCCTCCATCTGACGGTCCTCACGACTTCCACCCTTCTAAGGCTCGAGGTGTGACCACTCGGGAATCGCCTTGATTTGCTGCCACATGTACTTCTCAAGCTTGTTTGCGCATTTTGCGTACGGGGTGTTCTCGTTGTTGTACTTTCGGCAGTTGTCGAATATGAGCTTGGCATCCTTGATGAAATCCTCGGGTGTGTTGTATTGATCTTTCTCAAGTTTGTCCTCCATGGTACTCAGGTCCATAGGCTCTTTGATGACATCGTAGTAGTCGTGTACCTCATCTTTGTTAACGGGTACCAGGAAGGGCCAGCTACTGGCATGGTTCTGCAAATCATTGAGAAGGTGCAGCAGCTGGTTGTAGTTGGGCCCGTGGCGTGGCTGACGGGCGAGCTCGTCCATATCCGGACTCCATCCTGAAGCGCGGATGGCTTCAACTGAGAGAGGATCGATAGGCGTTACGCCGTTTTTCCACTGCTTGGGGGGTTGGTGAACAATGTGGGATTTGCTGTAGGCACGAATCTTGGCCTGCACGCACTCCTTCTGCTTAAGTAGCATGCGGCCCATCTCGAGGTAGCGTACTCGCGGAAGCATGCTGCACTGCATTATAGTGCCGCCTTCATAGTCCTTGATGTAGCCCATCCATACTGATTTGTCGAGAGTGATCTCCTTTGTGAATCCTTGTTTCTTGAAATAGCCAATAGCATAGTTGTCGGCGTATGTGAGGAAGTGCATGACGTCTGAAGTGGCCTTGACATAGTCCTTCAAATGGGACATTAGATGCGCACCATAACCCTTGACCTGTTGGTCGGAGGAAATGGCGCAGAAGACGATCTCGGCGAATTGGCGGCCCTTGAATGGTCGGTATGTGATGCCACCAACTACCTCGAGTGGCTTCTTGACAATGGCAATCGACAGATGGGTCCGGTCGTAGACAAGGCGCGCGATGTAGTCCTTTGGCATCTTGGGTAGCTGTTTCTGGAAGATGCACTTGAGGCCGGTAAGAATGATTAGGCTTTCGCGTTCGCCATCGTTGTTGACCACTCGGAACTCGATTTCGCCGTTGCGTTCCTCGATAACGGCGGCCTTCTCGGGGAAGGGAATGGCGGGGATTTTTGGCTTCTTCGTATCCTCCGTCTCCTCAGTCGAGTCACTATGCTTAATTCGCTTCGCCGCCGAGGGAGAGGTAGGCTCCTCGGTAGCCTTTCGCTTGGTGTCTGTAGTCATTCCACACCATGTCAGTGGTGGGCGTGGCAGGGGATATTGACCGAGGGGTTGAGGGGCATTGTGGCGTGGAGGGATGAGGGGCGATAAGGAGACTGACTTTCTTCCTTCATTTTGATGTTGTACGGCAGGGCCGCGACGGAATTAGCGGGCATATCCGCCTCGGCTGAGAACCGATCGATGCTGGAATGTGTTCGCGATTGATGAATCGATGATTGACGATGGTTGATTGATGGAACTGACGTTCGTTGTCGTAGTGTGACCGCGTCGGGGAGACGTGTGGTGGAGCGGTGGTTGCGGAGCGGGAAGCAGGAGGAAGTGGACCATTCCGTCAAGGCGGAAACAGCAGGGCTGACCAACAGGGGTCGAGATTCGCGGGCGGGACCCAAGCTCGGTCCACGCTAAACCCTTTCAGGCTTCGAACACGTTCACCTCACTGCAGCGTCCGGTGTCGCCTCTCTGCTGTCCACTGTCAGGTCCCGATCTGTGCTGGAGCTTCAGTTGATCTGGGGAAGCTCTCTCAATCTAAACTTTCGTCTCAATCTTGATCCATTGCACCAACAACACTTTCCTGTCTTCTTGATTCTCGTGTTTATTGGATGTCGAGATCTTGAGCTTCAACTTGAACCGTACAATCTTCTTCTATTCACAACCAATCGCCCCCCAGGCTAAATGGATTCACCACTGCTCGAGGTCTGGCACGGCGCGTCTGCCAGCCCATTTCTCCCCACTATTGGCAAAGGCACCCAGTTCCCCGTTGCTTTCCTCCTCCTCCTTATCGGTTTCACCTTGACCGGCGCTTTTACTCTTAGTATGTGATTTCATTTCAAGCTTATCTTCTGTCTAATAAAGCGTGTACTGACCAGAAACCACTTTCTAGACCGGTCCATCATCAATCTGCCTCTCCTGGGCATCCCGGCTTCTTTGGCCTTTGCGTACGTCCCCGTTGTGCCTCGACTGTTTCCACTCAACATCCATTTTCCAACCCGACCACTCTTTCATCCTCACCTTCAACGCTGACAACTACTTGACGCAGATTCGGCGTTGTTTACATGTTCTGTGCGGTAGGAGTTTACGTTTAATACTGAGATACCCTGGAGAATCAAACAAGAAAGGAAGAGAAGAGCAGTCTCCTCGCAACTACGGACGCCCCGCGAGATTCTGTACAATACATAGAGTCCTATTCCAAAAAAAAAAAGCAAGCCGATTTCTGAACATCACACGCCATCTTCCCTTTTACACCTTGTTAATCTTCCAGCAACATGTCACAACCAACTCAAGACGCAAGCGGGCCTCCCTTGTTCAGGGCAGTCACCAGCTCCACGCGCCCGCTCTACCAGCTCCTCAAAGCGATCGGCTTCACCAACAAGATCCACGTCGAAATCACCCCGGAGGGCCTCAGATTCGGCGCCGACCACGCTCGCGTCATGCAAGGCGCCGCCCATTGGAACAAGAACCTCTTCGCCAGCTACATCACCAACCTCCCACCCGCCCCTGCCAACAACGATGATGACGACGCCGCCACGGACGATCCCGAGCCCGTCTCCTTCCAGATCTCCCTCCCCGCCTTCCTCGAAACCCTCCAAATCTTCGGCGTCGCCGACGTCGCCGCCCGTCAATCCCGGCTCGACATCGACCCCCTCGCGCGCGGCAACCCGCGCCTAAATAACCAGCACCGGACCGGCGGCGGCGGCGGTCATGGTTCCGACGCCTTCAGCCTCCAAACCCTCCACGGCTCATCCACCACGTCCTCCAACGGCACCTGCATCCTCAGCTACCCGTCGGACGGCGGGCCGTTCAGCATCATCCTCGACGAAGCGGGCGTCAAGACGACGTGCAACCTGACGACCTACCTGCCCGAGACGCCCGAGGACATACCCTTTGACGTCGAGGACCTGTCCTTCAAGGTGATCATGCAGGCGCGCTACCTGCTGGATGCGCTGGCGGAGGTGGGCAGCATCAGTCCGGAAAGGCTGACGATCGCGGTCTCGCGCAAGGAGCCCTACTTGAGGTTCAGGACGTCCGGGAGCCACAGCGGTACGGGAGCGCCCGGGGTGGAGAGCACGGTGGATTTCAAGCGCGGAAGGGATCTGTTGGAGACGTTCTCGGTTAGAGCGGTGGACAGGGCCAAAGGCGAGAGGAGATGGAGCCAAACGTTCAAGTTTGATACGATCAAGGCGGCGACCGAGGCCATGAAGATTGCGAGCAAGGTCAGCTTGAGGGGCGATGGGCAGGGTGTGTTGAGCATGCAGTTTATGGTGGAGGTGGAAGGGGCTGGAGGTGGTGGTGGTGGTGCGGGAGGGGGTGTTCCAGGAGGAGG
This sequence comes from Sordaria macrospora, assembly GCF_033870435.1. NCBI lineage: Eukaryota > Fungi > Ascomycota > Sordariomycetes > Sordariales > Sordariaceae > Sordaria > Sordaria macrospora. Next base: position 7,112,952 of record NC_089371.1, on the reverse strand, counting down.
AGTCGGGTTGAGTTTCTTGGACTTTCGGTTTGTGCCTTATGCGACGGATGGGGATGAGGAGAGCGATACTGAAGGGGAGGGTGATGATGTTGATATGGGTGATGTATGAGGTTCGCAGATAACAAATGTTGATGATGCGTGGCGATAGGAACTCATTTTTTACACTTGCTGCTCCTTCTCCCATATCGCGACATCTGGTTGATAACATTAGTCTCTGAACGTACATCACAAGCAAAGTTTTATGGTTTCATTGCTAGGCGAACGTACACCTCTGACTAACATATCAATCCGTGCTATCACCCTTCCTCATAAACCAACCACCACACCGCATCACGACATCAAGCGTTAACATCTCTGGTAGTAGTTAGTATATATAGTAAGGGCCTATAAACGCGGGTTCAAATCCTTAACTTCAAATGCAGAGGAAAAAACGAGAAGTTCAAAAAACTAAAAATTAAAGACAATCTAGAACACCCGCCTAGACACGATCTTGATTCTTCCCCCTAATTCGGTTACTGTTCCTATTCCCCGGATGCATCACGCAGTACGCTCAATTCTCCAGAGTCGAGGAACACCGTGCCCTCTAAGTACGATTGACAAGGACGCTTAGATAGACTGCAAATCACCCAAATCACCCAAATGGACTTGACATGTTGGGACTGGGGACAGACTCTCATCCCCCAAGTCCATTACACCCCAAGTAGCGGACAAGGACAGCAACAACAATCGCAATCGCTGGTTGACCCTGGAATGACACTGCGTCCTCGCTTCTGGGTGGTGTGGAACATTGGGTGTGCCTCTCTCACTTACAGATCGCAGACAATCTTTTTGCCAAGTGCTTTGTTCGAGATTCGAACGCGGCACGCCTCGAGCGGAGCGGCGGTCGTGGTGTGGTCGCCCACTAGACTGCTCGGCCAGCGGGTGACTGATTGTCTGGTTGGTGGTGGAAGGAAGGCGCGGTGGTGGGGGTTAAATACCGGATGGCAAAGGAGGGAGGGAGCGACCGAGGGTTGAGATGGGATGGAAGGTGCGGGAGGGTGCAGGTGTGAGACGAGTGGTGGAGAGTTTTCATTCACTCGAATGCTTGGAATAGGAGAAGAGAAGGGATGTTTGAAAAAAAAAAAAAAAAACACCATGGGATCCTTTCTTTCCATCCGCAGCTGATGGATGGATATGAATTGATTGTGATGAAGAGAGAACTGAGCCAATTTTTTCCTCATGGAAGGTGCAAGATACCTAGGTACGTGAAACAAAGGGTCAGGGAGGCCAAAGATGTCATGATGCGCGATCACGTTGAGGAAGAGAAGTGGAGGCCAGCCAGAAAGCTGGGAGCTCGGGAGGCTTATGTACACGATTCTTCGTCACCTACCGGACTTCCAATTAGCTATCTGGCTTATTTTAGGAATCGCTTCGTTCCTTCCTTGCCAGTCTTGGTCTGTCTCCCTCCTGCTCGCGAGCTGAGCAAGATGGGTTCCTTCCTTGCCCGCGACAGCCTGCTCCTCATAGCAACCTAGGAGTCCATTCCGTGATTGAACTGTTACCTTCCCGCATAATGGAGAGAGTAAGTAGGTACGGCCGACCGTATACGCAGGCACGAGGCAGGCTTACATTGCTTGCTCCTGATAATATGAAGATACGTAATCTTCTCGAAGTGGTGCAGATACTACCGGTCGTTCTTTCCCTCATCTAACGCTTTGCGGCAAAGATGATGAAGGGTGCGGAACGACTTGTGTGTGCCTTGTGGGATTGTCTCATGGTATGATGGAATTCGTGGCTCAGGTTGAACCTTGATATCGGTATACGTTGGAGGCTTGTAACCACCTGCCAATATTGAATAAAGGTAGCATAGAATGAGGTGGATGAAGGTTCGGTACATCGGTGTGCGAATGTTCCGTCTTCGAGCCAATGATGCCGAGCTTCAATGTGCCTTGACTGACATGTAAGCGACGCAGGCCATTTAATATGGACACTCAACAAGAAATCCTTTCAGTGGTTGATGTTGAAGAGGGAAATTATTTTCGCTATGATGAAGATCAACTATAAAGTGGTATCATAAAAGAGAGGAAATAACAGAAAGATCCCATGATGTCAAACCCAACCCAGAAACGCCAGCGCCATTAGTTCAGTTTGCCCTTCCTCCTTTCCCCCTCTCGTGTTTCCTTTTTTATCCTTTGCGCTAAACATTCCAACCACCCACAACCATGCCATAAGACAAACAATCATGCAACTAACTCAATCAATCCCAAACGCGACATGCTCCGCCTCCCACTTGAGGAAATCTCCCAAGTCATGATCTAAATTGAACCCCATCGGAATCACATACTCCTGGCCATTCACATCCCGTGACACCACCATGTTGAGCGCCGGGCTCTGCGGTAGACTCTTTATACTTTCTTGCGACTCGTTGCGGCGGTGGCGCGGTCCCTGTTGCTCTCCCTGCCGCCAAGTGCGGGCGCGGGCCGCGTCGATTGCTTGCGGAATTTTCTTGGCTGTTTGCTTTGTCGGTTGTGCTTTTTGTTGTTGTTGGGTTTGGGTCGGGACTATTGACGACGAAAGGTCCGTTTGTTCCTCGTATTGGAAAGCAAAACCGGGAAGAAAGGGAGACTCGGATCGTTGGATGGTTGGTGATGAACCAAAAAGTGAAGATGATGTTAGCCCAAGGGAGGATTGTTGTTGTGGCGTCCCGGGTCTTCGAGTGTCTTGTTGTTGGAACCGGGATGTGGGAGTCTTTGTTGGCGTAGACGTTCGCAGTATTGGTGATTGATTGCGGTTGATTGATGTTGGAACAGGGGTGTTGTCGTTGTTGGTGTTGGCGGTATCGCTTGAACTGCGACCACGGCTATGGTCCCGGCGAGCGGTGGGATGCGATGTTGGCGCTGGAAAAGGTGACGGCGAGTAACTCCAGCTCTGGCTGTGGGCGTGACCATAAGGGGTGTTGGTGGTAGGTTTGTCCGAATGGTCCCTAGATTGACGTTCGATAGGCCAGGCTGATGAAGGTGCCTCTCGTGATATCCAGGGCAGATAGTGTTGTTGCTGCGTCTGGTGAGCAGCAATGTGAGTCGTAGGGGCTTGGGAAGGAAGATACTCGTTGACGCTTGCCGAGCGCTCATGGGATTGTTTTCGGTCCCAGTCGTATGCTTGCAGATGCTGAATCCGGCGAAGTTCGTTCCAGGTTGGTCCTCTGCCGCTGCTGTTGCTGTCTGCAATCCCTAGTCGACCCATGTTCAAGGAGCCACCAACACTCGTGGAATGCGTATGTAGGCGGGCATGTTCTTGTCTGAGATATTCTTGTCTGACCAGCCTGCGCTCAATCTGCTCTTCGACGGTCGGAATGGTCCTCAACGTACCATACCCATCGAACCCGAAATCGGAAAACCAGGCGATAATGTCGTCGCGCTCATTAAGTTCAGCATCCGAAGGCCGTGAGTAGTCAAGGGGGTCGCTGTCAAAGTCGCCGATACCGCTCCCTATCGAAATTTGGAACGCTACCCAGTCAAGACCATCTTCGGCATTCGCGGCGAGCTGGTTGATGGGAGGCTCGGGCTTGGGTATTCGGATGGGTCCGTGACGGAAGGATGGTATCGTCAGAGTGTATTGTGTGCCTTTGAGAAGAATAAAATCGTCATTGCTGGCATCGGAGCCAAATCCAGGTGACGGGGCTGATGTAGGTGTCAACATCGAACTGGTGATACCCTCAGGAATAGTCGGAAGGGGAGGTAGTTGCCTGGATGGAGTGCGCCGCGGTACTGGCCTGATGGGACCGGTGGTGGAAAGTGTAAGATGTGCGATACTCGGGGGCTTAAGAGGTTGTTGGGCTTCTGCTTCTTCAAGGCGAAACATAATGGGTAGACTGTGTTCCTTCCCATCCTCTGCTAAGACGACGGGAGGGCCTCTCGGCCGGGTCTCTTTCTGCCCATCTTCTTGCAACTGCTGCTTTGGTGTTGCGCAGTCATCTCTGGTGATCTCGGCCTGACCAAATAAAGACGGTCGTGCCGTCCCAAGTGGAGGAGTTGCCAAAGTGACAGTCAAGCTCACGCCGGCATTGTCGATCCGTGTCGGCAAGTCGGCGAGGTGAAACGGTTCGACAGGCGTAACGGGCTGCTGAGATGGTTGATCATCCTCTTGACCAGTTGTCTTCATTTCATCATTCATCGCTGAATGGGCTAGACAAGCTCTGTCCATTATTTCCTGCAGGATGCTTTCCGGCAGCACCTCGTCCGCTTCGATAGGGTTGAAGCGCTCGATTAAATTCCGGGCAGTGTCTGGTAGTTCCCATTTTGACCCGTGTGTGCTGGCTATGCGCGGCCGCCTTTGGGATTTCTTTGACTTCTTTCTCTTTGTCCGGCTGGCCGAGGCAAACCTTGCCGGGCTTGTGAGCAAGAAAGACCTTTTGGAGGGCTGTATGAAGGATTGCAATGATGCCTGACTTCTTCTTCGCGCTTTGTTCCACTGGGAGGGAGTATGTACAGGCGTCAAAGGCTTTGTGTGATTTGCCGAGTAATATGTTGTCGGCGGGATTACAAGCGCCGGTAACGGCAGCTTTATTTCGATCGGGGACCGTTGTGGCTGAAATTCCCTATCCATCTCCGGAATGAGCTGCTGAATGTCGTTTGAATATCCATTGCTTGGTAGACGTTGTTGCTCTCGAGAGCCGGCATAGCCTTCGGCAATCTCCTCTGTGGATATAGATTGATGGTTGATCCCCAGACCAGTCAAGGTAATACTTGGTCGACGAATCGAATAATCCTGCTTCGGCTCGTCTTGTTGCAGGGGAGGTGAGGGCGGTAGAAGGATGATTTGGTGTACCTCTTGTGTGATTGGTGTTCTGGGAGGCGTCCTCGGCGACGTGCTGGAGTGCTTGCTTCTCCCTCGGGTTTGCTGTGGCTGGTGCTCCAGGTGTTCAGGACAAAGAAGTGGACTCCTCTGAGGACTTTGGCTTCCGACACGCTGGGAAGAACATTGAGGGCTGGTGTGGTCTGTGCTATAGCCGCAGCTGGACAAAGAAGACCTTGATGAGAGCGGAGTGTCGGGAAGGGGTGGGATAAAAGTGAGTATCTTATGAAGGTCTTCTTTCTTCGGAACATCCAGATCAGGCTTTGAACTCCTTCGGAGACCCCATGACCGCATTTTAAGCTCTCTGTAGACCGACCTGTAGCCTTCATCGTCGTGATGAAAGTAAGAGCCCTCGTATTTCTCGACAAACAGAGTCTTCTTCGGGGAGACAAGCTTTCGGATTGTGGATCCCGGCTTTGACAACATCTTGGCCGGAACCCCCCGGGCATAAATGGAAGGTGAAAGGACTAGGGTAGAGGTGTGAATCTGGCTTTGCACATGGCGCGTACAGGACGAAGCGAAATGATAGAAGTTGTGGGTGCCGAAAGGTGTAATTTTTGCTTTGCAGTTATGGAACTCTCAACCAACTGTGATGATACCAACGAGATGGCGAAGGAACGTGGGCCAAAAGACAAAACGGAAAGCAAGGCATGGGGAGGTGAGTGATAATATTCGCAAGTGGCCGCCCTGACGGTAGTGTCGGAATGCTGGGGCCTGGGACCTTTGTCGATGTGTGTTGTACGACCCGTATAAATTACGGCTGACCCGCATCGTTGGGTTGGTCTTCGCACTTGCAAAGGGGGGCAACTAGAAATAATGGACGCCTGAGAGACGGGTAGAGTAGCATGGAGGAGTTTCTGTACCGAGAGTGGCGTGGTGACGCACGTCATACTCCATCATCGTTCCCTCGTTCTCATCGTGGGTGTGCAGTAGGTTTTCTTAGAGTGCCGAGTTCGGCGAGGAATGGTGTTGTTGGTGTCTGTATCCGTTCAGGAAGCCATCCGCGGGCAAGGGATGAGAATGTGATATCCGCGGGTCAACATCCATGTTGGCCGCAGATAGTGCCTCGACTGGCGCCCCAGGTGGTTGCTGTCCAGACTCAGCATCATCTCTGAGACTAGTTGGATGTTGTTTGGGGATCATTCCAAAGCATCCCCGGTCAATTCAACCCTAGCTGCAGGCTCTACTACCCTGGTTCTCTCCATCCACCTCAGGATCGGCCCTGGGGTCGAGATTGGTGATGCCATTGGCCAGCAGGGCTGCAAGCTTCTATTTCGGCCCCCTTTCAGTAGCTCAAACAGACCTACGGTAGCGTTGCAGCCCGCTTCGTACATACCCGCCCACAGGTCGAGGACGACATAGTCCTTTGCAGCATTCCCGACCCCCAAATGGTAACCTGTGACACAGCCAGATCACGCATACCACTTTTGGTATGAGTGGAAGATGCACGGAATGGTTCGAGAGAGCAAAATGGAAGGGTGGCAAAACACACACTGCTTAGAGCCAGCCATCCAACCAGCTGAGACTCAGGTCAGTGTTTGGGGCAGCACTCACCCATATACATATAGCGACCAGTGCATAGGGCTATTCCTTTAACTTGATGGGTAGCAGTGGACGACTTGGTGGGTTTACACAACAGCGGCGACCGGCGTTAGAATAGCGAGTTTATCGATTGACCGGGTCTCCGTAGATTGCTGTGTTCCCAGAATTTCCGCGCGAACAGATGACAGGACTCCGGCCGCATTTCTTTACTCGATGCCGACTGGACTTGCCCGTATGCCTCACTGGCGAATTAAAGACCTCGGCCGTGGATGTCAGTGCCAACCACAAGCGTGTTCCGTAGCACAAATCCAAGCTGCTTATCTGGATACCTTCCTCTGGCCTCATGCGCGGGTCTCGAGAACCGAACGGAAGACCACTTGTTCGCCTTGTAAGGTGGCGTTCGTGACCGTTTAACACGTTTTCCAGGAAGGCTCGTAGGGTATGGCGAGAGCGCAGTATGGCCAAGTCTCTCACACGCCGGTCATAAGTGGCTGAATTTGGAGGTATGTGGTTTGTTCTCGGAAGGTCTGGATACACCTCGGCAACCCCTGTCGGAGGAGAGAGAATCAAAGTCAGTATTGAGACGACGGACTATTAAGGCAAGGCATTTCCACGCTCAGACTTGGGTCCTGGACAAGGCACAGGTAATTGTTCGTGACGCCGTAAGATGTTGAGGTTGAGAATCTCGTCTCTCGATGATGGATTGCTGCTGCCTCCACGCCTCCTCTAGACTGAACTGACTGAAGCATGGAGCATCTTGTGTTGCTTTACCGACACTCAGTCACTCATCGTGTTTGCCAAAACTCGCGAATAATCTCTTTCATCAATCAGGCAGCTGCTGTCAAGGCCGGATACGCCGTCAAGTCGTCTACCCCCAACCTCCATTGGCGCAAAGAGCTGAGTCTGCGGCGTCTCAGCAATGATTGGGGGTTGGCTCCATTAGTCAGGTCCTTTCCTGAAGGTGTTGTCCTGTCGGTAGCAGACCGAGGGAAGTGTGTGTGGACCGGCGTGTGGCGGAGGCTGAAAGGTTCTTGACCACGCGGAGATGAGATGCGGGAGATGAAGATGACGGTGAGATGGCTGTCGACCGGACGAGTCCGAACTGCCCCTGGGTGGGAAAGCACCAACAGCGCTGCAAGAACCAAAAACCCCACTGAAATGGAGAGGAGTCTCCACTAAAACGTCAGGTACACATGCAAGCTGTAGGTACCTGCCCACTGAGCCGCTACATGTTGCCGGATGCCGTGCGCTAAGGAGCGGGAAGGTGCGAACATCTGGGGCTCCTGGGGTTGGGACCAAACAGTGAGGAGTGAGTGGAGGAGGCCCAGGTGATCCTTCCCTTCCTTCCATCCATCCTTTCCTTCCACTTGTCACTTTTTCTCTTCAACATCACATCATCACCTACATCTCTTTCCCACTTTACAACATCCCTCGCAGAAAACCAACACCATCACAAGTCACATTGGACAACATCTATGGGATACCAGAAACGAATCGATTGGCTTCCTGGTATTGCAGCAACAAGCATCGGCACATCGAACCCGTCGATTTTGTACCACGTCGATACCGCACACATGCGAGATTCGCTCCTGTCACCAACGCCGTCACCAACGTGATTCTTCCCCTGCCGAGACCATTAAATTTGATCCAAGCACCATGATCCTCGAATTCTGCTCCTGAATTGCCGCGCTTGTACAGCCGCGCCGCTTCTTCAGTACTAATCTCTGCGGCTATCACCACCAACCACAAGCCATTATTGGTGCTGCGCCACGCCCATTATCACCATCACTGCCCCTCCCAACTCGGATACGATTCAAAGCTTACACAGAGCCTCTCGAGCGCGTCTCAGAGTCACATAGCTGATGTGCAGATGCGGGAACGGCTATGTTGATGTGCAGTTCCTGGTGTTGCGCTAATGCCAGGGGTATCCCCATTACTCCTGGGTGCTGGTCCTGGCTACTACTCACTGCTCAGCTAGGTATACGACTGACCAGCTTCGGACTATCTACACCTTGACCTGTTCGCCGGTCTCCATCGAGATGAACCCTTCGAGAGCCCTTGGGGACCCCATGGCCCCCATACGTCTGTTCTCCACGGCGTACTCGTCATCTGATCAGCTTGGCCTCCGCCTATCTGGCCGTTCAGTTGCTGTGGACTCTCCATATCTCGATGCAAGACAAAGACGGCGTAGCTCATCTCTTAATTCGAGAATACCGGTCTCTTTGGCCATCTTCGAGGGCTTCGGGCAGCCACGGCTTCGACTTACCGTTCACAAGTGCCCCTTCTCAACAATGGTCAGCCTAGGAATGCTTAGGAACTTCCTACAACGGTTCAATATTTCGACAACAATATCCCAGGTGTGTTGGGGGCAAAGCTGTTTCACGCAAACCCAGGAGAAATTGACTTGAAATCCATCCTCTCCACTCAATATTGGAGTCGTCTCGACGGTCACAAGTCTCGCCCTTTAACCAGAGCAACTGCGCCTCGAGTATTGTGTTGCCTAGGAGTCCAAAGAGTTGGGGTACCATCGCCACCATTGCCTGCTTCAACCGTATTTCTGCTGCTCCTATCGGACTACGTTTCCCCTGCGGCGAGCCCTTTATTGCTTGGTCACAGCGGACCACCCATCACGGATCTAAAGATCCTTGCCAACCATCTGTCCTCAAATGTTGGACCAGGTCGCTTGAAGTCTCTCGCCTCCTGTAACGCGGCCCGTGTTGAGGGCTTCATGATGTGTGGACTGATTGGATGTTCGCTGGGATTGTCGAGGCAGCATAGCATGCTGGACTAGGCTCGTCCCGTGGAACCAAACTTGAGGCGGTGTCTCGTGCTTGAGGGCGTAGTCTGCCTCATCAACATCGTGCTCCACAAAGACGCCTAAGGCTTGCCGCCAGTCAGCCCGTTGTACTTTCAAAAGAACATCCTTGTTTATTACTCACTAACAAGTTGTGCCTCAGGTGGAATATCTCTTCACGGCTTGCCCATCGATTTGGTCAAAGGACATCATTTGCTCGGTCCATGTTTCTCGACCTGGTTGTCTTGAGGTGGGAAGTCGCTGCGTGAGTCGGCGTATGGACATATTTCTTGCCTGATGCCTCCGACGCGGGTTTAGATTCCTTTGATGATCGGCTCAAACAGCGCGTCAATGATTCGACCGAGCCCTTGAACAAGCCAAGTGGCGAGCGTGCTGGTTTGGTGTCCATCTGTGCCTCCCTTCCATTTCTTTCCAAGTCGCTGTTGTTGTCGCCCAGCATTTCGTCGAATATTCTTGAGCAATTGGCGTCAAGGACAAAATAAGGAAGTGTGAAGAGGCGAGCGAGGTCTTGATATATCACTTCTCTCCCTTGCAAGCTTACGGGCCGGAAGGGCTTATGTGTGAAGCAGGTAAGACCATTGACGAGAAGATCACTCCCGTCGGCAAATTTCAGCCACAAGCGTGGAGGTCTTTTTCTTGCTTTTATACCTCCTGAACGCGCGGACACTTTTGCATTTCCTTCCAAGGCCTCCCGCGGTTCACACCAAGATGGTGTCTTGGCGGTGCAGCCCTATCCCAATGAGACCAGTCACGATATCACCACTATGACCTGAATCATCGAGCTAATGTACGTCTCACGGACTGTCAGAACTAGAGCTGCAGCATATCGATGATCGCTCGGAACCAGTGAGATTCATCCGGAATAGTCTATTGTCATTGCATGACAAACGACGCCTCGAATAAGGTTATTTCTCCAAGACGTAGTTCAAAAATCCCTACGGAATAATGGGCAATTGTTTTCCTTACCCTCAATGCTGTGTTGACCATCCCGAATATCCGGCATTACCGCTTCAGATTCCAAGCTCGCCGGTCGTGTGGTTGACACCCTCTGACGGTTTTTGATGGGCTACCAGTTTCAGTTTGGTGGTGTGACACGCCGCTTTATAAGCCCACAAAAACCTCCAACCTATCGCGAATGACTTCGGTTGCTGACGTTCGCTGACACTGCCGCCCGTGGTGAGTTTGTGCCTTTGGTGGCGTCCTGGGGAACCGGTTCGAAGGTCATTCCGCGGGCCAAGAGGAGGGTACAACAGGTAGCCACTGGGTGGCTTGAGGGAAGGCCTAGAGCCTCACATACAATCTTGATTGGAATATCTGTCAACACCTTGTGCCCTCCTTCATCTATCCTTTCATAATTGAGGGTGTCCTCATGGCGATGTGCGGCATCCATGAGCGAGATTGGAGCGGCAGCTGGATTATTCATGACCTGTTGTGTGGAGCTGCAGCGTACAACCTTGTTCGCTGTGCAAAAGTCCCAGATGCTGATGAACGAGACGATGCCGGGCAGTTTAACTGGACTCTGCGATACTGACTGGGCTGGCTGATACTGAACTGGAATCTCGGTTTTCCAGTCTTTTGGATCACTCGAGGGAAACACAAGGCAAGTCAGTAGTGAAAAGGGACAGGAACGACAAGATTTCGCGAGGACGGACCCAGAAGGTTAGTCTCCGTGTCCTTGCGGCAATGATTTGGACCCAGTCAGTGTTAGTTCCAAACATCAGCATCGATTTCGTAAGATCTACTTATATATCAATACAGGAGGACATTACTTGCATGCTCAAATGTTTTCCTCGCCATTCCTATTGACGGTCTAGACCTCACGGCTATATCTCAGAGCCTTGGGCTTATTTGAACAATCGTAAGATCTTTTAGGGTGAGATGAGACCAGAGCTTGCCTCTGCACAGTTACCTCGGACTATTTGCCACTCATTCGTCACTCGGCCATAAAACATCAAACTATCATCGTCACGACTACTTCGCCTTGTCAATCTAGTTCTGATGTTAAGCCACTCTTGATTGTGATCAATTTCGCTGGCGAGGAGGAGCTATCGAAGAGTGACATGAGGAAGAAAAAATACCCAGGAGAGCCAAGCCAAGAACGGGCTGGCTTGCCTCCATACATCTAACTTTCGCCCAAGCCAACCACCTCAGCCAGCCTCACCAACGGTTTGTGTGACGACTTGGGCCAAGCGAAAAGCCACTCTCTTCTCTCAGTTGTGCTGATATGTTTATAAGTCAAACCCACCAGTGACTAGTGACTCCAGTGCGCCTGCTGGACTTATGTACATTAAGATTGCATTTGTTTTCGTACGAAGTTGTCATAGAGTTGGCCGCCGTATAATTTTATACGCATCGTACAGTTTTTTTTCTGTACGATGCGTACAACCTTCTACACCCCCCTCATACTGCATCTATACTGCAAAATACGTACAGCTGTACTCAAATTTCAACCATATGTACATTTTGGGGCTTCTGTACGATTTTCTATTCATACAAAACCCTAACCCGGACAAAGCTATGCGAAGCTATCATGAGGGGGTCGCAACTTTGAAATCTGTACGAAATCCCACCAAATGCGTGGTTTTTTTTGCGTACAGCGTACAGAAAATGCCGTACAGAAGCCTTTATAACAACTTCGTACAAGAACAAATGCAGTCTAAGGACAGGAAGTAGCGAAGGAGTTGCCGAGAAAAAAACACTTAAAGACGAAAGAGAGAAGGAACGGATGTCGTAGGCAGGTAGGTAGATTGTACCTTCCTCGTATGGTTTGCTACAGGCTATATACCTAAGGTACCTACATCAACACACCCTAGGCACAAAAGAGAACGAGAGAAGGAAGTGAATGAAGAGCATCCATCGATTGGGTGAGTGTTCATCATAAAATTGATGACTTGATGACTAAATGACTCGATGACCCCATCCATGCAAATAACTGAATCAACTCGCTCGTTTGTTGGGTAATGAACGAATATTCAAATTGCAATGTTTGGTTGTTGTCGGTCTCAAAGTATCCAATGAGGGGTGGGCTCTTTTGAATTCCTAGATCCAATCCCAAGAGAGACATGATGGCGACCTATCCAAGGTAGATTGAACCCTTTCCGAGAATGGTTGGTTAGATATCTAGAGGCGAGAGAAGCCTCTCTTCCACTTCAAGTACAAATGAGCCTGAGCTGTGCCAGGTGTTTGACGAGTGGAGGACTGGCTTGAGAGCAAGGGTTTGTGAAGCGATGGAGTGAAGTAACGATTGAACGCACGACAAGAAAAAAAATAGACGGGAAAAAAACATGCTGCTTAATCGTTTGGAAAGCGAACTCGTTAGCTTCGTAGTCGGTGATACCTTACCGCCGAGTGTCACGAGTTGACTTCCCATCACTTCCTGTTGACGAACAACTTGCTTGGGTATCATATTATAAAGACGTTTGCAGCATGACATATGTTGAAAGTTACCAGTCAACTGGTACATATTCATTTTTATGTGTATGTCCGTGTGATGATGATCATGGGCTTTCCCTTCCAGTCATTTGATCCCAATACTCCAAAGAAAATAATAGCGCAAGCACTCACTGTTCAGACGATCCAGGACAGTGACGACTAACGAAACAAAACCAACAAGAGATGCACAACGGGTGAATTTGGATAGGCAGTTTGCGCATAATATGTATTTCCGTGAATGCCGATGAATGGTATCGTATATAAACATCTGCTTATGCAAGATCCAAACATTTGTTCCCTGCTTCCTTAGTTCCACCTGCTTTCCAGTTTCCACACAACACATTTCGCAACCGACCGCAAGCACCCTCATCCACCCCGTCGTTTTCACCCCTTGTTCCTTCCTTCTGCCAGTACCAGCTGGTGACTAGCAAGCATGATACCTAACACATAATTCCAGCGAAGTCCTCCTTGTTGCTACCGATTTGTTACACCTCTTCAAAACCCCATTACACAAAACTTGGCGTGTTTTCTTTGCATCCCTCCCTCCGCTCCTCCCAATTACTTCCTCACACTTCTTCTCATGGTACCCGTGCGCTCTGTATATCTCGGAGATCATCATACGGGGCATCGACCTAGTAGTCGTGCACGCTTCACATTCCCAGGCGTGCTCGTCTGGGCCAACCATATGGTACGGAGACTTGTGGTACTGGGAATACCCTGGCTCCGGATAGCAGCCGAGACACAAGAACGAACAACCATCACCATGGACTCTGAGCATGGGACCCTGTTACATGAGTTCCACTGTCTTGCGCTCGTAGTAGTGATGGAATGAAGCTGGATATGATTAAACTCAATGAGCCGTCAAACTGAAGCTTCGCAGCAGCAACCTAATTCCCGATCCGTCCGATCATCACTATGGTTCCCCATCGTACTTGAGAACCAATTCTTCGATCTTGGGTATCAACTCAGGTAGTCTGAAGGGTTTGGAAATGACGTCATCCTACACGGAAAAAAATTCGGTCAGCAGACATTCCTTCGCTCTTTCCTTTTTCCCGGAAAAGAACCCTGATCAGGGGGGGACTTACCACACCAGCGGCCCTGGCACTTTCGACCTGCTCAGGCCGTGCGTACGCAGTGACGGCAATAATAGGAATATGCCGCGTAATGACGCCCGCACCTTCTAGACGACGAATTTCGCGAGTGCAGCTCATTCCGTCCATGACCGGCATCTCGAGGTCCATGAGGATGACAGAAATGTTCTTGTTATTTTCTTCACCATCGGGCGCGCTATCGGGCGCGCCATCAGTACCACCATCACTTGCGGGGTTTTTGTTGCTTTTCGGGAGAGCTGATGCAGCCTCGTCCGTCGCAGCGATCTCCTGATTCCAGAAGCGAGACTTGCTCAACTCCACCAAGGCCTCTCCGCCATGGTTGGCCACGTACGTGTTGTTCCCCGACAATTGCAGTTGACGTTGCAGGACTCTCTGATTCACCAAATTATCTTCGACAATGAGGACGTCAAGGGATCTGGTCTGAGTGACGTCCGTGAGGGCCGGAGCGGATTGTGTTCTGGTAGGTGGCGGATGTGACCGGCCGTGTCCGAGCAGAGAGAATGCGGCTGATCCTGATGAGCGGTGGCTGATCTGAGCCTGAGTTAGTGGGCTGACACGCTGCTGAAGTGGCTGTATGGACATCGAGTTGTCGACAACAGTCTGGACCGGCTGCGGGTTCTCCGCTTTACGACTTTTCACATAGAAAGCAAATGTGCTTCCCTCGCCCTTCTCGGAATAGACTCCAATCTGGCCACCTTGTAACTCGGTTAGTATCCGACAGATGAAGAGGCCTAGCCCAGATCCGCCGTATTGGACGTGGGTTCGGGGGCTGGTCTGCGAAAATCGCTGGAAGAGAATCTTCTTTTCATTCTCATCAAGACCCGGCCCGGTGTCTGAAACTGCCAAGTGCAAGTTGATCTTTTCGCCGGTAGCCCACTCTGCGTCGTCCGTAAGATCCTCTTGGTCTGGATGCCGTGGTGGGAAATACGAAAGCCCGGCCGATGACACATCTTTTGAGGCGCCTAAGTTGATAGTGATTGCCCGTGTCGGTCGGCCCTGGGTGAATTTGATGGCATTGGTCATGAGGTTGATGAGGACCTGTTTCAGGCGTGATGGATCCAGCTTCACCCAGTCAACTTCGAGATTGCGATACGACTGCTCGATCTGGAAATGACCTTTGATGTCATTGGAGTTGAGTTCGGCTTCGAACATCTTCAGGACTTCCTCCACAACCTGGACTGGCTGAACATCGACCGGTGTCACAAGCAAGAGTTGCGAGTCGAGTTTCGAGAGCGTCAAGATGTCGTCGACGATTCGCTTCTGGTGGCTAGCGCAGAGGGAAATGGTATTGGCGGCTTCCAAGCAGCTACCAACCAGCGTCTCCAAAGTGTCAGGTCCACGAAATGCCGGATCGTCCTGCCGGTACTTGTTAAGTCCCGAGGCAATTTCGTCGGCACACTGAAGAATGGCACTAAGGGGATTTCTCATTTCATGGCTGGTGATGTCGATGAAGTTCTCTTGTTGGCGTTTGAGTTCAACAGCCTCATCGCGCCTTCGTTTCTGGAAATCCTCGGCCCATTTTTGCTGCGAGATATCGGTTATACAACCAAAGATGCTCTTGAGTTCACCGGTTTCGTCTCGTTCGGGGTAGGCGCTCATTAGTGCCCACGTATCAACGGTGTGGCCATCGACAATTTTCCGCGTACCGTTGAATCGAAACTCGTAAGTCACCGGCACCTTCTCCTCGACCAAGTGACGCCAGACATCCACAACACCATCGCGGTCTTCGTCTCTTATGCTCTGCATCCAAGCGTCGAGGGTGCTTGCACTCCGCTCATGCCCGGATATCCTCCACCACATCTCGTTACAGTAGTTGATACGTCCATGGCTATCGGCGATGAACAAACCGACAGGGCCAAGTTCCGCCATGCGCGCAAAGCGATACTCGCTCTCAACAGCCTCTTGCGTCCGAAGATGAAGCTGCATTGAAAGCTGTTGCCTATCCAGAGCAGCCAAGCGTGCAGCCCGCTGGCCGCGCTTGATCTCCTCCTCGAACAACACCACAGACGCCATGGATGTCGCAAGTTGGCGGGAAAGCAAGTTGACAAATAGCTGGTAATCCTCATCGTACTGTCGTCGGGGGTTGACACCAAGCACAACGAATCCAACAACCATGTCTCCAGCCGTCGTGGGATGGACGGGGAAGACAACAATAGTCCGACAGGGGTCACCAAATCCTCTCCAGTCAAAGCCTTCGATCAACTCGGTGGGTAGGCTGCCATCGTTTTCGCTCAGAATAATGGGATTGGTTGGATGTGCCATGGAGTCTCTCATGTATGGCGCAAAACCTTCATCGCTCGTCCGCAAATCAATCGATTCAATAGCAGCGGGATGTCCCTCGGGAACACCAACGGAGCCCTCCAGTGTGATCTGGGGCGGATTCGTGACACTGCCAGAGTTGATAGACGCGACCTCGCTCTCGTTATCCTCCGCAACCGAATAAATGAGGGCAAAAGGCACATCGAGTCCATTGTACTCCAGACCCTGCTGAAGCATACCCCAGAAACCTTTCACGTCGCGAGCCTGCGACGTCTTTACTCCCACTTCGCGAAGGGTCAGCATCCGCCGCTCGTTGATCTTTCGCCGGGTGTTTTCGAAGGCCGGGTTGTAAAGCGCGACAACCGTGCCGTCGCCGCCAACCAACGGAATGATAGCCCAGTTGAAAAAGGTTTCCTCCAAGAATCCATGTCGCGTTATGAACAGCCCGTCATCGTGTTTCATCGTCGCGTTACCATCATTCCATGCGGCATCGAAGATTGGTCCAATCTCATCCCAAATCTCGGGCCACGCTTCTTTGTACTTGGCGCCCATCAATTGGGGGTGTTTCTTTCCGGCAAGCTGAATGTAGGCTTCGTTGTAGATGGCGACAAACTCCTCGCCCCAATACAGTGCTGCCGGATGGGGACTGCCCATGATCATATTCGACATGATGCGCAAATCCGCCGGCCACTCCTCCACAGGTCCCAAGGGCGTAGATGCCCAGTCAATAGAGCGCGCGAAGCGGTGATGAGGGCCAAGATTTGGGTCGTCGGCAGGAATTCGGGTCCAGTCGAAAGTTGTATAAACCTGCGAGAGGGGGAGTACCATAGGCAGTTCGTTCAATCCTGCCAGGGAGGTGTCGATGATGGTTCTCGAAGGGCTCCTAGGCTCCGAATAAGACCTTGGGCGGGGCGAGCCGACTTCCTCCATTGGGCCAAAGTAATCAATAGCATCTCCACGCTCGGGCGAAAGTTCGCGGGCTGATACTGAGCCGCGTGAGCTCCGGCTTAGTACTGGGGGCATCTGTGCTACGGGGCTCGGCGTGGTCGGTGTATCGGAGACAATGTTGCTATGTCCAGTGACAACTCGAAACCGCTTTCTGAGAGTCGAACACGTCCAGTTGATCCCGCCAAACGTTATGCATTTCGAAGCCAAATTGATCGATTCGGTGTTTGCCTCGGGGTTGATTATCCAATGCTTGAAATGGGCGAAATCGAAACTATCTGCTTCTGTGTCTGCCGTGTCCCCATTCAGGAGTTCCAAAACACTAGTTGAGGCTTTGAGGGAAGGGTTAGCATACACGATATGCAACAAGCCTGAGCTGGCATTCAAAGGGTTTCCAAGGTCGACGATAAATACCGGCCTGGGATCTTGGTCCAGGAGTTCAGTGGCGGGTATGGCCTGAAGCCCTGGTGCCACTATTACGAGAGGCCTGCCATCTGGACTGCGCATCGTAGCATCTAGCGATTCTGATGAAGTCCAGCTCCCTGGTGTGCTGGAAGATCTGTTTGAACCCTGCGCTGTGGTAGTGGTGACATGACCCTTCGGCAGGCGCAGGGTCGTTACCCCGTCCTGCGTCTCTTGGACGCTGCTCATGATGGAAGCAGCAATGCCGTTTGCGAAGAAGCTGTGCATGCGGGGAGTCGGATGTTTTTGTTTTGCTCGGTGTGAGAAGAAAAGGGGAGACGAGACTCCTTGCACGGGGGAAGCGAGTTCGTCGGGGGTGCGTGGTAAGGCTGGTAGCTGAAGACTGCCAGGCGCTACTAAACGCGGTTTTTTCGAGGGGGAATCGAACGGTCGCAACTCTTGTTTGGCCTCGACGGTGATCCTTTTTCCTAGTGTAAGCTGCGCGCCTCCTGGTCCAATTTCGAAGGGTGGTGTTGCTAACGGCTGCGGGTGGCCAAACTGCCCCGAGAGAGGTGGGATCGAGAGAGCACCAAGATGTTCGTGAGGCGCCTTGTTGGCTATCGGACCATACCGTCCGCTATTCGGCGCCCAGACGCCTGGAAATCTTCCGTCGCGAGTCCCAGCAGTTAGGCCTGAGAGGTGGTGAGTTTTCGTCCAGTCTTTTGCCTGGAAAGGGTTGAGATGAGTAACCGGGACCGAGCGATCAGATGCCGGAGGGATGGAGGTCAACGATTGAGGGGGATCTCCAGCAGCTGTCGTCGCGATACCAAAGGCAGAAGCTTTGGGAAGGTCCGCACCCGGATTGATAACGTCCTCAGCGGAAGTTCGGGACTTGTTCGTATCTTGCAGAGTCATGAAGGGGGTCGGTGAGGAAGAGGAGTCTCCCCGCTAGTTCGAAGCGGCGCTTACGGCACAGAGGCGGGTCACGCCAAACCTTACTGCCTTGCGCGAAGGACAGTCGGGAGCCGGAGCCGAGATCGCCTTTGGTACCAAGTCTATCGTTGAGGGCGGTCGTGTGCGCTGGGTGACGGATGGGCACAAAAGAAGCTCATGCAATAGGTTGGCAAACCCAGGGCTAGGGCCATGGAATGGAAGCGGCGCAAATTCGTCAAAATTCTGGGGTCGGCGAAGGCTGAAGACGTGGAGCCAGTGCGGGAGCCGAAGAGGGCAGCGGAGATATGGAGATGTATGTATGTACGTGTTGCTTGGTCTGAGGAGGGCTTTGCTGGTTTGGCTCCCTTGTTGAATCCCAACGAGGAATGGTAGCTGGGAGTTGAGGTGGAGCAAGACTGAGCTGGGAACTGGGATGTGGCAGCTCGGATCTAGAACCTCTTGCCTCCGACTCTTTGATGGAGGGTTATGCTTGTCGTCTTGGACCTGCCAGGTCGGATTCAGAGCAGGTGATCAACCACTTTTGCTATTTTCCCCCTTCCCGTCGTGGTTTGGCACGTCTGGTAGTGCGTCGGGCGTCCAATATCTCTTTTGCGGATAAACAACCAACTCTCAACCCAATATCAGGTATTGGCTGTTGATTAGAGCTACCACTTGCGGCCTTTTTGCTAACTCCAAGTCTTACTCTAGGCAGGTCTTTAGGATGACCAAGGAGAGAGACAAGAGAGAGCTCAGCTGAGTCTTGGGTTCCCTGTCTTGGCACACTTTTCCAGGTTGTCTCGTCTTGTTGGTCGGAGGTGTCTCCGTCTTTACAGTCTCTCTGATGGATCTTTCTGCTGTTATTATGGACAGACGAGAGTTCGCGGTGTCCACGGGGAGAGATAAGATGACAGACCTTCGGCCTTGACTGTGCTACTCACGTGGTCTTGCTGGTGCACCTCGGGGGAATGAGAGTGTCAACCGGACACGGTCTTTCAAAGTAAGAACGGTGAGTGGCTGGTTCAGCAATAGTTCCGATGCCACCGCTTTCCAAAGATCCAGAATGCTTCAATGCTAGCTGGGCGAGGGGCAGCAATAAAAAAAGGGATAGGTAACGAGGGGATCCGTCTCGCAGCTAGTGCGAGAGGCGTAAGGTAACGTATGGAGTATGAAGTGCGTGTAGATTTTGTGTAGTTAGGTAGAGGTCACGGTAGGTATCACCGTAATCTCGAGCTGGGAGTGTCCACGTCCACGTCCACAGTCGGGCGTCACCTCGCACACGAAGCGGGGGGTCGACGACGGAACTGACAGAGACGGACCAGGCACGAGGACCTAGGACCGAAAGAGAAAGAGGGTGTCAAGAATGGAGTTGAGATGAAAGGCTGAGGTAAGTAGGTACGTAGGCAAGTAGTGGATAGGTGGGCGAGAGGGCAGCAGGCCGGGGAGGATGATGGATGGAACCTCAAGGCATGCCCCCGGCGTCGCAGGATGCCAGTGGCAGACGGCAGAGGTCGGGTCGGATGTGGTTAGGCGAGACAGGAGGACAGCCAGGACCACCAGGAGAGGGCGGGCAGAGGTCAGAGACTGAATCGAATGTTGAGGTACGGGTGTGTCGGGTGTGTCTGGTGCGAGTATTGTGTGTGTATGTCGCCGAAGACGGTTTGAGTTTTGGATGGACGTCTGCCAATGTCTCGCCGCTGCGTTCCATACAATGGCGCGAATTGAGCACGGACCGGAAGGTAAGGTAAGATTCTGTAAGGTACTGATACCGCTTGATTTGGTGTCGTGAGCGGAAAGAGGCTAGTTGATACAGTACTGGATGGTGTCACGCCGAAACAACAAGCGTCATGGAGTATCGTATCTCGTCTTGGGTGCGTCTGCGCCTGCTGTATTTGAGCCTGCCTAGACAGATCACGATCGGGACTTGGAACGTACAAGGTTAATGGCCGCTTCGGCAGCCAGACAGTTGACAGAAAATGCTCTGGCAGAGTCCAGCAAAGTCGTGCCCCCCGTTTTTGCCTTGAAAACACAGTGGTGAACTGGCGACCGACGAGTCTCCACGGGGAAAGGGCGGAGAGACGGGAGCCACAACAAGCCAAGCAGAGACAGCCAAGCAGGGATGGCGGCGGTCGATGACGGTCCAGAGCCCAAGGTTTCCGTCTTGTGTAATTTGACTTGCTGTGGGCCACCAACCATTGCATCCATACCACCCATACCTACCTCGTTCTGCAAGTACGTACCTCGATACAGCAATGCATTCATTCCGCACATTAGGTAGGTTCATTCGATCATGACAGAAGCCAGCCAATGTGCCCCCATCACCACTTTTTTTTTTTTTTTTTTTTTTTTTTTTTTTTTTTTTTTTTTTTCTTGCTACGGAAATTCATGACTTTGTGTTCGAGGAACCTGGAAGACAAATTGGAAATTGGAGGAAAAACAACTTTCTAGGGAAAAATAAATCACACATCCCGATGACCCGCCGCCGCCGCAACTTGACACATCCCGAATAAGAAGGCGCGCTTCAAACTTAGTGAAGCCCTGGACAGCAGCAATATCGGCTCGTAATTCGGAATATGATGTGTACTTCGCGCAGGCGTTGCGGCACACCATGTACCCTACAGTGTTCTCAGCATTGACAAACGGCTCCTTGGAGACAGCTTGTTCGTAACAACGAACTTCAAACCCTTCGAATCTGGTCTGATACCGATATACCTTACCAATCCCAATCTGTCATCGCCGAGACAGAATCAATACTTACACAGTACCAGCAGGGCGCAACTTTTGGCTTCATTTGAGGCTGTCGGTGAGGACCCAAAAACACCACCGCGAGATCTGTGTTGGATTGCTGCTTCCAGGGCAGATCTGCTCTGTCCGTACCTACTTCCAATCAACGTCGTCTTACCCTCTGCCGGCCTCCGCAAAGGACTGTCAATCCGCCAAAAACTCTCCATAGTCCATCGCGACTCCGATGTTCTTACCAACCCGATCGAGATTCGGGGCTGCGGTGTGCAGGACGACAGTGAGAGATGGACAGTTGGTCATCTACCGCCGACAAGCTATTGCTTTTCCAGCCATGATTGTCCCCCGTCCGGCGCGTCGATGTCACCTTCTCACCGGTTCTCCGACATGCCCTGACACTCACTGCCTGACCCCTTGGCCCTTGCCGACGTCGACAAAGTTCCAATTGCGTTACAACAGAGGCTCAAAGAGCTGTCCGTTCCAAGGCTTTTGTTTCAATACCAAAATCACGTAGAGAGCCCCCACCGGTGGCTCCCCAGGCCGGCTCGTCTTGTTTGAAACACTGACAGGCGGAAGGAGACGGGCAGCCTACGATTGATGGGCCCCGCCGATCTCGTGTTCTGGAAGGGCCCATTTCTTCCTCCTTCGGGTGGGTGAATTCTTGGCAAGCCAGATCTGCCCAATGCCGTGAGTCTTCTGTTGCCCAGCACTCCATCTTCGCTACTTGAAGAGCCGTAGCACACGGTACATAAAAAAAAAAAAAAAACACATGTTGCCGTTTTCCCACAACTGTTGTGAACTGACTTCCAGGGCAGGGCTTTGATTCCGATCAGAGAGATACTGATATGACATGAGGAGGCGCTTATGTCGTAGCTTGGATCTGAACAGGGCTGACTGAGAATTGAAACAAAAAGTCCCATGAGCAGTAAGACCGGCTTTTTGTTGAATGCCATCCGAACAAGGCCGCCTTGTCTCCCAAAAGGCCATAAAGAGCCCGACTTGTCCGCCTCAACCTTGGAACCCCCAGCCTACGTGTATACTTTGCCGGGTGCCTAGGTGTTGCCAGGTCACTCGGTCCCTACACTATAATGGCGGGCAGATCGACCACAAACCCGTGCACGAAACACGGCGCATGCCAGCTCACCCGATCTGGAAGAGGTTAAAATTTTCATTTTTTTTTTTGGGTGCGAGTACGCAAAGACTCCACCACCGGACCGCCGATCTTGGGGCTGAAATTCTCGGGCACCGAACGGAATGCACTCCGGAGAGGTGGGATCGCTAACATGTCACTTGAAGAACCAGAGAAGCTACGGGTGCCTGCTTGGAATCGTCGATGAAGTGCGCTGATACAACCAGCGGACGTCTTAGCGCGGCTCAAGTGGTAGGTGGTATTAGGGTAATTATCGATGATGCTCAGAAGATCCAGATCTGAGCATCTTTGTTATGTAAAGAGCGGCATGCCGAAGGATGAATTCGAATATTCTGGACCTTTGGATGTGCATTCTTTTTTTTACGAAGCCACCGAGATGGTTGTTTGGCCATGAGACCTCACGGCAACAGGTCACCATGCAGTCCAATGGCAGTTAGCTACCGCACCCGGCGATATTTTCGCTGGTACTCTTTCTGTGTGTGTGCTTATCACGGGTATAATATCGGACGCATGCCCAGCAGCTGCTTAGCACAGTACCTTCGATGACCATGGGATTTTCCGATGGCAGCACCAAATCATAAACATTGACAGGTACAGACATTCAGCCATCTGCCCTTACCCCGTCGACGAACAACACAACGCGGGATCTGCCATTGAAGGGCTCGGGTTCTGTTGCCGAAAGAAAGATGTCATTCGCACATATCCCTTTCGTCGCGTGCACGGCGTGCTGGCGCTTCCCAACGACCAAAATGATACCTTGACATTGACTGCATTTCGATAGGCCGAATCCCCGAGCCCACGAGACAGGCGGCGGACCGGTGGCAGCATGCGCGGGTGGGACGGGGGTCGGTGAACGGTGAGCTCCGATGGCATTTCTGCCAGAAATCAGAATGCCGCCCTTTTGAGCCCTAACCCCCATCCTCCACACCTCGGCAGAAGGCTCAACTGGCTCCACTAGACGACAACCCTCACCGGCTGAAGTCAGATCCGTAAAAGTGGAATCTTGTCCGCCTCGTCATCCACTCGCGGCGGTCGATCGCGCTGGGGCTCGGGCCGTTTTGTACGGGGGCTGAGCACTGACCAAGGGGCCAAGCTGTGCTTCGAAGATTTCAGGTTCTTGACGGCTGGCAGTACATTTTGATGGCCTGTGATTGGCCAAGTTCTCGTTCTGTCTGCCCGTCATTTTGGCTTCCTGTTCGCCTTGAGCTTTTGCGGACAGCGGGGCGATGGTGAGTTTGGTGACAGTCACAGTGATAGCGACAGTGACAGGCCGGGGGCCGGCGGCGAGCAGGGACTGTCAAATATCAATTGGTCCTTTTTTCGTCACCCTCTCACGGCCTCACTCGACCCTCACGGTGTTGCCCCCATCATCGCCTTCGATGCACTAAGCATCTAGATTGCTGGCCAATCGACACAGGTACGGCTTTTGCAGATAATGGCTTCCAACAGCCGACTGCCGACGAAAACAGTGGACAGTGGGCGGATAGCCTACACTACAAGCGGCGATGTCTCGTCTCTGTGCTGTGGGGGCCTTTCTTGAGGACTCTGTCTCAGTCCTCTGATTCGGGCAAAATATTCAAGTGCCGGGCCAAAACCGTTGGAGTTAGACCTGTCGCTGGGCCATGAGGTGATCACCCTGCTGATGGCACATAGGAGAGCGCCTATCTCTGGCGGCTTCTGTTCAATGATTGAATCGACCCCTTTTCGTCTGCCGTTGTGTCAAGACATCATCTCCCGACCTTCTGGACATATTGCGCGAGCGTGCCGTGATGAGAGCTTCAGGGCGTCTATCAGGCCCAAAAGTCTTTAGGCAAAACACTGTTGCACACTATGGGCCGGCGATCATCTCCTCCAACAGCATCATCTTCAACGGAAAACACCCCTTTCGCGATGGTGATGTGCTGCAGAATGTAAGGCAAGAATAAAAACACCCTGCATCACTTAGATTGACAGCTTGGCATTTTTAACACCACCAGTGGTGTCTTGAAATTGTTGGGTACAGAACTGCAGATTATATGGCATCTTTTGTGTTCCCCATCCTGATGCACTTTGCCCTTGGGGCTGAATGGCGATGATGGTGATGATCCCGCTTTCTTCGCCGTCAAGGCCCCGGCCGTGTCTTGCTCGCCACTATCAAAAGCAACAAGCTCGCACCGAAACAAGCAGGTGGGTGGGCGTGTGTACGGTAACGGGGTCGTTTGGTTCGGTTGCACGCAACAGTCCGCCAGAGTCAGAATCCGTCACTTCACCATTCGCAAATCCCAACAGTCCAACCGTGAACCAAGGTCTTCGTGCTCGGTGCCGCGCGGGATTGGAGCACCAGAGGGGATGGCGGGCGCTTACACGCCGCCAGTGCAATTCAACCACGGCCTCCGATTGGGCGGTTGGCGTGATTGACCTGGGGCCATGCAGCCCATCAGCCTGTCTGGCATTGGCCCAAGAGATTTTTGCCAGAGCTCTTCCGGGGGCGGACAAGGGTAACACTGAGCTTGTTCTGCTATCCTCATCGAGGCAGCCAAGCACTATTGGTCCGACAGGTCGGTTGGTCTGCGGCCACGGGAAGCATAGAGGATGGATGACCTTCTGCGAGCAATCATGAGGGCCGCTCCCATCTTTCCAGGGTCTTGGTTTGCTTGTGTCTTGTCTTGGTCTCTTAAATCCTTTCCCGTTCCCTCCCAAAAGGTACTTCGTCAGCCTCCTTCTTGCGTTTTCCAGCTTCTACGGTTCCCTTACCCAAATATCGCCCTCTTCAGGAATTCAGTTGTCGACTGTCTGTCGTGGGGGTGGTTTTGAAAGATTCGAGAAAACGACAAACGACGATATCTTGGCCATTCGATGTGAGCCGCTTGGGAAGTTGCTGGTAGTTCAGCATCATCGGATACATACAAACATACAAGGACGATAAACGCCCACGAACGAATTATAGATAAGGAAGACGACAAGGACGAGTTCTACGATTACCAACATCAAACGCGAGAAGGGTTGAACATCAAAAGGAGGACCGCGATATCAGACGACTCACTGTGCTTGGGAAAAGGATATTATCTTTTCGGCTTGGCGATAACACAACACATCAACACACATCCAAAATGGCGGCAAAGGGATACAGAATCCTCCGGAGGCCATGGCGAGTAAGGCGGCCACTCTACTGGGGCATGGCTTTTGAGTTGCTCGGCATCGTTGCCGTCCTCGTGCTCTTTGGAATCCAACAACCAGACGTTTTCCGGACACAATTTTGGGAGATCGGCCATCTCATGAAATGGAATTCATCACCAAACATGATTCTCTACGCATACGCCAACCACCAACCACTACCCAAGATTCCCTTTGTATGGTCACAACTGTGAGTGTTTCTCAATATAGCCGTCATGTTCTCAGGAGGGAGGGAAACAGAGTCAACTAACCTTGGGCAACCACAGATTAACAAACTTCAACGTCGCCATCTCCGTCGTCTCCCTCTTCGTCCTGCTCGTCAAGATGATCATGATCATCATGAAGTTCTTCTACCCCATCCTCGGTCTGATTGTCAGTCTCAGCCTGACGGTCCTCTACGCCGTCTCCGCCTACGGCCAAGCCGGCCCCGACTATGCCGACCCCAAGTACCCTAGTCCTGTGCCCTGGTACATCGCCAAGTCGTGCTCTGTCGCGAGGCCGTTCAACGCCGAGAAGAACTGTCAGATTGCCAAGGGCGCTTTTGCTGCTACCATTTACTTGATGTACGTTTCCAGTTCTCTCTGCTATACACCCACTCCTCCCTGCAATGTCTCGTTACTGATACAACACAACCCCAAAAAAACAGGTTCCTCTACCTCTGCAACTTCATCCTCTCCATCTGGTCCATGTGGCCCAACAAGATGCTCGACATGTACGACGACGACGACGATGACTCCTCGGACAACGAGCAAGAGACCAAAAGCCCTTCAAAGGGCAAGCAGCCCGTCGTCAACGTCACCGCTCTTCACGGCGGCATCGGCATCATGAACAGCAACGGCAACAGCCCCGGTACACCGGGCTATTACGGAAACAAGGAGTGGGAGATGCAACCCACTATGCACCAGCGGCACCAGCAGCAGCCTCCTACGAGCCCTAGGGCGATGCACATGTCGGGTGCAGGTGGGGGTGGTGGTGGTGGTGGTTATGGCTACGGGGGTGTAGAGGCGCCGTTGTTCACGCCTAGGACGCAGGCTTTCCATACGCTAGATCGGAGGTTGCCTTTGAGGAGCGGTTAAGTACGGGTGCCGCTGTGTGTGGTTGCCGAAGGGAAGTGATGATGGATGGATGTTGCACGCGGCTCGAAAATGACCGCGTGGAAGATGAGTCCGAGTTTACGGGATGAGGACATTAGGTGACCGGGTTTCCATGTTTAATTTTTGGGGACGAGGATGGGATGGAAGGAACGACCCGCGATGATGTCGACGGTTTACCTTGCTCGGGGGAAACCACGAAGGACGAGGAAGGTGCTCATCGGTTGCTCTTGCCAAACAACCTCAAGGTGCAGACCGAGGGTAACTGCCATCCGAAGCCATCTTATAGGATGGAAGGAAGGACTCAACCAAAACCATGGAGGGGACAGGGCAGTACACCTACTAGGTGGGTGAGTATTCACAACGCGGAGGGGGGGAAGCTGGATCTTTTTGTCTCTCCAGCTACATGATACCATCATCCACCCATCCATCCATTCATCATCACTGGAGCCTCTAGGCTTCCTTCCTTGTTTTCTTCTTATTGTTTTCACTTTGTACATATCTTATATACCACGGGAAGGACCGGAACGGGGATTGTATTATATTAATGGCTGAACTACTACTCGCCATCGTCATCATTGCTCAAGAGAGCAGGAATAAGTCAAAAAACGAAATAACAGGTCTTGATTGTTGACTGAACTACTACATCCCTTCTCTGCTTGGTCTTCTGTTACTCGTGAAGCACTTGATCACTTGCCACCTCCTTAAAACATCGACATGCCATAACCTCCCACCTACAGAACAAGAAGGAAAAGTCACGTCACGAACCTCACAACAACAACCCAAAAAGACTAAACAAACTCAACCAGCGCCACACTCCCCGCCTCAACCACCACCCCCAATCCTACCTTCCCACCATCACTAACCCCCTCCCCGACCCACGCCCTCTCACTTTCGCTCCGTCTTGTCACATTCGCCAACCTAACCGGCTTCCCCTCATCTAGTTCCCAATTATAGCTCCACGCATCCCAGGTAATGCCCGTAATGGCATCGCTGCCGTTAGCCATCAATCTCTTGACCACCACCTCCTTCTTGCCCTTGAAGTAAGCAGCGGGTAAGGTGAAGTTGAACGTCACCGACGGTCTCGGGACAAGCGAGGTGGGGGGAAGAGGGACGAGGCCTTCGCCTGAGGCGGTGGTGTTGTAGGAGTTCATGTTCAGGAAGATGAGCCGGCTGAGGGTGGTGGAGTGGTAGGCTGCGTAGGCGGATAGGAAAGGGGTGGAGGGGATAGGGAGGTGTTTTACTGTTGCTTGTGAAGAGGAAGAAGAGTAGGCTGGAGAGGAGGGAAGAGGAGGCGCGAGGAAGGAGGCTACGGCTATATTGCCGTAGTAAGGGGCTTTGGTGCCGATGGTGGCTTTTGTGGTGGCTATCGGTTGCCAGGAGGCGTACTATATATACCAGGGTTAAACGACTGGGTCGAGAGGTTGAGAAGGAAGAAGGTGGGGAGTGAGCGTTGTAGAAAGGAGTAGAAAGAGAACTGGGCAAGGGTAGGTACGTAGGGGTGGAAAGGAAAGGCGTGGGAAAGGGTAGATGACAAAACGTACCCGATAATTAGTACCCATGTGCATGTGTACCCTCTTGAAACCGACACTCGCAGAATAGAGGTTGAAGTCCACACCCCAGAGAGCTGCACCAAAGGTGTTTGAGAGCCCCGGTCGGCCTTGGTTGTATAACGAGTTGGTCTCGCCAAAGATGAGCGGCGGAGCTGCAGGATCGATAGCTTTGACCTTGTCGTACTCTACAATGTGGGCATCGACCGAAGCCTTGGTCATGGAGTGGTTCATCAGGGTCCCTTGGAGGGTAACCCCTGGGGAGGTCGCGCCACTGATGTAACTATCATCGACGTCGTTAGTATCCTGTTTTGACTGGCGAACATACTCTCTCCTGACGGTTCCATGAACTCACTTGTGCGTAGCAAACAGCTTAATGTTCTTGTCCTCGTTGAGCCCTTCACCCCACGCTTTCGGTGCCTTCAACTTGTTCCCCACGCCGGCGAACGAAGGTGCGATGTACTCGTAGGTACCATTTTTAGCAAGGTCTGGACAGTTCTTCTCGAGAAGCTCTTGGATCTTTCTCGTGCCGTTTAGCCATTGGTCGACGAACTCTGCTTCGTTCCAACTGGGCGGTCTCACAGGACCCTGGGCAGAAGTAGAGAACAGATCCGGCTCGTTTCCATATGTCCATGCGAACAGCTTCCCGCCGCCCAGGGCCTTGCAGGCAAGCGGGACCGTGTCCAGAAGCGTCTGCCAGCCGGATGTCCGGTTGCCGCCTAGGCCTAGATTGAAGCCATGGATGAACTTGGTGTTCTTGAAGGTGTTGTAGGATTCAAAGAATGAAGGGCCAATGAAGATGGTGGTTGGATAATCGGATGAACGCTTGGGATCAATTGTGCCATTCAGACCATAGGGCAGCGAGGCATTGTACAGGGCATAGTCCTGCGTATTGCCGCCGACGCGGATGTACGGCTTGGTACCAATGATCTTACCCAGGTTGCCCAGAAGATTCTCGGAGAAGGTGTTTGGACGAGAGTTGTTTCCTGCAGGAAAAGCAAAGCAAAGCAATGCGCGTTTCAGAAGCTGTTAGATTCGGCGATCGTCCAAGGGGGTCTTACCTGCAAACTCGGGGAAGCTAGAGAACTCGATGCTGTAGCTGACATACCCGTCGAAGACCGGGTTGCTGGACGCACTCTCGTCGACGGATATCTGCACCGCATTAATTACTGTAGGAACGAAAGCATAGGCAATGAAGCTCAGGATTCGCCTCATGGTTGCTGAATGTAAGGGGCTAGATTATGTCGGCGTCGGTCAGAAGAAGATTGCTGCGTCCAAATTCCCGAGACAATAACTTCATTTTCGTTCGCCGACCGGCGCTGGCATGGTATTTAGATGAAGTTGGCCCATGCTGGCTTTCCGTTCCCTCTCATTTCTGCCTCTCACCACGACATATCAAGTACGTAGTTCATCTCAGTCTTAACGACAGACAGGTATGCTGTGTGCGAAGCCTATAATGCCACTCGGACTTGCAATATGTTGTAACGGGGAACCCCCGTCGATAGACGAAAACCAGAGAATAGTAAGGCCGGGTTGCATCCTCGTGTACTATGAGATGCGAGGGTATTTGGGAGTATGCGGTTGGCTAGGTTTTTGAGCCTGAATGAGGCGATCAGCAGTGCGACATGACCGAACCCCGCAAAGGGTGGACGTGTTCGATCACGATGGATGGAAACCGGGGAAATTTGTTTTATACATCACATTCCCAACCTCAGCTTACCATTCGAAATCCTGATGTTGATCTCGTCTAGTCAATATTTTCCCTTGGGGCGTGATCCCATGGCTTTTCTCGACCATTATTTGCCCGAGCCGGGCTGCTTTGGATTGGTGGAAGGTCCCGGACGACGAGATCTTGTGAGATGCAATATTGTTCCGTCCGCTGACGGGGGAAACTCAGAACGAAGATGCTGTTCGCCAATCCAGATAGTAGCTTGAGTAGCTACTATGAGATCCCAGTGGTGTAATCTGTGTGATTCGTCTCGGGGTGCAACCTTTGGGAGGACAAGACGTTGTCTGTTACCCCGCATCCCTCGATTCGGAGCTTTTTTTGGTGCGTGATCGACACCGGGTGAGCGACGGAAGGACGGGGAGATGGGAGGGGATGAGCCGGTGCTGCTCGTGGTCGTCAGGGGTCGTCACCGAGGACTCAGGGGCGAGATGACGGCTTTTGTTTACTTTAAGGTTTCGCCAAGGCTGACCCCTTTCGAGCTCTGGCAGTTCCAGAGAGAATGTTTCCCAAATTATGTCGAGAGCTGGCTGAGCGGATGAGATGGTTTTGGGGGGCTCCGAGCACTGAAAGAATCCATGGCTGAGACTCGAGTTGGGCATTCCGCCCTAGGAATTGAAGAAACCCTCAACGCAATGCCCTATGGCCTCTCAAGAGCCGGGTGTGTTCACCTCGGTTGTTTGGAGCGAGTTGCTCATATAACACTCTTCTTGAGCGCGAGTGTCTTCGGTCACGTCAAGAGACATCGCTAGCGTTTCTTTGGTCCTAAAGACGTGGCTTTGCCTTGACGGGGGCAAGAAGCTTCCATTTACCCATCGCCCCCTGTGTCACCGGGTCTTGACACCGGTAAAGTCTCTGGATTATGGCTGTTTCTCCATGTCTCATCAGGGGCTGAAGACTTGCGAAATCTGTCGAGCAACATTCATGTTGTGTGAAGTGGTTGTCAACGCTTGCGCGGGGTTCGTCCACGTAGCGTTCCAGAATCAGAGTCCTGTGAGTCTTTGAGAAGCCGAGGTGTATGTTCGGATTGAACGCCGAATATTCCACGGAAGGACACGGAGGACTCGGGAGGAGAAGCGAGAGAGAGGAAGGAGGTTGGCTGCCGTGGCCCGTGGCTGCCGATGATAGCCTCCAGCTCTTTACCCCACCTTTATCGTGGCCCGATAAGGCCGGGTATAGACGTCATCAAGGCTAGCATTGTTTGGGGAAAACAGTCCACTAACTCCACTGCAGGAGCGCTATCCACTAGCGGTCGTCATAGCTCTATGCAGAAGCGTAGTGCTGCGAACCATCGAAAGGACAAACAACATCAGCCGACATCGCGCCCATCCAATCCAAATAACAGACGACATAAACTCGACCTTCTCCAACTTCTTCCCCGCATATTACCGGCATCCCGTTACCCGCCAATCTGCCATCTGAAGCTTTCCCCTCGCATTAACAACCGCGGCCCCCGATTTCTGAAGCACCTATTCGCTGCATACTCCCCGGCCTCTTCTCATACAAATCACTAGTCAGTGTTGAAACGCCTCGGCCCTCCTCCTCGAGACACCCACACACACCCACCCGACGTCGTCGAACTCGTGCTACAAGATGGCCTTCTTACAAAGATCCCTTTTCTCCGCCTCCAGAAACGCAACCATCGTCAGATCTCGCTTTCAGACGAAATCCCTACCACTAGTACTGCACTCATCATACTCGCGACTAGCCTCCACCATGGTTCCCAAGGTGCGTAATAAGTAAACTCGGCGATGCCGGAACAGCTGTACCTTACTAACTCCCCTTTGTTAACAGCTCAAAGATCCATCACTCTTCAAGCAGGACATTTGCTATGTCAATGGCGAATGGGTAAAGGCCCAGTCGGGCAAGACGTTTGAAGTCAATGGTATGTCTGTGCCTGCATTCCCATGCTGCTGTGCTATGCCTTTGCAGTCATGCACATATCACATACATACATACAGCTAACTCCGCTTTTCACCTCCGTAGACCCAGCAACAGGCAAGCTCATCGGTACCTGCCCCGAATTCGACGCCCAAGACACCAAGAAAGCCATCGACGCCGCCGAAGTCGCTTTCGAGACCTTCCGCCACAAGACGGGCCGCGAGCGCTCCAAGCTTCTGCGAAAATGGTACGACCTGATGGTTGAAAACCATGACGACCTAACCACCCTCATCACCTGGGAGAACGGAAAGCCGTTAGCAGACGCCAAGGGCGAAGTCACCTACGCCGCCAACTTCTTCGAGTGGTTCAGCGAGGAAGCTCCCCGCATCTACGGCGACACCATCCCCTCCTCAGTGCCCGGTAACCGCGTATGGACCATCAAGGAGCCCATCGGCGTGTGCGGCCTCATCACGCCCTGGAACTTCCCCGCCGCCATGATCACCCGCAAGGTTGGCCCCGCCCTGGCCGTTGGATGCACCGTCGTCTGCAAAGCCCCCGGCGAGACGCCATTCACAGCCCTCGCCCTCGCTGAGCTCGCCCACCGCGCCGGCATCCCTGCCGGTGTCGTCAACGTGATCACTGCTCTCGAGAACACCCCCGAGGTCGGCAGCACTCTGACCACTGACCCCGTAGTCCGCAAGATCTCCTTCACGGGCTCGACGCCCGTCGGCAAGCTGCTCATGAAGCAGTGCTCGGGCACGCTCAAGAAGCTCTCCCTCGAGCTTGGCGGCAACGCGCCTTTCATCGTCTTCGACGACGCCGACGTGGACTTGGCCGTCACGGGCGCCATCGCCTCCAAGTTCCGCTCCTCCGGCCAGACCTGCGTGTGCGCCAACCGCATCTATGTACAACGGGGCATCTACGATGAGTTCGCCCAGAAGTTCGCCGAGCAGGTCAAAAACAACTTCCGGGTCGGCAACGGGTTCGAGGAGGGAGTCACGCACGGTCCGCTGATCCACCACCGCGCCATCGACAAGGTCGAGCAACACGTCCGCGACGCCGAGAAGAAGGGCGCCAAGGTGGTGGTGGGCGGCCACAAGCTCGAGAAGCTGGGTCCCAACTTCTACGAGCCGACCGTCATCACGGGTATGACCCGCGACATGGCCATGGCGTCGGAGGAGACTTTCGGGCCCGTGGCTGGCTTGTTCCCCTTTGACACGGAAGATGAGGTGGTCAAGCTGGCCAACTCGACCCAGGTCGGCTTGGCGGGCTACTTCTTCTCTAGAGATATCCAGCGGTGCGTGAGGGTTGCTGAGCACCTTGAGGTTGGCATGGTCGGTATCAACACTGGCTTGATCTCGGACCCCGCCAGTCCATTTGGCGGTGTTAAGGAGAGTGGCTTTGGAAGGGAAGGGTCGCTCTATGGTATCGGAGAGTACCAGGTCACCAAGATGGTTACGAGCGGAGGCATGGGCCAGTCTTTGCAGAAGTGAGTTGCAAAGCTGAAGAAAGGAAAATTCTACGAAGTCTTGATGTTCTTATGATGATCATGCAGTAGCTTAGCATTGGAGTCTTGGGTATAATGGTAGTATGATTGATTGGCTATTAGGACACTACTGTAAAAGAAACAAAGGCAGACACAGATGATGCTAAACTTGGAACCAAGGACAAAAATCTCTCGCGAGTGCAAAGCTTTCCATGCCCGTTTGTCTCTCTTATTCTCTCTCTTTCTTGCTCTCTCTCTCGTTCTTTCCATGAGGGGTATCAGAAGAAACCAATCTCAAAAGGGGTATCTCTCGAAATGCAGACCCGATTCCGACCAAACCCGCAGCGATTAATTAGTATGGTAGGCTATTTGTTTTTTGTTTGTGTTGTAGTTATTAAGGAATTATTTTGGAGGGAATGTCCTCGTGTCAATCCTTCCTAGTGTATCGAACTCGAAGCGGCCCTTCGGACGCCGACGGTGCCGATGTCTAGGCGGCAGCAGTCACAGGGACGGAGGAAGCGGGTTTCTCAGCCTCAGCCTCTTCGGTAGCCGGGACGGCGGGGGCAGCCTCGGTCTCGGTAGCGGGCTTAACAGCCTCCTCGGTGGTGGTGGTTGCAGGAGCAGCCTCCTCCTTGGCAGCCTCAGCCTCGACCTCAGTCTCGGGGATGGCAGGAACCTCCTCGGTCTTCTCCTCAGCCTTCTCAGACTTCTCGGTCTTGCCCTTACCCTTGCCCTTGATCGTATCACGGAGACGAGAGAAGGGAGAGGGAGACTTGGGCTTCTCGATCTCCTCGTCAGAGGTGGCCTTCTCCTTCTTGCCAAAGGCGAAGGGGAGCGAGCTCTTGCGCTTGTCGGTCTTGACCTCCTTCTTAGGAGACTCAGCGCCGCTGGTGGCAGCGGGGACCTCGACGGTCTCAGTAGGGACAGTCGCGGGGGAGTTGACCTCGGCGGAGAGGGGCTCGGTGGTGTCAACAGCGGGGATCACAGGAGCGGTCTCGGCGACGGGCTCAGTGGTGGCGGCAGGGGCCTCATCAGCAGCGACAGGCGCAGGAGAGGCAGCCTTCTTCTTGCCGAAGGAAAGGTTCCCGAAAAGGCTGGTGCGCTTGGCAGGGGTAGGCCTGACGGGGGTCTCCGCGGCCTCCTCCTTCTTCTCCTCAGCGGGGGAAGCAACCTCCTCGACGGGGGCAGCAGGGGTCTCGACAACAGCGGGCTCGGTGGCAGCAGCGACCTCCTCGGTGGTGGCGGGAACCTCGGTGACGGCCTCAGTGGCAGCGGCCTCGGTCTCACCCTCCTTGGGCTCGGGAACAGCCTCGACAGTGACAGGCTTCTTCTCCTCCTTCTTGCCGAAGCCAAGGTTGCCGAAGATCGAAGTGCGCTTGCGGCTAGCAGAGCGGCGCTTGGATCCCTCCTCCTTGGCATCCTCCTTCTTAGCCTCCTCCTTGACGATGGGCTCGGTAGTAGCGACCTCCTCAGTGGCAGCAGGGGTCTCCTCAGTGGTAGGACCCTCAGCAGTAGCCTCAGTGGCGGGCTCAACGGCGGCAGCGGCCTCGGGGGCCTTCTCCTCCTTCTTCACAGCAGCAGGGTTGAGAGTCTCAATGGTCTTCTTGTAGGTCTCGCTCTCGACAACGGTGTTGGCAAGCTCCTTGGCCTCGGCGATCTTGGCCTTGAGCTGGTTAACCCAGTTGTCGCGCTCGGCAGTGTTGGAAGCCTTGAAGGCGTGCTTGTGGCCCTTGGCAGTGAAGTGGAACTTGGTAGGACCGTCGGTGGCGGGCTCAGAAGCATCGGCCTGCAAAGTAGCGGTTAGCAAAATGTAAAGCGGCTTGAGCGCATAGATGAAGGTATACTTACGAGGTGGATGGCGCCGTGGGGAGCGGCCTTGTCAGCCTTCTCGCTGAAGAAGAGGAGACCCTTGCCGGTCTCGGCAGCCCAAGCGGTGACGTGGTGCGCAACATCGGCGGCCTTGTCAGCCTTGAAGGTGCTAATGGACTTCAGATCGACGGGTTCGCTTCCGAACCAGAAGAATCTCTTGGAGAAGAGAAGGTTCCTAGCGGTGATAGTGTTAGTTTTGCGACTCTCTCTATCAGGCGCGTTCCTGGGGTTATCCTACTTGGGGAAGTTGGCGGGCTGGCCCTTGTGCTCGAGGTGACCCTCCTCAACGGGCTTGACCTCCTCCTCCTCCTTCTTGGCCTCCTCAGCAACAGCGGGGGTGGCCTCGGCCTCAGTAGCCTCAGTAGTGGCGGCGGCAGCAGGCGCAGTCTCGGCGTCGGCGATAACAACAGGGGCCTCGGTGACGGGAACAACCTCGAGGGGCTTGATCTCGGCGGGGACGTCGGCAGTGGTGACAGGTTGAGTCTCCTGGGGGAGCTCAACGTTCTTCTGTTCGTCGGACATTTTGAATATGGTGAAATAGGGATGGGTATCTGGAAAAAAAGGAAGAAAAACACAAAGGGGTATTGGGTATCACTGAAGAAAAGACAGCAAGAAAAGGCAGAGAGCGTGCGCTTGGGGGGGTATTATTACGCGACGGTGCTCTGACACGAGGTGGTGGATGTGTGGGAAGCACAAAAAAATCTCTGAAGGGAGAAGTTGTGATGGCGGGAGGGAAAAGAGAAGGGAAGGGAAGCAGGAGGAAAGCGCGTGATGACCCCTGGGGTACTTAAGTTTATTGATGCCCTGGTCAGAATGGGCAATGGGTGGCCTGGCCTAGCAGCTCCCCTAGCAGGCAAAAAAGTCTGGGCGCACTAACAACCTTGGTACCTCAACCGTCTCCTACCGTCTGGTTCTGTGACTTGTGCAGCGACTCGTCCCGGGTTGCCATGTCAGGACCACACAAAGAAGGGCACGGGAGGTTGGCTTCAAGGTTCTCGCTTCCACTTCCACTTCCACTCTCCCACAAGGTCCCCTCGCCCCCCTCGTCGTTGAGGTTCGTGGGAAAGAAAACGGCGGTAGGACTTGCTGGTGATCTGCGCTCTCCAAAAAGCCGGCCTGTGACTGGTCGACTGCTTCTCCCTTCACGTCCCGTCACCACCCCTCGCTCACAATGAATCCCCTTCTCTTCTGGACAACGTTCCGTCGTCCCATCTTCCGTTGCCGTTTCGCTTGCTGCAGGGTCTGAAACGGAACATGAAGCTGCTTTGTGTAGCGGCAGCTGGCCGGCAGTCGATGCCAAGAAGCCCCTAGTCCCAACTTTTGAAGCTGTCAGAACTGCCTGAGCTGCCTCAGCTATGCGAGGTAGGTATTGGTGCGAAGAGAATGAATGCCTGCTTTAACGGAGATGAGAGATGTCCTATGTTCATGGATGACCCAAACTGGTCCGTTTTTCTCAAGCAGCGTTTTCCCTGCCTAGCAGCTACCCCGACAGGGATGATAATGTGTGATTTTTGCATGCGCTCTGGCCTGCAATCCTTTCTCTCATAGGGCGCCGCTGATTGGTTGTTGTGCCAGCCAGGGTCTCGTTCGCTAAACCAACGATACCTGGCAGGAAAGTACCGGCATTCTTGCTTTCTGCAGGTCAATTTCCCCCTTTCCAACAACCTTGCCAAAGGGCGTTGATTGCCCTACGAGAATCCTACGAGAATGGTACCTGCCGATGAGCGTGCATATAGAAGCCGTTAGCGCCAGGAGACCCCTTAGCGTCTGGTAGCTTAATTAGACCCCCTATCCCCGTGCTCCTCCTCCGTCGATCACGCTATGGAGACGGTGGAGCACGGCGCTTCTTCATCAAACGTACCACTTCGCTGTGTGCTTTTTGCCTATGTTACCTAATCTTTTTCCCTTGTGATTTTTCCATGGTCTCGCACTTTCTTTCGCTCGTCTCGTGTGTCTGTTGTACATATTCGCCGCCGCAGATAGTTTGGGTGCGATAATGGCGACTTGCGATCGAGGCTCCCAACAGCGCAGGCAGGTGGCCAACCAGATGTTGTTTACCCTGGTGTTGTTCCCCCCTGCATCATGTATTGACTGACATGGAACTTTGAAAGCTTGCCCAATCCAACACCACCCATTATAAATCCGTATAAGGTTTAGATCCCTTCTCGACCCTTCAGCACTCCACGAGTCCACTGTTTTCTCCTGTCTCTCAGTCTCGTCCTCTCCACAACGAAGAGAACGCAAGACCAAAACGAAATACTCTCTGGTTGAGTTCTTCTTGGATTGGCGCTGACCTGGGCAGCTGGCAGGACAAAGCGAGCAAAGGGGGATCCACATCTGAAATTTCCAGGCTTGGCCCATTTTCATGTCCAATCAACCTTTGCTCGTCGAGACTCCACTGTGACTGGAACGGTGCTGGCGACTGCTGCGCTGCAATTGAATCGAAATGCCATCGTTGAACCGTTCAGATGAGAATGGTACTGTAGAATTGCTTGACGTGTTGATTGCAATCAGTGGAAGCGCCTGTTTGCGGCGGTGGAGGAGAATGCGACAGAGCGGCGTAAATTATCGACATCACAACGATGTTGGTCACCTCTGTTTTCCAATGGCCCAGTTGAAAGGAGTCATCATCCCTTCTTTTGCTGACATTTTGACCGTTCTCAACACGGCGGCGCATTGATCTTTCGGGATGAAGACCCCGGTTACCAAAAAAGTAACCATGGCGGGAAAACCACATGCGCTTTGACGGCGGGCAAGATGACAACCTTACCTTGCCGGAACCCGCTCGGAAACGAGCTGAATGAAAAGTTAAAAATCCATATGGAAAAGGCACTTCCACGAGATATAAAATAGTAACCTCCTCGCATGTTCGCGACTTGTGCAAACTTTTTCTTCCCTTTTTTTCAAGAAAAAAGTTGTTGGCCCTCCAGTCAGGAACTGGACAAGCTTGGGCTCAGAAGATGCTAGTGCGGCCCCGGCAAGTCACCATTTGGGTATCCCTTACCTCTACTTTCAGGAGCGCGATGTAACGGCACCTTTGGGACGCCGTCGAGAACTGCTCTTTGCGAGATTGGCGATGGTGTTCGGAACAAGTCCGGGCCAGAGACAAAGCAAACTTGATAGAAGAGATATCCGGTGGTAACGCCTTCAGTCCGAGATAGGTTGGTTCCCGTTGCAACTTGCAAGAGCGGTGAGATGAGAGATAGATGTTCACGACTTCTTTGTCATATACAGATGATTATCTTATCACACCAACATGCAAAAGTGCTAGTGTACCTAGGTCCGGCTCCAATCTTGTCGTATCCTGCTGTTTGTGATTGCAAAAGATAAGTCAACCCAACGACTTCTTGTTGGTCCCCTCTTTGTAACCGGAAAAGCCATGTTTGGCTGGATCAAACATGTTACCTTCCAGTCATTTGAAGGTTGACTGTTCGCCGATGTTGATTTCGAAGAGCTCTTCCAGTCACGCAACGACTCACCAGGAATGCGCAAGATGGGGTTGGCCATGGGCTCCTCCCGTGGTCTGACGGGCGCACCAAAAAAACACAGCTCGAGCATTTGAGAGGTCGATGGCGTTCCCACACATGCAACCACCATCCGTACGCATGATCTCTCCTTTGCAGCTGGTTCAAGCGGGGTTATGGTTAGCACGTTGCGCCTGTGCTTTTCAGTGGACGTCACCGGACAGCTTTTGGACGATGATTGCAATGCGCCGCGCAACCTCTTCCCTTCAGCCCTTCCGGACTCGATGTGCCGGCTCTGAGATGGTGGCATGGTGGTGTGTCGAGAGAGGTGTCAAGCTCCGTTTTGGACAACGTCCAATAACGGCTCGGCGCCGTTTCCGGAGAGGATGCTGACAAAGGAAGGGAAAAAAATGTTTGGAACTGGTGCTACTACAATTGCCATTTCCCCGCCGTCACCGGTCGTGATCCCGAACTTGACCGTGCCGCCCGAGTCTCCAGACGGGATCTTTCGGCTCTGGACCAGGCTGTCCCTGAAAGCTTTGACCGCTGCTCTCACGCCCAGGCTCCAACAACAGCCTGGTCCACTTTTCCTCGAACACAAGCGAGGTTGAGGACTTGACGGTGAGTCGGTGAGGTTCCCCCTTGCCTTGCCTGCCTTGCCTACAATGCTCCCGTCTGAGACGGAGGTGAGCAAGGCCTGTACTTACCGGCAGCCGACGATGGTGACGGGCAAGGAGCTCGAACGGGACGGGAAGGCTGGATGCGCGACGGGACTCACCTGCGACCTGCATACCTCCACTGTCCTTCGAGGTTTCAAACAGGTGTTCGTCAAACCAGACTCGGGTTCGGGAGAGGAAGAAGGACAAGCCACTTGTTCGCCGCGCCTGGCCGGCCATTCTGGTCATCTCATGTTTCCTATCTTTTCCATTCGTCGTTTCACATTGATGATTCCCGAATTGTTTTGTCTCCAAAAATCTTTTCAGAGGAGCACAACGTGGGCGCCAGGCCGCCAGCAGGTCAGAGCGCCTAGCAGTAGCGTCAGGTACAGAAAGGGCTGCAATGTGGATTCGAGCATGGTCCCCCGGACAGTTCGGTTCAAGCTCCGTTTTCCTCTCGATGACGAGAACTCCTGAAAAACGGGACGTATGAGCGATTGCAAGTGTAGCCGGGCGAGAGTAGGATCTCAACCACATTCCATTTGCTTCGTCTATGCCTTGCCCAATATCTCAACTCGAGAAACTCTATATGCCAGTGATTTCTACCACAAATTTCATCATGATGCTGGTGTCACGCGCATGCAATGGCCTGAGCTCACGGGCGGGTCCGGGCCCTTTCGCAAGTGGGGCCCTTTCAATGGGTTTGGGTTTCTCTCCTGGGCTTCCTCGCCAAGACATCTTTCCCCTCTCCTCAACTTTCAACATTGAAAGTGAACGACGACAGTTTGGTCCTCGCCTTCAGCAACACCCTCACAGCCATGGAAAATTATCGCTGCAACGTCTAAAGGTCCTCGAAAATCACCGACGATAAACAGGTGGCGTTCAAAATCTCCGATGTCCGATCCTTATCATCGCCCGAGACTTGTCTTGGGCCTTGTCGGACGGTATCTCGTGCCTCGTCCTCAGACCTCCTGTGCCCCTCTTGTCGAGTAACCCAACCCGTCGATCAAAGCGATCACTGCTTTCAACACACCCACATCTCACACCATGTGACCCGGCACCAAAGACGCACTAAGACACGGGCGTGGGACATCACGTTGACAAGCAAAGACTTCCCCCGTCGGTGATTGGATCTACAATGACAAGTCCCGCCCTTCCGTCTTTCTCGATATCAACCGCCTGACAGATACCGTTATTCGCTTTCCGAGTACCGAAGCCTTATCAGTCATATGGATCGTGATCATGCAAAATATGACGAGATTTTTACTTGCGCTCTGAGGACTGGGAGAGACACTCTCACCAAGACGCCCTTGAGGATATGGTTGACGGGGAGGCTAAAGTACTGACGATAACGCGGGGGTGTGGTGGCACAACAACCTTGGCTTCATCTATGATCGTAAGTCTTCTCTAATTTGGGTGCACATGCTATCTACAGATTGTTGCTTTGATCGCCTCGCATACACACGAGCACATATTACAGCCGCCAGATCTCGATTCAAGTGCAAATTGTATGCCAACCAGCTCTTCATTGTTCCCATTTTCATGCTGGCTGCTAGCAGAGGAGCAGAGGTGCAGGTACCTCTAGGCGGGGACCGACATCGCACCTTGGTCCGTTAGCGCCACGGCTTGTTCTGTCATCTTTTCCGGGAGCGTTGAGCATTGTTTATCATGTCTGCTTAATTTTCATTACTCAACTTTGCAGTCTGTCGAAGCACCTGACATGTTTTGCCGCTCGGTTCCCGTTCAGACAGTCCACCTGCATGCACAAGTCCCATCGTTCGCATTTCTGCCTGCGCCCCTTCCCTTGCGTTGAGCCTACCCCAATAAACTCCGGGGATTCGTCTTCGGCCTTTCCCCCTTTGAATGCCCATAGAGAGCATATTTGTACAGGGCATGCCCGGTAGCTGTACATTAACATGTATGTAAGATAAGCTGGGGTGCAATGTTGCTGGGCGGAGGACTGTCAACTCAGCCTGGTTCACTAGGCGGGCATATTTGCTGGCGCATGCTGGCTGATTAAGCCTCGCGTTATGTCCAGTCTAACCCCCCTTTGGGTTAAGGCTGAAGACGAATCCCCCGAGTTTATTCGGTACTCGTCGGGTGAAGGTTCACGGTACAGGAGCGTCAAGCCAGATCAAAGAATCCGAAGCTCCGGGGACGTGAGGACATTCCGGCTTTCTAGAAACAAACCACTACTAGCTCGCTTCTGCGGCCTGTGGGCGGCCATGATTGTCATGAGTTTTATCTTTTTTTGTGTGCAAGGCTATGGCCTCTACAGGACAGTCCATTGATGCAGATTGGGAGTTGAGGACATGTGTGCTTCGCGGATTTTTCTTTCCAGATCCCTTCACATGACCCTTTCGTATTCGGGCGGTCTTCTGTTTCATCAACAGGAATCGAACATATCTAAAACCGTCCAGTTCGGTCCAGTCGCACATCTCCTCAAGCACCTGTCTTTTCCCCTCACTATCTGTTGTCGGTAGCTGTACTCGAGATCACTTGCGCCTGCAGGCCGGCCAATCATTGACATCATGCCGATACCTCTTTTCCCTTACACTGCGTTGAGATTCTTACAAGACGTTCTACAAGGGGAAGTGCATACAAGTTCATGCGGTCTACCACGCGCGCGCTATACCGACTCAGGTGTAGCTAGCTTACCGCAGAGTTACTCAAGTACATGAGGACTAGGACCGCCTGCTTGCTCTCTTTCTTCCATTCCTGTGCTTTTTCAGGGTCTTTATGGAGACAGTGGAGCGATGATGGATACAGCAGGTGTACACTGTATCACGGCGTGTGACACATACAGGACCGTCGCGGAGAGTCCCGGTGTCCGTCCTTTTGTTGGATATCAACCAGTGTTAGATGGCCACACCGTTCTTCAGCAAGGTGGTACAACTTCACGTGAGGACGCTAGGCTAGGTACCTGGTTGCTGTGGTGAGGATAGGGGTTGGTAACTCGTCTGGAGTGTTGTTTACTCTTGTCTCGGCAGATGTTGAACGCTACTGGTGTGATGGGATTGTGTGTTGATTCATTCGATATACCTTCCATATCTGGCATTTTTGACCTCGCGCATACATGAACAAGGCGATTGTTTTAGTCGGGAAGATGTGTCCATGCTTCGAATCCTCAATACTTTGGTGCATGAGTTGCCGGTCTGGCTTCATGTGACAGCTATTTACTCCAATCAGAGTAAAGCCCGGCGAAGTATCACTAGGGTTATCATCAAGGCGAAGGATGGCCAGTGCCCAAGGTCACTTTTGTACTTCACTGCATTATATCACGACGGAATTGAACACAGTGACTGGTATTAGTACATGCCTCAGTTCCAGTTCTCAACAAGTAGTCACTGGAAATGAATATCCGCGGCCGTCCAACAAACCGCGTTGGTTGGGAATAGTGCATTGCCATGCTGCCCTACCTGGACACTCGCGTATATCTCACGTCAATGCCAACTTAAGGTTCAATCATGTGTTTCTCCACGTAGACAGTTGATGATAGATACTTTCTCTCCATTGTATGATCCGTTCTTGCCTCAGATTTCCATATTCCGCTCCTGCCTTGGAGTGCCTTCGGGGCTTGGTGTGTTCCTTCCGTCTGAACTTGAAGTGGATACCTCCCATCCTTACTGCAGGTTCTCATGCCGGCCGTTTATTGTGCCTTCCTATTGACGCGGGATTCTGAGCCCGCAGCGCAGTCATAGTCCCAGGTGAATGTCCTTTTTGGCGAGAGCAGCAGGCAGGGTCTACTAGTATTGACGCATCTCTCGTCGCCGCCCCATCTACCTACGCAAGCGCAACACCTGGTGCCTAATCGCGCATTCTGTCCGAGCTTTTGCACGTTGAACCTCCCAATTGGAATTTCTCATCCGAACATACCTCGGCAAACAATGCTTAAGAATCTGCCGTGAGCACGCAATTGAATACAATAAGCCAACGGTCTATTCATCTGGCTTCTTGCTGAGGCGGATTCCACCGGTCACCGCGGCCATCAAAAGGCAAAGGTTCCATCCATCAACCTTCACCTCCCCGACCCAACTTTTTGAGACCAAACCTTCTCGATAACCTGGTCCATTCACGCCTCTTGCACAATTTTCCAAACTTAAACTCAGACACCCGCGGCCCTGTTCCCCATAAAATTTCTCACTTCTAACTCCCCTCCTCGAGCAGTTCGAAGCTTCGCCATATCTTCCCACCCTCACCCAGGTCTTGTTTCTCCACCAAGAAGCAAAGCCCGCGTTTTCCCAAAAACTGTGCTGCTTCCTACCACCAACGGCTGCTGCTCTCGTGTTGTTTCATATTCACCAACAGACACCCACCAACCATCCAGCATTTTCTACCCTGATATCCTGAGCCCTCTCGCTCTCAACACCATGGCCAAATCCCGTTCTTGGAAGGGCAAAGGCCGTCGACAAGATACGTCAACACAGGCTATTGACTCCGAGCCAC
This sequence comes from Sordaria macrospora, assembly GCF_033870435.1. Taxonomy (NCBI): domain Eukaryota; kingdom Fungi; phylum Ascomycota; class Sordariomycetes; order Sordariales; family Sordariaceae; genus Sordaria; species Sordaria macrospora. Next base: position 7,069,471 of record NC_089371.1, on the reverse strand, counting down.
TGCAGCCTATCACAGATTTGAACGTTCACGCCCAAGTCGCCAGTTACGGCAACTCGGAGACGCCTGCCGTGGCAAAGCCTCGTACCCGGAAGGGCAAAGGCCGGCGAGGAGATACGTCAAAGCAGGCCACCGGGCCTAAGTCACAGGAGCCTACTACAGACTTGAACGCTCACACTCATGTCGCTAGTCACGACAACGCGGAGACATCTACCATGGTAAAGCCTCATACTGGGAAGGCCAAAAACCAGCGATCAGATACGCCAACGGAGCCCACCGGCTCCAAGCCACTGCAGCCTACCGCACACTTGATCAATCACACGCGAGTCACTGGTCACGGCAACTCGGAGATGTCTGCCATGACAAAGCCTCCTACCCGGAAGGCCAGAGGAAGCCGATGGCAGACAACCGGCTCCAAATCACAGCAGCGTACCCCGGACTCGATCAATCGTACAGAAGTCACTAATCACAACAACCTAAAAACGCCTGCACAATCTGGCTCCAGTGAGATTGACGGAAACGCTGGTCAAGGGGATTCTATTCAGCCGGAGCACGCGGGTAATATATGGAAGTCAATTGCTGTCACGTGGGATCAAGGCAATAATTGGCAGAAGACGACTGTCGACACACAGACTGGCACATTTTACCCTCTCCCTGGGACCATCGTCGACTTTTCCCGCCCAAAATCAGACTTCCTCCCGGAATGCCAGCTGCCCCGAAAGCAGCAACATGCTACCTACAAAAGCCTCCTCGATTTGACAAAAACGGTATGTAATTTCTACCCACGTAATCTTAGAGCTGGCCGCTGACTGCGCCTTTCCACAGGCTTTTCGCCCCAACTTGCCCGACCCACGTTTGTTCTCCTACAATCGAGAATGGGTCTCTTTGGGAGACAGAAACCCCCGAGATGTGTACGACATGGTACACAGACGCGACGCTCTCCAGCAACTCCCCCGAATCCACAGAGAAACATCTGAAGCCGACGTATTGCTTATCCAAAAGCTTTACCACAGGAAGAGAAAGGACGCGGCATTCAGCTTGATGCAGGCTACCACACAATGCGAGCCAAGATTGTTGCTGGCGCCTGCTCCGGCTTATGGTGTTCTTAATACGTCCGAGCCCATCAAGACTGACCATGGGAACAACCCGAAGAACATGGAGACCGGACTCATCCGTTTGATGAACATCCCGGAACTCTTCAACAAAGTGGTGCACTACATTGAACCCTTTATTGCCGACCTGACATCGTTGGCAATGGCTTGCAAGGACACCGCCCGATTGACCAGTAGTCAGTTCGCAGTTTGGGACTTCTCTTCGGGTAACTTCCATACCGAGGAGACTTATGGAAACGGAGTAGGCGGAATACGGATGAATACTTTGATCATCACACCGATCACTAAAGTCCACGCTTCTACCCCTGAAGACAAGCCGTTCGAGCGAGAGTTCAAGTTGTTGACTAAGATGGTCCGTATCATGTGCTCCACGCTCACGAGTTTCCGACACTTGATTCTTGACCAGATCCCATATCTCACAATCGATCTGGTAATGTTGATGATCAAGTCAATGCCAAATCTTGAGAGCATTGCCATCACGCGCTGCAAACAGCTTGATTTCAGCCAACTCGGTCCTCTTCTTCGTGTCATGTGGTCAATGAAGAAGCTTGCAGATACCGGCCACCACAAGCAAGTTCGCTTGGATTTCTACCCGTATTTTTTCGAAGGTCCAACTTTCGCGCCCAACACACTTGGTTCTTTCGGGTTGACCTACCATAAGCCAACCTTTGACGTACCCAAGGCCATCTTCGCTCGGATTATGGCGTACTGGGACACGGCCGGCAAGCTCGGCGTCGACCTTCTCAGTGACAGCTCGGGGATTTGGCATTTCATTCGCCGTCTACCCGGTCCAGATCCATTTTGGGCGTACAAAGCCCGTGAAGCGGTCTTGACATGGGAACGTGATCGATGTATTCCCCTTTATGGTCACGACGCGCATCTTCGGAGATCTGAAGTCACCAGGCGGCTGTGGAACGATTTGGCCGCAGCAGTTAGTGGCGATACCACCGAAAGGATTTCTCATCAGTTGAAGGAGAGGAAGTGCAGTGGATGCACCACACCTCTTCCGGATTACCTCTTCGCCGATACCAAGTACCTGGTCTGCTGGGGATGCAGAATGGGTGCTTTTGTGGTGAACCATGAAGACAGCCATTTCCGGGACCGTACAAACCGCGTCGTGGAGATCTGGCTGGGCAACCGGAAGCAATGGGCTAAGCAAAGACTTTATCGACTACCCCGCGACGAGGTTGAGGAGGGAGATGCGTTAAATATGGCGAGATTGACCGACAAAGCTTGGCGGTACGAGCTTTTCGAGTTCAAACCGAGCATGTCCCGGTACCCACAGGCGATACACTACACAACGCATTTGTCTTCAACCAAGCGGACAAGAGATCTTTTGTGGCCATTGACGGGGCCGACGAATAATCGTGAGGGTGGTCCCCAGTACCATAACCCATATCTCCAGTCTGCGGTACTTGGTTTGTCGGATGAGAAGGCCAACCATAAGGTTCGAGACCTGGACAAAACAAATCGCCGTGATTTCTTTGGCATCTATTCTCATGATGTTCGGCGCTTGCCTGATTGGGAGCCGTATAATCGCAACTGGGAGGCAAGAGAAAGGGCCAAGGCGGTTTGGCAGGAAAAGGCGGCGGCTTATTATTCGAAAACATGGTAGATGAGCTCGATTCTCAAGCCTAGGACGCATCGCTCGGATCGGGAAGATGTAGATGGGTATTTGTATATTGCGCGGACCGGTAACTCGTCTTTTCTGGGCCCTTGATATGAGAACTCTGCTAGAAATGGGCAAATATTCACTTCTTCCTCGTTTTATGGACGATCAAACGAGAAGGGGGGCGAATCAGTGTCATCATACGACAGGGCTCAGGTTTGGGGATTATGACACTAGGTTTCCAGGCCATATTTTCAATGATTGGGGGAGAAAGTTGAATCATGACGGAGGGGTTAGTCGAGGGATGGTAACTTTGTTTCTGCGAGCCTCGCCAGTTCTTCAACTTTCATAGCTTTCTCGAACTCCGCTGCTAGTTGTTCCACGAAACCTTCTGCGACTTGAAGGGGTTTCGATAGCCAAGTCTGAGCAGAATAGCTAGTTCTTAGGAAACTGAACTCACATTTAAAATGACAAGCGAGATTCCACATTAGACTTGGGTAACACCGCGATGTGAAATGGGACGGTCTGGGCAACAAAGTGAAATGAAATGATGCAACATCATTCACCACCCAGTCTCAGCAGTCTCCCGAGGTAAGCTCCCTCGAATGAAGTACAACAAGCCTCGGGAACCGAGAGCATATGTACTGAACAAACGACTATGATCCTGTTAGCGACTATCATCAACTATAATCACGTGAAAGATGATGATGGGGCTGGTTAAAGATAGGGGTATCATAGTTATCAAATCAGACAATACTCGCTAACACGCTAATCATACAATCAAACGAACAACACATAACACGTAAGGCAGATTCCGAAAATCATGCCTCACTCTCAGAAACGACATCCTCCTTTTTCTCCTTCTCATTCCCCTTCTGCCTCCTCCTCTCACTCGCACTCTTCTTCTCCGTCTCCTCCATCATGGCCCTCGCCTTCTCCTCATCCTCGCCCGTCCTAACCGCTCCCGGCACATTCGTGACATGTCTCAAGTTTCCAAAACTCAAACAGTCACTGATCCTCTTCGTCCCGCTAAACAGCATCACCATCCTCTCAATACCACACCCCCATCCGCCGGTAGGCGGCAGCCCGGACTCCAAGGCTTGCACATAACTCTCGTCCACCTCCATCGCGCTCTCTCCTTCCTCGTTGTACACGCCAGGCGCCAAGCCTTCCCGTTTAGCAGTATTAAGCTGGTCAAGAAACTTGGCGCGCTGCGACACAGGGTCGTTTTCTTCTTCGTACATGTTCGCTAGCTCCTTGCCGTTGACAAAGAGCTCGGTGCGCGCGGAGACGCGCTGGCCCGTCTTGGGGCAGACGAAGGACTTGGAGAGCGGGGACATGCAGACCGGGTGGTGGGTGATGAAAAGGGGTTTGGTGAGGGAGTAGGGCTCGAGGAACTCGGCGGCTAGGTTGTCGAGGAGTTTGGCGAGGGTGATGTCGGGTTTGTTGAGCCCGGGCACGTCGATGTTCTTCTCCCTCAAAAGGGCGAGGAGCTCCTCACGCGCTGACGGGGCGGCGAGATTGGGGAGGTTGAAGCCTAGTGCGGATTCCAGGGAAGGGATGAACTCGAGTTGTTGGAAGGGACGCTGGTACTGAGACATGTCGATGGCGGGCAGGGAGTCGAGCTTGGTGGCGATCAGGTCGCGGCAGTGCGCGGCGGCGCCGCAGAGTAGTTCCTCCGTTAGGGCGATCAGGTCGTCTAGGTTGGCGTAGGCGTTGTAGAACTCGCACATGGTGAATTCGGGGTTGTGCGTCTGGTCGATGCCCTCGTTGCGGAAGGCCGGGCCGAGCTCGAAGACTTTGTCGACGCCGCCGACCACGAGACGCTTGAGCCACAGCTCGGGGGCGATGCGCATCGCGAGGTTCTTGTTGACCGAGGTCTCGGAGGCGGCGGTGGTGAAGGGCCGGGCGGTGGCGCCGCTGGCACTCTCGGCGAGGATGGGGGTCTGGAACTCGAGGAAGCCACGCTCGTGAAGGAAGTCGCGGAGGTACTTGATCAGATGCGAGCGCAGCCGGAGGGTGTCGATGGTCTTGCGGTTGACCAGCATGTCGACGTGACGGTGCTGGATCCGAACTTCCTCATCCTCTAGTTTGAAGGGCAGAGGAGCCAATGCTGGGGTTAAGAGCTCGGGCAATCTTGTGGCTTCGATACTGAGTTCACCAGTCGGCGTTTTGGTTGCTCTGCCGGTGATGGCTGTGGAACGCGAGAAGAGGTGCACCGGTCAGTCATGCGCTGTCATATGATGATGGATGGACAACAAGGGGAAGACATATGGGACCAGAATCACGTACAGACAATATCGCCTCTATTCAACAATTTTGCAAGCGTCCTAAATTCTCCTAGCTCGACTCCTGTGACCTGCAACTTATTGAAGTTACAGAGCCCCTGCACATGCTCGAACTCGCCTTTGAGGTCGAGGAACATGAGCTTGTTGCCAGCCCGACGGACGGACTGAACCCGGCCATGAATGATGACCTCTTCGTCGGCATGCTTGCCCATCTCAACATCCTTGAACTTCTCCCGGAAGATGGGGATCCGCATGGGCGCACCGCCTTCATGGCGAATGCGAGGATACTTGAGGGCATTGGACTGTATCAACTCGTGCTGCCGAGCCAGGTGGTAGAAGCGCAGGTATGCCGCGTTACGGGCGCCCACGGGCTTCCACTTCCAGGCGTACGGCCTCAAGAACTGAAGACAGGGAGTAGATGAATTCATTATTGCGTCTATTGAATTGTCGTGAGTTGGTTAGCATGACATGTCTTCCAGAACCAGGTAGCCGTAGTTGATAGCAAGTGGTGAGGGAATGGGTAGAAATTTCAGAAATGGAGCATAGTGTGATCATGCACGCGCAAGCGCGTGTCAGTCGCAACGGTTCTAATGTTTTGGCATGTTCATCATATAAAATGGGCAGTGTGATGATTGTGTATCGAGAAGAATTGTGTTGTTGGTAGTACTTACAATCATGGTGGTTGCCCCAGTGTGTTTTGCCCACCTGGAGCTTGATTGTAGAAGAGAAAGATTTGTCTCAACACGAGCCATGACGCTTTTTATATCGTACACTTTTTTTTCTTCCCCAAGCCCTGTTTCCCCCCAAGCTCCAGTCTGCGGGCGGGCCTCTGCCGGAAACTGGAGCGACTTCTGTGTAAGAGGGGTCGTAGCCAATCAGAGCCCTCAATTACCGCTCACCGAGCGTAGCTGGTATTCACCTTTGGTCCCGACCTTGCCGAAGCTCGGGCCTCACCGTGAAGGTCGCAGCCGAGCATTAGCCGCGCCCGTACCGCCTTGTTTCAGTGAGTGGGTCCGTGGGCAGAAAGCAGATCCAAAAGTTCTTTGAGCCAAGAGAAGCTGCCCTGCCCGGCGGGAAGCTTGTTGCGCTCGCCCGCGCAAGAGAGAGTGTCGTCGCTTCGCTGCAACGGAGCCGCTGACATCAACCTACCCGCGACGCATCATCCTCCATCCCAAAGTAGGTCCCCGGTCCCAGATTTCAACAACGTACAACGCCAACAACCACACAATTCTCCAAATACCACGAGCTTTGTTTTTTTAACAGCGGCACTTAGACCCTTATTTAACGAGTCCCCGTCAAATCGATCCATCCAAAATGTTCGGACTCGGTAGGCCGCAGCCCACTTCGGCCGAGAAGATTGCCGCCGTTGAAAACGAGCTCAAGGTTGTCGCCGAGATGCACTCCCGGTATGTTTTCCTGTTTTTTGAACTATCTCACAACTCTCCTTTCTCTACTCCTTCTTTTAAACCTATTTATCTTCGCTTTACATTCTCCTGTTCCTCCTTTCCCTTCGTTCCAATTCTGTTACCCAACCCTACCATCATTACCATACACAAGACTATTTTGAAACCATTGGACGCAGTCGGCTGACACTTACACTCCTCCCCCAACAGCATGGTCAAGATCTGCACCCTCAAGTGCATCGACAAGACGTACCGCGAAGGCGACCTCAGCAAGGGCGAGTCCGTCTGCCTCGACCGTTGCGCCTCCAAGTTCTTCGAGACGCACCAGAAGATCTCGGACCAGCTGCAGAAGGAGACCCAGGCCCGTGGTGGAGGTGGCTTCGGCATGTAAAAAGAGAGTTTTAGGAGGATAACAAAACTGGAACGGGGAAAAGCATACTACAACGAAATAAAACAAGTTATACCCATGATCACCCACCCGCAACGATCCGGTTTTTTCTTCCTCGCCGGTTCTTGGTTTCGAGGCGGAAAAGAAGCACAAGAAGGAGGAGGATGAGGGGCCGGGGCCGGGGACGGGAGAGAAGGAGAGGGGATGAATGAGATGCTGGGTAGGGAAGAAGTGGGCGCAACACTGATGACGGAGTGTCAGAAGACTGCGACTCGTGTATTATACAGCTCAACACTATGGGATTGAGACTACTTTCGTACTAGAGGATAGTTCGGATGATGAACAGCGCACGACTGAGACGACTGTTATCCATCGACAAAACATTACTCAAGAAGATGTAGCGGATGATCTCGGATGGTCTTCGGTGAAAGCTCTGGCTGGCTCTGGACATCTAGCATGATATGGGATCATCGGAAAGAAGGACCAAGTTCGATCTCCAGCGTTAGCAGTAAGGAGGATGTTCAGTTCATTCTCAGCGGTTGCCTTGCACACTAAACTATGGCTTCAAACCTTCGAACATTAGCTTTATCCATTAGCTACAGCTATACCCAACTTCTTCCTCCTCCTCCTCCGTCGATATCTATAGTTCTGTATGCAACACCCATCCTCTTCGACATCACCAAGCCCGGGTATTGTTGAATTCCTGGCCAGCACAGGCCAGAAAGTTGAGTAAACAAAGGAAAGAAAGAAAAGTCTGGTGGGTTGACTGCAACTTGAGAACACCGGCCTAGGAAAAAAAAAAACAAGCTCCATGCATCCATCCATGACCTCCCACGTCCAGCTTTCCATGCTTTCTTCTTTGCAGGGAAAAGCCCAACTTATGCGGGTACCCCAGTATGCACAAAAGAAACCGCAAAACATACGGCACTAACTTGTTTGTCTCTTCCAGAGACAACCAACCTCTATTATCCAAGAAACCCCTCCCATCTTCCTCGACAATAAACACACTACTACAACCACAACAACCACCTCCCCACGCCCACGACCCCCCTGCCCACCCCCAAGAACACCCTCGCAATCATCACCACAAACCACACGTACCACATAAACCCAACCAGCACCCACTCAACCGCCAACCACCCAGCCCTCCGCACCCACCTAAAGCGCCTCCTCCGTCTCCTCACCATCCGATCAATCATGTCCACTACCCTTTTCACCTTCAGCCGCTGGTGCGTCATCAGATCGCCCCCAGCATCATCTGCCTCCTCGGCCGCGCGCCTCGTCATCTCCGTCAGCTCGCCGTTGAGTCTGGCCCGCAGCGCTTCGACGCGGTTGGTCAAGCAAGGCGCGGTTTGGGTTTGGAAGACGACGACGGAGGAATGGAAGGCTGTTGCGGAGTTTTGGATGGATGACGACAAGATGTTGGCGGCTAGGGGGAAGAGGTCGGTTTGGGCGATAGGCTGGGTGAGGAGGTGGTGATGGGTGGAAGGGTCGGGGGAGAGGGCGACTATGTCTGGCCAGGAGAGACGGGAGTTGTTCGGTTCCGCCGTTGTGCTGGCGTTTTCGTCCTCGGGCTTGCTGGAAGAGGAGTTCAGGAGCTTGCGGGCTTTAGCGCGCCTGTCGATTTCCATTGCGTGAATGCCGGAGCTCATCAAGAGAGCCCGTAATCGGGCAATCTCTCGTTTGGAGACGATGGTTTGAGGAGGAACGGGCGTAACGCTCTCCCCTCTTTCACCTATGGACCAGCGTCCTGCTGAAGAGGCGTTGGAGAGCTGACGGTCTTTGACCATGGATAGCATGGCGTTTAAACGAACGTCAACATCCCGCACACCACCGACATCTGTATTGACGCTGCTCTTCCGCGAGCCTTCCACGTCAGATACGTCGGAAGTCCCCCATGGATTTGAACCAGTGATCCTGGGTGGGCGTAGACCTGGTGTTGATGTCGGCGATGCATTCTGAACGTCGATCTTGGGCGGTTTCAGAAGCTCGAAGCGGGAGGACCGACGACTGAGCGGTCGCGAAGGGGGACTAGCGTTAAGCAAACCGGTCTGTTGTTCGATCGAGCCGCCAATGGACTTGGACTTGCTATGATGCTTTTCCGCGGCGGGTATGAACTGTGGCATGACATCCAGGTAACTCCTCTCCCCGTTCGCCTTGCCGTGGTTGGACGGACTACGACCAACCTTCCGTGGTGGCGAGCTGGGTAAGGACCTGGACCTGCCTCTACTCTCCGCATCGGAATCATCTGAAGAACCATACTCGTCCAAGGGGCCTGGGGCAGTCTCTTTCCGCCAGAACATATCGCTGACCTTGGAGACACCGCTACGCAAGACACTATCGATGCGTTGGCCCCGGAATAGCCCTTTCAGGCTACTGCTACCGTCCTCCCGAAGTTTGTGGTTCCCAGTACTCTTACTCGACTTTTGGCTAGAGTCGGTTCCTTTTGTCACTATTTTGCGAAGAGGACTGCGGGAGCCCTTGCGCTCGGGAGGCAGAAGCATGCCAGTTCCGGGGCTCAAAGTTGCTGGGGATTCTACCGGTTGCCGATCCGACAGACACTGTACTGATTCAGGGTTGTCCTCTCTTCCGTTATGTGATGGAAGCTCAGCCAACCGCTCGCTACTGCGATCTCGAAATATGCTCCTAACTTTTCTCAGGGGGTTTCTGCTCGGTGAGCTCGCCATCGGTGAGCTTGGTCTCGTTGACCTTGGCGAAACGTCCATGCCCTGTCCAGGAACTAGTGCGTCATGCATTGGCCGCAAGTCGGGCGAATATGGTGGTGATGTATCGTAATCCGTTGAAAACCGCCTATCACCGTTCAATGACCCAATGCCAGTCCGTCCAGCAAGAACCTGTGCCGGCGCTGGCTTGGTTTGAAGCTTGAAGTAAGAGTCCTCCAGGTCAGCCGGTTCAAAGCGCGATGCCGGCCTGCGGCCATCAACGTTGTCAGCGCGGCCAGGCGTCGGTGTAATCTGCGTTTTGTCCCAATCTTTCTCGGATATTCCCACTCCAGCATCTGGGAGCTTCAACCGCTGCGTGTCCTGGTCATAGAGAGGATGCGATTCGACATCTCTCTGCTCCTGAGCGATCATGTCTTCCATCTGCCTTGCCAGTATGTCCTTACCACTACTGGAGATGGTCCCATGTCTGCCTCGCCGCTTCCGATCGCTGTCCGTATCAGACGACTCTGAAAACGAGCCTCTATGGATTCGAAGAATGTCGCGATTGTAAATGGAGCTGTTGGCTCGCTGGTGGGATCCCTTGAGTGCCCGAAGTTTCTGTTGCGCTTTGTCCCGAGCTCGACTTGCACTAAAGCCGTGTGGTTGCTCGTGATGTGCCTTTTGCGCCGGCTTTTGTTCCACAACCTGGGGCGGTTGTTCCGTGCGGGTCTTGTCTAGAGTCGTGAGACTGTTGGAGTTGGAAAATATTTTGCTTGAGCCTGGAGTATCATCTCTTGAGAGCGAACGGTAGATTTCAGCACCACCTTGCGGAAAGAGGCGCTTCCAATTCCGATCCTCCAGCAGGAACTTATTGTCGTCCTGTTCAAGCCAGTAGATGTCTGCGATCATATCCGCCGGATCTACGGCCCAGTCAACTCGTGGCCGTTTCAATTTAGGCATTACTGTTGTCGGCCTAGAGCCGAGGGACTGAGGAGAATTCTCCTGGGAGAGAACACGAGCCGGTGAGAATGGGGGTATCGATGGATTTCCCGGCACTCGGTCCTGACCCTTGGCGATCCATTTGGCTACTTCGTCAACCCATTCGGAAACCCTATCAACATCATTGAAGCCCTGACCCTCGCCATCCAGAGTCTTTTTCTCACGAGCCCGAATTTTTCTGTTGCGAATATACTGTAGCGGATTATAGTTTCGGCCAATTATTGTTTCGGCGTCATTGGTCAGCACTCCAGAGGGGAAGTTAGAACCATTAGGCGTCAGTGGAGGGCTAACGATGGAGGATGTTCCTGATCGGTCGGCCTTTAATGGGGGTAGGAGTTCTAGTATCCGTCTGTATTGTGCCATCAACCCCAAGTATTCCTTTGCTTTTTGCGCTCTTGCCAAGGTCGACTGGGAAAAGTGGTATTGATACGGTTCCAGATCGGCTGGAGCTTGTAGCGACCTTGCGGATGCGAGGCGTGGTGAGTGGTCCGGTCTAGGTGACATATTCCGCGAAACTCTTCTTTGCTGCTGCAGGTGTTGTCGAAGACTTCCTCCTGTACCGTTTTCCGGTACTGGCCCCAGTCTTGGAGGTACTGGCTGAGAGACGATCCTTCGCGACGCTATCCTCCTCGATTCGCTCAAGTTAAGAGCCATATTGACAATCTGGGCCGACTCCATATCCAGGGGCGCCATGCTTGTTCGTGGGGACGGATTCGCCCCAATGACCGTTTCACCTGCCAGAGAGCCACGGTTGGACGTGACAGCGCTGCCGTTGAAGGAGGGTGCTTGGCGAACAGATGGCTCAGTTGTCGACCCCGAGCGTTGAACAAGCCCCAAGCCTATCTCATTTGAGGGACCGGTACGCTTGTTCCGGCCAGGCAACCTGTCGAAGCCATGTTTAGTGATCCTATTCCTACTAGGCTCTAACAAGCTCTGCCTCCTGGGTAACTGTAGCTGGGTATTCGGAGGGTGCGCGTCGAAGACGGGATCGGAAAGGAGAAAGGCGCCATTCGTCCTGTGCTTATAAGGGCGAAGGGCGCCTCTGGAGAAATTTCGGTCATCGGTACGAGGGTGATCGGAACGGGGGAGTCGCTGATCGGGCGGTATACTGGCGTCATCGTAGTTGTCGCCGTGGTCATCGTTATGATTCGAGGAAGTCACAGAGACGTCGGGCAGATTCGTAGTGACCTGGTGGTTCTGGGCAGAGACGGCTGTCGAGGCATAGTCGTGGCGGTCGGGAACGAGGAGGTCGGGTTGCTTGGTTGCTCGGCGGGGACGAAGGTTGGATGATGGGCTGGCATCTTGGTCGGTCATTGCTGTACTGCGCCGTTCACATGCCACGTCTTCAGAGGAAGCGGGAACGGAGGAACTAGAGTCGCACGGAATGGATAATGATAAGCATCGTTGTGAGTTTTGCCGTCGTTGGTGTATGAAATGAAGAGGATGCGCAGTCCGTCTTGGCTTCTCGGGCGTCTTGTCGCGTATGGGCAACCCTCGCTCAGCTCCTCTAGTCTCCGGTTGAGGGTTCGTCGCCAAGTGTCTCCGTCTTGTCGGTCGGTTCTTGTGATAGTCGAAGGTGTCTGTATCTGGCTGGCTGGGCTGGGCGCTTCTTCCGTGGCTTCAGTCTGCCATGTGAACACAAACCAAGACAATGGCCAACGACGACGTCAGACGGGCCACCTAAGACAGGTAGGTACCGATGCAGTGCTATGCTATGTCGTGAGCTAGGTACTTTCTATTCGCCGAAAGCACTATAAAATGGCTGCAAGAATACCTCTAGCGGCGCATGTAAGGGAGATGAAACAATGACCCAGTGGATTTCTGGCTCTTTGTGCGACAGGAACAGGCCGTCTGAAAGGAGTGATTCGATGGCTGCGATGCGATGGGAGGATTGGGACAGATGGGAACACGAGGCCGAAATCGAAGGTCACTTTCAAGACAGTGCAGGTCCATTCAGTTGCATGCGCTACGTTCGGGTGCGATACGGGGCTGTTGCTCCCGAACAACTTCCAGTCCTCCGCCTCCATTCTCTCCAAAATGTTCGGTGGAGGTTCCACCCGTGCTCCCACCCAAACCCGTCACTGCCATCCGTTCCATCGCCCTGCAGAGCTCATCCTTGCTGTGTCATCGACCTTCAGTTTCGGCAGTTCATAGGGGGCCGAGGGGCCCCCTGGCATGCCTCCATGCCTGCACGAGAGCTGGAAAACGAGGAAAATGGGGCAGGGGCAGAGTTACCCCACTGTTACCCGCTATGGATCATGTTCCGTTGGGCCTGGGAGCCATTGACAACCGCAGTCCTTCAGGGCCTGGGCTGTTGTTGTTGACTTTCCCTGATGCATGTCAGCAATGTATCGGCTTGTAAACCTTGATCCATTGCCGCATTTTTGCATCTTCACATGGGCAGCATGATGATTTGCATGGCACTGTACGTTGGATGATGAACGTTTCGAGTTTGATATTTACTTATCCCAAGTTTCTTAGGAGGCAGTCTACCGGAATATCCAAAGATGGTGTTGACCAACGCTCCGGTCAGGTGGTTCTTGTAACGTGTAGTGGCTGAGGGTTGATCTGCGAAAAGAAAGGAAACCCAACTGCTCTCGTTGCGATGTGATGAACAATGGGATTCCCATTTCCAACACCCCAACCGTCCAACAATGCTTTAGCGGTGAGCTACTGTCGAAGCCCATTATCCCCAACAAAGGAGGCAGGGATAATGGTGTTTCAAGCATGGGGATCAAGGCAATGTCATACCCAGCACGTTTACCGCCTAAGCCTATAGCAGATCCAAGTGATCGATGAACACAACGGATACAAGCTTGGCCTGCCTTACTTGGGGGGCGTTTCTGGTTGGCAGTAAATATGGGTGTATATTTCGGAAGCAGATTGCTAGGTTCAACGCATGTTTGATTATCTGTATCTTGGCCCTAACAAACTGGAAGGCAGCGCCATGATGAGATTAAACTCTCGAAAGAATTCCGCTTATGTATGAAGTTGTCAACCCAAATTAAACAATATTCGCGGGATGCCCCATCCCTCTAATACCTGTACGCCCGTCACCTCCATGTAGCCAAAAACCAACCCCAAAAACCAACCTAAAAGACCAAGGTCATCCCCTTCTGGGCATCATAACTATGTGCTCCTGGGACCGCCTGTGTAAATCGACAATTGTTCCTAACGCTCAGAGAAAATGCAAGACACCTACGTAACCATACAAGAACCACTAGAATACTGTCACCGCAGTAACAGCGCCATTCTTCAACACCTCAAAGACGAGTCCCGGGAAACCATAAAGAGTGGTCGTGGAATCTGCAGGCCCGTCAAACTTCTTGGCCGTGCCACCGGCATCTGGTGCCGCCGTCGCGCCATCTCCTTCCCACCCGCCCAGAAACTCGATACTGCTACCGGGACTGTCTCCCCAGCCTCTGTTAAGGACCATGCCTCTTTGAGCCTTGCGCGCTTCTTCTTCAGACGGGTAGATCGACTGCCACTCCTTGCGCAGGCTCTCCTCGATTTGTGGAAAATCAGACTCCGAGTTGATCACCACGTCCGAAACTGATGAAAGATACGGGATCTCCCATCGACAGCGCCGGTGTCGGTTAAAGGGATACGACCCAGGCACATTTCCGTGCAGAACGATCTTCGTGGCAACAAGGCTGTCGGCATTGGCTGTGACAAGCCAGTCCTTAGGAACGTTGGGCACATTCTTCCCTTGTTCCTGAGAAGGCGGTACCGGAGATGGCGCCGTCGGCTTTGAGACCAGCACATCGAATCCATGGAAGAAATAATTGTAGAAGCACTCGCCCGACACGTGGCCGCCTTCGATGCTGACATCACTGGTTTCATCGTCGCTAGAGTGGTAACCGTCTGACCCAGCGTTTGCCGACGATTGATCTGTATCTGTAAGGTCGTCCTGACCCTTCAAATCAGCACTGTCTGGTCGCTTCATGGCATCGCTACCAGTCCGCACTTTGTGGGCGAACATCTTATGGTCGTTCTTCCGGTATATAGCATCGGGAGGACCCAATTGTGATACAAGATCTTGCGGAGTGGTCTGTCCGAGCCTGATCCAAAAGTGCTGATCCGTCCACTTTCGGAAGACCTGCAGTTTCCCTGCACCGTAAAATTTGATCAAAGAGACCTCGTCAGGAAACACCTCCTTCCCCTTAGTGAGTGGCGTGAACGTCTTGAGACTGGGCAGCACCTCAGTCCACAGCGTCTGTCGGGCCTGCGTCCATGAATCCCCACTGAAGATGCCCATGACCTCGGGAACCTGTGTGGATGCCAGTAGGTCAACCACGTTTTTCTTGGCCGAGTAGGTCGCTTTTTTCATGAGGAAGCTGAAAGCCACCCCGGGCCATGACAAGCAGTACAGACCATACTGGTCGACGGCGTTGTCTGGGGTCTGCGGCCCATCAACGAACTCGCCATTGTAGGTGGGACCAAGAAACCGCTGATAGATATGACGGAATGTAGGGCCCGCGGTGTTATCGGTTGACGGTGTAGATGTTGTGGAAGGACGAACAAGGTCGCGCTCCTTGTTATCGGCTGCCTTGATAAAGATATGGTTTTTTGTGAAGTCCACCACCTCGATTAAGCGTAGTCGCTGCTCTGGGCCATCGAACTGTAGACGAATCCCGTTCGCGGGGAGGTCGATGATGATAATCGACTTGGTCGGCTCGGTTGGGCTGTACTTGACATCGAGATTGGGGAACCGCTGGGGCTCTGTCTTGAGGCGGGTCAAGATATCATGCAATGATGCTCCAAGTACCAACCAGCCCAGCGCGCGGCCGGGATAAAGCTGGGCGGAGAACAGAAGGGGGGAAATCGGCGGCGAGGTAGGCGTCGACATGTTGAAACTTGTATATCCCGATGATGATAATTGGAGTTGGACACCGCTCAGGGTGGTATATGGGAATAACGGAGATGGGACGAACTCCAAAGTCGAGTCTTGTTCATCCAACGGGCTTAATGGCACGGCGGAGGATCGAGAATGGCGGACAGCAATATCGTGTGTTCGATCTATATTCGGTGTAATGTGGTGCTGGCTTGATGTTGGGATAGAAAGGAAAGCGGGATTAGGAAGATGGGAGTTGTCCGTCAAGGTCCTCGTGATCTGGGGCGGCCACCGACCATCGGCAGCTGCCGCCTGCCCCCGATTACGTGGAGGTACCCAGGTACCAAGCTCTATTACTTACAAGTACATGAAGACGGCGGCAGGCAAGACAGAGGGATCAGCAGTCAGCACTGAAACAGCAGTACTCACTCCTTTCACTTGTGGACTGAGAGCATGGATGGGGATGGAGGGGAAGGACACAAAGAGGGCATTGTGCTGGCAGTCACAGTCACAGGCCGCTGTTTCAGCGATGATTGACGGAAAGGAAGCACAACGTAAGCCCCTGGCTATTGAAGATCAGTGGTCTGTGCGTTTGTTTTACTCACACCGGGAAGCGGTTGCCCCAGCAATGGCCCAACACAGTGGAGATCAATGTTGATGTCGCGCCTGGCCTGGCAGCCTGTCCCTGCTGCACCAAAGCAGCCAAGGCCAGCACCCAACTTAACTGGAAAGACCTGAGCGCAAACATTGGAAAAAGCGATCCCCGCCATTCAACCCGTCGTCCTTGCTCAAGACCTACCCGACCGAGTCGCTCGCATAATCGACAAGAGGAAGCAAAGGCCGGGCTCGCGACGTCCAGTCGCTCATTCCCGACGACGTGTAGATTCTACACGCCAATTTCTCCCACGACGACCCTGCCGTCTCTGGCAGGTTTCCAGCTTCCACTTGTCGCACATAAGAAAAAGGCGTCGATCGGCCGATTGAACTACCCACGACCTCCCGCTCCCTCTATCTGCCATCAGCTCTCTTCGACCACCACCACCAATGCTTTTTGGATTAATCTTCGCCCATTGTGTACTTAAGCTCAACAGTCGTCACTTCGCATCTTTTCGCTTCTCGTCTCTCCTTCGACCCAACTTTCTTCTCGATTTCGCGACCTCGACCCTTCGATAAAGCATCGCCCAATCGCGCAGCTCTGGCATGGAGCGTAGAAAACCATCAGCCATGTCGCGTCCACCATCCGCCGCGGGGACGCGTAGCAACACCAGCATGCGACCTCCAGCTACGAGAAATACTGCATCTTCGACAAGCCGACAATCAGCCCTCCGAAATGCAACCGCACCGGGAGGTTCTCGCAATGAGCGATCGGGCGCCGCCTCACCAGCAGACTCGCAAGTGTCGACAACAGCAGGTGCGAAGCGCAAGGAGCGCGATTTCGACCCGGAGGACGAGGGCACTACGAACATCAACGTCGTTGTGCGCTGCCGAGGACGCAATGACCGGGAGGTCAAGGAAAACAGCGCCGTCGTCGTCAAGACGGAGGGCCTCAAGGGCAGGATAGTTGAGCTATCAATGGGTCCCAATGCAGTGAGCAACAAGACTTATACCTTTGATCGCGTCTTCTCGCAGGCTGCCGATCAAGCCATGGTCTTCGACGAGGTGGTGAAGCCTATCTTGGAAGAGGTAAGGAAGGGCTATCAGAGCGGTCAGGGCCTGTCCATAGCTGACCTGAACTAGATGCTCGCCGGTTACAACTGCACCATATTCGCCTACGGCCAAACAGGCACGGGCAAGACATATACCATGTCGGGCGACATGAATCAGACTTTCGGCATGCTTCCCGACACCGCAGGCATCATCCCCAGAGTCCTACACGCTCTCTTCAATAAGCTTGAAGTGGACGACAAGGAACACTGCGTGCGATGCTCGTTTATCGAACTTTATAACGAAGAGCTGCGTGACCTCCTCTCGGCAGAGGATAACACGAAACTCAAAATATTTGACGACAACTCGAAAAAGGGTCATGCCACAACTATTGTACAAGGCATGGAGGAAAGACACATTTTGAGCGCGGCAGACGGCCTCAGATGGCTTCAAGAGGGCAGTGTGAGGCGCCAAGTAGCCGCGACAAAGTGCAACGACCTCAGCAGTCGTAGTCATACCGTTTTCACCATTACCGTCCATGTCAAGCAACAAACCGAGAATGGAGAGGATTATCTGATGGGCGGAAAGCTGAACCTGGTTGATCTCGCTGGCAGCGAAAATATTCAGCGCTCCGGAGCCGAGAACAAACGTGCCGCGGAGGCTGGTCTCATCAACAAGAGTCTGCTTACTTTGGGTCGTGTCATCAACGCCCTGGTCGACCGCAGCCCCCATATTCCTTACAGAGAATCGAAACTTACACGTCTACTTCAAGACTCATTAGGTGGGCGGACAAAGACTTGCATCATTGCGACAATTTCACCGGCCAGGAGTAACATGGAGGAAACAATTTCCACACTTGATTATGCTTTCAGGGCCAAGAACATTCGGAACAAACCGCAAATCAACGCATTGCTCAACAAAAAGACGCTACTTCGAGAGTTTGCGACCGAAATCGAGAAACTCAAAAGCGAGCTGATTGCTACTCGTCAACGAAACGGTGTCTATCTGTCGAACGATGCTTACGAAGAGCTGACCGTACAAAACGAATCGCGGCGAATCCTTACGGAAGAACAAGCGGCCAGAATCGAGACACTCGAAACGAACCTTCGAAACAAGCTCCAGGAGCTATATACGATGACATCAACATTTATGGGCCTCCGAAAAGAGCACGAAGCCACAAAAGCGCATCTAGACGAGACCAAGGACGTATTGGACCAAACCGAACTGGTGTTGGCAGCTACCAGGAAGTCGTTGGCGGAGGAGGCCCACATCAGAAGGGCGCATCAAACAACCGAACAGAAGCTTGCCAAAGTGGGTGATGAGCTTATTTTTACCATCAAGCGGACCGTCGAAGATGTCGAAGGACTCCATGCGAAGAACAGAAGAAGGTCCGACCTACATGCGCTCAATCGTAGCACGTGGGCCATGTCGCAGTCGCAAGTCACAGGTATTACTGAGCTTGTTGAAAGTCGGATTGCAGAGTTTCGCAGGGGGCAGGAGGAGCACATATCTAGTGTTTCAGAACGGATGCAAAGTTTCGTTCAAGAGGAGCTCGACAAGCTATCCACAACCCAAGCCTTCCTGGACCAGAACTTGGAGCATTTCGCACAGTCTAGAACACAGCTGCTGGAACAGAAGCAAAAGTCGAAGGAGGAGATGGACAACGTGCTGGAAGAAATCAAGGTTGTTCGGGACACCGTGAAACAGCGCGTTGGAGAATCTCTCCAGGCTATCGCCTCGGCGGCTGAGCGGATTGCAGGTGACGTACTGGGCGAGCTAACTACCTTCCACAGTCAGTTACATGCTTCGTACAGCTCGCTTGGGAAGGAATGCAAAACCATATTTGAGGATCTGCTTCAGACGATAACCGCCCAAAAGGCCGAAGCTGATAGACTCCGGCAAGACCTCGAGGGTGCTAGTCAGACCATTGTGAAGTCTAACGCAACTGTGTCAGCCCGGATACAGGAGGTTCTGGAGGAGGAGCGAAGACAAGCGGCCGAGGAGAGGCAAAACCTTCTGCTACAGATTGGATCCCTCATCAACTCGCAAGCGGAGATGCAAGAGTCTCGCTTGGCCGGAAAGACGGCACTTATTCGACAGGCGGTCCAGGATTCGAATACGACGTTTGAGGGCAGTATGTCCCAGTATCTGGAAGGCATGAACACTTGGAACGAGAAGGACAACAGACTTGTGGAGGACGTCGTTAAATCTCGTGACGTGCTCAAGAACAAGATGCAGGAGGACTGGGCAGTAAGCTACCTGTGTTGCGTCTCGATTGAGGACTGGTTTGCTAATGAAAGTCACAGACTGCCGACGAACACAGCAATTCTATACAGAACACCACGAAATCTGTCCATGCGGAGACAGTTCGTGTGGTTGATGTCCAACTCCAAGATCTCGATGTCCAGATGCAGGATCTTGACAATTTTGTGTCCCGCGCCCGCTCCGAAAACTCCGCGCATCACGAACAACATGCTGTCTCGATGGAGAACCTCACCTCGACCGTCGAAAAGTCCTTCATTAACATTGCAGACCATTTCGGCGAGCGATTCGACCGTATCCGCGACCTTAGTGGCGAGATGGATAACGATGCGAAAACCCTGAGGGAGTCTCTGGAGCCGCTCGACGAGTCCCTTCGTCAGCCCCTTGCCTGCCTCCGCGAAGACATCCAGAGCACCAAGATGCGCGAGTACGAGCCCACCGGTGACACCCCCGAGAAGAAGCGCTACGAATACCCGACGGACCTTCCGCGCACGGCGGGCCATGAATCGCTCATTGCAGGTATGCAAGACAAGCCTTCAACGACGCCGACTACCAGTCCAGCCAAACGTGCAACGACGACAGCGGTATATAGTGATCTCGTCTCGCCTTCGCGTTCACCTTCCAAAGTGCCATTATCCGTGCCAGCATCACCAAGCAATAATCCTTTCGGTACACCCGGTCCCATTGCAAGCACACGAATCAAACCGCGCACGCTGGAGCCCAGTCTACGAGAAGTTAATCCAAACCTCGGTGGTGGGCCATCGGTCTTTGGCGAATTGTCGTCTAGCACAATGTCAATGGCACCGCCACCGCCGCCATCTGCATCTGTTATCGGTTTCCATGCCAATAATCCGGAACACAGTGAAGAAAATGCGACTCAAATACCACTCTTCAGGAGAAGTAATCGGAGACAATCGCCTCGTGGGATAGCGAAGAAAAAGATAACTAGTCATGCTAACGGGATCATCACGGAGGGCACAGAAAACATGCCAATTCCGACGGCAGACCCTAGTGTCGGTATTGCCGGAAACAGGAGGAAGACGCCACGGTTGGGGTGAGGTGGTGATGGGCTTGGTACGTTGGTGGCCTTTGGGAGGCAATCAAATAGTCGGGTTGGGGAACCGGCAGGGTGGAGTCGATCTGAAGGGGAAGACGAAGGTGTTTGGCGCTGGTTGGACGATTAGGGGAGGATAATTTCTAGCATTGTTAGTCCTGTTGGGTTTGTTTGTTTGGCAGGAAGAAAGGACGCTCCCAATGATAGGACGGGATGGTTGGTTTGGCTGTTGTCGCTTATGTTGTACTCTTTATCGAGCACTGATACCCTCATCGTATATCAACTGGTTTCTCCTTGGTTTGAAGTTTTATGGTTCCGGCTGGGTGTAGTGGATGGGAGGAAAAAAGAGAACTGAACAAACATTGCTACGCAGATTGTTGAGCATGCAAGCAACTTACTTTGTTCTGTACTTTTACGTTGTGGTAGTGTTGTCGCTTTTTCCTTACTTTCAGGAAGAAGTTACCCGTCGAATCTCAGAATCCTGAGCCAGTCAGTCACCAACAAAAAGGAAGGAATGTCGATGTTTTTTTGACAATACGCCGCAACCACGCAACGTGATTTAAGAGAAAAGACAAAAAAGACTGGTCCGGAAATCTCGAAAAAAAGGAATTCCCACCTGAGCGAAGGTGGCTACTATTATTGACAAGAGTGGGATTCGAACCCACGCCCTTTCGGACCACGGAACTCTGTAGAGAAGATTAAGGGTTAACCTTAACGTGGCGCCTTAGACCGCTCGGCCATCTTGCCTTGCTAATGAAACATTGGAAGACTTTACTTTTTATAATCACGTTCATGGTTGTGGTCACAGGAACAGACTTAAAGGTACAGGACACGAGGACAACGGCGTGCTTCGTGGGTATTCCAAGTCGTTTGCGCACAAGATGGGTGGAGTGGAAGGTTTCTTTTTTTTTTTTTTTTTTTTTTTTTTTTAAAAAAAAAAGTAAGAGAGAATGAATTTACCGGCGGAATGGTGAGTGTATTAAGATATTGCCCTGGTTGTGGTTATTTTTTTTTGAAGAGAAAAGGGTGTCTGTTGTGCCTACTAGATGGTTTGAAGTGTGCTCTGATGATGATTGGCGTTGTTACATTAGATCCAGCGAAGAGGAAAGATAAAATCAAGATGGAGACACTGGTTGCAGTTGAACTGGATAAAAGAAATCGAGGAATTATGAGGAAGAAAAGTACGACTGTTGGAGGAAAGAAAAGTCTGAAGATCGTAACGTACCCTGTAAGAGTTGCCGGACTATCGGCGGTGATAGACAGAACGTTTCATGTGGAAAGGGAAATGAAGAAGGGGCTAGGCACTGTTAGTTTATCTTTAGCAACGATTGAAACTGCTGTTGTGTACATGGAAAGGAGCAAATGCAGCAATTCTTTCGTAATAGCAGTTTCCCCAGTCCAGATATTGCTGTCTCCTGTAGTCATCAAATTCCACCTAGACTGCTCCCTCTCAAAGATCAATCATCATGTCCTCCCGTCTCATCATCCCCAAGATTCATATCCACATCCGACCCAGCACCACCTAACCTTTTTCTCCCCCTTCCCCTCCCAGTATAACTTATCCCCGCCTCCCTCTCCCTCTTCATCAGATCCCCTCCTCTCCACCCCTTCCGCACCTTAATCGGCTGCAAAAATCCATCCAAATGCACACCTTCCTCCATCTCATCCATACTGTCTTGATCATCATCCCCTGCTCCTCCAACCACAGAACCCGCCGGAGAAGAAGGTGGACTCCGTCCATGAACGAGCTTCAAGTGTCGATGCATATTCGCTCTCCTCCCGAAGCCCTCAATGGCTCTCTCGCAGTCTGGATACGGACAGAAATACACACCCCCTCCAGCCGCGGGCGTGACTGAACGTCTCCGCACTCTGAGCCCGCCGCTGACGCCGGGTGCGGGTGTGCCAGCCCTTCTGGCTCTGCTCCTGCTCCTGCTCCTGCCCCAGGCCCGGCTTGCGCTTCCACTGCGCTCTGTTCCGGCTTCTGAAGCAGCAGCTTCGACACCCTCCATTGCCTCTCCATCTTCCTCTTCCTCCTCGTCGGGAGAAAGCGTCCTCACAAGACTCGGCTGTCTACTCACCGTCCTCCTCTGCTCCAATTCGATATCGGTCGTGTCCGTCTCCGAGTCCGAAGATTCCGGAACAGGATCACCGGGCCGGTACGTTGTGGTCTGGGTACGCTTGGAGGAAGAAGAAGAAGAAGAAGAAAGGGTATGCATCGTCATCTCCTCCCCGAAAAGATTAGTGCACCTCTGTGTCGCGCGGGCAATCACGCTCTGAGGAAACCCAGCCAGGGCAGCTGCGCCCAGCACGTCACGCCAGTCGCGGAGGCCCCAGCGTGCGACGCGTTCCTGGCGGTCTTTTTCTTGGACGGCGGTGAGTGCAGTAGTGTTGCTGGTTACGCTTCGGCTTCGGCTTCGGCTTCTGTTCCGATCCTTGGTGTGACGTTTTGTTGTTGCCTTCTTGGAGGGCATTTGGTACGACTTGGGCGGTTCGGCTTCGGTATCGGCCTCGGAGGCTGTTTCGTCACCGTCATCGTCGTCATCGGTAGTGTGAAAAGAAGAAGCCGCCCGGTTCTTTCGAGACAAGGAGGGTATCCGCTTGTGAGTCTCGCGGGCGATGCGATCGAGCATTTCCTCTTCCGTTTCGCCCTCGAGAGGGATGCGTATTTTTCGTTTGCGCCCTCGCTTGCTGGTTGATCGCGGATTTGATTTGGACTCATCCGCGGATGGGGATGGGGATCGAGCTCGTCGTCGTCCTCTTCTCGTGCGCTGCTGCTGCTGCTGCTGCTGCTGCTGCTGCTGTCGGGAAGGTCCTTCTGTCTCGGCTTCATTGTCGTTGTCTTCGGTGTCACTAGCAGAAGACTCGGAGAGGTCGCGGAGACCAGCAACACGGGCGTTGTGTAGGATTGTCAAGGTTTCGTCCAGCTTGGAGAGAATGCGTCGCGTTGCGGGACGAAGTAGCTTGTAGGACCTGTCGTCATCAATTGACGGGACAGGAACGTAGGTAGGCGTGGGGGCACGAGGACGGCGTTGACGTGAGGAGCTGAGAACCTGCGAAGAGGAGCCATTCTGCTTACTGCTCTCATCTTGAGAGAGAGGCTCGCCTTTGACCGGGCTCGAGAGTGGTACGCTATACCGGGACGACTCGTCGTTGCGCCGTGATGACGGGCTAAATAGCAACTGACTAGATTCGGCGTGGTGATGATCAGGGTCGTTGTCGCCCGTTTCTATCGAGTCGACAACGCCATCGTGCCCTTCGCCCACTGCCTGTTCATCCTCGTCGTCTTCTGCCGGGAACCCTCTGCCTCGGAACTTTTCCTTGGCACATCGTAGAATTGTCGCTGAAATTTCTTCCTCCAGGTTCTTGCTTGGGAAAGTCTGGACGGCCCCACGCAGCGTGAAATCCTCGTGCTCGTCTACGGTCCGGGGAAGGAGCTCATCATCAACCACCTCACCAGTCTTCAGTGGCCAGGCCGTCCATCGGTGGCTCGGAGCCCACTCATTCTCCCTGGGCCGTGGGACCTGCTCATCTTCACTTTGATCGTTGATTACCTGAGCATGGTTAGCTTCATGTGCTATTTTGGATCGCCCCTGTTAACAAAACTCACCTGTTCAGTCTTCTGCCTTTTTACTCGTGTTTTCAGGGCATGTGCGTTGTAGAGATGCGCTGGCAAGTCTCGCCTGCGCAAACCCTCTAACGCTTGGTAGGCTTTTCTTTCCTGCGCAGTGAAGGTGAGCCAGGTGGAGGGGGGACCATTCCACCGATTAGGGCGGGTTTCGTGCAGTTCGTCTGAGGCAATCGAATTGATCTCTTCGGTGTCCTTATCCCAATCCTCGTCTTCGGATTCTTCTTTCGTGTAGGTAGACATTTTGTTGTTGTCAGTTTAGTGGGTGCCGTGCCAACGTCGGGCAGGGTTGTTGTTTGGTGCAAATTCTGTGGTGAACAAGGAGTGACAAGAGCGTGAAGGCAGAAGAACCGCACTGACGCTGGTACACATCCGTTCTTTATAACCACATGCATGCAGATGTGAAGAAGAAATTCTGCGAATTACCCGTCCTTTTCTCTCGTGCTCTCACTATTCGCTCGTCCTGTTTCGAGTGTGTTTAATCTTTTTTCTCTGGGGTGCTATCGCCTCGTTCGTAGCGATCCCTAACCCTCGGAGCAAAGTCTCGTAGGCTCGTTTTTCAAGTCACGATCACGTTCACAATTGGATCAATGAGGAACGATGAATATGGTTCAAAACTTGTCAATCAATTACACAAAGAAAAAATGAGCCTTTGGTATCCCATTCCAAAACATCAAGTGCTAAAAATTACGCCTTGCCAGTGTTTTAACCTTACGCCTTCTGCGCCTTCTCCTTCTCTAGCTTTCTCCTCTTGGCGCGGAGTTTCTCGTCCTGAGCGCTCTTCTTGTTGTTGGTATACTGCATCTGCTCAAACAGCTTGCGCTTCTTCTTGCTAAGCATGCCCTTGGCGCGCTCAAGATCCTCGGCCTCCTCCTTTGCCTTCTTTTCAAGGGCCTTGCGCTGCTCTAGCTTGGACTTGGTCTTGGGGTCTACCTTCTTGTTCTGCACCTTCTTGCCTTGGAGCTCGGCTTCCAGCTCAAGCTGGCGCTGAAGAGTCTTGGATTCCTCCTCATCCTCCTCAACATCTCCCTCCTCGTCCTCCTCGACATCCTCTTCGGCATCCTCCTCCTCCTCATCGTCCTCGGCTTCGTCGACATCCATGTCGTTCTCGACATCGGAGCCCTCCTCAGCAGCACCATCCTTAGCATCCTCGAGGTCGGCCTCGATGGCCTCGGCCTCGGTTTGCTGAGCCTCGAGGGGCAGAGTAGGATCGTACTGGCCAGGAGCGGCCTTGACGAAGGGGCTAAGATGGGGAGGGAGAGCGGCGCCGGGAGCATAGAGCTCAGGGCTCTTGAGCTCCTCGTCGTTGACGCAATCCCACACCCATTGGGGCTGGACGTATATCCTGCCGGGGTATCTCTGGTTGGGACCGACCTTCTGGGCCGTCTGGTTGTCCTCGCCATCGCCCTCCTCACTGGTAGCGGCTTGTACGACCGGCCTGTCAATGATGTGGTGGGTGATGGAAGAATCCGACTCGTCGTTTGTAAAAGCACCCTCGCCGAGAACGGAATCCCAGCCTATCCTCTTGCAGCCAAAGGCACGGAGAATGAACTCGAGAGGCTGGCGGGGGGTCTCACGGGAGAGATAGAATGTGAAGTTGGCGAACAGCTGCGAAGGATCAGTGCCGCTGTACGCCGGCTGAGGAAGAACATCGCCACCAGGGGCAACTGGCTCGAACTTGTCGATAGAATCTGTGGGCTTCTCCTCATCGTCGGCCTCGGCATCTTCCTCGGCAGTCTCGTCGGTCTTGGACTCGTCCTCCTTCAATTGCTTGATAATCTTGTCAACCTCAGCCTGGACCTTGGGGTCAACCTTCTGTTCCTCTCCGTTGGTGATGGCCTGGGTGGTCTCGCCCTGGGTGGCCATGTTGACACCCTCGAGGGAGAAAGCGCCGAGCTCAGCCCCGTTCTCGTCCTTGAGCTGGTCGAACTTGGGAGGATACTTGAGGCCGATCGAGCTGTAGAGTCTGTAGTTGACGAATCCGAGAAGAGTCATGTAGAACTCGACGAAGGTGCCCATGATGCGGAAATCGACATCGCCGACGATCCTCTGGTTGAACTTGTAGGGAACGAGCCAGAGGATGTCCTCGCCCTGGATGTTGGCCTGATAGTAGATACCCTTGATCGACAGGAACGACTTGCGCAGGCTGTGAGAGACAATAAGGTAGTGTTGGAACTCGAGGCAGAGGCGCTCGCAGCGGGCGATCATCTTGGCGGGGACCGCGCTCGTGGAGGGGAGGTTGGCGAAGAGGAAGAGCATGGACAAGCAGTCATCGAGATCGCGAAGCGCATCGTTGAAGGTCGGGTAGCGCTCGCGGATGATGTGGTTGAGAGTGTACCTGGGCTTGCCGGTGGCCTCGGGGCGGGCAGCATGGCGCTCGAAGCGGGCGGCATCCGAAACATCACCTCTGCCGAGAGCACGGGAGATCTTCTTCTCGAGGACCTTCTGGTCACGGAACTTTTGAAGAAGCGGCTCGTGGAGGAGGTACTGGATGTCCTTAGTGTAGTAGAAGGTGGTCGAGGCAGTGACCGACTTGGTAACCTTCTTCTTGTTACGGGGCTCGCGAGGGTAGATACCCTTCCAGATGCAAAGCTTGCGGAAGTCGGGAAGACTGAGTTGCAGCTTCTTCACAGCCTGTGTGCGAGTGATGTAGTTCTTGGCCGCGCCGGCCTGGCCCTTTTTCTTGATTTTAGGCATTTTGGTATGTGGTGGTTGTGGTTGTTGGGTGTAGGTGGAAGAGTGAGAGAAGGAGAGGAAGTCCAAGGATGGATCTCTTCTGTAGTGTCTGCAGACTCGATCACTATCGAAAGCCAATTGGGGGTGGGGCGCTTGCACTGCAATCAACTTTTTTCTGGTCGTCGCAGTGCCTAAACTTTTTATGCCGTATTCCACCGCCTGAGCTGATAAGATTAGATAAGAGTAGTGGATGGAGATGATGCTACGGTGGGTCAGTCTGGATTCTGGAGAACCCTTGCCCCACCAGGAGGACCCGCCAGCTGTGGAGGCCAGCTGTCAGTCCGCCCCGGGGACAGCGATGACAGGGCAACCTACCTGAACCTGAACGTGCTCGACTCCTGTTTAGCGCAGCGTGCATGCCGTCAACTTTCATTGAAGACATCACAGCTCTCACCTTCGTCGTATGGCGAATTGAACAATGAATGGCGGCAAGGTAACGTTGGGGAGGACGGCTGGCTTATACGCCGGTGCTGCCGTCCTGCGACTTGCCCTTTTTACTTTGTTTCCCGGTCTCCCAGACCTCCTGACTGGCCGTGTCGAGATCTCAACGCCAGTGACAAGCTTCAAGCGCCGTATGTTGTAGCTCTTTGAATATGTCTCCAGCCTCATTGTCTGGATGAAAAACAACAGGTTTGCTAACTCCACGAATACAGTCCAAGAAGGCCTCTTTCTTTATAACCATAATGTCTCTCCTTACGATGGCGGCGTCTACCACCAGGCGCCCCTCTTGCTGCCCATCTTCAACCTGCTCCCGAGCTTCTCGACGTTTCCCATCTTCACCTACCTTCTCTACATCGCTGTCGACATCTTGAGCGCCGATGCTCTTTTAAGGATCGCAGAGTCCGGCGAGGCTGGTTCGTCGGCCCGCTTCACCTCCCCACGCCGTGACAAGCGCTGGAGTGGTGCCGTCGTCGCCGCGCTGTTCCTGTTCAACCCTTTCACCATTGCGACATGCATTGGCCGTTCGACCACCGTCTTCACCACCTGTGCCATTCTCCACGCCGTTGCCAATGCCATCTCCGGCCGACACTTCCACGCCATGGTCGCCCTGGCCTTTGCATCCTACCTATCCATGTATCCGCTACTACTCCTCCCGCCTCTCATTCTTCTCTGCTACGACAGGCAGAAGCAACCTGCTAGCGGAGCGCCCAATGCGTGGATCAAGTTCGCCGTGGCCATGGTCATGGACGTTTTCGGTGCTCTGGCCGTGCTTTTTCAGATGTCCTTCTTCCTTACCGGCTCATGGGAGTTCCTCAGTTCCACCTATGGCGTGCAACTGACACTGTCTGACCTGGCCCCCAATATCGGTTTGTGGTGGTACTTCTTTGTCGAGATGTTCGACTCGTTCCGTTCGTTCTTCTTGGCCGTCTTCTGGCTGCACCTGTCGTCATATGTTGGCGGGCTGAGCGTGCGCCTTCGCCAGCAGCCGCTCGTGGTGATCACTCTGCTGCTGGGTATTTTCAGCATCTTCAAGCCATACCCGAGCATCGCGGATGCGTCGCTGTTCTTGGGTATGGTGCCGCTGTATAGACATGTCTTCCCGCTGCTGCGGTATTCGTTTGTCATTGCCGCCATCATCATCTATGCGACTTTCCTCGGCCCTGCCTTCTATCACCTTTGGATTTATGCCGGTAGCGGAAACGCAAACTTCTTCTATGCTATCACGCTGGTTTGGGGCCTTGGACTTAGCTTGCTGGTCTGCGATCTCGCCTTCGCCGTCCTTAGGGATGAGTGGGAGGTTGAGCGGCCTGAAATGGTCGGCAAAGAGATTCGGCAGATTTGAGAGGGTCGAAACAGACACAAGGGCACATGTACCATAACAGTTTTATACGTTTATATACAGTATCGCCGTTGCACCTGAACGGATGAAAGTTAAAACACATGGAAGTTTAAACAGATGAAAGGCCCAATGCGGCCCCTTCGCTGAATCCAAATATGGCAAATATCGGGACATCGACAATCACTGCATCATAGAGACTCCCCATAACCATATCCCTTCAAGCTCGGTCTCGTGCTCATTCCCCTCGTACCACACTCTCTAACGTTCATATTCATCAATTGAACACCATCTCCCAGCAGGGTAAACGTCCCTTCCTTTCTCGTCAATCTCTTGCTTGCTTGCCTTTTCTCGCTTGCATCGCAGCCAGCACCGCACCCGCATGTCCCCCCTCGCCCCCTCAGCCGCTAATGCATACACACCTCACCTGCCCGCTTCGTCATACCATGCCATGCCATACATGTCATGTCATTTATAGCTTACCTCTTTGTGCCATTCTTCCAGCCCACAAGAAGTGTGAGGGCCGTTGGCGCAGTGGTCAAACACGCAGCCCTTCGAAACTCTCTCACCACCTCTCCCTCCGTCAGAGACTCTCACTGAGAACCACGAGTGACCGAACAGCAAAGTCCATACACACATGCTCTGGAAGAGCAAGAACTCCAATGTCAAGAAGAAGATGGGACGCGAAAGAAAAGTGTCCCGATGACAAAGAATGGATCAAATCATGTCCCAAACGGATGGTTTCGGGGTGGCCACCGCAGAGAGGGAAAGAAAGAGGTCCGGAAAAAGACTCGTGTGTAATGAAGAGATGCCTAGTAAGACCCTTGGGGTGAGAAGGAGGGTTGCTGAGGGAGGGTTGGCGCGAGGGTCGTTCAGGCTGAGGTTACCGGTTCGAGCCTGGTGCGGTTCAATGATCACTTCACTTTTTGCACCTTTGGGAGGATATTGTAGAACTGTCTGTGATTGTGACCGTCAATGGTATCTATTTTCTCCTGTTCTTTTTACCTCTCTTCTTCCTATTGCTAGATGGGATTAGTTATATGCTGCTGAATGGCATTAGTTGCACATGGGCTTTCAAATGCGTCGGTCGTCTGTCTCATGGGGAATCATTTCCTTGAGCAACTTCCCCTCGAATTGTTCTTTCCCCTTCGGCTATCATCACCCACTGTGGTATCATTCCAAGTTCTCATCATAGGTACATATCATACACTCCCCTAAGGTTCCCGAAGCCTCAACGTCTTCATACAAGACCAGCAAACATGGCTCCTGCCGCTCCGAAGCTGCCCAAGCCCACCAGCGGTTTATGCCATGTCTGCAAAGGCGCACCCAGCAACCCTCGGTATCGGTACCAGTAAATGCCAAGGCCGACTACGTTGAGAGCCAGCATCGTCAAGCCGACACCAGCTAGCAAGATACTGCGTTCGTTCTCACCAACGCTCCTCCTTACCACGAGTTGTGACTCGGTAGAGGTCTCCTCAGCTACCCTCCTTTGCATCAACGACCACCACCTACTCCATTCCCGTCCAAGCGTTGGGATATCGTCAACCACGGCCCTGACAAATCGCCCGACAATACTGAGCGCCGAGTCAGAGGCACTGACGGCAGGATCACTCTCTTTATCGGCCCACGGCAGCACCTTGCCACTCTCGGGGAACGTCTTCCTCCTGCACTCCACCACAAACGCGCATAACCCGACATACTTCCTCTGTAGCACCTCCCTCAACCAAGGTCTGGGTACCTCAGGAAGCAGCATGAGCGCCAGGTAAGCAAACGCCAGACACTTGGTCTCCAGCGTCACCTTTATCCTTCCACTTCCACCATCTTTGCTGTCCTCCTTTTCCCCTTCCTCGTCCTCTTCCAGGAAATCAATTTCCCCAAGGACATCAAACACCTCCGCCGCCAAGCCCTCCAGCTTGATCCTCCTCTTCATCTCCGGGCTCAACTGCCCCTTGACACCGGTATTCTGCCCACCGACCGCCTTCCTCAGCGCCTTTGGGATCTGCACCCAACCCGCCGCCTCGCGCTCTCGCTCCTCCTTCTCTAGCCGCTCCATCTCTGCGTCCGTGTCCAGGCTGCTCATGCCTAGATGCGCCGCGCGCGCAGCCATGGCGGCCCGCACGGCGAGCGGCTCGGCCCATGGAAGAGGGAAGGGGAGGATGGCGCTGTAGGCGGGCCGGGTGATTTCGGAGTAGTTGGCCGAGGAAACGTAGAGGGACAGGGCGAGGAGCGGGGCGGCCGACGAGGCCAGCAGGGCCTTGTAGGCATGGGAGTCGGCGTGGACGCGTGGGGGGAGGGTGGTGACGTCAGGGTGGTGGTAGGATGGTGGTTGAAGGGTGGAGAGGTAGGAGACGATGGGGTCGAAGCCGGACGTCCATGTTGCCGTGGAGGGGTTGTAGAGGGCCGGGAGATGATCTGTATCGAGATTGATGGCATTTAGTCGTTAGTTTGAGGGAATTTGCCATGGGGAAACCGTACGAGAATGAGATCACGCCCGGAGGAAGGATGGGGCGCGACACTTGCTGGCACATGGGGGAAATTGGACTGGGGGTTTGTCTGAGATGCGACTGGTTGAATGTCACTGGGTACGGGTATCGATGAGCTTACAGGATGGGACGGCAGAGGGACTGCTCTGTACAAGCAGGTAGTCGGCGGCACTCAAAGTTTGCGCAAAGTACGTAACTGTCGCAAGGCACTCGGCGTCGATGGAGGGGAGGCCGAAAGCCGGACCCCAGACATGGAGCTCTAGCGTCATTTGTTTGCTTCGGAGGGTCAGGTAGGGATTGGGAATAGCCTTATAGGGATGGGATATTTGCGTTGATGAATGGGCGGTTGTTGTTGGACCTGGCGGTGTGTATCGCGGGGTTTGCCAAATGCCGATGGGTTGTTGGAAGATGGGGGATCGAAGCTCTGCCGAGATTAATGAGATTACGACAGAGACGTTACCCCAGACGCACAATGTGGATGCCTGATAGCGATTTATCAATGGGTTGTAATTTGAGAAAATGAGAAGGATCGGAATGTTTTCAGTCGTCTATTGGTCGAAACCCCGGTATGATGGTGTCTCTTATTGAGTTAGGCTGAAGCTATCGCAAGGTTAGAAGCGGGACGTGACAAGCCCTCCTTGTCGCCCAGCTCCCGCTGTCCTCATCCGCAAATTCCTGTCCCGCATAAGTCGCGAACTCACGTGTAGATAAGATAAACCCCCTTTTTCCACTTCCCGTCCACTTTCAGGGGAAGAGAGCACGAACCTTGGCCTTGTAAATGTCCCTGCCATTTCACTGAAATTGCCTGCGGCAACAGTGACCTGATGATCGACGTCCCTTTTGCGCCTCGGCTGTCACATTCCCACATCGATTGCAGTGCACAACCTCGAAATCGACCATTCACAACGGACACAAAGGGGACAGAAGCGGGTAACGGGTATGCCCGACTCCCGCGAAATCCAGAAGCGCAGGAAGGCAATCCAGCCAGTCATAAACCGATTTTCAACTTTCTTTTCATTTCACAACATGTGTTGCGCACGTGTGTTGTTTCTTCTTGGAAATGCTCTCTCATCCTCCTGATTTGTCAATTCAACCACCAGGAGACAAGGGAGAAAAATTATGGGTTTTCCCTTCGTGCATGAACATGCGGATACTGTTCGAATCGCAAACTCTCCGATGGAATTCCACTCTTTGAAAGCACGACAACAAAGTCATCAACATCCCTGCTCCATCTTGCCCTTCCCATCTGGGAATCTGTTTCGTTGGAGATGGGGTCTTTTTTTGGAATGTGATAGTTACGCCGAGAAAGAAAATAGGATCATGTTGATGCAGCAATCAATCATCCCATTCCCATCGGTATCGGCAGCTTCATTGTCTCCGACGTCTGAGACACACCGCACCATTTGTCAACCTCCACCTTCTCTTTGTTTTTTTCTCTCGTCATTCCTCGTCATTATCGCTATCTTTCCTATGTCGTGCCCGTCTTGTTCGGATATGCATCTCCGACGGTGCAACTTGCAAATCTGCATCGGGGTATCGGCGTGTCGGAATCGGAAAGGTGCGGGTTTGAACTCTGTGACTGAGCGCGCCCATAATGGTTGTGGATCTCTACTTTCCGACGTGCATGCCCGAACAGCACTGAAGAGGTACCCAGGTTGCCATCCGCGATTGCTTCGAGTTTAGCACCTTCTCCTGGTCTCCTCCAGAGTCTGACGCGATCATACAATGGCAAGTGAGATCCCGAAATAATCTATGACAATTCACTCAAATCAAACTTTGTTGAGTCGGAGAGAAAAGGATGGACGGTGAAATATTACGCTGCTCACGCAATTACACTACGCAAAGGTTTGAAACACACTCCTATGAGCATCAGTTCCCTTTCGGTCATGTCGGAACAGAACTTGTGTGCGACCAGTGAGGATCTTGTGTTTTTAGTGTTTTCGCCTCTGGTTAATTTCCTCCTTGACCCTACATATGTAGGTGTTCTAGTGCATACAGTGTACACTACGTTACATACACCTCTGCATGGATGTAAAATGTTAGCTTGGTACGTTGACCAAACAGGAAACAGGGGCGAACTACTGGCCGAACTAGAAATTTCTTGTGTGAAATTTAAAGTTCTCACCACCAGCAGAAAAACACGCTAACATTTTATATTCATGCAGAGGTGTACATTGAATACTCCCCTTTCTTGCGCCGCACATACTTAGCCACATGCTGCCACGCTGCCTTCATGTCAGGTACGCGAAAGCAGCAACGGGAAGGATCGGACTCCCTTCATTGGACGGGTCACATTTGAGGGGTTGAGAAGACCATCACCACTTGGCTTTGTCACGAAGCAGCTACTATAGCATCATTATTACGATGGCAATACCATTACAACCTATATGCTAAGGTTCGTAAGAAAGGGAGAAATGTCGTTACGAATACGACACTGTCTTGATGAAACTTCCCCATATCGTGCACTTCCTATACCCGTGTGACCAAGATCTCGCTGGCCAAGCCACCAAAGAGCCATGGCGCGCAATGCGCGGCTACCAGGATCGTCTCTTGTCCACGCGATCGATATCAAGAATCAAAACCAGAGAAATGAAGGGAGGGAAACTTCAGGAACGCGGGGGAGAGGAGGGGAAGGTAGTATGGATGGACGGCGAAGATCTTGGAAGGTTGAACTGACGATGAAGACACCAAGATGAGGCACGGGATGATGGAGGGGAAAGGATTGTCTATGCCATGCCGCATTGCCATGCGACAGAGGTGAGATGCGATTGGTTGCGCCTAAATGGACTTTTGATCAAGAGATCATCATGTCCGTCTCCTCCAAGCTAAAAACCGGGATGAGGTGCATAGAGATCGCGTTTCATCAAGACTGCAAGACAAGAAAAACGATTGTCGTGTACTGTACACGCAACCAATACCAAACCACGTGAAGAGACAGTGATGGGTCTTCTTGACGGTACCTATGGAGAAGATCGCGACACTGACACCGAGGTAAGGATCGGACACTTTAAGCGCGGTCTCCGTGACTTTTTTTTTTCTCGGCTGCCATTGTTACCGTGTTTTTGTTGACTTTGCCCAGCAGATCAGCTCCTCCCCTTCATTTTACACGACCCTTCCTTGGTAAGCTGAGGCCAAGACCAATGTTGCGCGGTATCATCACCAACTTGGAGTGCCAAGAAGACAGAGTCTCCTCTTTCTTGAATTGAGATGGGATGCGTTCGGCAACGCGGCTGCGCTAAAAGACATAGGGGGAGGGGATACCCTCTCGATGGGGAAAGGAAAGAAAAAGTTCCTGTCTTTTACACACGATACCACAACAAAGGCGTGGGACGGAAACGAAATACAATATTCGGACAGGCTGCTTCACAGGCTTGCCGCATTGATAAGCCGCAACACCGTCCTCCGAACAATGTCGTCTTGGCAGCAGTTTTGTGTGCCATCGTGAGGTGGTATCCATAGCCGAATACTGGGCGGTTTTTCGTGTTCAAGATTCAAAGCCTCGCTCGCTTCTCCACCTCTTTGAGGAAGCTACAGGAGAGGTAGGGTGGTAGAAAGCAGGCGGACGGGTTGTGGTATGTAGCAATGTAAACATTGAACGGACATCGTCCGGCGGTTTCATCGGAGATCCTCCGTGATTTGTAAAAGTCAAAGTAACGGAATGGTTGACGACAAGTGAAGTAACCTTGAAGTCTATAGAAGCTGACAACACTTACAGTATGTTGGTAACCCTCTCTCTGCATACCTAACACTACAGGATCCCTTTGCATTTGCTAGCGTGAAAAGAAAGAGACAATTGGCTTTGTTTTCCCCGGAGGTGTATCAAACACCGAAGATCTCGCTCCGCTGGCAATGTCTTTCTCTGAAGGGTCGAGAAAGTCTCAGATCTCCTCCTTTCAATCGGCGACCATATCTGAAAATCTGAGTCTGTCTTTCAGTTCGGTCTCCCGTACTCGCCGATATACCCCATCTTGCCATTCTTGCATCTGCCCATTGCTACCTCGCGAATCAAGCTACAGCAGCAAAAGACTCCATCCAGATCAACAATTCCTTGCTTTTGCGCGCTTTGATCCTAGTAGCTTTCGTCCTTCGTCGCGTGTGTCCTTATCTTTACCATCGCGAAATCCCGAGGCTGGTGTTGATGAAGAAGAAATTTTTTTCTTTTCGTATGAGTCGATGGTTGCTTGTTCAGCCCATGCTTCCCGTCGTGCCCATCTCCGAGAAGTCACCAGGGCCAGCAGATATTTTCACTTTGACTCCATATTAATGATGTAACCGGAGCTGGGACCAGGTCTCGACCTCGCCCGAGGCCAGTCGCACATGAGTGTGGAGATATCCCTTGGCTTTTTATTTTCATTTTCATTTTCAGAAACTGTGACCTGGTCCCACCAGATGAACTCCCCCACTTTCCGTGAAGACAGGCGGAATTCAATCTGAGAGGAGAGGAAAAGAAAGGGGATGAGGGGGGTTACGAACACATGAACGTCATCCAGTTCATGGAGTTGTAAGAGAGCGATCTCGGTCTCGATTTGTGATCGAGGGGCGGGTGGACAAATTCGTGTTTCATTAAGGATCATTTTGATCTCAGAATTGTGGGCGCAGGAGCGAAGACGTGTCAATCAAATCCCTGTTCTCCTCATCCAGATGCATACGTATTTCACATAATCAAGAGCCAAAGAGAATTCGCATGATGGTCGATCATTAAATGATTGTGGTATTCGGATGGTTGAAACCAATCCGTTCAGAGAGTGAGGCACTCGAAGTGCTCGTGGTATCAAGTTGTGGTAGTACATGTGAATGTCGGTAGACCGACTACAGAAAAACACCTTCCCAATGAGTTCCCAAACCCGCCCAGAAACCTCCTCCCAATTCCTTCCATGCCCCCCATTACCCCCCAGCCAATGCCCGTACCGGCGACCATGATGATGTCTGACGCCGATGCCCATATGCTCCCATAGTGATAGTGATACAATTCCCAAAAACAAAAACAAAAAGTGTGGCGTTCGCAATGCTCGTTGAAGTCGTCATTCCAAATCGGAAGAAATAGCGAGAGTAGTCGTTGATTAAAAGGTTGGTATTATGTGGTGGTACAATGTCGAAATGCAAGACTCGCGCCAGCTGGATCCGGGGCTCAAGCTCGCGGGTGTTGGTGGTTGAAGTACCCGCGAGCTCGGCTGGTAGATTGTGTTCCAAAAGACTGAATAAGTGGTGGTAGCCATCGTGATGCGACAGGACATGTCGCGGTGGATTGATTCATGAGCCGAAGAACGGCTGGAAAAAAAGCGTACGGTCATCGACCAACCGTTGAGGTGGTTGATATTAGTGATGGCATGTCGAGACCGACGGTGAGACTGTTGCAGCGTTGATATGCAGGCGGGTGCATGTAAACGCACTATGACGTGCAGCTCTTGGTGGTTGATGTGCCAGAGGGGAGCCAGTACTGAGAAAGCTACTGGGGCTCTGCAGTGGGCACTTTGCAGCCTTGTGCTCTGCGGCCGGTGATACCAAT
This sequence comes from Sordaria macrospora, assembly GCF_033870435.1. Classification (NCBI taxonomy): domain Eukaryota; kingdom Fungi; phylum Ascomycota; class Sordariomycetes; order Sordariales; family Sordariaceae; genus Sordaria; species Sordaria macrospora. The sequence goes on along the minus strand of NC_089371.1, from coordinate 7,033,091 downwards.
CTTGAAGAAGCTCGGCCCGGCCGCGATCCTTGTGAAAAGAGGATGAAGCATAGGACAATGATGATGAAAACAAGGAGACATGAGAGATGCCAAAATGTTCAAGTGTTGCTTTCCATCCCTGTTAAGGCAAGCTGCTTAACCCCTCTTGGGAAGAGGAGGAAGAGGACGGCTGGGAGGGGGGCCGGGGCAGGGAGGAAGCTGAGAAGGGCGCTGAGCGGCGGCAGGCATTTTGATGGTTTGTTTTGGTGTTGTGGTTGAGGTTGTTGGTATTAGTGGTGATGACTTGATAGTCAAGTGCCGGATTGAGTTCCTTGGAGGTTAGCGGTGGTGGTAGATATAAGATGTTGTTGGTGGTAGTTGCTTGTGTAATCTGAAGACGGTTTGAAGTGTCTTGAGTGTCCTGATGGTGAGCTGATTGGTGTTGTTTGATCTGATGATGGCTTATCCAAGGGTGGTGAGAGGAGGGTGGGAGGGCTCTGGCTTATATGTAGGAAATGCGCCGAGTAACGACCTCAACATTGCCCTTTACGGACAACATGGGAATGGGGCAGGGTGGCAGGCTCTGCGAATTCACAGACAGGGCTGCGGCCAGGCAGTTGCTGCCAGGGTCTGTGGATCGCAGCCCTCGAACGGAGAAAGCGTGAATGGAGTGAATGGAAAATGGCAACAATGGTACGGCATGGTACGGCTGGTACGTACCGTATCAGGAACGGGCGGTACCTGGCAGGTGAGACCGTGGAGTGGTACATTACACGGGGGTCAGTTACAAGCGATGGAGGGCTGCTGGCGCGACGAATTGCTGCGCGCGTTACAAAAATAAAGTTGCGCATCTCACTCAAGGGTGCCGAGCCTTGTACCGGGACATGCAAGACGCTAACTCTGCGGTGACGCAGCCATGACTTGGCGTAATTGAACGTCTCAAAGCAGTGAAAGGTGCCTGAAATGTGCCTGAAAGCGTTACCAGAGTGTTCCTGGTATTGACCTCGAGTTCGCGCTGCGAGAAAAATGAAACACAGGTGGTCGACCGGGGTACCCTGCTGCATGACACCGCTTTCCCCCCTGGTTCGCAAGAAAGGCGATTGAGAGAGGGTGCCCTTTGTACAGTACCTGCCGCAAGTACCTGATGACTGGAGCAGGCCGAGCAGCCTTTCATTTCCATTCTCACCCATTTTTGGCCGTCGTTGTTGCTGGTTCCGCACCTGTCCAAAAATACGCTTGAATACGGGATCGTACGGGGGCCCGCGGTGTAATAATGGCCTCGTAATAATAGGATAATGGGATTGGGAATAATGGGAAGAACAGGCCAGTCCTGGGATCGGTTTGCAAGAGAAGAGCGTCCTTGATGTTCTGGAAATAGCGGTCGGCCTGCTTTCCCATGGCATCCATGATGACGGCAAATCCTTTGCAATCAGACGGCCGTGATTGTTGTCCCCATCGCACCTGGGGTTTGCCTGTCTGTCACAAGATGTGTTGGGGCCTTGGGGGATTCTTTCGCGTGCCGGTGCCATATGGCAAAACATGCGACCGGGCCTCCGGCGACCCGCGCTCTCCGTCCGAACTTTGCCAGTGCTCGCTCGCCAAGGCGAGTCCGCCCGGCTATTGCGCTGGAGAATGGAGATGCGGTTGCCGTTACGGTCGGCCGGCCATGAGAGCGGCCCTAGCCAAGACCTCATTCACTTCCAAGCTCGGCAGGCGGGAGAACTTTTGAAACAATGTTGCTGACTCGGACAACAATCATCGACATCATCATGTTTACTCAGCTGCGCCTTCTACAAGGCCTGCGACTGGACGGGATGCGACAGGATCGTGTCAGTTCAAAGGGACCGGCCGTGCTGTCCAGTTTCTACACTTCAATTTTGCGAGAAAACGGGAAGTGGTCGTGGATCTGCCACCATTCGCGCATTGCCTGCATTCAGGTCTAGCATTTCACATGTAAGGGCATCCAAAACGGGCAGCATACATTGGTGCGTACATTGCAGCTGAAAATTGGCGATTCCCGTCTTGGAGTATGCAAATTTCACAGGCGTTTGTATCCAGCGTCTCCACCGGCAATTTCAGGTGCTTCATTAGACTCAGCAGAGGCACAGCCAATTTGGCACAAATTCCGTGCAAAAGCTGCATAGGGGAAAATTCCACCTTGGCTTTTTGGCTGCTAGCCTGCCCCCAGCAGTCCCAGGCACGCAGCGGGCCTTGTGTTGTTTCTCTTTTCGGGGTCTCCCCAGGAACCAGGAACAGGTCGATCTGCCTTGTCGCCGTTGCCGACGGGGGTTTTTTGGAGGGGAGAATTTCAGGTACCCCAATCACGATGCTCAGAAATGCTGAGGAATTTTTGCCTCTTTTTCATTTCGACGAAACCCGCCAAAACAGGCCCTGAAAATCTTGAGACTCCAGCATCCCTGCTGGGACAACTAACCACCACAACTCCGGGCACTGTCCACTGGCCATCCTCGGCCCGCCGGGACCCAAACGTCTCGGTCTCAGGCACGAGAAAGCGGCCAATCTGTCAAACAAACGGCCGAACTCTCTCATGTTCAACAACGGGATGGGGTTTGTCCTTCCTGGACACAAGCTGTGATCCCACAACTGCCCTGCGGTCGAACGAGTCAAAGCCCGTTCCCGGACGGCCGTCGGTCAGTGTCCAACTTACAGGCATGTAAGAGATGTTTCAGAAGCACAGAAGATCAATGTGCTGCAGGAGCCGTGTGCTCGAGTTGAGACAGCACTGATCATCTCGCAATATCTCCAAAGGCATGCACTGCTTCTGCTAGCAATAAGTTCTGCATATCCGATCGTCAGCTGGCCCCCTTTTGGTTGCCTTTTCACAAATACTTGTTAATTACCAAACGCTCCCCCTCGTTTACATAGTGCTCACTATGCCTGTGTTACCACCAAGTAAAAACGCCACCGTTGCAATGGTGGATTGGTGGCTGCCATCATGACCTGAATGCCTACATTGTCCCTTGTAGGCTAGTTGATAGCTCACAAAACTACCGAGACTGAAATTGGTGCTGGCCATGAGCTGGGAGGGACGAGGACCACGCCATGGTCAGCGCGATGCGAGTGTGTGAGTTCGATCACATTGCCTTCTCATTAACGTCATTAACCTTGAGACAGACCTCCTCCTCCGCACTTGGCACTTGCTTTTTGGGGTGAGACCGACGACGCGATACATATTCGCAATGCCGGAGCGGAGCCGCCCCACGATGTTGAGGCTGATAGTCTTTACGCACTAGAGTGGGCGTCTGAGGTCGAGACCGCGCCGCCAAAAATCGTCCGTCCTTGTGTTGTTGTCCGTTTGCCCGGCGGCGAAGCCGACAGAGCGGTTCGGAGATGAAATGCACTGCAGCCCTCAGCTAGTTGTTTCTTGCAGCGCGTCCGGAGTGCTGGATGGAATTGGAATGGGATGGAGGAGCGGAACGGGAGCATCCCGTTCCTTGGTTGGCAGTGTTGGTTCCCAGGAACGCGAGAGAGAGTCAGTGCACACAGGTAGCCCCCCCCCCCCCCCCCTGAGCCCCCATTCGAGAGGCAATTGCATGCCGGGAATGCCTCAGAATGTTCTTCTCGTCAGGAACCGTCCTCGTCCGGAACTGGACCAGGAACGGGCTGACGGTGCGACCTTCGATTGGATCGGCGTCCTTGGAGAACGCCACACACTTTTGTTGGTGAGGGCCACACTTTCCCCGCATCGCAACTTGTACAGTGTTTGCGCCCAAAGGGGATATCTCACCACCTTGGGTGTGAGCGTGTGTTAGCCGGAGTCTGGTAGGATTGATAAGAGCCGGTTGAAGTTGGTCAGCTCGGGCTGGATAACTTCTTCCATTGCGACATCCGGTGGTTGGAAACCCCACTATCAAGCCCATGTTTTCTTGCAAATCATCCATCATGACTCACTACCGAGCTTCAACTGCAATGATATGTCGTGATCAGTGTAAGAAAAGCCGGGGTGGTCAGAGGTAAGGCAGGCAGACAGTTACGCAAGGCAGGGGTGAGGAAAATCCTGTCAAAGTAGTTACCTCCTCTGGGCACTAATCCGCCGGTTTGGCTTTTTTTCCGTACAAACTCCCAATATCAAGACATGCTCAACAGTAGCCCTTCATAAACTGCTCACGACTCACTGTTTTACGTGAGACTCTGCCCTCAAAGGGCGTGCGCTAGCTGATCGGACTTGCAGGTCCTATCGAGTGCGTTCAAAGGTGGGCCTGTTTCAGACAGTTTTGTACATGATCAGCATAAACCCATGGAGGTTTAGGCTTTATTGTAACCGACTGTAGCGGGCGCCTATTTTGCCATATCATTGACAAATTGGGACTTCATGATCATATTATGTTGTACGCGGACGGCTGGTGGGAAAACTGGAGGCACTGGCGGTTATCAAAACCTCTTGGCCATGACCGCGCCTTTCGGTACCATCATCACATACCCACGGCACGCTCGGTATTACAGGAGGAAGCGCATAGAAGCCGGGCAAAGCCGCCGGCGGTGCTGAACGGGATATCGTCGCGAGGCCGGCGACAACGGGTTCCTGGCATGGCTCACAAGGGTAAGCGATGTCAAGTAAGTGTGTGGTAAAATAGAACGGAAACGAAGGGGAGCGAAACACAATGCGAGGGCCAAGGAGATGCTATTCAACCCTCCACTTCCCGGTCCCATTCAGACACAGCCTGAGTACCGTACCCAGCCCTCTCCAGCCGTGTCTCGATATGGATCTGGATGTTCTGATCATTGACTCTGAGTCCCTTTCCGTCCCTTTCCGTCCCTTTCCCACTCGAATGGGTTGCGCCTTTGCGGGCATTACTTCCCTTTGCGGCCTGCTTTGCGGATTATATCGGAATCTGGTCGCTCGAAGCTGGAGATTAAGTGGCAGAGTTGAAGTCGTCTGTCTACACCATACCGAACCTGAACCCTGGGGGAGACCAAGAATAGAATATTGTACAAGGGAGAACAGGGGGTAAATTACCAAAAGCACGGGGCGTCACCCTCGTATCGTCGCTATCCCTGGAACCCTACCCAGGCTGAGGTTTATCGATTATGGCCTGCGTAGGAGTCAGCATTGTTGGGGATTTTGAGTCCAGGGTTTCTGTAGGTGGAATTGCGATGCAGACAGGCATCATTGGGCGGTGGTGGTTGCTGACAAAAGTTTCAATGCCGTTGCTCTTTCGGGTTGTCGTCGTCCGTGAGGGGTTCCAGCCTGCCGGGTCAGCCGTCACCTTCTGTGGGCCCTCTCCGCACAGAGCTTCAGGCCCCACAAGTCTCTACGGACCTGCCGCTCAGGGCACTGCATTTTGTACTCCCACAACAACATCAACACCAACACCAACACCAACATCACGACATCTCGACATCTCGCCGCCACGCTTTTCCGCCATCGGCACCTGAACCATCACGAATAAAGAACCAGCGGTCCCAACCGCTTCTTCACATGCCAGATCATATCTAGTGCCGGGTCAGCACGGCTAATTGACCTTTGCTTCGCATCGTCGGCACCCGATATCTAGCACTGCCAGCTTCTCCGTTCCCAGTCAAGCCAGCTTACCCCTCTCTCGGTGCTGTTGCCAAGTCTTTCGTGAGAGAAACACGATGGCTGGCGGTAACTTTGGTGATTTCCGGAAAACCCAAAGGATGAAACTTACATTCAGCTATGCAAGTATCACTTGTACAGTACTACGGCTGCCCTCCCAAGACTCGTCGTACCCCTGCCCATGATGTTGTGAAGGTTGGTTTTGATGTGGCTTACATGTTTATCCCGGCAAGAATATATGACAGTGTCAGTCATCTGACTCAACTCGCCCAGCTTATCATAACCTCCTTCCCTGTCTCGGTCGTATACGGCCAGATACAGACACCGATTACACAGCACCACCGGAACCAACTGCTTTTCACCTCGGCTGGGTTGGGGCTCTGAGGATTGACTGTCAACAAAATTTTCCAACCTTCTGGAAGCTGCGGAGCTAAACGAACGACAAAGCATTGCCAGGATCCCATCTCTTGGGCGTTTGATCAAGGCATCATCAATCATCACTCTGCCAGGTTCACCGATACCCAAGAATTTTCGCTCACCTTCTGGCCACCACACCGCCGGCTCAATGTCATCGGTGACCCGCTCCGAGGCCCTTGACCATGGAAATTATCAGACATCAAACAAATTTTCACATGGCAGCAGGGACAGACCTCCAACGTTTCCACCGTGATCATCATGGGCGAGGGATGAACATGATGCGTCCAACAGCGAGGCGCGAGGCGGCCACGGCGGCCACGGCGGCTTAGACATGATGCGATAGATTATCAGGCAAAGAGGCAATATGCCGACCGATAACAAGGCAACCACTATGGTCAGGTTTTGACTGCGAAGGAATGTGACACGTCTCGGGCATAATTAACTGCCGCACTCGAGGACATCAACCATGCACGCATGGAGAAATATGACCATCACATCACTTAACCGGCGAGAGTCGCACGGCGTAAGCAGTCCTCCACCGCTTTCTTACCACCGCAGTGGTACTACTGGCACACGGGAACACCGGCACACGGGCCTCAACCGTAGGATACCGGGCAGTTGGGCAAAATCACGACAGCCCTACGGCTCTTTCGGGATAGCAAAAGGCTGTGATGAAGGGAGGCTGTCAAAGTGTGCCATGTTTCCAGCAAGGCGCGCTTGACTGTGAGCTTGGCTGAAAGCATACCCACCGAAAAGAGAACCCCTGGTCAACAGTTGTGCAGCTCCCACGATCCACACCATGCGGTCAGCAGGCGCACGCCAATGGTATTTGGGCGGTAATAAACTCTCAAACATGAGATGGAGGAGGCTGTGCCGTCATCTCTGTGAAGACCAATGGGGATAGCATCACGACTCTAGCTCGGATCAAAACCGTAGTAGTGGTAAGTTATGACATTGCTCCCTTGGAATTATCTGGGCAAAAGGTAGCATCCGTACCTTTGTCCTACCCATCCCTCAACCTTTCCCCCCATTTTACTCGTCTCCCTTATGGCTGCCGGATGCCTTATCTGCGCCGTCTTGTGTTACCAGAGCCGCGCTACCCCCAAGGCTGGAGTTCACCACTATCGGGCTTTGGCCCAGACGGTTTACCTCTTGCCGGCACGTAAATATCCGCGCACTAAGGACCTCCGAGGGAAACGATCCAGCCGGACGGCCCAAAACAGCAACCCTCCAGTTCATCAGCAAACCCCGGACGATATGTGCTTCAATGACGTGATAGAGTTGTCTTGTTGTGGTAAGGTGTCGATTAGCACTGGATGGCCGATATGGGCGCGCACCTGGGGCCACGTGGAGGCGGGCTTGCTTTGGGTTCAGAGGCCGACCCCGAAACTCCCCAAGTCAGGAACAATCGAATGCCCATCTCAAACTTGTCAAAGGTACGGGTTCTGATTGGATAACCGTGGTCTCAGACGTTGCTTCTGCTCACCGTGTTGTCATGCGGAGTGTTTTTTGGTGCGCGGCGTTCTCCCAGCCCGGTCAGCTGGTACGGAGGTTTTTGAGCGAAGCGACCAGGTACAGCACCAGGTACGCCAGGCACAATCGACCTTTGATAGCTGGGCCGTCCAGGGGTGAGAGCTCGGATTGCCACCAATCAAAGGACAGAACGAGGAGGTTAAAGAGCCGAGGAAGATCATCGTCTCAGTCCATTTTCCAAGCTCACCATCTCTGCTAGCTTTGATCAGCTAGGGGCCGCCAAGATATCTAATTTCTCGCCTGTCTTTCTCAACCAAAGCAAAGCCAAGCGAGAACTTGTGCGATTGATGCGCCCCACGGTCCTGATTCCGCCAATCAAACTCAGCCAAACACGCGAGCCTCCATCGGATTTTCCATCGGAGTTTGGGGAATTGAACGGGCTACGAGGGAGCAAAGAGCTGGTTGGAAGTTGGAAATGGAAGACACTGGTGGTAGCGAGACTAGCCGCCCGTACAGTAAGTTCGTTACGGTATTTTACACACATTGATATCAACTTTCAGGGACACTGATCACTAAACCAATGGTTTTACTCAAGTTGAGTCATATCAACATCCTACAATCAACCGCGGCTTAACATTCTCATTGAACGGCTCGAAAGCACTTGTGTCTCGAGTTGGTGCCTTTCATCCACGGCGAAACGGACAATTTCCTCTTCGAGTTGGCGACGTTGGGGGTGATTGGCCTCCCGCTCCAGCAAACTTACAGCTGCTCAGGGGTGCATTGTGCGCCGTACGCCGTACCTGACAGAAGAGCGATTTAGACCCCTGTCTTGCCACGTGGGAAGAGCTGCGAGCGAACAACGTGGACCTGAATGAGCACCCCTGACAAGACTGCGAGCCGCTAACGATTTGTGGTGTAGCTTGGTCCGAACTCTGTCGGTGTCCCTCCTCCGCTTCCTCCGCTTCGATCTCGTCTTTCACCTTTTGGCGGGCATCTGAGAATTGATGCGCAACATCATGATGACGATGTGGTATCTCATGATCAACACTAGCATTAATTCGCTACATATAGTGTCGATACACGATCTCCTGGACTTCTGGACAGTACACTATTAACACGGAGATGAAGGTTCAGGGACCTGTTTGCCCTGCTACCGCCTCTAAACATGTTGGAGTTCCGAGAGTGCCGATGTCTCCTCCGCCAAGCCATCTTCATCTTCGCGGTTGAGGCGCCTCACGGCACTGACGTTTCCGTGGTCGGTTTCCTCGCATCATCTTGTGAGCCGCAGCCAAGAGCCGAGTCAGACGTTGGAACTAAAAAGTTACTCTCATCATCTCCGGGGTTCATGATGATGATGCTGTTTGTCTCACTTTCTCCATCACCAACAAGTCCAACCTCGTCACCAAATTTTGCTGTTAAACGTTTGCCTGATATGCCAAGTCCCTTCGCCCCGCATACGCCAGATTAAAATCTGCTGATATCTGGGGGCATCTGGGGGTTGTCTGATGGGGTTTTCGGTTCTTACCATGGCTCCAAGTGGGCACAACAAGGGCGAAACTACCTACTCCGGTCAAGCTCACGGCGCTACCAGGCGCTATCGTTGACGACCTTGATGGCGATGAATGTCGATCATTGAAACTTTCGACTTGGCAAAGTGTGTCAATGGACGTGTATTCAATGTTACCGCGACTCGGTTGGTTCCGATTTTCTTTCTGGCGCGCGAAAACTTCAACTTCATCTCATTGAGCTTACGTACCATTCTGGCTGAGCTATCACCACTAGCCCAAGCCCCTAGGCAAGGGCAGTGAACCGAGTCCCGACAATCGGACGACGACGACGAGGCTAAAGAGAAGAGAAAAAAACAGACCAGCGCTAGAGAATTCCCTAGCGCCAGGCCGATGAGTCTCTCTCTGCTCACTTTGCCAAATTTCTTGCATGTGTCAATGTCGCAATGGGCGGTGTTCTCGTGATTCAACAGTTCGATACTGCAACGCTACGGACATACGGTGGGTTCCATTGCGCTGGTAGTTCCGAGGTTCTCTGCTCTCGGCCCAGTACCGGTACCACAGAGATAAGGAAAAAAATAGTCTCTTTTCCTCGACCAGTTGGCCCCGGCGTTGTCCTTGTGAATACGACGATGCCCATTGTGAGTGTAATATTGGACCCTGCTTTTTTTTTGCCCTCTCGTCGGTCTGACCAACAACACCCAAAGGATGAGGAAACTGGAAGGCTGTGCTACTTACAAGGCAAAGAAGAAATTTTACTCATAACGAAACAAAACAAGGTTAGCCCCCCGGCATCATCAGCATGCCCATTCATATTCCTTTTCAAAACCCTAGAGACAATATCCCCTGTAGCGCTAAGACCGGGCAGAGCATCATGGAGGCATGTAGTGTGCAAGTCAGTCCCAGTCAGTCCCAGTAGATGATTTTATCTGTCTTGCCATCAAGCCGGCCGGGTGTCGGTCGGTTGTGTCGGCAAGCCAAAAAGGGTTTGTGTGTCCACGGATCAATTATTTGGTAACATCCGCCGTGTACCAGATCTGGCTGTGTAACACACACACACATCCATACTGTACCTACCAGATGGGGACTAACAACTCAGACACGCCATTTTTACAATACCGCCCGCCTGTGAGACCGAGACACCAGGTCGACGATCATTTACTTCCACACATATTGCTCTATTCCCTCTTAGGACTTATTCCGTTGGTGGGCAATATCTCTCCGTAAATATCCGTGAACTGATACATACTTGGGGGTTGTAATACAGTTCGGTTGGCGGGACCTTTCCTCAACCCCCTCTTTATGAAAGAAGGGGAAAATTCTCAATGGAACAGCGAAATATCATAGGACAATCTAAACTACAGCCAAAGCATTAAGAAATTTGATAGTGCAACCGAAACATATTACATCCAAACTACGTTAAGATTTTTCAAAATTCTACCAAAAATCATATAAGCTTTTTTTTGCATTAAAAAGCGGAATCCAAAATTTTAGGCTTTTATTTCTATTGGGAAGAGCCCCGCAAATGAAAAAGTATCATTTGGCTACTAAAGTCAAATAAGTGCATTAACAAAGCGCATTTTAATAATTCAAAATTTAGTATATTTCAAATTCTTTTCTTCTATTATTTCTTTCTACTCAAGCCAAAATCGATGCAAATTAGAAAATAGTTATTTGGAAGCCTTTTCAACTTCCTAGAATTTTCGTAGATTTTTAAAAAATAATTTCGTAGTCGTTTAGTTCATGAGCGTTGTTTCACTATCAGATTTCCTAGTACTTTAGCTATAATTCGGATTGTCTTATAATATTTCGCTATCTTGTAAAAAAATTTCCCCCTACTTTATAAGTAGGGAGTTGAGGAAAAGTCCCACCATTGCACTACAAACCCCAAGTACTACGTATAATACACATCAAAATTATAGCGTTGGGCGGCGCCAATGTTCCATCTCCCTCCTCTTGACGCGACGAATTTAAAATGCCATTCTTGGTGGTTTGTCGCTCGTTTGCTGGCTGCGTTGCGTTGCGGTTGCGTTGCAGTGAGGGTGGCTGCCTCTTCTGCAACCACTTACGCAAACGGAATATCGGAATATCGGATTATCAGGCGATGATGCACACATTACCGATTTTGGTACAATCCGTCTTTCTTTCCCTATCCGTTCGTCCGTCTATCTGTACAATTGTATTTGGCCGTCATATATTGTGCTGCTTGATGAGGAGAATGTGATGGCGCCATATGGCAAGATATCATCGGTCTCGTCCGGATTAGTTCTCTTTTTTTTTTTTTGCACAAGTGCTCTGCTTGCTTGATATTACGCCCAGACCATGAGGCCATATCGTTCGGGCCTTGTAAGTCCAACTAACTAGCATTCTACATTTGTCAACGTAGCCTCGTATTACCACGTTGCGCTTTGCGCCATGCCTCGGATGTCGTCGATAGCGTTCACTATTAGTCGATTACTGAACATGAGCCTTTGCGCTGCGTTGGGTCTTGTCATCTATCTGTTAGAGGAGTTGCGTCTATAGTGGCTTGATAATGGGCCAAGATGGCAAGTTTTGCAATTGAGGCTAACGATCAATCTTACAACATGCCATGTTCTACGAAATAAACTTCATGATTGCTTGCCGAGCGGCTGTAAGGATCAACCGAACACATCAAGGTCGGTACAATATACCTTGGTTATACTCTCACATACATTCAAGCGTCCATACTATGCTTCCGAAGCCAAGTTTAGGCGTTCCCTGAAGGGGAAGAGCCCTATGGGACGCTAGCCAACGTGATTTCGAAGTTCTGTAATCCCCATCATCATTTTGTAATGGTCTTTTGTTACCAAGGCGAGCCGTATTGGACTGTCCGTGAGTGCACTTCGCTTGCGTCCCATGCTGGCGAATTTCGCAAAGATCGGGAAGTCGCGACTTAGACCGTGTCGTACCTTCCCCAGACCGGCGGTCGGGAGGATATGGAAGAATGAGCAATGGAGAGCAATGGGAAAGAGCGAGCAGTACCCGACAGAGCAATCCCACCCATTTAGACCACTTGTGCATCAACCACCATACCACCCGCATTTTGGCATTTTCTGCACAGACGAAACAAAACCGCAAAGCAACCCCCAAAAAAGAGAAGACGTGATAAACAGCATCAACGAATGCAGAGATGTAACACAAAAAGGCAAAAAGAGAAGTCAAAACCGACGCGAGCAGGATTTGAACCTGCGCCTCCGAAGAGATTTGATATGTTCGAATTACGGTAGTTCGAGTCAAACACCTTAGGCCACTCGGTCATCGCGCCATCGATTGTTGTAGTTGGGAATGTAGTTGAAATTAATTGCCTATATACGGCAAGCGCACATTTCATTCAGCACTAACGCCAGAACGACTACGATGCATAATACAATGCATGTGGATGATGGAAGATACGATGCATCGTAGTGGTTATGATGTTGATGTTCAAGAAGATGAAGTTGTTGATCATTTTTCAAGTCTGATTTCCGTCTACCAAAACATTTCTTTATCCCTTTCCAGTCCAGTACTGCTTTGAGTATTAGCTTAAGACCTCTTGTCACACGTCCTTGGCGTGTCTATACTTCATTAATTCGTTTTGTTCCATGATAAATGCGTAGTCTAATGTCTCATATGCCATTTTCTATCTTATCCATACCTTCATTATTCATACTTGGCCATTACATCTTGCCCTTGTAAAGTTTGGGACAGTCCAACACTGGTTTGCCTGTTAGCTCGAGACCTCTTACTAACATTTCTAGGCATTTATGTATCTAACTGATCCGTTTCGGTCTACAACAAATGCTTGATCATCCTTTATATATATCATTTGGAATTCTATTCATGCTCTTCCAATTTATACCGAGCCATTACATCTTGTCCTCATGAAGCCTGGGATGGTCCAATACTGGTTTGTTTATTGTCTCGAGGCATCTGGCCAACGTTCTCAGGCGTTTACATATTTGCTTGATCCATTTCGTTCCACAACAAATGCGTATTCTTGTCTTGCATATCCCATTTTGACATTCGTTGATACCTTCCTGAATCTTGCTTAACTATTACATTCTGTCCTCGAAAGGTTTGGGACAGTTTGGGATAGATCTTGTCCAGTATACTAGGAGTACCAAGCTACAAACAAACAAACAAACCGGCATCAGATTGTAGTTGCGAGTCACTTGCCTAGCCGTCTCACTGGGTGGGGGAGCATTATCCAAGGCCCAAGTGTCCGAGACTAAATGCCAGTTCCTACCACTCTCTCCCAGGCAACAAAACATTACGATGCCGACAGTCTAACACCGAAAACGATCTATCACTTTCATGCATTATGAACGTATTGAGTCTACTATTACCTACCACCTACTAATCCCTATGCTAACGAGACTCACGTTACATATCATCCTCCCAATTGGAAATCTGGAGCTGCTTACATCCGTCTTCTGCCCGGTCACCACAGCGTAGTATTTCCTCCCCCATATAATGCCAGGGCGCACAACCACGCTTTCCACCTTTCTATAAATACTACACTACAATGACCGAGTGGCCTAAGGTGTTTGACTCGAACTACCGTAATTCGAACATATCAAATCTCTTCGGGGCGGGGGGGGGGGGGGGGGGCATCAGCATATCGTGGTCCTACGGTACCGCGTGGGGGTTGCTTCACACGCAGTTCACAGCGTAGGTAGGTAGGACTGATTGATACCTTGCCGTTGCTACCATTCAACCCCTATTAGAATTGATATCAGGTTGATAGTTTTCATAGAACCCAACATCCCTCACAGTGTAGTTGACTATTCTAGGCGCACCTATAAGGGAGTTTCCAAGATGTGCGAGATGCCTAGGGGTAAATTATCAACACACCATCTTCGGGCTCCAAGTCCATGTTGGGTTCAATCTTTCCGGCTACAGGCTCCGTGTTTGTTCAGCTGACGACAACCTGCTACGACGCTGAGTCCGTGTTCTTGGGTCATAGAGGCTCGTCTGATATTGCAACATTGACAGTGTCGGAGAGATATCAGACAAAGGGGATCGGGACTCCAAGAAAGTTGTTGATTCAGCGATCCAGCAATTCAACAACCTCAAACCGAAACCGTGCCAAAAAGCCAAGACCCATGATATTTCCGTTCCAAATCGTTTGGTAATTTTCAACAGTCTGCATCAGGATAGATGTAAAGATGTGGCACACTGTCGCCTCCACCATCAAGAAGATACATCCGTGAATCCCTGACAACCCTACTGGTACTTCTGCTACCTCCGCTACCCTTCCTCCAACAACACAATACAGGTTTTGAATATCGTCATCACCCATTGAAATGCTGACGAGAAACCGAGCGACAGTCTACCAAGGTGCGACAAAGATGTGCCATTATCGAGATCTTGCTTGAATATCAGGGACCAGTGGAGTACTCCCCAGGTTGGCCACTGTCCTAGATGCACTATGGTCCATGATGGTTTCTGTATATCGTGTTTCAGCGACTTGATCGACGGCAACCATGATTGGGAATTCTGCCATTTGTTATTGATCGAAATTCGACGAGAAATTGGATATGCTCCTTTTGCCCCCAGGTTCGGTTTGGGCCGCATCAGGCTTGTCGTTCGGTGTTTATTACAGCAGTTTAATTTCGTCAGGGGGGCGTGTTTCATGTGCCTAGGCTGGTGGTCGATCCCCTGAAAAGGGCTTGAAAAAGCTGCCGATTGCATCATCTGGAACGAGGTGTGTACTGTAAAGATACGTACGTACAGTGTCTGTAAGCTGTAATTTGTCAATTACCCCAGAGTCAAAAGTATTTTAGTATGGATGAATGATTCAATCTTGGAGTTGCAATCACATGTGGTGTGATTGCCCATCACGTCCTGGGAGCATGGCAATCTCTGCCAAGGTCTCCGCCATGCCCTTTCCGTGCCCTGGGAAGCGAAATCTGCCAATCGGTTGAGCGAAATGGCATGTTTGGAAGGCCAAGAAGAACCTTGCCTTGCTGAAGGTTCCGGATACGACAGGTACAACAGGTACAACAGGTACAACAGGTACGCCAGGCACACCGGCCACACCAAGTGCCTGGGAGAAAACGCCAGGTGCACAACATCCGTAGATCGCGTCCCAGCCTGGTGGTCATCATATTGTTCGTTTCAAGGACGCGGGGCAAGACGCATTCGATGACATCAGAAGACCGAGCGATCAGCTGGCCTGTCTAACCTGACCCTGGTGCCTGGTGCCTGGTGATGAGGGACGGAGAGGTCACTCCGAGTCCGATAACCCAGGGAGCTTGGAGGGAGCCATCAATAGAAGGCGGTGTGATGGAAGGCAGTGGATGGAAGAAAGGCTTGGTTCGGTCCTCCTGCTTTCCCATCCCTTGTAAACATGGCATCGCAATGACCATGAAGGGGCGTCTTGGTGGATTGATTTTGAGCCGAACAGCCAGCTTGGCGCCGACTCAAACCGCGTCGTCCTCGCCCACGGCAGCCTCGGGAAGTTGTGTAGATGTGATCCAGTTTTCCATCATTGCCTGGCCGCCAGGCTGGGCCGTCAAAGCCTTGCCACTCGAAGGCCCCGTAACGGTCCTCCCACTGTCCTGCTTTTTCACCACAAGACAGAGTACTCGGCCGTAGATAGCAAAGCCCTCGTATGATATGTCCATAGCAAGCTTCTTCTTGTCATCACGTCCCTCCTCCTCCCCGGCAGCAGGCTGCTTGTCTTTGCGACGCTTTCTTGCCGGAGGCCCTTCGCTTCCATTATCGTCGTTGCTATCACCAATGAACATGTCATCGTCGTCAAGTAGCTCCGAGTCAATGGCTTGGGCCTCGTCATCAACGCCACTGTCATTGTTTGGTCCCGATGGTTGCCGACGTCTTCGTTTTGACCTCCTATTGGCGGACTCGGATATGACGTCCGTTTCATCGACGGTAGGGATATCGTTTAGGTTGACCTCCTGATCTTCGTCATTTTCCTCTCGTATAATGGGCACATCATCGTCGTCGGCTGCCTCCCGAAGTAGAGCAGCTTCCACGTCAACGTCGACGGGCGCTTCACGTGATTCTCCCGTGAGCTTGGACGAATTGGACTTTAGTTTAGTCTGGATCTTGTCTCGGAAATGCTTCTGCTTGTGTAATAAGGAGTGCCGGGTATCTGTTTCGGTGAGGAAGACGGACACCTCAAAGTCGTCTATGGAGATGTCAGTCTACATGCCGTACACATCTGCCACAACGCAACGGACCAGGGAGGCATATGGTTGTGGTGCTCGACTGGATAATAACCAGACATACCCTCAATGACTACATCCTTGATACTCCGCTTCTTGCTCTTCTTTTTGCTTTGCGCGCGTTCCCTCTCCTCACGCAGCTTGGGCAGTACTAGTGGACGCACGGCCTCAATGACCTTGGGTAGAATGGAATTCCTAGGGTTGAGAAGCCATGAGTGTGCTAAGGCCGGGTTATCGAGATATATACGACATTCGAGCACCGAATACTTTGTAATCCGAAGGTATCGTCTTATTGGCGCCATAGATAGTATCAGGTAGAGGTGGCTCACATAGTATGGTGTTGAGTGGCGGGAAGAGATGGTTTTGTTGATGACGATGATGACGATGTCGTCGTTTGTTGACAAAGGGAGAGGTGGGGCTAGGTAAGTAGCGGTTGGCACGTCAGCAGCACTCAGCCCAGCTCAGCGGACGAAGCATGGAGCCTTGCAGCGCCGACTTTTACAGGGAAGAGCGGGAGCTAGCGGGGAGCTACCCAGCCTCACAGGAGCTGCGCAGCCCCTCTGTGCGATATCGCGTCGCGAAAATTTACAGCGCCTTGGAGGTTTGCGAATGTTGACTTGTGACTCGAGCATTGAGGTGTTTGGTTGGGTATTCAACCCCAACATGAGGCGTCAAACATGTCAAAGAACTGGTCTTCCACGCTGAGACTACCCAAGTCCACTCTTCCGTAAGAACCGACACCATCTCCAAGAGCATCTGTGCGCATACTGACATCAGACGAGAAAGGCCGCGCCCTCTGCCCACCCAACACAAAGAATACATCAAGAAATGCGCCGATGACTTCTACAAGTGGCAGGCCACCAATCGCCCTGCTGATGATGCCTTCCTCCTCCACGACGGCCCTCCCTACGCCAACGGCAGCCTCCACGCCGGCCATGCCCTGAACAAGATCCTCAAGGACATCATCATCCGTACTAAGGTCCAGCAAGGTGCGCGAACGATGCCAGCCGGCTGCTGATTCTCCGAGCGCTCCGAACCCTTTGACTGATCAGCTGTGTTGCGCCAGGCCAGCGTGTCACCTACATTCCAGGATGGGACTGTCACGGACTTCCGATCGAGCTCAAGGCTGTCAGCACCGAAGAGGGTAAGACCATGACACCCACTGCCATCCGCCAGGCAGCCCGTGGTCTGGCCTCCAAGACGGTGTTGGAGCAGATGGACAGCTTCCGGACATACGCCGTCATGAGTGACTGGGAGAACCGTTGGACAACCATGGATAGGACCTTCGAGATCAACCAGCTGCGTCTTTTCCAGAAAATGGTCAGCCGTGGCCTGATCTACCGCAAGTTCAAGCCCGTGTACTGGTCGCCGTCGTCCGGAACCGCCCTGGCCGAAGCCGAGCTAGAGTACAACGAGACGCACATCTCCAAATCCGCATACGTCAGGTTTCCCATCACCAAGGATTCCTCTACCGTTCCTGGCTTGGAAGGCTTTGCCGGGAACCTGTATGCCGTTATCTGGACGACAACTCCCTGGACCCTCCCCGCCAACAGAGCCATTGCCGTACACGATGATCTGCTATACCATGTTGTCCGTGTGGGAGACGATGCCTACGTTGTTGCTGAGGGTGGTTTTGAGCGCGTTGCCAAGGTCTTGCTGGGAGAGGAGGAGACTCCCGAGATTCTGGCTACTGTTCCTGGCTGCCAGCTCACCCAGTTGCAGTACATTAACCCTCTTCTGGGCAAGTCTGCTGTCCCTCAGCCCTTCATCCATGGCCCCTTCGTCACACCGGATTCGGGAAGCGGTCTCGTCCACTGCGCCCCAGGCCACGGTTTCGATGACTACCTGATCTGCAAAGATCTGGGAATCCCCGTTTCCGCGCCTGTTGATAACTACGGCATCTTCACCGAGGAGGCCTATCCCGATGACCCAAGCCGACTCGAGGGCGTTTCTGTGCTTGAGGGCGGTTCTGCTGCCGTGCTCGAGCTATTCAAGGACAATGTCCTGAACGTGCACAAGTACAAGCACAAGTATCCTTACGACTGGCGGACCAAGAAGCCCATCATCATCAGGGCCACCGCGCAGTGGTTTGCTGATGTGGACAGCATCAAGGAGCTGGCGTTAAAGGCCTTGGAGGAGGTCAAGTTCGTTCCTGAAAGCGGAAGAAGCAGGCTTGAAGCTTTTGTTAAGGGGCGGAGCGAGTGGTGCATCTCACGACAGCGTGCCTGGGGTGTACCCATTCCTGCGCTGTACGATGCCAATGGCGATGCAGTGATGACCGAGGAGACCATCGAGCACATCATCTCCGTTATTCAGGAGAGAGGCATTGATGCTTGGTGGTCTGATGATGCTCATGATCCTGCCTGGATTCCCGCCTCTCTTCAGGACAAGGGTCCGTTCACCCGAGGTAGAGATACCATGGACGTCTGGTTCGACAGTGGTAGCAGCTGGACCCAGACCGACAGGCAAGCGGATATCTATCTTGAGGGTTCTGACCAGCATCGCGGTTGGTTTCAGTCGAGTTTGCTCACTCGAGTAGCAGCCATGGCGGTTCAAAGCCCGACACCCGATGGTACAACCAGTGCGGTTGGCCTGTCGCCCTTCAAGACACTCATCACTCATGGCTTCACGCTGGATAAGGCCGGCAAGAAGATGTCAAAGTCACTGGGCAATATTATCTCGGCTGACCAAGTCATGGATGGTTCATTGCTTCCTCCGCTGAAGGTCAAAAACAAGAACAGGGATCCGAACGTCCCTCCACCAAGGGATGCTCTCGGCCCTGACGCCTTGCGCTTGTGGGTAGCGAGCAGTGACTACACCAGTGACATTGTCCTTGGCGAGCCGGTGCTGAAGACTATCCATCAGTCCTTAACCAAGTATCGCACCATCATCAAGATGCTGACGGGCTCGATGGAACAATCAGCCAGAACTTCTCCACTGACTGCTTTGGACCACATTGCTCTCGTCCAACTAAAGGATACCATGGCGGAGGTTGAGAAGCACTACAGGAACTACGAATTCAACAAGGCCTTTAGCAGTCTCAACAGATGGATCGCCAATGACCTGTCTGCCTTTTATCTTGAAGCTCTGAAGGACAGGTTGTACTGCGCCGACGGCGGCGGTGTTCTGGAACCCATCTTCATGGGCTTCCTGAGAATGCTGGCTCCTATCACCCCCGTCTTGGTTGAAGAGGCCTGGGAGCATCGTCCTATGTGGATGAAGGAAGATTCATCTGTTCTTCACCCTCTTCATCAGCTGTATAACTCGCCTCTCATTGATGCCCGCCGTCTGAGCTACGATGAAGCCGTGCTTCGCAAGGACATTCCCGTCTTGATGGAAACGCATGCTGCCATCAAGGCCGCGTCTGAGCTGGCACGTAGGGCCAAGGTCCTTGGCTCGTCCCTCGCTTGCTTCGTCGTGATCAATGCTCCCAAGGACAGCAGGGCACTCTCTGTCTTGCAGAAGTACAAGGATGAGCTAGATGCCATGTTTGTCGTGTCATCTGTAGACCTTGGCGGTGTAGTGGAGGGAGAGCCGACATGGAAGTATGTCCATGACTTCGAGATGGGTAGTCAGGGTTGCCAGGTGTGGGTGTTGCCCCCCAAGGATCACAAGTGCCCCAGGTGCTGGCGATTTGTTGCTCCTGCTGAGGACTCCTTGTGCGTCAGGTGCGAGGATGTCGTTGGCGACGGTGTACAATAAGTAAGGAGATCAAAGTGCTGGACTTCAAAAGATAGAGCAGAGTAGACAAGTACATAAAACGGATACCCCTCCCCCCTTCATGACATTCTTCAGTTCAGTCTTGATAGCTCCAGTGCAATCCATATCAATGTTTACATGTTTCAGGGCGAGCAGCCGCGGAGGTACACTAAATGCACAGTGAAAGGGAACCTCGACGACCCAAAGTTGGGGTACAGCGGTACAGAGCCCCCACTCCAGCCGCTAAGATAAGCACTGGCGTCCGCTGCGGGGCGGAAATTTTTCATGCATCAGTTCTGGCGATTGGGAAGGAAACTCCAGGAATTCTTTTGTTTCCTAGAGTCGATCATGCCTTCCCATCTTTGAATTCACTTGATTCTACCCACCACAAAGCTTCATACTGCTCGAAACCTACGCCAATTACCTGTAAATCCCCGATACCCAATTCCACGAAAAACAAACCACCCAGCATGGATATCTTCAAAGTCCTCTCGCGAGGCATCAAAGCCCAGCCCAAGAAAAACCAACCGGGTGCACCACAGCTCCTTCCCTCCGCCGGAGCAAAAGTCAATCCTCAGTTCTTCCACGATAACGTTGGCGGCTCCAACTCCAAGCGAAGCAAGAAGAGAAAGAGAAAGGGCACCCAGGCCAACAACGCGACCGAGAGCGGTGATGACGACTCCGATGCCAGCGACGTCGATTACTTTGCGCCCAAGCCCACCCCCGAGGAGCTTGCCGCCAAGAAGGATGCCGAGTTGAAGGCGGACGAGCCCAAGAAGCAGAAGCCCAAGCTTATGGAGGAGGACGAGTGCCGGCAAACGCTCAAGTCGCATCGGTTGAAGTTCACAGTCCTGGCCGGTCGCGTGCAACAACCCGAGGAGCCAACAGAGAAGCCGTCCAAGAAGAAGAAGCAGAAGAAGGACAAGAAGGAGCAGGAAGAGGAGGACAAGAAGAAAAAAAAGAAGGACGAGGACAAAAAGCAGATCTACCCGCAGCCGCTCAACTCGTTTGGCGAGCTCAAGTACACCTACGGCATCCACCCCACGCTGGCGGACAACATCACGAGGCAAGGGTTCCGGGTGCCGACCGAGGTGCAGATGGGCAGCTTGCCGCTGCAGCTGCGACCAGAGATGGCGTTGGAGAAGGCTTCAGGAGTGGAAGATGTCAAGGTTGAGAGGGGAATCGACTTCCTCGGTGTTGCGCCGACGGGCAGTGGCAAGACTATCAGCTTCTTGATCCCTGCTATCGATGCGATTATCAAGAGGAGGGCTGAGGACTATACCCCCGAAACGGACGAGCATGTCTTGCAGGCTATTGTTGTTGCGCCTACGAGAGAGTTGGCAAGTCAGATTGTCAACGAAGGAAGGAAATTGGCCATTGGCACTGGCGTGCGCGTGGTTCTCATGAAGAGGACTCTACGGTTGGTGGCGGAGGAGAACAAACAGGAGGAGACGGAGCAGGATGGCAAGGAAGCGGACAAAGACAGTGATCACGATAGCGAGGCAGAGAGCGAGCCTGAAGAGGTTCTGGCAAGCGATGAAGAAGAAGAGGAGGAGGAGGATTCTGACGCCGAGAAGAACGAGGAGAGCAAGGCCAAGGGCGATAAGAAGTCGAAGAAAGAGAGGCCCATCACCAAGGTAGACATTCTCGTGACAACCCCCAAGATCCTCCTTAACTTCCTCTGTGGAGGCGAGAAGGAGAAGGGCAAGCCCAGGATTGTCAAGAAGACGCTCCCCACCGTGCAATCCCTCATTCTCGACGAGGCCGATGTTCTCCTCGATCCCATCTTCCGCAAGCAAACCATGGGTATCTGGCGCGCCTGCACACACCCCAATCTCGGCATGACCTGCTGGTCAGCCACCATGGCCTCCAACATTGAAGCCCTCCTCACCAAGTCTATCGAGAAGCGCGCCAAGCGTACCCCCGAACAGACCCCCAAACCCCTGATCCGCCTCGTCGTCGGTCTCAAGGACACCGCCGTGCCCAACATCACCCACAAGCTCATCTACTGCGCCACTGAGCCCGGCAAGCTGCTCGCCCTTCGCCAGCTTCTCCACCCCGTGTCCTCGGCCGACTCGGGCCCGCCGCTGCGCCCTCCTTTCCTCGTCTTCACCCAGACCATCGATCGTGCCCAGGCGCTTCACGACGAGCTCAAGTACGACATCCCGCTCGAAGCCGGCGGTTCGGCCCGCGTGGCGGTCCTGCACTCTTCCCTCTCGGACTCGGTCCGATCCAAGATCATGGCCCGCTTCCGCAGCGGCGAGGTGTGGGTGCTGATCACGACGGATGTGCTAGCGCGCGGCGTCGACTTCGCGGGCGTCAACGGCGTCGTCAACTACGACGTGCCCGTGTCGGCGGCGGCGTACGTGCACCGTGCCGGACGTACGGGTCGCGCCGGTCGTGAGGGCGGTGTGGCTGTTACTTTCTACACCAAGGACGATATCCCCTTTGTCAAGTCGGTCGCCAACGTGATCGCCATGAGCGAGAAGCAGGCGGGCAAGGATATTGACGAGAAGGACACCGTCAAGGCGGCCCAGGGTAGCGTGCAGAAGTGGCTGCTCGATGCGCTGCCCAAGGTGGCCAAGGAGGATAAGAGGAAGTTGAAGGTCAGGGGTGTGGAGAGCAGGCGGACGGGTGGAAAGGCGACGATTACGACCAAGAGCAGTTGGGAAAGGAGGAGAGAGAATAACAGGCGGGAGGCTATTGAGGCTAGCAAGAGGAGGAAGAGAGAGGCGCAGAAGGCGGAGAAGGAGGGTGGTGCTGCCCCTGTCGAGAAGGACGAGGATTGGACTGGCTTGGACTAAAGAGCGCATGGTCCTTGAGTTGTTCAATTTAAGAAGATATTGTTACTGGGATTAAAAAGGATAGATACCCTTACTGTGTATACGTTGGTAGACAAAAAGCTTGATTTGTATTGGTTTATAAGTGTCAAATTCTTCTACAAGATAACGTCGTATGCTTCGTGTTATCTGAAGTCTCAAAACGTGCGAGAAGCAAAAGACTGACAGCAACGGAGAAGAATAACCGAATCATCAAAGGTATCATAACCTTGTTGTATCATAGCATTATGATACCCACTGTCAACCTCTCTTATCTCTCTCATTATCAAATTCTCCCCCAACTAAGCCACTCAGAACTCAAAAGCCCTGCGGCCTAAACTTCCACCTGCCCGGCTCAAAAACAGCCTCAAATTCAACCGCCGAAAACGTTCCGATCGCACAGCTCAAATCATGGAACCCTTCCAACCCCGTAACCGGCAAATCCTGCTCCGAATCAGCTTCCTCATGCAGATCCCACTGCTCCATGATCCTGCCCTCCCTCGTGAAGAACACATTCACATCCAACTTCCCGCCCGTGTTGGTAAACGTCATACCAATCCCGTACGTCTCGCCCCTCTTAAACGGCCTCGTGAAATCCTTGCCTCCCCACCGATCATTAACGTATTTGTGTCCATCATCGCCATGCACGGCCAACGAGCCGCGGTGCCAGCCTGGCATGCGGAAGGCTGGGTAAGGCAAGGCAGTAAATCCCAGAGCTAGGGTGATCTCCTCATTGTTTCCGCCGCCGCCCATGGCGCCCAAAAAGGGGTTGTTGGACCCCGCCCTCGGGATCGATACCTCGTAGTAAATCGTCTTCTCCCTGGACGGGGCAGTCGGGATCAAAGGCGAGTCGTACTTGACGCAGTACAGCGGCGGGTAGGAGATGATGCACGCATCACCCGCCGCCTTTTCTGTCTTGCCCTTCCACACGCCGGCGCTGACCCAGTCCAACTTGCCGCGGAACTGCGGACTGGACATCAGCCGGATGTTGTGCGTCCGCAGGGCGTCGAGGGCTACGGGATCCAGGTCCATGGGTGCCGTCAAGGGGTTTTGGGAGCACCAGGTCTCGCCCGCGTTGGCTTCCTCTTCTGTGGCGTTGGTGGTGTGTGAGCGGTCGTAGCCGGTGAAGAAGGCTGGAGGGGGAGGGAACAAGGCGGTGTCGGGCACGAAGGATTCCCAGTCGTGTTGCTTCTGGGCTTGCGAAGGTGGGGGACCCGGAGGGGGCTGGGTGTAGTCGTCCTGGCGGTGCTGGTGCGAAGGGGGAGGACCGGGAGGAGGGGCCACATAGTCGTCATGACGTTGGAGGTGGGAGGGGGGAGGGCCGGGAGGGGGAGCGGCGTAGTCATCTTGGTGATGCTGATGGTGTTGGTGAGAAGGGGGAGGACCGGGAGGAGGGGCGAAGTCGTCCTGGTGCTGACGATGGGAGGGAGGGGGGCCGGGGGGAGGAGCACCGTATTCATCGTTCATCGGTGGTCGGCTATGAGAAGGGGGAGGTCCCGGCGGAGGAGCACCATAATCATCGTTCATCGGTGGCCGGTGATGAGAAGGGGGAGGGCCCGGGGGCGGTGCGAAATCGTCATTTGCAGAGGACTGGTTATGGCCCCAGCTCGGAGGAGGAGCGGACGGAGGAGCGTAGTCGTTGCCGCCGGAGTGTTGCTGGTTATGGCCAAAGTTCGGGGGAGGTCCCGAAGGAGGGGCATAGTCGTTCTGGTTGTTGTTGTTACCATAAACCGGCTGTTGCTGAGGCTGCTGATGCTGCTGCGAGTGAGGCCGCTGCTGATGTAGAGATTGTCTTGGTGAAGGCATGTTGACTTTTCCTGCTGAAGGCTGTGGTGACTGTTGATGCTGTGCCGGTCGAGGACCGGGTGTATCGTCGGTCTTGTCTTTGCTTCCGAAACACATGGTGAAGTATGTCTGATGGATGGCTGGGCCAACTCTTATATGATGTAGGTAAGAGAGTAATAGCCGAGGTTGCCGATTGGGTGGGATGTCTTACACCACTAATATTCGAGGACGCAGATGCGGGCAGTTTCTGGGAAAGGGTGACCAGCGAGTGGTTGTGTTTGTTCGCGATTATATCACCGCCGTTACTATGTCGTTGCTTCGCCTCTAGAGATGACGAGAAGAGAAGGCGTAAAACGGGCCACGGTGAGAGGGATGAATCTTTGATCTTTTCCGAGTGCCAAGGTTCGGTGCTTCCCAAGACTTGCTTAGACCGCTTGGGTTATCGTGGATGCTGTCCTTGGTATTGCCAAGTGGAAGTGATCCAATCGCTTAACCAGCTCAGGTGATATTGTGATGTTGTGAGAGTCCCAAGTTGCCGCTCTTTGTATTCAGTTGTTAGGTTGTTGTTAATGTGACGGGGCTGGCCAGTTGTTCGTTCGTTGTTAGTGTTGGTCCATATCCGTCCGATCGGACTTTCGGATACAGTGGTTACAAACACTCATGCATGAAGTTATACGTACCCGTCTTCACCTTGGTGATACTTGCCAAGTGCCAGTTAGAAACAAGCCAAGTGCGTTAACAGAGGTCCTAAATTCCATGTGATGATGAAGGGAAGAGATGGTGAAGTGTCGTTACCACAGCCATCACAAGCTTAACCTGCTCTGGTAGGCTGCTGTACCCCGAAAAACATGCCCTGAACAAGGTCTCACGGTTCCCCAAAATCCCACTGGGCGCAGCGTCTAAGCCCCTGGCACCTTATGACGTCTTTGTTCAGGTACAGATCGGGGGAAAGTGGAGGCCTCCACCGGGAAATCCACCGCCAAAGTCCGGAGCACCTGCCGGCCGACGTCCAACGCTTCGACTCAAAATGTCCGAGATCCGGGGCCATCCGGCTCAGGAACCGGACGTTGGATTTCGTTGAGTTTATGCAGTAAATCTCTCTTACCATATTATCCTTATATTAAAGTTCATGCCAAATGCAAGGCCAGTGGCACACCTACAGGGTACGAGTTAACTGGAAAGTATCTGAGACCCACCCCGATGCCATTGACAATCTCCCGTCCTGCCTCTGTCTCTATTTCCCATGTAACCCCTATCCCGAGGCTATCCCTTATATCCCTTATATCCTATCCCTACCAAGACCCCCCAACAACCGCCGCCGCCGCCGCCGGCACCAGCATAACACTAAACGTCGGCGCCCCGCTCCCCATACCCTGAATATGCTGCAAATATGCCTCCATCTCCATATCATCACTAACCGGCAACGGCAGCTCTCCACCTTTTCCATCCTTGACAATTCCCTCGATGGCCAAGCATACCACGCCCGGATAGTTGGCTACCGCGGTGCTGCGTAGTTCCTGGACGGACCGGCCCGAGAGCGTGGCGATCCACATACGTGAGACCACGCCTCGAAGCGGCGAGGAGTCGTGGAGGCGGAAGTAGACGGCCATGGATGAGGATGAGGTGGAGGCGGAGGTTGAGGAGATATTTCGTGCCATTGGTTGTGAAACTTGGACTTGAGTCGGGACCGATGGGGTTTGGCTTTGCAAGTGCTGTTGTCGGGAAGAGGTGGTTGTCACCGGCTGTGAGACTTGGACTTGAGTCGGGACAGAGGGGGTTTGGGTTTGCTGGAAATGTTGCTGCCGGGCTCTTGCTTGTTGCTGGATGGCTTGCTCCTGGAGGCGTAGTTGTTGTTGTTGCTGCTGCTGCTGTGTATACATAGCGGATGTGGATTGCGGCTGGGTATAAGATTGAGTTAAGCCCTGGTTCAAAGTGCTATTATAGCCTTGTTGCATCTGAATACGGCTGGGTGTGTAATTCTGCGTAGTCTGAGGACGACTCTTAGCCTGAGAACGGGTTTTGGCCCGGCTTCGGGTTTGCGTGAGGTTCGGATTGTGTGAAGATGCGTGCGCATTGAGAGTACTGGCGCCAACGTTGGCACCACCGCCGCGTCCGCTGGCAGCAGGCGTGTTGGCAGAATGACTCCCGAACTTATTATCGGCTTCAATTGACTGTTGCAGCAGGATATCCGGATCCAAGTCGCCGTCGTCTACCATCTGGACATCCTGTTCCGCTTCGCTCTCCTCCGAGGAGCTTTCGGATGAGCTCTCAGACGAGCTCGACAAATCTACTGGCGCGAGCCGCACAGCTGTATGGGGTGCCGTTGCCGTTGCCATTGATGGTCCCGCCGTATTATTCTTCGGGGGTCGGCCAGGGCCCCGCTTGGGTTGAGCGGCCTTCGCGGCCTTCTCAGCAGCCTTTTCGGCTCGCTTTGCGGCCCACTCAAGTTGAGCGGGAGTCGGGCCCGGCTTCGGTTTCGGAGGGGCACGCTTCCGAGGCGGCTTGGGGTCCAAAGCATTCGGATCCTTCTCCAACTTTGCTTGATCACCTCTGTATCTCCTCATCCCGTCACGGGCCAGCAGCTCGATAGCCCTCTTCCTCTCCTTGGCGTTCGGCCAGTGCTCACAACCTGGAGGGAAAAGCTCCTGCAGCAGCTCCGTGGTGTCGAACCATTTCTGTACCATTTCGTTCCACTTGTCGATGCCTTCGACGTACTTGAACCCAAACTTCTCCTGACCCAGCAGCAGATAAAGCGTTCCTCGAATGTATCTGCCCTGCTCCGGGTTCAGTCCGAGGATGGTTCGGGCCTGTGCTAGTGTCATGTGCGACTGCATCGTCCTGATCCGCTTGGTCACGTCGCAGCAGATAACATCGATCGCAATCTTCTTCTGCTCCATGTTGGCTTGATCCCACATGATGGCACGGAGATGCATGCTATCGCGGATCATCTGCTCCTTCAGGGCCTCCCACTTCTCAGGCCCGGCAATCGTCTTCTTGATAACGTTGTTCTCCCGGCAAATCTTTTCAAAGTTCTCCCGTAGCGCCTTGTAGGTCGCGGCGTCGAGCTGCAGGATGACCTTGGCTTCGTCTAGGGTTGTCTCGGATGGAAAGCGAGGAGGCAGACCACTCGGATCTGCAGGCAGGCCGGCCCACCCCTTTATTCTTCGTCGCCGCTTCTTGAGAGCCCAACGCTCTGCCGATTCTTGTTCGAGAACCCGGCGTCTCTCTTCTCTGCGAGCACGTTGTTCGGGGGTCAGTTCGGCGTCTGGGCCAAGTGGCAAGCTTCCAGATCCTGATCTCTGGTGTTGGTCTTGATGCTGTTGCTGATGTTGATGTTGGCCATGTGTGTTAGACGACCCTTGTCCGTTGCCTTCCGCGGCGTTTTCCTCCTCATCTTCGTCCTCTTCGCTACTTACCTCTTCGCTGTCGCTGTCATCGTCATCATCATCAGCGGAATCACTGTCGTTCTCGTCATGATTGTTGTTGTCGCCATTGTTTGTCCCGTCAGCCGGTTGTCCAGGCGGCCTGATGATGCCTTTGCGTAGGTCCCGAATGGTCTTCAAACGCAATTTCCAACCATACTTTTGGCGGATCCTGTTGAGCGTACGATCGTTGATGTCGTAGCCTTCCTCGTTGAGGATGGGCAGCATCTCCGTTCCTTTGAGGTTCTGTTCCCATAGTTCCTTGACTCTGGCTATCAACTCCTTATTGCTGTAGGCTTTGTTGACTCTGACGGGCCAGCCCCATTCCCTGAACTTGTACCAAAAGGTGCGTCGACTGGAAAGTAGAGTGTCATGATCAGTAGGTCGGCCAAGATAAAACACAAGGGAATATGGCGTTGTGGAAGAGGCTGTCGACAGCTTGGGTTTTGCTGCGCGAGCTATATACACCACCCAAGACTGTGATGGATGCCCGATCGTGATACTGTGTACGGCGAGGGAGATGGACGAGGAGTGTCGTTCACGTACCTAGGGGCAAATCCATGGTTCTCGGCCATGTACCGGGCAACTTGGCCAAAGCTTCGCCTTTCATCGACGTACAGACGTCGACATATTTCTTTATAAGGATCCCAGTCGTAAGTCATGATGCGGAATTCCTCTTGCAATCGTGGTTGAGGGCGGAGAGTTGGCGATGATTTGCTACGGCGGTTGAGGGTTCGACGATTGTGAAAATGGATGCGCGGGTCGATCCACGCGAGTTACGGAGCCAAGCTACCCTATGTGCGAGGATTGGCAGGGCGTTCAAGTTTGCTGCAGGCGGTGTTTGCCGCGCCATATTCCTCTCAATCCCACACTGTAGATGTGCACTGTAGTACGGTTGCCCCTTTCAACGTTCTGTTTACCTAGAAGCGATCGAAGACAGACCACATCGATCTTGGTGAACACCAGAGGTGATTGTTGCGACAGGTAACTAGAGACTTACAGAGCAAACACTATACCTCATCTAATTCATACAAAGCACAAGTCGCTCCCAGGTCAGTTCGTAATTCCATTCTCGCATGATATTCTACGGCTAGGTGCTCAGCAGCCGCCATCCATCATTAACATCATGCCGGCCCCATTTCGTCAGAGCCATAGCGTTCCTCTTCTGCTGCCACAAACCAAGAGTCCAATTAACCGTGCCAGCCAGCCAAGTGACTAATGCACGAAGAAGCAGAAAGTACATAAACAGCTCAGCTACATTCTGTGAATCTGTATGCTGGCACATAAAAAGAAAAGGTATAAAACGTCCTCGCCTCATAACTTCTGCATGATCCTCATCAATCAACCATATCCGTCGCCTTCTGTAGCATTCACCGTCTTTGTGTCATCTCTCTAAGGACTCTCACCCGGTACAGTCGGGTTGGGCGAGTAAAATGCCACCAAAGCGATGATGACGTATGTCGCACACAAAAGCGCTCCTTCCAGGTAGTTACTCCTGCCATCCAACACCAAGAAATTGACGATGAAAGCTGAGACGAACAGGCATACCGTCTCGAACAGCGTGAAGTAGAGCGACATGTCTTTGTCCATGCACCAGCCAATAATGACAACAAGCGGCGTGATGAAGAGGGCGATTTGGATAGAACTACCCACAGCGACGCCGATCGCCAGATCCATCTTATTCTTCATGGCAACGGTAATAGCCGTGACATGTTCGGCGGCGTTGCCGACGATGGGAAGGATAATCAAGCCAATGAAGAGCTCCGGAACATTGCCAGCCGCGACCAGGTCGTGAATTGAGTCAACCATGAACTCGGCGCAGACGGCTACCAAAGCCGTAGACACGAGCAAGAGGACAACAGCACTGATGCGGGACAAGTCGTCGGGATGACCTTCGTCTCTATCGGGGACAGCGCCGTCAACAACAGTGGACATCGGAATCTGGGAAGGCATCACGGCACCCTGAGGACGGTACAATGATTGGCTGAGGCGGTCCGGTAGCGAGTTCGTCCTGCGAATGCCGTAACGGACGCGCGGAACAGGTCCGGAGGAGACCGGTGCGGTGTTGACATTATCGGGGCTGGTGACAAAGACAGCTGGTGTCAAGTTCCTAGCGACAGGGCGGAGGGACATGCCGCGCAGACCGGGGAAAGGACGACGACCAGCTGAAGTCTCAGCCTGGGCGTTATCGGCAGAGGTAGCACCATCCACGGCGAAGTCGACACGACGGGGCTCGCCAGGCGATAGTGCTGGCGCAACGTCCGGCTGGACCTCGGCGCTTTCCTCGATGGTTTGTCCATTCATAAACTCCTGAGACCCGTTGTGGTGATGCCTCTTGTGCTTGTTCTTGCGATGCTTCTTCATGTGTCGCTTATACTTATGCCGCCTGCGGTAATGCTTCTCGTCTTCAACGGCCTCCTCGTTTCCTTCGGTTGTAGGGCTGTGCAGATTGACGGCGAGTCCGGGTCGCGATGACGATTCCTCCTGTGCGGCTTCATCGTAACCAGGGGTAACATCACTGGTACCGAACGAGGGGGTCCTAGCAGGACCTGCAACAACGCTCTCGCTCGTAAGGTTCGAAATGATGCTCGACTTTCTTCTGCGGTGACCACCACGCATGACACGCTTCATCCTCTTGGAGACTGTCTCACGAGAATAGTCCGAGTCCGAAGAGTCCGAATCTGTGGAAGAGTCGCTGTCGGAGCTCGAGGAATCGAGCCAGCCAGCGGCGGGTCCCGGAGTAGACTCCTCATCAATGATATGCTGAGGAGTAGATTCGTAGAGGTAAGAGTGGGACAAGAGCTGAAAGAGAAGGTAAATAACGTATACAAGCAGCAGAATCTGCGGTCAAGTTAGCGTTGGAAATATTCCGATTGAGCAGGGGAAAACTTACAACACTGGTGCCGCGGCTGATCTTCAGTGTCTTCTGATCAACGTCCTTCTTCTCGGTGTCAGGTGCTTCCATGAAAGAATAATGAAATGCAGTCTGTAAGAGTGTTAGCAGACCAAAACCAAATAAGATTGCACTGAGTTGAGCATACAGGCAAGACGAGGCTAATAACGCTCAAACTGAGAAGACAAGCACTCATCTGGGTGACGGTGCTATTGTAGATCTGTTCTCGGAAACGAAGACCGCCAAGCAAGAACGCCATGCCCAGGATGAGGAGCAGGTTGGCCAAGATCGAGCCAAGGAGCGAAGCCTGTACGATATTGATCTCGTTCTGCAACCGTGGTTAGCTGTGTTGGGGGTCCCGTAATGGGTGGGTGGAGCTTGGAAAGCTTACTTTGACCAGGGCGATACTGTTAACGTTGAACAAACCGACTTTGTAAGCATATAGACAGATTTTGAACGGGGAATGACACAGCAAGACACAGACTCAGCAACATGGGGATGTGAGTGACGGGAATGAAGGCAGTATCAATGATTTGGGACGCAATTGATCCGATAGTGCCCTTGTCCTATTACAGAAGGGCTTCTCGCTCTCTCTTGTCTTTATCAGATTACCAACTGGCAGGTGAAAAACGTACATGCTATTGAAGGAGTGTTAGCACAACTGTCCCAAACAGACATGGGACCTTATTTTTCTTCTTCTTTTTCTGATTAGTGGGCTTACAAAATGATCAGCTCTACAGCGTTGCCGAACGTGACGTTCAACAGGGCGCCGAGCGAGTCTCCAAGCTTACGGGCCACGCTTTCGGTGGCATAACTGAGGAGGCCGGCAAGAGGGACGATGGCGAGGGCATTCATGGCAAAGACAAGACCAGGTGAGGAGCCCGGTAGCTGGCTGACGACAATGCCGACGGGGACAAAGACCAGCATCAAGTTCACGAGCTTGTTGTGAAACAAGACCTGCTTGAGGACCTTTGTAAATCTAACTGCGACGTTCGGCTTCTGCTTCTGCTCATGTTCCTGAGCGGCAGCAGAGACCGTAGTTTCTAACTCAGGCCCCTGCCCCGCAGCTTGGTGTGAGGTAGCCGTCGGGGATTTGGCGCCATTACTGCTATCCTCCTTGTGATGGCTGCCGCCGGTTGACGAGGAGTCTGTGGAAGTCTGCTGGGGTTGCTGGTGCGCGGAGGGCACGTTCCCGCCGCGGCTGGTGTCGTTGAGCGTGGCATCTTGGGCGACTGCTGTGGTGGTGTTGGCGGTGGTGTCAGTACCGGTGGGAGGGTTGCTTATGGGAAGCAAGCTGACGGGGGCTGAGGCTCCATGCGTCTTGGAGGTTGCCCAGGAGCGAATGCGATTTGTGTGCGAGGAATTATTCGAAGGTTCCTTCATCGAAATAGACCGGTCGACTCGTTCGAGGGGAGAGGGCGTGTACTTCTTCAACCACAGCTGCTCTGCAACGGGGAAAAGACAGAAAGTTAAGGCTGGAAAATGCAGATGCGAAGCTGTGGGGGAATGTTGTAAGTCCGAAGTTCTGCGTCTATGTTGATTCCGAATGGCTTGGGGATTAGGTTTGCTTGGGACGGGAGTCGGACAGAAGTAGGTAGGTACAACGTGGGCAGGAGGTAGCAGAGATAGGCACAGGGACTTATAAGACCATGCCAAGAAAGGGAACAAGTGGACAAAGTGGATGTGGGTGGAAGGGGCAAGCCGGGGGATCGACACAGACTTGGCGTTGACTGTCGTTGGCTAGTGGGACCAACTGGAAGCGACTGGCTGGGTGGTGCCGTGGTGGGAGGCCGCTGGAAGGCTGGATCGCTTCACCAATTGGCACGCTAGGCCGGATTCGTCAGTCCCAGATAGCGGTGCTCAGTTGAAAGCTCAACCATGCTGTGGAAGGGTCCGAGCTTGCCACTCGCTGACCTCATCCGGGACTCCATCGCGGCGGAGTTTATTCATGTTCTCCGAATGGTGAAAGCCATGACGATTATCGGCGGTGAGAGCTGGACTTGTCTAACTTGCTGGACAACCAAAACAAGCTTCACCAAGCCATTTCCCAATGTCACCATACCCTAGTTTTACGCTTCACTCTCGGGAGCACGTGAATGTTCCTTGATTTTTTAGATTGTTCATGGTTCAGATCCAGATGCGTTGGTCGCCATGATACTGTACTATGGCGTATGTGCCGTACCACCTTCTTGCTAGGGATATCGCTTCCGTGTTGAAAGGTGGGAAGGTCCCTTGAATTATTGTTTCAAGTTCCTCCGTTTCCAACTGCAAGTGCACAACAAAATCATGGAAGATTGCATGGGCTGCTTGACATTCCAGAACATGCAACGGCCCATTGAGATGGCCAAGCCTCCACCCGGTTTTCCTCTTTCAGTATGCATTTTATAACCCAGGAAACGCCGCACTGGCACTCACCTTCATCATCCAAACGTTGTTCTAGCACCACCAGCGAAGCTCCCAAGCTCATTCTCGTATCGATTAGTCGCAACCCGTACAAACTCGTGCGACTCTTGGGCACAAAATCAGCAGAAAAAAGGGACGACATGGAATCATCCAAGCCCTTTGGCATTGCTGTGGAGTTAATGCCTGTCTCCTATGTACATGTAAAGCGGCGGTCAATGCGACAGCTGCAGAAGCCCAATGTGACAGCTTGGCTGGGTCCAAGCAAGGTCTGCAAGCAAGCATTTGAAAGGTGGCATCCACGGGCGGCTTGCTTCACGTAACACGCGACACCTAGGTAATGCAGGCCCATCATCTACACCTTCCCGTTATCGCGGCACCAACCCGAGCCTCCACCCCCTGATGACATCAGACGCCGGTACTGGGACGAAATTGGCCTTGGTGGCCGCGGCATGGAAATCGTTGAATTGGCGACTTGGTTCCGTGGAGAGGAAATGGTTTATCAAACCACACAGTCTGGAAACCTTCAACTTGAATGGAAACGGAGTGCACCTTCCACCTGTAACAACACAACCTCTGCACCGTGAAGCATCGCTTTACATATGCAGCCGCAAAGCCCATGCGCTGCAAATTGCTTAGGGTCGCCGTTATAGCTCAAGCCCGTTCCCTTATCAAAGACCTGAGTCGTCCGTCCTGGAGCAATTTCGAAGTTGTTACAGAAGACTAATCCAGAATCCAGGAGTTGGGGAAACTACATTTTCCGACTGCAGATCTATCGACTGTCTGCTTTAGAAGTGGGGATTATTTGGAATCTCATAGGATCTGTTGCGTTGACGCGTCAGGTGTGTAGCGAGAAATGAAGTTTCTCCAAGTCCAGGATTCTGGAGAACTTGGTATTGCGGTTGCCCGACCGGCTCACCAAACCGCAAATTCCGAGCTGGCTTTAACGTTGTGTGCAGCAGGCGTTTGTCCGTTGAATCTAACACATGTCTTATGTAAGTCCAGTAAGATGTATCATTGTCAAAGATCATCATAACTTTTTGGTTTGGCATGAACTCTATGTCGTCAAAAATATAGTAAAAAAAAAGAAAAGTCCCAACACGCTTCGTGACTTTCGCAACCCTAATCGCATATCTCCTAATCTTCCCCGGTCACTTAAGGAAGCAACCTCTTGGGCGTCCTGGGGTAGTACGCCGCAAGGTGGACACTAGGCAGGTTAAGGAACCAGGCCACAACGCGGTCAAGACCGATGCCACCGCCGCCGTGGGCGGGCACACCGGCCTGTCTGAACACGTCGACGTACTCCTTGATTCCGTTGCTCTTGGGGTCGACACCCTTCTGGATGATGCGGGCCTCGAGCTCCTCGGGATCGTTGATACGCTGACCGCCCGACAGGATCTCCTGGCCGCGGAGGAAGAAGTCGAAGGCGTTGGTGACCTTGGGGTTGGCGTCGTCGAGCTTGGCGTAGAAGGGGCGGGCGCCCTCGGGGAACTTGTCGAGAACGTAAAAGTCGGTGTTGAACTTCTTGCGCACAATGGCGCCGAGAGCCTTCTCCTGGGGAGTGCTCATGTCCTCATCGTCGGTCACGTTACGGAACTCCTCGGGACCCTCTTCACGGAGAAGCTTCTGACCCCTAGTTGTTGGCAATCGTGTTAGCTATCGCGGTGGGGGTGATTTTCAGGGGCAGGTGGGGTTTTGATAAGGGAGATACATACTCAGCAAAGGTCAACCTGACCTCCTTGCCAGGCTCGGGAAGAAGGAACTCCTCGGCGGGGTAGACGGAGCGAACGAGCTCGATCTCGGCCGCGCAGCGCTCCTTAATGCCGCGGAAGATATGAAGCAGGACGCCCTCAAGCATGAGGAGAACCTCTCTGTAGTCCTTCTTGATCTCCATTTCCAGATCGAGACCGGTGAACTAGGCCACATGTCAGTTCCATCCTTTCTCCCAATTCATCTGATGTCCTTCGTTCCTAGCTTACCTCGGTCATGTGTCTTGGGGTGTTGGAGTTCTCGGCTCTGAATACGGGACCGATGCTGAACACCTTCTTTCTGCCACCAGCAATTTCAAACTGCTTGTAGAACTGGGGAGACTGGGCGAGGAATGCCTCCTTGTCGAAGTAGGGCATGCGGAAGACGTTGGCACCACCCTCAGAGGCAGCACCGATCAAGCAAGGAGGCTCAAACTCCTTGAAGCCGTGGCTCTTGAGGTAGGACCTGAACAGATCCTTGACCTCCATACGGATATCAGCAATAGCCTGCTGGACGGGGGCACGCTTGTGCATGATGATGTTGTCGAGATGGGTGAGCATGGTAGCGGCGGGGATGGATGATTCGGCGGCAATGGAAAGCTTGTCGACAGCCTCCTCGGCAGCCTTCTCCGGAGCGGGCTCCTCGTCGCTGAAGTTGGTGATGGGGCGGTTGGCGGCGGCCAAAGTCATGCCGAGCATCTGGGGGGCAGCAGCGAGAACGAAGATCTTGCGGATGTGCAGCTCGTAGTTGGAGACCTTGCAGCTCTTGACGGGCTCGAGGGGCTTCTCGACGGTACCCTCGACGACGACGAAACTCTCGGGGTTGATGCCGGCCGCGAACTTGACCATGGGCTTGCTCACGGGGGTGCCCTCGTTGTTGGCGACGAAGACGCCCTGGATGGTCCAGGCGCCCTCCTCGCGCAGCTCAACGAAAGCCATCTTCGCGCTGTGGCAGTATAATAAGCCGGTCAGCCCATCTTTCTTCCTTCATGGCGACTTGTAAACGACAGGCCCGAAGAGGGCACAACCTACCCTTGAATTCTGGCATTCTGGACCCAGGCCCTGACAATGACAGCCTTGCCGACGTGCTCCTCGCCAATGTTCTTCAAGTTAACATCCTCGACATCAGCCGACAGCTCGAATTGTCCCTTCCTCTCCTTGACGAGACCATAGTTGTCCTTGGCGAGATCCTCGGTCGGTCCGGTGCTCTTGCCGGCGGCCTTAGCAGCGGCCTCGCGCTCAGCAGCGCGACGAGCCTTCTCGGCCTCCTTCTTGGCCTTGGCCTCAGCCTTCTTTTGCGCCTTCTTGGAGGGACCCTCTCCCTCAGCGCCTTCGGCAGCGGGAGCAGCGGCGGGAGGCTGCTGTTCGGCCGGGGGCGCGGGAGTGGTGGCAGCGTTGTCGGCCATGTTCGTGGTTTGTCGAATTCGTTACTAGCGTGGTGATGTAAAGTGAATTGGGCGCGGCAATAGTGTAATTCGAGGACGCGGAAAGGTGAATTTTGGCGGGGCAGTTTCCAAGCTTCCGTCAGGATCCAGTGCCCGGCGGCGGGGTACGGGGACCTTGATAAGGACTCCAGTGGGTGGCCTGACAGTTGTGAGTCAACAACTGGCAGTGGCGAACGGCTGCCAGTACGTACCATTTCAAATTTTGTTTACATTGGAGGTCAGGTCAGGCCATCGGCATTCAGGGGCTCGGAATGGTCTGGCCATCAAGGTCTCCTCATTCATTGAATGGTGTCTCGACCAGGCACGCCAGGGCTCGAGGCCGTGCACAATCAATGGGTGGCCCGTTCGTCAGCGACTTACAGGTGGTGCATATACATACTTCTTCCACTTTGCAGTGTACTTGTATTATCACATACAACTTTCTGCCAAAAGCCTCACTTCCACTACTTCCTCACCACACCTCACACTTCAGTATCTCATGATCATACATACCCAGTCGCCACCTTGTATATATCCTCGCCATCAGCGGCGCATTGGGACTCACCAGCAGAAATAGTAGACATGATGGTCTTGGTGATGATACCCCGTGACAGAACCTCATCGCCCACCTTCGTCTTCAAACAAGCGACATAATGGCCACTAACCGATATCTCGTCCAAGTAATTCACCAGGCACTGATCCCTCAACATGAAGCCCCTCCTATACTAACCATGCAATGAGGATGTGATGATGTGAAGCTAAATACAGCAAAAGTGTAAACAGGCTTTGCTAAAGAGAAGAGAACATGACGACATGCTCCGTGACAGTATGTATGAGTATAGTATAGTATAGTATAGAGGCTGATACTGTTTCGCAGGAGAAAAGGGATATCATAACCCCCATCATGCATGCATGCCAAAGTAGGTGATAAATAATCGACGCAAACCACTCTCAACACTACCATACATATCCTCCCGCTTGCCCTATAAGCTGGAAAAGGAGAAAGTCTCTTGAAACCTTTAACACCAAAACAACTCCAGCTAAGCAGTAGTAGTAGACATCCCACATTCGATTGTTGTAACTCCCCTTTGCCAACAAGGAGTAGAGAGATACGAAGACAGACAGAAAAGTGCAGAAGAAAAAAAAAAAGACGAAAAACAACAGCTTATTACAAAAGTGGCTCAAAAGATGTCTTCTGGTTTCGCAGCCCTGTCCTAGCCCCTCGTTATGGCAACTCGCCTACGGATGGAACATCCGTCCTTCTCCCTCACTACTACTCACTCGGCCTCACTCCTCCAGCCGTCGCAAACAGTAGATATAAGCAACATTTGCAGCAATGGGTATATCCGCATCCGCCAACCGCTAATCC
The DNA here is from genome assembly GCF_033870435.1 of Sordaria macrospora. Taxonomy (NCBI): domain Eukaryota; kingdom Fungi; phylum Ascomycota; class Sordariomycetes; order Sordariales; family Sordariaceae; genus Sordaria; species Sordaria macrospora. Next base: position 6,995,429 of record NC_089371.1, on the reverse strand, counting down.
GCCGACGTCTGATATAACAATGAGGAGACTCGATATAAAACTATCGCTCAGCCAGCAATTGAGACCAGGAAATGACTTTTAGGGATCTTTCGTTTCTCGGTCTCGAATTATTACAAGGGAATAATGACGAACTCCGTTCGAAAGTAAGCTGCGTGACCCAAAGATCCAGCCGTCGAGATAGCTAAACGTCAAGTCGTGCGCAAGCCACCAGCGGGCCGCAAGAAACGAAGCCAATGCCCAGCCCTACTTGATCGGTCGACTGAAAGCGAGAAGCTCAGATATCGATGGTATGTCCGGTTTGCCATTTCTTCAGTTGTTTTCACCACCCCGAGCCTTGCCGCGCCTCCTGAAGAAGTCCATAACTTTTCTTGCAGGACCGCTGCTGCCAGAGTGATCGTGAGTTCGTGCAAAACCCTCTCCTTCGTAGTCCACGAAACGCTTGTTCTTTTGCAGAACGCCACGATTCGCCCGGTTGTTACCCTTGCGAGCATCGTATAATCCGTCCTGTTGAATCATGGTTTGTAGATGAGGAGCCGACCCAGGTGCTCGAGGCATGCTGTTGACAGACGGATCCGATCCAGGCATGGTCCCGGGCATAAAGCCTTGGCTAGCAGACGGTCGTCCGTATTGGTACTGAGTATTGACACCGGGTAAGCCTTGCTGCGAATCCTGGAGCTGAGTGTACATCCCATCGACAGTGGTAGCGCTCACATTTTGTTCCCGGTCCACAAACTGATCAACGGATGAGGGCTCCTGAATCGGCAGCTCCTGTTGTGAACCGAGAGCTGGAGGTTCGTCTTCTTTGTTGTAGCCCAGAGCCCTTGATAGTGAAGGGGGGATGAAGGAGAATCGCTTATTAGACTTCTCCTGAGAGCCATTGGAGCCAGTGATGCTGCCTCCAGAGGACTTTTTCCCCATACCCATCGAGAAGGACCGGCGAGATCGCTTGGAATCCAACGAGGGCCGAGAGCCGTTGTCACCGCCAGGCATCGAGTTATTCATGCTAACAGGAGGATACCTCTTGGTCTTCTCTCCAGCCTGTTGAAGCTCCTGTTGTCGCTTGGATTTCCTACCTCCAAACAACGAACCGCTCCGGCCAAAGAGCTTGCCACCAAGTTCACCCATAGTGCTGGACCTCTTGTGCCCCTTGACAATGCCATCTTCCCGGACCTTGTCGAATCGAGAGCCCGTGCTGATGCTGGGCCTGCCATAATCCACGCTTTGGTTCGGTTGCTGCTCTGCGGGGGTGGTTGTAGGCACACCAAAGTGACCGCTGCTGGATCCCTTGAATGGTTGCTGGATTCTGCCGTGTACGTTAGCGTCAGCGACTTCAGGTGGTGCTGGTTGGCCGTACGAAGGTCTTCCTGACTGCATGGACCCGCCAGTAGTAGGTCTCTGGGTTGGTGCACCTGCTGCCCCTGACAGATACTGGTTTTCGGTGGTAAGACGGCCGTCGCGGCTCGGCCTAGGAGGAGCCACTGCGTTACCGGCAGTGGGAGTATTTCCGGCATTCTGCTGAGAACTTGGCGGTCTTCTTGAGGAAACTGGGGGCTTGTTGCCGTAGGCGTCCTTGGGGGCGGAGGAACCTTGTGGAAGCTGCTTGTCCTTGGCCGACGTGGTTGGGCGACTGCTTGAGGATTCCACAGGTGCTTGAGGTTCGGACCGGTTTCTATTGGCGTTGCTGGAAGGTTGTTGTTGTTGTCCCGCAGCATCACCTCTTTGAGTTGTCGTGTTCGGGGCAACATATTCGACCTGTACCGTCCGCCGCTTGTTATCGCGCTGCTGTTTAGCGTGAGCAGCCTCAGCCTCGGGGTCCACGGTGCCTTGCTTGTTAACCAAGCCGCCAATGGCCGGCGAGGCAGTCGACTTCTTCGTTGCCTCACGTACTGAAGCGCTACGAGCAAGGTGAGGAGGCTCGCCCTCGTCCTCGGCAGGTACTGTCGTGTTCTGGATCTCGCTAGGTGTGGTGGTGGAGGACGTGATGAACTCGACAACATGCGAGTATTCGCTCAACCAACTGTGACGGGCTACCTCGAACAGATCCGCTCGCTTTCGTGGATTAGGTACCAATATCCTCCGCAGCAAATCCCGGGCATGTGGCGTGACATATTCGGGGAACGTGAGGGGTGTGTTGACGATGTACTTGTATAAGAGATTGATGTTGTCGCCTTCGGGATTCGCCGGATCGTCGTCGAAAGGAAGATAACCAGCAAGCATGGCGTACTAAGCCAACGTCAGCTATTTGTTCAAGCAGCAGGATGAGGGCTGAACTACTTACCAGGATGACTCCGCAGCTCCAGACATCTACTTTCCTTCCGGTGTAGAGGGAGTCACTAACTACCAATTCTGGAGCTGCGTAGCACGGACTGCCACAGCTAGTCTGCATAAGATCCCCTTTTCGCCAACCAGCGTCATTGACCTTATCGAGGCCCATGCGCTTGACAAACTCGCGATCCGACAGGTTTAGCTCTTCCTCCTCCGAAAGCTCTTGGTGGGGGTCGAAGGTATTGGCAAACCCAAAATCCGTGATGATGATGTTGCGGTTTCGATCTAGGAGCAAATTCTCCAGCTTCAGATCACGATGCACGATACCCTTCTTATGCAGATACCCTACGCCAGACACGAGCTGAGCAAACAGTCGCCGGGCGGCATTGTCCTTCAAATATCGGTGATTGAGGATGTAGTCAAACAGCTCGCCCCCCGATGCATACTCGAGCACGATGCCATAATGCCTGTCGGATTCCTCCATCTTGTGTAACCGAACAATGTTTGGATGAGTCAGTTGCTTCAAAATAGCAACCTCCCGCATGATTTTTGCCATGCGAGATGGATTGTTTCCTACTGTGTCCTTTTTGATAAGTTTGATAGCGACCTTGACACAGGTAGATCAGTAAGCATAACGCTGAAGGACGGCAAAACATTCGTCCCACGTACCTGTACGCCGCCTTCCTGCTTCCACCCAAGCTTGACCTTGCCGAATTCACCCTCACCAATCGTATTGCCGAGAATGTATTCGCCGAATTTGGTGTGCTTTTCTCGCTTGGAATGGTCGTGCCGGCTTCTATGACCGCGCCGACTTTCCTCTCCATGATCGCCTCCAGGGGCTGCCACAGCCTGAGACGCAGCCTCTTGGCGGTGATGGTGGTTGTAGTTGCTCGCCTGTTGTGCCTGTGCCTGTGCCTGTGCCTGTGCCTGTGCCTGTGCCTGTGCCTGCGCATGAGCTTGTGCTTGTGCTTGGGCCAATCGCTCCCGTTCCCGCTCTATATCTATTTCGGGCTGTTGAATTAGTATGTTATTGAGCATCTCGCTGGCTTCTCTGGACGACTGCTGTCTCGAGCTGGTGGTATTAGACTGTGAGCGGACGGGTAGTTGTGTCGTCATGGGATTCCCTCGAGAATTGCTCGTCCTGTGGTTCGCGTCCTGTGCCATTTGATGTTGTCGACGGCTCCGAGCGGCAGCCTCGTCTGCGGCCGCTGGGTCCATGGTGCCATTGGCATTTGATTGGCGAGCTGCGGCGGCGCGATCGGCCGACTGTTGGGCGCGTCGAGAGCTGGTGTTGGGATCATGACGAGACGATGTTCGAGGAGGGACGGCGGTAGGCATATTATTTCGCCTTCTGTCCGAAGACGACGGAGGTTGGTCGGAAGCAATGGAGGTCACGGGAACCGGGACGGAGGACTGGGCAATGGCGGTGCGGGAGCTCATGTGAGGCTCAAAGCCGGTCGGTTGGTCGTAGGGGATAGGTCTTTGGGAGTGTTGTTGCGATGATGTGTGCGACGACGATTGTCCGGCGTTGTGCTGGTTTGCATAATAGCCGGAGCCGGGGGCTTCTCGCGTTGTCGGGTCGGAGTGGAACGACGAATACTGGCGATTGGATGGCGACGTGGTAGCGGATACTGGTATGGACTGGTTCGGCGTTGTCTGAAAAGCAGTAGACATTTGATCTGCCCTCTGATGAAGCGCCGACGAGAAGGAGACGGGGGTGGTGGTAAAGGTGACCGCCGGTGAGGACAGCGAGGTGTGTGAAGCGAAGCGGCGGACCGACTAGAGGAGGCGCTGGGCAAATGTTTTGATGTGTGTTGGTTGTGTGGGCAAGGAGCTGGCTTCGGCTGGTACTCTTTGGCCAGCGCTGCGATTGCCCAGTCCCAGTTGGGTCTCAAGGGGGGGGGTCTGCTTGTTCTTGCTTGATTTGGTCTGGCACCAGCAGAAACCTGGGCCGGACGGGGGGAGTCGACGGGGGAGTCGACGGGGAGGATGGTGGGAAGGAAAAACGAAAGTGGAAGCAACAGGAGAGGGAAAAAAAATGGAAGCGACGACGGTGCTTGACACGTCCGGGACGGGCTCCCACTTTGAAACACAATGCAACCAAATAGAAAAAAGTTCGAATGCCTGTTTGCGTACAGAGCCAACCAGAGAGACTAAGCAACCGCCTGCTAGCCGACCTATTTAGCAGTTACAAAGGGTAACCAGAGGTATTCACCAACAGGCCAATTCGGATGGGATCTTAGGTATTTGATACCGAGATGAGGTGTATTGGTCCCTGAGTCTCGCAAGAGTTTATTTGGGGTATCGCAAACCGCTATGTACTGAGGTTTGAGTGCCTCCTGTCGTCGGGTGTCAAAGTGTTGCAGATGCAATGTTGGCGACGCGGTAGTGGAAAGACTCAGCAGTCAGGGCCCGGGGAGTCCTTGTTTACTTTGGACTCTCCTCAGTCACAGAACAGGCGGTCCGATGAAGTTGGACGAATCCGAGTCGGCTCTGAGACTCTGCGACGGGCGGATCCGAGGGTATTCCCGACACTTTGCTGTACGATGATGGACCGTCTGGCTCTGTCGAGGCCGGGCATGCGAAGTCAAAGTGATCGATCGTGGGGTGTAGAGAAAGGTCGGAGTCAACGTCGCGTTCAGGTTGTTGACTTTAATTTGAAATCGTGTAGGCAAGAACGGAATGAAGGAAGTGCAAGCGGCCGTCGTCAATTCAGCGCACCACTTCCGCACAACGCAAGAGGACAGCCCAGGGCATTTGCTGCTGTTACCGTACCAGGGGAACTACTATCGGGTACATGTGCCCACCGACGCCTCAGGCGCTGAGAAGCGGTACCCTTCTCCACTTCTTCTTTACGCACGGGGCTGTAACTTAACGGGATGGAACCAATCTTACAGCAATCAATACATCACAACCTCATGTCATCCATCACAGTTGTATGTCTCCTTTTTATTGGGCATCATTGGCATGTTTACTGGAGATAGCAGTTCCATCCCCAAGCCCAACAAGACCGATGAATGAGCGTGCAAAACTCGACGGTTGATCCCATTCTTCCCGTCTTATTTTATTTCTAGGGTCCTGCAGCTCAATGCTTGCCTATGCAGCACCTTGATGACCCACACATGCTACCATCCCACGGTCGGGAACTGCATGGTGACGGTTTCAACCCAGCAGCCCTTGATATCGAATTAGTCCAGATATTTCCTTCCAGAAGAACGAGTCTCATGAATCTGGCGAGTTTCAATCTGCGACCACCTACTTCGGGACAGACAAAGGCCTTGTCATCATCCAGAATAGAATTGTTTGGGCAATGCACCGGCCGCGCATTGCCGTCATCTCAATTCCAGTCCGAGAAACCCACTCAGTCACCCACTCATCCAACCTCGAAAAAGACAGACCAAAATGCAAGAAATCTCCGTACCCCCCGCTGTTCAACACAGCCCAGTCCATCCAGGTCATCAACCCTGGGCGTCGACTTGGCTCTCCAAGCCCAAGCAGAATAGGAGATGACTCTCTCTCACCAGCTCCGCTCTTTCCAATTGCAACGGTCTCCAGACAACCACGCTACCGACTTTTAAAATCTGACCCAATGATCTACCCATTTCCTGGCCGGTCCTGCCGTATCCGAATGCACTCCACAGCTTCACTGCAACTTAACGGCAACTCAAAGGTTCACACGCTCACGCAAAGTCGAGGAACTCCGTCACTGTCGATGTTCGTTTGGCCGTGGGTTGGCGGTTTGGGTACCAGTAAGGTAGCCAAGCCCACACGCTTGTCCTATTCGGGTTAGACTCTCACGCATCGCTCATCCTCCGAGGGAAGCCCAAGGGTCAGGTTCGCAGCTTGCAGCACTTTGCAGGTGCATGAATGTGCAGCGAACACACATCCTTCCACGCGCTTTCAAGCCGACGTCGAGATTCAACCAGCCAGTTGCTCTCACACAAGGTACTGCGGACCTACATTCGCAATTTCAACCACTCAAACATCTCATAAGCCCATCTGGTGAGACGATGGTTGATTCGCAACCAGAACCCCGAGGCTGCGACAAAAGGGGGCTTCCTTCGTTCAAACGCCTTCTACGCCTCTCGTCGCAAGGTGCCTGTGGTCGTGTTAGCCATGTTTACCGCCAGATTAACATCCCGTATACTGGATGGAATCCCCTTTCCATCTCGATTCCACATAGAGAATCACGGTTCATTGGGAAGCATTGACCTCCTGGACAATACTGATCGCCCAATCGATCCATATTCCAGGGATCTTTTTCTTTCATGGGACCGGCCAAGCTTCTTTTTCCAGTTCGACATTCGAAAAAATGCAAAGGCCCAGCATGGTAGTCCGCATCCTTGAAAAGGGGATGATGGATGGGGGTGTGGCTGCCTGCCCTTTTTCACTCATGAAACATCTCTGTAATGACGTTGTATGACAGAAGCAGAGGCCTGGCTTAGGTCTCACCCATATTGACAGATATCAGACCGGATGTAGTGCCAGAAGGAATTTGTCCCAAAAAGGGAGGTATCGTTCACGAGCCAATTGATTCATCGTCGCATGGCATTTTCCATCCAGATCTACCGCGGTTCACCGGTCCAACATCAGAACGTTTTATCATCATCGCTTTTGTTCCTTCAAAAAGACGATTACAGGTTACGACTCCAATCGAACATTCTTTGTTTGGCGCGCCCAACCAGCCGGGGCTCTCTCGCTGCGCGCATACAGTAGAAATTTCTATACGATCTTTCGAGATCCCATCATGAATCCAAAAATGGGCAAGTGGCCGACCAACACCCAACCGGCTGTCGCCGACCCCGGATATACACATGACTCGTACATCAACATTCCACCGCAAAAGCTGCGAAACACCTGAAAATGGAAAAGGCCCTAAAATTCCGGGGTACAGGGCGGAGAACCTAAAGTAACTGACAAAGGGCTCTACGAAAAAGGTACACTACAAAACTGCCACTTGACAAGAAATGACGACGCTACTGTAAGGGGCAGAGTGCTTGCAGGTTCGGGTGTGTGTCAGCCTCCCATATCCAATTTAATATCTGAGAATACCACTTTGCGTATGTAGTAATGGAGATATGGGTGGTACGTACCTCCACTTCCATATGTATATATCTTACACAGGTATGTACGCCAGGGAACTGCCTAACATGCTATCTCGCAACAGCAGAGCAACGCTGTAACCACTTTGCCAAAGTGACTAACCCGTTACTTCAAAAAGTTGATTGACATGCTGCTATATACGTTAGGTAGGTAGATCGGATTTCGAGAAAAGGTCAAATCAATAAACAATTGCCTTCTGGTACGTCTGTGATAAAAAATTATGTGTAGAAAACTTAAGTGGTGAACTTTCCATATTCATGCAACCACTCTCACCGCGCGCATAAACAACTACCCTGACGGACCTTGCTTTTCACGCATGGCGGCTCTTTCAAACTCCAGGCGGTTTCCTGGTACAGAATAGATGGATGATCCACTGCATTTGCTGGCACGAACACCCTGATAATCTCAGACGAACGCGACATATCCCTCCCGTAGATAGTGTAGATGGGCCGTCTTGCCACACACAGCTGCCTGACTCAAGTCCCGTCGCGAAGCATGAAATTGTCCCCTTAACCGAAAAGAAGGCAGAACAGTGGCATACGTATAGAGCCTCCAGAAGCCCTTTTCATTTCAAGACGTAGATGGATTGCAGCGTAATATTGTACGACATGTTTGTCTTGATTTCTGATTGGGAATCAACCTGGAGAAGTAACGTTGTAGGCGTAAACGCACAAATGGGTATATAGGGGTACATTTTGTGGCACTCTGATATCCAAGAACAGGTAGTCACTTTGGCGGAGTGGTTAACGCGTTGCCCTGCTATTTCACGATAGCATGTCAGGCAATTCCCTCGGGAGCACAGGTTCGAATCCTGTAGGTGACGTACATTTTTGGCCTTTTTTCCCCCCTTTAAACTGGGCGGTTTGCTCTATTTATGTGTAAGTCATATCGACGATCGTTGTGCTTTTTTTGGGTTTTTCTGATGCTTTTCGCTGCGTGTTCTGTTTTTTTGTTGGCTGTTCTCTTTTGCCGGTTAACAGTGGGGATGTTGTCACCGTGTATTGCACTGAGTAGGTAGTTCCTTCTGTTTGCAATCCTTAGTTTCAAATCACCCGACGGCAACCAACATCGCTCCTTCCTCAATTGAACAAAGCCAGCCAGTCACTCCACCGGCGCTGGATACTCCAGTCCAGTCAGGAACTTGGAAAAACACCACTCACGCAATTTCCACTGATGGTTGGTTTGTTCTAGTCGAATTACACATCCAATTTTGGTATAATGCCCCTGAGGGCGTCGCTCAACATGACTTAACCATACTAATTACAAAGAAATAATCACCTTTTACGTTCTCATAACTTGATCGTGATATTATACACGTCCAACACAACCGCCACAGCCGTCACAACACCCATATATCCAACCAATATTCCCACCGTCGCCACCCGGCCGACATCCAGCGTTGGCACCGTCATATTGACCAGTCCCGTCAACAAGTTCGCCAGCAAGAAAACAGCCAATCCGTTTCGGTTATACGCCCTCAGGACCTTACTCGTCGCTGTGTCGTAGAGCTCCTTCTCGGTCTTGGCGTCTTGAGCGCTGTAGAAGGAAGGAAAAAGGAGCGCATCCACAAGGTAGAAGGCGAGAAGCAGGACAGCGTTGGAGGCGGCCACCCAGAGCATGTATGGCAGGTTGGCCATGCGGCGGGACACGGTCAAGCCGAAGCCGTAATTGTAATCGGTCGCGAAGAAGTAGAGAGCTGTCCAGACGAGGGACCAGGCGGCCATGTTCAGCAGGAGAGACCTGCGTTGAACGGCGCCGTTTGTCTTGCTATTGTTGCTGCTGCGGCTCACCAAGCTTCGAGGCAGAACGAGCATGCCGGTGTCTTGGCCAGCCAAAAAGATGGCCAGATAGCCAAAGAAGCTAAAGATGCCTTCCCTGTTCATGGACAAGAGATCGGTTCGTGGTCCAGTCAAGATGTAAGCCTTCAGCGAGGTGGTCTCCAAGAGAACCTGATACACCACACCCAAAAGAAGGGCCAGGCCAGCATATGAGGGAACGAACTTGAGCGCGGACTGGAACAGCGCCACGAAGGGCGGCAGGAATCCCAGGGTGAAAAAGAAGTTCCAGTGCACGCCGTACTCCGTCACATGCTCGGCGTAATCCAGCCCCTTGACGCTCAACAGGCGGATGAAGCCCAGCACGAGAAGCGGTAGGGAGTGGCGCAGCGACGTCTTGAGGCGAGTGCTCAGAGGGGTGGCCTTGCCCTCGGCACGCTCCTTGAGCAGCGGCCGCGAAGCGACGACGCCGGCCGAGAAGACGAAGGAGCCGACGCCCATGTCCATCAATGAAGTGCCCCATGTCTCGACCTTGGCGAAGCGACGGGGGAATAGACGAAAGTCAACGGCGAGAATGCAGATGCAGGTGACGATAAGCATGTTGCCGCGGTAGTTGGTCAAGAAGGGCTTGGTGGATAGGACCCCGAGGGGTTGCTCCGAGGAGCTCTTCTTGGACTGGGCATTGGGAGGAACCAGATGCTTCTTCCTTCGGGTATGGGCTGGGATGATGTAGACAAAGGCGGCGGTTGTAAGGAGAAGTAGGCTGAGGAGCAGGGGCGCGGAGGAGTATAGCGTCACTGAGAGCAGGAGAGCGCCGACATTGAGGAGGAAGTCGATGGCATAGCCTAGTGGTGTGTAGGGCCTGAAGAACGATTGTCGAGCTTGGAGGACAGACCAGACGAGTGAAACGACCTAGGAGATAGACAGAGATTAGCTCCTGTCATTCGAATTGTGACATGATGCTACGGACAGCAGCATCCCATTCCGATGCTCCCGGGGTTGTTGTTTCATACAGGTGCTACGGCGCAGACTTGTGCAATTTCAGAAACGGAACCTCCTGACAGGTTTGAGACAAATTCCTCTTTGAGCTGCTTATAGCTCTGGGCTGTTGTCGAGTTGGTAGCCATGGAGGGCGAAGGGTGAGCAGCCGTTCGACGTGCGCAGTAAGGTACCTAAGTTCGAGAATGACGGAAGGTGATGGGCGGTCGTGGGAGATGGGGAAGGGTGAAGCTCGACGGCTAGCGACACATTGCTCCGGGGAGTGATTGGCCTTTTCGAATTGGAACTGGTGGCGGAAACCAGAAGTTGTCAGAATGAGTAGTGATGATGCCCGGAGGAAAATGGGATCAAACAACAGCCTCGCGATGACAAGTTGCAAGTCCCGGCACCTGGTTTCAGCCTTCCAGAGTGTCCAGATCTGCGGGAAGGAAGCAACTGAGCTGCCGTTCTCCGACGATGTCAACCAATCATGGAGGGGAGCTTGAAGGTGCCAAGACCACTCTACGTCTGGGGTCACCCTACAGCGGCAGGAGCGCCCGGTCCTGTCCAGCTGTCCATCATTAATATGGAATCCTCCGTAAACACCAACTTCAACATCACCATCTTGGACATCACCAACACCAACTTCACATGCTCTCACATTCATCGTTCACAATCTCAACGCCTTTGTCTCACAATTCGGCTGGTTTGCCGAATGGAAGGCATCGATGGAGTTCAAAGCCCAACCTCGCTTCCCAACACTTTCTCCTCGGTTCCACATTCTGATGGCGCCTCCCCGTCTTTTCTTTGTTCGGTCGTGTCCCATTGCAGCAGTAATCTGAGAGATAGCTCGGCATGTTGCAACTGACATTTCACAGCTCAGAGTTTTCACACATCCTGGTGTCTTTGTTCAAAATCTGCCCGTAGGCGATATATCACCGAGGAGCTTTGTCTTGCAGGACTGCATCTGACTCAACGGCTTCCGTGAATTTTTTCTTTCAAAGCAGCTCCTTTCTTTGACCCCCCCGCCGTCAAGAAAGACAGACGTTGGCCGACAAAAGACAGAAAAGATGGTTCCGCCCGTTATCATTATCGTGCTCTTGCCAACGAACAACCAACAACCTCTTGGCTGATTTGCAGCAAACGCACTGAGACTCATATACTAAGGACTGTTACCTCGAACCATACCGGTTAGCCATCTCATTTGTGCCTCATTGGGATTACCAAAACCTCAAGACATCAAAGCCAGCTAGTCACTATGGAGACACAGACCAGAACACGACTGAAACTAGAGCCAGTGCGGACTGAAACATTGCGGTATGGATTGCCTGCAAGTACAATACCCGCTCCTCGTTCTCCGCGTCGTCGTCCGTCTATCTTCGAGCCACCACTGAAGCCCCATGGTCTCCCAAGTCCTCTCCATCTGATCACGCCAGGGCTGGACCAGGGGATGAGGCGGCACGAGCGAGCAATGTTGGACAGTTTTGACCAGCGAAGACCGTCTCAGGCTCGTAGAGACTCCGCCCAGCTGCTGCCTTCAATCCCCGAGCAAAGTCCACCATCACGAGAGCGCCCGTATAACGGCTGCTCACCGCCTCCCACCTTGGCAGCACGGACTCGCCATCACCTCCTTTACGGGGCCCCCGATTCACAACTTTCACCTGTTAGCACTCCTGCGAGTATGGGGCGCCGCCAGTCGATGCCCACGGGTTTGTCGTCGGCGTTACCAACGTCAATACCTTCAGCAGCGTTGCCATCACCGATTCGGGTCGTGCGTCAGCAGGATGGTATAGGTCGACAGAAGGCCCAGGAGATCTATGGACAGCATATCTTCCAAGGGTGTTTGGTGAAAGCAGTCGATCTCCGGAAATTCAGCGAGAGCTCAGCAAGCGGCGATAGTCCAGCTCCCCGAGAGCTGGCGATGGACAAGATGGGCCAGAAACTCAAATACAGTGCGATGGCATGGTCGCCGGACAAACCTAAAGGCCGTTCCTTTTTCAAGTACCTTGACCCTGCTGAGCTGAGAGGGAGCATTCCGACAGATGCCCCTGAGCCATCAGATGTATCCAGGCATGCGACAGATCACATGAGTCCGAGGAGAGCTTCTCTAAGTACCACCAAGGAGCGTCGTTTGGATAAGGAGCATCGTCGATTGTCCGCCCCAATATTATCAGCAGACCGATGGTGCGAAATGGCACTACCAGTTCGTAAGTGCCCTCATTCATGTCCTCTATCTGTAAAGTTACTAATCTCCTCGTAGACTATGAACTAGCACGCTATTTCTTCCCGCTCATCGCTCTATATTTGCATAGCAAGACCGTTGAACCTGGTGACATTTTGGAACTACCAATGCCTCACCCAAAGGCGTGGTACCAAACCTTCCGCTACGCTTGCACTGAGCAGGGAGAGTTAACCGATGCTATCAAGGAGAACATCACATACTTAGGAGGGAAGGCGTGAATGGAGGGAACTATCTCATTGTGCCTACCATAAATGTTTCGTCCAACGAGTGCTGGGCCACGGAATCGTCTAGGACAAAAGGAAAGCGGCTTGTTATCTTGCGCAATCGAAGCATTAATGCCATATGATCCCGGACGGGAACTGTGCAACCACACTTGCGGCTTTTGTCCTTGTACGTCTGTCTTTGTTTGTGAAAATTCAACCTTTGCGTTCCAGAAGCCGCTTTTATGAGCAGATAGGCGAGCTACGACCAACAGTCACTTTCCCATTATCATTCATCCCGCTCAACGGCCAACTGCACTCGAAGACGTCCACATGGACTATTGACTCTTTGTTGCGGGGCGTTGGTGGCATCTCATTCAACCCGACTTCCACTCTTACCTTTCGATCCAACTCCATTTTTCAGATGGTTGAGCTTTCGGAACATCAAAGGCGAAGCCATCGCTCGCTTGTTACCACCGCGACAGACGTGCACATGGTGCTCTCTCCGGATCTCCATGGTTTGACGAGTCTTGTCCTCCTGCCGAACGGGGGTTTTTGCTCCAGGAGCCTCATGACCGTGGAGAGACGTTGCCATGTCTTTGATACCCATCTCGTTCATGCACGCGGTGCATGGTCTCGACGATTTCCATCCGAGCCGTAAAGTACTGCCGCACGTTGTGGCCTAGAAGATAGGATCAAGAGGAACCTACAAACAACACATATGTTCCGGAGGAAGCCTCGTTTAGGGAAGCCACAAAAGAGTTCTCACCCAGTCACGGGCTTGTTTCATTGAGTTTCGCAGCTATGGAGCTCTACGATCACCGACCCGACTGTCTTCTGTGTTCTACAATTCCTTTCTGTTGCCTAGCTTGTGACATTTCTTCTAAAAAACCCTGCATCGCCCGCTGGTCATACTCACTTGATCCATCAGACAATCCAAGAACTGACAAGCCTTTCAAGCAGTCGAAGCGTACACCTGGCTACATGCCCATGGTTTATATCCTGTCTACATAGACCCAAGCAATGATTTCAAAGGTACCTTTCAGCGAGGTCATTTAACGTAAAGAGGACATAGCTGTCCTCCAAAGACTCGAGCTCTGGTCATCTTTTCGCATCTTCATCACTAGTATCATGACATCTTACACATTTCTCTCTGTAGTTGACAACCTAAGTTCACCTAGCCCGAGTTCGGGTTGGGCTTAGAAGGTGGGATCCCTTTTGTTTCCGTTCGCAGCCCTACTTTGCCATTGTCTGTTGAGTCCTAAAAGTTTCTAATGGGAATATGGCTTTTGATCCCTTCTGACAGTCGCACTGCAGCGAACCGTACCCAAGATTTACGATGGATTAACCATATAAGTAGTATCAACATCTTTAATCCTGTGTTTTCTTTCTGTACACTGCTCAACAAGTGGCCTAAAGGTGTCGTGCCGGCGCAAGCCAGCCATGCGTAGCCACAGGCGACAAGTATCCTTTCTGTCTGCGGCGGTTCCCGTGTCTTTTCCAGTTTTCAAGCTCGTTTCACTCGACTTCTTGTGGACACTTCTTCTGAGTTTGTTCGAACAGCATCCTTTCCCCCCAGCATGTTTCTAGGCTACAAGCTGGGTTTCAAGCAGGCTGCTTGACCAATACCTACTTCTATCTTTGCTTATGGGGTCTGCCTATTCATGAGTGCGGCAGTGTTGCTAGTCTCCTTTCCCAGAGCAAAGTACGCATGATAGCAGTGGCTAGTAATTGCAAGAAAACCACAACCTGGGCCTAGATAACCAACATCGGGCATTCGTTCAACTTCCAGCTCGTTTGAACTTCCTCCGCCTCCAGGGTGCTGCATCCTTTTACTGCCTCTCATATCCACCTAGTTTCTTGATAACATACCTTCCTGCCGCCAATCTTCCGCCTGCTCACCGAGACTGAAATAGCATGACTTCTTGGCTGGCACTGATTTCCCAGATTTATTTTCCGTTGCTCCCTATCGCATATCGTAATCAGCATCTCGATGAATCTCCGTTCACCTACAACCACACCCACGAGACACAGCCTGGTCGAATATCCACCTGCACGACTACGCCGACACTGATCCATCATCGAGATTGTGCTCTTCATATGGTTGCGACCCTAGTGTAGAGCAAAAACACGAAAAACCCGAGGATGATCGTCCTGAACATTGCCTCATGAGGCTTTCCGAAAAAAGATTCCTCTCACCTTGCCCAGCAAGCCGCAAGTTATGGGCTCCCCAGCAACTCGATCTTCAGGCCAGGTCCCGGAAGCTTCAAATCGCTAATCTTTACCCTATCCCGATCGTTCGAGACGAGAGCAGAAAAAAAAAAACCACACAGTATCCATGACTTTCCTTGAATTTGTTTTTGTCAAGTTCTGTGAGCAAAATCTGTACAGTGCACGAACATGTGTTCCCCACTTCCGTTGGCGGAGCGTTTTCATTCAGTTTCTTGTCAACGACGTCGACAAAGCTAAGACCCACCCAGCTCAAACCCACCATCTCCACACTACACAATCCACACAGTTTACAAAGATCTGGCAAACTGATAACCCAGAACCAACACTATCGACGGCAACGCAAGGTCAAGGGCAGCACGTAAGTCCACGTACAGCGCATGCTAATTTCCGGGTGGATGGAGTACACGCTGGGGCCTGTCTCGACTCAGGACAGATCAGGACATCTTGATGGAGTTGTCGAAACTAGTTGATTCTGACGAAGTCCTCTTTCCACGGTCCTGCTGAAAACAGTATCTCCCAGTGAGCCTTCCACGCTAGAACACCCAGGAACCATCAGGGAGAGAAGAGCTACCTACCGTATTCGATGAGCAAATGAAGGCCATGACAGCACATGTAGATGTTCCTCTTTGACCGAGCTTCACTCCCGTGTCTTCCCGCCGCCCTTCGTCTACGCTCAGAGGCCTTGTTACTTGTTGAAGAAACGTCACCGGAGACATAGCCTGACAACAAGCAGGCTCTCCCCCCACACAATCCACATCAACCACCAAACCACTTCCTTAACAGGCTACCTACCGACACACGCCATCCCACGTCAACAAGGTCCAGGCCTGTTTGGCAGAGTAACTATCGGGGAGGGATGTAATTCAAGGGTCTTCCCCCTTCAGCCCTTTTTGACGTGGTCCCCTGAACCTAGAAAGCTCTAGTGTTGGACACTGTTGGATACCTACTGATAGTCCTCCGTTTTCCATCCTGAAATATGGGACGCAGTAATGGTCCGTCTTTACTCATCTCCGGTTTTCTTGCCGTTTTCTGATTTGGCGTTATACCACATCATCACCCTGTGAAGTAAAAATACCTAAACTGCGGCGTTCAAAGAGGAAATAACGCAGCTCTTGTGTTTGTTTTTAAACTAGCCAGAACTGAAGATATCTCTTCCTTACCTCTAGTAACCCCCAGCCCCTACCTCACACTACCATCACACTACTGCGTTGCTACTGCGTATGCCACAGTTTTCCCAAAACACCGGGACCTAACTTAGGCCATCCTTGTCCACAAAACTGCTACTGCTACGATACTACACAAGTCCCATACCTGCACACACAGTAAAGGTACTACACTACTACCTAAGTGGCATGTTGCCAACCTTACGTAAAGATGCCTTCCAGGTTGTTTTTCGGAATTCAAAACTTCATGATCATGGAGTCCAGTTGCAGTTGTTGAAGCTGGAAATGCAAGCTTGTGTTTCAACGTAGACAAGTTCGGAGACTTTGCTAGCGTTTTGTACGTATTGTGATGGGGAAAGCACGTGCAACACATAACGACAACAACAACAACAACAACACATAACCAAGAGATGGCCAGATGTAGGTATACGTACCTCTACCTACATACCTTGGAACCAACAGAGCTCACATATGTTTTGCACAACTGTATCGAGATGAGATAGGACCCGGGTTTGCTCCGGATTTAGAGCTGGAGATAGATGAGGATATGTGCCGAGGATGATGATCACTTACCAAGACGTAAATAGTTAGGTCTCCGCTTGATGGCCGAAATGAGTGTATGGATGTTTGTTTATAGCCTAGACTACACTACTGTACTCGTTTCGAACATCTATATTGGGTTAATGGGCTTGACCAAATCAAAGGCAGAAAACAACGGTTATGGTTCGAGACTACCTACCTTATCCTGACATCCAGGTAGATGTTGCTCCATGTCGTCAGGTGCCTAGCCAAGATTTACAAGCATTCAGGACCATAGAGGTAGCTAACTTACTATAGCACGCTCTTTTCTTTTTGTTTCTTCTGTCAGTTGTTACACATTACATTTTGGTCAGCTGTTTGTTTCTGGTTGCGGTCGATCGGGAGTCACAAAATATCTCTTAGACTCTACTTCTTTTCTTTTTCGACTTCACCAACTCCCATAAGTTCGCTGCGATAGCTGTATCTGACTTATAAACTGGGCTTAAGCAAAAAAGTAACACCGACCGGCAGACCTGAAACCAAAAGACGCCTACATATGTAGAGATATTATTTATCATGTTAACATTGTTCTCACTTACCTATGGGCACCTACTGCAATCCCTTGGAGTTGTTGGTTCCCCACACCAAACGATATCCTCGGACATACGTACTTCTAAAAGGAAGAGTTTTTCCCTCTCTGTCCACACTCCCAACTTTCAATATGCTTACATCCATCATCCATGTCGGTTATCTTTTTCAACGTCCAGTAAGATGTCCATACGAATTTCTGCGCTCCATAGAAAAAGAAGCTCTTTTGGGCCCCAAAATACTGGAGTTTTTGGAAGAGAGCAACTATAGCGGTTCCAAGTGGATGGATGATGACCGAAATGAGGTCTGGTGGCCCCAATATCCAAAAGTGACGAGGTCCAGATTCGGCCAGGATGAGGGTTAAAGAGCATGTAGGTAGAGGTAGATACCTAGGTATGTACGTAACGGATGCAGTTGCTTTGTGTGCCTCCACTTCATCCAATCCGGTTCGTTTCTCAAAGATTCTCACTACCCGTTGACTATCTATTCCAGACAGACAGACGCCTTACCTACCTACCTCTAGACAGAAACACGTACAACGCTTTGTGACCACTCTCACCCTACTCACCGTATGAAAGGAGCCTCCCTCCAAAGTAAACCAATTCTCTCTCGAATGAATATCCGAGCGTACCTCACATCTTTTCCCGAGCAGAAGAAACACGGGTAGATTCGGCGAAGCTCACACGAACGAACGCAAGCACCGGGAGGGAAAGGGGAGGAACGGCAAGAGCGCCCACACAAAGGTTCTCCTCCAGTCCAGTCCAGTCCAGTCCAGTGGTTCCTTCTGTCTGGCCTTTGAGAACCTGCGAGCGAGCCTTCCCTTCGAACGAACCCCACGAACCTGCGTCTCAAAGCAGCAGCAAGCTAAGCTAACGGGTATGCTATACGCATCGTACATATGTACCTTATACGTGTCGTGACGAGCGTCGGCCAAGTGTTGCTTGTTGTTCCCCTGGATCTGGATCCCTCTCCTCCCCCCCAGCCCCTTGCATGTCACCCACCCCCTTTTTGCCCGCATATGTTCCCCCCGCCCGTCCCCCCATCTTCGGCGTTTCATGATGCCTTCCAAGGCCCCTCTACCGTCATATTAGAATGTCTGGGTGCGGGAGAGGGTTCGGAATGAGCGGGAGAAGGATGAGTTGGGAGTGGTATGAGTGGCTTCCAAGACTGAGATACCCCATCTGGACCAGGACCCGTCTAGAGTTTTAAGTGGGAGAGAGTGGGAGAGGTGGTGATGTGGGTAGAAGGCCGGACACTAAGGTAAGGGAGGCGCCTTAGTCAAACTGCAATGGTGAGAGGGCGGCAGAAGGGCGGAAAGAGAGTGGAAGTTGTGAAAGGGGATTTCTCGGTGTCCTGCCGACCTACGTTGATGGAGGAGGTACGTACATACGGTGCCATTTCAAGGTTCCCCTGGGTAAGAAGTCAGCAGTAACGGATACAATGCAAGCCTTGAGCTTGTGGACCAACTTGGTTGTTTAATGCGTTGGGCATGCGCTGTTGTGCTGCTGTCGTTGTCTGCCTCGAATGTTGCCGTTGCTGTCTGTTCAAGGAGAGTCCGAAGACAGCAAAGAGTATCTCCGGGCCCGTTGCGCAAAATCTAAACAGTTGTCGTCGGACCTGGCCGGGCACAGCCGGGTCAAGTGGCCGTTTGTATGCCTTGCTGTCTGCCAGTCTGCCTCATAAGCATCAGGTGAGGCCAGATTACTTTCAATAGTAAAGTTAGTTGCCTACACAGCTTGATATTGGCTACCGACCTCACTGTGTGTAGCATCGTGAAGTGTGTCATTGTCACAATGTTAGCGCTGCCGGCAGTGTTACTACCCTAGGGTCTGATCGTCTTCCTTTTTGACCGTCATTCTGGACGCCTTGGGTCTGATGTACTGTGCAAATGGCGTTTATACTTTATGGTAGTAGAAACATGTATGATGGTGTCAGGAAGCGCCGAAGCAAAGAATACTTGTAGGAAAAGCAAGGGAAAATGGAGCAAAAGAGGGAAAAAAAAAAGATGTAAAGCCAATAGGGTAAAGCGAACTCGCACCGTTTCAAGCCACCCCGTGGCCGTCCCGCCCCTCCTTCTAAACTGTTGTCTCAGCACACTGTCACCGCAGCCCTCAAGGTTCTCTTGGAGCTCCGTGAAGAAACGTTACAAAGACAACAGATGGATTTTAAAACCAAAAACACCGTATCTCGTGCAGAGAGGCCTGTGGGGGTTCTGCGGTGACTTCACCAGCGCACCTACATGGTACATTTTGCATTCTTCCACTGAAGCCAATCAACAATGTTACTGGCGCCACAGCTCCTCACTTTGTATCTCTTCGTATCCTCAGTTTGAGACCCGGCGACGTGATGAGGCACGTGCTTATGGTAGGCACTACCTGTTCGTGCCGTTAGCGAGTCAACCTGGAAGTGTAGCATTGCAAGAGAAAACGGTCGACAGGAAAAACTGAACAAGACGGAAGGGAAGACTGAGGTGATATTGTAGGTACGTGCACATCATTGCACTCGGCGGGGCTTGCCCAGGCGGCCAGACCTGGAAATGAATACTTCAACCGTTGATAATCCCACCCCGCCCGCCGTTTCCACAGCCGAGACTGCCACCCTCTGCTGTCGAGGTGTTTCTCATAATTCAAGAGTCTCCACCTGCCCCAGCTTCATCTCCGTCCCTCAATCGGGGATGAAGAAAAACACCCGAGTGGTGAGCTTTCCTGACTGTCATGGCCGTTGAAGTAGGTGCTATCTCATAGTCCGGTGCGGATCCCGGAGCCTATTCTTGGGAGGAGTAGGGCCAAGCGGGGGCGGGGCTTTCTTTGCGAGACAGACCAGTCGCATTCTCTCAGACATTGGGTTCCCATCTCCCCGTTCCTTATTGGCCCGTCGATGATCCTCCTCTCATCGTCGCCGTGTCTCCTACCATGACGGCCCCAACCTCCTCCGGACAACGGCGCGCTGCACCGATTGCGGATCCAGATTACGGAACCCACTTGCGGTATATTGTGGATCACCGGATTGCGGCATTGCGGATTCTCCGCAAAAAAAGTGCGGCTCGGGGAGGGGATTCCCTGGCCTGCCCTTCCCTCGTTTGCGGGCTTTTGGCAATAACAGCGGACGGACCCCATCCCCTTCCACTTCGGAGCAACGGTGCAATCTGCTACAGCATGCACGCTGCCGGCGCTCCTGCCCAATCTTCCAAAGCTCGCAGTCTCTTCATCCACTATGGTCACCTGGTCTCACTTTCAAGTCTCAACAACAAACTGCCGTGGTTGCTCTCCTCTTTCCGATTTCACGATGCCGGCATCTTCCCAGCACAACCCCGCAGCCGGCCTCCGAGGGACTGCCTCCGCGGGGCCCTAGTCTCCATCAGCCCGCCCGCCTTGAATGGGCTCTCTCCTCGCACGTCCTCCACAGGCAAGCGAATCTGCGAGTAAGGTCCGGTTACGTCGGCTTCGCTTCGCCCTCTTGCGCCAGAGGCCGGAGGCCAGCAATGAGCCGTGTACATTCTTTAAACTTGCCATCTGATGAGACATCATTTCCCGTTCCTTAACCTCCAGCGCAAACATTAACCTCGAGATTAATGCTCTAACCTTGTGCCAGGTTTACCGCCGAAGAAGCACCTACGGGGTTAGCGTTTTGTTTAGCACCTGATAAGCTAGCTAGGTAGAACATTTGATCGACATTGTGATGGATGGACGGCGCCGCAACGGTTCGGGCTCCCAAGTGCAGCGTAGCTCCGAAGTGAACTGCAACCCAAATTCAGATCGCCAAAGTTGCAGCAGAGGTCGAATCGCTCACCATTGCTTATATAAGTGTTCCATCACCACTTCGTCAGTAGCGTATGTCGATATCATCCCGCCGTAGAGTAGTCAGGTCCTGCATTGCTGCAAAGAACTGCGGCTCGCTTGCCCTCACATCTCGGCCCGGTTCATCCTGTCGTGCTTCATGTCGCTGGCGCTGTTGACATCATGGGCCCTTCACCGGTTCCCATTATAGGGACCTGCGTAATCATTCACTATCATGCTCTGTCATCAGCCTGTCGAGCCTGTTGCAGATAGATCCAAGTCAACCTTCTCACCACATCAGGCAATGCTACCAACCCTTTTGATGAGGATGGTGTGGGTTGCCTGGTCTTGCGCAGCATCGGATAGTACCAAGATTATTGTATCCTCATCAGGTACGACAATCTCTTATGGCTTTGTTGTGGTATGGTATGTATGGTATGATAAATCGCCTTTGACCTGTTGTGACTTTAGAGCAACACACCATAGCAACTTGGTTGATGGTGTGCACACCCATGCGGTTAAGTCTCGATGCCGATTTCGCACCTAGCTCTCCGTACAGCATCTCGGAATATCGTAAACGATGCCATTCGCTTCTTCCCGCTTCCGGTTTGTTTTCTTTTGCGTTCTCGCATGTCCCCTCGTTTTCGTACACTGTCAATACGATTAGTCGGTTCCTAACATCAATGTCAAGCAACGTCTCCCCTGTCAGCTTTCGATAGATTCAATAACGGACCCCTAGGTTTACATGACTACCGTCATAAAGCCGTCCGATGATGAGGTTGTATTGGCATGCAGTCGCAGGTGAGACCGTACAGAGTGGTCGCGACAGCACCGTGACGGAGACAACTTTGCAGACAACTTGTCCTCTTGAAGACCAATATACGAGGTACCATCGCGGTTTTTTTTGAGATGGATTTGCTGTCGCCCAGTCCCTGTTTTGGTGACGCCAATACATATATGTAAGACGTGAACTAGTCGATGCTGTGCGTGGCGCGAGGATGGCGAACGAATCTTCAGCACGATCACCTTGGTGGTGTCGCCGCATATTTGAAAAGCTTGGTTTCCTGGTTGTTAAGGGTAGCAGACGGAGTCGGTTCTCCACGCAAATCGCGGCGGGAGAAAGTGACAAAATCGAAAGTACTTTGAACTCACCCGAGCACGATGTTTACCATCTTCGTTCGGCATCTTCTCCACAGGATATTTCCCATGGACAACAGCACCTCACTCTTGTCATTCCTGCCCCATTCCCCTGCCTGTTCACCACTTTCGTCACACTGCCCCGATGAGTTGACCTGAGACCCAGACCTAGACGCGCCATGAGTGGCTGGGGTTCTTGGGTGCTGACCTCGAACTCATGTGGCCTTCCCGAGACATTGGCACTTAGCGCCGCTCGACAGCGCCAAGTTTGACAGAACCAGGCTTGTCAGATGTCGGTTTGCGGCATTGATCGAGCAGGAAGTCATGGTCCAGGCCCTGGAAATGACATCTGGGAACTTGTCGGAAATGTGAAATAAGCCCCACCGTAAATGCTCCTGTCACAGGCACGCCTAGGGGTCCGTTTGGTGCGAAGAATGCGACTTCGAAACCCTGCTAGCCACCCCCGTCAACAATCACCACATGAAGTCTCCATTGAGAAGACGCAGGTCCGAGAGAAAAAGGTTAAGCGTGTTGTGGATGCAGAAGTGTGCGGGGCCAGCTTGAGCGCCATGTAATCGAAGTCCTGCGAGAAGCTAGAGAATTATTTCCGTGAGTGTCCTCAGCAGAAAAGCGACGTTTTGACAAAAGGAAATGGAAGGATCAAGAGACATCACCAGTTTTCGACATCCAATGTCACCTAGGTACAGTTACTGTACAGCGCATCAGCGAATGGCAGGCCCGGTGTCTACGCAGTAAGGATCGTGCTGGGGTTATTAGCTGTTCTAGGGGCGATGTAACACCCCACGCCCTCTTGACGCGATCTAGCTTTCACAGTTAGCTTGACTAGGCAGGCCAAGCCACGACGATTTTCAGACTCTACCGAAGGTCAAGCTTCGGCGACGTGATTGGTGCTCAGCAAAGGAAACGTTGACTGGATCCAGTATCATGATTTTTTGCTGCCTCCAATCGCTGCCCCAAAGGTAGGCTCCAATTGTACTTATTTCTCGGCTGTGTGTTGTCGTGGGTAGGGTGGGGAGGCGCCATGCGGAGGCAGAGAGTTTGTTGTTGTGATTACTGTGTACACGTCGTCGCCTTGGAGGCTGATGTCTGGGAGTGGTAACCGAACAGCCGAAACAGTGCGATGGGGTGAATAGCCGAATAGGAAGGAGGAAGGTTCATGCTAGAATGAACTGTTAGCGAGATCAATCATCAACAGCTCTACCTGTGGCCAAGACGGATATGGAGGGAGAAGGGAAACACTGTAGAGATGCAAGCTTTTACCAGCCATGGTGTTTTCGGTGGAAAGGATTGTTCTTCGGTACAGTAGTGGAGGTTGCCTTGTGTGGGCTTGGAACCGAAGTGGAAGCGACTCGAAATGCAAGTTGTGACCGGAAAAGTGGAAGGCAAGGACCGTGGAAGAACGGAACAGTTTCATCCGTCAGTGAGCATACCTAACTACTTACTGTCCCTATTCATTGAATCGTTCGTCTGATAGAGAACTCGTGAGAAAAAGCAGGGTTTGAAGACGGAAATTTTCTCGTTCAGTGGTGACGTCTCATTGATGCTGTTGTGGGAGAGGGCGAAGAAAGGAAGTTGCGAGGTCAGTGCCAAGACTTGGGGTCGCGGACTGGACATGCCTCGAACTTGTAGGTCCTTGTACTGTGTAGGCAGGTACTCATCACTGCTGCATTCCTTCTTCAAGCTCACTGGACATGTATCTCGTATTTTTTGAAGGAATACAGCAGCCAGGCAAAATGCAGCAGGCAGCAGAGGCAGGCAGTGCCTGCAGTTCGGCCCAAAGTGACAGATTGTAGGCATCTGTCAACTCCATTTCTGTTGAATGGAATCCTTTACACTGTAAACTGCTTTGAACCCGTCATGATCATACAAGAGATGAGAAAGTCAATTTCAGTATCGCGTCGATTGTGTGACCGTAACGAAGCCACGGCCAAGGCCCCATGACGGGAAGAACATGCACGTCATGCTTCACCGCGGCTATAGACGCAAGATGGCCCTGCTGCCGCTTTCGGCTTGCTTGATGCCGATTGTCGAGCCGTTCTCGTGATAATTAATTTCTTCTTTGCGGGGCTGCCGATCCCGCCCGCCTCCTCCTTGTAGGTGTTGTACATACGTACACACAAGATGTGCTACACGTACATGTATATGCGCTGGAATGGAGGCCGCTGCAAGATGCCCGTGTCAAATGTCATGAAGATGGCAAGTCAAGGGACTCTTGTCAGTCCATCCGGAACACAGGGACCTAGGGTGAGAAGGAGGAGGGGTTGGGCTAGCCGTGCCGGCAATCTTGATTCGACCAAATATCAAAAGGTCCGGTCCCCGTTCGGGGGCTGCGGATGGTGGCGGTAGGGCCAGGAACGGGGATGGGACCAGGGCCAAAAGGCAAGATTTGCCAGGGCAGGGGAACTAAACAAAAGCCGGACGATCTTGGACGAACTCCGGGCCCTCGCTTGAGCGGGGCGATTTGGAGCAATTAAGATGGGGCATCCGCATGTAGAGACAGAACTAGAAATCGTATGTCCGTAGGTCGTTTTGCCGTTCGTACCATTTCCTCCAGGTTTTGAAATCCGGGTTGATGGCCCATCCGAGCTTTGGACCCTGTTGTTGACTTTCTTTACCCAGTATTATGATGGTATTCACATGCTGTCTGCACCATCAAACTCATCTGCTCGATGATGCCATAACATCACAGCAGGCTGACTGATAATGAGGGGTTTTGCACTATTGACAACCATCCCTGGGAAACGGATACGTGGGTAGGATACCCCAGCCTACAGGGCCATCACGTCAACCGAATCAACTGATCGAAATTTAACGCTCGACTAAAACGTTAGCCAAAACCGGGGTGGCTTTTGTGGAATGTGATCTCAAAAGTCTCCTTGTTAGACTTATATGGCATTTCCCCTTGCAGTCCTGTCAGCCATGCCGTGTAACGCGCCCTGTTGGTCGAACGCCCCTGTTTCTTTTGCTTTGAAGCATGATGGCTTGCAGTTGACCTGTTGTGTGACATGATCATGCCCGGCCATCATGTTTTGAACACAGTCAAAACGGTCTTCTACCGACACGACGTGTACTACGTGGTGGTCGGTTGGGCCTTGTATCCGTATCCGGTACTCTGTGCATTTCCATCTCATGTCCCGATTAGGAAGCTTTCGACCCTTTGATTGGCCAGCAGCTTTGTCGAATGGACTTCTTCCAGCTCGTGATCGGCACAGCTTTGTGACGCCTCACTTGGATAAACTGCGGTGGCATGGGTGGAAGATGGCTTCCATCGAGGTAGTGTCTAGGGTAGTGTAAAAATCAGACATCGCTATTGTGGGAGCTTCCCCGTTGTTCTATCAAAAAAGGTCTAATACTCTCTTCTATGCTCCCAACCCCCCATGGCTCTGCCCTCAAACGTTTGAGGGCTCAGAGGATAATCATGAATCCTGTAAAACACACTTCCTATCCAGCCTCCTTGTGTCGAGGCGTAGACAGAATAAACCAAAAAACAGATGACCCTTTCACGGTGTCCGTCTATATCCCAAAATGAGCGTGAAAAGATGAAATGGGAGAACAAAAAAGCCAAAATAACATGCACACTTTTTCCCAGAACCGTCTCACCCATCGCTGTGAGTTTTGGTCGCTCATTTTCCCAGCCAGTCCCTGCCCCCGCATGCCTGCCAAACAGAAACCGAGAAGGGAGTCAAAAGCTCCCAGCAAACCCGAATGCTTTTGTATACAACCATATTCCAGGTCTTTAAAAAAGCGCCAGCAACAAGCTTTAAAACCGTTGGACAGCGGCTGGCCAATGCAACTTGTTCTGCCAGAAGCATTACCCTTCACAACTTCCACCCTGCCCCTGTCCCCACGGCTTGACAGAGAAGACACGAAATCCATTTTCGTCATTCAGTCATTGAATTCGTAATCTTCATAATCCTGCCAGGCGACTCAATTGCCGCCTGACCAAATGCCCCCATGGTCTGCCGCCTGATTCGGCGGATGCTGTTGCTTTTAGCTATACGCGCAAGTGCAGCAGTGGAAGCAGCAGCAAATCAGTACCGTTAACCTTGCAAAGATGTGTGTGAAAGGTCTGTGGGTGCAACCGTACATCCACCGTTGGTGTGTTCGCAGTTGTTGTGCGAAACTAAGGTGCTGGTGGTAGTCAGGCGTCGACTCTGCGTGGCACCGCCGGTCTTTCGAGAACCCTTTGAGGGCTTCTCGGACAAGTCATCCAAGCCTGGTCCGGATGGTGTCAACATGGTCTGGCTGCGAGGAGGCTTCTCTTGCAGACGGAACGTATTGTGCTCATCACCATCGGCGCGGCTTCCCCATGAAGTCTGCGAGGCGTCTTCGGTTAGTCTTGTTTATCGCCCATGTACGCCGGTTCTTTTCGGAGTGACTTACATGTTTAAGTGTGAAAAGAGCGTATAGCTTGATGAGGCCATGGAAATATCCAAAGAGAATTGAAACAGGCAAATAGATAAGGTCTCGTGGGTTCTTGCGGAAGAGTCCAACCAGCTTGACGACCTTGGTGAAGCCAAACATGAAGACGATCTCGGCCGCCAAAAGAGTGTACCGATCGTTGTCGTTCCAGCCCTCGGTGCCCCACCAGCACGAGATGAGCAGGAGCGGGTCGACAACAAAGGCCAAGGACGTAAAGGTTGCGATGTGGAGAGCGTAAGTGCACCATGGTTGTTGACTGTTGTTGAAAAGTGTTGTTAGCAAGAGAGACAGGGGGTATGGGTGGACAGGGGCGCCTATTGCGGGTGGGGAACAGGGTCGAAAATGGGAGCAGGGGTGATGATGTGGTGGTGAACACAACACAGTCGTGCACAGTGACCTAAAAGGGTATTGCTAGTGTTCGGTTGGGAGCGGCTCAACTCACGTAAGCACGTATCTCTCGTGCACAAGACTGGTCCAGTTGCTTCTCCAGTTGCTTCTCGCCCAGCGGGAACACTGATAGAGGAACTTGACGCTGGTTTCCAACGTTGTCTCGATCTCGCACTCGGGGTCATACTGGATCCAGGTCTTCCACTGGTGTGCGACCAACCAACGAGTGACATAGTTGTCGTCATCGGCGTTGAGGATGTACTTGCCCCATTTCTCGCTCTTGAAGCCACTAAGAAACGGGTAGCCCTTGAGGATGTTCGAGCGGTAGGCACCGGTGCGTCCAGACATGCAAGAAGTACCGCCGTCGATGTTGTGGGTGGCTGAAATCTCAAAGTTGCGGCGCTCAATATACGCCGCCCCAAGCCAGTTGTAAATGCGAGTAGTGAGGTCTCCATCGATGCGTTTCACTCGCTGGCAGGTACCGACTCCGCCGATTCTTTCGTCTTCAAATGGGGCAAGGAGCCAGGGCATCAATGTCGAAGGCCACTCGACATCATCGTCGGCCATGACCGTGATTTCTGTTTCGACATGGTTGTCTTCCAACGCCTTGCACACCTGCAGTCTTTTGTTTGCCTTGTCCACATGAAGGACCTCGATCTTGATGGGGTGATCGCAAGCTGGCTTTTTCAACGTGGCCGCCATCGCTTCGAGCGACTCATACTTATTCCACGTGGTTACGAGTATAAGCTTGGCAGGCTTGCATGCCAGGATGCTTTCAAGCGAGATTCGCAGTTCCTCGAACTGGTTGTGGATTGTGGGAATAATGACAGTAACATCTGCCGAGGTGAAGGTCGGGTCCTTTTTGGGCTGTACGGACTTGTAGGTCCAGTGACTGACACAGTGAACGAGAAGGCGCACATATCGATGGAGCCTGGGTGAAGCAGTTAGCACGCGCTGAGGCGTGGTGGATGGGTGAGACTGGAATTGCACAAGTCAAGCATACCATATGACAATATGGAAGTAAAACCAGAATTTGGCGGACCACACAAAGTCCAAGTTTGGTATTATAAAACCCATTAACTCAGCCATGCTGAGAGATCGATGCCCGGAAAGGAGCAAACCAAACGTGTTATGGAGCTGCTCTACCCAAGGAACCCAGCCCGAAGATAGCACAATTTGTGTAACCGGAAAGAGATGTCCACAGCAGATGGGCGGGTAAGTGAAGAATCTGTCGCTGACGTCCGAGAGATGACACTAGAACGAAGGATCCGAAGAGAAAGTAAGACCGAGGCGGCAGTTGCTGAACTGGAGAAGGGGACAATGGTCGAAAATGTAGTTGGAGCTGAGAGGTTTCTGTGATTCTTTCCAGTCTTCCGGGACAGATTGCTGGCAAGCTTGGTTTACCGGGTCGAAAGGTCGAAAGGTCGAAAGGTCGAAAGGTCGAACTTGATGGGGTTTTGATAGGGCGAACTCGTCACCACCGGGGGATAGAGGTTTGCCGTTCTCGAGCGAAGGGTGGGATAGCGAACGACAACAAACGTTGGTAGGGGGAATAGCCCTCGTTAAGACAGGCAAATCAATGCTTGACTTCCAGGAGGACCCCTAAACTCAGCGTTTGATGATGGGAATGTAGGGTGATATAAACCGAATATGGAGGAGGTTAAAGCAACAAGGTCATTGACGAAACCAACTGGTCTGTCCAAGACAATGAGAAGAAAGAAGAAATAGGCTAAAACTGTAAGAGAAGTTCAGAAGTTCGGGGTCCAGACGGGGAGGATGGGGGGAAGGGGGACCAGAGATATATAAGAAGAGACAACAGGCAAGACGAAAAGAGACAAGATAGGACGACAGCAGCCATCCCACAACGGGAGACGGGAGACGGGAGCTAGAGGGGAATCGACGACGCGCATTGGAGACTCGGTCTCTAGCAGACCCAGAGAGGTGCAGCTCTCGACTCCATCTCCATGCTCTGAGAGGTCGACGGTCCCATCATGCACAGCACGAACATGGGGGTGGATGGGATGAATTGGATGTGACTTTGGACTCTGGGCTGGTCTAGGACGGACCCCCAGAGCCGCGGCATGGGAGGGAGGGAGAGAGTGGAATAGTCAATGGATAAGTCGGGGCATGTTGGACGAATGAAGAGGGGGCATTGAAACTGGCTGATACGACCGTGGTGCCAGCGCAAAAGAGATGGGAATAGTACCTATGTAGCCCGAGAGACAAGGAAGTTTAGAAAACGAATTTGCATATTGAGGGAGAGTGGAAAGAGAGAGGAATTGGCAGGTAGTAGGTAGAGAGGCAGCAGTAGCCGAGTCGGAGTGAAACTGAAAGCTCCAGGGCAAGAGCTAAAAAAGGACCCATGGGCTGCTGCGGACAGGGCCAGGGAACAGAGTGGAATAGGAAGATGGATACACTTTTGGCTAGGTGTACTGGTCCTAGTCCTGTAGGTACCTGCAGAGTAGCTCGAGTACAAGTACACTGGCTTCCATTGTGTTGTGAGTGTGCGAATTGCGACGGCAAAGATTGGACGCAATCCATCCATCCATGGTTGTGAGCGTGATGGTGAGGGATCATGATGGTGCGCTGCAAAATGGCGACCAAGAAGTGGAATTGTGGAAAGGCAGTAATTTCTCTCAGAGTTGCAACACAACGCTGCTTGACAGGTGACTCCGTGCGCGCAACGAAAAGGGAACCTGAACCTTCCATCCAAAGTACAACTGAGCATTTTGATCTGTCTGTTTCTGCTCATCGCTGCTGCCTCTTCAGAGGTCTAAAACTTTTGGTTTTGTGGAGTCCTTACCTAACCTTCCCCAGACCACTCCTGTTCTGGCTTAGCCTGCTTCTGGTCGTCCCGATTCTTCTCTCGTGGACTCGACGAATCTGCGGCCAGAACGGCGAGTTGTCGACGGCGCAAAAAGACTTTGCGAACTTGCGAGTCGGGACAACACGCAGTCATGAAGTATTCATCGCAGTGCTCAAGGCGCCTCCGTTACATGCTAGGTAGACCCTCTGTGTACATGCCGGGACGCTTTGGTTAATCATCGAATCTCAAGATTAAATAAACAGCCCTGTCAAGTGGAGGAAAGGGCAGTTTGTTTCAAAAACAGGCAAAACCATTTATAGGGTTCATTAATTCATCTCCCAGCTTTTTTTTCCCTTCTCAAGTTTTTCAGTCTGTCAAGTGCCCCTCCATCATGAGAGTGCCAAGGCTGGGGTGACACGGACCATCAGAAAACGGGGCCACCAGGGCTATCAGGGTCGTCAACAGATGTGCTCCTTCCTGCAAGAGGAGGGGCGTGCGTGTAACATGTGCAGGTACACAGTGAGGTGCCCTTCCTCAACCAAACACTCAAGGGAAGGAAACGGAACCCACCACACTGCCGTTCACAGATTGGCAAGAGCAATGGTCCCATTCGCGCAACCCTCATCACTTCCACTTCTGCGGTTCTGCCACTCTAGCACTGCACCTTTCTGCATCACCGAGAGCGCTCGCTACTGTACAACCTTCATCTGCCATTCGGCCAGTCGCAACCACTGTGAGCCCTGACATCCATCCACACAACTGAACCGTCGAGATACGGACGGCCGGCGAGCCACACCACACCACACCACACCCACACCCACACTCCCCGTTCAGGATTCCAACGGCAGGAACGGGCGATGCTGCAAGATGAAGCCGCCGTGAAGCCGCCGTGAAGCCGCTGAGCCCTGATCCAAAGTCAGAACTCAATCCCCCGCCCACGCTTGGAATTTGATGCCGCTCGCCACCAACTACCACCAAATACCACCTCAATCTAAATGTCAACGACGTCTCCCGCCCGCCATCCACATGCCAACAACAGCCCGTCTCAGCCCATCCACTCTTAGGCCTTCGTCCGGTCTTCGGGAATGTCGCCTTCAAGGACCCTGGACTGGACTTTGGAGTGTCTGGCATGTCTGGCGTGTCTGAGATGCCTCGAGCACTTACTCTCTCTCCTCTGGGCCAATGACATCTCCCCCATTTTCCCTCGGTTCTTGTTCTTGTTATCCCTTGTCTTTTTCGGCCTCGCCATTTGTACCACAAGCTGCTGTTCGGCAACAGGACGTGATGGCTTGAGCTCAAGCCCCAGTGTCCTCCGCGGTGGCCCTATACTGTGCGCATCTTGCAATCCGCGAATCAACGCTCACGATGCTGCCTAGAGATTATATTTCCCCCAGGCATGGAGACATGGAGACCCTTGGAAGAGGGCTTGCGGTTGAGCAAGACCTAACGAGACCCTACAGCAAGGTGAGTGGACTTAATGCAGCGTCCAATTTGCTGTTCAGCGCCCGCCTAACCCCGCCATTCACAGGTATCTGACAAAGAAAAAGACAGTGGACGAGACCCTCTCCATACACTACAGCTGCGGATTCCTTGCGAGGCCAGCGACAAGGCCGGCCGCGGCATAGGTGGTGACGAGCTGTCAACAGCCCAGCTGCTGTACGGTGCCTCTACGAAACAACCGCGAGGCGTTAAAATAGCTTGGACGGACCTGCGGAATCGTGTCCCTGGCCCACAACCACTGTCAACAAGCAGGCAAATACCTGATTGCTACTTGGCCGTACAAGAAAATATGGACGATACTGGAATGTGATAGCACAAGGTTCACAGGGTCGGCCTGCTACACGTAGGCCCTCCACCTAGGTGCTCCCCTGACTGCGGTGTACATACCAATCCTGGCGGTGGCCCTCAAACCGATTCCGGAACAGGTGTCACGGCAACACGGCTCGGGCCATACCGAGCTCGACACACTCCTGATTTACTGTTCACCGACAGGGCCCGGCCTGGAATTCGTCAGTCCAGCATCCTACAGTTGTCCGTTGTTCACAAAAACGGTGTGCGAAAGCATTTGGACGACGCTGGAGATCCTGAACAACTCATTTGCTGCCCGGCAAAACTGTGCTAGTATTTACCATCTATTCCGGCCCTGGATGTACCAAGATACTATTTTGGCTCACAACCGACTAAGCATTGGTCAATCATGGGCTTCCATCGACGATTGGTTCGCTCCGATACTCTCCGCACCATCTAGCTTTGCACACAGTGTACCTGGTTTACGATACTCACCCATCTTTTCCCGCTACCCGAACGGCGTCCTCACAAAGCTCCTCACTGGATTGCGTTGCTGCCACATCTTGACAGATATATCCTCTCTGCCGTTTATGACGAGCGTTGTCTGACCGTCATGGTGTATTCACTTCGATATGCTCCGTTAGCACTTCGCCGGTGTTAGCATGAAAGCGAGTCAGAAGAAGGTTCCAATATCAGCCTAGAGGTGCTTCGGTATTGTGGATCTAGCCCAGGGTTTGCCGGTAATTGCCCAGTGTCCCAGTTCCCAGCGTTCTCAGCGCTCATGGCTCATGCTGGTTAGGACGGGGTAGCTCCGTGCTATGCCGGGGGTTGTAACCGCTAGCTACGTAGGTACTACGCCAAACTACTAATAGAACGGCCCTGAAAGGCGGATCGGGTCGAGCCTCAAAGTGGGAAGCAAGAACGAGATAAAGGGATATCACGCCAACCTCCAAATTTCCCAGTCTCGGCTTGATCAAAGCGACCATAAATTACAAAAGCGCACTGCAAAGACGAAACCGGTGAACCAAATCAAGTGAAATTAACGGTTGCACCAACGTTCCATCGGTCATGGTGCGTATTGCCGCGTTCCTGGATCATGAAGACCGAAAAAGGGTCCCGGCAAACGAACGGGGTGGCTTGACATGACGATGCTACGGTCCCAGGATAATCCTTCGAGAAGTGCGGGTTCATCAGCTGGGCGAGCCAGGGTGACTCGGGCGGACACAAGCCTCAACCTTCCAAGGATCCTGTTCATAACGGTTTCCCCAGTGTCCAACATCTGTCGTTCGAGCGGTACCCAGGTAGAACCGCACACCAAGACACAACCAATGGTTAACCAACTTGCCCCGACCTCTGTCCAAAATTCGGCGCACGGACGGTATGTTGGAAAGAAAAACGAAGCAAGGGTGCCTGTTTTCATCGTCTGATCCCCTTATCCCGCTCTGGACAGAATGTCAATCCTACGCCTATCGGCCCTCAAGCCTCCTTGTTGCAAAGCAGGTCGAAATCAGGATGGGAGTGATGAAGGGTGCCGGCCCATGCAAGTATATCTTGTTCCAGCATGACACAATCCGAGGAAACCCATCAAAATCGTCTATCTTGCATTCGCAGCAGATTGCTAGGTCGCTCAGCGATGTTGTATGCATGACAACCACTTTCTCTGCCCATCAGGTTGCGCCAGGAACGAAGAGACGTCATAGGTCGATACGTCCCGAGTGCCACTCCTGTTGCGTGTTGACCTCTATTCTCCCTATCCTGCGCCCGCCGAAGCGCAAGGGCCATGGAGGATATCGGGGTCTCCTTTGATGAAGCACACATGGCAGGAGAAACAACGCAAGGCGGATACTTTAGCCAAATGCGTATGGCGCCTATGATGGCCATGAGAATGTTTGTTGCAAGGTCCCGACCCTTGCTCAACTGTCGTATTTGGTACGTACGGAGAAGCTCGTCGGGTCAATACATCAAGTTGTAAAGCAATTTGCCAACCGTTGAGGTACGCCTGCTCTTCTTTTATCCAAATAATGCCGACTTGTGGCCGACCATAAACCAAGTGGTTGAGAGGGACATCAGTATTGATGGGGGTCGACGTTAACTTATGACGCCAAATCAGGAGTCCAGTCTACCCTCATGGACCACGAACATTGCGTATCTTGGCTACCTAGCCGACCTCCCTAGTCTACCATGATCCGATTTGAAATGGACAGGACTCGCGCCGACGTTTCAACCGAACCAGTGGCTGACACCGGCTTGACCAACTATCACTAGCATTACGATTGCTGTTCTGTCCACAAAGTGAAGAAAGACCGATAAGGATACGACTTACCCTTCGGTTCGAAACGACACATATGACAAGCAGCGGGAACAGCGTTATCGGACGCTGGCACATCCCTATTGGCGGCCATTTACTTGTTCAAACGTTGCAGAGGAAGGGGATAGGGCGTACTGTAAAGCCCAATCCAAGTTTCACTTTATGGCCCTCAGAAAACAATGTTGGGACAAGACCTATCGCCGCTAACCAAGATTATTAATGACACAATTCACTACTCAAGATTGCATCATGAAGTTGTACGGTACCAGAAATAGTCTGTCTGCGGGAAGTAGACAGACATGCACCAAACAGGCCTGAAGTTTGACGATTTCATTACAGCATATAGTACTTCTATGGCACTCGCAACCCCCGGCTCAGGCTGCGGACCAACATAACACTCTCTTTCCGCACGGGACACAACGCTGTTTTCTGCCAATCAACGGAGCCAAGGGTGTTCGGGCCGGAAGCTGAGTTGTCGGTTTTGCGAAGCTCTTAAAGTCTGTTCATCGACAGTCCTTAACGCCAACTCATAGCTTAGGTTGTTCGGACACGAAAGCGACCCAAACTTCAGGTTCTCGATATCTGGCCTTCTGGATTCCATCAGTGAAAGGGGCACCGGTCACAACTGCCTGGCAAAATGAGAATGTCTGGAAAGACACATCCCCACCATGATTAATACCCCAGTACATCCGCCTTCCTTCCGGGCTTGGAGGTTGCTTGACCTGTAACTCGGCAACCTTCAAACGAAAGGGGGTTGACGGAAGGCCCAAAAGACCCCTGGTGAGTTCAGGGATCCGCTATAAGCAGACCCTTTTCTTCAAGGGATACGCATCGGTGATGGTGGTGAAGCGGCCGGTTGTGCTCGCCGATACTATTTCCTTGTCTCCTGCATATCGGGCTCCACGTAGCTGGCGAGACCCGGGAGGAGGCCGACGCCATGCTAGCAGCAAGGTACAAAATACCGACCACTCGTCGATTCTCCCGCGGTCACGGATTCCGGACTGTGTCGTGTGCTTGCAGAAACGGGATGGAGCATTCTGTATGACACCGACGAACAGGCTGTTTACCGGCACCCGGCTGGTCAATTCTATCCCTGGGCATTGGTACCAGCTCACTTAGCATGCTGCCGGCGTGCTGACGTGCAATGCGCACACCTGCCGCCGCACCGCAGGCTACATGGCACCATCTTGCCAAAAGACCAAAAAAAGAAACGAAAAATAGCTGCGGTCGTCTGAAGCAGATCAGCGTTGGCACCGCGGCGGTTTCCCTCGCCATTTGCAGCCTACGAATGGTTATGAGCAATGTTGGCTGCTGCATAGAGAGCATGAATCGCTAGGAAGCCGGCCTCTATCGGAAAGATTTGCACCTTCTCACCAATTTGCACGATGATGAATACGAACCAGTCCAGCATTCCTTCCGGGGAATTGAACCACATTGCGGCGGCCCGAAATCTAGTGGCGTTCTGTTTTCGGCGCTCTGCACTGCGACTCGGTCGCCGTGTCAAATCGGGACGGCACATTTCGACTTTCTCGCGAATAACTAGAGGGGATGCCCGGATATATACAGTGGAGCAACCCATTCGCCAAGACTAGGCCGGCAACTCTCCGATACAGATTGTTACCCTGTTGTGCCTGTGCCGCACATAGATTCACCTCCGTTGTTCAGCTCAGGGACCCTTGTTGTCGCCTCTGCAGCCCTGTGGCGGTGACCGCACCGCGCCGAGCCGGTCCGTCCGATCTGGATCGGG
Organism: Sordaria macrospora; assembly: GCF_033870435.1. NCBI lineage: Eukaryota > Fungi > Ascomycota > Sordariomycetes > Sordariales > Sordariaceae > Sordaria > Sordaria macrospora. The sequence goes on along the minus strand of NC_089371.1, from coordinate 6,959,972 downwards.
AATGGAATGTCATCGTTGTCAGCGAAAACGCAAAACATCATGATATTCGTCAACGCGGACGCTTGGCAGGTTACAGGATGAAGCCGTGTTTTGCCAGCACGGCGGACGTCGGCGAGCTGCTGTTTCAGATTCGGATCAAGACACCGTTGCAGACAAGCTGGACAAGTTAAAGAACTTCGGATGGGGTTCGTCTACATAGGAGACGCACCCAATGGGAGCATGCTATGCGCCGGGCAACATTCGGTCAGCGAAGAAACCCTTTTTGCAGCCGTCGATACACGCACCCCGGTCCAAAAATGCACTGCTTACTAAAACTGGACTTGATGTTGTCCCTTTCCATGTCCGAGCTCATTCAGTAATCAACTTGCAAACAAGGATTTAGCCTATATCTACAAACCGCACTATGGGTGCTATGGGTGCTATGGGTGCTATGGGTGCTATGGCACCGTTAGATCAACAGATACAAATGATGAGCAGACAATCCAAAGTGGCCTCGCGGTGGCCAGCCTCTGTCAATAGCCCATTACTTGGGTTATACGTTCGGTTATCGAGACTGGCACCGGTTTGAAAAAGACTGAGCGACAACAAATGATCACTGGGGTCAGTACCAATCATTTCGGAACATGCAGTTCCAGATTGCCCTGCAACACGGTTATCGAAACCATAAGCCTCCCGGACCGTCAACGCCGAAACGGGACGAGCATCCGCCTGTCCCCAAACATCGAGTTTCCGGATCGATTTGGCTAACGCGCTCCGGAATGGTCAACGGTATTCGCATACCCAGTCTCGCCAGTCTATCATACGTGAAAGAGGCTCTGTGGCGACCATGTCTTAGTTGGCACGTGGCTGTTCCCTGCTCACATATCACACCCTTCCCAGGGAACAACTACCTATCTGCTGCGGGCTGATAGGTTGTTTCTGTCCAACTTTCTCTTGGCCTGTATATGGACGGCGTTGATCCATGGCTCCTACCATAAGCCAACGCTCCTAATGAGTTCCCGGCAACCAGACCTATCTAGGGCCCTAGTCTACGTATATGCTAAACACCATCCGCGCCATGACTGGTACTATACAAGGGCTCACCGGTCCATGAGCGGCAAGCCATACTACCCTCGCAAAGAAAATACTGGATCTGGTGCCATTTGGAAGCAAGTTCTCGGGACGACGGACCTCTGTTTGACGGACTACTACTAGGAACCGGTCTCCGTGATTCCGGAGGCACATATCGCTGTTTCCCTTGTTTGGCATCGTGACTGCAATAATGCGGTGCGAACAATCAAGGGAACTGGTGGTCGTCCCTAATGCAGAAACACTATCCTGTTGTACTTGGCCGTCAATTTCGCCAGTGGTCACTTGTGCCGATATTCTTCGAACTTCAACAATAAGTGGCATCACCTTGAATGACGGCGATATTCCGGAAGTTTAGAAGGATGTACGCGGGTGGGCGATTTTACAAACCTTGCCACGCGGCGATATCCGGAAGCTGAAGATGTTGAGACAATGCTGCCTCCGTTCAATGCACGCAACATGCCCTAGTTTCTGCCAACGCAATGGAAGCTCCACTGCCGTCATAGCTTTCCACCAGTTGCCCCTGTTGGGCGTGGGAGGTCAGGGGTAATGGACATGCACTATCTCCCATTTTGGACTGGCGTGGTTCCCTTTTAGGATGCGTGTCGAGGACGCAGCCAGGGGTGACCTCCATCATCGTCAGCAATGTTCGACCGCAGACGACAGTATTGGATGGATGCACTACCCGTGCTTGAGCAGTCGTCAGTCGAACGGTACATACTTGGCAGACTTCAGTTGACAACTAAGAACCCAACCCACGCGCGCAACCGCGATATTTCCAACAAAAGGTCGACGGGAAGACATGGCTCGCGGAAGCAAGATCGGTCTCCCGGACGATCTGCATGATGCACATTCAGGGCGCTCAGGGCCTCGATGCTGTTTCGATCCATCCGGCACAAGTCAGCGAAGTTTGCTCTTCTTTGGGCTAGCTGAGACTGAGAAATAACACAACGCCCCATTCACGTTAAGGGGAAAGACGGTGAATATCCGACACAGTATCCTAAGATGCTCCTGAAAAAAAAAAATGATGGAAATGATGGATACGCTAAAGTGACTTGAAACGTCCTCCCATCCCACTGCAAGAATAGCATCTACTGCATATCCTGTGTGTGGATCACAAATTCGTCCCTATTTGTTTTGTTTCATGACTTGTCTAGTCTCGAACTCATTGCTGAGAGATACCCCTGTGGTTCAGATGCGATACTGTCCGATCCTGTTTTCGTATGCGCCTTTGAGGGAAACGGGATCTAAGCAGATCCTCCAGAATTCTTTGCCCTGCGCCATGGAATACTGCAGAGCCTTGAAACTTCAAGGCCACAGAAGTATGGCCTCGTCGGCTGAAAGGCTGGCCAGGAGCTGTACTTGAGCTGCTTTCTTGATTGGATCCTACGACTGGCGGTCAACGAACCATACCCGAATCATCGAGTCGTCATGCCGATTCAGCAGACTTCTGGCGGACCACTTGGCCAACTCATCGAGTGGAATGGCGTCGAACTGCCCAGGTACCGAGGTGGGCTCCTCAAGAATCACCAATGCAGGATGACCTGTCCCCGCTGGGAATCCATCCATGCCAGCAGCTGGTCCTCATCGATAGCACATGTGCCTACACAGAGAGGCGAGATCCCTCCTCAGCCCGGCTCGAGTGACGAATTTACCCTCCGTCTCCCTCCTAGGCACAGCTGGTCTCCTGTTTCCCCATATTTAAGCATGAGATTGACATCTGACACCGGCATTCCCTTCAAGGCGTTCCTTCTCTGGACTGCAGCTATCAGCTATGGGTGTGGCCTCCTGTGGCAAGCCGATGATACCAGCAGTCCACTTTAGTGGCTATGAGCCGCTATCCTTTCGTCACCAGGTGGCCATCTCTTAGCCCCTCGTCTTCCAAGATTGTCTTGAACGTTCTGTCACTTGTTTGCCTGCCATGAAGGAAACACTCCCACCAATCTACTCGACCTAAGGACACTCGGAGGATTCCGACGGATTCCGAGGTTCAAACTCTGGCTCTTCGAAGCTTTTCAGTCATCACATGGACCTCGTGTGACCACTGGTGCGAAATGACTTGGTTCCATCCCGGTGTTTTCTCGGACTGACCACCACGACTGCGAATTCCTCTCCATTGGCCGGTTCGATGGGGACCCTCTCAAGATTTGCTGCTTCCTCTTTGTTCTAGCAACACCACCTCTCGAGTTCTTCTGGTCCATAGCGGGATTTGCAGGTGATATTCTTGCCTCCATGTTTCTCCTCCTTCCCCTCCCAATCCTCGTCCTGTCGTTGAACCCTGTCGAGCTTTGAAGACCATACCACGACCAAAGTATCGCCACCCTGAGCAGAGCCCAACCCCTCAACTATTCCCTCCTTCTGTTTCGGATTCTCGCATGCCGGAGCCCCAAGATACGTCGAGACCCCACCGTCGCAGTGGTCTAGCCCACCTCTGAGCAACGGGGTCATTCCCTTTTGAGGGAGGTAATTAGGTGATGATAACCTTTCGTTGGGCGTATTACGGGCCGCGCGAAAGGCCATGGCCGGCTAAAAGAGAGGCACATGGGCGTCCGAGAGCATTCCTCATCAAGGACTGGCTGAGAGGTTGGAGCGCATAGGGATGTGCGGGGATTTCTATGGCTTGGTGGGCAATCCACCCCGCGCCAGGACGGTGACTGCGTGCCGACTTTCCCACGCTGGATCCATCTAGAGGCAGTTCTCGCTGATATTCGGTCTGTTACAGGTGGCCTTGATAGGGACTGGAGTGATAGCATGCAGAGCGTAGGATCGCGGGGTGATAGAGATACCTCACCTGGACCTCATGGCGAGTGATACCCTCGACGTTGACTCGTCCACCAAGAAGCTTCCCCTGCTGCCTTGCCATCTGGTGGAGCGGATGAAGGGGGCAAGTCAGACCCTTTCGCCAACCAGATTGCGGAACGGACCAAGTGTATGGAGATGCTCGTCTCGAGTGTAGAGGCAGAGTGCGTCCACAAGCTTTCGCCTGGCAGTGGCTCAGCGTCTGTGTCCTCCTAGGCCGAGATGACGGGTCTCTATTACCGCTGTTGGATATAAAACGAACCAACGAGATACATCCACGAAACAGGCACAGGTATCGTGAGAGGACGAAGGAGGAGAATAGCAAGCATCAAGTGGTGGCATGAATAATGTCTACACCTAATGACTGAAAATAGTTTACCCAGGTCAACATCCACAGCCGTCCTTGTCGGGAGATCTCGAGAACCAACCAGACGGGATGGACTAGTCTAGCGGTTGATGCCCAAGACTTTACTAGGACAGCAATCACACGACTAGTCAATGCTAGCACTATACCATCGACACATCTACCTTCTCTTTTTGGTGCTGATCAGACGCATTACCAACGGTGCGAAATGCCCTTGGATCCGCATCATCACCCAGTGAGTCGGCACTTTTGACCATGGTTAGGAACGGATGGTCATCACCGAACCGGGTCGTCCACCCGTGCGGCTCTGGGGGAGGCGAAGGAGAGCCACCTGGCCAAAGGCTCTCGGTTAAGATAGACTGAAACAGCGTAGGGTGGAGGGACGTTGATCACCGAGCCGAGCAAAAGATAACGGTGGTCTTACACCGCGGCACACCTATTCTAGGAACCCTCAAAACGGCCCCCTTCAAACGCTGTGGTGGTAGGCATCCGCACGAAGAGGTAAACTGATATAACAACACCCCCCACTTGAGGACGTCCTTGTTATGCCGAGACGGATTGGCGCGCGGAGAAAGCTACGCCAGGAGTCTAGACTGATCCGAGCCCGCACATAGACTTGTACACTTCACAGTGACGGTTTGGCTGACTTGTGACTTGTCGAAGTTGGTCTGATTCGACACTGTTTTGTTGTCTTCGTCATCAAAACACCGACACAGTGATGGATCATTTCATTCACGGTGATAGAGTCTTGCGAGTTAGTTTGTTGCTGGGAGTAGGGATACCATTTGCCGCCTTGGATCTTGTCTGTGAAGTGAAATGTTGTATGAATCCACTGACATTCAGTAAGTTGTTTTTCATGTGAACTTGGCGTACAGTATCACAAGTCAACGTATACTACATTTCCGAGGACTGGGACTTCTACAACAATCTTGATCTTCGTCAAGGAACAAGATGAGGATGTGCCAGGAAGCCTTTGAGGTTGTGCAAATTATATTGCAAACAGGCCATCGTGATTGTCCAGTCGATAGTGGTGGTATGATGTTTTGAAAAGGTCAAGTCGGATGAGAATGCCCCTGGACTTTGAGGGAAGCCACGTACGTCTGACCTTCCGCTTCATATGACACTCCTTTCTCTCCCGAATTTCCTATGGAATCCTCTGGGTTTCAAGTACTACAAGTACTTGGGTTCCTTTTCTCGAAACAATGAGTATAATCATCTTCACGATCTGCCCCAGGTGTTTTGGATTTTGGCACAACAGGTGCATAAGAGAGTAGTTCAACCACTGCGCGTTAAATTGTCAAACAAAACTGAACTGAAAGCCCAACCCGTTCAATCTAACAAGGTAGGTAGGTGCTGCCTAAGTCCTTATGACGTTCAGGCACGTAGAACTTCTGTCTGTTATAGTGAGCTGCGCCTTATATCAAGCCAGTTCACTTCGTAAACTCCCGCCAGAGGGCAACCACCATCGGACGCACCTGCCCTTGATAACCGGAATCAATCAATCGAGGTCCGAAGTAGGCAGGATCTCCCCGAGACCAGATACTAACTCAGATACGTAGCTCACTCAACTGGCCTCATTGACGGGAGGTTCTCTTCAGTGTAAGGTAGGTACCGTTCGCCCCTCCTGTCCGGTTCACAAAGAGGTCTCGCGTCCGACTCGGGTTGCACGTCGCGAATTCCTTTCTGGTAAGTCTGGGGATTCGCGTGTCGACAACTACTTCCTTGTTCCTTTCCCGAGAAAGCAATAAACACTGATTTGTTTTTCTTAAGGATCCTTTTCTTTTTTGTTTCTGCTGCGGTCTCGGCCAGAGGATGTAGAGCTCAACAGGGATGTCTCGAGATTTTCTCAAGGGTGAATGATTGCTCCGTGAGGCAAGAGCGGCCGACCTACCTACCTGCAGACATCATGTCAAATTCACTGGAAACCTTCCAACTTGAAGATCAAGTTGACCGGGAAAGTGAAGGGACAATGCTTGTCTTCGAATTGGGAAGTGGCAGGGTGGATTCAACAATCTGCGTCACCGTCGCTTTCTATTGCAGCCACTGTAGGTAGTGACGATCCCGACCAGAGCAACTTGAAGGAGGCATGTTGCGCTTTACCAAATTGCAACCTCATCAGCGACACTCTCACAGTCTTACTTTGTAACTTCCTGATCGACACTTTAAGAGACGGCCTCTCTGGTGACTGCAATGGCTTTTACAATGTGAGTGCCTCTCTCTCTCTTTTCTCGGTTGCTAAGGTAGGCAGGTACCTTTTTTTTTTAAATTACTACTTGCTCACCTGCTGCGGTTTTCGGTATCAAGAACGGAGACTGAATCCCGCTGTTTACACACTTCTCTCTTGGGCATGTGGTCAGCCATGCTAGGATGTCTCTAGTGTACTCATTGCCATACAATTGTTATGGGTCATGGAGAGCTTATTCAAGTGTGTTGGCTCATCCGAATCGCTATTTCTCAGCTTTTGTACTGCATCACCCACGATACTCCCTTCCGTTGAGTTCCATATCAAATACGGCTATCTCCTTTGGGACACTGACGGGGATTTAAATGGTTTTAAATTCAACATGTAAATACTACATGTCCTCAACAAATGAACTTTTTGGAAAAGAGCCTGCCTACCGGAGGGTCCAGTCCGGGGCACAAAGTCGAGGCCTCTTTCTCCAGTTAGTGGTCCGAAGTTGGTAAGTGTACCTGAGAAAGCGGTTTCCTACTACCTCAGTTACTCTCTTTCTCACCAACCTTACCTGTACATGCCCCTACAGAGCAGTCTCGATCCAGGTCCCGGTTCTTCACTGCAGTTCTTGACTAGGTCGCTAGTATAGCCACATTTCACCACCAAAACGGAGGTCGCTCGACTGTTCCTTCCTAACCTCATTCCTTCAACTTCCTTCCACAGCGAACAGGCTGAAGCGTGTGAGTGCGTACGGTAATCCGGTTGCACATGGTAGAACTTTGGGAAGTGGCTCATGAGCTGCACCTGCGCTCTTCAATTGATCAGAACAACCATCTCGCAACTTCCATCTCGGTCCTCGGTCACTCACGGTCGAGCCGTCCAGTTGTCATTGCAATTGAAACCGACCCTTGCAGGGCAGTCACGATGGCCACTGTGATATGATACCATCAGACTGACACATTTGAAATCGTGGCGGTTACAGTCATTTACAACGCAGGGTGTTTTGAAATGAGACGGAGGCTGAAACGGGCTCGTCAAGTTAATGAATCTGACACCGTGACAATCACAAATAATTCAGGTATCTTACATCAATATATTACAGTTACCAAAAGCAATGGTTACCTCCGTGCTAGCTCCTTTTCTCAGCCATCAATCCTCCTCAACTACAGTAAATTATGTCCTGAAAACACTGATCCGAGTCTACTCAGAAAACGGATGTGAGTGACTGGCGGGACTCTGTCCGCTTGTGCCCTTCTTGATTCTTGACTTGAACCGGCGTCGTTGGTTGATCGATGCAGTACTAAGCCAAGTAGGAGTGGTTACCTTATGTTCCATTGTTTCGGGCTCAGCTGTTTTTGGCAAGTCTCCAGTCTCTCGAAGAAAGGGCTGTACAACACTTAGTATTCCACTTCCTAGTATGATTTCACAACTGTGCTTTCAAAGACATTATCCTGTCCTAGATGTGGCTTGGATACCACTACCTATATTTTGCCTTCATCTTTCGGTGGACTTTCTTGAACTGGCTGGTGACAGATACCTAAGTTTTCTTCGTTCTGCGCTTCCCATACTTGGACGGTTGAAGTTAATACTAGATTGACTGAGCAAATGCAAATCATCTCTTAGGACCAGTATCTCTATTGAAGTCTTCTCACGAGTGTAGTAACCCGATGCAGCACAGAGAATGTACGATGAAACGGTTGAACTCGAGGTCACTTAGTCGAAATGGGGTGAGATGACATGTAATGAATGTAGCGGAGCATGGTTTTATCTGCCTGTAGTATATGAGCAGTAGACTCAAGGGTGTAAAGGCTGCCAAGTCACCGTTTAGTTCATAACGGAGGTGACTTCACACAACGAAGATTACCTTACCGATTACTACGTAGCTGGCTTACACCGATATATTTTCTATTTTGAAGAGTGTCTTTTTCTATGTTGTCCCAAAGAGAGCGTCAGGCAGTCCTGGCCGGCGGAACCTCGACGCAGTGACAACGAGAGCCATGGCATGGGGTGTAATGATATTGAATTTGGCGTAAGTCCTTCCTGCCGTATCTCGACACTTTTTCTCCCTAGAGGTATGAAAAGGGATGTCGATGGCTATGTGATGTGTACCCAGTGGCGGTCTCTCTCACTTAGATACCTTAGGTATCCGATGTACTCTTGGGAAACCCAAATTCGGTGCATTCTTTTTACTTGTTTCTCGCGAATAATATCTCAACTCTGTCGGCCAAGTCTTGTGGTTTGGATCAATCAATCATTTTGTTGCCTCACATACCTTACTCAGGCTCCTAGACCTACTGAACACCACGAGCGAAAGACGTTAAACCACGTACCACGCACCCAATGTTGTGCGTTAAACAGTATCGCCCTGCTTTCTGCGATCCAACGGTTTTAGAGTAACACAGCATCTTTTCTGAAAACCATAATAGATTTCAGATTGGCTTTCCAAGAACTTGGTGTTTACTCCGTTGATATTCAGCCGTAGGTTAGATTACCTCCAGCCCTGATAACGTCGGATGCATTCATTCACAGTGTCCGTCAGGTCGGATGGGGCTCCTTTCTCCCTGTTAACTTTGTCCAAACTCCAAGTGTTTCCCACATCCGTCTGTCTGTTTAGCACGCCCAAGCGGGAATTTGAATGTAGGAGGAGCCCGTCCGTGTGTACACTCGGACAGAACAGACAAATGAGAACGAAACAAGGAAGTCACCTAAAAAGGGATAAGACCAGTTGCAACAAACCCAAGTTTTGCTTGCCGATAATTTCAAGTGGGACTGTGAACTGTGAAAAGGCTGATTGATTGGTATGAGTTGCTGCTTCATGTTGTGTAGTACAACAGTTCAGCAAACATCATCATCATCAATCAGAAAGAATCCCGTCTCTCAACCGGGCTTCAATTCGGATCAGGCACGTAGGTGTGTAGCCATCGGTTTCAGGCAAACGACTTGTACATAAGTTGATTGACGGGATAGGAGAAGTATTGCTTGTAAGGTACGATCGTTTCTGGCTTTGTTCAAACTTTCTCCTAACTGCCTCCATTTGATTGATGGCTTCGCAGTAGCACAATGCCAAAATTTTCTTCAACCTAATACTGACCGTTGACAAACTCGGCTCGGCTACCTACCATAGTGTACCGAGTTGCTGCCCGATGTACGTAGGGCCTCGACGTCAGACGGTGACATTGAGGTTTGCGTGATGAACATGAAACTTCAAGAACTTGCTCGGTTTTTGTTGATATCGACAACAATATGGCCAACTTTGGTCGTGAAATGTGTGTGAATAGGGCGTCACTGACGTACGGAGGAGGTAGATCCCAATTTCAGCTTTAGTCTTGGTGTTACCTCATCTGTGGTTGTGCTCAGTTGGTGTTAACAATGTGTTAGTGCTCGAAGCCTTTTTTATATAACAGTAGTAATACCGGCTATTATCAAACCCATGTGGGCATCTGGTCACTAACAGAATGATTTGCAACCAAGGTGCCCCGTGAGGTCCTAGCAACTCGTGGAGAGCTTGGCCAACATCCACTGATCTCGATCCCGTGACCTGATCAGAGCACATCACCAGACACGGCACATGTTGAGCCGCAAGTCATGGGACAGGACTTTCAGCTAGGTAGATGAAATTAGTCTTGGGGCACTTTGGGCACTTTTGGACAATTTTTCGAGGATCCCGCTGCGAACGCCAAATGCTGGAGCCGTGAAAGTTCAATCGCGTGGTGGTGCGGCCGTGCACCACTACTAACATTTTGCGACGACAAGAGCTGGAAAGAAACCGAAAAATTGACGGATATGGAAAGGGCTTATCCACAGCGCATCACGTCGAGTTTAATTAACCGCATCCACCACTTGCTCCGCCGTTCCTCATGAACATACCCACGGGTTTGCTTTCGCTTGTGCTTCAAGCGAGGCCGTGAATAGAAACACACACACACACAAAAACAGCGAGGCAATTTTTTTTTTTTTTTTTTTTTTTTTTTTTCAAAAATCTGCTGGAGCTAGAGAACCCAGGGACGAAAGAGAATTCTTGCTGATCCTCTTTCTTCCGTGTACTCGGTAGACCTTTTGGTGTGGAGTTTTATGTACCTTGCGTAGTGTAGTGTCTCTCGTCTACCCTTCTCATCGCCATCGCCGTCGCTTGCTGGCTGCACAAGGGCAATTGTGTTTTTGTCATCAGCAGTGTTCTCAACAGCAGAGAGACGAACCGAATCGAACGAGAACCTTCAGAGCCACCACCAAAAGGCACCAAAGCTAACGGGAAGCGAACCCGTGCACGACTCCCAGAAGTCGGTCTGACCCTTGACCTGTGGAGGAAGTGTGGGACTTGGAAGGAAAAGAAGCAAAAGAGAAGGGAAGAGGCCGGACGAATGAGAGCTGTTGATGAAGGTACACAGACCGCAAAGCATTCTGTGCACAAACTCCGTAGGTGAGCCCGGGGACTGTAACCCGGCCGACTGACCGACCCCGACCTCCCCGACCGACAACGCGGGATTTGCGCAATTGCAGCAGCAACTGGGAGCGAGCAACGCTGCAGGCCATGAACTGCATGTCAACAGGTCGGTGAGTGGATGGCCCCTGGCGAGCCAGCCTCTCTGAGTGGTTCCTGTCTTCAATACCTGGGACTGGTTGAAGCCTGACAGTGGAGATGGAAAATCCAGAGTTGTGGTTGGTGAGCGAGGGCGCCTTGAGCCGGTTTGGGAAGGTGCTGTGGCTCTGTGGTTCCTCGACGTGCTGAAGAGACTGTGTGGTGTTTACTGGATGTGCGAAACGTTCGACGGACTCTGGCATCGTTCGTCTGCTGAGTCAAGGACCCAAATTCATTTGAGTTGGTGGAGCGATGAGACCCCTGTTTCTGGAAGCTCTCCCACTCTGTCCGTCCCTGAATATCCGTTGTGAATCCATCTGTCTGTTGTAGCCCCGGGCCGTTCGCGGTCGCCGTTCAGTCGACACATCCCCTATCATGAGATTTCTTCGGCTTGACCCGACTCAGACAAGAGGAGGTCAGAAATAGAGAGACCCGAACTCCCGGATACCCAGGGAAGCGATCCAGTTCATATAACCCACTGAGGCTGTGAAGCAACAAGTTAATTAAACGAAGAGGGGGCATCTGAATTCCGGACTCCGGTAGCTTCTTTGTTTGGGCGGCCAGTTGTTTTGCTGCCGTTGTTCGTACATTGGTGTGAGCAAGAACATGACCATTATGCAATTCACTTGCCATTATACATACCGTAGTTTCGAGTTTAGTTCTAGCCCTACCCAGCAGCAGGTGATAGTTGCATCGACGATGCAGTCTTTTTACGTTTCATGCTGGTAGTCCGCCACTTATAGGTCGCTCTCGAGTTTCTCCGGGCGGTTTACGATCCACGGTTTTCTGTATCGTTTCTGGTTGTGCTGGTCACCGCTCCTCGAGCATCCCATGCTCATGTTTTGCCCCCCTCGGCGTCGCGGAACCGTACCGGGCAGGATTTGGTTAGAGGAGCACCAACGGGTTGCTGAAGGACTTGCCGGTCTGCTCCAGTGGGAGAGTCCAGTTCCCACTTCTCGCAGCGGTGGTTGCGCGCTATCGTGGACGCTACTGAGCGCCTGGGCCACGGAATGGAACCCTGGGCCAGCCGAAAGCCCGGCAGTGTGGTCGGGGTTGCTGGTGATTTGTCTCTGGTGGTGATGTCTGAAAGATGGAATGGATTTTGGAGGAACCAAATTGGCCGAAGCATGTTTGCGAATTGTGCCGGCCGAGCCATTTGTTCGTTCACAAAGGTCATGCATGGCATGAACTGGCTGGCGGACAAATGATGGAAGAGGGAAAGGGGACATGGACCACAAGCCAAGAGGTGGCCTGTGCGTCCTCGATCCTCACCATGGATTGCTGTCATGGCTGCCATTATTTGTTTGTTGTTTTTGTTGTTGTTGCCATGAGGAACTTGAGGCGTGAAACGCGATAAGAGAGACTGAAACAATGTTGACCAATGCCTGCATGCCTTGGCCGATGCGGTACATCGACGACGATGATGCCGGGTGCGATTCCCATGGCCTCGTCCTGCAGAGTGGGACATGGGTTCCTAGATATGATACCTACCTATGACGGATGGATATCATTGCCCGTCGGTCAGACCAGATAGCGTGGTCTGAGCAATGTTCTGATTGATATGTGCGATATGTGACAAAACCTCTCATGTTCCAGGCCTCGAGAGTCGGTGTCGTTCTCCAAAACCACAAACAGCCAACAACAGACCAGCATTCCGTACGGGCGGCGACGGCCCGGAATCCAGAACCAACAGGCGGCCGGAAAGCCGTCAAACATCATGTCGCATCGATTGGCCGGTGGCTGGACCAGGCTCGCAGAGTTTTCTACGGTCTGCAAGCAGTGCAGCTGGTGCAGCAGTAAGCGTGAAGGCGGTCTGAAGGCGGTCAAGACATTTTGTTAAGCATTTGGCTTATGCGGCCTGCTTACGACTAACACTTAAGCGTGCGTATCCACTCTTCCCACTTCTCCCAGCCTAATGCAGCTTGGGGAAGAGGGTCCATTTTGGGGGGTCCTCTACCCTCTTCTCCCCACACAGAACGAGAAGCACTGGTGGGTTGACGGGTACTTTGCTGCTGTTTTGGTGCTGCTTTGGTGCGGTGACTGGCATCACGACGCTGCAGCTTCATTACTGGCAGCAGCAGAAGGGTTTTGGAATTGAGGAATGAGGCTGAATCAATCAATCAGAAGCCGGCCTCGTTATCGGCCGACCCCATTGAGCGGCGCCGTTCAAAGTCGTCAACTTTTCTAGTCGGATGTCCTGCATGGACTGCGAGTGCGCGCGCTCTAGTGCAGTGTACTACTGTAAGTAGAGATGTGCAGCATACACAAAAGTGGGATTCCACCTTGGGCTCCTCAATTGGTGATTATGGTGATGATGATGCCTGAGAAGCGAAAGGCGAAAAGGAGAAAACAAAAACCAAAAGCTATGGTAAAATCTAAAGTTGGAAAGAATTCCAGGAGAGCAATCTCGTCACTTGAGCGCGCAGATCTCCTTTCAGCCCGTGCTGCGAGAATTGAGAAAAAGGGAAGCCACCACTGAGAACGGCACGGGTTTCGCAGGCGAAATGAAATTGCAGAGCGAGACAGCCCAGAAAACTGGAACTGGAACTGAATCTTGTCTGGGCAGGGCGTCTGGGCATTGCCATTGGAACTCGAGCTGTGGCTGCATAAACCCTCATTTTATTGATGGCCTTGTGCTTGCATATCAAGCACCTCTCCGATCCGCTACCACTCTGCCAGCCAGAGTACATCTCAAGGTATTTTTTCCTTTTCTCATGAAATGGTGATACAGGACACAAAGTCTGAACAGCCCTAGCTTCTTTGTCACCGATCCCCCTCCTCGCCATCCAAAGTGGAATTATCGTCGAGTTTACCCCTCCTCCGCCTTTTCCATCGAGCGTCTGGTGCTGCATCTCATACCACCGAGATACCACCTTCGAAAAGGCGGAAGGAGTCTTCGTCGTCTTTTCCTTTCTCGCTAACCACTCGCTACTGCGGCGTCTGCGGAGTCCCGCTGCATCCAAACTGGCGGTCTCGTCTCCCCCGCCCCGTCATGTGTGCTAGTGTCTCGTTAATGAAAATCCCTCAAGTTGCGGGTGTTGCTTAACTCGAGTCTATCATATGCTGCACCCCCCGCTCGCGGCTCCCCTGACGCGCGCCTGACAAGGGACCCGGCCGGCGGGCAATAACTTGCGCTTCGAACCTTTCCACTTTCACCATCTTTCCACTCGCTTTCCACCAGACAGGCCCCGGGGAGAACAAAACCGACAGGGACTCTGGTTCTTTGCACCAGACAAGGGGCCAAGGGGTGGCTTCCAGAGCGGACTTCCAAAGCGGACTAGGTCCTGTCCACCGCGTCCACCGCACCGCTGGGGACCTGCTGGGGACCACCACCGCGCTCCCAAATTGCAAGTGGTCCCAGACAAGGGCCAATTTCCTCGTTTATATTTCCATCGCCGCCCTCCCCTCCAAGAAGCCATCGTCGTCGGAAGCTACGGTTGGTTGGACAGGATATTCGGTGGCCCGGTGCGATCTTATCTCTACCCCCTCCTACCTACTCTTCAAAGAGCTCCTTCAATCTCAAGTTTCTTTCAATATCATCCCAACTTTTATAATACCTATCCTGCCCCGCGCCGGCTTCCGCGGCTAGTCCCCTCAGGATCCCAAAGTCCCACAACTACTACTCCGTAACCATGACGTCCTTTTCCCTCACGGGTGCCGGCCCCAACAAACTCACAAAGACCCGAGGCGCAAAGGTCGTCAAGCCCATCCTCAAAAAGTTGTCATCGTCGCCAAAGAACTCGTTGGATTTGAACCGCGGATGGGATGAGCAGCCGGTGGACCAGCTCGATATCGACAACGGCAACAACAGGAACAGCGTCAACTACAGGTCCGCAAAGGATGTCAGCTTTGGGTACGCCGGAGGTGTTGTAGCCGCAAAGGCGGATGAGGACAGTGTCGCCGACTTGGGTGCTACTGGAAACAGCGTTCGTGTCAAGTACCAGCACACTCGCTCTGCTTCGCAAACATCGTCTGGCAGTGGCTCCCGAGCCTTTTATCATCCTTTCCAACAGACGCCGCGTACAGCTACCCCGCCGCTGTCATATGCCCCTTCACTCTCCTCTTTCGACAACGGTCGTTACTCGCCTACCATCGCAGAAACTGAAGACGAGACGGCCACTGATTCACAGCAAGTCCAGCCACAGCCAACAAGTCACCCTATGCAGTCGCCTCCTCCTCCCGTCAGGTCCAACACTACCAACATCTTGCGCCAAAGACCGTCTATTGCCAGCTCTCGCGCCAATTCCTATTCCGACGCCAACTCTGCCTCCAAGGCCCTCCGCATCAACACTAGCCGATCAACCCCCACGGCTGTCTCTTCCCGCCCTGACGCACAGCTTGACCAGAACGACTCTCCTACCGGCGTTGTGGGTGATGTTGTCTCCTCCATTCAGAGGCAGCCCACTGTTGTTTCACCGACATCCTCCACTGGTACCCCAATGTCTCCGCTACGCACTTCGCTCGATATCACCTCGGGCTTCCCTCGTCTTCGCAGCCGTTCCACCGAGATCGACTCAGCTGCCCGCCTCGAGAAGATCCGCAACGCGCGCCGCAAGTTCGAGGAGAAGGAGAGGGCCAACCAGGAAAAGCATGATCGTGAACTGATCAAGAAGCGCGAGCGCAAGGACACCAAGGAAGCGAGCCGCATTGAGAAGGAGTCTGCGAGACAGAGCAGTCTCAGTGATATTCCCAGGCCCTCTATGTCCCGCAAGGCCACCGCTACCAGCATCGCATCGATCACCGGCCCTACCAGGACAGCTTCTGGATTCAGCTTCACCAAGAACGGCAGCGGTGGCTCTTCAAAGACCAGCCGCTCCAAGGGCGATGTCACTGCTTCCTCATTCTGGGATCGGTCTTCTACCATTGGCCCGGCCACCAACCCTACTAGCGGCGAAAACTCGCAACCGGAGATGTCTGAGAAGCATGGTCTTGGGTTCGCCAGTCGCAAGTACGAGAGCACGCCAACTGACCAGGCTGCTCCTCCGGCTTTCGTCGCCAACCCTGTGGATCATGTCAAGTTCGAGCAGACCCGTCGCCGGTCTAGCGGACCCAAGAGGAGGACTCAGAACTACTGGCAGGAGTTTATCCTCTGGTTGAGGACCAAGATCCTCCGCTTGAGCGGTCGCTAAATCACTCTACCCCCACATCGACAAATCCTATTCGCAAGAAGCGATCTGAACGGACGCAGCGCCTCAGGATGGGCGCCACAGGTCGTCCACGAGTCACGAAATCATCAGCACTCAGCATCACATTAAGCGATATATTTTTTCATCAGTGAACATACATTGGGCTGGCAACTTTTTCTTTGCACAAGGCGGCGCAGCGGGCGTCATTTGTTTTCATCATCAGCATGCATCAACGGGTCTTTGTACCCTAGCCCTTCCCGCTTGGACAGGGAAGTGAGCAGCGACAGGCGTTTTGGTATTATTTTGCACATACACCGGAGTTTTTGCATCCGGTTGCGGGTTTTTTTCCTCTTTACTTTTCTTACACTCATTATGATGAAAGGCCCTCGACGGAGCAACGCTCCGAGAAAGCGAGGAAAATGCCTGTTATGACACTGGATAGGGCATAGAAAGGATTTTGCATGGAATGGCGATTGGGAGCTGGATCATGGACTGCACTCAGCAGGACTTCCCAGCGTTTGATTTTACCGCGCAATGCGTATTTAGAGAAGCATGGCGACGGATTGAGCATCAGCTGCTCCTCAGATAGTCTAGATCCTCAGCTCTTACCAGTAGAGAGCTGGATACTTTTACAAGTATCGACTGGCAATCAGTCAAAGGACAGACACATACAAACAATACAGTAAAATCTAAACAACATACACTACAATTGTTTCTTGCCAATCGTGATCTTGGTGTAATGTGATGATGTCGTCTTGAGGTGGGGGCTGGGTAAGATACCAAAAACCCATCCCTTTGGTTTCGGTTAGAGGTTGTAAGTGGATGAAGTACGGAAAGGATGGGTTGCATTGCTTTGAGATAAGCGCTATTGCTTGTAACGGCTGCGCAGTCCGTCACATTGATCTTACGACGGGATACAACCAGATTGGGTGCTCATGCTACGATACAGGCTCGATGTTCAAATGGCTTCCTATGTTTAGACGGTACCTTGCGTCGTGTGACCCGACTCTGATATACAGTAGAGAATCGCAGAAGGGGAACTTCCAGCACTCCATCTTCTGCACGCATGTCCTTGAACATGAAAAGTATCATGATTATGCCTTGTGTTGCGCGGTCAGTCCGAATGCTCCATGCTGCCCGTCCACTACCCACTAACAAAATACGACCTCAAAGCGAGCCTCGGGCCTATTACCTGCTTGGTTTTATAGCCTCGGCACCGCCCCAATGCGGCAGCGTTCATTATTCACCTACCACCTCGCTCAATCGATATCGAATGATTCCTAACAGGCGCCAAGTACTTTTGTGGTCTGCTTGCCGAAATATGCAACCAGCCTCACATGTACCACGACCTCTCCACTGTTAGTGCTGGATAGCAACCCCTCAGCAAATTCGAGAGGTGAACAAACCAATCGTATCGCGAAGCTTCGTTAATTGGTGAAGATGGGTCGCCGGTTTTAGTAACGACAAAGCTTACCACAGTAAGATTCTGTACACTAGCTAACCATCTGTTCTTTTTGCCCTTGTTTGGGGGAGGCAAATTCAAAATCCATTATCCATAACTCTTCAATTGGATCACAGACACCAGAGATCAGACTCGGTGATCGATGACGACGTGAACTGAGCCGGTTCATCTCATATCAGTTCTCTTCCTGGTTCAGTATCGTCACCCCACCACACGCAGACACTACCGAGAGCACCACCCTAGGTACTCTTCCTTTCAACTCCAAGCGGGCACCCACCACAGTGACCATCTCCAATATCGCGATGGCTTCACCCAAGAAATTCCTCAATCACCCGGGGGCCAGGGAGGCTCCCGCTCATGTCTTGGATTTCAAGCCCGAGGTGGACCACAATCCTCCCATGCGCGGACTGCCGTTGGTAGCT
This sequence comes from Sordaria macrospora, assembly GCF_033870435.1. NCBI lineage: Eukaryota > Fungi > Ascomycota > Sordariomycetes > Sordariales > Sordariaceae > Sordaria > Sordaria macrospora. The sequence goes on along the minus strand of NC_089371.1, from coordinate 6,941,982 downwards.
GCTTCTATGCTGTCAGTCCACTCCCTCCGTGTCCTTTCATGTCTTTGACGACAACAAGGACAAAGATGCAGAGCACTCACTCACTGACACTTCATTTTTGACCATATGTAGCCTTTCAAATTCGCAATGGCTTCAAAAGTTCATGTGGACCAACGCCAAATTCGGGCAGGCCAGGTCTATGTCCGAGTTAAATGGTGAACAATGGAGGGTGCAGGTAAATTAGTGTTTTCTGAGCTTACCTACTACTGCTACTCCCATCCCTCATCATTATCGGAGGGTTGTCTGTCTTCAATGAAATGAGACTGACACACCTTAAACAGCCCAACGTCATCCCCTTATCATCCGATCCCTCCGCCACTCAATCACTTTTAAACTTCGACCCCTCCCTCACCACCCCTCCCGCCACCATCCCGGGCCGCTTCAACTCCATAGCCGACTACCACGCTGCCTACGCCTCCGGGTCCCTCACCCCGCTTCAGGTCATCGACGCGCTCCTGCCTTTGATCCGGCGCGACATCAAGCCTGAGTCCAAGTACGCCGTGGCCTTCATACAGTCCAAGGTGGACGAGGTGCTGGCGGAGGCAAAAGCCTCGACGGAGCGTTGGCAAGCCGGTAGGCCGTTGGGCATCCTGGATGGCGTGCCGTTTGGTGTGAAGGATGATACAGAGGTGGAGGGTTATGTGTCGACCATGGGCATGAAGGTCAATGAGAGGTTTGAGTATTTCACGAAGCCGGCGACGGAGACGGTCTGGCCGGCGAAGAAGTTGAGGGAGCAGGGAGCGATTATGGTGGGCAAGATGAATCAGCATGAGATTGGAATGGGTGAGTGATCAATGACCCGATGAATAGTGGCTTTTTGTTGCTGCATGAAGTGACAGAGCAGAGAGAAAAGTTGAGGGGTTATAAAGGAGGAAACTGACAATAACGTATTGGGACAGACACGACGGGTTGCAACCCTACTACGGGAACGGCTACGAACTGGTACAACACCAAGTACTTCCCCGGTGGCTCGTCATCTGGTGCTGGATCTGCCCTCAGCGCTGGTCTTGTGCCTATCGCTATCGGCACCGATGCCGGTAAGTTCGACGATCTCTACTTCTACTACCTTACCTCTATTGTCATGAAACCTCCCATCAAAGAAGCAGCCAGTCTTACTAACCCAACCCGAACGTAGGCGGCAGCATGCGCATCCCTCCCGCCTTCTGCGGCGTTTACGGCCTCAAGCCCACCCACAACCGAGTCGTCAGCCGCAACTCCTCCATGTGCGTTGTCGGACCCATGTGCTCCAACCCGTCCGACCTGACCATCACCTACCGAATCATGGCCCAACCCAACCCTTCGGACCCGGCCCAGTCCTCTCTCGTCCCATCCATCCCGCCGTCCCCCATAGCCAAGAAATACCTCGGCCTCTGCCCGGAATGGATCGCCCTCGCCGACGCCGACGTCCGCACCACCTTCAACCGCGCTATCGAGACCCTCTGCAGCAGCCCTTCCTTCGGCAGCCAGTACGAGCTCGTCACCATCAAGCTGCCCTACCTGCGCGAAGGCCAGCTCGCCCACGCCGCCACTTGTCTGACCGAGGCGGCCGCCGACGCCCGCAACCGCGTGACCAACCCGGACGACTACCTCAAGCCGCTCAACTACCCCAACCGTATCTTGGTGTCCATGGGCGCTCAGACGCCCGCCGCCGACTACCTCCGCTACAACCAGCTGCGCCAGGTGATCATGCAGCATCTCGCCCACCTGTACGAGCAGTACCCGGGCCTGCTGATCGTGTCGCCCACCACGCCCATGGCCGGGTGGCCGATCATGCCGGGCGACGAAACGTACGGGTGCAGCGATGGAAACAGGAGTATCAGGAATATGACGTACGTGTGGTATGCGAACACCAGCGGGTGTCCGGCGGTGACGTGCCCCGGAGGGTATGTGGAGGCGCAGCAGGGAGAGGGCAAGTTGCCCGTGGGCGTGATGGCGATGGCGGAGTGGGGAGAGGAAGAGAGGTTGTTGGCGTTTGCGAGGGATATGGAGAGGTATCTGGCTGAGGCGTATGAGGGCGGCAGGCAGAGGCCGAGGGAGTGGGTGGACGTTTTGGGGGTTGCGAGGGGGACGGTGAAGGTTTAGGGTAAGTTTGGTGAGAAAGCTATTTAGACTATATGGATGTGGTTTTTTCTTGAAAAACTTGGGTGTAGAAGATGTACTATAGATAGGACCATGACTGTTTATGTGTATTGCACGTTTTGAGGATCAATCTCGAAGCACCCCTAGTCTTCTTTCCTCAGCCATGATGACAACAGCCCGTCTCTGGGAGTTTGTTCGAGGAACATTTGCTTGATACCACTTTGGGGATCGTTTTGATATAAATAACAACTGGCCAATGGGATATAATAGACACTCACCGACGCTTCTCGATGAAAGTTCGTGGGCAACCGAGCTAATGGTAGTTTCATGTGCGAAGCCGTCCTGCTTGTCTTCGTATCCGACGACTTGCTGTCTATGGCCGACCCATTGGCGACCAGGATATACCGGCCGGGTAATAACTCGAGTGGGAAGACGTCTACCGGGACGGCCCGGGCTGAAACTTTCTGAAGGTCGTCGTCTCTCGGGACCGGATCGGGGCCCGCGACGCCGGCATCGGAGCTTCTTCCGGCCTTTTTAACGTCTTTCTCCTCTCTTGCCTCTCGTGTTGAAGACGATCGGCTAGTCGAATGTTCCATGGAAGAAGTTTGAGTGGATTAAGCTTAAAGGTCTTTGCAGATGTCTGCTGCTGGAGGCTCCGGAGCGATGTCACATCGGACGTGTTGATCACAGCAAAGTCGCGCCATGATGCGCATCTGGACTGACGACCATCCGGGTGACGACTGACAACACGACCGCTGAGAGCATGACCGGCCAGCCGCACGAACCAGCACACGCGGATACCGGTGGATATGTGAGGATATTCACGGTTGAGTCTGTAAAGAAAGCAGGCTGGAGTGATGGACCCCATGGAGTCCGGCAACTGCACAACCGAAACGGCCGAAGAAAGAGCGAAGACGAGGAAGCTCTCGGTGGAGAAGACCTGCCAGCCCTGAAGGTGCCAGGTACCTATTCAGCCGGGACTTGCGAGGTTGTCCCTGCTGCTCGGTGTTGTTCTCCGATACGGATCCCGGTGTCGGCCACTGTGGGGGCAAGGAGTTTGGGCCTTCCCCTCACGAACACCCACGAGCCCGCTGCATTTACGGCTCAGAATTGGAGCACCCTTCTCCATTTTCTCCTCATCTGCCCCAGCCGACCCCCCGCCGCCAAGCCAGTCAGCAGCCGTCGCCAAGGTAATACCCGCGGGCCGTTCACATCTAAGCACATCATTAGATACACAACCCCATCCCATCATTTTTCTAAACTTATTCCTAAAGACTGCAGAGCTTCTCCAACTCTCACCTTGCATCTATAGCTTGTACAACTCCGGCAGCTACAACAATGTCGCAGCTCGCGAGCAGGGCTTCCAAAGGCCTCGGCCGGGTCGCCGTCAGGTCCAAAGTCTCCCTTACCGGCAGCCGGTCTGCTCGGTCATACTCTTCCAACAACAATGTCAAGAACAGCTTCAAGGGCCAGTTGACCGAAAGTGTCACGCAGCGCCTGGAGCGTGAGCAGGCCGAGCGCATTCGCATGGCCGCCTACCGCGATTCGCGTGCTGGCTGGAACAACTTCTCCCTCACTGGCCGTATGAAGTCCCCCGTCAGAAGCTCTTTTTTGATACGCCAGTGAGCTCCAGGCTAACCATACGAAATGCGTGTGCAGTCCTCATCCTCACGGCCGGTCTGGGCTGGCTCGTGGGCACCCAGTATCCCAGGGGCGACATCTCCCCTGATTCTACCCTCCCTCTCGCCAAGACCACTCCCCCAAGACACGACACCGGCAAGGCCAACCTTGAGGCTGCCTGGGCCGACTTTGCGAAGATTGTCGGCGAAGAGAATGTCAGCACCGCCGGCTACGATCTTGAGGAGCACTCCAACTCGGATTGGTCCTCCCACCAGTCCGATGCCTCCCACAAGCCCTTCTGCATCGTCTACCCCTCCAGCACCGAGGAGGTGTCCGAGATCATGAAGGTGTGCCACTCCCGCGCCATCCCCGTTGTCGGCTACAGCGGCGGTACCTCGCTCGAGGGCCACTTCACCCCGACCCGCGGCGGCATCTGCGTCGACTTCCGCCGCATGAACAAGGTTCTGGCTCTGCACAAGGAGGATCTCGACGTGGTCGTCCAGCCCGCCGTCGGCTGGCAGGACCTCAACGAGGACCTGGCCAAGGACAACCTTTTCTTCCCTCCGGACCCGGGCCCGGGCGCCCAGATCGGCGGCATGATCGGCACCGGCTGCAGCGGCACCAACGCCTACCGCTACGGCACCATGCGCGAGTGGGTTCTGTCCCTGACCGTCGTCCTCGCTGACGGCACCGTCATCAAGACCCGCCAGCGCCCCCGCAAGTCATCCGCCGGCTACGACCTGACCAAGCTCTTCATCGGTTCCGAGGGCACCCTCGGTCTCGTCACTGAAGCCACCCTCAAGCTCACCGTCAAGCCCGCCTCCGAGTCCGTCGCCGTCGCCAGCTTCAAGTCCATCCGCGAGGCCGCTTCGTGCGTCGCCTCCGTCGTCGCCAACGGTGTACCCGTCGCCGCTGTCGAGATCCTCGATGACGACCAGATGCGCATCATCAACCAGGCCGGCGTCACCACGCGGCGGTGGAAGGAGGCGCCCACCATCTTCTTCAAGTTCAGCGGCACCCCCAGCGGCGTCAAGGAGCAGGTCGCCATCGTGCAGCAGCTCTCCAAGCAGACGGGCGGCCAGTCCTTCGAGTTTGCCAAGAACAACGACGAGCAGGCCGAGCTCTGGAGCGCGCGCAAGGAGGCTCTGTGGAGTACCTTCAGCATCAAGAAGCCCGACGACCACCTCTGGACCGGCGATGTTGCCGTGCCCATGAGCAGGCTTCCCGACATCATTGAGCTGACCAAGGACGACCTGAAGAAGAGTGGGCTGAAGAGCTCCATTGTCGGCCACGTCGGCGATGGCAACTTCCATATTCTTCTGCTTTACAATGACCGGGAGAGAAAGCTGGCTGAGGACTGCGTCCACCGTATGGTGAAGCGCGCGGTGGAGATGGAGGGCACCGTTACTGGTGAGCACGGTGTCGGTCTCGTCAAGCGTGATTATCTCCCCCACGAGCTGGGTGAGACTACGGTTGATACCATGAGAAAGGTAAGCTGATGTCACCCACTACTCCACGCTTTCCAAGTTCGACGGCGCAAATGAAGTGCTAACCATCCTTTTTTCACAAACAGATCAAGCTGGCCCTTGACCCCAAGTGCATCCTCAACTGCGACAAGGTCGTTCGCATGCAGAAGCCTGAGGCCGGCGAGGTTCAGGAGTGGTAAGGAGACTTTTGGATATATAGGCTCGACTGTGACAGTGCGTGTATAAAGCGTGGTTTTGATAAAAGGTGGCTTGTATGATTTAGACCAGTTTCCTGTTATACCCTGATATTCCCTTTTGCCGCTTTCCCTAGAACACGGAGTCCCATTCAGTAGCGATACTTGGACAGACATTAGACTTCACGTACTTCCTATTACACGTACCTACCTTCTTATTAGACTTCATCAAGTGCATTCATGGGCGCAATCGTGGGACCTTTCAATTTTCGCAACCGTAAATAGTCATGTCGTATTCATCACTTCATCATCCCTTCGTTTTTTTCATGAGATCATTTCCTTACACCCCAACCGCTTGCCCCTGATGGACCATCAGGCCCCCCTTCCCTAAGAGAGAGAAGACATTCCAACCCGCTCGCTTTACTTCAAGTACTTGCCAGCAATGTTCAACAGCCCACCAAGCCCGCTCGAGCTCTCCTGGGTCTGCGTGTGCGACGAGCTCGTCTGCGAAGTACCCTGGCTCTTGAGGTACATCTTGAGCGCCATCTCGCCCGCCTTCATCACCACGCTCTGCTTGTCCGTGCCCTCCGACACCTTGCCGGCCGACGCCTGCTGGTCAAACAGCTTGGAGGCCTGCGACATGGCCAGGCCGATGAAGGCGCTCTGCGACTGCGACTGCGAACTCGAGAAGGAGCCCGAGGTGAACAGCTTCAGGGCTTGCAGGGCCGCAGCACTGCCCATTCCCGAGGAGGTCGCCTCGGGCGTCTCGGAGGAGGGAGAGAAGGCGGAGGAGGAGTAGAAGGTTTTGTGGGCGCGGACTGCTTCTGTTTTGGGAGGTAAATGGTTGATTAGCGACGATACATGACATGCATGATATGATGAGCGCCGAAGATGGATTGGGTTGGATTGGATTTTGGGTCATGCATGGACTGGTGGAAGAGTAACGCGCGCGCGCACGCGAAGGGGTAACTGAGAGAATATGTAAGACTAACCATCCTCATCAATATCTTCCTCAGCAACCTGCTGCTTCTTGGAGCTGAGGCTGTTCAGGATGGTCGAGAAGAAACTCTCATCCTCCTCGGCGTGGTTGGCCGCGTGGTTGGCGGCGCCGCGGAAGTCATCGTCCTTCTCGAACGCGTAACCGCCGCCAGCGGGATAGGCGCCGCCGTGTGAAACTGTAATATAATATGCGCATGTTAGAAAGCGAGCACATTCATATGGTTCAGATCGTAGTGAAACTGGATCAACGTACAGTCACCGCCGCCGGACGGGAATTGGCCGCCAGAGTACTGCTGGTGTCCGCCGCCGGTGTATTGTTGGCCTGAGAACTGGTTGCCTGTGAATTAAGAGGAAGCGCATAAGTTAGCTATCATGTCCCCTCATGTCGTCCCCATCATGTCGCCGCGCGCGCGCAGGTCAGGTCAGGTTAGGTTCCAAGGAGAAGGAAGGATGGCAGCTGGGAACTTTACCTTGGCTGGTGGTCTGCTTCTTGTCGTCATCGTCATCGCCAGTGACCTTGTCAACGACCTTGCTGATGAATCTGTCCATCGTGTCTGATTTTCGTGTTATGTGTTATATCTTGCCTGGTTCAAGATAGGTAGGTAGGTAAGATAGCTCCTTGTTTGGTTGATGTTGATGCAGAAGTGTGTGTGTGCCTGGCAGGAAATGCAAGACAAGTCAAGACGGATGTAGACGTTGGGAAAAAGGTGGAGAACCTAGAGCTGAAGAAAGAAGGGGACTTGGACCTGCTTCCTGGCTGCTGGCTGCTGGCTGTACGTAACCGGTACCTAACCTTAAGCGGAAGCAATGAGGTAAGGTAAGGTGTCAACGCAAGAAGACATCAATTTCCGTCCATGTCAACCCAACTGCAACTTGGACTGTTGTTGGGGCGGCCGGCTGCCCCAGGCTGTACAAACTCCATGCCAGTCTGTCCGTCCGTCCGCCCGCCGCCGCCGCCAATCTTCGGATCAACTCGAACTGGAACTCGAATCATCCATATTCCTGACCGGCCCAAAAAAAAGGCCAAACGGTTCTTTTCTTGTCTGATCTTTTACCCCTCGGGCTCTCTGGTTCTGGGCTATAGTAGGGATTCAAAAGGTACCTGGCCGACCTGACCTGATGAGCTCGGTAGCTCTAACACGAACCCAAGGCAAATGACGTTGCTGCGGGGTATGCACCATGGATGAGGTGGGCGGTGCAATCGCTTGAGGTTATCCTCCCCTTATCGCGCTTATCGATAGGAGGAGAGCCGTTCGTCGGTCCAAGTCGTCCAAGAAGCTGGGCGGTACGCGGCATGGCGGGACCGCTGATGGTTCGGCTGGGTGCGGGTGAGTCTGGGCGCTGGGCACTGGACGCTGGGCCGCTGGGAAGAGGGAAGCTGAACCTGAAACCCCCTCTTTTGGTCTCTGGGAAGTTCGACTATCGAGGGGACCATCTCATGCTCATGGATCCCTTCCCAGAGTCTCAGGACCTCAGGATGCGGTTAAGCAGGTACCCAACCTCCCTCGACCCTCAAAGTTGTTCGTCAGTTCAAGTTGGGCATGGGCAATCTTCAAAGTTCAAGCAGGGTCTACGCCACGCCATGCTTGAACCTAAACCTTTTATGCAGCTTTTCGTCCCGGTCGCCAGCCAGCCTTTCCGTTTGGCTGTCCCATCCCTCCTCTTCTTGAGTCTTCTTGAGTCTTGATGACCATTTGAGATGACTCCAACACACAAGTCAAGCCACCGTGATACGTAAGTGACGCTAGAACTGGTATCGCTCGTGGTTCCGTGGAACACCAACAAACGAGCATCAACCCTCGGGTTGAATCAACCTCCATTGGTGGGTTGCATCCCCCTTCCTTTGGACGGGAACGAGTGCCAGTCGGCTAGTCGCAGACTCGCAGGGCGAAAATCGATAAAGTATGGGCAAAGACGTTGTGTGGATCTCGGACGTATCATCGCCCTGGGGCTCGCTGGATCAGTTCCTCGTTGCCCGTCTTCTGCTTCGTCTTTTTGCTCGCTTGCTTACCGTCCGTCGTGTGCTTTGCTGCTCCTCCGTAAATAACTCGAAGCTTATTAATAATGCTGGGAACTTGGTATTCCTCCTAGGATGATGTATGATATTTTTTTCTCTCTCTCTTGATCTCCGTTATCCCTGTTGGTAAAGTCCCATCATCTGGCCATCGAGGAGTTTCTAGGTATGGATTTCTCCATGTCAGACGTCAAGTGCAGCGTACCTCAAGGATGGGAGCCCAAGAGAACCGGTACCTAGGGAGCTAGGCCGAGTTGCTGAACAACAGCGCTCGTTCGAAAGAATGGGCAGCGCAATCAGTCACCATCACTGTAACATTATACCGTTGGCATTGCCATTATAGCAGCCGGATTGTGCGATAACCAAAAGACCTTAGTACCAGCAGGTGTGGCAGCGGTAGCTCATCATCATCATTCAAATGCACACGTTTAACAATGGTGGTATAGTAACCCCTTAGGTTTCTCTCGTGTGCGCCCTTTCCGTTTCTTCTTCATCGCTTTGACTCGGTAAAAAACTCACTCGCCGGCAAATTGGCGGCGTGAACAATTCCTTTCTCCCTCTCCCCATCGAAGCCAGACCAAAACCGACCGATTCCCGGTGATAATCCATCCAAAAAGAAAAAAAGGTGCATCTCGAAACGATGCCGGTTTTTTTTTTCCCGATGTGCTGCTCATCGTACCATGCACCTCCGGCTCTTCCTAGGGCACGTCCCGGGACGGCCCACAAAGCTAAACTGCGCATGGTGTCAAGGACTGCTCCGCGAACCAGACAGCACGGAATCGCTGCCGTTCTGCTTCTTTGGTTCCCATCCGTCCCCTTCACCTCATGCATCCGCGCCCCGGCGCACCTTTTTCTTGTCTAGTCTCCCCTCCCTTCCTTCCAAACACACACAGCAAGGAAAGCCCGATAGGATGTCTACCCCCGCTTCGTCGTAGTTCCCATTCTTCATTCTATAATAAACTTGGTCATTTTTGGTTTTCTCAGTCTGAAGGGCAGATGCGCCGGCCGTTTGTCGCGATGCGGGATATTGATAAATGTCGAGATTATGTTGAGAGTGGTTTCGAATTCCGATCGTCGCGTATGTGTGGCCGCTGGAAATTCGTGTCGGTATCATTGCGCGTCTTCCAATCGTTTATCCCATATTATCACCCATGGGTGTATGGTTGTCATTGTGACCCCCCATACCTCCGCCGTTGTTGTTACCGTTGGCGTTCTTCTTCTTCTCTTTCTTTGCCCACCGCAGACCGCATGCATTGCAGAGTGTCTTGGGTCCACTGGGGCCTTTTCGCCATTCGGGGGAATCGAGCGTACCTGTTTCAGCATCCTTGTCAGCAACGGAAAGTCATGAAGAAGCTATTTTGGGTGGGAGGGGTCGAGGGGAGGGAATAATTACCGCAATCGGTGCACACGTATTCCTCTGCAACCTTCATCTTCTTCTTCTTCTCTCCCGTCCGGGGATCTCGGTCTAGTGGAATCGCAATTCCCGCATCGCCCTTAATGAGCGTCGGGCTGGCGTTGCCCGTTGTGATACCATGACTTCTTTCACCCTCCTGATACTTCAGCCCGGTAAGCATTTCAATCGTGTCGGCGTGATTACCCTCATAACGTAACATCTTTTCGCGTATAGAATCGGGCCGGCTTCCCGCAATGCCCTCCAGGTTCTCCCGCGTCAGCGCAATGTTAAGCGACGACGCCGGCTGGCTGGGTGGCGGCATCAAAACGTCGGCTTGAGCATTCATGGGAATGTAGAAAGGCGTCATTCCCAGCTGGGTCGTGGTATCGTCCGACGGCGTAACATCAGATCGTCCCTCTTGGCTCATCCGCCATGTCCTCTGCGACTCTTCTTGCTCCTCCTGCTCCTCTCTGCGCAGCTCGGCAATCCTGCGCTTCAGTCTCTCGTTCTCGATCTTGTGCTCCAGGAAGGAATCCAACAGACCGGCGTTCTTGGTTGGGTAGGGCCGAGCCATCATGAAAACAGCCTGGCAGAAAGGCGACTGGTTCTGCGGATTGGGTGCAAACTTGGCGGCGGCGATGTGCGCATGGCCGACAGTCTCGAAAATGGTCCAGTTTCCATCCTTTTTCCGGAATCGGTAGAATAGTCGCAATGGGGATCCCGTCGCGATGGCTTCGTTCATCTCGGCTGTGAAGACCCCGACGTCATCCGGGTGGATCAGGTCCCGAAGGAATAAGTCAATGATTTCGGGCGGCTTATAGCCGGTCAGGGGCTCCACGCTGGGCGAGACATGCTTTATCCGGCCGTTGGCATCCAGAATGTGCTCCCAGTCCTGGAGCTCTTCGACAACCTTGGCGGGCCAGTTGCGGCGCTTCGTGAATTCGGTCAGGGTGCTTCCGCCGCCCGACGAAGGGCCGGCCGAAGGACCGGAGGTGGTGGTGGTGGGCGTGGCGATCATCGGTCCGGCGCTGGGCATGCTGGTCGCAATAACGTCGTCGGGGGAAAATAGCTGATCGGGGGGCCCGTGACCGCCGTGCAAACCAACGTGACTTGGCCCTGCAGGTAACGCAGGGAGGGGTGGCTGGACCGAGACCGGGGTGAAGGGGGTTGACATGGAATCGCCGACATTGAGACTCATCGACATTCCGTCAAACCCAGAGAACACCGAAGTGTCCAGAAGCGACATCATGTCCTGTGGGTCGGAACTCATCTGCAGCTTGAAGGCCGATCAATCGGCCAATCGTCAGCTTGAAAGTTCATTTTCGTCCAGCATATGTAAAAGCATCAAGGGAAATACAAGAAAAATGCTGCTTGCTGCTGCTTGCTGCTGCTTGCTGCGCACCTGCGAGGCTGACATGCCGGTTCCCATGCCAGTTCCCATGCCGGGTCCCATACCGGATCCCATGCCCATGGCTCCAAAGCCATACATGCTGGATCCGGGTGGAGGCTGTCCGTGAGACATTGTTCTGGTGGTTGTAGTAGTGTAGGTAGTAGTGGTGAGGCGGCGAGATGGCGGCAATCTGACAATTGCAGGTGTAGACGGTGGCGGCGCATCGAAGAAAACCACCGTCTTCTTTTTTTCGTTTTTTTTTTCGCGAAAGGGGGGGGAGGGGGAAGGAAGTATTGGCGGCTGCTGCTGTTCAATGTTGCCGCTGCTGCTCGTGCTGCTGCTGCGTGGTTCCTGACTTTTCGGCGGTGGAGGAGCTGAAGAAGGAGCCCGCTTTGGATGGGCTACTAACAGCAACACAAGCGCGCAATTCGTTAACGTCGGTTAGGTTAGTCCCCCATGCGATATTGCTGTCTTGTTTTCTGCATCTGACTGCCGTGTCGCGCCGTGTTTAGAAGATGGCGTACGGGGCGATAATCCAGACCCAGTCACCTTGCTTTTGATGGCGGCGTTGTGTAGTGGAGGACTTCCAATGTTGGTCGGTGCTTTTGTGGACTGGATTCAGGACTGATGGTAAAAGGCGAAGTGCTGCGAGGAATAAGACGAAGTCTCTTTTGTACGTTCAAAAACCGCGGGGCAGTGGCAGACAAAAGAAAAAGGAAAAGGGTGTTGTCGATCAGAAAAATGAACAAGCCCGGTAAGGATGGTAGCGGGGGTGTGAGCGTGTGATGATGACCTGGGACCTGGGGGGAAATGGTGCCCTTAACGAGAAGGATGGGATTTCTGGGATGACAGATGGGAATCTTGAACTGAGCCCCCGAAAGTCCCCACATTCAGACTCTCAATATTGCTTTGCTGCCAGGTGGTGCCGTGCTGGCGGCGTTGGTGGAATGCTAGGTAGGTATGGTCGTGCAGTGGCTCCAGTCCGGCTTCGAGGGGTCGTTGTGGTTACAGCAGGAAACTTGGTTGTTACTACCAAGTTTATTACCGCCAATCTGCTCTGCTCTGCCGTGCCGTCCGTGTCGTAGTAGTTTGGTAGGCCTGGCGTGGCTTGAGGGTGTTTCAATGCGTGCGCAGTGAGGAACCTGAAGCTAGGAGGAGGTAGATAGGTATTGATGAAAGAAGGGGTGACATTGGGCGACAGGGTCCAACAGACAGATGTACAGACAATCAAGATATTGTCACTGTTGTCGGTCTTGATAGGCCGAGCTGGTCAGGTGTCCGGTTATGGCACGCGGCCTACTTTCCACTAGTTACGTTGTAGACGTTGTAGTTGAGATGGATGAACTCGGACCAAAGGTGGGAGGGAGATATGCAACTCGAACCGAGCCAAGTACGCACATACACTGCCTACAACATCACAATTATACTGTTGGTCCTGGGCAGCTGCTGGGTGCTGGATGGGAAGGATGAAGGATTGCTGATCCGGATATCGGGACTGATCGATGCTTGTCTTTTTTTTTTTTTTTTTTTGGGGGGGGGGGGGGGGGGGGGGGGGGGGGGGGGGGGACGAAAGATGCGGAAGATACAGGACCCCAATGGAAGTCGGCCCAATGTAGGTACCGCCAAAAAGAAGATCTCAGGGACTTTTTCGAAATCAAGGGAAAAGCCAAGGCACCGGGAACGGCACCGTTCGTTGTCACTCGTCGCCCGTCCCTCGGCCACTTCAGATGGCCGTCTGCTCCCTGTAAAAAACGTAGAAACTTACGTACTGGTATCCGAGTCGAGGCAGGCGGAAGGGTCCACGTTGTGTGTGTGGGAGGTACCTTTTCCAGTGGTTTGATCAGCATCATGGCGTTCCCCATTACCTCTTTGACATATGGATCAGATGGGGAGCACAGCTTGATTCACAATACACGTCCTCGAGTAATGGAAGAAGGGGTTGCGGCGTTCTTTGTGATACCTACCTCGGCTTCCGTCAGCGAGATGCAAGAACCAGTACGCACGCAGTCCTCTGGTTCAAGTCTGGGTACAGGTACTTTACCTTCGGTTACTTGCCTTACTTTGCTTCTGCTATAAATTACCTCCTTGATTTGTTCCATGTTCCAAGTCTCTCTCTCTTTCTCACGGGCAAAGCACATTACTAGTACCATAGTATTCGATGGCCTCCGCTGCTCGTGTCTCTTCAAATCTGCTCATAAACTGACGGGGCCCCACTGCGTGGCCTAAAGACCCGATGGCCTTCCCTGTCGCTTCGGGCTTGTCGCCGGTCACCGTGATTGGTAAACATTCAACCATCGCTTATCGTGGGTGGGAAACGCGCCCCAAGGCCCCAAACAGCGGGACTGAAAACATGCTCGGGAAGACTCCCGTCTGGTGGGGACCGTCAGACACCTGGAAATGCTGGAATTCGCGGCCAAAAATGCCGTCTAAGTCGCTTTTCTACTCACTTTCGTGTCCATTGTCGGACGAAAAGATCCGGACCCTTCGCTTGGCTGGCCTTCTTGATCTTCTGACTGGATAAAACATGCAGTCTGGTGGAGCCATGTCTCCCCTGCCGAGCGGAGTCTCCAGATAAAGCTTGGCCGTTCTCTCCACAAGCACGCGCAGTGTTACGTCTTGGCAGGCTTGGCTTCATCTGCTTCCGGCAACCGAGTCGCTTGGCAACTGCGGGGCAGGCAGCCAGGCACACCGGCCGGCAAACACTCTGTTTCAATTTAGCAGATCCCGTGAGTACGTGCAGTTCGCGCTACTGCTTCCTGGTCCCATGCTCCATCAGACGCCGCAAACCCGCGACTTTAACGCGTCCACCAGGGCATCGACGAGTGTGCCACTTCATTTCCAGCTACTTCTGTCGACGACGCAACGGACTCGCGAACCTCGCACGGAAGGACGTCCATTCAATAGGCGAGACGCGCCGCATAAACGCCCTCACAGTGGCTCATTCTAGACCTAATCCTTAAGAGGTTGCCCATCATGTCCAAGATCGAGAAAATGTCCATCTTGGGCGTGCGCTCCTTTGGGCCACGCCACCCAGAAGCCATCGCCTTCAACACTCCGCTAACCCTTATCGTCGGATACAATGGCTCGGGCAAGACCACCATCATCGAATGTCTCAAGTACGCTACCACTGGCGAGCTTCCGCCCAACAGCAAGGGCGGTGCCTTCATTCACGACCCTAACGTGAGTGCCACTGCTGAGTATCCGTAATTCTGGGACAACTTCGGCTAAGATATTCCCTTGCGCAGCTCGTCGGCGAGAAAGATGTCCAGGCGCAGATCAAGCTTTCCTTCCGCTCCACTGTTGGTGAATCCTTCGTCGTAACCCGAAACGTGCAGCTAGTCGTCAAGAAGGCCACAAGAACCCAGAAGACCCTCGAAGGAAGTCTCCTACTGCGATCCAATGGTGATCGTCAATTAATATCTACCAGGGTGATGGAACTCGACAAGCTGGTTCCCGAAAAGCTGGGTGTCTCACCAGCCGTTCTAGACGCGGTTATCTTTTGCCATCAGGATGAGTCCCTCTGGCCCATGAGCGCGCCGGCTGACCTGAAAAAGAAATTTGACGAGATCTTTGAGGCCCAAAAGTACGCCAAAGTCATCGAGAACCTTAAGCTCCTTAAGAAAAAGAAGGGCGAAGAGCTTCGAATCCTCAAGGTACAAGAAGCCCAAGACAAAGAAAACAAGGAGAGGGCAGACAGGGTCGACAGGGAGCTCAGTAAGCTCACTCGCGAGATCCAAGAGGCTCGTGACAAGTGCAACGAGCTGCTGGATCAAATCGAGCACGAGGATGTTCGCATCAAGCAAAAATGGGAGCAGGCCAACAGTTTCCTCAGGATCGTCAACGAGCTGCAGACCAAGCAGGAGAAGCTCGAGTACAAGAAGGACGCCATCGCAGAGTTGCGGGAACGTATCGAGGAGAGTACAGGGTCTGACGAATATCTTCGAGACGCTCTCAACCAGTACGAACAGACTGTTGAGCGGATGAACACCGACCGAGATCAAAAGGTGGCCCAATTTGGGACCCTGCAGACCGAGCTCAAGACCGCCCGAGTTAAGCATACTGCCAAGGCTGAGGAGCAGGGAAAGCATCAATCCGACAAGGACAAATATGACCGCCAACTCGTTTCGCAACGTCAGATGATCCAAGAAGCTGCCGAAAAGCACGAGATCCGCGGCTACGACGGTGACTTGGATGACCAAGAGATCAATGCATTCTACGAACGCATCCAGAAAATGCTCCAAGACACGAAACGGAATCTGGAACGTCTTCAACGCGACAACGCTGCCGAGCTAGATGCAAAATCCGCCGTTATCACGGAACTGGAGAGCCGGAAGGCGTCTCGCATTCGAGATCGGAAAACATCATCCCAGCGGGTCGCGACACTTCAAAGAGACATTACTAAACTCCAAGGGGATCTGAACAATCTCGACGTTGACGAAGGCGCGGAGGCAGTACTACGGACCGAGATGAAGGGATTGGAGTCCAGAATCAAGCAAGCCAAGGCTGACAACAAAGTGGCCGAACTCGACTCACAGATCAAGGAGCTAAACAACGAGGTCTTGACTCTAGAAGCCCAAGGTGCCAAGCTGAGCCGCGAACTAGTCGAATGTACCAATTTAGCAGCAGAACGTGCACAGCTTGAACTTCGCAAGAACCAGCTCAAGGAACGGAAGGGGGAACTGGACATTCTGAAGAGCACGTTCAATCAGCAGTTGACAGAAGTTATCGGCAAAGACTGGATATCAGAAACCATCGAGACAGACTTTCAGAAAGCGCTCCGACGGCTGAGTGACCGACTCTCTGAGCTCAGAAAGACAAAGGATTCAACGCAGCAAGAACTGAAGCAGGTTGAGTTTAAGCTCACTACTGCTCGTGAGAAGCAGACTAAGTCCGTGAAGGAAAGGGACAGCTGCAAGAAAGACGTATACGGGGCTGTGGAGAAAGCGGCAACTAAAGAAATGCTGGCAAGGGGGGTGTCGGTGGACGATTACGCGGAGACAGTTGCGGAGATCGAGAAAGAGTTAAAAATCATCGACACGGATATGGAACTGGATGAGTATTTGACGGAGTACTTCACGAGTGCGAAGGAAGCAGCAGAGGAAAAGAAGACGTGCTACCTTTGCGACCAATCTTTGGCCAACGAAAAAGTCATGCAAAAACTGATGAAAAAGATCAGAAAAAAGCTCGATGATAAACACAAAGACGAGCAGCTCAAAGAGCAAGCCATGTTTAGACGTCTTCTTGGGACGCTGAGAAGTGTGCGGACGAAGTACGAGACTTATGGACGGCTGTGTAAGGAGCTGCCGGGTTTAGTCGAGGAGATCAATACCCTCACGTCTGAGAAAGAAAGACTGGTTCGACAGCTCGAGGACCAGGATGGCACTTTCAAAGCTGCCGAAGAGAAGCGGAATGCGGCGGATGGGCTAAGCAAGAGCGTACTGAAGATTGCACAGGCTGTCAAAGACATTGCGGATTTTGAGAGACAGGTCGAGAGATCCCAGCAAAACTCGAGCATCCAAGTGCGAAGCGCTGACGAGATCAACGATGACCAAACAGCCTGTGCAGAGCAGTTGAGAATTACCCAGGCAAAGCTGACCAAGTTAACCGCCGAACGCCAACGGTTGAAGGATCAGGCGGCTCAGCTCGAGGTTGAGAAACTGGAATTGAAGCACAAGATTACTGAGGTTGTCCAGCAACTAGAGCACAAGAAGCGACTCCAGGACACGATTAAGAATCACAAGGAAGAGCAGAATGAGCTTCGGAAGAACATGCAAGACATCGACAAAGAGGTCGAGAGTATTGACCCAGAAATTGCCAGCGCCAGGGCAGCCCTTGAGGAATCTCGAAAGCAGGGCCGAGCCAGAGAGCAGCGAATCGCAGAGGAACGCGACGGTATCGCCACCACGGTGAGCGAGCTCAAGATGATCAACCGCGAAATCCAGGATTATCTCGACCGAGGCGGCCCTGCCAACCTGGCCTCTAACCAGCGTGCCATCGCTAGCCTGGAGAACACCATCGCCACTCTTGAAAGAGACATGAAAGAGCTCACCACCCAAATCCACAAGCTAAACAAGGAAATCGACAACAGCGACGCCAAACGGCGCAACATCGCCGACAACCTCACCTACCGCAAGAATCTGCGCGAGCGCGACGCTCTCGAGGAGGAGATCGAAGAGCTCGTGTCCCGCAACGCACAAGAGGACTATGACCGTCTCGTCAAGGAAGCGCACTATCTCGAATCGAGGCGCGGCAAGCTCAACGCCGACCGCGATCGTCTGATGGGTTCCATGTCGACCAAAGACGAGCAGTTCGCGCGACTCAACGACGAATACGAGATCGAGCTGAAAGGCGCGCGCGCCCGGTTCAAGGAGAGCCACATCAAAGTCGAAACCACCAAGGCCGCCATCGAGGACCTCGCGCGCGGAATGGTGGCGCTCGACCAGGCCATCATGCAATACCACTCGCTGAAGATGGAGGAGATCAACCGCACCATCGGTGAGCTGTGGCAGAGCACGTACCAGGGCACCGACATCGACACGATCCAGATCCGGTCCGACATGGACTCGTCGGCGTCGGGCGGCGCGAGCGGCAACACGCGCCGCATCTACAACTACCGCGTGTCCATGATCAAGGGCGACACGGAGATGGACATGCGGGGGCGCTGCTCGGCCGGCCAAAAGGTTCTGGCGTGCATCATTATTCGTCTTGCGCTGGCCGAATCGTTTGGCCTCAACTGCGGCCTCATCGCGCTCGACGAGCCGACGACGAACCTCGACAGCGACAACATCCGCTCTCTCGCCGAGAGTCTGCATGCCATTATCAAGGCGAGAAAGAGCCAGAATAATCTGCAGCTGGTGGTGATCACGCACGACGAGGAGTTTTTGAAGCATATGCAGTGTAGCGAGTTCTGTGATGACTTTTTCAGGGTCAAGAGGGATGAGAATCAGAACAGTGTCATTTCGAGGGAGAATATTACGAGGATTTCGGAGTAAGAAGGGAGAGGTTAGGGGAATGTGTGTGTGGACCGAGATTTACTAGGCCGATGTTACTTTAGGGCCTATTGTAGGATGTACAATTGGGCGAAGGTAGAATGTGAATCGGGAGCCTGGTAAACTGATGCCTTTCTTGGACTGCTTGTTTATGGCCATGGGTTCCAATGTTCTGTTTTGTTTCACAACTAGTTTGGCCGACTTCCTTTGATCAGCACATGAACCTATCTATGATCAGCATGATTTTACGTACTGGCCACAGATGGGCGGCTCAAAGGATGTTTCATCGCAAGCAGGGTAAACCTTTTGACGATCAGATGAATGGCGTATTGTAGTGTATCATGTTCTGTAGTCCGTAACATATCTTGAAAACCACCATACCGCTGATACAGGGTGTAGCTAAGCTAAACTATAAAACCATCAATCCAAGTAGACAGACATGTCGCTTGTTTCGTTCATCCAAACAACCTCTTCCCTTCCTGTTGTCCTGATAACACATTTGACTCCTCTTCATTATCTCTTATCTTTACGACTTCCAAACAGATACGTCCCTCTATTGGCTGGATCCAACATAGTCAACGTTCTCTCATACTAGGAAGAAGAAGTCTTTGGTTGATCTTCTTCTCCTTCTCTGGCTCCAGCTTCTGGTTTCTGATTTGATGACTCTCCTCCTTCCTTTGGCTTATCCTCTTCTACTGCCGCCACCGAGGAGCCGGGAGCTGGTCGGTCCACTAACACCATGTCCTCATCCTCATTCGCATCCTTCTGCTGCACCGGCGGCGCCTCCTCCTCTTTTGCTACTTCCGAACTCTCCTCAGGTTTCGTGACTTCTGTCGTCGAGCTGCTAGCCTCCTCCATCGTGTTGGTGTCGTCGGCCTTATCCTCCATTCGCTGTCTCTTCTGCGTACTGCCGAGCTCCGATTCGTCGTCCCCTGCCTCCCGCTTAGGGCTTGGGGGGACTAAGTTCTCCGCATCACCGCTGCCGCTCTTGGAGTGGGGTGTCGTTGCCTCTTCTGCTGGCGTAATGTTGCTCGCTGCTGGTGGTGATTGTAGCCTCCTACCCACCGCGGCCTCAACATCAAGCGCACTCATATCCACCTCGCCCGTGGATGACATGGCAATGCTGGTCCTCGCGTTCTGGGGGCCGGTATCCTCCGGCCCGATCTCCTGCGGACCGCGAGCGTGGGGGACCTCTTCCTCGTCCTGCTGCTCCTCGGGGTCTGAGTTCTCGCCCATCACAATATCCTCGTCCGCTGGTGGAGCTGCAGTTGTAGTGGCAGCAGCAGTAGTAGTAGTAGTAGTAGTAGTAGTAGTAGTAGTAGTAGTAGTAGTAGTAGTAGCTGAAGAACCTTCGCCATGAGCGGCAGCACTGAGAGGTGTAGTCTGCGCAGCCGTGTAACCCTGGGCAGTATTATTGTTGTTCCCGGCAACCTGGTTAACAGGGACAACGCCCGCGCGCTGTTCCTGCCTGAGCAGTTCCCCCTGCGTGACGCCTCGCTGCTGTTGTTGCTGCGAGAGACCCAGTAGGCCACCGCCCATTCCGGTAGAAGGGATCCCGTTGACCGAGATGGATACCGTCTCTATGCTTCCCATGCCGTTGGGGCCCTCAATCATCTCGGTGCTCTCCTTACGAACCTGCGGACTGACGGAGCTCTGGGCGAAGGTAATGTGGCTGTGCTGCTGCGCGAGAGCTCGCTGCTGTTGTTCGTGCTGGGTGTTGGGGTCGGACGCCCCGCTGGCTGATAACGGTGATGAGCTGCCTGCGTCACTAATGCTGCCGTCGTCGTCACCGCCGTCGCCATTTGCCCTTCGCGTCAACCATGGAATGGGGGTAAGTAAGGCGCCGCCGAGAGCCTCGTCGGATCCGATGTTGTTCGCTGCCGAAAGGCTGGTAGTACTGCCGCTATCAGAGCCTGGGCCACCTCCGTTAGACATGCCGCCCATGCCGCTCAGGTCGGGGATCGCTGGCGGTAATGGGTATAGGTTTGCTCCGCTAGTGACGTGGACAACGCGGTCGAGCGCATTCAGGTAGCCTACCACACTCCTGTACTGAGGGCGCGGCTTGAGGACCAGCTCAGCGAGGCGCTGGATGGTATGGGGCGGGTAATCGGGGAAGTTGGCCGTCAGGTGAGATGTGACTCCGTTCAGCATTTCGGCTACGGGGACGGGAAGAACTGGCTGTTGTGCCTGAGTCGCATTGGGGTCTGGCGCGGGCGCTTTGGGCGGCGAGGAAGCAACGTTATCGCCGGCGGCAGCTGGACGTGGCGCTAATGTCAGGGCATCGTTCTCCTTGTTGTTGGTCTCCTGGGAACTGAGCGGCGTATCGATCGGGTCGGACGAAGAGGGAAGCGGGGCGAGGAAGCGCGGGGACGAAGGTCTGGCGGGCGGTTGCGGCGAAGAAATGTCGGGGATCGGGAATTCGGTATGGGCAATCTAGAAGATCAGCTTGTTGGCGTCGACGAGAGGGGGACAATGAAATTTGTGGCTTTTCACTTACCTTCTCAATGCGCGAGACTACGATGGGCAACAACTTGGGCCAGCATGAACTGAGATGGGAATAAAGCCGTCAGTACGAGCATGAAGGTATCTGAGCTTTTGTCAGGATAAACATACTAATCCATGGACCCATCCTGGGCGACGCTGGCCAGGATGTCGTCGGCGACTTCAGCATCCATTTCGGCCATGATGTCGTTCTTTCGAAGGCGTGTTTTTGTCTGTCCCCGTGGAAGAAGTGTCTAAGGTGACAACAGAATTGCGGTTGCCAGGCGACGCGAACTGGAGCTGGCTTGGCCGCACCCGACCGTGTAAGTAGAGCTCTATAGGTGGATACTGCAGGTAGTACCGGGCTCTACCAATGCAGCGGTTACCAATCGTTACTAGGTGGTCGGGCTACAGCCATTGTAGGATGGAGGACAAACAACTATATCGACGGCCGACTTATACCAGACGCAAACGCAATTATGCTCAAATCCCATGGGGCTTGCTGGTCCTAGTTTTGCCCTACCTAGTTACACAGCCTCGCGGAGATAGCTACCTAAGGTAAACTTTAAATCACCTTGACGGCATGGCTGCTACGCCTCCGAGGCTCACCGTGTCAAGTGGAAGCTCCGCTGTAGACAGCATAGTCCCTAGGTAGGTCGGGTATAGTAAACGGGATCATATACAGGGTCTGGTCTACCTAGAGGTACCTGAATGGAAATCAGTCCTGTGGGTGGACACTCATGGGGTGATGGAAGCTCGGGGCTAGAGTTCGATCGATACGGTAAAAATGGCATTTTTTCCATACCTGACCGTTTACGAGTCTTACTGAACTTTCGGGGCCCGTGCTTCAGTTCGTGCACCAGCCACTGAGCTACCTCCGTCTGCCCTCAGTTGGCGGGTGTATGGAGGGTAGGTACGTACCTATGAGACCAATGGATATGCCAAGCCCTTGAATAAATGGAAAGTGAACTCCTTTTTTCCAAACCGTTACGGTAATTACTGTTACTGACCACCAACGAGTCTGACAAGATCGAAGCCTACTCGGGGCAGTTCGGACATTTGCAGGAGTCGGGAAATTTGCAGTGGGGGATGGGTTGAGGTTTGGCTGATGCCCCGCATTGTGGACCGTGCGGTGGATAAGGGCAAACCATCACTCCATCATCAGTGAAATTGATTGGATTTTAGTCTCCCCATCCGTTCAACTTTTATTCCCCATTCTGGGACGGGAGCTTCCAGCGAGACGACGCCGCCCAGACTGGCACGCCATCCCCAATCTCATCAATTACCTTACACTCCTCAGCTGAGCGTCCACTGGCTACCTAAGTATATAACTTCCGTTGGTATCGAGACCAGGACCGGATCTGGGAACAGCCCGCATCGCCAAATCGCGAGATCAGCTGGTATTCCAGGCTCGGCCAATTCCACTACCTCTACATGGCATTGCCATTGCCGTTCCGTGATTCGCGGTAGAAAAAGGTATGGAGAAGTTAGCTCGTCAGTTTCGTCACTACCACAAGGAACCGTTCTTTCCTGTGATCCCAAGCTCGAGATACCGCTACTCTTCTCATATTATTTTTCCAGTGCAACATACATCTGAGCGCGTCCTCATCCCTTTCTCACCGACTCCCCTCGGGCTCTTGAGAGCTCTCACCTTAAGGTATCCAACACGACGGAGCTCTCCCTCTTTTCCTCTCCATGCCCACTAGCTCGTCCAATTCCTCGATCGCCGATGCCTACAGATTCCCGTCTCTAGTCCCCACCCATCGAAAGGCATGGAGCTGCCTCGACGAGCACCTCTGCAACCTGCGTTGCCATGACGTTAACTCATCAACGTTAAATCATCACCATCCCTGTCGCAAGCCAGGCCTTCTGGACTTCTACGTCCCTGGTCCTTTTTACACACAACATTGGTAGCTCTGGATATTCACTCACATCTCAGCTTCACTTCCTTCTACCGTTCCCTTGGGAAAACGTACCTACCTACTGTTCGAACGAAAGCCCCTCGTTGCGCCGCCCTCCGTCTCCCTCGCCCGACCGTCGTCCTTGGTCCCCAGCACAGCATGTTAGTGCGCGTTGACCGGATCGTTTCCAGAGTATACCGTACGGTGCGCGGTGTTTGAGAAAAGGACGGCCGCCTCGAGATAGTATGAATCCGATGGAAGCAGGAGGAGGCACTCCAAGCGCAACTGGAAGCCGTCCCGTCCTCCCTGCGATATCGCCCGCTCCGTCCGCGACGACCGGAGGAAACCGTCCTACCTCCGCTTCCGCCTCTCAGCCCACGCCCTCTACCTCTTCCTCTGCCCCGCCCCCCGGTCCGCCCTCGGGCCCGCCTACAAGCCAAGTCGTCTCGAAACGCAAGAGAGGCCTGGGACTGGTCACTCCGACTGCTTGCACCGAATGTCGCAAGAAGCGCGCAAAGGTGTGTGTGTTATGCTGGGAAGACTCCGAACTTCTGATTCTTCGTCTCCCTGTCCCATCCGTTAACCGTGAAGCCATCGAATGGCCATTGGCTAACCACCTCCCCGTTTCTTTTACAGTGCGACGGCGACAAGCCTTGTTGTGGCCGATGTAAAAACCAAAACACTCCATGTGTTTACGAACAACCCGTTCGTCAGTCAAAGGACACACTCAGAAACGAGATCGATCAGCTGAAACGCGAGCAACGGAATAACGAGCATGTGATCAACGCCCTAAGACGGACGGACAAATGGGACGAGATCTTACAGCGTTTGCGCAATGGCCAGAGCATTGATATGATCTCCTCCTGGCTAGATGGCACGCTTCCCTCGGGCGGCGGTACACTTCCCTCCATCGATCGACTAGTCGGGTCAGCCCCCGGTACCTTCACTTTCTCAGGCGACCCAGCTGGGACTTATGGCGGCGCCGTTCCAGGTCTGGCTCCCATCGGCCGATACCCAGGTCAACCGCTGCCAGGCCCTAACCCTACGAGTCCGCCTCAGTTGAGTCAGTATCACCCGAGCCAGTACCAACTGACGCAAGGTCATCCAGGTCGTCTGCAGCGGGCTGTCAGACATGAGGCCGAGCCTCATAGTCCTTGGAGCGGCCAGTTCTCCTCTCATTCTCAGACGGCACGTAGCAACTCGCTATCAGAGGCCATGAGCTGGGCTTCGGAAAGTGGCCAGCAATCGCAGTCAAGGGCAGAGGCATGGGCGGACGCTCAAGCTGGTGTCAACTCTGAAAATCAGAAATTTCGCGGTCTTGACCAGGTGCTTGCTACCGAGATACCGCATTCGCGGTCACCACATGTTGCATGGACGACCATTACTTCGGATAACAGTCTCGTACAACATCTGCTGGCGCTGTACTTTTGTTGGGAGTACCCCACGTTTGCGTCCCTCAGCAAAGAACACTTTCTCAAGGACTTTATGGACGGGCGACCTCGCTTTTGCTCCTCCCTTTTGGTGAATGCGCTCTTGGCGTTGGGCTGTCGGTTCTCCAGCCAGCCCAGTACTCGCGCGAACCCGAACGACCCGTACTCATCGGGCGATCACTTCTTCAAGGAATGCCAGCGACTATTCGACCAGGAAGAAAACCATCACACGCTAACTACAATTCAAGCCTTGGGTATAATGTCCATCCGAGAGGCAAGCTGTGGTCGGGACTCCGAAAGTTGGTATTATGCCGGACAAAGCATCCGACTGGCAATAGAGATGGGGCTGCATCGGGTCCAAGATGACGGCAAGGATTGCGACGAAAGTGCGGTTCAAGCAGCCACGTTTTGGGGTGCCTTTGCGCTCGACCAGTAAGTCCAGTAAATCCGTTGAATAGCCACGCGACCTTGATCTAATGGCGAAAATGTGACAGCGCGTGGTCGTTGGCCACCGGTTCGCTCCCCCAGTGCTCATGCTTTCCACAGCTGCCTCCGAAGCCCGCTATCATCGATGACATCGAGGCGTCGCTCTGGATTCCTTATACAGACGATGGTAAGACCCCGTCGTTTTTTGATGTTGTGCTTGGAGGTAGGCTGATGATAAGTACAGGCGCGCCTCTGCACCAGTCGTGCGAACAACCGTCCAATGTTCGGTCGGTGTACAAATGCTTCTGTGAACTAAGCGAGCTTGTTCACCAGTCGCTGTACATTCTCCATTCACCCGGACGCCCACTGACTAGCAGAGATCTGCTCAAAAAATACACGCAGTATTTGAACTGGTATGATAGGATACCAGAGGTGTTGCGGCTTGGACATAACTTCACTCCCGCTGTGTTGTTCGCGCAGTGAGTCTCTCGATCCCTGGGCTGTTGCGGAGTCTGTGACACGTCTCTAACCTAACGCTGAGCGCAGCATGTATTATCATTTTGCCATTCTTCTCCTGTTTCGGCCGCTGATCAAACTCCGTATTGTTGGATCGAGCATCTCTCCGCGCGATGTGTGTATACAGGCTGCCGACGCCATATCAGGGCTTCTGCGCTCGTACTCGCAACTCTATACGTTGAGACGGACCCCATCGTTTGTCCCCTATTTTGTGCTAACCTCCTCCATCATGCACCTGGCCATTGGGGCCACGGCCTCGGATCAGTCTGACCCAGGTGGGGGTTCAGGTCAAGCGGGACCGAGTAAACATCCCCAACATAGGCTCGATCCTCGGGTTGCTGAAGCCATAAGTCGAGGAATCGCCGACCTTACGGAGATGGCACCATGTCACCACTTTGCCGAACAGGCGCTCAACATACTGAGGTATCTGGCGAAGAAGTGGAACATTGACGTAGAGATACAGACAACGGGGGAAGAGGAAGGGACGCAAAAAGTCAAGATCGACCGCTACCAGACCACTCGACCGGTTACGAGCAGTCTCAACTTCTTTGCGCCTAACGTCACCGAGGGAGACTTCAACTGCAAATGGGGAGAGGGAATAGAATCAGGACGCGGCGCAGCTACGCGGGTGGAAGTCCAGCCTGGAAATATCAGGCATTTGGCCAACGCTACGGACAATCCCCTGTTTTGGCCGTTTCCGATGCAAGGCCGGCCGATATTGGGAACGGGATCCGAGCTGTTGGAAGCGGGTTTTGAGCTTATCTAAGGTGATATAGATCATTTCCTGGCCTTGAATGAGCCTCCGGAGGAAATCGATCTGTTGGCCGATTTGATCGCCGGCAGTTCTGTGGGAGTTGCTGCCTAAATGTCATCATCGGCAAACATGTTACAAAGTTCACCGCTGAAGAGAGCATTGCGGCCAACCATCTGGACCGCACATATAAAGTGTTTCGAGGAAATGTTTCGTCCGTCCCGCAGACTGTCCCGGATCGTTCACAAGCCACATGTTTGGAGGCACCGAGGGGCTTCGCAGGGAGGGGGCAAGGACGAGAAAAAGCGAGGCTCGGCACTTTTGCGGCAAAATCGGAGAGATATGATGCACCACGACTGCCAAGGGAGCAGCAATAACCCAGGGGTTTGAGAGTACCAGAAATTGCATTGGGAGGTGGAACATACCGACGAGTGGGAATTGTGCTGCGGACAGGGGTGTCAGAAAAGCGACAAACGCGTGTTGGAATTCACAAAGCGTAGAAACTTGCGTCATGTAAAGAGACGGGAGTTTGAGGTCAAGGAACGACGGGACGGCTCTTGTGGCCCGGGCTATAGAGTTTGGGAGTGTGTGTGTGTGTGTGTGTGTGTGTGTTTCTTTTTCTCTTTTGTATTACCAGGCTTGCATTCGATACCCCGTGTCGTCTGAGGCACAACGAACAACTCTTATTATTTTTTCCGGAAATCATAATGTAGTGGATCATCATGGTAGGCCAGGAAAGGGGAGATGAAGAAAGGGAAAGAAGAATGATTGTTTAACCGCCATGCGATGTGCGACTGAGGTGACGAGGGTTACATTTAATGTAAGGCAGCGCGTCTACCGCGGCTTGTTGGAGGCTTGATACCCACCGAGCTGATTTCTGAACATGATGGTCCAAATTGAACACTGTCAGTTTTTACAATGTTCTATCCACTTTGTTCGGCAACGATGTCGCACACTCGCAACTCCAGGGACAGATGAGACGGTGACAGCGAAAGTCACATCAGAAAAGGAGACAAACAATCAGCCAACAGGAAGTCGGAACCTCTCAGGGGCGTTTCTTGAGGGCTCTCATTGGTCGCATCCCCGGATCCATCCACGGTAACCCATGCTGCAGGCGAGAGGAAGGGGTCGTCGTCGGATTTTTCTTGGGTGCCTTTGGGTGTTTCGAAACAAGCTGACGCAGAGATCCCTCTTCCCTGCGTTTTGTTTCGAGCGGAACCAATCGCAACGCAGAGAGGCGCTTTCTCTTCCCTTCCAGTCCTCCATGCTTGCTGCAATCTTCAACCCCCATTTCTTCTTCTCTAGTCCCGTTGGTCTGGATCGATTTTGCCTTTTGCAACTTGTGATTGACCAGTCGACGATGCAGAAGAGAGGCCTCTCGACGCCTTGTGAGCTTCGA
The DNA here is from genome assembly GCF_033870435.1 of Sordaria macrospora. Taxonomy (NCBI): domain Eukaryota; kingdom Fungi; phylum Ascomycota; class Sordariomycetes; order Sordariales; family Sordariaceae; genus Sordaria; species Sordaria macrospora. The sequence continues at coordinate 6,914,895 of NC_089371.1, read as the reverse complement.
TACAATACACTACATACGCCCGGGTATCAGAGTGAATCTGTATGCCTTGTGAGGACGGGAGATCGTGTTTGTGTGTTGTTGTTGTTGTTGTTGTTGATCTTTGCCTTTGGTTTGGAAACATCCATCATCAGTCACATCACCCCGAACCCGCGGCAAGGCTCTAACTCGAGGAGGTGAGATGGACGATAATCGTTCGGCTGTTCGAACCGTTTCCCGTTCTCGCAGCCTTTTTGGAGGATGAGTGCAGTGTGCAGTGTCAAGTTCCCGTCCGTCATGTTAATTGCTGACCGCCGACAACGACGCAGATCTGAGGTTCCCTTTTTCTTACATACGTACATGCTCCTCTATCTATCTATCTTTGGGAGGGTTCTCGCATCCGAGTCGAGCGAGTCACAATCGTCCATCCAGTGGATGTGACGATGTTTAAAGATGGACGACCATGGAAAAAGAACCCGGAATATGCGTGAATGGGGCGCGCCGCCGTCTCACTTCTTTCCGTCCAGGTCAAGCCTCCAATTCGCCGGACTGTCTCATGGAGATTGCACCCACTTTGAAATTACCTCTCCTCTCTCTCTCTCTCTCTCTCTCTCTGTGTGTGTGTGTGTGTGTGTGTGTGTGTCTCCTTCACTGCCTGGCGTTTCTCTCTCTTCGTTTTCGCTTTTCGTGACGGGGTTCTGTTTCCCTTCCCCGGCTATCTGATCATTTCCTGCTCCCTTGTCCTTTCCCCCATCTTCCCATCATCTCCCCATAATCCTCCCATATCCCACCTCTTCACCACCCCCACCACCCCTGCCCTGCCTGGTACCCTATCTTCGCCGCAGCGTTCCATTGCCTTCGCTTCCTCTCTTATTACTAGTACTACTCGTGCTACCAACAAGGGGGTATAACCTCTTGCTTATCCCCCTCCCCTCCCCTCCCTTCCCTTCCCGCGCCGCCCAGATCAAGCGCCTGCGCTTGACTGCCGAACCTTCTTTTTCTAATATTGTCTTCTACGTATGTATGTGTGGTAAACGTACCACTAGCTTTCAGTTTCATGGTCGGCGGGCCTATTTTCATCTCAAAACACAACTCTCAAACCACTTCTCACAGTGGCCCATTCCGCTCGCTCTAATCGACACGGCGTTTCTGGCAGGTCCAGCAGTTTCAACCGTTCTAAAATCATGGACTCTTATCCCCGTGCTTCAACCAACAGCCAGGCTGCGGCTCGACTACATATTGACGCCCTGACTAAATCCGGGATATCGCGCGACGAGCTTTTATCCGCTCTTTTGGAGGGTTATAATAAGGGTGTGTGTTGACTTGGCCCGCCCCTACCGTCAGCAAAACATCCATCGACTAACATGCGTCAGGAGTTCCTTCGACCATGATGACACACGGCACTTCTTCCATCTTCTCAACACAGGAGCAGCACGCTTCGACAATGAACGATATGAGCCGTCACAACTCGGTATCGACAACCAGCTCGGGGTCATCAGGAAGGGCAGCAAGCATTCTATCAGTGGCAACTTCAACCAGCTCGGTCTCATCACATAACATGTACGACACAACGACTACGCCATCACTCAAGACAGCACTATCAGTGCCAGGGGCGAAAATCAGCAACCGAGGTGCCTCCAAGCCTCAAGGTCCTTACTGGTGCACATTCTGCAACGTCAGTTTCCAGCGCAAGTTCGACTGGAAGAGACATGAGGACGAATTCCACGAGCGACACAAGCGCTACCCATGCCCGGACTGCAACAGCATCTTCTGGGGCGCCAACACCTTCAACCAGCACCACAAGAACGCACATGGATGCACGACCTGCCCGCACGCCGAGCAAGTGGTTCGGTATACGCAGCGGAGGACGGGTTGGGGCTGTGGTTTCTGCGGTGCGTTTATGGGAGCCAGGGACCGGTATTTCGACCATGTGGCGCGACACTACGAGGACGGATGCAACAAGTCTCATTACAACCACTCTCTTGTGATCTACGCGCTGCTTCACCAGCCGCTGGTCAGCCAGGCATGGAAGGAGTTGTTTGCTCAGCTGTACGGACATATACCACGCGATCAGCAGCCGATTCTGGGGTGGGATGCGCAAGCGACGGGGCACGCTCAGGGGTTCTTGGAGGGGGACGCTCCGGGGAAGTTGCAGGATTTGCTCGAGTTTTTCAGGGGCGGGCGAGAGGAGGCAAAACGGCTTGCGAGGTTGAGTCATGACCAGGCTATCATTCGAAGCCGCCATGGAGTGGCCGTTACGGCGATTCGGGTACCGGTGCCGAAACCAAGTGTGGAATCCTTGAGGCCGAGGTCGAAGCGATCGACAGCATCGACGGAGTCACTTGGACATAAGTCGACATTGCAACAGCAACAGCAGTTCAACAAATATAACAACGCCACTAGCGGCAAGACCGCTTTCCCTCAACTGACCTCGAGCCCTACCTCTAACCTACAACACCCACCCCGACACCATCAACAACCACAACAGCCACAACGACACCATCAAATACAACCACAACAAGACCTCCCACTCCAAAAACAACGATCCTCCTCCCTCCCCTCCACCACCACCACCACCACCCTGGCGACCCAGTTCCCCCTCCCACCAACAAACAAATACTCCCACCTCCACTCCCACAGCCTCAAATTCTCCCTACCTGTCGAAACCATCTACGAAACGCCCGAAGCACCATCCACGTCAACAAGCGTGGGTTTCTTTGAGAAGACGCTTGCTACCACGACAAACTTGACGGCAACGTCAAAGCAACAGCATCAACGGGATTTGCAGGGTCAACAACAACAGCTACAACAACAAAATAACCAGTTCATGTTACCTCCTCTTACTCTTTCCACTGATAGTCTTTTTGGGGATCTGGATTTGGGTGGCAGCAACGGCTTTGAGGATTGGAGCAGTATTACTAGTACGGTGGTGAACGGGAATATGGCAGATGGAGCTAATGGGTTTTCCGTTCCGGGGGTTTTGACGGGGTCGGGGTCGGGGGCTGAAGGTGAGGTGAGGTGGTGAAAGCAGATGATGAGAAGAAAAAGCGGAAAAAGGAGAAGAAATACTGGAGGATTTTGTGAATGAAGCGATGTGATGAGATGAAATACAGGTTGGAGAAAAGCTACGAGAAAGAAGCTATTTTTTGGGATACTATACTGGATTATACACCCCCCCTCTCCTTTTTGCTTATTTTATGAAGAAACTTGGATTACTTTTGATGATGAGCAACTTTACCGGAGTCTAGTTGTTTTCAATCGTGATCTGTGAACGTCGTGTCCGGCGGTGCTTCTGGAGGAATCTCTTGAGTCGATTCCGCAGTGTCTTCTCGACTAGGCCAGGGGCAGGCAGGCAGACAGGCATGATCATAAAATAGGCAGGTGCGAACCATCCACCCAGCCTCTTTGGTTTCCAATCGGACTATTTGGTTGTACCTTCCCCTTTTGCTTTCTGCCTTTCCCATAAGTACCTACCCCTCGAGGTGCTCATTCTCCCACCGTACTGCATGGCAAATTCCGAAAATGCGGGAAGAGGGTGTGCGGGTGATGACCGACCTGAAACTGAAACGAAGCCAAGTCAGCCTCTTTTCAGGTGACTCGATGAAACTATGAAACGAAAAAGTCCGCAAATGGAAGTCGCCACAGGCTCACTCCTTCAGCCTGATGACGACCACTTCCCTTTATGGATACTTACCTCTACACATGTACCTTCCACTTTATCTCCGCTGAGTACCTCTACGGCTGGCTAGAGGTAAGGTAGGTACCTCTTGATAACGAAACGTCCACAGCTGGTGGATGGGATGAACCGGCACGTGTCAAGTGGAATGTATTACCGTACCGTTCAGTTGGAGACCGGCCGCAGACTTCGAACTGGAACTTCACCTTCGTTTCAGGTGATGCACCTCTACATTATCTAGGTGAGTAGCCACCACTTCTTACCTCAGTCCTTCCTTCCCTATGCCCTCTGTGTTCTCCGTCACGTTGCGCCCATGTGGTCGGTCGGTCTGTCTTGGCACTCGAGGCCGATGTCCGATCCAGTAGAGGTAAACTGTGTATCCGGAGCGTGGGGGCGGGGACCGATCGATCTATCGAACGAAGTTTACCTACGCCTAGAGCACACTGCCGTCATCTACCGCAATAAGATGTCTCAGGTGGCCTCGACGACGCGGGGTCGGGAGTCTTGGAACTTCAAAACTGCTTCGCTGGCATGGACTTCGGTCCCGGGATGGAAAGGCGGTGCCGTATCGCCGGGTGAGGGGGAGGACGGATTCGGGTTTCGTATTGATCTTGGCTATTCACTTTACTAGGCTGGTAGTGAAATTCTGCTCAGCTGCAGTTGTGCAACTTCGAGATGGCGAGCATGACTGCCTAAGAAAAGAGGACTCGGTGCGAAAACTTCATTGTGTCAAGTTGGCATAAAAGGTCTGTCTATCTGTTTCTCAGGACGTCACTGAAGCAGTTGATTCCCTAGCCGGTGCATCATTTTGTCAGTCATTGAATAATCTAGCACTCCTAAAGGTACAATCGTATCAACATTCGAGAAACAGAATCCAAGTAAGCACTCACATTTCCGTTCACACAGACCACCATACATGAACTGTCTGTTCACTAACACCATTCGAAAAAGACAACCTCTTCCAAAAGGTCTCTCATTCATACCCCTCTGGCCCTCACGCATAACTCAAATGTCTCTATCACAAGCAAGCCCCTGCACACAGGGCAACAAGCTCCCAAGTGAAGCGAACAGTCGCCAGAAAAGCGAGCCGGTCCAGAAGACCACATACTCAAATACTGGCCAAGCACAGCAACAGCAACGGCTGAAGAGCTATTTTGAAAAGAAAAGAGAAAGCAAGCCATCAGCAACCCCGATCAAAAGTTGGCTGAAGGAGCCCGTCCGAGAACAGCCTTGGACTAGTCTTCGTGGTCACCTTCAGAGCGGTAATTCGCCCCTGTTATCACCAGAGCAGGATGGCATGAGCCGAGACTTGGATTTGTTGTGGTTTTCAGGTTCAACAGTGTCTTATGCGGGAAGCGAATCCTCGCTGGAAGCATTGCCGTTGCGCTCCTCCACATTCTTGACAGGGTCTAGGTCGTCGTTTTCGTCGTCATCATCTCGGTCAGAAAAGAGTGCCTCAGGCAATGTGGCTGAGTCTGGGTCTCTGGAACAAGAAGAGTAATGGTAATCTTCTCGTTTGACCAGTACTCAAGGCCGTGATGATGGCTTTTAGCGCGGGGGTCGTTGTTGAGCATGAGAGCGGGTTTCTAAGTCGTTGGTGAAGGAGTAAAAAGCAAGAATGGCGAGAGGAAATACGGGGAGATCGCCTCAAGTTTATTTTGAAGGGTATTGAGTATGCCGGAAAGGTGTAGTGGTTGGGTTTTCTGAGACTTTCACATTAGCACTCTTGTATACTAATCAGCAGCTGGCCTGCTTTCTTTCCATCCTTCTCTTACTTTAGGTAAAGTCTACCTTGCTCCCAAGCACAGTCAGTTCCAGCGCACCTCATCATACCCAATAGCTGAGTGATGGACTCGGGACTCGAGAGATGTATACGCAGCCCGGGTCTATAATTCAGGCTATTACATAATCGGTTACCAATCACATTCTGTCTCTCTGCAACGATCGTAAGTCAGCGTGCTGTTGTGGCACCAACACACGGCTCACAATATTGAATACCCGCAGGTTTGCTACCACTTCGCTACCGAGGAGTAGTCTCAGGGTTTCAACATGATTGAACCCAAACATGGCTTCGGACGGGTTGCCAATGTTACTTTGCGTCCATGGCTTGAGGGCTTGCATCAAGTAAGAGCTGAAAGGCCAGTGTGGGTTGGAATTAAAAGGCATCAGCAAACCAAGTGGCTGTGGCTGAACAGGCGGTATTGGACAAGCCTTGTAGGTATTACATGAGTGAATGGGCTGCGTCTGGGCAAACTCTTAATCGAGTGTCGAGAGAGTATAAATTCATAGGCTCAACCCCGACACTTCACTCTACACTCTCAGCAAGGACTGAAGTCGCTTATATCACTCAACGATGGGTTTGTCCACGCTTCTTTATTGGGCTGGGTTGTCGGTGGGCGCCTGGGCCTCGGGAGCACCCAGACCTAATGGCAGCAAAATATACGACTACGTAAGTGACAATAGACAAAACATGCTTCAGCAAAAGCGAATGTTGCTGACAATTCCCGCTCAGATCATCGTCGGCGGAGGAACCGCGGGAAATGCATTAGCGACGCGTCTCAGCCAGGGACTTCCCGAAGCCAAGATCCTCGTCATTGAAGCCGGTCCAGCCGCGCTCGATGAAGACGCCATCAACGTCCCAGGACTCAAGGGAGGAAACCTCGGAGGGAAATATGACTGGAACTTTCCAACAGTACCACAGGCGGCTCTCAACAATCGCACCACCGTGGTCAACAGAGGCAAAGTCCTCGGCGGCTCGTCCGCCATCAACTTGCTCAGTTGGAACCGAGCGGCGGCTGTCGAGTACGACCAATGGGAAAAGGTGGGAAACCCCGGATGGAACTGGAAGTCCATGAGCACCGCCATGCTCAAGGCGGAGAACTACACTGGTGGTCCACCCGGTTCGGGAACAAAGGGACCAGTTCACGCCTCTGTAAGCCGTTACGTGCCCGAGCATCAAAAGTTCTTCGTGCCCACGATGGTTGGCTCACTGTCCATCCCGGACAATAACAACTCCCTTCAAGGGAATCCTATCGGCGTCATGATCCAGCCTAGCAGCATCAACCCGACGAACTACGTCCGGTCCTACAGCGCCAACGCCTACTTGCCGAAGGCTGGACCCAACTTGGAAATCCTCACGGACACGTTCGTAGCTAAGGTCAACCTCGAAAAGCAGACTCGGGCTAGCAGCACCTACCAAGCAACGGGCGTCACCCTAGCCAACGGCACCGTCATCCGGGCTTCGCAAGAAGTCATCCTCTCCGCCGGCGCGATCCAGACCCCCAATCTGCTCGAGCGCTCAGGCATCGGCCGTTCATCTGTCCTCCGGGCCGCCAACATCACGCAGCTCATCGACCTCCCCGGCGTCGGTGAGAACTACAATGACCACCTGCGCTTGCAGCTCGTGTACCAGCTCAAACCGCAGTACCGCAGCTCCGACCTGCTCAAGTACAACTCCACCGCGGCCGCTGAAGAACTAGCCAAGTGGCGCGCCGGCATCCCATCCATCATGGATGACAAAGCGGGCGCTTACGTGTTTGCCAACTGGGAGCAAGCCACCGGCAACAAGTCCAAAGCTGCCCGTCTTGTGGCTCTCGCTCGCTCCGTTGCAGCCAACCTCACAACCACCACCACCACCACCGACAAAATCGGCCACGCCGGCCTGAAAACCAAACTAACCCTCCTCACCACCCCCTCCGTGCCCCAAGTAGAAATAATCTTCTCCGACGGCTTCGCGGGTGGCTACCTCTCGCCTTCCGACCCGCTCTACTCGCAGGTTCCCAAACCGCACTTCTTCAGTCTTCTCGTCGCCATCCAGCACCCACTTTCCACAGGGTCGGTACACATCGACACCTCTTCTCCTTTGCATGGAAACCCCGTGATAAACCCCAACTTTTTGTCAAACAAATACGACATGGCGGCTTGCATCGCCGGTCTGAAGTTCGCTCGTCGCATAGCCTTGTCTGAGCCCTTACGGAGTGTATGGGTGGATGAGTACAGTCCCGGGTTGGATGCCGTGAAGATGAATGATGATGAGGCGTGGAGAGAGTATGTGGTGAACACGATGCAGAGTATTTTCCATCCGACCAGCACGGCGGCGATGTTACCGAGGAGAGAGGGAGGGGTGGTGAATGGGAAGTTGAGGGTTTATGGGACCGAGGGATTGAGGGTGGTGGATGCGAGCGTGTTTGCGACGCAGTTGGGCGCGCATGTGCAGACGGCGGTTTATGGGGTAGCGGAACGGGCGGCGGAGATGGTGATAAAGGAGTCGAATGGGCGGAGGGGGTAAGAAGGAGGAAACGGAGAGGGAGGTAAATGTTTGAGAAGATGCCGTGGCATCCATTGAGAACGACGAAGAGTGAAAACGGATGTTGTTTGGAAGAAAGAAAGGTGGCGAGTTGCGGAAGGTGCCAGCGTATCTAGTATCCACTACAATAAACGTAAAACCATATAAGCTTTAGGTTTCTCAAACCTTTCAATTATCAGTAACAGCTGCATGGCGCAGCGGAAGCGCGCCGGGCTCATAACCCGGAGGTCACTCGATCGAAACGAGTTGCAGCTACAGCAAAAACTTCTTTTTTGTGCCCTTTTTCCCCATCGCCTCGCTTTTTCTCTTCACTCGCCATTTTCCTCTCTTTTTTTCTTCTTCTCTGCCTCTTTGTAGCCACGCGATATGCTAAACCCTTACCCAGTCACATTTCTAGCCTCACTCGACATTGGCGGAGAGAGGACCCCGGCGCTCTGCTTCATGCGCGCTGTCCGCGCTGCAGCAGTGCGGACATGGATGGCACCGGCCTTTTTTTCTAGTTGCACAACGAATCCGGATGCAAGGGAAACTGCACGATTAGCGCGGATGGGGGGAAGTCGTCTTGGTCTCTGCTTGGCGAGTAACATCATGATGAGGGGCAAGCTTTCAGGTGATGCTGTTTTGATACCACCCACTCGTGTTTCTGTCTTTTGGTGATCCGGTTATCGGGAAGTGTCCAGATCTTTCATCTTGACGGGATGTGTGACTGTGTAATGCCAACCTCATACGTCCACGAAAGATGTGGATGTCTAGTTTGGATGGAAGTCCCTCGGATCCCCCAACAAACCGACTGATTAATACAGATCTGATCTTTGTACATGGCCGGCATGATCTGGATGGGCGGGCGGCAGTGCACCATCATCCTCAGCAAATCGAGGACAAATAGGCAACACAAAAAGCAGGAATTCCACACCTGGCGGAGTGCCATTGGAGTGGGGGAATCCCTCGCTACGACTGTGGTTGGTTGGCGCCTGGTTTTCACATTGCAGTAGACCAAGACATGTTGTGCTGCTCCAAGGGTTCGGATCCCGCTTGTGATTGTGAATGGGTGGTAGTGGTGGTGCTTCAAAGATAAAAGAAGAGGCACCCAGACAGCCAACAACAAGGACAAAGTTCATGAGACCCTTGAAAGAGGCATATGCCTATCTTTTCTTGTCCCGTCCTTTTCTCGTTTTGTTTTCTTCTTCATCTTCTTCCTCTTTTACCCACATGATGCATCGCGGAAAGCTACCTCTACTGCTGCGGAGAGAGCTCTAGAAAGAGCCAACAACAACAGGCCGAGAGAATCGAAGAAGCGAAAAGCGACGAAAACGTTCGGTTGTGCCGTGTGACGCCGGGATAATTGGAGTCTCAACCACTTGTGGTGTTAACACCCCTCCTTCTTCGGGTTCCCGAGGTGGTTACACGAAACGCGCGACGTTCTCTTATCTCGACCTCCAGTACGGGGCTAGCCTGTAAACAACTGGGCGATCCAAAGAGAGAGAGGGGAAAAAAAAAGAACAAGGGCGAGATATCCAATATCAAGGCCGGAAAAAGCTGGGACGAAGACAGACGGGATGGACGCTCCAACAACAGGCCCCGCCCATGCAGATGCAAACTCTGACCCACCAGACGCTGCCATCATCTCAACTTCAAAACAACATGAAGAAACAACACCGGCTTCCGAAAACGAGCCCAGCCTGTTTTCCAAGGCCATTCTCTGGTCGCAGTCGCAGTGGCAGCAGCACTCGACGACGATAACGTCCGGAAGGTCCGGCAGCAGACCACGAGGGCACCCGCCATCCTCCTCCCCGCACCGAATAACACCACCACCGACCCTCGCCATCTATACCGGGGAGGATCCCAGCAGCAGCAGCACCCCTGACCACCACGACGACGACGACGACGACGACGACGACGACGACGACGACGACGACAACAACAACAACAACAACAACAACAACAACAACAACCAAGCCAATTACTATCATCCACAACAAATTACAGGATTTGACGGTCGAGGCCACTACAGCCACCATCGTCGACCTCCGTATTCTCATGACAACAACACCATCACCTTCGGCGGCTTCACTCAACCAGACATCAATGCCACAATGTCGCTTCTCATAGCAGTCGCCAAAGCTGCCCAGTTTACCGATGCTTTTCTGACGGGACTGTTGATCCCTCTTATCCCTACGATTCTAGAAACCAGGGCCGGAGTACACCATAAACATGGTATGTTTGGTCGGTCCAATGCCGTTGTTGCGCTTGTTGATTGAGACATTGGTTGGGCTGACATTTGATGTTACCATTTTTCAGTGCAATTTTGGACATCAATCCTCATCTCAACATATGGTGGCGCATTCGCTGCATTATATTGTAAGTCATCCATCACACCGTCCCCAATGCGGGCACACAACAAGGCTTTGCTTAATTGAATGTTGCTAACATGTTTCCTTTTTTTTTTTTTTTTTGTTGTTGTTGTTCAGCATCCGTCCCCTACCTAACCCGCCAAGGCCCTCTCCTCTGGGTCCTCCTCTTCGGCGGGCTCGGTCTAGCAGCAGGCTCCTTTGTCCTCTTGCAGTTCCACTCCAACCTATTCTTCCTCGTCCTCTCGCGCGCCCTACACGGTATCGCAGGTGTGGCAATTGCGAGAGCTAGCGCCAGCTTGGTGGCCGGCGTGGTCTTGACTTACAGCAGCGAAGATGACGAAGATGACGACGAAGAGCATGAAGACGATGATGGAACCACTGCTGTCGACGTGTTGACATGGATGACGCCCGCGTTTATCCAGAGTTTCGCCATCTCGATCGGCCCGGTATCTGCGGGATTGCTGCATGGTTTCTTTGGCGGACAGGCGGCCGTGTTTACGCTGGCTTATGCGATCATCGCTTTGACGCTTGTGTTTGGCGGGCTCGTGGCGGTTGTCACGCCCCCGGGAAGGTATCCGCGGACAAGAGGCGATCGACATGAGGCGGAGGGGCTTCTGACTTCTCAGGAAGACTCTCAGAATTATGGGACTCTCTCCTCCCGCGGCGGGTATTCCTCAAGAGAAGTGTCTCCCGGCCATGTCTCACGCCAGTCGACGAGACGACCCAGCTTAGCGGCTTCCGAGGTCACTGTTCCTCAGAAGGGAGCACTCGGCCTGCACCCGTCTGTTTTGCGCCTCATTGTACCGATGGGAGGATACGTCGCCCTCAGTCTGATCGGTTCGGCGCTACAGAGTGTGTTGCCGATCTTCGTGCAGCGGACATTCGACTGGCCTATGGCTGCCGCTGGCTTCGTCTTCGTCCCCCTTTCGGCTCCGGCAGCTTTGGTCGGTCTTTTAACGACTCCTCTTACGAATCGGTACGCGCAGGCCTCTCGGCTCTTGACAGCATTTGGCTTCATCGCGGCCGGTCCGGCTTTTACTTGTTTGGGCGGTTTGACTCAGAACAAGATGACCGTTCAGACGGCTCTACTGGCTACCCTTGGCTGGATCTCCGTAGCCTTGGGTCTTTGCGGCGAGCCGCTCGTGAAGGAGATTATCGAAGCAGTCGCCGGAGGAGATGATGTAATTGGAGTCGGCGGCCTCTCAACCGGTGCGGCAAAGGCCGAGAGTCTTCCTAGTCTCGCCAATGCCTGGGGCAGCTTCGTTGGTCCGCTGATTGTTGCAACCGTCATGGGAGTTTCTGGGTGGACAGGTCTGACTACGACACTCTCATGGTTGTGCGGGTGCGCCGGACTAACCGCATTGTTTTTCTTGGGCGGGTTGCTTACCGATGCGGATTTCGAGAGCGCTAGAACATCATCGTCCGCAGATTCGTCCGACGAGGAGGCGGCACCTTTGCTCCAGGACAAGCATGATCCGTCCGACAGGTCGCCTTACTCTTATCAAGATGCCCATACAAGCCAGAATGGGGGTCTTGGTAAACTTCAGAATGGGGTCCTTCATGCTCCTCCCAAAACGGAGCAGAGCAACATGACATCCGGATCAAGCAGCACCTCCGCAACCAAGGCCCGCCGCCGACAGTTCAGTATAGACAACTTCTCTCTTGCCACGACCACGCAGTCCACAATGCCGCCAGGCGAAAGCTTCATGTCGGACGGCTCAACAGCCTCCTCCTCCCAAGTCCGCTTCCAAGCATCCCTCGAGACCGACATACCGGTCCCGGCACGTCTCAAGCACCCCGAGCGTCTCGCGCTTATGAAGCAAGTTCCTCATCTGCCTGAAACGGATCCTCTCCTAGCTACCGGGAACCGCTACGTCACCGACATCTCCTCGAGTTCCAGGAAGCACGTGGTGGTGTTTGAAGAGGGCGCGGCCCCGCCTGAGCTACTCCGGAGTCGGCCACACCATATTGTGGTCATCAATCACGATAACACACCTGAGATATTGTCGCAGGTGGATCCGAAGTTGCATGATCACGCGATGCACATCACGGAAGAGACGACAGGCGAGACGGCCGAGCAAGAGCTACCGGAAGGGTCGAAGCGGTACGTGGTGGTCGTGCTGAACGAAGGCGAGACGGGGCTGGAAATGACTGACTGAGTCTGGATTACGGGGTTTTTGTCAGCACTACCCTAAGCCATATTTACAAAGCAAGAATGGGAGTTGAGAAGAGGAGGATACATACCCGGGGCAGAGATGGATAAGGCCCTCATTGTTTCAAGGTTATGGTTTTCTGCGTTTGCATTGTTCGCTCGGGGTTCCGGTCGTTTTTAGGTGTTTTGCGATGCATGTTGGATCTTATTTCCATCTCATTACTGTCTTATTTCCATTTGACGCATATTTCGACTTTCTGTTTCGCATCATGATAGCTAGCAAGATACCTTGTACCTGATAATCCCAGAGTTGAATACCTAGCTAAGTATCCGTCCTAGTTGACGAGCACCTTGATGACCTTGCATGTGATTGGGCAGTTGTTCTTGCCTGCCCGTTAAAGGCCCCTGTGTAACAGGGCAGCTCAGGGACTGCCCGGCATCTGTTGTCTGGTTGATTTACCGTTGGGATGGCAATCGGTGGGGTGCAGGGTGTTAAGCGTTCCGCCCTGCTGATCCGCTAAACCTTAACACCCAGGCTGGACCTTTAACTTTATCAATGCCTGCCGCAGTTGCATGTCAAGTACCTCTAAGGTAGCTTTGATTCGGGAACAACCAAGACTTGGAGCTTCTTTCTCCCGTCATCATCTTTTGTCCTCAACAAACACCCCCACGTCCTTGGTTCACGTACAGCACAGTCACACGACATCGAATGCGTTGACTATATATACCCGGCATAACTACCACCACAGTCGAACCACTCCACGAATTTACCACCAACACGCACAATGGACGAAGACGATCGAGAATATGGCAGCTCCGACAACGAGCAGGACGAGCTCATGGAGGACGCTGATGACAACGAGAACGACACATACGGCGAAGACTTTAACGAAGACGACGACGAAGAACAGGAAGAGCAAGACGAGCCCGAGCGAGATCCAGAGCCCGAACCTGAAGCAGAGGATGAATCCCAAGCACAAAACGCCCACGACCCAAATGCACCCGACCAAACCACGTCCCAAACAGCTAGACGCGTCTCCGCGACACCCTCAGGCTCAGGATCAGGGGTAAAATGGCGACCGACGATACGACCAGAGTACATTACAGCTTCCACTTACGACATCGTTCCTACCATGGCTGCTCCACAAGCCACCAGCATCAACGCCGTAGCCGTCACGCCCGACATGCGCTACTGGTTGACGGGCGGATCCGACGGCTATATCCGAAAGTTTGACGGTATCGGCACCATTAACGGCAAGCAGCAGCTCACAGTTGCCCAGAAACACCCATTCGTCGACAGTGTTGTCAAGTCCGGGGTGCTCATGAGCTATTGGGACAACCAGGAGTGGACAGGCCAGAACACCAGAGATGACGACAGGATCCTGTCACCGGTATACAGCTTGGCAGTTCACCGTCAGGCCTTATGGGCGCTGAGTGGCCTAGAAAGTGGTGGCATCAACCTACAGAGCGTGAGGCACGACGAGGGAAAGAGGATACACTGTCTACGGACCAATGGCCACACCAATGCCGTTAGCGTGTTACAACTGGCCCCTGACGAAAAGAGCGTGCTGAGCGGAAGTTGGGACAAGACAGTGCTGGACTGGGACCTCAACGACGGGTCGGTTATACGGCGGTTTGAGGGCAGTGGTGGGCAGATAGCAGCTATCGAGCTACGACCGACTTCGGGTGCCCCGATTCCAGCCGTGGCCAGCGATCCCGAGATCATAACAGACACCTTCGAGAGTAACGATTTAAAGCCAGTCATGAATGGCTTTTTCTCGAACGGCGCAAATGGAGACATGGACACGACAGGACAATCCAACGCGAACGACGGCGCCGCGAATGATGTCCCGTCCCCAGAACACGAGTCTCTGTTCGGTAGTCCCGCAGGGTCACTCTTCGGGGATAACGAAACAATAGGCGGTGGGAATGCCTTTGGGGATGATGAAGACGACAACGAGTTTTCCAGAGCTATGGGCATGGAACTCAAGGAGGAACAGAATAACCAAGGGCAGCACACCGACGACTTCCCCATGGGCGATGCCGAACCCCTAACGGACACCAACGACGCTGCCCACGGACCCGGGCCTGATGCCAACGGGCCCGCCGAGAACGGGGCCATGAACATGGACATATCTAATGGAGACTCCAGCCACACAATGTCAGACTCCGGACACCAAGCAGCCGCAATATCCGAGCAACAAACCCAAACACAACAACCACAACAAGACCAGAATCCCGTCCCCCCAACCGACCACGAACCCATCCCCTTTGAGCCCATCGCCCCCGCCTCTCCGAGTATCGTCTTCAACACAGCCCCCCCTCCCGCTGCTCAAAACGACGACACCCAAACATCCCCCAACATCTTCATGGCCGCCTCCATCGACGGCACCATCCGAATCTGGGACCGCCGCGTCCCCGACCCCGTCGCCCGCATCGGCAACCGCCGCGGCGTCCCACCCTGGTGCATGGGCGCCTGCTGGTCCGTCGACGGCAACTGGATCTACGCCGGCCGGCGCAACGGCACCGTCGAAGAATTCAGCATCCACAAGGCGCGGGGCGGGTGGCAACCCGAGCGAACCTTCAAGTTCCCCAACGGCAGTGGAGCAGTCAGCTGCGTGCGACCCATGGCTAACGGGCGACACATTATTTGCGCGTCGCACGACATTTTGCGCTTGTGGGACCTGCAGGGTGAGACGCAAGCGACGAAGCACTCCAAGGTTCCCTTCGTGGTTGTGCCGGGCCCTCCGAAAGCGGGCGTCATCTCGTCCTTGTATATCGATCCCACGAGCAGGATCATGATTTCGGCGGCGGGCACGAGGGGCTGGGATGGTACGAGCACGGAGGTGTTGATCGGGTACGAGATTTCGCCGGTGAAGTAGGACACTGTCGAGGGCAAGCTGCACATGAAGGAATAGAAGGAACGGGAGAAAGGCTCCGAAGGGAAGTTGGAAATTGCTATGATTATGGGGAATAGCCGCATAGACCGAGTTGTCAATGAGGTGCTTAGTGGGTTGTGGGGTAAATGATGGGAGGAGGAGGGACACATTAACTTTGGCTGATACAGAGCTTTTCTTCAGTGTTTTGCATTTTTTGGGTCTTTTTGGGCTTTCTCTTTGCGTTTTGGATATTATTTGCTCTACAGTTTCTTTTTAATTTACGACAAGCCGTCCCTTTCTTTCTACTCAATACCTAGTAGGATTTGCTTCGTGCCTTTGTCGTGGAGGGTTTACCATGGCTTGCAAGTCGAACCCCCTAGAACTGTATGTAACACAGACTGGGAAAGTCTATGTAATAAGTAGCGTATATGAGATTCTTAGAGCGCAGTTTGACCCTGAAAAGGATAATTGAGAGAGCAAGATCCTATGCACTAGAATAACTGGCGGTTTCAGAGGGTTCGACTGTACCTCCAATTCTCTTAGCGGTTATGGCGGTCTATAGCAATGGTTTGAGCAACCTATTGTGAGCGATCTTAATCGTTCGGTAGGAAACAGAGCTGCTGTTCAGACACTCGAACGCTATATCCTCGAAATCACAGTTTTTACTTGCATCAAGAGGTAGCAACTGCAGTGAAGCACTATAATAATATACACGAAAAGTCTCCCTTCTATTTGATAAAGTGGACATTCTTTGGTTGTCATTTCTTCTCAAGAGTGCTCCCCTGTTTTCTTTCTTTTTGAAATGCACTCACGCGCCCACACTTTAGGGCCTCGTTGAATTATGTTCAAACGGGAGAGCGGAATGGATCCGGAGTTTTCTACCATCTATTGTTGTAGGTATGTGCTCAGTCATTATTTTGAACTTGTCTATATTCCTCCATCTCTGCTGCCGTGAGATTCCATCAACATTGGATAGTTAGATACGAACAGGTACCTCTAGTACTATTCACACATCACAATGAAGCAATGGAGCAGGACACAGACTATAGAATTTCTTGTTACATTCCAGCTCAGCTACATACCGAGACCCTCTTCCCCCACGGAAATATTCCTTATTATTGCCCCTCTTGGGTCTTCCGCCCACTCCATTTCCCCTTCGAAGAAAACTGTGCTGGGACACACTCCGCATCAACAGGCTCCTTCCAACCACGGAAATTCTTGTACTTGCAGTACCTCTCCTCTCTTCTTTTGTGTGTTTTCTCTTCATTTTCCTCCCTCCTTTTTCTATCACTTGCCCTCCCTTTTGCTCTTTTCCTTGTTCTTTTTTTGCCCTTTCTTCATTGATATTCCTTCTCATTTTCTTTGTTTTCTTCCCTTCTTCAGCTCACAACTTGAAGCTGCAGAGCGAAGAGCTTTGGCGGAGTAGTCGCTTGCTTGCCAACTTATCTTTGAAGAGACACACGCCCATTAAGCCAAATCAATTAGGTCCTCTTCTTCAACGACCTCCAACTCTTTTGTTGCCTCATTCTCAATGCCGGACGCAGGAGCAGAAGAGTCGTATTCTTCAAATTGAATCAAAGGTTCGGGCTGAGCGACAGCGGCGATCTTCGGGAACTGGTTCGATGCGGGCGCAAAGATTGGACCGACACCAGAGCCAGCACGCAAAGTAATCTCGGAACTAGCCGTCAGAGCGCTTGTGGAGGTCGTGACCGGCAACTCGTTTGAAAACTGGAGGGATTGAGTGATAGTTGGACGCGTGATAGTTGGACCGGTTCGGATACGGGTGCCCGAGGCATCGACGCCCGTTGGCATCCATCGGTCTTGCATGTAATGATTCTGGCTGAGCCACTCCCCGTTCCGCTTCGCCAGCTCCTCGTCAAGCTGCCTGTCTTGCTGCTGGATTACGGCTTCGGCATTCTCCCAATTACCGATCAGAGGACGCAATGGCATTTCCCCAAGATGGCTGTAACGCCCATGAGGACTCCCTGTTAACGTAGGGGTTTTGCGTTTGACCGGCTCCTCATGTCCAAAGTCTTGAGCACCATGTTGGAGCAAAAGATCTTCAATGGTCTTCGCTTTTGGTGATCCTGTTCCTTGTCTCTGCGCTTGCTTGGCCAACGCCTTTGCCTGCCTAAAGGCCTTACAGTTGTGGAAACATCTTTCGCCGCAAAGACCGTCACAGGGGTGTCCACACTCAGGGACGATTTGGAAGCATGGACTGCTACAAGGAAGATTTTCATGCGGAATAGCATGGCACCTCAGAGTGCAAGGATGACCACAAGGCCTAGTCTCTTGACACCTTTCGTGACAGCCACCAGCGTTGTCGGCCCAATCATCAAGGTCCTTGATCCAGACCTCGTTCCCATGATTCTGGCATACCAAAGGAAGTCCAAGCTCTCGGTGGACCATGCCCTGATCCTCAAATCTCTTGAAAATAGTAAGCCATAAGAGAGTTGATTCGATCTTGGCCTCGACCAAGTTGGTGACGTTGCCAAACATATAGAACCCTTGCCGAGCACGACTGATGGCAACCACAGCTCGGTGTGGGTTGTCAAGAAAGCCAATGTTGCAGCCATAGGCTGGATGAGGACTACGAACCAAGGACAAGAGAATAATATCATTCTCTTCACCTTGGTACGAGTCCACCGTAAAGACGTTGAAGTAACAACCAGTAAGCGATGGATGCCCCTTCAGCTTCCTAAGGATCAGACTTCTCTGGCCCCTATAGTATGTCAAGATGGTTATCTTGTCACTAGACACACCATTGGCGACAAGATATACAAAGAATAGGGTGATCATTTCAGCCTCTTGGTCGTTGAGCTTGCTGTTGTCAGAGTTCGTGTCCTCAAGCCATTGGTGATCAAAGAACCAGCAATTACGCCCACCCATCCCGGGGACATCGGGACGTGCTTGTGGTGACAGAACGCTGTAGTGGTCCTGTAGATTGTCGTAGAATGGAGAAACTATGCGCCTCAGCTCTGGCCTCATACGGCGCTGTTTATTGAGCATGATATGATTCATGCTAAGGTTGATGAGTCTTTCAAACAGCGAGACGTTCAAGTTGTAAGGGTGTTGGCCGAGCCATCGAATATCGCATCGAGGCGACATCTGTTGGTGGTCACCAACCAGAATTAGTTGTTGAAGGGAAGGATATAGAGCCGAGGTGATATTGCCTTCCCTCGTTTCGGCAGCTTCTTCGATGAGTAGGGTAAGGGGCTGACACCCGGCCAGGAACGCGCGATACTTGGTGAGGCCGGTTGTTGTGCAGCCGATGACCGCAATATCTTGTTGGAAGACCATGTCGATATCTTGCCGAGCTCTGAGTGCTCTGCGCTGCTTGCATATATCGACGTATTTGGCCAGTAGCTGAGCCAGTGTCGGGGTTGTCGCTTGTACCAATTTAGACTGAAGGTGTTGGTAAACTGCGCCCCTCCACTCTTCGGGTATGTCAAAGAGGTTGCGATTCTCTCTGAGCAAGCGTTGTGCACGATGATTCCAGGTTTTGAAGTGCCCGGGCTCCCTGTTTGAATATTGTTAATATCACTGAAACCAGATACAATGGGTGCCACAAATAAACGCACAACTCAAATGAGCAGTACAAGAGAATATCAGGAAGCCGTCAACTTACTTTCCGGTCCATACATGCATCAGCTTGATTTCCCTGCCGTTGATCCTGTCTGCATCTTCCTCATCGTACGCGATGTTCTCCACGTCACGCTCGTAGTCGAAATCTTCGTCAGCTTCCAGAATTTCTGATACCAGAGGCTGCCTGTCACGAATAATCCGGGCCGGGATTCGGGAGTCTCCCAGCCATAAGGAGAAAGGACCAAGCTTCTCCAGCTCCGGGCATGTCTCCAGTTCTTCATCATACAGTGACTCCAGCTGTTCTTCGGTGATGATGCCATGTGTATGAAGCTCGCGTGGATCGATGAGACTGTCCCCAAAAACACTGTTAACCAGCGCCTCTACTCCGTCGATGTTGGTATGGCGGTTACCCTCGAGTTCTCTGAACCGCTTACCACCCCCACCACGAGAGCATTTGCGGCGGACCTCATACAAGCTGTAAGGCCTCATGTCCTCTCTGTCACTTCTCGATCCAAGACGCAAAATCTTTGCGTTCGCGTCAAGACAATGGCCAAGTAGCTGATCTAAGGCATGATTCGTCTGCGCAGCAACAATGAGCGGTGGGTTGGACCCTGGACGCTTCCGACGACTCGCAAGCATGACTTTGATTGCCTCCACCGAGGTGAAAGTCTTTCCAGTTCCTGGAGGGCCTTGGATGATGGCCAGCTCCTGGGAGACCATTTGATGGAGGGCGGATAACTGCGAGGCGTCGAGAATGCTGATGTCCTCCGCATCATCTGGGACTGGGAGAGATCCAGAGAGTACGTTGAACTCGCGCAGGGACTTGAGCCTGTTGGGGTCTGCAAGCGGTTGGCGCAAAACAGAAGAGAAGTCCATAACTGGATGTTGGGATATGAAGCATGGTGTCTCATTTTTCTGGTGATTGCCGGTGATGTACTTGTCGATAGGGGTACTAGAAAAATCATCATTAGCCTATGGTCCATCTCAGCCTGGGGGTCTACGCTATACATACTCTGCCTGCGCAGCCAGTTGTAGTCCGACCAAAGAATGACGCGAGGATTCGAAGTAGCCGTGCCGGGCCTCAATCATAACAAGCTCGAGATCACAGTCGAAGACAGCGTCTTCTTCTGGGTTGCCCCACATGATGTCGACGAGTGGAGGGGTTTGATCAAGGCCAAGCAAGTACGGCCTTTGGGCTACCACAGCAACCTTGCAAATGGTTTTGAACTTGTCGGCCTTGGTCGTGATGGCAAGGAGACTGCCAGGCTTCAGGCGGCCGGACTTGAGCCATTTGATGGCTCGCTGTGACATGAACTCAACGCGAGCAAGAGGCCCCAATGTTGTCATGACGTACGACTTGATGCGGACCTGATTATAGACGAACTTGTGGTCATCGTCATCCTGGCGCAGTCCGTTGTTATTGTTCCAGATGTAATTGTTGACTGCAAATCGCAAGCCTTCAGTGCCCTCGCGACGAAGGATCTCGTACTGAGCCTTCAAATAGTCCTCCTTCGACTTCCAGGGCTTGTTTACATGGTTGTCAGGAAGACCTTCGGCTTCTTTCTGGAGAAGGAGGATCTCCTTGGCCGTGGGGATTTCAGGGTTTGACTTCCATCCGTCGCCATCTTCGAGCTTGACGAATATATTGCTGCGGACAATCTCGTCTCTCTGTGAAGACTGTGTCAGCAATAAGGCCAACAAAGAGAGGATAGGAGTTTTGTACCATAGCGCTCAATCGCATCCACTCGTCGCGGCTGGCCATGTTGGGAGCGTGATGCTGAAGTGGTCGCGTCGGGCCAGAAGGACGGGGGGGCCGCGGAGATGATGAGCAAGTTGATATCAAGACAGAACCCCATGAAACGTTGACGACGGTCAAGTGATCGTGACAGATAAGTTGTCGCAAATGGTGATGGAGTCCAGAATAGAATGGATGACGAGGACAAGCTTAGAGGAAGGTGAATAAAGAAGCAAAAATGCTTCGACTCAATATCGTCCGGCGAAGCACGGTTGTACTAGAATCCGACAAGTGGCCTTGAGCTTTAAACGAGTAGAGCTGCAGTGTCAACGGCCACAGACTTGCAATGGAGAAACCGGGAAAATTGGAAATATAGATTCACCGACACTTCAGTTCCGTCAGTGGAAAAAGGAGGGAGCGGTTTGGGTAGAGGGTGATTTCCACGTGCTAGTGCCGGTGTTGAAGAGACAGTTTGCATTGGAATTGGAAGGCACGTTTGTCGGCCGGTTTTCCAGGCAGGGGCATCTGACGACCTTTTTTCCTACCAGCTGGAGGAATCAAACATGAGAAGGTCCCGTCGACATCTGACATAAAACTTCAGACGAAAAAGAAAGATTCCCTGGCTCGCCCAATGATTTTTTTGTGAGGTATTCCTTCGCGGTTTGTTCGTTGATTTTTGATTTCAAGCGTTTGGATACATCAATCTCCAAGGTCATAATGTTTTCCTCATGCAACTGCGATGGAAGAAGATCCGGCATGGTGTTTTTCTCTCATCCTGCACATGAAGGTTGTACAATCAGCCCGTTGTTTGACAATCTGATTGTCGCTGATTTGATAGAACATCAATGGACGTGAAGGCGTCACAGGAATCAGACTGGAGATACCCATTCTCCGCCTCACCGTGGCTGACCTGAGGTGAGCACAACAATGTAAGAAACGAATGACTTGCGGGTGGATGTATCGCGTACATCATGGCAGTGCCAGAGTCAAGAACCTCTGATGACTGATGTTTTGGGACACTCGTGCTGTGAGCAAGGCCTCCTGCCCCAGACACCCCAGGATGGTGTTAAAGCCACGTCGTGGTATGATAAGAAAAGCCAGCAAGTTCGGGTCGAAAGAAATCAATGCCAGTGTATTGAGCGTGGGATAAGATCCCGGGGACGCTCGATAATGCTGGTCATGTGCCCATCGTTCACTTAGAACTACAAGGCAGGCGTTGTCCGAATATTATTTAGTGCAGATACAGGTAAGCCGTTTGGAGAGTATATGGTGCCAAGCTGAGTTTCGACGGAAGTCTAGATTTGGATACCGGAGCGCCGGGAAGAGAAGTGGCGTGCTCGGACATACTCTGTCATGACACTACTCATTTGAGCCGCCCATAGGCCGCATGCGAGGCGTTAACCATATACACTATGGTCATCGTCTTCCAGATGCTCTGTTGGAGATGATGGCATTCTCCGGTCCACGTGGAAGCGGGTACAGGTGCGCCCTTGAACTATCGCTAGGCTAGATAGATGGCCCCGGAAATGTTAATCGACCGAACAGCGGAGTCACTTCTCGCCTATTGCCGAACTGACTTCAACGACGTAGCCTCACAGCCTCGGCCTCCCTATTTCCCTCCAGGAGCTCATGGTGTGATTCGTTCCTTGCTGGCCAATACTCGTGCGGATGGCCCAACATCACCTCAAATCTTACAAAAAGGCCCCTTATGACGTCAGGGGCGCTTCTGCGTAACGGAGAAGCCAGCCAGCCCCTTGACCTATTGAAGCATTTGTAGATGTTCCCGTTGGTCGCGGCGTGCGTGGTAAAAGGGACGTCAAGGGCCTGCCCTTTCAATGAACCGATGGAATGACGCGGGGGGACAAGAGTATCTTATACCTAGTACTTGAGCCGCATGCCAACCGACCGTTGACGACAAGAACGGAACAGGATCTGCGGTCTTGTAAACTGTATTACAAAAGCGAACCCGATCAAACAAGCCGTCTCGAGCTTATGAGCGCCGTCTCAGGTAGGATCAGAAGGATTTCCTTCAAGATCACCGGCATCAATGACGAATATCTGAATATTGTACGTGCCGCAGATGTGATCAAGCCCAAAACGCACCGGCTAACTCCCGTTGATGCCGCTATCAACCTGTCAGTACTGCGTTTGTTTGAGGATCTGACATGATGCATGTTGATCGCTGTACATTGGCGCTGTGTCGATTAGTTGTAGGGAACGTGGTAGCCATCCCATCCTTATGATAGGTACTGGGAGTGAATTGCTCCAAGTTCCCAGCGTGGCCGATAGGGGCTATGTCCGGATGACAAAGAAATCGAAGAGAGGATGCCCCTCAGGGGTGACCAAGCCGGGGAAAACGGACTCTCGGCTGGCAAGGGCGGTTGGACGATTCAGTTGGGAACCACGCGACTCATGCAATAGGGGTCTGGTGAAGCATTCGAATCGAAGGCTTTTACACCCACTCATCGGAATGCAAGCTCTCCGAAACGCGTCTTCCAAGAGTTTGGTAACGAGATATGCCTGACCCCGGGCGCCAGAAGAAGGTGGGCCGTGGAGCTGAACTTGGTTTCATATCTGACCTTGATCTGGATGCTTGTTTCGACCTAGACCCAGACCACAAGACCAAAAAAATATATGCCTTGATGTTTATTACATCTGCAGTGGTGTGAAATCTGATGGGGTTCCAACAATATGGGAATGAAGAAGAACTTTCAGGACGGAATGCGATATTGGAAATTGCGAGCAATCGGGCGTCTCGGTCGTCGTTGCAGGCAGTGGTGGCCGATATCTCTTAACTGCGTGGTGGTTGCCTTTTCCTCGCAAAAACGCGAACTGGGAATTTCCTCGGGCGGACACAGATGATGGCGCTAGGCTGCTTTCGGTCAAGCGGCAGTGGGATGACGCTCAACTACGTCATACAAGTGGGAATCCTGGATCTGATCTTGCCGACCGTGGAGACTCTGAATTGTTAGTCAAGCGGGAAAGTGGATGCCAAAGCATGGAACAGCACTCAAGAGTCAGAGGCACGTTCTTGCGAAGTTGCGCTTGTGCCCAATCCCATCGTCCAAACTGTCCCATTCCCATCACGCGTGGTACACCGCCGACATGGGCGGCCCCCTTCTGGACATGAGTGGTATTCCAGTCGGAGCAAGATAACATAAACAAGAATTATTCAGCTCAGCTGTGTAAGGCGTCCAGCGTCGGCGAACTTGACCACGCTTCACGGATTTCTTAGCCTACAAGCACGAGGGGATTTCAAGTCTTCAGCGCTATCGATGTGTCTCAATATCGCGCCGGCCACGAAGTCCGCCAAGGCAACCATTCAAGATCCGTACTATGTTGTTAGCTCGAGACCTCTGGTTTGTTCCATAGCCAAAGCATGATCTTACATTGTATGTGCCATGTTGGTTTTTGTTCATGTCTTTTCCATTTGTACACAGCCATTCATCTTGTCCTTATGGGGTTTGGGACAGTTAGGCTTTTTCTTGTCCTCTGCGGTAGGAGTACCGACTTGAATGAATAAGGTAGGTAAGTCCTGAAGTTGGACTGTAATATCGCGCCTGTCGTGGGTCCGGTTAGGCTCAACAGCTGCGGTCGACATGAAACTGTCTGGATAGTCTGGCATGGCAGCATGGATATGTAGTAGTCTGATGTATGTAGTGTAGTGTAGGTAGGTATCCATGGTAAGTACAGGTACAATGCGGCGCCCGATGATGAAAGAAATGATCACACACCCCTCCACTCCGACTCGGGTCACTCCCACCTGCAGCAGCCCAGCTCCTGCCAGTCCCAGTAAAAATAAGAACAAAATCCCTCCATGCCCCAGGGCCCTTTCCATTCTGTTCCCATTCCCCCCACCTTACCAAGCACAAAAGTCAATCTTCCGCCTTTCCATATCAACGAAACCTCGTTCATTCGGTCTGCAGGATCCTCCTTTTGTTTACGTGCGGCCTTACAACTGCGTCACTGCATTGCAAATTCCCATATTCCTTGGTTCGGTCCCGTGCAGCCACTGTGACCTTCCATTCCAGCCAATAGCAGCGCCCACCTGTCCCAACTTGAAGTCGAGCCTCCCTCCTGATTGCAGAGGTACCAATCTACCGCCCATCCCTCCATCGTCATTGACTTCCGGCAGACGGTTAATATCTTGTCGACTCCAGCGCGCGGTGCCTGCGATCGTCATCTAAAACTCTTTCCATTCCCGGTAACCCTTCTACGACCGACACAAGACCTACTAGACAGAAACGTCCTGTCCCTCCACCTACAAGCCGCGCTCGCCCTACTACAGTATAGCACAGCACCTTCGCGCTCATCTCTCCACATCGCCCTTTGCAAATCGGCACATTTTATCCCGCCCAACACTGCCCGACCCCGCTCACAACCGCTGCACGGAAATCCGCAGAACAACCACTCGAGACACTCGACAACAATCCTTCACTGGTGAAACCGCTTCTCGGCAACCTATTGATACTGTGACGACGCATAGTCTAGACTGCGAATATCAGTCCACCTGATTCACTAGCTAGCCCAAAGCCTCTAGCTTTGCTTAGCACCCAACTCAGCATCAAGGCGAGGATCCAGGTGCATCCTCCCACCGCTGTTCACCAGCCAACTCCTACATACTCCAGCAACCAAACCACCATCAGATCGAGAACAAGGCGTCAGCCTGGTTAATATCAGATAAAATGTCGACAATACAACAGTTGAAGAACTTCATCCGACACGGTATGTTTGCCTTGGGTTGCATGCTTGCACCTGCCCGCACTCGGTGCCTCTCTCCTACCGTCTCCTCGTACCCAGTGCCCCCTTCCTCCCGGCAAGGAATCACAAGCTAATATCGGCCTCATCAAACAGGAAAGCAAGCCCGCGCAAACCCTGAGGAGCCTGCGCGGTCAAAACATGCCGACCATTCTTCCAACCATCATCACCACCAGCCCGCAAAGATGGCGCCCCCTGTCTCAGAACCCAACCTAGGAGGCTCTCCGCCGCGGAACCACCAAGCGCCCGTTCAAGATGCCTATTCGGCCGTGCAAGCTGATGGCCACAACCGTGTTGCCCAGGCTGGCCATGCCGCTGCCCACCATGCCGAGGCCGACCAGAACCTAGCAGCCAAGGCCAAGTCAAAGACCAAGATCCCCGACGAGAACATTGCCAGGCTTGTTGCCGAAGAGAATGCGAGCAAGAGCAAGTTCCCCAAGTACCCCGGCCTTGAGAGATGGGAGCTCGTCGAGAAGATGGGCGATGGCGCCTTCAGCAACGTTTACCGCGCACGGGATTTGGAGGGTAACGCGGGCGAGGTGGCCATCAAGGTCGTTCGCAAGTACGAAATGAATAACATGCAGGTACGTGACAGCATACCGGGGATGTCCTCTTCTTCCTCTTTCGCCATCCCCGTTTCCTTTCGTCTTTGTCGTTTTTATAAGGTTTCAATACCAACCTCCAGGGCTCACTCTAGAGCAACAAACATCTCCATCCGGACTTCAAGCCAAAGGCCCCAAAGGCTGCAGAGGTGCGAGAAAACTCTCTTTTGTCTATTTTCCATTGCTGGTCGTCAATGTACTCGCCTCTCCTGATATGTCTCGACTGCTTTGTTATTGACGACCTGCCCCTACCCCGATCAAGCATTGGGGTAGGGACATACCCGCCTGCTAATGTTCTGTGAGGGTTAACCATGTCTATCAACAGCGAGCCAACATTCTGAAAGAGGTGCAAATCATGCGCCAGCTTGACCACCCCAACATCATCAAACTTGTCGACTTCGCCGAGTCTCGTCAATACTATTACATTATTCTTGAGCTAGCACCTGGTGGCGAGCTGTTCCACCAGATTGTGCGTCTGACGTACTTCAGCGAGGATCTCTCCAGGCATGTTATCACGCAGGTAGCAAAGGCTCTTGAGTATCTGCATGAGGAGAAGGGCGTGGTTCATCGGTACGTTGTCCCACATCACCGTGCCTAATCGTTTGTGAATCTTTGCTGACTCCTTGAAAAGTGACATCAAGCCCGAAAACATCCTCTTCAGCCCCATTCCACATGTGCCGTCGAAGCACCCGAAACCCAAGCAGCCAGGTGACGAGGACAAGGTTGATGAGGGCGAGTTTATCAAGGGCGTAGGCGCTGGCGGAATTGGTCAGATCAAGATTGCCGATTTTGGCCTATCCAAGATCGTATGGGACAAACAAACCATGACTCCGTGCGGCACTGTCGGGTATACAGCACCCGAGATTGTCAAGGACGAGCGTTACTCCAAGGCGGTCGATATGTGGGCGCTGGGTTGCGTTCTCTACACGCTTCTTTGCGGCTTCCCACCTTTCTACGATGAGAGCATTGAGGTCCTGACGGAGAAGGTTGCCAAGGGCCAGTTTACCTTCCTTTCGCCATGGTGGGACGATATCAGCAAGTCTGCCCAGGATCTTATCTCCCATCTTTTGTGTGTTGATCCCGAGAAGCGTTACACGATCACAGAGTTCCTCGCGCATCCTTGGATCGCCGGCTCGGGTCCTACCCCAAGAGACGAGCAGAAGAACCCCACCTCGACCGGTGTGCTGCGGGCCTTCGATGCATCCAAGATTGTGGATGGAGACAGGCGCTATGACTTCCGCTCTCCAGGTGCTGTCAATCTCCGCGAGGTGTTTGATGTCGGTTATGCCGTCCATCGCCAAGAGGAAGAAGGCAAGAGACGTCATAATCTTGGAGCCAAGGCGGGCGTGTCTCGTCTGGTAGGTCTCGACGAGAACTCCGACGAGGGAGAGGATGTTGCTATGCCTGATGCCGTAAATGGCAAGCAATATCATATATCTCTTGAGCAAAGCATGCGCAATGCTCAGATCAGGGACCAGCAACAGGAGCAACGCGGCAGGGACCGCGAGAGGAAGGCTCACCCACCCCCAGCGGCCGCTGAACAAAGAGGCTATGGACAGCACTCCGCAACTGTCACGGCTGCCGCCAGACAACAGGTTCGCGAACGCAACCGACAAAAGGGAGCGTTCGAGCTTAATCTGGACGGTGCCACTTTGCTCGGACGGCGTGGAGTTAAGCCGTCGCCTGCTGCTCGAGTTGCATAGGATACTACTGAGCAGAAAGAAGGCGACAAATCAGGCGACAAAGCCTGACGAAAAGCATGTCCAAGAGACATGTGGTGATGTCTTGCTTGCGAATGAGGCGAGCTCCAAGCTGCTGATCAGCGATACGTAGGAGTAAGGGAATCGTCGAAAGGATATTCAATTCTGTTGTGCATTTTCAGGAAGGGGTTGCTGGCCTACGGAGAGCCAGTAGTAGCATGGAGCATTACTCAACCTCTCCATTCTTCTCATCCCCCGTTTTAGCATTTATCCACGTTCTCGGAAGCGTACCATCATGTTGATTTTCTTGTTGTTGATGAGTCTAACAGGTTTGACCGTCGATATGGGAGGATTTTGGTCATCCCCTTTCATAGCTTTACATGACGGTGTTGGAGGCTAATTGATACTTTTACGATTACGATGCCTTTGTTGTGTTGATGCTTGTCTTACTATTATTCAGCTTTGGGTCGTGCGTTAGTGCCGAGGGATGCAGCTAGTGCTGGTCACGGTATCGTGGTGCCGTCCCATAGAGAGCATGCAAGGGAGGGCGCTTTCGAGTCGCTTCTCGTGGTGACGTCTCAGGAAAAAGAAAAGAGGAGATCGTCGAAATCTCTGAACTGCGTGTGTTGCTGGGATACAAGAGGCTGTCTCAGCCTGTATGCTTGCACCGTTGAACGCCACAACCTGGAGAGTGGCTACGCTAGTTGATGCTCGTGTATGATCTTACATAGGGATGAGACAGCTGCACGTTGTGTCTCTAAAACCGACTTTTTAGGTCACCAAGTCGTTGATATTCATGGTCCAGACCGTGCTCCCTTTATTGTCTTCTTGCTTGCAATTCCCTTTAGGGAACAAAACCCAGTCAATTTGCCTTTCCAAGACTGAAGTCGAGAAGGCGATGACATATCTAGACTCAACATTCGCCCTTTTGGCTTTCCAGGGACTTTGGCCCAAGGGACTGTGAATATGTCTCATTGTTTTTGAGGGGCTGAACTCTGACCTTCCATCATGGGTATCAGAAAATCAATGGCAATATTTCTTTCCAACAGTGTCTATCTGGAGGCAAATCTCCGGGTTCAACCACCGACATATTTGGAAGACTGGCGCTAATGTACGTTCTGCATCCAGAGATTCAACCATATTCAACCAGATAGACGTTGAACTTTCAAGACATGCTGCAAATTGCTTGGGAAAAAAAAAGGAGAGATGGCAACAACTGTCGTAGGCGAAAGGCGAGATCTGGAACATGGAGAAGAAGCAAGGCGTGATAGCCTCAACAACGCCGCACCCAGGGAAACTCTCTATATAACACAAGAGGAGCAGCCCATCATGGACATCACTTTTACTCCTCATCACTCTCATCTTCTTTCCTACCTTCACTACCTACCTTCACCACACAAACGACACTCACTTCACTTTCACACTCTGACTAATTTACACTCTTTAATTCTTCCTTCTCAACAACAATCAACGACACTCTCTCTATGAACTCATTCAAAATGGCTTTGAACCAGCTCCTCCCCCGCCTTCCCTCCCTCTCCGTCCTCGCCACAGCCGACAACGTCTGCCGCATCGACATCACCGTTCTCTTCCCTGACTGTGCCTCCATCGAGATCGGCGTCCCGCCCGAGCAGCCGCACTCGGTTGACGTCCAGCCTTCCACCATCTATGTGACCGTCACTCCTCCTACCGTCACTGCTTACCCTCCTCGTGGCGAGCACCCTCGTGGTCCCGGAGCCGGTGGTCCTGGTGGACATCCCCACTGGCCTGTCACTGCTACTACCACTTGCGATGAGGAAGGCCTCGTGACGGCTATGCCTATCCCTACTGGCAAGCCCCCTTTTGGTCCTGGTGGTCCGGGTAACAATGGCCCTGGCGGACCTCGCAGACCTGGCGGACCTGGCAGTGGTGGTCCCGGTTCCGGTAACAATGGACCGGGCAATGGCAACAGCGGGCCCGGTAATGGTGGCCCGGGTAACAACGGACCTGGCAATGGTGGCCCTGGCAATGGCAACAACGGTCCCGGCAACAACGGTCCCGGCAACAACGGTCCCGGCAACAACGGTCCCGGCAACAACGGCGGTCGCCCCACCACCACCACCCTCGCCACCATCACCCGCCCTGCTCTTCCTACCTCCACCAGCACCTCTTGCCCTCTCCCACCCTTCCTCTCTATCTCCACCACCCTCACCGACCTCCTCGACCTTGACTTCAAGCTCTATCTCGACCTCGCCTCTCTCACCTCCGGGGTCTCCCTTTTGGATTCCGTCATCCCCGGCCTCGGCAACCTTTTGGGAGCCAACAACCTCCCCGCTTCTGCTACCAACCCGCCTACCACTCAGCGATCTCGCTTCAGGACTTTGCCTTGCGGTACTTCGCTTGGTTCGCTGCCTGGTGCTAGCACCGGTACTGTTCCCATTGATGGCCCTGCCGGTAACGGACCTAATGGCTCTGATGGAAATGGAAACGGCCCCGATGGCAAGGACGACGGCAAGAACAACAACAACAACAACAACAACAACAACAACAACAACAACAACAACAACAACAACAACAACAACAACAACAACAACAACAACAACAACAACAACAACAACAACAACAACAACAACAACAACAATGACAAGAACTCCGGCACCTTGGTCATCGAAGAGTGCATCAAGCGTTGCGAAAAGGATGCCATCCGCGCCAGTCTCGAGCTGATGACGCTGAGGGAGTGCTTGGGCGTTACCGTTGATCGCAGGACTACCGTCGACAACTGCTTGTGGTTCGTTGGTCCCCGCGGCGAGAAGTTGCCGGTTTTGGATCTGGGTGTTGTTGTTGACCTGACTGGTCTTCTTGGCGAGGGCGGCGAGGGCGAGGGTGTCGAGAGCGCGGTTAGAAACGTCGAGGAGGTTGCTGGTGACGCCGCTGCTCAGTAGAGAAACATGATCATCATCAGATCATAACCGGGCACCTTATGGCAAGGGCGGGCTTTAAGAACTCTGGCATTTTTGGGGAATTGTATCTGGAGGATATGGTAATGGTAATTACATGAAAGTGTGTTGGGTACATACGCAGTGGGGTCAGAAAACGGGACATATTTCCTTTGTTTTGTTTTTACTTCATTTTTTTTTCCTTTGTCACTCAACTCTTCTTTTTCCTACCTTCGTTTGGGGACACTTATTAAAGGTTTCCTGCATGGTCTTACACTCTGGCTCTAGGAGTAGTAGACATTTTACATAGTATCTTGATATCTTAATTATAGTTACTTGCTGCTTTGCGCTTCAGTTTTCATCAAACGTCCTTAGAGGTACCTCACAGGCCGGTTGCCGCTGCCGCCCGGTCGCACCTTCCACTTCGATGCCTGTCATGCCTACCCCGTGCCTTCCCTACCACAACTTCTCATCCCGTTCGAACTTTGAACCCAAGCATATAAGGCACCCAGTTGGTCCCTCCTTCCAACAACAGCCGCTTGGTCAGATGGCGCAGTGGCCTACCGTTTGAGTCTCAAAACTCATTACTTGTCCGGATCGGGAACGGTTGATTGTGCGAAGACACGTAAGGGGGTCACCGCATACAACCTAGTAGCCGGTCTACCTATATGGTATCTGGGAATACTCCAGTCGACAGAAGAACCAAGATATCTATATGGTATCAACTGAACTTGAACGGTTTACCGTTGGTACCCTCTGCACGAGTGGTTGTTGTTTTTTTGCCTTTTTTTCGCTCTATTTTTTTTAGGGAGGAGAGGGGAAATCTGGATGGACATCTGGATGGACATGCCGTTTGTTCAAACCCTCCTTCGGTCGAGCATGCTTTAAACTCCTTTTTTTTTATCCCCTTTCTTTTTTGCCCGTCTCATTTGTTTGTTTGACGACTTCACTTCCTCAATCCATGATACAGCTTTCATCTACCTTACCTAAGCTACGGCTTCTACCGTATGAGCACCACCTGTTCTTACGTTTGCAGCGCGTACATTCTTCTTGTCTCTGAGGACTCCACGAGACCGGACTTCAGAAGACTCGATCCTCCCGTCTAACTCGAAATTGAGATTCTTGTTTCAAGCAAGAATAATCATCAACAAGTAACCATCGGGGTCCCGTCTATAAGCGCGTTCGATAAATCGGTATCAGTACACAAGTCCTCTTGTTCAACCAACTTCATCCTCGCAGTCATGGCGCCAACTAGACTGAGCGGCCGAGATGCTGAGCCACCCAAATTGCGACGCATACCACAGCTCCAAGGCGAGAGCAACTACCGGGATTGGGAGTCAGCCCTGTTCTTTGTGCTTACGTTCCACGGCATCAAGAGGTATGTCCCCGACGGCGTGGAGGAGGAGGAGGGGGAGGACGACGACGACGACAATGAAGATGAAGATGAGAAGGGACGGGTTTGGCGGGAGCGCATGTGGGAATATTCCCTTGTGAGAGAATACATTGACTCCAGGTTCGTCGACCGTCTCGAGTGCTACGGCTTGAAGTTTGGCAAAGACGAGGAATACCATCCCAAGAAGCTATACGACACCATCGTCAAGTGTATCGGCCCACGTGCAAAACAACAACAACTTGCGACCGAGAAGCTGGTGGATGAGTGGTTGGCCAAGCGATGTTGACTAAACACATCACCACAATAGACACTGGCAGCTAGGTACCTAAAGGTACTTACAATAAATCCTCTTCACTTCGTCGTTGGTGCCTTAAACTCTCCAACCCACTTCTTCATAATTTCCACCGCCTTCTCCTGCACCTTCACTACTTCTGGGTTGATCCTGTGTCCAGCACCCTTCATCCCCGCTTCGGTAAATGCATCATCGGCATGTTGAGAATTCTTGATCAAGAAAACTGGTGCGTCCTCCGTCGATTGCAGCGGTCCTCCCGGTCGCAGTTCGCTGGACATGGTGGTTGATCTCCATGGGTCAAATTCACTGTGTCAGAGAAGCCCAGGTATCCAGACGTTAGCAACCAACACCTTTTCTTTGTTCCTGACATTAGGTGGGAAAGGGTATTGAGCAGGACGTGATAGGTAGGAGACAGGAACTCACCCATTAGTCCAAATCACCCTCCTCCGTTCGTTCACCCTCCCCCACCCACCCGTCTTCATATTCAACATCTCCGTCGTCTTGCCCTTGGCGCTACCATACTGTTCGCCGTTCTCGGCCGTGGGAAAATGCATCTCGCATTGGCGCTGCCAGTACTCGGGTGTCAGTTTCCTCGAAACTATCGAGATCTGCTTCTTTTGTTCTTTGTTAGGAGTGTTCTTGGGCGCCCCAGTGGCCCATGATGCCAGAGGTTCGTTGCACAGGAACCAGTACCATGTTCGCCAGGGGTTGCCGAGCGTGCGGGCTTCGAAGAAGGGGTTGAGGAGGTCGTGTGTGTTGAGGCACCAGAGGGGGTCGTCTTGCCCCCAGACATCGAAATAGGTGCATGCTGTTTGGTGATGTCGGGGTTAGTGATTCTGAAAGGGGAGGAACGAGGAAGACTGAGAAGCTTCCAAGAGAGGAGGGGGGGTTTAGGTGGGGTTGGTAGGGAATGAGCCCCGGGAAAGGAAGGGGCGATGGAAAGAAGGAAGGAAAGGAAGGAACAAACTAGAATCAATAAACTTTTGCACAAAATACGAAGCAAAGTTCTTCACCGGCGCCGGGACCGTTCCCAGCACACTGCTGTCAATGGAGTGGTTGTCAGCCACCACGGCATTGCATAACCGGAGGACATCTTTGTACCCTCCCGTCTCTTGCCAGTATCTGAACGGGGTGGCGATGGCACTGTTCAGCCGAGCCGTCAGTCGTCTCATCTCCTAGAGGTACCAAGCCACTAAGTACCTGAACAGCGAGAAACAAGGACCACGAAACTTACTACGCAAAATCATCATCCTCAATAGGAAACCCCGCCCCAAAGAACTGTTTCAGCGCCTCCACCTTCTTCTCATCCCTCTTTGTCCCGTCTTCGGGAAGCAGTATACTGTCGACAAACTCACTAACGGCGTTGAGAGCCAGACTGCAGCTGGCGCCGCCGTCACCGTACTTGGTACCATTCCAAAGCGCATCGATCCCCTGCCGGATGGTGTCGTAGTAGTACCAGTTGTCCGGGTTGGCTTCGACAATGGCGCTGCTGAGGTGGAAGGCGTGGAAGACGCCCGGGTGAAATTGCTCGATCCAGGAACCAATGGTGGCGGTGTAGGAGGCACCGTAGTAGATCCAGGGCTGTTGGTAATTGCATTAGCAGTTGAGGTAGGTTGGGCCAAGCGGAGAGGTGGATGGATCGAAACTTACAGCTTTAGGAGAGTTACTAGTCTGGTTCTTGTCGAATGGGAACTGGATCTTCTGGGCGAAGTTGACGATATCCGCTGCTGTCTGCTCGGTTGTGAGGTATTGCAGAGTCTCGGAGTCAAAGCCATCGTAGGGAGATGATCCCCCAAAGTAACGATCTATTTGCCAGCCCTAGACGTCAGTGGGCACGAAAAAAGGCGTGCGGGAGGGAAATGATCACTGACGCTCAAGAACAACAGTAGCAGCACCGATAGCCTGCGCATACATCCCAGGCATGGTGGTGTTCTGGAGGAACGTGTATCCAAGACTGGAGGAGACTGATCTGATGATAGGCTCCTCTCCAGGGGTCATGAACACGACCTAACGTAAATAGAGCAGTCAGTGACTGAAGCTATCTTTTAGACCACCATATTTCTTCTTCCTTTTTCCCGAAAAACTCACTGGTGACCCCGGACCGGCCCACCACTCCCTGCTAACGCAGTACTGCTGCTGCCATGTTCCAAGCTTAGGGTCGTTATGGTCAACGGGCTGCTCGAACCAGCCGCAGGAAGCTCCAACAAGGCTGTTGATGGCTAGACTGATTCCCTTCGTTGTCGAAGAAGAAGTAATTTCCGGTATTCCTCTCAAGCTCGCTTTAGGTGCTGTCCATGCCGCAAAGGAGAGGACTGCCCCAGGGGAGAGCTTCATGGTGAATTTCTTTCGGTAGCCCGTTGTTCTTTTTCTTTTGGAAGTATGAAAATGGGGCGGGTGGGTTTCGAAATTTCGGTCTTCCCCATGGGGCCGTTGGTGCTTGTTATACGAAGGCACACATTCGAGAACAAGCCATCAACCCTAGAGTATACAGAGATCAACGAAGGTATATTTGTTTTTAATACAGGGCGTGTTACGACCCTGAAAGCGGTTATGTCCTCGTTCAGACTGCCGGACACACACACGCATCCAACTTAACAATGGTCCCGTTACCCCAGATTACTTTGGCGGATATGTGTTGTCTGATATACCTCATATGAGAGGGAGTCGCACGAGAAAGCGGCAGTTGTCTCCAAGTGGAAAAAATCAATGGGTAAGTCGACAAGCGCATATTGTGGATGGACTGAGGAGACTTTCCCATAGGATGAGGCTAAATGGCCGGACCCTGGGCCTGCTGAGGTGCATATGCCATTTTCCGATGGACGGGAGATTTTGACTTTGGACCAATACCTGTCTGAACGTCGGCATCACAGGATTGGGTTGGATATTACCTGATTGGAGAGCTCGTACTGCACAAGTTGGGATTTGGTGGCAACACCAAATATGGTTGAGTGAGTCGTTGACGCGGGCTTTCGGGCGCAATGTGATGAGCGGGGAATATGGTTTGTGCTCGTAAAGTCGGGGCGCAGAAAAAGGTGCGACATCGAGTGCCAAATCGACCAAGTGATATTGTATATGGCGGGTTGAGGCCAAACCACCGCGCCGCATGAGCAGCAATAGCTGGATAGCCATTAGAGAGGCCATGATGCAAGTCAGTCGCAACGGTCAAGATGTGAAGTCACCATGAGCACCACGTTCGTTGTCGGAGTGCCCTTCGGCTAGATTTGACCGCTGTCCATTATTTTGCAAGTCATATACACTAAATATACGAGAGATCTGGACCAATTTATGTCCCTTTTTTATCCCGAAGATAACCTTTTCCGATATTCCTATCCATAGAAAACCATGCCAAATGTCTTTTGCTTTTCTCTACCCAGGTTCGCCCAAATTCATACAACACATAAGGAAAAATCGTTTAGTGAGCACCACCACGACCACCGGTAGCACCACCAACCGCCAGGGCCTTGAGAACCTCAGGCTGAATCTGCGGCAGAGGACGACCCCTCTCGGTAGGCTTGGGGACATAGTTGATCTCAGAGAGGAAAGCAAGGAACTTGCCGACCTCCTCTCTGCCGATACCGCTACCAGTGGAGTCATCGACGCCAGTCCACTTGTCGGCATCGGCCTTCAAGACAGACACGGCGTTCCGGTCGTCCATCTCAGGGGCACGAGTGTTGGCGGGAAGGTCGTTCATGCAGAAGTGGTAGAGGGGCATGAGAGCGTGCTGCTCCTGATCCTTGACCAAGGAACCAGCAGAAACGAACTTCTCGAGCTCGGCCTTCCACTTCTCATAGCTAGTCTCGGGAGTCTTGTAGCCGTAGTACTCCAGGATAGCGAGGTACTCGTTCATGCGGAGACGAGGATGGGCGGTGACGTGGATGACGTGCACACCGCTGGGGATGGGGTTGAGCGCAGCAGCCACGACGGTACGGGCGACGTGGTTGACGGGAACGGCGTTGACAGTGTTGACGATGTGGGGACGAGAGGAGATCTGAATGCAGCCCTTGAGCATACGGACCAAGAAATCATCGACGTTGCACACACCGGTGTTGGCATCACCCAGGATGTAGCCAGGACGGACAACGGAACCCAAGAGACCACGCTTGCCGGCTTCACGGACAAGCTGCTCAGAGACCCACTTGGTCTGGCCGTAGCCAGTTCCGAGACCACTACGGCTACCCTCCATGTCGTCGGACTCCATGATGGCACCACGTCCGGTGCTGACTTGCTTGTCAGACAGGTTGAAGTAGTAGTCCGTGTCAAGAACACTGGTGGAGCTGACAAAGCAGAAGGCCTTGGGCTTGCCCTCGTTGCAAAGCTTCATGGCGTCAACGGTGGACAAGACGTTGGCGGCCATCATATCGTGGTAGCGCTTGACCCAGTGAACAGTGGCGCCGTTGTGAATAACAACGTCCACCTTCTGAGCAAGCTCCGCCCAATCGGCATCATCAATGCCGAGGTTGGGCTTGGCCAAGTCACCGACGACGGTGCTGAGTCTTCCAGTCCACTCATCATTCCAAAGGCCGTAACCCTGGAGAGAGCGACGGAGACGCTCGAGCGCCGCCGTGGAGTCCTTAACACCACGGACGTGGGCAATCAGCTTGACGGTGTGGGCCGTACGGTCAAGGACATCCTTGACCAAGTAAGAACCCAGGAAGCCGGTGGCACCAGTGAGGAAGACAGTCAGCTCCTCGGAGCGAAGGGTAGCGGGGTCGGCTGAAAGATACTTCTCGGGAAGCTGAGCCAAAAGCTCATCCAAAGACTTGGCGTATTCGTCCTCACCAGCCTCAGCAGTGACACCGCTGGTTTCCTGTCCGAGCAGCTTGTCAACTTGGGCACAGAAACCAGCGAGGCTAGGGTGTTCGTAGATAGTGTTGATAGACACATCCCTGCCAATTGCCTTACGAATGTTCAGGAGGAACTGCTGAGCCAACAAACTGTGACCACCCAGATCAAAGAAAGCATTCTCACGCTTGATCGTCTTGGGGTTAAGACCAAGGATAACATCGGCCCACAGCTGGGCCACGGTGCGCTCGGTCTTGGTAAGCGACTCCCAGTTCTTCAGGTCCTCATCGGAGGCATCCTCAACACGCTCAGCCACATCGGGGAAAGGAAGGTTAGGCTTGTCAACCTTGCCGTTGGGGTTCAGAGGCATCTTCTTGAGGACGACATAGATGGTCGGGACAGCATAGATGGGGAGGCGAGAGCTCAGATGATCGCGGATCTCAGCCTGCATGCGTCTGTACTTCTTGAGATAGACGGTGACGGGACCCATCTCAACACCCTCGTCTTCGACATCAGCGAGGCCACGGACCTCGAGCCACTTGAGCCACTCCTTGTGCTCAGGGACAATGTAGCTGACAAGAGTCGGCTCTTCGTTACGATCCCTGCGGACGAGGGTCTTGCAGTCACGGATGAGAGGGCTCTGGCTCAAGTTGCTGTCAATGTCGTTGAGCTCGATACGGAAACCACGAATCTTGACCTGGTCATCGGCGCGGCCAACGCACTCGACATCACCAGACTCGAGGTAGCGTCCAAGATCGCCAGTGCGGTAAAGTCTATCTCTAGGGCCCTTGTAGTACTTTCTCCAGGGCTCGTTCTTGTTGAGCTTGGCGTCCGCCTCAACCCACTTGTTGTTGTCAACAAACCAGTTGTTCAAGAACTTCTGCTCGTTCATGGCTGGGTCGCCGAGGTAGCCTTCGGCAAGACCGGCAGCACGGACGTAGATTTCTCCAACCTCGCCAACCTGGCACTGCTGCTCGCGGTTCTCACGGTTGACGACCAGGAGCTGAACGTTTTGCATGCCCGTACCCGCAGGGACAGTGTCCTTGAGCTCTCTTTCGAGGAAGTCAGGGTCCCTGTTGCGACTGGGGATCTCGAAGTAACTGACAGCACGCTGGGTCTCGGTGGTGCCGTACATGTTGATGATGTTGGCATTCTCAGCCAAACGTCTCAAAGCACGACAGTCGCGGGTGGTCAGAACGTCACCGACGAAGAAGACATTCTCCAAGCTGGGGAACTCAGCGGTAGCACCACCGACAAGAATCTGACCCATGGCGGGAGTCAAGTGGGTAACAGTGGGCTTGTGCTCCTTCATCCACTCAGCAAGCTTCTCATGCTGAATATCCTCGCGGGACGGGACAAGAAGCTGGGCACCAAGGAAGAGAGGGGTGAAGATGTCGCGCTGTACTGGATCGTGGGCAATGCCGGAAAGGAGGGTGTATCTGCTCTCGGAGGAGAGGTTGAAGCGCTCGGCCATCCAGCCAAAGTACTTGACCAGACTGTAGTGACGGCCGAGGACACCCTTGGGGCGACCCTCACTTCCGGAAGTGAAGGATAGTGTGGGGTTCGAGTCGGGACCGACTATGACATCGGGAGGCGCGGAAGCCAATTGCCTTACTTGGGCAAAGATATCCTTGCCATCGACCTCACCACCGTAGAGAATACCGTCGTCGCGAAGACGCAAGTCTGGTACGTCAGTCTTGAGCTTGAGCTCGTCGTCAATGTACTTCTGGACCAAGGGGGCCAACGGGCCATTCTCGTCTGTGGCACGGCCAATTCGTAGGAGCGCACTGGGCTGGGAGACCTCGAGGTAAATCTGCTGTCTTGCCGGAGGATAGGCAGGATCGAGAACTGTCATGGTTGCGCCAGAGGCCTACACATGTAAGGCACACCGTTAGACACGACTGCGGCCATGTGACACGGTATCATAGAGGAAGCAGTAGGTAGGTACCACATACCAGAATACCCATGAGGGCCACCACCAGGTCGACGGACCGATGGGCCCAAATCATGACGACATCGCCGTTGGTAATGCCGGCCTTGTGCAGGTACCAGGCTAGTGTGTTGGAAGCCTCATAGATCTGGCGGTATGTGAAACGTCTCTCTGGTGTTGTGGAAGTCTTGGTCTCGACGACGCATGTCCTTTCGGGGTGCGCCTCGGCGTTGCGTCTGAAGTGCTCCTGGATGGAACCGACGTATCCGGACCAGTCGAGGTCGATTGTGGGATCGGGTAATACGGACGCCATTGTGATTGTGTCGAGTTGTTGTGTATGTGGAGGGCGGAGGCCGATCTGGGTGTATTAGGAGCCAAGACAAGACCGAGGAGAGTTTCAAAAAAGGGCAATTGATAAATATTCTTGGAGAGGAGTAGCGGGAAGAGGAAGAAAAGCGCCCGCCGGCTTCGCGATATTTTATTTTCTGGACAAATGACGCCAAGTGTGAATCAGAGGGCCTAAAAGTTTAGTGGCTTCAAGTGTGACTCAATGGTGCAAGTTGTTTGGTTGAGATGTCCTCCGAAACTCCGACGTCGGCTGGGGGCCACTAACAGTCATCATCCAGTTTGGAGCTCCAATCCCGGCTCCACGGCAAACAGAATTGTGGGGATGTGGTGGGTCAACCTTGCGAGCCCCTCCCCCACAACTTTAAATTCCGAACTTCATTGAGAGCTTTTCTCTTGGCATCAACTTCAATCCCAGGGACCCTGCCTCGCGTCGCCCGTAACATCTTTCCGTGGAAAGGGACTCCTTGTTGCTTCTGATGGAGATGGCTTCGACTTGATTCATTACTTGGTGTGAGTCAGATTGGTCAATATCGTTGACCGAAACCCGACAGACGAACTTGGCAAGC
This sequence comes from Sordaria macrospora, assembly GCF_033870435.1. NCBI lineage: Eukaryota > Fungi > Ascomycota > Sordariomycetes > Sordariales > Sordariaceae > Sordaria > Sordaria macrospora. The sequence goes on along the minus strand of NC_089371.1, from coordinate 6,874,949 downwards.
ACGCGCCATATAATCTCGTCAACTCAACAACGTCAAACGGCTTTCTCACAGATCGTTCCAGGTTGAGACTTTGAGTATCTCCACCGACTCACATGAACACGGGATCACAGAAATTCGACTGCATCAAGAACCGACTGAATGATGTCTACGTTTCACCGCTCTCTATCTCTCGGATTCCTGATCTCATAGTCCTGTTGAAGATGCTAAGTGCTGTTTACAGTTTTACACGTGTTATCCGATATTGTTCCAACTATCATTACCGAAGAAGCAGTTCACGCGCGGCAAGATTCCATCCAAAGTCTCATAAGCCTACCAGCACCTTCTACCTATGGTACTCCTCTCCTAAATCTCCGCCCATGCGTCTCTTGACCTCATTTCCATCCTGCTCCGGACGATACACACCATTCGCCAATGCCGCAGCCCTAACAGCAAGCTTGAGACGTCTAGGGTCCAAGAGCATGGAATCATTCACTTGTCCGCGACTCGGCAAGACAGAGCCCCTTCACTAGCCCCTTGAACACCTGTTATTATTGATTACTAGGGCACCTGGTTGCGCGGGTACATCTGCCATCCTCAGTGGCCAACAGCTCGGATCACCAGGCGGCTTTCGAAGAGGCTGTGGCTGATATGATTCAGTCTTGAGTCTTGTGGAAAGATTTCTGGTTTTGTTCAATCCCATGCCAGTGGCTGATTGCTGGTGGACTAATATTGTCAATTCCTCCAGGGAAGAACAAAGGTCGAAGTTGCATACACTGTACTCCCTCCACTGCCATCTACCCATACACGCTATCCTATCCATTCATTTATGATCGTTTACGTCTTCCACATGTCGGCTCAAAACCAGCGCATAAGAGACCTATTATAAGACGCAAAAAAAGGGGGACAAAGGACAAAAGAAAGTTACCCGTATAGGAGTCAAACCTGTAACCGGGCAATGGTGATACTGTTTTCATCTACCAGTACTAAGGAGCTGGTTACCCATATTCCAAGGCATTTTCAGTTGCAACAGTGGGCCACAAGACCACAAAACTTCCACGATAAACGCCGGGCTATTTCTAGCCATTATTCCTCACAGTTTCGCAGATAGACCTGCCTCAACCGCTTGAATGGTTTTTGTCTTATCTCTTTTATAATTATCACTGTTTCGGATGCCCTTCTGTGGCGTATGGACAAAACAGGTAGCGGTGTTCACATCAAGTATCATGTCCAACGATTTAAGGCTGAGGACTGGAAGTTTATTGTGCACAATTAGAAAAAGCTCAGCGGTTGGCAGATAGTCTCAACTCTCCCATATCAAGGCGGACAACCTGCGGAAACTAGAAGTCGAGACGTCCTTTACGACAGTAAGTTATGTTTCGGGCATGTTCCTGAATACGCAATCCAGTCAACAAGATCACAATGACGAACACTAGGACAATGCTGACCTGGATGAGATTATACCCAGTTCCAGCATCAGGAGATCCAAGTGAAATATGCAGCACCCAATCCTTTCCAGTATCATCAACCCAGCCACGTCAACAAATCAGGCAGTTCCTGGCTTTCATCCCAAGCTCAGAAGGACGTCCTAAGTCACCACAAGTGTCCATAATGTGATGTTTACTCAGTTCTCGTATTCCCCGATGATGTTTTGCAACGAAGTCCCCCCTCAAAGCTCCACCACGGAGGAAGTGAAGTCTCAAACATACACTCTACATAAGTCATCCCAAACCATCACCAAAAGCCCAAAAAGCTCAGACCACGCTTCATCCCCAAAAAGGTTTAGATTCACGGGACGGTCCGCTGTGGAGCCCACAAATTGCCGCAAAAGCTGGGATCCACTTGCAAAGGGCTTGGCAAGCACAGGTCTTGGCATACTGCGAGCTCCAGGTTGACATGAGTATTCCTCGATTTCCATGGTTTTGGATTACTCAGTTCCCGAAGGAGCTATCATGGAGGGAGCGCCCACGTTGAGTGCTACGAGACCGACTTTGGAAGAGAGTTCTAGCGTGAGGGTTGTTTCATGGCAGCTAGAAAGTGCGTGGAGGGAAGAGCTTTGGCTTTGTTCCTAGTACCGGTAGAACACACAACCTAGGTAATGGAAGCTAACTTGTCTGCGTCATGTTAACTGTGGTGTACCTACGGCATGGCTTCGGCAATAGGCAGGTACCTTGCCTTACATGTATGCAGGCGAGTGCCGGTAGCTGTGTGAATGAGATTTGCAAACTGCACACACCGTAGAGTCTTTCCCGTTGGAATTCTAGACGACCTGTACATGTGCCTATCAAGTGTTCCGAGACAGTCTTGAAGCGCTGAAGGTGAGGACAACAGCAGACTGTTGTCATCGATATGAAAGAGAACAGGAATATGCACTCTTCACTTCTCTCTCCACTTCTCCATCCACCTCTCTTTTCACCTCTCTATTCATCTTTCTTCACCACTGGGTAGACAGACGCAGCCATATCGATGGTGATATTGTCAGGCGGTTATTGCTATTTTGGTTGGGCACACATTTGGCTGCTAATTCAGCCTACGGGAATTATTGTCTTCTGTGCACACCTCTCTTTTTTTCTTTCCTTTTTTTTCTTCTTTTCCCTTTTTTCCCTTTTTTTTTTGGAAACATGATTGCTGATGCTGGTGCTCAGGAATCACAGGACAAAATACGGCTTCACGTAGCGGAGCGAAAGGTCAGGAGGGGAAGAAGAAGTAAGTTCCATCTGAAATGGTATCCATCAACAACTCTGTGTTTCTCCAAGTCTAGATTCTAGTGACTACAGACAAAACGCCAACATGCACATCCTCATTATCTCTTGACTTCGTAACAAATCGCTTAAGCAGAAAGAGCCTTTAGATCACCGGCGTTGATCTTGCCGGCACCGACGAGGCGGGCGGCCTCCTCGTTCCAGACAGCCTTGATCTCGTCAGAGACCTTGAGGCCGTTGAGCTTGCCAGCGAGAGCAGCGAGCTCATCGGGATCGATCTTGCCCTGGATGAGCTCGACGTCACCGAGAACGGCATCGATGGTGGCGACGGAAGCATCACCCTCAACGAAGTAGTTGGCATCCTTGACGGAGCCACGGAGGACACGCTTGTTCTTCTTGACAGCGTTCTTGGCAGCCTCCTTGGCCTTCTTGCTGGCTTCACGGTCGGCCTTGGCCTTCTCCTCGGCCTCCTTAGCGGCAGCCTCCTCAGCAGCCTTCTTGGCAGCAGCCTCCTCGGCGGCCTTCTTCTCGGCAGCCTCCTTCTCGAGCTTCTTCTTGTTCTTGGCGGCGTTGGCCTCCTGGCGGAACTTCTTGATACGCTCATCGGCGGCGGAGCAGTCGTCGAGCAGCTTGCGGAGACGAGCATTGTCCTCGGCCTTTCTCTTCTTGCGGCTGTTGAGGTTCTTGCGCTCGGTGTGGCGTCTCTGGTCGCGGGACTCGCTGTCATCGGGAACATCCTCATCGAGGTACTCGAACGACCTCCAGCTGTCGAAGTTGTAGAAGAAGTTGTAGAAGTTCTCGACCTCCTCGCGGGTGGAGTCCTCGTTGCCGAAGCTGGGGACGGGCTGGATGTTGCTGAAACGGCCCTCAGCCTTGAAGACGTTGCTCCAGAGCTTGTAGAAGTTGCCCTTCTGGAGCTGCTTTTTGGTGGGGGGCTCGACATCGGCCTCCTCATCAACGGAATCGAACTGGCGGCGCTTGATGGGGTCGAGAAGGACCTCGGTGGCCTTCTGGATGCACTTAAAGAAGTTGTCGTCCTCGGTGCGGCCGGCGGCAGCCTTCTTATCGGGGTGGTGCTTGAGGACCTTCTTGCGGTGGGCGCGCTTGATCTGCTCCTCAGTGGCCCTCCAGCGGTACTTGGAGAGACCGAGAACCTTGTAGTGATCTTGTTGCTGTACAGGGGCGCAAATAGGTTAGTGATCAAGGTCTCGCGGTTTCCGTGCAGCATTACTCCTCAATTGGGCACCAACCTTCCAGTCCTTGGCATCGCGAGAGAGCATCATGGGGTCCTCGGGCTCGCTGACGTCGCTCTCGTTGTCCTCCTCGACGTTCTTGGCGCGCTCCTGGGCCTGGATGCGGTCATCCTCGGAGAAGGTGCGCTTGTGGCGGGCGCGGCGGGCGTGGGCGAGGAAGTGAGGGCCGACGGGCTCGATGGCGCGCTGGGTAACCTCATTCTGGGCGATCTTGCCGATGGCCTTGAAGTCCTTCTCGGCGGTCCAGCCCTCGGGGAGGGTGGGGAGAGGAAGGGGAACCACAGTAGTCATTTTTGCGGTTGATGATGAGGATGGTGATGGTGGGTTGGGAGACAGACAGTGACAGGCGCAGGAACTGGAAGCTTGTATAGGCGGGCCCCTCTACTGTTTTTTTACGATTTCTGGAAATTTTTCGATGGCCAAGCTCCCCACATCTGGCTTATCGACCGCCAATCATGGTCCTCACAACTTCCAAGTCCACTCCGGCCGGCAAACCAACCCGGTCCTGGGCGACATTTTTGGAGGTCGCATTGCCGTCACTGCGACTGTTTTCAGACAAGCCTTCGATCTTCTTGTTAGACCAGAAACCCGGCGATAGAATACCATTTACCATCTTTTGAACTTGCATTCCCTTTCCTGACGCTCGTTTACCAGCGCACTTGTCATCATGTCTGCCCTCCACGCCTACCGTCACCTCATGCGCGCCGCGAGAGTTGCCTTTGATGGTACGATGTTCCCCTGCAGTCCCCTTGGTGCACCCGCCGGCCTATGTAGCTCCCCGGACTAACCGGCTGTGTCAAATGTTATAGGCGATGCCCGCACCCTTACCGCCGCCTACGAGTCTATCAGCCGTGGTTTCCGCGAGAACCAGAACCTTCCCGCCAACGATCCCACAATTGCGCCCGCGATTGCGCATGCCGAGGAAGTTGCCAGCTTCTTGAGATCCAACGTTGTTCAGGGCCGCAAGGACGGCGAGACCTACAGTGAGTGGAGTCCAAAGGTTCGGAGTTGTAAATAGGATACGCTTGCTGACTAGTGGTTCCTCACAGAGCTGCGGATTCACAAGGATACCGAGCGCGGCGACAACGATACCATCAAGCTGGGGAACCAGAACATCAAGATTGGCGGCGAGCACAAGTGCTGCTCGGCATAAAGAGAATACAAAGTCACGGTTGGAAAAGAACAGGGATTTTGGAACCTCAAGTTCGTGAGAACGTAATGGACCAACAGGACAGTACTGTTGCCCGTGTATATTTGTAAATCATCTATGATACCCCTCAATGTAAACAAATACTGGAAAACCCCATCCGATATTAGGAAATGCAATGTATCTGAGATACCCTGAGCCCAGCCCGCCAAATCATAATAGCCCTACAACGCCTTGCAATACCATGACCAAATCACTTTTCTGTCTCCTCTTAGTTGCCAGAAAGACTGGCGTACTGCACGTCTGCTGCACCGGGCGGTGCTGCAATAGTGAGGTTGGATGTCTCGTCTTTCTGCGCTCCTGATGCACCACCCTGAGCAGTTCCTCCCTCGATCGCCTTTCGGCCGCCCGTCTTCTGAGCACCGCCAAAGGCTGACCGACCATCTCGTAGCATCTCCGAGCGCTGCTCCTTGTTCATTGTTCCCAAGGCCTTGGGTACGCTCCATCTGACCCTCAAGGGGCATCCGGCAACGACAGCACGGCCCTTGCACTCCAACGAAGCCTTCTCAGCAGCCTCCCGAGTTTCGTAGTTGACGAAAGCGGCATGCGACATGTGTGACACAACCAACGACTTGATCTTTCCGAACGCTTTGAAGAAGTCACGGATCTTGAACTCGGGCAGGTCATCCTCAATGCCGGTTACGAAGAGAGACATGATGCTCTGATCGGCAGGCGGTTGCCAATCCTTGGGTCCGGGAGGAGGCGCCGGGGCAGCGTTAGGTCGTCGTCCACCGCCGGGTCTGGCGCCAGCAGCCGCGGCCGCCCTGGAGTCTCTTGTGCGAATCGGACCAGCCCCACCAACACCAGCTCCTACGGCAGGATTGCCTCCTGTCGCCCTTCCAGCACCGCTCGATGATCCGCCGACAGGGTTGCCATCTTCGTCAACCTCCCTACCCTTCCTGAAATAGGGCTTGCTTTGCGCCAGCCTCCTCAGCAGCTCTCTCGCCTTCTCGTCCGCCTTTTCGTATTCCTCGATACCAGCTCTTCCTTCTTCGATCGCGCGCTCGTTGTTTTGCGCAAAGTACTCGCGGTTGATTTCGCTCTGAGGACCGGGGGCCACGAGCTCGAGGGCTTTGTCTCTGATGATGATGGGTAGTCCGAACTGAAGATCGAGGATGCAGCATTGGCAGGCGTTCTTGAGGCGGGCGCAGGTGAGGCAGATGTTGGTGCGCTTCTTGCGGGCGTGGGCGCGGTCGGCGGCCCAGCTAAAGACGGTGAATGGGCGGGTGCAGAGCTTGCATTCGGCACCGTAGTCTTCCTTGAGCATTTTGACGTAAGGGTTCTCGGGCAGGCAGTTTTCGCAAACGGAGGGGAAGTCGGTCGCTTCCCAACCGGAGCGGTTGAGATCGTGTTTGATTTGCGGCGGCATCTCGTCTGGATTGATGCAAAATCGTCGTGGGATTGAATACGCGTTGATGGTCAGGTGGTGACGCGATGGTTGGTGGCGGGTGGGTGTGCGCAAGTGGTGATGATCTTGGGAACTTTCAACTTTCAACTGACGAAGGTGACCTGCTTAAGTTCGGGCCCTGGGCTTGTCCAGAACGCTCCTTATCAGAACTGTTATCGGACGGTGTGGCGTAACATTACACCATGTTTTCCGTTACACGCGTCACGGTACCGTAAGAAACCCCGGCGTGGCTAAGCTATCCGAGGACACCCCCACATCTCGGTTTAGTATTCGTATTCGGGTTCTGAGTGCACGGGCGCGAGGGGCGAGACCGTCCCAGTTGAATGAGCTTTCACATGGATTTCGAATTCGAGTTCGCATGTTTCGAGTGCTTCTTCGTCCAATTCTCTGGCGCCAAGTTTCACGGTCACAACGGTTCAACCCGAAGGTTGAAAAGGGGGTGGATCTTTCAGATTGGCCGAAGCCATTTTGTGGGGCGCTCGGACCAATTCACGATTGGGATTCGCCTATTTTGGACAGACTACAGCAGCTATCGCATGCTATCGCTGTACACCCTGGCACAACTCTCATCCAGGGGTAATTGCAAGGTGCCAGCGAGCACGAGGAGGAAAGGGGTCCGGGGTCATTATTTTTTGTTTATATGGAGGATCCCGACTGACCGCAACGTCTTCTTGTCTTCTGCTCATCGTTCGTGCCTATCCCATCTTTACTTCTTTCCTTCGTTCAACCACTCTTCCCCGTTCAACACCACAACCAGCTACCAAAATGCCTTCCGCACCACAAGTCGTTGCCCTCGAGAAGGAGGACCACCAGCGCGATGCTGAGTTCAAGAAGGTCATGCACGGCGACTCTGCCAAGGCCGCTGGTGGTGTCGCTGCTCTGCTGAAGAAGAACACCGAGGCTCAGCAGATCGCCGTTGACGAGTACTTCAAGCACTTCGACAACAAGACTGCCGAGGGCGAGACCCAGGCTGATCGCGAGGCCCGTACCAAGGAGTACGCGACCTTGACCAGGCAGTAAGTTCCCCCCGCCTTGCCTCGCAAGATGCTTGACTTTGTGCGCAAACATGGAGACTGACCATATGTTCCTCGCAGCTACTACAACCTCGCGACCGATATCTACGAGTATGGCTGGGGCCAGTGCTTCCATTTCTGCCGCTTCTCCCCCGGCGAGCCCTTTTACCAGGCTATTGCCCGCCACGAGCACTACCTCGCTTCCCAGATCGGCATCAAGAAGGGCATGAAGGTTCTCGATGTTGGTTGCGGTGTTGGTGGCCCTGCGCGCGAAATCGCCAAGTTCACTGACGCCCACATCACCGGCCTCAACAACAACGACTACCAGATCGACCGCGCCACCCACTACGCTGTTCGCGACGGCCTCTCTGGTCAGCTCAAGTTCGTCAAGGGCGACTTCATGCAGATGTCCTTCCCCGACAACTCGTTCGATGCCGTCTACGCCATCGAGGCCACAGTCCACGCTCCCAAGCTCGAGGGTGTTTACGGCGAGATTTACCGTGTCCTTAAGCCCGGTGGTGTCTTTGGTGTCTACGAGTGGCTCATGACCGACAACTACGATAACGACAACGTTGAGCACCGTGACATCCGTCTCGCCATCGAGGTCGGCAACGGTATCTCCAACATGGTGCCCATCAGCGAGGGTCTTGCCGCCATGAAGAACGTTGGTTTCGAGCTCCTCCACCACGAGGATCTTGCTGACCGCAACGATCCCATGCCCTGGTACTGGCCGATTGCTGGTGAGCTCGGCTACATGCAGAGCTACCTCGACTTCTTCACCGTCGTCCGCATGACCCACACTGCCCGTCGCATCCTCCACGGTTTTGCCGGTGTCCTCGAGACCGTCGGCCTTGCTCCCAAGGGTACCAAGAAGACCGCCGATGCGCTCGCCCGTGGTGCTGATGGTCTCGTCGCCGGCGCCAAGAAGAACCTCTTCACCCCCATGTACCTCATGGTTGGCAAGAAGCCCCTCAACTAAAGATGTGCTCGAAAAGATACCCCATATAATCATTTCCATTTCTTTGTACATTTGTTTTTCGGGCGGGGATATAAGGTTTACACACCAGGGTCATCATGAAGCGGATAAAAAATAATGACAAGGAGGGACGGCAACAAACTATTGCATTTACACGCTGATTTAATCAATAATTGCCGGTCAGACCGGGATTTTTGTTCGAAGGTTAGATCTTGGCTACAGCAAAGAGCCAGCAAGAGACCGCACATTAGAGTTGGCTATAGGTAGTTTACGACGTCGTGTACAATGACCTGTATGAATGAACCTAATATACTCTAACTACCACGTCTTTGAAGAACTAAACACAAACCGTTTCCATTCTTCTTGTTTGGTGAATTTTGTTGGTTTTTGTGGCATGTTTGAACTGTTGCACAACCACTGCTCAACAGCGAAGTCCGGACGGAATGCAAGAGCTGGAGTGACACGGTAGCATTTGTGCGACACCGACTCCGGCGGTTCATCTCACACCCACGGCGTTCCTGTCCATCTGCGGCGCGGCTTCGGCGTGTTATTGTTTGCCCCAGCGGACTTTGCTGTATTGGTTATAGTAACGTGTTAGATAGGTTCCTGAGATACGGACCTTCTCCAAATCTGAGGAGGCCGGCATGGAGAACGCTGGTGCCCTTTTGTGAGGCTCAAAACCTAATTTGAAGTATCAATCATACAAGTTCTATAAGATCGACGCCTTTCTTCCAAATGAAAGTCGCGGTGTTGATATTCGGGACCCTTCAGGCTATGACGAGCCTGACGAGGTCTCATGCTAACGAACTTGGCAGGGGTGTATTGGAGAGGAGGGGCAGCAATCCACTCTCAACGCCGTCAGATCCATCGACGGCGAGGCAAACAGTTGCCGATATGTCTTCCTATCCATGCCATTGCCCGCCATGGTTTTGCAACGCATTTTGCCATCAGAGACATTATGGGTTCCGACCTCTGGTTGACTTTGTGACGATAGCAATGACAACCCTAAAAATGCTCCGATGCCAGCCGGCGATGCCCATTGCTTATGAGCTAGACGAAGCTTGCTTATCGTGAGCGAAGCGGGATCGTGAGGAGTCGCGGCGTTGACAGGGCTGTCTCTCCAAAATCGATTGCCTCCGCAGCTGTCATTGCAGTGGGCCAGGGCTTGTCGTCGAAGGCGGCCAGGGTGTATCGAGCCAATCGATGGGCCAGGGCACCCACGAAACTGTCATGGATGACCCTTTGGCTAGGCCTTTTGTAAGCTAGCGCGGAGGAAGCGTTGGGGTTCAACGTTCCAGCTGTGAGAAAAAGCTCGAGTGCGGCGTAACGAGAAAGCTGGATCCAAGCTCCCTATCTTTTGATGGCGGATGGTGCAAGGCCCAAAAAAATCCCTCCCGCTGGTCTCTGCATTTTCTGATCATCAAACATCATCCCCAACCTGACACTTTGCCCTCAACAGTCAGCCAAGTGCCTTCTTTCCCCCGTCCTCACCTCTCTGTCTTCCTTTCCCGGCTCCGTTCAAAGAGTTGCAAGCTGCAGTCGACACTGACGGCAGAAATTAATCGGCAACAGCCCGTCATACCCAAAACCCTTTCATTCCATTTACTCCGCACTGTCGGCTAGTCAGTGCACTGCATTATTTCTGACCTGAGTCGGGACACCCTCTTTTTCTCCATATTTTCTCCAACCCACGAACAACCCAAGCACCCAGAGCCATGTCGCGCTATCTCCGACCCGCAGTCCGCCTGGCTTCCACGGCCTCGCGTGTCCAGGTTGCCCGTCCTGCGGCCCCGACCTTCTTCAAGCCCGCCTCCGTCGCCGGTCTCCAAAAACGGACCTACGCCGATGCCCCCTCCGGCACCAAGGACTACACGGTCCGCGATGCCCTGAACGAGGCCCTGGCCGAGGAGCTCGAGGCCAACCCCAAGGTCTTTGTCATGGGTGAGGAGGTTGCTCAGTACAATGGCGCATACAAGGTCACCAAGGGCCTACTAGACCGCTTCGGCGACAAGCGTGTTATCGACACACCCATCACCGAGATGGGCTTCACCGGTCTTGCCGTCGGTGCTGCTCTCAGCGGTCTTCACCCCGTCGTAAGTAAACTTCCTAAAGGAGGGACCCATCATGACGCACTGGATCGGCCCATGACTCGAAACCCGCCCTTCCCTGTCCACTAAAGGCTTGGGTTCGTCCCGAGCCATAGCCCTATGAGCAACATCGGTTTCAGCCCTATGGTTTGCGAATACGCGCGCCAGGACAGAGAAAGGACGACAGCAAAGAAACAGAAAAACAAACATGTAGTAGAAAGCGTACACAAGCTAACCATGCCCCCACCTCTAGTGCGAGTTCATGACCTTCAACTTTGCCATGCAGTCCATCGACCACATCGTCAACTCCGCCGCCAAGACGCTCTACATGTCCGGTGGTATCCAGCCCTGCAACATCACCTTCCGCGGCCCCAACGGTTTCGCCGCCGGTGTTGCCGCCCAGCACTCGCAAGACTACAGCGCCTGGTACGGTTCCGTGCCCGGCCTCAAGGTAGTGTCCCCCTGGTCGGCCGAGGACGCCAAGGGTCTTCTCAAGGCCGCCATCCGCGACCCCAACCCGGTCGTCGTTCTCGAGAACGAGCTCATGTACGGCCAGGTCTTCCCCATGTCCGAGGCCGCCCAGAAGGACGACTTCGTGATTCCCATCGGCAAGGCCAAGGTCGAGCGCGCCGGCAAGGACCTGACCATCGTGACCATGTCGCGCTGCGTCGGCCAGTCGATCGTCGCCGCCGAGGCCCTCAAGAAGAAGTACGGCGTTGAGGTTGAGGTTCTCAACCTCCGCTCCATCAAGCCCATTGACTTGGATGCCATCATCGCTTCCATCAAGAAGACCCACCGTCTCATGACCGTCGAGTCCGGCTTCCCCGCCTACGGTGTCGGTGCTGAGATCGTCGCCCTCGCTGTCGAGTACGGCTTCGATTACCTCGATGCTCCTCCCCAGCGTGTCACCGGTGCTGATGTCCCTACTCCCTACGCTCAGGGGCTTGAGGAGATGTCCTTCCCTACTGAGGCTCTTATTGAGAACCACGCTGCCAAGCTCCTCAAGCTTATCTAAGTGGTTGTGGTGTGATATAAGGTGTGTGTTGGGGTACGCTACGTTGGGTGTAGAAAAGGCACGGATGGGATGGGAAAATTACAAAAGCTATAAAGAGTTTCAGATGATTAGACTTAGCTTTTGAATGTAATGATTGTGAATGCATATGTCGTGGGCTTCTTGTTGCTTGGAGTTGTTGGCGAGAAAATGGGTTGTGGAACACTTTGCTATTCTCGTGTCCTTTTCTGGTGAGGTCTGATGAGGTCTGATGAGGATAGATAGTGACCCTAGCGGGAAGCTCTCAGCGGAGGGCAAAAGCTTGCTACCTAGACTGCTAGAATGGTCGGCTTCTACGAGGAATGGAATATGCTGTTTGGCCTGTCTGTCACAGCCATGAACACCACAGAGCACGCCAAGATGATAAAACCACAATCAAAAGGAGCATGACCACGCCCTATGCCCTATTTTCGCTGTCTGGTGCTGTATATCTGGCCATCTTCAATCTTTCATTCGCTCGTCATTACGCTTCATCTCTCAGTAACGACAGTGTCCTCCGCCCGGTCCGAGGCAATATCCCATGTGCTCAGATACGTAGTGTAGTAATTCTTTCTGAATCCTATAAAATGCTGACGATACTGCACCAAGTATCTTTTTAAAACTCTTCAGTTTCCTTCATTGCTTTCATCTCGGGTATCCGGGTATCCGTCTCTACCAAAAAAACTGTAAAATGCAACAAGCACACATGATCGCTTTTCTCTTGAAAACCATCAAAAACAAAAGAAAATGAAAAGCAAATGATCCACCCCATGACTATCCCAGGATACCTTCCATCACATCATTAATCGACTGAGAACCAGCTCAGGCCCAGATCCCGGAAATGGTGAACTTCCAAGCTTTGATGACAAGCACAGTGAGCCGGTTGTCTAAAGGTTGGCAAGTGGATGTTGATTTAAGGCGTCGATACCCCTAATCAATAGAACGTGCGGCAAGGGGAGACAGCCTGAGGATACATACGCATCCTCAAACAGTGGCCCGTCAAACCCCTTCTAGCGCTGGATCTGAGCCTCTCCACTGCACGGTCCAACACCGCCGACGACCTTCTTGGCGGCATTCGTGCTGAAGAAGGTCGTAGCCGCCTTGCCCCTGGGGCACTGCTTGTTCGGGTTTCCTTCGTCCTTGGTGACCATGACCTTGGTGCACGGCGTGAACTTGTTGGCACCGTCGTACATCCAGCCCGCGCAGCCGGGATCGCCGGAGAAGCAGCGGTTGCAGCACTCCTTGCCGGAACTGGCTGAGTCGTAAGTGGCCTCGTAACTGCCGGTCTCGGTTCCCATCCAGGAGAGGTGTTCGATGAAGGTGGTGTCGTCGGTGCATTGCTTAGCGAGGTTCTACGTACAGTCTTTGTTAGCGGAGAGTACTCCGTGGCGATGAAGCGACAAGGTAAAATGAGGTTAACTCACGGTTGAGCTGGGTGTGGCTGCGGACGAAGTCGAAGTTCCGGTAGCCGATGATGAGGGATCGATCGAGGAAGTGGCAGAGGCCGAGGACTCAGCAGTAGGCGTACTTGTTGACGTTAGTGATGTGGACGTTCCTGATGGATATGGATCACTCCTATTGGGGACAGACTTGTTGTGGTGGCCACCGAGCATGCCCATGGCTCCGAGAATGGCCAAGATGACGGCGATGATGCCCAGGGTAGAGATACCGCCAATCATCCACCATAGCTTCGCGCTCCTCTTGTACCAGGGCTTGTCGCTAGGCGGGACCCAGATGACCTCAGGCGGTTCATCCGCGGTTTGTTGCGACTCCTTGGTCCTGAAGCTGCCGCCAATGCTTGCGAGATTGGCGGCTCCTCCAGGTCCGCCGCCGCTATGATGCACCTCTTCCACCAAGCCGGGGTTCTGGTTGTTGCTGGCGGCGGCACCGGTGCTGACGACGAACTCAGGAGGAGGATTAGCCCAGGTCTCGGCGAACTGGTAGTCCTGGCCGTAGGATTTGAGCGTCTGGCTCTGTTGCGACGTCAACTCCGGGCGAGCTCCCACTGCTGATGGGTCGCTCGGCCCAGCGTTGTGGCTTTCTGATGCCATGGTACGGATACTCTGGTGTAATTCCTAATCCCGGGTCCTGGTCAGTTGGAAAATCCACGATCCGTCTTGGGCCCTTGATTGCAGAGTCCAGTGGAAAAGAAGATGCAGAAATCAGAATTGGGTAAGAATTGCTGACGCGGGTTGCAAGAAACCGCTTCAGCGTCGTAAAAGGAGTCACACTGGTTCCGGGGATGACGGGGACTGTCTCCTTACCTTTTTCGTCTCTACAGTATCACCTCGCTGGTCAGAATGGAGGCAAAACCAAAAGTCAAAGCCCGCCGGTGACTCGCGGTAACGTAGTGACGGTAGCAAGTTGAGGTGTGATGTGGAAGAAACACCAGAGTTTGACAAGCCCCTCGTGCGGTAGATGTCTGGTCGTCCGTAGGTTCCAGGTGTTGGTGGCCGTGGGTATTTCCGCGAGTCCGGGCCCGAAAATGTTCCAGGTTTGCGACGGTATCGGGGATCGTGACGTACCTGAAAGATTGTTCAAAATTCTAGACTCCTTGGCGAAGCGTTCTTTCCTTTTCTGCAAGTAAAATGAAGTGGAAGTCAGTTCGTATGTTCCTTCTTTCTGACGGAAGTTTCAACTTGGCAAAAAGTGGGAAAGTGGAAGGGGAAGAGAAGGGGTGTCGCAAACACTGACGGGTTTGGTGGGAGTCGCACCCTTTCACGTCCACTTCACTCAGCTATGGATCCCGTCCAACTGAGATTGAAGTGAAGGGCAAATGTTGAATGGAAAGGGAATGAGGGAAGACTGCGGGTGTGCACCACCAGGAAGAAACGTTCACTGAGTGCCGATGGTATTAGCGTGTAACTCGCAAGTCGTCGCACAATAGCCGTTCGTGCCTTCCCAGCCAGTTCTTGACCGTGTACGGGTTGATCATCTATGACACAGGTCTGAATCCATCGTTCGATCTCGTCTCCCCAACGCCACTTGTCAACAACTTGAACAGGGAGGGATCGTGACAGGACCGGAAAGAGGCAGGAAGTTAACGAATGCGGCGATGAACAAGAGAACCGAATAGAACCGAACCTTTTATTGTCGACGCGAAGGCCTACGGACCGGTCACAGTTCAATGGATTTCGCGACCAACACAGCACAGAGCAGAAAGGCATTCCCCTCTCAGTCAGTCGTCGGTTTTTAAAGAGGCCACCGTTGGAGGAAACACGAGCAAACCACTGGAATGCAAACAACACCACAGCCCTCCCTGGTTTTTCGCCATTCTGAAACCTCCAAACCATGCTATGTGCAACTATCCGTCCCTCTCGGCTCACAGATTACCTTCGCCCATGAAATCTACGATGGCTGAGAGAAGAGAGGAGAGTGGGTGGACAATCCGCGAAGAAAAGGTCATAGTCGACTAACGACCTTGTGCAAGATGTTATCCCCTGAGACATGTCGTGACCAACTCGGAAACCAGCCAAAGCGTCATCGCGCTTGAGATGAGCAGTCAAAGGACAAGGTAAACAGGTAAACAGAGCTTGAATGAAACATGAAACATGTCGTTCGAGATAGTGGCAGATCCATCCACGCGGCTCGCATGTCTCGTCAACGATATGTACCGCGATGTTAACATGCAAGACGAAAATGCCAACGCTGTTGTTGACTGTGGATGCGAATCGGGTCCTTCCGAGATTGACCCCTGACAAGAGCCTCCGCTGCAGCTGTCAAAAACCCCCTGCAGACATAAGCAAGCGCTCAACGCACGGATCGCCATCTTGGTTTTGAAGCTCCCGAGGATGAACCTGCCAAGCCAAACCTCCTCCGATTCCATATCGGGTCTATCTAACAACCGGCCATCCTCCTCCGGGACGGGAGAATGTCATGGTCACATCACTCCTCCACAAGCAAGTGATCAACACTGCGGTCGAGGGACAGCTACCCGGTATTCCGCACTCTGGTTCGCTTCATGGTTTAGGGTGGCATTTTCGGATATGTTTCTGATCTCTCAGTAGTCAGTACGCATCCTCGGCCGTCACCGTTGACCTGCCACTCTCAGCTTCACTTGACCAAGACCAAAACCCAACAAATTCAATATTTACAAATCTTCAACGTACAAAGCCTTCGGTGATATTGACAACAATGAAAAGAAAAGTCTCTAGATGCCATGCTGCCACCTGGCTTCGGCCTTCGATACTTGTGAGCCAGCGTCTTACTACCGAAGCCATCCTGTCTTGCTCACGACGACCCGCGTCCCAATATATTGGCCTCCTTTATCCTGAATAGCCAGGGCTATATCATTGGCCCTGTGTCTTCTATGCCCCCATCCTTCAATTTAATGTTTCAAGACTCTCTCGATCTACGCTGTGCCACCGCCAATTATTCAACCCCCGATTCTTTCCCCGGACCCCACGGCGCCGTGCAGACGCCATTCTCAAGGATATGATATATGTCACTTACAGCTGGTCAGCCATCTACATGACCCAGCTGCTCACCCTCGGTGTTTCTTTGACTACCACCCTGACCCATACCTACGTTACCACGTAGCTCTGCCACCACAACTGATTCCTGGAAAAGGAAGTCCATCAAGCTCGACTTGCACCCATCTCCCTCCGTTTAATCTATTTGATCCCTCGTTAATGCCACTCTAGGGTCATCAAGTCTCCGTCGGACCGCTAGCCGTGGGCTCGCATTGACCTTTTGCCATGGCTGCCCAATGTCACGAGAACAGAATTTCTCTTTCTGGATATTACGTGCCTTCAAGTATGGTCATCATCATAGAACCTGGGTGTGGCTTGAAAATTATGCGGGATGGTGAGGAAGTGCCGATGAAGACCAAGGAAACTCAACGTCGCCCAATCTAACCCATCCCGGACTCTGGGACGCATTGATTATCTTGTAATGTGGATGGGAACGGGGAACAGGTATAAGAGGCGGCGAGCTCTCACTCCTTCTGGTTTGCCTTCCGTCATCCACTCATCACTCACCACCACTACTATCAACAAGCAGAGGCAAACATACGCTCGACGACCAGACATCATGCGTTTCGACCACCTTGCTCTCTCGGCCTTCGCGCCGCTCGTCGCCGCCCATGGTGCCGTAACCAGCTACATCATTGGCGGCACTACCTACCCAGGCTACGAGGGCTTCTCCCCTGCCAGCTCCCCCAAGACCATCCAGTTCCAATGGCCCAACTACGATCCGACCATGACAGTTTCCGATGCCAAGATGCGCTGCAACGGCGGCACCTCCGCCCAGCTAAGCGCCACCGTGCAAGCCGGGTCTAATGTCACCGCCATCTGGAAGCAGTGGACGCACGAGCAGGGCCCTGTTCAGGTGTGGATGTTCAAGTGCCCCGGTGCCTTTGGTTCGTCCTGCAAGGGCGACGGAAAGGGCTGGTTCAAGATCGATGAGATGGGCATGTGGGGAGGCAAGCTAAACAGCGCCAACTGGGGAACCGCGTTGATTGTGAAGAACCTCAAGTGGAGCAGCGAGATCCCCAGGAACCTGGCGCCCGGGAACTACCTGATCAGGCACGAGCTGTTGGCCCTGCACCAGGCCAATACGCCGCAGTTCTATGCCGAGTGTGCGCAGATTGTGGTCCAGGGCTCCGGCAGTGCGGTTCCGCCCAGCGACTATCTGTACTCGATCCCGACCTATGCGCCCCAGAATGATCCCGGCGTCACGGTATGTTCTAGACCTTGAATCTGATAGGAAGTTTCTGGGCACCAAAAAGCTAACGCGAGATATTTAAGGTCGATATTTACTCGAGCAAGGCCACGACATATACCCCTCCCGGTGGTCGCGTTTGGTCCGGATTCCAGTTCTAGAATACGGAATTCAGGCATGACTGGATGCCCAACAGTGGCGATCCAAAGGATCATGATCAAGCGCAAGTGCCTCACGAGCATCCCAAGGTTGACATGTAGAGTCTATTATCCAACGATCTATATAGTACATACAAGTAGCACAGGGGGTATATCACAAGTATCCTTCGAGAACAAAACAAACCAGCACCCCGTCTATCCAAAGAAGCTGGAGTTACAGCCACCAACTGGGCGATCTATCTGCAATTAATCGCCCCCAACTTCGATGTCCTCTTCATCGTCACTATCAAACCTGTCAAGGTTCCCACCATCTCCTACCCGGAAACGGTTCTTCGCAAACCCCAACAAACTGTACCTAGCACCCGCCCCGACGAATATTGCGATTTTCCCCCTCAAGACACTCGCCCGGGCTCCTGGCTCAAGAAATTCCTGAAGCAGAGTCGGGCGCTCGATAACAGCAACATTCGGCTCGCCGTTCCGGAGCCGTGGCACGCCGGACTGATGACGCGTGTTGGAGCCCTATACGTAAACCTTGCCTTCTTGATCGACCGCGATGCTGTGCTTTTCGCCCGTGGCCACGAGGTCGAATCTACAATCCTCGCGGTGGTAGTGCCACCCCGCAAACTGCGGCGCCTGGGTATATCTATTACCAGGCGGCACGGCGGGAATCACCGGCTCGTTGTCCGCGTCCACCACCCCCATGGCACTCGGCAGCTCATGCTCGTTGCCCCACGCATCGCCCCATCCGCTGTGGCGGATCGCCAGCCCGTACCGCAACGATCCGGAAATGGCCTTTAGCGCCGACTCGGGCTCGTCGACTCTGTGTCCGATCCCGCTGAACCAGGGCGCTTTCGTAGGGAACAGCATAACCCGCATGTTCTCCCCGTCGGGGGCGTCGGGGTGTTCGGGCGTGGCCACGACTGTGGTTTTGGAGAGCGGGAGCGTGGTCTGCATGTCGTCGTTCTGCCCCACACGTAGCAATTCTGCATGCCCGACCTGACCACCGTCTTGCTGACGGCCATGCTGTAGTTGGCGCCGCAGGCTACGTAGCGGATGTTCTGCAGCTCGGCGACGAGCCCCGGCGCGAAGTGGTGGTCCATGTTCGCGTAGGGATCCAGCTGTTCTGCGTCGACGTACTGGCGGCGCGGGGACCGCCGGTAGGCGTTGCGCGGCATGAAGCGGCGGCCCAAAATTTGCGCGTCGTTGGTGCCCCACGAGTAGACCAGCCCTGACTTGGAGAGGGCGAGAACGTGGTTGGCGCCGCACGCGATTTGCACGATTTGCGGGTTGTCAGTCCCGGGAAAGCGAATCTTGAGGGGGTATTGCTGGTTGCGCCGTGGTCGGTGCTGGTCGTACTCCATTTGGCCTGGGTGGAAGGCATAGAAATGGTGGACGTGATGGAAGTCAATGAAGTCGTTTTCGCCGACGTAGTACTGTTGTGAGATTGGGAGGGTGAGGTTAGTTGATGTTGCTTGTTGGGGATGGGAGAGAGGAGGGGGTTAAAGAGAAAAAAGAGAGATAGAAAATGCATACCTTGAAAGCACCCCATCCATAGACCTGACCCGTTTCCGTCAAGGCAAAAGACGCATGATCACTCACTGCCACCTGAGTGAAGACGGTGTTGCGCTCGATGGCGAGATGGTTGATATTCCGCGGCTGTTGCAGGATGCCGCTGATTCTAATTCCGTCCGGATGGCGTGGATTCGGGTCCGGTCCTTCAGCGTGCTGAGGACTTACCCAATTGCCGTTCTAGAGCTGGACCAAGTGCGTTACCCGGCCGAGGGCGCCGTGGTCGTTCGAACCCCAGGACATGACCCGGTTGTCGTCCGTGAGCGCCAAGCAGTGGTTGTTTCCACAGGCTATATCGACGATGTCCTCCTCATCGCTAATCCAATCATTTCGCCGCGGAGATTGAGCGATGGTGAAGACTCTTTGACCGGGTCCCAAGCCCAGCTGCCCTTTCTCGTTGGCCCCCATGACGAAGACGTCCATGGCCTCCCTGGGGGCCCGGTTGATGATTTCATGTCGTTGTCGTTGAGGTCGTTGAGCCATCTTGACTTGGATGGTGAATGTATTTCCTTCACTCGAGTGTAAACTTTGTATATCCAAGTGACTCTGGCTGTTCAATGAACACCATGACTACGGCATCAGAGGTTATACCCCTTCTTATGCTGGACGGAACATGGTGATGGCCATGGTCGTCGAGTACCGAGTAGAGAATCGAACAATGGCACCTCAAGTGAACATCTCAAAAGAGAGTTAACAAGGCGCCATTGTTCAACCCATTTTTAGGAACCGAGTCCATTGTGCTGGCCCGAGACTGAAGCCCATCTTTGTCCCGGCTCTTTCATGAGCCCGCTTTGTGGTGAGAATGTCATTGTGTGATGTTCTGAGCTTTGTCCGTATTTTGAACAACGGACGAGATACTGGTAGGTAGTGTAACAGTTGAGTATGATTGGGGAAAATCGTCGGGTTGTAGCGGGGATGGTTGATGAGTGGCTATAGAAGAGTTGAGGAGGAAGTTTGTTGATGTTGATGCCAAAACCTCACGGCGTGCACGCCACTTGAATTCCCTGTCCACTTCTTAGTGCGGGACAATCATATCGCCATGGGGAACCGAAGACACGTAGAGTGAGGCAAGACTATGAAGTAATCAAAGAATAAGAAAATGGAGTTTGATATTAAACGTAACTGAATTACTCTCCAGGATCCTTTACATCGACTTTTGTTGTGATCGGACTGTGATGCTGCGATGGGTGGAAGAGCCAGGCTACCTTAACACTTTGAGACCACCACCGCAATTGTCGGTACCTCCCGCGATATTGTTAAGGTAGCAATCACGGGTTAGGGTTAGAAGAGTAACCCCTCTCTCCCGTCAGAAGCCCCGAAATGGCGCGGCCCGGGAGCGGACCCTTCTGGGGAGATCAACGTCATTCGTCTCGAGTTCACAATCCGCGACGACTTGATTTTCGATATCTGTAAGTGTAAATCCTCAGCTGCATTGGCCCGGAAGTCCTTTTGCATATTTCCTCTTTTTTCCAACCACTGCCGAATTTCCTGTTTCGGGCCTCTTCCGGACATTGAGAGCTGTGCAGCGGGTATTATCGGAGCTGCACCGGCGTGTCTTCCGCTCATCTGATTCCGCCACCTTTTAAGTGTCCTCTTCATAAGTGTGACTAAGACTACGACTATTTCTACACTATTCAAAATAATTTTTGGAACCGTTAACTAAATACCGAATCCCATCACTCACCAATCCCACCTTCAGGACTCATCGCAAATAAAAAATCGCCCATCATGATTGACATGGCCCTCGACCACGGCTCCCTCGAGCACATCCTCCCCGTTTCGTGGAAATCCCAAATAACGGCCTGGCTCGCTGAGGACACCCCTTCATTCGACGTCGGCGGTTTTGTTGTCGGCGACGCGCCTCGCACCGCCACTCTCTGGGGCAAGTCACAGGGCATCCTGGCCGGCGTGCCCTTTTTCGACGAAGTATTCAAGCAGTGCGGCTGCACCGTCGAGTGGCACGCGACCGAGGGCTGCCACGTCGAGACCCACGGCGGAAAGAAGGCTTTGGCGACGGTGAGCGGACCCGCGCGCGGCCTGCTAGAGGGCGAGCGTGTGGCCCTCAACATCCTGGCCCGCTGCTCCGGCGTGGCCACACAGAGCCGGCACCTGCTGGTGAACCTGCGCAGTGCCGGATACAAGGGCATCGTGGCGGGTACTAGGAAGACCACGCCCGGATTCCGCCTTGTCGAGAAGTACGGCATGCTCGTCGGAGGAGCCGACACCCACCGCATGGATCTCAGCACGATGACCATGCTCAAGGACAACCATGTGTGGAGCCGCGGCAGCATTACCGAGGCTGTCAAGGCGGCCAAGGCGGCCGGTGGCTTCAGCCTTAAGATCGAGGTTGAGGTGCAGAGTGAGGAGGAGGCCGACGAGGCGATTGCTGCTGGTGCCGACATCATCATGCTGGACAACTTCACTGGTGAGGGTGTCAAGGTGGCGGCTCGCAGCCTGAAGGAGAGGTGGGCCGGCAAGAAGCAGTTCTTGCTTGAGGTTTCCGGTGGTTTGACTGCCGACAACGCTGAGTCCTACATTTGCCACGGTAAGTTCTCCAAGGATCATTCACGCGGAGCAATATGGCTGACATGACACCAGATATCGACATCCTTTCGACAAGCTCCATCCACCAAGGTGTGCCGCACGTTGACTTCTCGCTCAAGATCAACGTTGACAAGGGCAGCGGCCCCGAGGTTTCGAGCTGAAAGCCATGTACCGAGTTTTAGAGTGTATGAGTTGTTCCTACGACATTTTTAAGAGTCAAGCACGTAGTTATACCCGACGTTGGTGAGCTGGTTGTGATAGGCCAATTCGACCACTGTGCGTGGTGATACGAGGTTGGTGGAACTGGAGTCACACCGCAGAGAAGAACGCCAGCAGCGTGCCACCAACAACGCCATAGAAAAATGTATCAGTAATCACGCTGCATCTGGTGTGTCTGGCTTTCCATGTCAAGTATCTGGAATATTATTTTGTTCCCAATCCAGCTCAACCAGGATTGTGGCACGGTGAGTTATTGACCGTGCCCTGTGAGGTGCACCGTAAGTGCAGGGTAGGTGACAAATTTGGCCCTGCCCGAGAAGGATCACCCAGCTCCCATCTTGACTCGTAAGGCTGTGGTTGCCTGCCCTGTGCCTCCTGTGCCCCTGACTAGAAGCCCCGTGCCCCCACAATTCCCCGCTGTCAGAGATTGCGCAGCAACCCGACCCGACCGGTCAACGGCGATAAGAGGTCCCCGCTCCGTACCGGACCAGTCAGTCGGTGTGTCTTGTTCGTTTCGGGATCTGACAAACCGGCCAGTGGATGATGTAACCAAGTCCAGGCCCGACGTCCACTGTAACTTCAACTGGAGCCTCATCATCGCCCTTTCCACCAACATCGTTCAAATCTCATTTCATCATTGTTTGTGCTTCATTTTAAACTCAATCAAGGCGAAACAACACACAGCCTCATCCGAGTTACACATCTGTTCCTGCAACACATTGACCGTTTGCTCGTATCGCAATCTCTTATCGCCAAAAAAGCCGTCAAAATAGGCCGATACGGGAATCACGGCCTCAGCGCCAAAGGAAAACTCACAGACTACGACGACGACGACGACGACTTTGTCGGCTTTGACGATTTTGCCGTCGGCGGGAAAAACAACAAGAAACCCAAGAAGCTCAAAAAGCCGAAGAAGCCACGAAGGAAAATGGGTCAAGAATTTTCTGCCGTTCCTGAAACGACCAAGCCTGAGAACCTCTCAGAGCGCAGTCTGCCCGCGGTCGCCGACTACATCAAGTCCGGCAAAGCTAAAAAGGTTGTTGTCTTGACGGGCGCGGGTATTTCGACTGCTGCTGGCAGTAAGTTTTTTCTCACTCAATATTGCTAAGGAACCTTTAATTCTTTGCTTACCCGTATTTACAGTACCCGACTTCCGCTCTCCCGAGACTGGCCTCTACGCCAACTTGGCCGCCTTGGATCTTGAGGAGCCCGAAGATGTTTTCAGCTTGCCCTTCTTCAAGGAGAACCCAAAGCCATTCTACGTGCTCGCCAAGGACCTCTACCCTGGCAAATTCCATCCTACCATCTCACATGTCTTCATCAACCTCCTGGCCACCAAGGGCCTCCTCTACCAGCTCTTCACCCAAAACATTGACTGCCTGGAGCGCCGCGCCGGTGTCCCTGCCGACTTGATCGTAGAGGCCCATGGCAGCTTCGCTTCCCAGCGCTGCATCGACTGCAAGACGCCGTATCCCGACGATAAGATGCGCGAACATGTCAGCCGTGCCGAGGTCCCGCACTGCGAGAAGTGCAACGGTCTAGTCAAGCCCGACATCGTCTTCTTCCATGAGAACCTTCCCTCCCTCTTCTTCGACAGGAGGCACATGGCTGAGGAAGCCGACCTCGTCCTCGTCCTCGGCACAAGCTTAACCGTCCACCCCTTCGCCGGTCTTCCCGACCTTGCCCCCTTCGAAGTGCCCCGCGTTTTGTTCAACATGGAGCGTGTGGGGTCTTTGGGATCCCAGCCCGATGACGTCCTGGTCCTCGGAGACTGCGACACTGGCGTGCGGAAGCTGGCTGACGCGCTTGGGTGGCGTGAGGAACTGGAGGCCGAGTGGAGGAAGCTGGTTGGAGACGAGGAGGCGGACAGGCAGTTGAAGGGCTCGGCGAAACGCGAGGTCGAAGATGAGGTCTCGCAACTGGTTCATGATGTCGACAAGGTGCTGCATGTGCATGATGTTAGCAGCGGCAGTTCTTCGCCTAGCCCCGAGGCTGTGGCGGCGAAGCAACAAAAGGAAACGCCTCCGACAACTCAGCAGCAAGTTCAGCAGAGCGGGCCGGCGGCTGTGGAGGAGAGTGTGGAGACGACAACGGGGACAGAGGAAGTCAAGCCTACCGGGGCCTGAGGAAAGGGAATGAACTGGCGCAGGCGCCACGAAAGAGATGGCTCATGTTGAGAACGGCATCGCCCCCTGCGGATTGAATATGGGCTATCGAAGGGGTTGGAAGAGGCCGTACGATACTAGCATCAGTGCATGATGGCGTTCGCAAGGTATGGGAATTGGGTATGAGAAAGGTCCGGGTGGCGAGTTGTCTCGCCTGTATCACGCTGTTTGTTTTTTTACTGTTGTTCACAATCAAGGATACTTGTCCATGGTGTTTGCCTATTATCACTCCTACTTCCATGTGCATCGTTTTCGCGTTATTTCATTGTTCGCTGATCAGGGTCTCCGCTCAGCAACCGCCGCATGCATAACGCCAGCACTTTTGCCCCAAGCACAACAGGACTGCTTATTTACCGGGACCACTCTGCATCGTTTATGCTCGCAGATGGTGTGTTTGAGGGATTAATTACTACACAGCTGCATCGTGAATGCGTTATGAGGAGAATGCATAACATGCGTCGCGCGATGTATAAGAATCCGCCTTCTCCTCTTTCAACTTCATCCGTCATCATGTTTGAGTTGAGGCTTGCTTTGAAAGCCAACACGAATCACACACAGCACGATTTTTGGCGCGGATTTGCGGCCTTAACGGCGCCTCAGAGACCCCGATGCTTTCATCCTCCAATCACCCTAGCGTGGCAGAAAACAGATACACCGACGTCTGGGAGGACACCGAATCGGACTCGTGCGGCAGCCCGTTGCCTGGCGTGATGAGCTTCTCTCGTCGGCCAACAACAGAATTCGGACGTCCTAAAGGAGGCATATCAGCTATCTCCAAACTTGTTGCAGCACAGAGGAAACAGGTCGCTCAGAATGCAAAACCTTCTCTCGTAACCGCGCTACTCAAGCCATCTCCAATCGTCGAACCGCTAGTCTCACCCACGACCACCAATGACCCCATAATCTTCCCGACCAACAGACCTGGTGGAACAAGGGTTAGCTGGGGCCTCGAGTCTCTTCGAAACTTTCAAGTCTTGGGAACATCGACCGTTCCCAATGTGCCCGTCTCTTCCGCACCCCAAGTTGCCGGAGCTTCTCCTGCCGACTCGACAGAGCCCTGCGAGGAGGATGTCCTTTCACCTTCGACTCCTCCCGCATCACTCGTCGTAGAATGTTTTGATCCCGAAGAATATCAGTATGGCCAAAAATACCGACCGAGCATCCCCGATCACCAACACCAATGGCATCCCATCCGCGAGGTCCAGCCGGTGTACTACGCCTTTCCCGCCTACTGCCCACAAGAGCAGCAGCTGCAGGAATTACTAATCTCGGCATCCCCTCTATTCAACAACTCGCCAATAACACCACGTGAGGAATGCTTCCACACCCGCAGTGACAACGCCATCGCCGGAATTTCCCCCGAAGCCGATACCGGAGTTAGCACCGAAGCCGTAACCATACCCGGAACCGCACCAGACACTCTTCCCCCGCCTCTCCTCCGTTCGCCACCCTTGCAGGCCTCACCCATCATGTCATGGATCGCTGACCCCAACGCTGACCCCGACGCTTATTACCCCGATCCAGCCACCTACCTCGACCCCGACCAAATCATCACCCCATCACCACCTGCAGCAACCTCACCGAAAACTGCAAGCTCCGCCTCCCTCTCTTACTGCACCCGTTGCGTCATACCCCTCACCTTCGCCATCTCGACTTCCTGTCTTGACCAAGACGAAGGTTGGGAATGCTGTAACTGCGCTGGTAAGAATTTGAAGTAGGAGTTTCATTGTTCTGGGTGTAGGGGGCATGGGAAGTGTGGGGAGTGCGAGCATGGAGATGCGAAATATAGGGGATGGAAGACAGGGCGGGAGGGTATTGGTAATGTGGTGATGGGCAGGAACTCGATTTTGAGGGAGTGGGTTGTGAAGGAGGAGGGGGAGGGGGGAGATAGGTTGGAAGGAAAGCGGCGAAGAGAGGGGGTGAGGGAGTGGGTTTACTACTGGTTTTGAGGCTGCTGTGGTTGGTGGTTGGAGAAGCTGGTAAATCGACCCGACGGCTCAAGAACCGGAGAATTGTTCTGCGACCGCGCCATATCTCTTTGAGATGTGTTGTGGATTGCTATGGTCGGGTATGTCAGCTTTATCAACAAGACCATGAATCCATGAGAGGAGCCTTGATTAGGTTGTTTTGGCCTACGTTCTTTGTTTGTGGAGAAGTTGTGCTGGAAACTGGACTG
Source organism: Sordaria macrospora (assembly GCF_033870435.1). NCBI lineage: Eukaryota > Fungi > Ascomycota > Sordariomycetes > Sordariales > Sordariaceae > Sordaria > Sordaria macrospora. The sequence continues at coordinate 6,848,805 of NC_089371.1, read as the reverse complement.
GACAAAGGGACTAACTGGATGTTGAAAGGAGAGAGATGTTGTAGCCGGTCTACATACATACACAGTCACTCGAGCAATAAGAACTCGTATTTGCTTGAATGACGATAGCGAACTTAACATATTCCCCGTTTGAAAGTCTTGAACTGTCCCTATCATCAGTGCATTTGTGATTCACAAACAAGAAAGTTTCATCCGCTACCAACACAGACCCAACACAACACAGTATGAAGGCTCTGTTCAGGCCTACCTCAGTAAGTTGGAAAACATTTTCGAAGGAGGTGGTGAGAAGCCTCTGGGCAATGGTCTGGTTGACGCACGCCTTCTCATCCTCGACCATGGTGACGTGATCATGTCCATTGGACACCATGCTCACCGGAGTCGAGGACTTTGTATATATGAGCCTTGGAAACATCGCCCGCTCTGATACAACCACCTTAAGCAGTCCTCTCTTCACATTCCTTCATCACACTCAAAATTTACTTACCTCGCTCCAAGACCCAAAGATTACCACGATCTCGATTCTCGACACCACTCCACTCCACCTACCTACCTGCTCAACAAAAAATGTCCTCAACCGGTTGGATCTGCTGCAACTGCCAAACCAGCAACTCTTCCTAGGGGCACTTGTGCTGGTATTGCAAGATCCACAGCAAATGCGACAAGTGTGACAAGGACTCATCGGGCGCGTCGTCCGTCGTGGCATCTGGGGCAGTCCGTTGGTTCGGCAGTCTACTACCTCTACCGGAGGTTCTTACGTGGCTTCTTCGAGTTCTACGTCCGGAGGAGGAGGAGGATGAGGAGGGCAAGGGTTGAGTTCTAGGGGGTTTCCTGGCCAGTGGGTTAGTGGTGGTGGGAAGACGACATCAAACAACAGGAAATGAAAGAGGGGGTGGTGCTGAAGAGGAATTGAGGAGAGGGTAGTGGTACTGAGGCAAGGAGAAATAATTGGGAAAATGCATGGTTGGTTGGTTGGTTGGCTTGGTAGATTGAAGAGGAAGGGGAATAAGTCCTTCAAGTTTTAGCTAAAGAGTCTACAAATAAAAGTTTCACGCGGGATGCACTTTCTGTTCGTAAAATTTTGCTCTTGGCTTCTAAACGCTCGAGACAGATTGCCAATGACGACGGTGTCTCTGTGTTAGCTCTGTGGATAACGGAGTTTTGCGGTCTTCAAGTAGTGGAGAACATGTTTACACAGTGATCAGGAGGCAATTGGGATAATAATAATAATAGGTATTTACCAAAGGAAAGGGGTTGGATTGAAGCTGGAAGCTATTTTACGTGGAGGAGGTGGATACGCCACAATCAATCGAGGTGGACAACTGGAAACATGACTATTGAGACTGTTTTAATGATTCAAGTATTGACGGATTTGATGAAATTTTCTTGCAGTCCTTGATCGTTGTTTGAAGAAACAATCCTTCGTCTCTATTAGATCATCTTTCTGTCAATCATACCTCTAGCGACCGTTCATCGGGTATCAAGTCGAGATGCCCAAACAGTACGTTGGGGGACTCCTCGGCCAGGCTTCAAGCTGCAAACGCTTCTAGATACGGTTGGAGAGACCACCGAGCAGTTGGCTGACACACTCCAGCCCAACCGTTAACAACCATGATTTGACGATGAAGATAAATCAATGTGTTCTGGCATTGACGACCATGTATATATCACCCATGAATTCCCCTTCCTTTCTGCAACCTAATCACCCCCGATCTTCATCGTACATCACTCTCCAGCTCTGGTATCCATAACTCTTCACCTCTACAACACCAAGTTTCTTTACCGCGACAAAATCCCAAACCGGAGTTGAGCAGTAAAGTCGACGGTCACCAACCCATCAAGAAAGAAGAAAGAAGAAAGGATCTCGAATCAAAATGGCCTGGGAATGCTTCAACGGCAAGACCGACAACACAGATTTGGAAAAGCTGTGCTGGTTCTGCAAGACCCATTCCAAATGCGACGACTGCAATTAGAGGTATCAACGGCAACGGCGAAGGCGCAGGGTGGCAAGACATGACGCGTACCGCCGCTAATGATGGGGTGAGAACATGAGTTTTGGTTCCGGTGGACATGAGAGACGCCCGTGCAGGAAGGAACAGGCAGGAAGCATGGAAGCAATGGTGGGGTAGGAGCGATGTGTTTTGAGTCTGCAAGTCTTGAGAGGAAGGAGGAGGGAAGGAATCAGTTGAAGGGAAGGTGAAAGGGGAAGGAGCGTACGCTCGCTGTTTCACCATCGGACTGTACAGTCGGGAGAAAATCTGGGATTCGAAGAAGCGTCACCGTGGTGAAGACTGCAGGAAGTTGCTACTGGTATGGTTCCTTGCACTTTGGGCACGGCGGGATAAAGATGGGAAAGTTTGTGAATCAAAAAGAAGGGCGGAATGTTCTGACATTTGAGATGGGCTCTCTGGTCGATGGCCGGCATGATCGAGGTAGGGAAAAAGAAATACCATTATGCGGCTTGGACCGTCAACACGTGAATGTAGAGCTGCAGAGAAAATTTTTGGAGCATTTGTGAACTGTTTGTTTCAACAGAAACACAGTCGGTAAGGTAGGTTGGGACAAGGGAAGAGAGGACTCGAGAGTATTGCTGAATATTTCATCCATAGTCCAATTCCTGCATGTGAAGAAGTCTTTCTCGGAGCCTTGCTGCGTGTCCATATTACATGTACGAGGTTGCACATGTGCCGGAATTTGACTCAGAGAGTAGTTCCGGTATTATTCCCACCAGCCTCATTGGACATGCACCTGGATGGAAAGGAAACAAGGAAGATCTTGGACACTCATGCAAGACCCATACCTGCATGGACGCAGAAAAGAGCTCTCGGATATTTTCTTTCAAGAACTAGTATAAATACCTCCCATCCCATTATTGAAGCATATGTTCTCTTCTTCCTGAACATTTATCCATCTCCACGATGTTCGTCTAACAACATCTCGCAATTTTAACCTGGCCACCATCCTGTCTTCACGGAACTCGATAAACATCCCCCTCAACTCCTATCACACGACAAACATTGCTTCTACCCAACAAAGCAGAGCTTGCCTTCTGAGAAAAGTTAGTGTGAAGCCAGTTTGCCAACATATGTCTAAAGTTCTGACGATTTCATTGTAGGAGAATACCATGGATCAACACATTTCCACTCTCACTACCAAAGTGACGCAAGCCAACATAACAATACGGCCACATAACGGGAAGCGCTCAAGGAAGATACCGATACCTGATAAGGAGTTCATTTTCGCCATGAGGCGTCTCAAAAGTAACGACGAGTACCCCACCGTTTGGGAAGAGGAAGGTGAAGAAATGCATGATAGCGGTTGCGACATTTCAGACAAGCCCCAGTCCCTTCTGACTGAGGGACCACGGAAGCAAAGAAAAAATTCTATTGCCCATAAGCTTGGACCTACCCTTCCAAGTGGCCAGATCAAGACGAGAGAGAGAGACGCTTGTGCTACCACCGCAGCCATTATCAACAAGCATGGAGAGCCGGAAGCCAAAAAGACACTGAGGCAGAATGCATCGACTGCCATCGCTCCAGTGCATGTCATGGCGATTATCACCAAATCCAACCCGACAAAGCCCATATTGAATAGGAAGGTCAACACTTATGGACAGTCAGACTTGAAAAGTCGACTTTTGTCGGAACAAATCAGGTTCATCGACCGCAAGATGGGTTGGACAGGTCCGTTCACATCACATAATCGGAAAACTTCATTGAGCTGGCACTGGCCATCTTCCGCTCTCCAGATCAAGGCAAAAACATCTCTGCAAGACGTGCTGCAGAATGACCAGAACAAAAGAGCAGCCTCATCTTCACCATCCACAGATTCCAAGAAGAAGGAGACCGAATACGTACCTGCCGATGACTCGGACAACAAATGGTTCAACCTTCCCGGTCAAATCTGGAATACCACCACCATATTCCTCACCAACACCGTCGAGAAGCACCTCCCTTTCTACGCGTCCCCCAAGGAGAAACAGTGGCAGGAAGCAACGCGAATGTGGAAAGAGGAGGATACCAACAAACGCACGACCGCCCCCAGCGTAACCAGAACTGAACAGGAACGCCGAGAAGCCCCACTATCACATCTCTCACAACACCACACCTTGGCTGCGCAACGAGTGATACACCCAGAAGGAAGTTTCGGCGAGGGAGAAAAGCTAAGGGTAGAAGGGAAGCCAACTCCTTGCTCCTGGCGGAACATGCCTTACGCAAAGGCTCTTGGTTGGTTATATGCTCCGTATACCACTCCCTGGCGCTAAACGGGAAGTGGTTCTCTGAATGCCCTCGCAACGGAGAATCGGGGGCTCGTTTATCAACCTGGTGCATCCCACAGCGAAGGAAAGAAGGAAAGAAGGAAAGGAGGAAAGGAGGAAAACACGAACGGACCATGGTCGTCAAGAAAACGGCAGCACTCATTCGACACACACGGACAGCACGACACCGGCGGAGAAGAAGAAGTACATAGCAGGAAATGGGAAGCAGGATATGGGAAACGAAACAGGGCGTCAGGAATTTTGGGCGAAAAAATCACTTTCCTACCAACGTCACGGCTTCTTTCGGCAATTTTGGGGTTTTGTTAGGTAGACCTGGGAGGTTTGAACTTTGAGGAGAGGCTCTTCAACAGGGAAACATGGTTTGTGATTTGAAGATTGGTCATCAGCGCAGCATCTGGGAGGAATTGGATATGGGAAAGGTTGGATATCGAGATACTTGGAGGAGGATGGAGGATTCAGTTTGGATTTCAAACCACAAGGCATTTTGGAAAATGAAACCAGGAAAATTTTCAGATCCGTTGAACAATGAATGAAGTTTGAATCTGAAACTATCAACACCGATTATGTTCTCCTTTGGACATGGTACTGTGGAAGGTGCAGTGATTAAAGCAACTCTCAAATCTCCAACAGGTTGGCGAAAATGCGAAGTGGCGATGAAACAGGGACAAATTCTGAGCATGCGACAACAGCTCGAAAACGCAGGTAAAAGTCCATGCTAAAGCAGACATTTTGAGATGAGATCTATTAATATATCTTCGTCTTATCATGTCTGTTTTTCTGGATATGCATGCAAGTTATGCCCGAGTGTCCTGCAACCCTTTCTTTACTGCTCCGTCCGCATTCGGTAATACGTAACTTACGCCTCGTAATTACGACCTACCCAAGCCTCCCGCCCTCGCGCTTGCCAGCTTGTAGCCAACACCGGTCCCTCCTCGTCCAGAAAAAAGCTTCTTCTCTGGACACAATCACCAGCTTCAAGGCAATCACAGAGTGTTTGGAATTCCTAACGAGAGTCTATCTGCCATGAAGGACCCGAGGTTGTTCCAGCTGGATATAAAAGTAGCTAGCTCTGATTTGACCGTAGATACTGGTGCCTGTAAGGTAATTATACTTAAGGTACTTACCACCACCACCGCCGTCCAGCCACTGCAGCCTGCACACCTCTTCCCGTCGTCGAACATCGGACGAAACTCACCACCTTACACTTCCCGCATACCTTCCAAGACTGCCTGAACCAGGGCACAGGTACCTTACCCGTGGCAGCCCCAGGCACCATATAAGGCCCGTAGCCTAGCCCCTCTACCACAACGGGGAGCCCTGCAGTCACCGATGCCCCTACGGGTGGTCTTATGGCGCAGTGGTTATCGTTGATGAAAACTTGCGTGTGGCAAGTTTTCGTAAAGTTGCAGCTGGCGGATTGTCGTTCGTTCTACAAGCGTATCTGGGTGACTTAGCTTTTTGCATTTTCCAATCGATCTAGCAAGTATGGGAAATGTCGGAAATGATGTCCATTCCTTTTTCTGATTTATTTTGGGGGTTTAAAGGCAGTTTATTGTTTGGGTGGTCGGTGATTGTGATGTTCGCATGGATCACTGATGTCCGTCGCTTTCTGAAAATCTCCGTTCAGGTGCTGCAAGACTTGCAGTCCGAATCATGGCAATGCGTGTCCAACTCCTTCACAATCCGCAACCTACTGCAAATCCCTCTTCCTCTCCCAATTTTCCTGCATCAACCTAAAGAACGGAGCTACAAACGGGCCAGCGTTCACCAGTAATGAGAGCTTTGAAATCAAAACATCCGACGGTCCGAAGACCACAACAATAACTATGATTCAAACAAAAGGGTATTATGTACCAAAAAATCGCCAGCCCAAAATTACACCTAACTCCCAAGTCCCTCCCATAGTTATGTCACCTACTATCCCTTACACCTCCTTCGCCCTTCCAGGTTATTATGTCCCACTATCAATCTGATCAACAACCTTAATCTGGCTCCACGCGTCCCACTCCCCACACACCTGCTCCATCTTCCTGGGCTTCCCTAGTCCTCCCCATCGTCTCTCTATCTCCTCCGGCTGAGTCACAAAACTCGAAAAGAACCCCGCCGACGCATGCCACGCAATATGGCAATGGAAAGCCCACACGCCGGGGTTCGTCGCATCAAACTGCAGCACCAAGTGTCCACTCGGCCTCACAATCTCCACATCTCGTCTTACGGGGTTCCTTGGGCGGGTGATGGTCTTGCCATCCCAGTTGCCCGGGCCAGACGACAAGACGTAGAAGTTGTGTCCGTGGAGGTGCATCGGGTGCGGCCCCGGGCCGTGGTGATTCACCACGATCCTGATCGTTTTGGCGTCGCCAAAATCCCGGACGTTCCACACCTCGGGGAAACTCAGATTTCCCCTTGTAACCATGTCCAAAGCCGGGTGGTTGTAATCTACCCGGGAACTGACGGCGTCGAACTTGAAAAGGAAGATATCCGACGCGTTTCGGTAGGCTTCGATCTTCATCTCCTTCGTCACAGCCGGGGTTTCGGTGACGGGAATAGGGTAAAGCGGTTCCCTGGTGTCCAAGTCGTCGCTTGCGCCGCAGTTCCTGTTCGGATCCCCCGCGTCTGCCCATGGCCGGCTGGCTGGTTGAGAGTCGGGGTCGGCTTGGTCGTAGTAAACGGCTGCTAGAGCGAGAGGCTGCTTGGAGGCTGAGCATCTGGTTAGATCGGAGCGCATCCAGAAGGCGGATTGGGGAGTTCCCGCGTTGGCGGTGACGAGAACATCGGCGCGCTGACCGACCGCGAGCGAGATGGCTGTAACGTTGTAAGGCTTGACGGGGACGAAATCGTTTGCAATGACGGTCATGGTATGTCCGTCGATGGAGAAGCGCTGGACGCCGTCGGCGCCGGAGTTGACGAGCCGCAGCCGGTGCGTCTTTCCGGTTTGGAACTTGAACTTGGCGATACCTGCGTTGGGCGTGCAGGGGGTCTTGTCGCCTGCGGCGGCAGCGGCGGCGCAATCAAAGTTCATCTTGCCGTTGATGAGGTTGTTGTCCGAGGGCACGCGGGGCGAGCCGCCGGGGGCGAGCATGTCCTTGATCAGATCAAAGTAAGGGCGGTGGTACCAGTCGGAGAGCATGACGGGGCCGAGATCGATGTCGTACTTGGTCTGGGTAGGGCCGTGGACGACAATGGGGCCGACGATGCCGCCGGCGTATTGCGCCGAGTAGTGGGCGTGGTACCAGGATGTGCCGTAGAGGCTTGCTTTGAACTCGTAGGTGTATGACTTGCCGGGAGCGATGGGACATTGAGAGACACCGGGTGCGCCGTCGTCCCAGGGGGTATCTTGATGGAGGAAACCGTGCCAGTGGATGGATGTGCCCTCCTCCGGAGAAGAGATGTTGTTGAAGACGTTGACAACGATCTTATCACCCCAGTTTGCTTCGATCAGGGGGGCGGGAAAGGCGCCGTTGACCAGCAAGACGTCCCTTTGGTATCCATCTGGTGCAATGACTCCTCGGCTGATGACAAAGTCGTAGGTTCTCACTGCTCCTGTTATGGGACACTCGGTGTATTGATTGTTGCCCCAGTCTGTTAGGTTTCCCCACGGATATTGCCCATCTGGTGTTAGGTTGCCCAAGAAGAAGGCTAGTAATGGAAACAGAAATGTCCCTAGTCGTGATGAACTAGAACGAGATGTTAGCGGTACTCTTACTCTTACAACGTTTCGAAAGGAGTGAAGACCTACCCATTTGTTTTCTCTTGGACCAGGTTCGCAACAACGCCTGATAGTTTAGAGCCGACCTCTACTATGGCGCGTCCTATTACGCCCATGATGAGTGTTATGAGAAGAAAGGAGGGTTTGGGTTTGGGTGTCATAAAAAGAACCCGCCTTCCTCGACAACGAAGAACTACATCGTCCCTACTTATACAAAACCCCCTTGGGAGAGATTACAACCGCAAGGAGCCTACCGCTTCGGGTCCATGACACAATGCTCACCACATGCGGCCCATGGCTGACCTGGTAAAAGCACCCCGTAATGTGACTGGCACACCGGGGAGAGAGATAAAAGAAGAAAACGCAGGGGTAGAAAGAGATCGCAGATGCGGTTTCAGTATTGACCCACACTACCTAAATCGACATCTTCCCGTCTCTGTCTCTGTTGCCCTTGTCGATGCTAATGTACACATCATCCCTGAGGGTGATGACGATGCGGTCTACCAAAGGGAATCTCGTCAGGTACCGCCCACCCAAGATCCAGCGTGGAAACTACATAGATTAGGTAAGTAATGTCCACCTCGTCGGAGTAATAAAGATCAGCATTGCCCTTAAGCCATGTCACATGCGGTTATGGAGCTTGATGAGCTGTCGAGCTCAGCTGGACCAGCAAGCATAGTAAGTCGGTGAGCACTAAGGCCAAGCTTGTTCTCGGCCATCGGATTTTGCGGGACGAAAGGTCTTGAGTAATTCGGTCTGTTCACCGCCAGGGATGGGAAACCGAGAGACACCAGCTGGGTAGAGTGAAGACAGCACAATGGAGAGGTCCACCGCTAAAGTAGTTGCAAGGCGGCAGGTTGGCCAAAACACCGGGCAGAACCACGAAGGGGTCACCGAAGCTGTGATCCGGGAGTCTGGGGTAAGCGCTAGCGTTGAGATCGCCGCCCCACAGCGGCTGAACTAGACCGCTGACGGAACCGCAGTCCAGCGTCCTCTAGGTGGGCAGACATTGAATTGTCAACGGTGCGATTGGTACAGCTCCTGGCTTTCGATGTTCGTAAGACGCGAAATGGCGAGCATTTAGTGAACGCATGAGGAATACTGGAAGTGATGAAAGGGAGCAAGCCATAAAAAGATGTAGTACTGAGTTGTTTCTCGTAAAGCCTGGCGACTTTGAGGGAGAGTCGATATGAACCACTCAGTATCGTGAGCCTTCAGTAGTCGATCATGCATTCAACCTCCTCGAAAGTGAAGAGACTATACCAAGATGTCAACGCCCCGGAAACGTACTGTGGAGTCTCCCACGGGTTTGATATGTTCCTCTAAAGTCGAAAGTGCACATGCACCTAGACTCTGATGCAAGGGGGTCGTTGGAGGCTCAATCACAACTAGGATCGCCGGTGCAGGACGCAAGAAACTGATGAAACAGAACACAGCACGGGAAAATGGAAAGGCTGTGGACAACCACGGAAATCCAAAGTATGGCTACGGATGCTGCCGAAACAAAGGGAAACTGTCCGGTCTAGACCCATCAGCCAAAGCGAGTGAACCAACGAAATGTGATGGGCTTTGGTCTCTTTGCTTGAAGAGAGAGGCGAAGTGTTGCTAGGTAGAAAGGTCCGGAACACGGCCGAATGTGTGCAGATGACACAAAACCCAGGAACCAATCCCGTTAAGACCGTGCCGTGTATAGAGGTAGGTACATCGTCTCGGAACGAATCTGAGAATCTTTGCATGAGCATATCTTGCGGTTTTCGAGCTGCTACTGTTATCGATATCCCATACAGTCGCAATGATGATTTTTCTTCAAGATTTTCTTCCGAGTCTGGGTCTCCGTCGGTGACTTGGCGATGTTCAGGGAGCAGACCATTCTCAAGGAGTGGTCGTTTAAAATTGCAAGTGTGACGAATTTCTGGAGTTGCATGTAATTGTCTCGGGCCGTAATAAGGTGACTTGTGGGCATCGATTATTTGACCGTCTTCAACCATAGTGTGAAGTTTTTGAGCGCTTATCTTGTTTCGCATAATATGGCTGTTGTCGAACTCCCCGTCGAGCAAAGATGACATGCTATCCAGGGATGATGCTGTACCACAGCCGAAGAGCCTCATCATGCCGGTCGGCTTGCACAGCATGTCATGGGTAAGGCTGACCTGTTTCCCATAAAGGTTAGCAAACACCTGCTGAACGTGAGCGCTAAAGCCACAACCATCCTTCTCGGATTATAGCCCGTCAAACGTCGTGTCAGATGCAAGAGGGCGCAAACTGCTCCGCCAATGATCAGAATTTCTGTGAATTTTGAACAAACCCCCAAGACGCCGTATCCACAGTCGCTCTCGCGGGCGACCCTGTTATTTACACATAAAGTACAGCAAATGGTGCCTCCTGCGTGGACGTTTAGTCGGAGCGGGTCGGGTAGTAGGCGGGGCGGAAGGCCTGGGCAGCCATGATCATGGGCCTCCTCTGGGCGCGATAATAGGCCTCAGCGACAATGGGGGAGGAGTCGGAACGAATGACGCTGCCGATGGACATGAAGAAGCTGGAAGGACGATGGTGTCAGTGCTAAGGTCTAGATTAATGGAGAGGTTCTGATCCGAGGATTTCTTACCCGAAAGTAGCGCCCGAACCGAGCATGTACTGGCCCAATGTCCTCATGATGCCGTTGGGGCCGGCACCATATCTGAAGATGTTGACAGTTCCTGGAGAGTCGCGCGCGTCAGGACATGCCTGTAAGTCAAAAATCGAAGCATTGGGCGATGGGCATACCGAAGATGAAGCCAATGATGCAGCCGACAGCTATAATCGCGAAAGGTTAGCGACTTTAACGCAGATCACTAGGAAGGGAGGATAAGACGTACTGCCGCCCATCATGGCACCCATCTTGACTGCGAGGATGGCATCATGTTAGCAGGCTCCTTGTTGTTTCTGTTATCGCAAACCCCTCTTGGGTTGTTGCCGCGGAGTCAGCCCATACACTTGTCAAAGTTGGAGGGCCCAACGGCACCACCATGCTGAGGAGGAATGGCAGGCATCTTGGTAATTGGTGGTATGGGATTGACGACAAAGCTAATTGCGGCCAAAGGAACTGCCAGAGCTATTGCGCTTGCGATCTCGAGAAGTGGGAGGAATTCCGCGATAGAGCTGGTTGCCGTGGGCAATTGCAAAAGGCGATGCACGGACCTCAGACGATCCTGGGGTTTGAACGACGACCCCACCCCCAACAGCCTTGTCCGCCGGGAGAAATTGGTAAGTGCTATAGGCAGCATTCTATGGTGATAAGGTCATATGAATGCATGTCACACGGTTTTGATCAAGCGTAAGTCCTCCCAAACCTCGAAGAAGTACATGGGTCTCCGTAGAATGTCTTCTTGAATCAATCGTACTGTATTATGATTATTTAGAACTTCCTTAACTCATCGTCGTGGCCAATTGCTGCTGTACTCTTCCCGAAAGCTTTAACACTTGGCATCTGAAGCTCTAACAAAAGAGACTCTCCCTCAACCTCGCCAAGGCGGGGATCATGGAATCTCTTCAAGGCTTTGGAACGTCCAGACGCTCGGGCCAACAACCTCGGCGTTGCCCGTCAAACTAGTCCCCTGGGCCGGCGACGTGCCATCGTCAACCCATTTCATATCCGTTCCAATTCCCCTTTACAGGCATTTCTCACGTGATAGGTCATTCCTGCTGGAGTTGGTAACAGACTGACAGTCGGCGAAAGTCAAAACCTCGTCTCTTCCTGATCTCGTTGGTGCTCTCTACCTTTTCTGAAAGAAGGAATCTCACCGGCACATATCATTCTATTCTAGCCCCTGGCGGTTGACCTGCACAAACCGCACCCTATTCCCATACAAACACTGTATCGTATATACAGGACACCGTAAGCAGTGGCTGCCGCTGCCTTCTTCAACTGGACCGCATCAAAAGAACCAAGGAATCAAACAGGACGAACCAGAGAGGTAAGAGCAAGCTTGTCATTCGAGCGAAGCAATCGGAGGCCCCCTATCGCTTTGTGGGAAGAACCAAGGACGCTCTCCATCCAGATCTTCCATCTCAACAAGGCAAAGGGACCAAAGCAACGGAACGTTGAGATTGTCTTTCTGTCACTTCCGCGCGTGCCTACCACTGCAGAAGCCAGCGTCCACTGGTCAGAGGCACAGCGGCAGTGCAGTCAAAGGCCCAATCGTGAGGAACGGGCGAGTCCTGTTTGGGATTTGGTGGGAAAGTTTAGTTGAGCCAGCTGCACGCATGGACCATCATGTGGCACGGGCGTGCTTTATCCCCCTGCTCGTAAGCGCTTGAGGTCACGGTTCGTTCCTCTCCAAGGCAACGCCAGGACTTCTGGAAACGTGAGTCGCCTCAAATTCTTGTTCAACCTCATTGATTTTATACTATTGCCCGTCGCGTCTCGAAAAACGTGCTTGCCATTTTGAACATCTCCCCTCGAAATCGCCGTCATCAGCTTACAATTACTTGATACCTAGGTATGCTGCTTCTCGCTTGCTCCTTACTTAGCACAACATCACGATCGCCTCTCGACCCAGTGGCTGCCCCTCCACCAACAAGGGCGCGAAGTTACCAAAGAGCAGTGCGCACTCCTAACTCGACAGTCGTCGGTGGCCATTGTCCACTTGTCCAGAGTCCACCTTGGAACCCCCGAATCCCTGCGCCAAATGTTCGACGTCACGGCCAGATTACCGCCGCGTGCTAAGTAACATTACCTTTTTTAACTGACCCTTTTGCTTTCAACCCCTATAGTTGCCAACAACCCGTCCGAACTGGCCAGAACCCACCCGCCCCGCGCTCCGTTCAATTAGATAGTCTTTGTCGTTGCCGTCAATAGTTGGTGCAGGTAGATTACCAGGTCAGAAAGAGAAGAAAAAGAAGTCGCATGAGTTAGGTCGAGCCTGCACAAAGGTCGCCAGCAACAGCGAGTTCGAGCCCGCGCGCCTGCTCCCGCTCCCCGTTTCCAGCTTTCAGCAAAAAAAAGCAGGAGGACAGTCTGTTGCAACTTCCACTTGCAAAGGAACAATCTCAAGAGAACCCCAGCGTCGACGGCAGCGACTACACTAGCGACCAGCGACACCACAACTGCTGCTTTTCCATCCCAGCACCCACGGCCCGTATCCACTTCGCTCCATTCCCCCAGAGCCCCGTCCACCACGCCCAGAGGTCTCAATGACGGCTGTCGCGAATCCCCCTAGCTTCGCAAATCTCAATCGGCCGGGATGGACTGATGGCGGCCAATCGCTAAACTCGATGAACCCCGACGACAATAGAATGAACATGTTCATGTCGCGAAAATCTCTGCAACGATCCAATTCGTCGTCGTCGATTTCGTCGACGGCGTCCTCCTCGTCCACCTCCACCGTGACCTCGACCGGCTCCGTCTCGACTGCGCCGACCAACGGCAGCCCCAGCAGCACCACCAGCAGCGGGAACGGAAACGGCAACCCCATGTCGGTCGGTGGAGACACCGCGCCTTGGTCGAACTCACAAGCTCTGCGCAAGAAAGCGCAACCAAAAAACAACACCAACACCAACTCATGGACTAATGCCAGGCCAGAAGGAGCGTCCGACTTTTCACGCTCAGCAACAGGCCGCCCGCCCATGGCGAATGGCGTCAACGGCGCGCCTCCAACTATGCACCACCAACAACAGCAGCCATCATCACAACCCCAGCCCCAGCAACAACCGCAGTCCGCCTTGTCGGCGCCGAACCAGATGATGTCACAAAACAACATCTCGAGGCCAGGCGCCGACCAAATGGCTCCCCAACGCCTGCCCGTGCTGTCGCTGCTGTCGCTCAATGGCACCTTCGAACGCAAGACCATCTCCGTCCCCTTTTACCCCGACATTATGAAAATCGGCCGACAGACGAATGCGAAAACCGTCCCTCTCCCTACCAACGGCTTCTTCGACAGCAAGGTGTTGTCGCGTCAGCACGCCGAGATCTGGGCCAACCAGGACGGCAAGATATATATCAAGGATGTCAAGTCATCGAACGGCACCTTCGTCAATGGCAACCGCCTGTCGCCAGAAAATCGCGAGTCGGAACCCCACGAGCTCCAGTCCCAAGACCATCTCGAACTTGGTATCGATATTGTTAGCGAGGATCAGAAGACGGTAGTTCACCACAAGGTCGCCGCCAAAGTCGAACATGCCGGATTCGTTACCCAAACAAATAACCTCTTGGACATGAACTTTGGCGATCTCGATCCTTCAAATGGCGGCATGATGATGCCCATGGGCGGCATGCCTCCCTTCCGCGGTCGAGCTGGCAGCGCAGCATCGCTAGCAAGCAACGGGCGTATGATGCCTGGAAATATGGGCGGTCCGATACCCGGTCTGGCGCAGCAGAGGCAGTTTTGGCTGAACCCTGTCACGACTGAACATATTGTCAAAAAGCTTCAGGTTAGTACAAGTCTTTGCACGTGGTTCCTGATTCATCTGCTCACACTACGAAAGACGGAAATGCGAAATGCCAAGCTGCAGCACCACGACCTTATCCGAACGGGACAGTTCATCACCGCCTTGGTCACCAAGGACGACATCAAGAACCAAGAGAAGCCCGATGGCATCGAGCCTCCCAAACCGCATGTAAATGGCAACGTCCCCTTCAAATCGGATAACAGCAAAACCCGGTTCTCGGAGCCCCCTGCTCCTCCACCATCACAGCCTGTCCCCGAAGTGCCGAGTGTTGCTCGCGCTTCAGATGCGCCTTCGCTAAAACGAGGAATCACCGAGCGACCCAAATCACACCCTTTCCCCAAGGATGCGAACGTTAATCAAGTTATGCAACTTACGGAGGCTTTGAACATGGCAAAGAATGAGCTGGACAGTAACAGTGCTCGGGTGCGAGATCTGGAAAGGATGCTTAACGAGGAACGTGAAGCCAGGTTACAGGCGGAAATTTTGATGCAAAAGATGGCAGTAAGCCAGCAAGCAGTAACGAATGGTACAAGTGTGGCAGCTTTGACCAACGGCCACTCAGAGCTGGAGAAGGCTTTTGAGCCACCGACGGAGCAGTCTCAGGCAAACAACTCGAGCGCACTCGGCGGTGTTGAACCCAAAAAGAGCTCCAAGCCGGAAACTAGCAACATCGAGGCCATGGCAGCAGCTTTCCAGGCTCGGATCGAGTCGATGACGACGGAGATGAAGGGGCTTAGGGAGCAGCTAGAAGCTTTTAGGAACAGGGCTGAGCAGGCAGAGGCAGAGCGAGATGCTGACCGCAAGACTCTCAGTCAGTTGATTTTGCAAATACGCCAGCGGGATGAGAAGGAGCAGCAAGCCGCGGCGCGCAAGTCGCGTTCGTCCTCCCGCGGTAGATCACGCCAGGGCAAGCAGGAGAAGGAGGCTGAGCAGGCGTTGCCCAAGGCCAATGGTGCTGCAGTGACCGGACCCACCCAGTCCGATGGTTCCTCCGAGGATCAGGCTGAGGAGGTGCCCAGTCTGGCGCTGACGGACACGTTGAAACCGTCGTCCTCGTCCGCGCTAGTATACCCGCACCAGGATCGTGCGTTGATACAGGCCATGCCCTACGTATCCGTTCTTGGAGTTGTACTCATCGGCATGGGTATGATGGCTTACCTCAATGGGTGGCAGCCGCAGGCGAAGAACTAGGGCAGACCGGTACTCACTCACACTACCACATCCCACACACACATCTACGCACGCACACCGTATCTTCAATCTCCTTTGTACAGTTTATAGGAACTTTTTATACCTGAAGACTACTTCTCATCACGTTTCTTGCACATGCACTTCAGTCTCTGTCTTTCTCATACCACATGTATTATGCAATCCGAACCCAGGCGGTAGGGCTTTTTGACAGAAAATCACCAGGAGTTTTAAGTGATAAGGCAGCTGGGCTAGCGTGGTTTAAAACATAAGATGCTTCAATAGGGCCCTACCTTCGCTTTCCCGTCACTTTATCTTGGTTTCCTCATCTTGCTCTCCTTTCGAGCTAGCTTTCGTTCCTATGCTTTACCTTTCCTTCTTCTTAACAAATACTACTTCATCAAATCAACAACGGGCTGAGAACTGTTACGAATGTTCTGGGGGTTATTTGTCTTCCGGACGGTTTGCAATTACACAAGCGGCGACTCTTGGTTTTTTCTGAGTTTTACAGTTACAGCAGTACAATAGCAGGGTAGCATTGCGATCACAGTCGGTGGTGGGTTGAGAGAGGGGGGCTTGTATGTATGTATCACAACACGGGACGGGAAGAAGCTTTTAGTAGTCGTTGGGAAGCAGGAGGCCTTGGTGTATGGTGCGGAAAAGAAATAAACGAAGCGCAAAGCATGGCTTTCCGTCCACTGTTATTGAAGTGATCATTTCTTTACCAACCAACGCCTTTGAGTTGGGCCGAGAGTTGACGAGCATGAACGGAGTGACTGACCCAGCTGATAAGAGAACAGTTGAGTGAGAAGCACTGACCAACATGATCTCACCCACACTGATCAATAAAATGGGTGACCACAGGCACTGACCACCCAAAGTTCACACACACCATTGCGTTTCCTAGGAATCAAGCATCACGCGGCAGGGGAAACATGGGCACCATCAACAACAGCCAAGATAAAACATCAAGCAAAGGTTGGTGGGTGGTGACAACGTGTGTCACAGCTGATCAATGCACTCTACATTTTGTCGCAGTTCGATGGTGGTGGGTGCACGATAACGCTCAGTCCGGCTGCCGGTAATTTTGGGTCACGACAGCGGGTTTGTATGACCCTGAGGTGATTCGCTTGGCGAAACGTTAGGTATTTACGTATGGAAAGTTACGGAGAGCAGGATACCAAAAGTGACGAGCGACACTCGCGCATTTACTGTCATTCATAGGTTTCACAAAGGTTTGATTGCGTATCTTGCCATTGGTACTAATTGCATTATCAGTTCCTTTACCCTATAATTTATAGGAATATTAGGTGGAATATCAAATGTTAAGTGTCCCAATACCTCTCTCCCTTCCTCTCGCCGAAATGCATCCCTATGTAAACGTACGTAATGACATTTCCTACCCTTCTCCACCAAGTCCCTGCCAACTCCCGCTGGTATAAATGCATAGCAGCATAGAAGTAGGTAAAGTGAAGCACGAAATAAAACGCCGTGTTTTTACCTTCTCTGTCGATGTCAAATGACATTTTTATTTCATTGTGCACAATTTGCCCATCCATATGCAGAAGCACCTGCCTACCAGGCATATATGCCTGCCTGGTCTATTCGTCGTCATCAATCCGATCGAGCTTCTCCTTCTTCCCTGCCAACTCCGCCCAAGCGTCTCATGACCTGCAGGAGAACCATGGAATGGAACAAATAGGCTATCGATCCGTGCGGGCTGGCACTGACACACGCGCTCTGCTCGCACCACAGCTCCCAGAGGTCGATGCCTAGTCTGGTCTGCCTGTCGGTTACCAGCCTTCTCGCTTGGTCGAGAAGACTGATGTTGGGATTCGGATCCCAATCTGTGAATAAGAAGAAAAGACGTCAGCTAATAACCGGCATGGACGTTGCTGAAGAGAAGACCATTTGGCCTGGTGAAATGCCGATGAGGGAAGGAGAATTCGATTTGACTTACCGCGAGGGAAGCAGATATGCCTGAGGGAGCATTAGTATGTTACTGGGAACCTGTGGCTAGGTAATGGTTGATTGGAATGCGTGGAATGCTTACGGCATGGTTTTTTTTTTTATGTTTGTTTGCTGCTAAGGTGACTGGCTTTTCTTGTCTGTGATGATGTGAGAATGTTGGCGACTGTGATAAATACAAAAAGGCTAAGTTATGTCGCGGTGCAGAGGGATTTATGGAACAGAGAAAGGGAAGGAATGACAATTAAATAGCGCAGGGCTCTGGGACGTCGGAGCGAGTGAAGCATCTAGGGCGGTAAGGTTTGGCTGTCTCGCCGAAAACCTTGGGTGTTTTCCCCCTTCACTGCGCATTTCTTGTTATCCGTACCAAATGTGGTCAAGGTTTGCGAAGCCAGGCAAAATGAAGAGAGGATGGAGCAGAAACAGAAGTGAGACTAGAGATCAGCGAGACCGAAGCAATTTTCGAGCAGAGTAGACGAAGCAAAGAACGCAGTGAAGGGGAAAAGGTAATCCACAAACGAGCAAAGGTTCAATCCATATTGTACCAGAAAAAGAGACTATGACTAACCAGAAGCCTCCATTATGCGCGATGCAGGTTTGTTCCTTAGTCTCTTCTATGCCCCCGTTTGAGTAAAGTAGAGGTGCCTATGCCGTGGCCAATCCTGAGACGTCGGGTAATACCCATATCCAGGCCGTACCTAGAGATACTGCAAAAGTCGACCGACCGATGTCAAGTATCCCGGGGTCTCAAGCTCAGTGACAACAACGGTGTGGAACAGCCAGACCATGCTGTTTGGCGGGCTGCTCTCATGAAGATCCCTTTGCTCCTTGAGGAGAATATCGCGAGTCGCGCCGGCGTTTAGAGCCTTCTGAATTAATTCGACAGCTTGAAAAGCGAGAGATCTTTTGCAGTCCCGGTCTATGAGATAAGCGGGGTCAGTATTTGGTTTACCGTATTGAGAACGACGGTGGCAACATCTGAGACATCAAGCATGTGCTTCCTGAGTGCTGACAGTCATAGAGTAGGCTAAATCGGGTGCTTTGATGTGAAAGCCTGAAGCCATTTGGAACACGGATGGAGTACTAACCACGGGCAAACTCAATGAAACTGTAAAGAAGTACATCAGTATGATATTCGAACAATCTCTAATAGCCGGCCGAAAGAGCGAAATGCAATACTTACGCCATTTTAGAAAACTTTGTATCTATGTGTTGAAAAACACGCGGAAAAGCCAGTTGGATTTGACAAGGAGATGTCTCGTCGTGGTGTTGAAGATTCCCAAAGACAGCTAGTTGGCGACAAGATAAACCCAGTATAAATAGGTAGGTAGTGAGAAGCATCGCAGGAGAACACAACAACAGAATTAGCATCCCAACTGCTTTTCCATTCACTTCCCAGCGGCCAAGGTTCCTTCCCATATTAATAATATATTATATGCGACTAAGCACAGGGGTTTAACTTAAAGGTAAGACATGACCGACTCAATGCCCTTCACTTGCACCTGCCATCCCATTACGTAGAGGTTGGAGAACCTCGGGCAACCTAAGGTGGGCGAAAGAAAGTAATCTGAGGATTTGTATCCGTAAAGCCTTCCTTTGGCGACCGCGATGAGTTAGGCGTTTTTCGAATCATGTCCGCGCTTTGAGAGTGTACACCACAAACTTTATCCATAGGTCCCATAACCTTCATTCTAATCCCCTCCAATACCATGGACTTTGCCGATGCCTTCAGAAAGCGTAGCTTGGTTGCTTCAATTCATCCACTTTCCGTAAGCATGCGAAGATAGTTCGCTTTTGAAGGATGATTCGCAAAGACACCACGTGGGAACGTTGGAAAAATCTAGACAAACGGGATGTAAAAGCTCTGGAGTCTGCTGCCACAGTAGCCGGTGAGGTATATTAGCAAATATTTCTACTCAACAGGAGTATCGAGAAAAAAAGTTGGGAGAACTTACACATGTAAGATGGCCGTTGCCGCACGGTTCGCCCTCTTTCTGTCCGTTGCCTCCTGCCACCATTTGCGATCTCTTCTGGTGACTGATTCTCCCTTGAGACGGGTGCCCCGGATGAATCTTTGATGTAATGGGCTCTGTCGGTGCAGGCGTGCCTCTGCCGCATGTTGACTAAGTACTAGGACCTACCACGCGTGGAGGTTAAATGGTAGATAGGCGGGTTGTGCAGGCAGCACAAGCGGAACCTAAGCGTCAGAGACAAAGAGGCAGGTGCAGTACACTCGCAGCAGCCAGAGGTTTCCGCTACTCTCACCCCGTCAGCACTTTCAAATTCCATGGAGGTACCGTACTAATTTCGCACTTCCTTTGCTCTGTCCGTCGCTAACTTTCCCGTCGTTAGCCATCTTTTCGACACGCCCCGCGCAATTTCCACCAGGCGCGCCGCTGAACTCGATGGCTATTTCGACCTCTCCAATTGCGCCATCATGCCTCTCCCCAACTCGGTCCAATGTACGTGGACATGCACCCCAACGACTCGCCGAAGGACAAAAAACCAACGAGCCCCTTCATCTTTGGTGACATCTTCCGAGATGCACCGATGAGGAAGCGGTTTGCTATCCCAGCCGTCATCGGACTTTTCACTCAATAGTCTGGGAATGCTCTTCTGTCTCTGTGGTTTCTCTGTTGTTTCTTATGAGGTATGGAATATGTGACTGCAGCGGATGTACTGCCAGATCAAATGCCAAGTGGGATCCGGTGGAACAGGTCAAACGCCAAATTGCCGAAGCTGCTCGGGTCTACTTCTGCGGTGTTTGCCTAGTCTCTTATGTCACCCAGGGGCACCTTGACCTTGATAATCACAACAGCTGCAAACTTCATTTGAGGAGTGTTCCTGCGGCTGAGATCAACAAACCTGTCATCATGGTCAAGCATTGGGGGAACGTAAAGACCGAGTTAAACAAACGTATGACAACATACCCTTCAGAGCACCCTAAGGTAGGACAGAAGATGAAGAAGTCAGAATGGACCATCCCATCACTTGGAGTCAACAATCTGTGAGTTTGGAACCTAATTACTGCCATTCCAAATCTGTCCCCCAGACAGGCACAAAGGGCAGAGAGACAGGAGGACAAAACTCAGCAGATCACAAAGGCCATTGATAATACATAGATTGGCAGAACGCAGAGTCTATCCCAAGGTAGAAGTGCTACTTAGTCCGACAGAGAAATCTCGCCAAGCAACCCTATCGCCCTCCAAACGAACCAATTCGACCCCCTTTCATTCCTCCCGAACAGTCCCGAGGATCTGAAAAATTGTCAAGTCACTTGGCTCCAGATATAACTTGTGAAATTCTCAAGGGAATGGGACGACAAGGTTAACAGAATTAATAACAACCATAGTTAAATTTTGAATTTGTATATTCCTCTATCTTAAGGATAATTGGATATCTGTCGTACGCGTAAGAAGTCTAATAGATAGAAGAATCGAAAATATTAAGATCGTCTAGAGCTTTGTATCGACATTTCAATGAAGGCTAAAATAATAGTCGTCTGTGACGATATGGATCCCGCAACTCTCACACATTATGAGATTAGATAAGGAAGACGGTAGAGACTGGCAGAATCTAGGCTCCTCTCATGTGAGGATGCACTTTAGAGCCCAGCTCTCAATCTCTTCCTCTTTTCTTCTTTAGCTTTAGTTATTTATTCATTTGTACCCAACTACGCGTTACGGAACTACGTGAGCTGGTGCATCGTAACAGAGTATATCGGAACCCGCCCCCTGTAGATTAAAAATTCCCTTCCAACTACAACTACTGTGACGGCGCGGCTCAACCGCTGGTCAGCATTGCTCCTATGGCTGCATGGTTCTTGGCAGTGCACAGTATATCCTTTGCGCCGCAGCCATCCTTTGTATTCTAGTTCTTCTTTTTCCTCATCTTTCAATCTTCATTCAATAGTAGGGTCATTGTCGCTTTGCCGCATTCCTTCCCTCTATTCGCCGTGACAATGACGGTCGACGATGTTACAATGCACCAGCTCACGTAGTTCCGTAACGCGTAGTTGGGTACAAATGAATAAATAACTAAAGCTAAAGAAGAAAAGGGGAAAAGATTGAGAGCTGGGCTCTAAAGTGCATCCTCCCATGGGAGGAGCCCAGATTCTGCCAGTCTCTACCGTCTTCCTTATTTAATCTCATAATGTGTGAGAGTTGCGGGATCCATATCGTCACATACTCCAATATTGGCGAATATTCTCAAGTAGTCTTCGGTGCGCTTAATGCGCTTCCGTACTTTATTAATTTGCTTTAGTATTTTGTTGTTGTTTATAGAGCTTGCCTTGCGCTTACTACCAGCTTACGTGGCAGTAACAAGGATAAAACTATACCAACGTTATTACGATATATCAATTTGGACTTGATGGCGTCCGTTATAGACCTTAAGCCCTAGTATATCACATCATCTGCGTTAGACTATTTTTGATACTACCTAAATAGGTTCTTGATCTGGCTGCGGTACCGCTTATAGTCCAGGTTCTCTAAGTCCAAAACATGAACGCAATACGAAATTGGGTATAAGTTTGATAGTTTATATTATTAGCGCTGTAACTTCGTACAGTTTCCCAGTTTAGCAACGCCACTGTCACAGGCATTACTGCCCTGTTCCTGTATATAAGTGCACATGCACATGTGCTGCAGTAGTGTAGCCAGCTGAGTGCAGCTGTCTAGCTGCAGTACATTCAGCAGTCTGAGCACAGACTGCTGTCATGGCTCTGGGTGCCCTACATAGTTCTCGTGCGCACACAAGATTCTCTTCCTGTTCTTCGTATAATAATTAAAGTCTTAGCTTAGTGCTTGCTCGCGCCCCATAACAGCCACCCACGATACTGGTAATTAGGAAAAGGAGCTTCCAGTTAGTTACGCCGATCTACTATACAATAAGGGCGGGACCAGGAGCGGAACTAGGGGCGGAACTAGGAGCTGGATAAGAGGCTCGGAATAATTGTCATGGAGCTGGCGCCTAGGGGTATTTGCCTGGCTTGAACTCTATGAAAGCCAGGCCTGCCCTCTAACTGGGTGCACTCCTAGGGTATGCCGCACGAACCACATTTTCGACCTTGGCGTTTCTAGCACCTTCGATATACGCACCTCTCTTGTGTATTTAGCTGTAAGCTCCATGCCATACTGGCACAGACTTCCCTTTTCCTCTTTGTCGAATATTATCACTTTCACCAAGGCCTACCTGTGTGTATACCTCGTAGAACCCTTACAATAATGAGTAGATTGTTAACGACTAAGAAAATAGTATCTGGATACTCGAAACTGGGTATAAGTAAAAAAAAAGCTACATAAAGAGACTTAAACTTACTTAAAATAATAAAAGTTTCACCCAGAGTGTGTTAGCTACGTACATTAGTATTGGTATAGAAAATATTGAGGAAATAGCGCCCTTCCGGTTCCTATATCCTTTTAGGGAGATTGATACAATGGTCAAAAGTAACGAGAAGTATATATTTACAAACCTTGGACACTATAGACCTAACGTACAAATAGGCCTCGGACCAACCTCAACATACTTAAATCAATTGATTTTATATTTAGCTTAATTATTTGGAATCATCATGTTACGAACTTATGAGGGAACACGGGCCAACCACGAGGCTGGTAACACAGACAACCAAAAAGGGTTAGACCGTGTAACGCTAAGACATAGGAAGGCTCACGATAAGCGTGACAGGTCAGGACAGTAGGCTCACGCGGCAACAAGGCTCACGGTAGTCATGGTGAGCCACCACACATTAGATAGACCTATGGGGCTCGACAAGAGCATCCGGAGACAGATATCTCGCAGAGGGCGAGCAGGTATAAAGGGACTACGGGAGAACTCAGATTGTCAGATAGTTCGACAGTAGTCAATTGATCATTATCACCGAGACTAGTATCAACACAAGCATACTTGTTGTGAACTCTTTAGCTTCACCGAACGTCTTCTGGTAGTATTTACCTTCAGCTATCCCACTTAGGCAGATCAGACTGCCGTTCGTCACACGTTGACTACTCCCTTTGGCCTATCTCGGATAGTGTACTGAAGGTATCTTCGCTTCATCATGTCTTCCTCCGCCGGTACCTCCACTCAGGGTGAACCCCTGAACGCCACTGCCCTGAACCGACAGCTCAAGGTCATGCAGGACCGCATCAACCAGCTGGAGGCGCAGCTCCAGGCTGGATCCGGCGCCCCCAGAGCGAAGGCAGGAGAAGGCACCCCCAAGGAACGCAAGAGAGTTAAGTTGTCCGCGCCCAGAGAGTTCGACGGCCAGCAGGCCGCCCTCGCAGGATTCTTGATCCAGATGCAGGCCTACCTTCACTTCTATGAGGACCAGTTTGCTTCTGAATTCGAGAAGGTAACCTACGCAGGAACTAGGCTCGTGGACAAAGCTCTCACTTGGTTCGAGCCCATTCTCAAAGACTACTACGAAAATGGAGACCAAGCCACGGACTTCACCAAGAAGGTCTTGAACTCCTATGCCGACTTCA
This sequence comes from Sordaria macrospora, assembly GCF_033870435.1. NCBI lineage: Eukaryota > Fungi > Ascomycota > Sordariomycetes > Sordariales > Sordariaceae > Sordaria > Sordaria macrospora. The sequence goes on along the minus strand of NC_089371.1, from coordinate 6,824,756 downwards.
CCGAGGCACTCTCCAGAGTCTTTGGAGAAAAGGATGAGACTCGACGCGCGCAGGAACGCCTGACCCATCTCCGACAAACCAAGTCTGCCTCAGCCTACGCTGCACTCTTCAAGCAGGATGCACTTCGCAGCAACATCAACGACGACGGGCTGATGCAGCTGTTCTATAACGGCCTTAAGGAGAGAGTCAAGGACGAGCTTTACAAGGAGGACAGGCCCGAGTCCATCGACGCTTACATGGACAAGGCCATCCGCATCGATGATTGCCAGTTCCAGCGCGAGCAAGAGAAGAAAGGCAGGACGTCTGCTTTCGTTCCTCTCAGGTCCAATGGCAACCACAACAACACCAAGAAGAAACGGACCTGGGGCACACACATCTCCGGAACCACTCACTCCGGACCCATGGAAATCGACGCTGCACAAGCCAGCCAAGGCAAACGTGACCTCTCTCAGGTCGCGTGCTTCAACTGCGGAAAGAAGGGACACATGAAGAGAGACTGCCGTGCTCCCAAGCAGTTGAAGTGGAAGAAGGCCGAGGCCGCAGCGGTAGAAGGAGCAAGAGTCGTCGAAATCGCCAGCATGGAATACGGGCAAGACGACCTTGAGGATGCGATCGACCGCGCTATAGATGCCGACCCAGACAATCAGTGGCAGTCGCCCACGGGACCTGATCACGAGGACCCCCGACGGGACAATCAGGACCCTCCCAGGGGACGAACCACCACCCGAGACTATCAACCCCCGACATGGGAAGCAGTCAATCGCATTGCGAGCGTCGACCGTGGACTCCTCACACTTGTACAATTGTCTAACACGACACCTGCCGAAGGAGACATGGGTGATTACATCCAGCCTTGCAGGTTCGCATACCCCAACGATTCGGCTATGGGACGTTGGACGGAGTACTCCATGAACTCGACGCCAGTCTTCCAGCGCCAGGTATACTTGTCACCACCGCTCTGGATAACGTCCAGATCGTCCTGAATGCCAGACAGGATCTCAGGGCCAAGCAGCATAGCGGTACGAATGATCTTGACATCCTCGTCAACATAGAGGAAGGGGTCGCACTTCCACTGACAGGATGCGGAAACGCCATGCCTTGAAGATCTCGCATCTGCGGGCGGCACTGACGTTCTCCTTGCCAGTGAAGATAGGTGGGTTCTCCACCGTCTGTCTGAGGGAAGACATCTTGCCCGGGGTCTCAGCGAGGTTGTCGTACGGGGCTCGAATGTTGGCGCTGCGAGACTTGAGGGCGTTGTAGTCCGCGACCAGCTCGTCGTGCTTCCTCTGGAGGCTGTTGTACGAGGTTTCAAGGTTGACGTAGTCGAGGTTCTTCTGATCGAAGTTGTCCTGGGCCGCATTGGCAACGGCGCGGGCGGTCTGCAGCTCCTGCTCGCTGCGCTCGAGGTCGCTGGCGACGTCGTCGTAGAGCGCAAGGTCAGTGTGGTGAAGACGACCGAGCGGGGCGATGATCGAGCGGAAAGCGGGATGGTCGGCGATGATGGCGGCGTCTGCGAGGTGCTCCCGTGGGACGACTTGTTTGTCTTCGTCGTCGTCGATGCCGGCGATGAGGTCTTTGGCGGCGGCGGACTGAGGGAGCTCGAGAAGCGCGGCGCGACAGACGGTCGTATCAAAAGTGCTAACAACGTTGTCAAGGACCTCACGGACGTCGTCCAAGTTGAAAGACGTGCTGGGGAGGGGGATACCAAGATCAAGAAGATCACCGCTAACACTGCCAGCGGCGGGTGAGAACGTAGCGGAATCGCTGTCGTCGCTAGACATAAAGAGACAAGGGATGGTCGCTTGAGGCGAGGCTCTTATCCACTGGATGAAGAGTGCCTACCCTTATTCACTGAATGAAGGGAGGAGTGACCGATTGACCGTCGCAACTGCGACTGTTGTGGAGTGCTGGATTCAAGGTGATTCCTGCACGCGCGCGCAATTGATAAATCAACCGCACGATGAAAGAAAAGGGTTTGCGCTGTGAACGCAATAGTTAAGAGGTGCAATTAACTATCACGGGCAAAGGGTCGATGGTAGATGTGAATATGCGTAATTGCACGAAGGAGAAAGGAAGAGAGTGCAGACAAGTGCCCAGAAGGCTGGCCTTATGAGGGCAGTCCAGCTGTGGGCCCAATTGTGGGTCCATGGCTGGGAGCCGTCATAGCCAGCCTACTGACAGCGACAGCAGTCTCAGAAGCTGCTGTGCGCTGGCACAAGGCACGTGACTAATCACGTGCAACGACACAGGCTACCCCTGTGACAAATTGCACGAAGGAGAAAAGAGAACAGTCGCAAGCTGTGCGCAGAGGACTGGCCTTAAGTAGGGTCCCAGCCGCGTGGGGCTGGGAGAACTTGGACAATCAGGCTGCAGCAGTCTCAGAAGCGGCTGCAACCTGCACCAGCGTGCGACAGTCACAGAGGTCTAACCCTGTGACACAGTCGCAGCTGTGTGCAAAGGACTGGTCTTAAGCAGGGTCCCAGCCGCGTGAGGCTGGGACTCGGCCAATCAGGCTGCAGCCTGCACGAGCATACGACTAACCCTGTGACACATGTCGCTCCTCCAATCTGTAGCGGGAAGAAAGATTTATGTTAGATTTGTTTCATGAAGATGATGACACTTGGGAAGATAATTTCGGAGCGCGCGATCATGTGAGGAAGTCCTTACCTCTCGGATACTCAATCCACCTTGACAGCAAAGTCAGTCTCTCATTCAGCCGGGTTGGGAAGTTGGTAGCTAGTGCAATGAGATTACCTACAGAATTTTGAATTGGAGATGCAATGGAATCGCGAGTAGGATTGACGCAGGTAACGTCCGTTCGATATCTCCAGCGATTCTTCCGTGACGTGAAAAATGTATTCGCAAAATTTGGGGGGCGGGGGGAGTTGACGGTCGCAACAGAAAGGTGGAAGGAGAAGAAAAAGTTCTGGAAGGCTATATATGGAAGGAACGAGTAGTTAAGTGAATGGACGCGCCTTCCTGACCCCACCTCATTCAGGGCAACAATAGAAACGGTGACGGGATGAAAGGACACAAGATTTTCTGCGCTCGACATCCAGCTTTCCTAAATTCTGGCAAAGTCTTCAGACGAATCTTCCAGTTGCCTTCACTGCTCGGTCATGAAGTCATACCTCGCAGAAACTTGGACATCAGGCGTTTGTATCGACCAAAGACCAAAGGGGTCGACTTTCACCTGAACTTTGGTCCTTGTTTCCCTTCACGTTCGAACTCGATATTCATCATGTCTTGGTAAAAAAGACAGAGGATGTCACAAGGGAAGCTCTCGGAATCTCTGTGCTTCAAACCCCAAGTCGTAATGGAACCACACTTGCTCGCCTTGGTCGAAAATTGCCAGTGAGAAGTGTTCCTTGTGGCAGATTGGCAAACACCGCCACCTGGTTTCTTGGAGAAACCTGTTCACATCTCCCACGGTAGGGCTGTATCTTTTGAGGCAAAAGTATCCCCAGTGCTCGTAGGCCTCGACCAGGAAGATATGGGCTCTTTCCCAGTTTTGCGGGTTGGTGTAGAAGCGCGCTAGTGATTCTAGGGCTCTGATGGCCCCTCCCTGATCTAGCACGACATCCTCCTTATAGCGTTGGATGATGGTGAGGGGAACAGAACAAGATCTCCCAGACCAAACCCTCGCAAATTTTTGTTATGTAGGAGGTAGCAGTGCGTACATGTCGGCTGCGCCTGTCGTTAATGACAGTCTGCACCTGCCTATGCATGCTGGCTGCGTCAAGGAAGAGTGCTGACACTCTCTGCCATGTGCCGGAATCCCCCGCATCAATCGCGCACAGGACTCGTAATTCGACGGTCTTTCCAAGGGATCATGTCTCTGGCAATCTGGTTAACGGCACAAAAAGAAAAGATTAGCATTCAAGAGCATCTGCGCGATCTCGTCCCGACCCTTCCTCCTCTCGGTCCTGCACTTCGCCGGTACCGCCGAAGGAAACCAGTTTCAGAGCATCGGAAGCTATCCAAACTTCGTGTTTTCTCCTGGCTTAGTTCCGATGAACTCATTTTTCGTCAACCCTGTCCAGTTATCAAGAAGATGGACAAAGCCCTAACAGGAAAGCAGACGCCACTTATTTCCAGCTGATGGAATGCCTAGAGGTACCTATTGAGAGCCGCAACCCCTGGTGCGGCTTCTGATTTGCAGTCGGGTCATGATGAATTCAGACTCGATTCGCACCTTCCCCTGAATTTCGAAAATTGCTTGGCGCGCCACGAGTCGATCTTTCCACACCTCGATGGTCCCACGACACCGAAAATACCGCCCCGCCTTGTGCAAAATAAAAAAGTACAATACCATGAATACGCTGTTTCCAATACGCTCACCCATATTATATCATCATTCTGCCATTCTTCAGACGAAAAATGTTTCAAAACTTTGAGTGTCCACCCGATGTCCAATCGTTGCGAGATGGAGACAACAAACAATAAGAAAGCTATCTGACCCTGAGAAGGTAAGGATGAATAGAAGACATTTGCTATTGACATATCCAAGTTCTAGTTTATCCTCATCCTTCTCTCCTCCCCAATAAATATCACGGTTCTTCTTCCACTTGGTTATCCGGGAAAGGACATGAGAGTTTTGACCTCAAACTGTTGCCACCTTTCTTTTTCCAGCTTTCAAGCCAAATCAAAAACACTAGCCAACGATCATAATTCTCCCACCATCTTGCTCCCTCGGTTTCTTTTTTTTTTCTTTTTAAAAAAAGTCACAAGTAGCAATGGCGTAAGTAAACTCTCCTTTCAAATCTTCTAATCCATATCCAAGCAGCAAGAACGAAGCTAACTTCTACGTCCAGGTGGATCGAGTTTGAGAGAGGTATGCAACACACACATCCTGCCCGGAATGACCACAGCAAAGCCAACACCACTACACGTTCCCCCAAGCCCACAACCCACGACTAACCATATCTTTTCTTTCTGCTAGACTGGTCCAACCAATGGCCTCTGGTTGTTCAGGCCAGACGCCTGGTCAACAACCGTCTGGCGCACGGTGCCGACACCAACGGGCTGCTCTTCGAGCTGCACTGGTTACGGGCCGCCCAGCTCGAGCTCAACATCCCCTGGATGTTTTACAACGCCTGTTGCCTGGAGCTGGAGGGCCGGTTTTAGGCGGGTTGCGCGTGCTGGTCTGGTAAGTGTCTCCCTTTTGCGATCGCAGATAAATACGAAAAACCGAGACTGACGTAATTGTCGTTAAACATATCCAAGCCTACGCAAGTTTGCCTTGCTGGATGTCGTGGTTGACGCCGACTCCTCAGATTTCCCACAGACGAGCCGTTTTTTTTTTCCTTTTTTTTTATAAAAAAAAAAAAAAGAATTCGATAACTTGCTCCCTACATCTTTCTCTCCCTCCTTTTCCCATTGCTTGTAGTTGACAAGACCCTCCACGCTCTCCCTTGCCCTGATATTTATCCTTTCCCCCTTGCTTTCTGCTTCCATACTTCCACGTGCGCTTACTCATCTTCTTTCGACCGTTCAACTAGTGGTTGGTTCTTTGCTCTCGACAGTTCCCATCGCCTCTCACCCTCCTGCTCCACACAAGTTGCTTCTCTTCGTAGTCCTCGCTTCTGGAACCCACTGACCACTCCCCCTTTACCACTCCCCCTTTACCACTCCCCCTTTACTTGCTCGTAGTTTCAAGCAAGGGATGCGGGTTGAATACCCTGCCAGTTCACCACTGTTAAAGATATTTCCTAGCAGCTGACATCTTTCGCAACACTTACAGACTCTCTTCTGCTCGATCTTCCAAGCCTCCCAGGCTCGCCAAAACAAAGCATCATGAGATTTAGCTGCCGAAGGGCGTAAGAACATGCCCCGATTATACGATACGAACAAGCGAAACCCAAAAAATGAAGGGAAATAGCCATCTGGAACACGCGTCCCACCGAGCCTCGAATGCATCCCTAGAACGAGGGCCACGCAGAGCAGGAGACAGCAGCAGACGATCAAAGCGCAGGATAACCGAGAATGATTGAAGGAACTTAGGACAATAAAAGCTTCGACCCCAATGAAAAAAAGCAGAAGCGGTCGACGGACGAATCCATCGACCGACCTAATCCCCGCCGTAGAATTACAACAACTGGAATAACATATCCTCATAAAAAGCTCAGATCTAAAGCCACCTAGTATCTCGGCAACCCGTCAAAATGCTCCAATAAATGCTCGGTCAAAGCGACAACAAGTTTTCCAACTCCAGCATGATGGCATGGTGGAAAAAGCATGCCATGCTTCCCTCGGGGCACAGGGACATGAGGTACCTCTGCTGCCCCCACAGATCTGCCTGACTGATGCTGGAAGAGAGCTGCAGCAGGACTAGGAGCTTGACGTGGAAATCGAGGGGCACGTTGGTGTTACGATCCAATCGTTGAGCCTCATGTATCTAGATAGAATTTACCAATCGGATAGGACCCGGGGTCCCGAGTTTACGGGACCACGGGACGGGGCTGAAGACCAGTATAGAAGAAGGCCTCCCGGCCTTTGTTATTATGGTTCTTCAGCAAGCAATAGCTTTCACAATCAACCAGTACCTTTTGGCTACTACTACCGTTGTCCTACGTCCCAGCGATATACTCCTGTGCTTGTAACGGTTCGTCACAGTTGGGCCGGTAGTCTATGATAAAAGATTGTTAGTTTGATTATGATGATGATGATTATGATGGAGGTGTATAGGGTATGTGATTGACGACGGGACGCATACCTCTGGTGTATGAGACTTTTCTGTAATGACGGAGATTGGTTAGCTTTGTTGAAGGCATATGAGAAGGCAATACGCCTGTCGAGAATTCGGTGCTTACATCTGTCTGGCACAGATCTGGGCATAGGCGTTGTAGCACGCCATGGTTACCGGCCCTCTCGAAGTCCGAATGCGAGGGAGAGGCTCCATGTTAGAGAGTTGGTCGGCGTAAAGATGGTGAGGATGTGATGAATGTAGTGCGCTGTGGTTGTGACAGTGGTAGAAGGACAGCGGTAGAAGGACCGTGGTAAAAGGACTGTGGTAAAAGGATGGTGGTAGAATGATGTTGAGTGGGAATGGAATTTGGAAGCTTGAAAAGTTTACATTTATATCTAGGTCAAAGAAGAAAAATGCACTTCACAGGCCAGCCCTTCAACTTCCCAACCTGAAACCTATCCGCGGGACAATAAAATGAATAGGTAGGTCGAACCTGAAAAATAAAGTGAAGAAAAAGCCGAGAACCTCCAGCAGACCGGGCGGCTTTGAGCCAGGTTCTGCCCTGGTGAGGAAGTTCACAACCTTGAATCTCTTCACGTTGGTCACTGCATGAATAAAAAGTCCGCACCTTTACCCCACGAGAGAAGCTCTCGAGTAAAACTACAACATGCAGAAAAGACGAACCCGAGGGTTTGGAGGGCTGAACAAAAGATGTCGACAGGAGCAATCAGAATTTTTTAATTTTGAAGGCCAATCACTCCCAACTCTTATAAAACCACAAGTCTCTCTCCAGCTCCCTAATGATTGCCTCGTGAAAGATGAATGGCTGACGTCCCGGGTGGCTCAGACTCCTCATATTGTAGCTATCCCTCGCTGCTGGCATTGTGGATGTCTGACGTGAAGAAGAAATAATTTTTGGGAAATTTGGATGCGAATGCCCGTGGATGGAGAACGGATGCAGTTGCGGTTGCGATGTTGGTAGAAGAGTGGTGTGTAGGAAAAATAATCTGGAAGCATGGAGTTTTTATATCTATATCGACGAGGAATGATTACGCTTCACTGGCCATCGAACTTCCAAACCTTGAACTTTCAGAAACCGTGTTGTGGCGGCAGTGAAGGGAATAGGCCTGGCAAAATGTAAAGCTTGAGAACCTTCGTACAACAGCCAGGTTCTGGTCTGGCAGAGAGCCTTGCATGCTGTTACGGCAATTTCTAGGTGCCTGTCGAAAACATGATCATATCTCAAGGTGAAGGTTTGTACCAGACTGGACCTACGAATGTAGAAGCGTCAATCCCAACAGGGGTTGCATAACGAGCCACAAATTGGTGCAGAGCACATTGAATGACAGAAGAATAGATAGTTTCGCGTTGACCATTTTATTCTAGCTTGTGTCCGGATCCCTCCAAGTTTAACATCATTTCAGCTTCTAAAGTTGCCATCGACACTCCCCCGCTACCCTACCCTTCACTCCTTTTACTCTCAAGCCTCTAGATATGATCCATCTTCGAGTGTGGCCACGATCGCACTGTGAAACGCATGTTTCCTCGTTCCCAGCGGACTGTTGTCGAGCATACGTTTCTGTTCCATATACAAAGCAAAGTGTCCGACACCGGAAGCCAGTTGAAAAAGGATGAGGGCTTTGGCCTGATCGCGCGGCGGGAAGGGTGTCCAATCTATGAGTGGGGATATTAGTTCTCACGGCTTTTTTGCATGCATGAGGACGGAGGGGGGCGAAGAAAGGGGAGGAAGAAGGGCAGGTTAGGGAGGTGATGGCGACGTGATGCTCTGCATTCATGTGTGAGAAGAGCAGGAGCCACACGATGCTGATGGAAGCAGATAATGTCAGCATACCTCTCTCGAATGAGATATAGCTGGGAAGAACGATCGTAGCTTGAGTAATGAAGAAAGAGAGGAAGGTATGGCCAGGATGGTACCTACGGTTTCTTCGGGGTTTGCAAGGTCGGATCTCTGATGGAAGGCATGATGGACTGATGGTAGAGATAATTCTGTACGTAGGTATGTGATTGGTAGATTTGAGGAGTGAGCGAGGAAGTATTCCCGGCAAATGTTTGCGTTGACGATGCAAAATAGAAATATCAAAAGTTTTGATCGGTGAGATGCAAAATGGTGGAAAATCGGTAGCCAGGCAGATAATTTGGAACATGGACGAGTTCAACTAATTTCTCGACGTCGAGAATAATCGTAATGCACACACCCTTGAACCTTACGCTGAGCTGAGCAGGTATCGTGCATTATGCTACGCAGAAGGGAACAGGCCAGATTTCTGCCCTAAATCTGTGAACAGCACAGCTGTTCCATGTTTAGGTCATGGTACATGTACGTTCGGGTTAGTCGGAGGTCCGGAACCTTGAAATGTATCTTCACCATGCGCATGATCGAGCACATGTACCTTTGGGCATGGAATACCTTCTACGGAGCTTCATCGTGTGAAGCGATTATTCTGACACTGATGAACAAGAAACTAAAAGCATCGGGGAGAGCAAATGTCAAGCAAGGGTAGGAATGGAAGAAGTGATAAAAATCAAAATTTGCTATGCCATATCCAAGCTATGAACCGTGAGACAGGTCTCCGTAAATTCGAGAATAACCGCCAAGATCATGTCTCCCTCCTTTACATGTAATTCGTCTCTGCCACTATCGAAAATATGTCCATGATCTGTCCTTGCTGCCGCCAATTCCTTTCCGTCGGGGGTGAGATGTGAGTTAGGTAAGGTAAATCAGGGCTATAAAGGGGCTCGTCGTCGCCCGAGTGTCCAAAAAAGCTTCTCCAATTTTGTGCCAACGCGAGGGCAAAGTCCATACATATGTACCATCATCATCATCGCCTCCTCCTCCTTCTCTGGAAAAGAGCAATCCAATTCGATCTTTACATCGTGCAGCAGTCGTGGCCGATCGTCGACAGCTTTGCTTCGAACAGCGAGCGAGTTCCCTTGCGGGTGGTGGACACAACAGGGTTATGTTCGAGGGTGAGGATGATTGCCGTGTAAAAGCAATACTCATCCGAACGCACGTCGGGCACCACGGTCCAGATGCCGGCCAGCGGTCCGTCGTCAGGGCCCTTTTGCTCCAGAAACCTCCGGTCTTGAGCTTTCTTGCGGAGGACCAATGCCTCAATCAGAAGTTCTGAGTGGTCGAGTCCAAGATTGAGACGGTCTTGTACGAGGCGGCGAGCGAGGTCGTGCATGTTGGCATTGGGGTCGAAGTCTGTGAGGAGAGAAAAAAAAGTCAGTTGGGTCGGAAAAGATATGGTCACTATGCACTAGGAAGATATTTACCCTTTTCGAACGAGATGCATGGTTCCTTGGGAGTCTCAGGCTCCTCGGAGAGTGAGGTGGATTGAGTCTCGTCGACGACAGTATCCGAAGATGTGGGAGGAAGAGACCCTGGAAGGGTGGGAGGAAGAGTACCGTCTCCTACGACAGTGGTAGTGGTGGAAAAGGTCTGTTCAGGAGCTACGAGCGTTAGGCCCGGAATGGGAGGGCAATGGTAACCTCCAGTTCTCGTCTTCGGCTGAGCAGGGGCATTTTCGATCATGGTAAACGTTGAGTTGCCGCCTTGGGACAGCAGGTTTTGATAAAGTGATGGCTGGATGGTGTTTGAGCCGAACATGATGATGAGATTTTGGATCGAGGTATCGAAGATTGATGGTTGATAAACTGGGAGTATGTGACCAAGAAGATGATGAATTTGTTGATGGATAGAGGGAAGAGAAGAAGAGAGAAAGGAACACGGGGGAAGAAATGATTAAATAGTGCCCTGGATGCAGAAACCAGAAAAAAAGAATGAGAAGTTGGTGCAGCACCGATGTCCGTCCGAATATTCCTGCATTGCAGTATCTGCCTTTGGAAATTTCCTTCCATGCAGGGAACTCTCGCCTTAAGAAACAAAAGAAGTTGGTGCAGAATGTCGGAGTCCGCATATTAGTTCAGGAACAAAGTGTTCAGGTCCGGTGCGGTGCCGCTATGCGAGTCAATTGCCCGCAGCTTTCGTGAAGCACAATTTACATGGTGTGCCTAAAAGCACATTTAGTTTTATCAATATCATTGCAAATGGGTGATGGAGAGAAGCAAAGAAGAGAGACACGTGGTGATGTGCACATTGTGCCGAAGTGTGCAAACCGTTCAAGGGGCCAGTGGAGAGAAGAACCGATGCAGTATCAAAAGTCCAATGAGAATAGAAATGAGTTTGTAGATTGAAAAAGAAAGGAGAAAAAGAATAAGATGAAAACAGGATGGGGAAAGGGGCGCAAACCCGAGGGAAAGCAAAAAGAGAAAAAAAGTTGGAAATCCTGCGTCGTCCATCGCAAAGCCACATACGTTCGAAGCCCGCATATGCGTTCAAATATGCGGGACCCGGTGGTAAGTAACAGTCAGAGACCAAACTTGAGATCCCCTACCTTTTCCCTCATGCAGTTTGACCAGCTGGCCAAATACCCGATTTGATGTAGCCTCGCCATCACCTCCCTACCTACCTACCTACTCCCCGTTCGTACTAGAAACGCACCCCGCCAGGTCTTCACAGCATCGAATGCGGCTTATACGGCCGACGCCCGTCCATCCCAAAAGTTCGTTCCAACTCGCAGACGATGGCGTTATGGAAGAGGTACATCATGGTTCCCACGGGGCTCGCACGCCTAGACTCGCGCTGCTCCCTTAATAACGCCGGTACTACGCGGGTTCCTGTCGACCTGATGCAAGCCCCGATGAGCAACGGGGCTTGTTCAGTGAAAGGTCTGTTGGCGTCCCAATCTAGAGAGAGTAGTAGTAGTTGTTAGCCGGTGTGATTAGAGGACTCAGAAGGGCAGGGAAACTCACCGTGACTGAAGCTAATGTAACTGAAGGTAGGTTAGCTTGTGATCAAAGTCAATGCATCTGAAGACTACCAGAAAAGTTGCATACTTACGGGGGTCTTGAAGTTCCTTGGTAGCGAGCATAATACCTGTTGCGTGACATGTTGTGAATGAATTCCTGTAGCGCTGAAGTATTTTCACCTTTGTGATCCTACGACTACTCTCCTCTCGAGGCTCAAACACCAAAGTTACGGGGCGGACTGGAACGTGAAAGTAGGGAAGCGCAAGACAGGGAAGGAAAGCTTAAATAGGAGCTTAGAAGACATCAATGACCTATGTACCCATTTCTCTTGTATCTATCGCGACCAGTCATCAGTGACTCAGTCTGGATGAAGAACAGGAGGTTTTGATTGTTATTGTGTGTTTGGCGTTGAGAGACCAGATTGTGGCATTTTCACCTGACGAACTCTGGGGCAACAACTTTTGTTTCCGTTCGAGTCCTGGTCATCATGACCACCGATCCCATTTGTTATCGTGAGTCTTGTCCAGCATGTTTGCTTGACGGAGTCAAAGTGGTGTCAGAGCTCATGTCGTCTATTCTGATGTGGTGGCCTAGAGGTATCCAACCACCAGGTTGACGAAGGCGTACATGGCTCATTCTGTCCCAGGAGCTGAATGAAAAACAAAAACGTTCTCCATGTTGGGTCCAGGCAATCCGCCAGCCACACTCTCGCAGCCGCCAGCCGGCATTTGAGATGCGCACCTTCCTTCTTGCCTCCCAAACTTGCACACTCCCCCTCCGCGCCCGTGCCTTCCCGCATTTCATTTCATCCCATCCCATCCCGCCTCAGCCCTCAAGCCCCAAGCCCTATGCCCTAGGCACCAGGCACCACCTGCAGACCCGTAGGGCACCTTATAAGGACCCTTAATCGACTGCTCTACCACAACAGGAGCCCAAAAAGACTGTGTCTATATGGCGCAGCGGTTCCTTTGATGAAAACATTGCCGGGTGCGTGGTATCCCGTGGTACAGTGCGCCTTCCTACGGGTCACCCGCATCCGACGACACTATCCAAGCCGCGGACCTCGTGTGCTCCTCCTGACCCCGTCATATCGTCTTCCTACGCCCGATGCTCAAATCTATGAAGTGCTGCTCTTGTTGAAAATCCCCTTAAAGAAACTAGAACTCTGCGGCCTAGGCTGGCGCTGCAATCCTGGAGGTGGTGCCGGCCGCAGCGGCGGTGACGTCGGCGTTGAGTTCCTCGGTAATCCTCCAGCTACACTGACTTGACTATTACTGACAGTGGTGCTGCTTCCGCCGCCACCAAGACTTGATCCGCTATTGCTGTTGGTGTTGAGGAGAGGCCTGCTCCCCTGATTCCGGATGACGTGGTACGGTTGGTAGTACTGTGACTGCCCTTCGTTTGTGTAAACGATGTACCCGGCAATAGGGGGCCCAACCTGTGTTGGTACTGTTGGGTTGTATGCCCCTGGTTGTGATTGCGGCTGCGGCTGCTGCTGCTGCGGGATTTGTGGCTGAGGCAGAGTAGTTGACGATACAACCTCAGGAGCATTCTGGGGATTATGAGAATGGGGTGGTGGGGCATATGCCTGATACATGTTGCCATAGTTTGCAACCATGCCCGCTGCAGAAGCTTGCTGGCCCCATGAACTGCCATCATACGAAGACATATCACTGTACGCCATATACTGACCGTTTTCTGTTTGTGCCGCCATGGAAGAGAGCGCTTGGTTGTATGCTGCCCACTGCTGGAATGCCTGTTGTGCTTGTTCATTCTCAGACACCGTGGCTAACCCTGGAGCTGCTACAGTGCTAGGCAGCTGCTGTCTTTGGAACGTGGGCGTTGTTGGGGCTTGCGGGATCTGATCATTGGGCTCGGCCGAAGAGAAGGTCGGATGGGTTGGCTCTGACATCTGCCGCCCTGCTGATGCTAGCTTCACAATGGCAGCATCTGGGTCGTATGGTCGCTGCTGCTGTGGTTGCTGAGGTTGCGCTTCCTCTGATTGACCGTGGTGACCATCACCTGCGGACTCCCGTCGCTTGTCGCCGGCTTGCCAAGTGACTCTACGAGAGAATCCACGGGAAATCTGAGCGTCAGATCTGTCATGAACATGGACTTCGTACGAGTCCTCGGCAGTCATCTCGAAGGAGTCCGCGTTTGACTTGAGATCATCTCCTCCGTGCTCGGAATGCGCCATGTCCGTTTCATTCGAGGTTTCGTTCTCAAAACGAACCCGTCCATTTGTTGGCTCCTCTTGGTCTTCTTCGTCACTGTCTTCTTCTGGTTCGTCATCCTCATCTTCTGAATCCTCATCCGAGTCTTGGTTCGGATTTTTCGTGCCGTCGTCATAGCTTAGACCTTGCGGAGCCGCCATGGCAGCTCGCACAACTCCAGCTACCTCAGTGTTTCCAGAATCCATGGCGGACTTGAGCGCCAACATGATCTTTGAGACATGGTTAATCAGAACTTTGAGGCAAGATGTTTGGTCTTCTGCGAGTGCCACTTTCAGTGCGTTCGTTCCATTGTTAGAGAAGTGCATAACATCTGCACCATTCTTCAGCAGGAACCGGACGACACTCCGATCTCCTTCCTTCGCCGCAACAATGAGAGCGGTCTCGCCATCCTGGTTGGTCGCGTTAATGTCGGCTCCGGCATTCAAAAGCTTCCGAAGGGGATCCGTGCCAAAGATCTGCTCCACTGCATTGATCAGAGGAGTAGAGTTGTCCTCTCCACCGTGGACGTTGACATTTGCTTTCTCATCAACGAGCAAATCCAAAATTTCTGAATTGCCGTACATTGCCGCTGCGAGAATTGGAGGTGCGTCTGGCCCACCGCCAAGGTCTGGATCTGCGTTGTGTTCAAGAAGCAACGAGACAATTTCCTTCCAGCCAGCCTCGGTTGCTGCTTGCAAAGCTGTTCCTTCAGGAAATTTCTCACTTTTCGTGAACGCGTTTACATCCGCACCTCTGTTGAGAAGTTCCTTGACGATGTCGTAATGGCCTTCCAAAGCTGCTGTCTGGAGGGCCCATCCATCTGGCGAATTCACGTCAGCGTCTGCGTCTAGTAGGAGTCGCAGTATGTCTAATCTCCCATCGTATGCTGCGGCTGTGAGTGCATTTCCGTACCTGGCGTATAGCTGTTAGCGGTGAACAATAATTGAGAGACCGTGTGGGGCTACTTACTCTTCCCCAGTAGCATTGGGGTCAGCAGCAAATGTGTCGAGAAGAATGGTGACGGTACTGAGCTTTTGGTTATCGGTGGCCTCATATAACGATTGACTTAGTTTCTCTTTCGAGACAGTCCCGTCTGAATACTCCCACAGAATCCCGAGACTTTTGTCCTTGTTTTCCGTACTAACAGCTGCCTGATAGAAGGCCTCATCGCAGTTCAGCCCACGACAACTCTTGAGAATCACAGGTACGATGTCCCATTTTCCGTGAGCTGCTGCAGAGTCGAGGGCCTTTTGGAACCACTCGTTACTGTGCTCAAACCCGAGGAGTTTGTTGAAAGCCGTTAGTCTCCCAGCTCTAGCGGCCGCAACCATGGCTTTGCTGTAGTCTTCGGGCGGAATCTTATCCTTGAACTGCTCTATCAAGCAATCAAGCATGGATATATCTGTCATTTCAGCCGCCTGTTCAAGTGGAGGCTGAGTCTCCCAGGACTGAGTAGTTGGCAAAACGCCTTTCTGTACCAGCAGCTCCACTGCTTTGAAGTTTCCTGAAGCAATAGCTGCATTGATGACGAGACCGGTGTACTCGGAGTAAGCATTTGGGTTGGCTCCCCGGCTGATGAGTTTGTCCATCACATTTACATGGCCAATTCCCGCAGCCATATGTAGGGCTGTATCTTCAAAACGACTTTGGGTGAGGTCGATCACTGCGTTTCGATTCAACAGTTCCTCAACGGTATTCGTACGGCCAAAGTACGCTGCAAGATGAAGCTGGATTTGGCTGAATATTAGTCATACGCTTTCCCCAGCACAACAAAGGAGTGGACGTACCGGTGTGTTTTGGAGCGAATCGTACGTGTGCATTTCATGCTCATGCCCGTTGTTCCACAGCGCAACAACAAGTCGACTAAACCCGAGAGAGGAAGCAACATGCAGAGCAGTGAGAGACTTGCTGGCCCAGCCTTCAAGTTTTCCTGTCATGCGAATGTACTCAGTAAGCCAGCGGCGTCTGATTGACGAATCGGTTGTCCAGAATTCTTCATCCTGGCTAAGGTCGTCGGCAAACTCTGGAGTCGATTTGCTTCCGTGGTGAAGCCAATGCTTGACAGGATATTTTAGTGCTCGATCCCGAATTTCGTCGGCTTCCGGATCGAGATTTGCGCCTGCCTCCTCCCACTCCTCCGAGTCGTAATCAGAAAAGTCGGTTGTCGAATCGTCATCATCATCATCGTCATCATCCATCCCACCAATCTCAGAAATTGCATCCTCACCGGGGTCATTGTCCTCGCCCTGAGTTTCGCTACCCGGGTATTGATCATCCCCTCCATCCACACCATTCCCTTCTCCATCTCGTTCATGAGTTCCATCTTCTCCGACATGGTCTGCCACGGTTCCGTTTTCGGCAGCAAGGTCCACTCGTTCGGGGAAGTCAAAGGCTTCTTTCAGGTGTGTAAGTGACCTAAGAGCTAGAATGCCGTGCTGCCACTCAATCTCATCTTGATCCATTCCCAAAAGCTGTAACTTATTGTCCTCAAGATGCTTCTTCACGGCCGCATTCATGAAAGTCACAGTCTGCTTAACAACTGATAAGAACGGTTTGCACTTCTCGACCAGGCCCTGAACCTCTGTCCGTGAGAGCCCTGCAAGTACAGCAAGCTCTTCCTCAGTCGGATCTTCGAACGTCAATAGGAGAGTTCGTAGCAGCTCCTTGATTCTTTCACCGGCTTCCCCATTGGAGCTGAAGATTTCGTTCCATTTGTCCTTCAGAAGGTCGCTGAGGTCTTTGGGTGTGGTCTCGAGGATGAAGCGAATCTTGACGTGGCTTTCTGTTTCAGGAAGCTCTGCAAGCTGGACGCAGGTAAGATCAATCCAGTGCATGTTGGTTGCCCGCCTACCAATCAAGCTGCTGGCGTAGTAAGCCAGCGCCTTATTGTACTTCTTCTGTTTTTCCAGATCCTTGATCTTGCCCTTGGCATGTAGTTGTAGGTCTTTCTGAACCTGGTTTACGTATTTCACGTCTCGGAGGTTTACCAGACGTACACGCGGAGTGGTCAAGGCCTGTTCAATAGTCTTGAATTCCCTGCTTGTGAGCAACCACCGCGTGGAAACAGGGTAGCCTTCGCCCTCATCTTTGACGAGCCTGTAAGTTGAAAGTTCAGCATTGAGGTAGTGCATCAGCTTTGTTGTCGATTCAGACTCAGGCTGCAGAACATGAAGATTGTTGATGACAATGTAGATTCGGCGGCCTGCAAACTCATCGGAAAGCATGTTGAGCAAACATTGCCACAAGTTATCGACGGTTGGTTGGGATTGAGCTTTGTCTTTCGAGTTTTTCTTGACAAAGACGCTTGCGTGAGCAGCAAGTGCATTCTGTTGGTTGATGAGCTGGCTTAGAAGAGATCTAAGCACATCTTCAGCTGTGGAGTAATCCGCGACGGGTTCGCAGAAGAAGTATGCCAGAAGAATACCGTCTTGACCAGAATTTCCCCGCTTTTCCTGGAGGGCTTCGATGTCACTGAGTACGGCCAGGGTCGCGCCTGTCTTTCCTCTTCCTTCTGGGCCTCGAACCCACAAGTAGTCCACAAGCGATTCGCTCTTCGGTGCCTCTTGTTCAGCCACCTGGGTCTTGATGATGTTGACCCATTCGGCATACTCGGGAATGCCGGTTATCCATGTAGATCCAGATACGGCTCTTCCCAGATCCCTCCTCTTGCGGTGAACCGATGCACCGTCCAGAGCGTCGAGAATCCCCTTGAGTGCTGTCAAGTCCAAGCCGCGGGCCGAATTAAGGCGGTTTTTGGCCGTGAGGTAGGCACCGCTAATGGCATTCTTGAGCTTGTCACGAAGGACCTGGGACCAGATCTCGTCCTTTGGGCCGTTGAATTTGAGCAAGTTGCGATGGTGGCGTGCTAGACCTAGTTTTTCATAGCCATCAAGCGTTGCTGACTCTTCAGTGACAAAGTCTTTGTATTCCTTGGGAAAGACGATGTTGGCCAATCTGGGCAGGTGTGCCATTTCGGCGAAGTTGGTTGGTTGCTCTTCGTAAAAGCATATGACGTGGATCTTGTGGGTGAGCTTGGTGATCAAGGTCGCAAACTCTTCTCGGATAGATTTGAGATAACTGTTTCCCGGGGTCAGGTCTTCTAACAGCTTCGAAGCTACTGCACCAAAGCCAGTCCTTTCGGCGAGACGGGAGAACATGACGGCGGCAGAAGCGATATCAGCACCCTTGAAGGGGGTCCCGAAGAAAATGGTGGCGGAAATGGCTTCAAACATGAAGGGATACTCCCCACGGTGCCTGTCAGCAAGAGCTACTGCCTTTGCGATGACCAGGCCTCCCATGCTATGTCCGATGAACACAATCGGTCGGGTTTTGCAGTTCTGTGGAAAGGTATTGTAAGTAGGGAGCTGCAAGCGTGGAGACGTGAGTACCAACCTTTCTCAAGTTATTCAAGCTTATTACAAGAAAACGGGCAATGTTGTCCATGAACTGCTTGACCTTGTAGTCGCCGGTCCAGGCCGACTCGTACATGTAGAGCAAAACGCGAGCCTTGGGGAAGTCCTTGATGATGCCGCCATCTTTGTCGGTAGTCCAGTTGAACTTTGACTTTTCATTTTCTGACTCCCAGCTTTTCTCGGGGTGGGCGCCTAGGCCAGGAACCAGGACGATGTCAATATTGCAATCGTCGGATGCATTTTCTGGATAGAGCTGCTTGATGCCCTGTGAAACATTGTCGTAGCTCTTTGCTTTCCGTGCCTTCTGTGTAGGAGCGCGGTGTACCGACTGGCCACGGCCGGGAGCTCTCTGGGTGACGGTGCGATTGAGTGACATGACGAAAGGTTGTTGGTGGTCAGTCCATGCACCCCTGGTGAGCATGAGACATTGGTGGAAGACTATCTATGGGAGAAGCGAAGTGGCAATCATGGGAGAGGGTTCATTATATCGAACTTCATTCTGGGCCAGCCTCGTGCGGCTGGATATCCGAAGGAGCTTAATCGACCATTCGCTTCTGGTTGAGTAATCTCCAGGTTGCATCGCATAATCTGAGGGTGGCCAAAATGGCGCCGACCTCGTTTTGAGACTAGCTAGTCATTTTTGGTTGTCCCAATCTGGAACGACGAGGCTCTGGAATGCTGGTGCCTAGAAGCGAAGATATGGAGGGCTGTATGTAGATACTTCAACCTTGAGGGCCGAGGCGCGACGGATGTGATTATTTGGGTAGCATCGTGATGGGCGTCAGAGACACCATGGATCAGCTTCCTATAAGGCTGTGCAAAAGAAACGAGAAATTGAAGGTGGCTCAAAACGGGCTTGAAGACAAAATATGAGGGATCGATACTCACAGGTGGGAAGAGGGGAGATCTGTGTGAGAGCGAAAGGTGAAATTTTCTCATCACGCAATTTCCGTGGATGATTGAAGTTGGGCAGTCACATCCTCAGGCTCTTTGAGGTTGTACTTGCTATCAAGTACGAATGCAGGTGTTGACCAATGTCGCGAAACTTTCGGCAGGCACTGCTGTTTGCTTCATTCCAGTTCCCGTCGCCCCTCATTCAACACTTCTTGGCCTACGGATCCGTGTCTGACTCTTTCTACAATAGCCCTTATATCTACGGACTCAACCCTCATGGAATAGTTTCCTTTCTTGTGCCCTTCTATTCTACAACACTGATGTCACGACAGGACGCTGCACCTAGGAAACCAACAGCAAAAATTCTCTATTAATGGACTTCCCCCTTCTCCTCAAGATGATGATTTGAACAAGGCCAAGGCTCCTCAGTCCACGTTATAAGACACCCTCGAAGTTCCCTTACTCCTCGAAATCTTCTTCACCGTCGTCTTCCCGCACAAATCCGTGGTATCAACATGCGTCCCGCCGCACGGATACACCTCGGCGCCCGCAATCTTGACCACCCTGAACTTCTCCCCCGGCGGCGCCAAGCTCCGGTCGGGAATAAGCCTCTCCAGCCCGTTCTTCCTGAAATCCTCCTCGTCCCAGAAATCCACCTCGACCGGCATCGCCTTGTCAATGTACTCGTCCACCTTCTGCTGGATCGGCTCCTTCCATTTCCCTTCAATCGAGCCCTGAAACTCGCATCCTGCAATGTCTGGGAAATGCGAGGCCTTCAGCTCGTCGAACCCGGGAATCTCCTTCTCGAGCAAGTGCCGGACCGCAGCGCCTAGGACGTGACCCGCCGTGTGTAGGCGGGAGTACAAGAGACGTTTGTCGATGTCGATGGATTGTTCGATTGTGTCGCCTACTTGGAACTTGTTGGCAGAGGAGGAAGAGTCGAAGCGACCAAAATGGAGGACCTGTCCGTCGTTCACGGCGTCCATCCGAACCATGCTCACGCGGAAGACACTGTCATTGCACTTGGTCATGACGCCTTCATCAGAGGGTTGACCGCCTCCTTGTGGGTGAAAGATGGTCTTCTCGGCCACTATGGCGAACTCATCATCTGAGCTTTTCGACTCATCGTCCTTGCCTTTCTTGAAGAGAAGCTTGTTGGCTTCTTCCAAGGCAGAAAAGGGCTTGATTGCCGAGACTACAGTTGAGAGCTTGTAGAGCTTGGCGTTGTGGTGAAAAGCCAGGTATGTTCGCGCGGCGGTGCTGCCCTGTGCGAAGTGTTAGTGCTCAGTCAGCGCTATCATTTCCATGATGAATTTGACACTGACCATTTTTCAATTCTGGACTGTTATTGCTTTTCAACTCTTCTTTTGTCAGACACGAAAGATTGTGATCAAGAGTTGGAATCGATTGATTTTATTCACTCAAGCTTCCACCAGCTTCCTTCTATGATCCCTTTAAATATTGACAGTGCCATGTGCCGGGAAACCGATTGGGGGGGGGGGACAAATCTCACTGGCACAGCGTTGCAACGTCCTGTGGATGACAATAAACCCGGGCTGCTTTCTCCACTACTGGCCGCTCGTTGCCGTGGACACGGATGGCCCCTAAAGATCATGACAGTATCAAAACATTCCCAATGGGGCATCTACACAACCTGTACGCCAAGCGGCGAGAAGGACATGGAATAAAGTCTGATTCTCTGATCGATAGCCAACACTAAACAACCAGCAACCCCCCATCACTCCCCCCCACAGCCCCCGTCGCATTCCCGTCCCTGAGCAACCACATATACCCCTCCACCACATCCTCCACCCGTCCCTCCCATCCCGTCAACACCTTTTCTCTAACACCCTTCATCATCTCCTCCCTCGCCTCCTCCCCAAACTATCGCTCCATAACCCCGTATCGACAAACCCAGCCCTGACCACATTCACCCTCACGGGCTTCATCTCCAGCGCCAACGCCTTAGTGAGGCTGATCAACCCGCCGGCGAAGTAACTGAGCAACGCACAACCAGGTGAGGGCTTTTTGGCTAGGGTGCCGGAGGTGAGGGTTAGGGAAGAGGTAGTGGATGCGGGGAGGTGTTGCAGAGAAACCTTGGCGAGGAGGAGCGGGAGGGTGAGGCGGAAGTGGGTTGCTGTTGAAATGGTGGAGGGGGTTAGACCACTTGGGGAAGAAAGGGGGTGGACGGAAAGGGGGTCGGCGGCTGTGAGGATTACGTGGTTGACCTTTTTGGGGTTCGGGTTTGAGATTCCAGATTCGGAGCAGGAGGAGTGTAAAGTGGGTGTGGTAACGAAAAGGTGGTGGAGTTTTTGTTCGAGGGCTGTGTCCGAGTCTGTGTCTGCCTCTGCCTCTGCCTCTGCCTCTGCCTCTGCCCCAGAGTGCTGCGAGGAGGATGAAGAAGAAGCAGAAAGATCAACGGCGATCCTCTGGACCTTGGAATCAAACTCTGGGTAAAGTTCGCGAAGACGGTCGATGGTGGCGTCGATTATGGATTGAGAGGAGGCGATGGTGACGAAGGCTCCGGATTCCAGAGAGGCTTCGGCGACGCCGGCGCCTAGGCCGGAAGAAACGCCGATGACGAGGACGTGCTTGTTGAGGAGCTTTTGGTACGTTGTCGGGGGCATTTTATAGTAGCTTTGAAGTCGGGTGAGCTGGAAGACACTAGACATGGATGTGTCTTGAGCGACGTGACTGGAAGTGATGTTTCTCCACGTTCGTAAGGACGGAGTTGTGATGGCTCCAGATAATATACACATGGGATTTACGGTCCGCGGAATACCGTCGTGGTGGCTCTTGGGCATGTTTATGACGATGACAGTAGTCAAGAGAGTTTAAATCCGATAACTTACTCTACTTGCCCATGATGCTCTTATCCCCGATCAATGGTGGTGCAATTGGTGATCTTTGGGTCGTAACGCCCGATGAATCAAATCGGGTTTCTTTGTCGACGACCAAAAGGCAAGGTAACACTAACAGCTTTGCAGCTTACTTCGGCGGCAGCTTGTCTGTGATTGATTACTGATCATATAACCATTGATTACTTTTTGCGGATCATGACGCAATGGCCGGCCGACAAGAAGGGGAGAGAGATGTGCTTGCGTGTGGTATGGCTCAGGGTCTGTGATTCCCGTTTCGCTTTCTGCTTCTATTACTGTAGCTTCCTCCACGTTTGAAAGTTAAATCCCTGGTATTATACAACTTTCCCCACGTAGGTATTGACTTATTGCAAAAAGTTCTTGATAGCTCCTCCCACATTCTTCACGTCCAACAAGAACGTGTCATGACCAAACATGCTCTGCTCTTCGTTCAGCTCGTAATGCGCCACGTTCCGGTTTCCGGTCAACCTCAGCGCATCGGCAATCTCGCGCTGCTGCCATGCCGGGAACAGGATATCGCTGGCCACACCCATGACCAGCGCCGGGTGGTCCCGCAAGGCAGACAAACCCTGGATCAAATCCTCGGGTGGCTTGTTGGACGAGTCTGACCGGGCGGCCGACTTGCTATCGGGCTGTACCTCGCCTGCAGACTCGACTTGCTCCTCGTAGGGCTTGTCCGGCAGCGTCAAACTGCAGGACGCGTTTCCATTCGATGCGTACACTCCCTTTTTGATCGACTCCAACCGCTCAGCCCGTCTGACGGCCGCCGCCTTTTGGCATGATTGACCAAGATCGAAGAGATCCATGGCCTTGCTGACGTACAGCAAACTGTTGGGGTCGTAGGTCAGGCAGAACTTTTCTCCCGCGTGGTCCAGGTAGGTCTCGATAAGGAAGTCCGGGCAAAGAGCGGGTGGCTTGCTGGGATCTGCCCTCCTACGGCCGAATCTCAGCTCCCACTCCGGACCTGACCGGTACGTGACGGTCGCAATCTCGCGCGCCAACTTCATGCCAGCGTGTGGAGGGACGTTGTCATAGTAGAATCCTCGGTTCCAGTTGGGGTCCATCATGAGGACTTGTCGCTGTGTGTGACGCATCGCAATGCTGTATGGGTGACTCCGGGCGCAGCCACTGATGGAGACGATCCGTCCAACACGTTCGGGGAATAGCACGCCGGCAGCGAGCGATTGCATGCCGCCCATACTGGACCCTACACTAGCGTACAGCTTGTTGACTCCCAGGTTGTCCAACAGACGGAACTGGGCCCGCACCATATCCTCCAGCGTAAGTATGGGGAACCTGGTGGCATACCGCTGGCCATCGGCCGGGTCGATGCTACTCGGTCCCGTTGAGCCGTAGCAGCCGCCGATGACATTCGTGCAAATTATGTGGTATTTGTCGGTGTCGAGGGACAGGCCGGGCCCGATGAACTTCTCCCACCATCCGGGCTGGGGGTTGGCTGGCGTCGAGTGGGCGTGGGATGAGGCTGAAAGACCCGTGTGTAATAAGATAACGTTGGACTTGTCGGCGTTCATCTCGCCCCACGATTCGTAGGCCATGTCGAACTCGGGGAGCATGCCACCCCAGTCGAGAAGTAGGGGATCGTCGCAATGGAAGGTCTGTGTGGCACCGGCAACATAGGATGGCTCAGGGCCGCTCGAGTCGGAGCGCTTCTTGAGGGTTTCGGACCGGGTTTCGAGGGCGTCAAGGCATGGGAAGGCCATAGCTGGGTTGGAAGCACCGCTACGCCGGGGCGCCTGTTCGTGTAGGCATCGTTGCTGTTGTGGTTGAGGTCGAGATAACCGCAGTCCAGCTACCACACCAGTTCTGGACGATTGTGACGTCGCGGAGTTGGAAGATGCGTGGGACAAGGCTGCCGAAGCCCTCCGCAGTGACGCGGCGATCTGTTTCTGTGACCGCATGGTGATG
The DNA here is from genome assembly GCF_033870435.1 of Sordaria macrospora. Lineage (NCBI taxonomy): Eukaryota > Fungi > Ascomycota > Sordariomycetes > Sordariales > Sordariaceae > Sordaria > Sordaria macrospora. The sequence continues at coordinate 6,800,911 of NC_089371.1, read as the reverse complement.
ATCTGTCTTTAATCAGGAGGACGTTGCTACCGCCGGTAGACAAAGGCAGACACGAAGAGGAACAAATGTTGTAGCGCGAAGGTGACGGGATGATCAATGTTTGTAATTTTACCTTACAAAGGTGAGTCTCAAAACTGCGAACCCGGAGCTCATGGTGGGGAGGGAATGGAGCTTGGTAATCCCAGTTGCCCAGTTCGGGGGCCAAGACGAAATTGAATTGGATGCCCTCGAATCCGGGGAATCATAAAAGAGGTTGCGGCAAATCCACAGGCCCTCGCTTAACCCCATTCTGCCTTCATCACGATCGGGATTTGGGACATTGTTGCAGTGTTCTGAGAAATCTCGACGGCGCTAATATAAGTCGTCATTTCACGTGCTGCCCGGGCGCGGGATGTTGCGACATTATGCACCCTCAGGGTGTGTTTAGAGTGATTGCCGGACCCCTGTGAGTCCACTGCACTGCGACCATCCGGAGGCCAGCGGGAAGTCCCCTGTCACGCCTGTCTGGCGCCAATGTGCCCCAAGACGGGACAATTGCGGGGTACAAGGGTGATGTCATGCCCCACATGACCGTCCAGCTGCTACAACACCGCACCGCGGTTGTCGGTTCTAATGCACCACGTCGACTAACAACAACCCTTCACGGATTCCAGAACCTTGACGGTCTGTCGTTCTTGGCGTAGGCTTCCATTCACCGTTTATCGTTAGTTGGACATTCACCACCGCAATCCTAGTGCTATCTTGTTGTCTTCCATCTGTTGCCTAGTCACTTGACTGTTATTGTGCTCCGATATCTTGCCGCCCTTTCAGGTTATCACATTCGAGGTTCCCAAAAACGTTAAATAGTCAACAGCCCCGAACACTCTTCGAGGCCATGGAATTTCTGTCCTCCATATTCAAAACACTCGCCCTAAACATGGTCAACCCGCCGAGTGCGGATGACTCCGCGCCCAAAGAGCAAGATGTAATCGATCGTACCGCAAACCCTTACCAACCTACCGCCATGGAGGTAATCTTCGTGAGGGCGATGCTGGAAAGGGCTCTTCAACTGCCACCTGAGATTATTAACAGTGTCATCGATCATGCCGAGTACTGGCCCCATGCATCGACCCTCATCGACTACAGTAGTTGGCCCCAAACAGAAAGGGTTGTCCACGCGGGAGACCCCAACTCGGAGAACGTCTTCTTGGTGAGTCTGGGTACCCCCGTCCTGTTGGGTCTCGCCCCTTATACTAACCTGTTCATGCTTTGACAAACAGCTGCGCACGCTTCCCCTTGGTTTCGTCAAGCCGCCTTCTTCGTTCTTCAAACATGACCGCAACCGCGAAGCCCCGCTTGAGCCCATTCCTCGCGAGCCCAAAGAGTTCCCCGTCGACGCTTATCAGTCCCGCATATCCCCCACCCTCAGCCACCCATGCCGCAAAATCAAGTTCACCATCGTCTCCCACGACCAAGGCTGGGGCGGGCAAGGCCACCGCCGGACCTACAATCAGTCTTACACCTGGTTCGATGTCGGCCTCGAAAGGTGTCTCCAAACCAAGGACGGCATTGACCAGCCGACATTTGATCCGCAGACTCTCTCCACTCTTATTCCCAGAGTGCACGAGGTTGATCCCGAGGCTGAGGGCGATCGCCATCTGCAGGGACCGCACACTTTCGACTTTCCGCTCATTGCTGAGCCAGATACTATGATCCAGTGCAACGAGGTGGCTAATTCAACATACCACCAATACGAGGTAGAGTGGAAGTGGACCGACGACACGTCGAGCGCTGATTTTTTCGACACCGGCCATGGTTGTGAGGAGGGCATGCTGGAAAACCCCTTGCCCAAAATCGGCCGCGGCCAGGCCACCGGCGACGGAAAGTTCGTACGGGATTTGAAGCTCGGTGATGTGGTCACTGTCTGGGCCAAGGCGAGGTTCCCAGGTTGGGCCAACCATATCAAGCGCATCCAGGTGGATGTTTACTGGGTCGTTTGAGGTGGTGAGTATAGCCCTAGGCGCTCAGCTATACGTGGGTGGGGTGGAGTTTTCGGAGCGAGCATTGTCTCTCTTTTTTATTTTTTTCCCACATGCACGTTCTATTCCATACGCCATTCATTTCTCTCTCCTAAGGCACAGTGACAGGAAGTCCATGAAAGAGAAGGATCACAGAACAAGAAAGGAAAACAGAACACAAAGGGCCATGGTTCACGATAATCATGGGGATGGAATATCACAGGGGTTTTTGCTAAAGTGCTTTACAGTCAGGTTAGCATAGGCTTCATGGGCACCGATCAAAATCCATCGATGTTATAATATCTTGATGGAGCTTGGCTCTTCATATACCTCTGCACCATAAATGTTTCTACAATGGTATAGTTCTACTGGGAAAGTATTCGAACTAGATCTTGTTGGAGGCGACGTGTTGATTCTCAGGTTTATTAAAGTAAACCAAACGACACCTTGGAGGGAGCTCAGGGTGAGTTTGAACGTTTTAGTGTCTGGAAAGGGTCAGATTTACCTCATTTTCTGTAGGATGAACCACAATAATGAGAATTATGATAATGGGGGATTGTCTATGTGATTCAGCTAATCTGCTGAAGAAAATCGCAGGCTATGTATGTAGCTGGTGATGGCAAGGGTGTACAAAATGTGACTGTGCCTGTCATCTGTGTGACGAGATACAGATGATATTTCCTTTTGGTGTCCGTTTTTCCTGCTGATGATATCTTTAGACAAATCTGTGATGACAGGAAACTTCAAACCACAGACACACAGAACAACAAGGTAAGGGAAAAAAAGATTTTGGAAGATTTTGATATTTTTTACCATTTTTTTCTTGCGTTTTTTATGATTGCTTTTTGACTAGGTACTTTTATCTTATGCTTTCTCCTTCGTCTTCGTCGTTCGTCTTCTTTATTCTTTTTACATGTTCGCATTGCAAAGCTGACCCAGAAACCGAAAGCCAGAAACCAAACCAGACCAGACCAGTATAACCCAATGAACCATAACCATCCATCCATCCCCAGATTTGCTTGTATCAATTCAACCAATCATCCCTTTCTTTAATGTAAAATAAGAAAAAACACACAACCCCCTGTGCCACACTCCCTTTCCATGATCTAATCAAACTTTATGCGACGGTCTTGGTCGTTCGCTTCTAGTATACTCTGGTATCAAATGTGAAACCAAACAAGTGTGCGTAGGGAAAGAAAAAGAAACAATGAAATAACCCGAAAACTTGCTATATCCTCTTCCCCTTTCTCTTCGTAGCCGTTCGATGCCCTCCTTTTTTTTTCTGTTCGCTTTTTTCCGTATGCAAGCGACGTCTCCCCCCAGTTCCCTGCTTCCCGAGTTCCGAATGGGTGAATTGCTGACAGCATCCTTTATGAAGTATGAAGGAAGGATGGCGAGCCCGAGCTTCAGAATCGGTCTGGTCTCCGAGAGACTCCGCGCCATTTCGATGCAGTCAACATGTCCCACCGGAAGTAGGTCCCTAAAAATAACGGGCAGGAAGCCCCTCGTCTTGAGGGGTGAGTTTTGCGGTAAAATAAATGAAACTTTCCGAGGAAGAGGGAAGAGAGGGAGAGATGGTGTTGAGCGAGGAAAGGGAAGGAAAAAGTCCCCCAGATAAAGCAATGATATCATTCAGGCCGGTCAATGATGCGTCGACAAACAAACAAAAGAAGCCACAGCATGATCCCAAATGAAGTTTTGAACCCTGTGCTATAACCTTTAAGCTTTCCGCCTGCCCGCCATGTTTAAGAGAGACGCTCCTCTGTAAATGCGTTCGAATGTGTGAAATGCAGTGTATATGGCCCAAGCCAACCGATACCAACGATGACAGGAATGACATTAAAAAGGGCCAAGCATGGCCGAACAGACCCTCCCTATCCGAACCAAGTTCATCGGTCCGTCTTAGGACTGTAAATGATGCAACCTAGTCGTTTCGCTTTTATGAAATGAAATAAAGACGCTTAATGCTGATGTATCCGCCAGTTTGGAAGACTGTAGGTAGATGACCCGTTTGTGGAAGACAACTGCCTGTCGGAAGAGCCTGCCAGTCTCCAGTGGTGTTGTGAATTTCCAAGGGTGGTCGGAGCGGCGACCATCCATAAGAGGCTCCATAGCTGAGCTTAGTCGTTGACCAGCAGCAACATGAAAATGACGAGGAGGTCGATCTTCCACCAAGCAGCATGTGCCATCCGAGCTTATGTTTATAATCCTGAACCAGATGTCCAATATAGGGCCTAAACTTCCGATGGACGAACCCAGACAAGGATACGTATCCAAGAAAGCCATCGTCCCAGATTTCGAATGCTCGGATGCAACACGCGGCTAATCTTCGTCCGACAGAATGGAACGGAGGATCATCCCAATTCACTATGCCGCGCACGTTGATTGATCAACCGCCTCTTCGCTCCCCGTCATTTTTGGGTAACTGTTCGCTTTGGGCAAAAGTGTTCGCCACATGTTTCAAATCAGCCATGCCCTTCTTCCGAGGCTTAGACTTTTGCCAGTCACTGAGCCCCTCATTCTGACCCTTGTTCCCGTTCCGCATGTGTCCATTGCCCCTGGAAGTTCCATTACTTCGCTGATCTAGAACTGGTGAGCGGGTCACAGAGTCAGGTTTTGCTGCAGGACCTGCTGGTGGAGATTTCACCGGAGATGTCTTGTGTCCTGATCTCCAGTTATCGGAACGTTCTGAGCGAGTCTGGCCGTGTGCAGGCTCATGGGCTGGCGTGGAAACAGGCAGTGAGGATTCATATTTTCGCGTGAGGGTGGGCGATGGCGTTCGCGCCTCATATACCGGTGAGAGATGCTGCAAATCTTGAGCGACGCCAAAGCTACCAGCAGCAAGCTCAAGTGGCGCTATCCCGTTCTGCTGTTGGCGAGCTATGGGTCTCATACGATCACCATTCGGAGGAGACAATCCAGGCGACGCAGTGGTATCGTTAGCCATAGGCGCGTATGGAATGCCAGGATGGAAACTGTTGGCCATTGCGATGCGCTGTTGGAATGATGCGTCCCCCATGTTCTTGGATGGAGACCGGGTAGCTGTAGTACTATTTACAATTACCGGCCGGTCCGGGAACTGAGCTGGGTTGTGTCCAGTAGCAGTGGGTAAGTGAAAGTTGGCCGGGTCGGCCCACCCGCCATTGTAGAATCCTTGGTGGATATAGAGAGGATTCTCATAAGGCGCATCTTCCGGTACCGCAGGCTCTGCGACTGGTGGTGGTTGGCGAGAGACACTGGCAGCAGGTTTGGTTTTGCCCATCGAGCCGTTGACAATGAGGGGCCCACGACTGGGAGCGAGCTTGCCATTGGTTTGCGAAACAGGCGCTGACGGCGCAAAACCATTCCCAGCCGATGGAGTCCTGCTGTGGCCTAAAGGCGAGGGAGACCGCGAGGTGCGCTTCATTCTTCTATCAAGGACCGACTGAGGCAGCTGGTCACTCGATAGTCGGTGGCGAGTCTCATTGCCGAGCGTCAGTTCACCGAGGGAGGGTATGATGCCGTGAGTACCGTTCGTGACGGGGCTAGAGCCTCCATGCATGAAATAGTGGTTGTATCGCGAACCATCATCCTCAGGCGGAGAATCGGTCACACTGTTGGCTGACGCAAGATCGATATCCGAATCTATCGCTTCGTCTGGCATGTAATGGGGCATTGCCATTCGCGGGAATGGGATGGGAATTCCAACTGAAGGCTGACTCGTCCCGAGATAACCCGTCATGTTCTGACTAGAGGCCGTAGGGGTCCTTGCTGCTGGCTGGGATTGCGACCTGAGCGTACCGCTACCAGAAGAAGCACCAGACTCATTAGCCGCAGAATTACGATGAAGGCTTCGCCTATACTCGGACCCTCCACCAGCTGTTGCAGCTGCCGTCACAGGGGAAGACGGATATGTCTGTAGTGCGGGGTGGTAATAGGGATGATTCTGCAACGGGAATGCGTACCCGTAGAGTAGTTGTTCAGGCCGCACTGGAGGACTTGTTGGAAGATTGTCAAAAGAGTTCGTCCGAGACCTATCGGTATTCTGCGAGCCGCCTGTTCTCGTCCTATTAGCATGGGCGAGCAACTGCTGTTGATTGATCTGTTGTGATTGTGCAAACAACTGATACCGGATATTATCTTGTTGCTGCTGGTGCTGCTGTTGCTGTTGAGCCAATGCGTTGAGCTGGGATGCGTAAACCTCCGCAGGTATCCCATGTTGGTGATACCATTGCAGAAACTCTGGAGCACCCATCGGCCCTGGAACTCCAGCCTGCACATAAGTTGAATTAGGATCGTGTGCTACGCTCGATGAGCCCCGGCGACCGGAGTTCCCGTTCCCGTTCCGATTGAACTGTCGAGCGTTTCGAAAGCCGCCGTTCCGAGGGTTACGACTCGAGTGCGTCTGCGAAGAGCTTCTAACCAAGATTGGTCTTGATGTACTCGCTGGCTTCTGGAAGATTGTCCTTTCCTCCTCCTTCGGGAAGACATATTGCTCACAGCATTCCTCGAATTTGCCGTCGGCAATCAGTTCAAATGCCCGACGTAGCTCCATATGGAGACCCCGGAAAGACGTGTCGTCGGCTGTGTTTCCAAGATTGCGCATGGTGTTGAACGGCTCCTCCACGCAGAGCATGTTGTTAACCCCAATATGCCAGCGTTTCTCAACCTTACTCAGTAGCTTGCCGGTTCGTATTGACAATGCGTACTTGTCGTAGTCGAACTCGTGTGCGTAAAATCGGAAGAATTTGAAGAGAAGAACCGCCAGGCTATCCTCGTTCTTGTCCCCAAACCCACGCAACTTGTCGATGTCATCAGCAAAATCACTCTTTGTCCCATCTGGCCTGAGAAGCTTCAGGTTGTCTTTTTGGTGAAGCGCTGGGAGAACTGGAGGGTCTCGTAGTTGTAGAAATGCAATAGTCAAGCATATCCATGTATACGAGCTGAGCGTGCCACCAAATGCTGTAAAAAGGTAAGCGAATGCATGACAAAGAACGGACACAGGGCGACTGACCAGCATCATTTATTATCCTCCTCCTTGTCCAATACTTGATGATCATGGCCAAAGGCCGCACACGTTCGTCGATTTCGACATACGTACGCACCATCCTGGTATTCTCCAGTGCCAACGTATTGTTGACATTCATATCACAAGCTAGTTGTAGTTCGGGATCCCATATCTTAACGATTGGTACTTTTGCTGATGAGACACAAACGACCTTCTCCATGCCATCTGTAAGGACTGAATCAGTACTTGAACCGCAGACACGTTGTTCCAAGGAAAGCGGGAAGACATACGTTTATGAAGCAACTCAGCAATCATGCAGACGCTCTCCAATTCTTTCCATGGAGTTGTGATGCAGATATCAACTACCAAATGTCAGCACTCGGACTCAGCCATATAGCGCGTAAGGGTGGACCAACCGTCAGAGTCGTCAGAACACAGCAGGTTGCCTGAGGATCCGAAAAGGTGTACCTGAATGTCGTGCCCAGGCCACTCGTCATTGAGTATCTTTTCCAGCTTTTTGACCAGCGTTTTCCTCTTACGCTCCACCTCTGGAGTCGGTATTAGGCTGTCATAAAGCTCGCGCAGGGTCGTTGTGAGCTTCGCCTCATGGTCCTCTGATAACCTGCTCTTAATCTTGTCGGGATCAACGGGGTCCAGTCTATCCGCTCCGATACTGTATGGCATTCGTCGTCTAGAGAATGGAATGGCGGTCTCGAAGCGACAGCCCCCTAGCCTGGGAGGCAGCGGCCGAAGTGATGGAACGTTACCATTCGTCTCCGAATACGCAGAACGGGGCGAATGGTTTTGTGTGGCGCCAGGGGATGGATCACGGGACTCGAAGGAGAATTTCCTAGCATGTTGGTGAGGCGTGGATGGCACCGAGCTCGTTACTGTAGCTGGAAGGTGATTCATCTGGTCGGTTGGGAGCGGCGGTCGGGCAGCTAGGCCGTGCGGGCCGTTCTGATCTGGTTGTTTCTTTCCCGACATCTTGACCGACATTTCCTTTGCGGATGTTATAAGCGCACGTTCGGCGTTTTCTGTGTGCTTGACTGGCCTATTCCCATGACAGCTCAGAACGCTGAGCTTCCCCTGCAAGCCGTCCGTGGTCGACACCTTGGAAGATGATTGCGACCGCGCGGCAGGCTGAGATTGCGTCAATGAAATCGCAGTCGGCAATTGCAAGTTGTTCGCACCACTACCGCCTCCTCGACTAGAAGACACAAGCTTGCTGTAGGACTGGAGCCTGTCCTGAGAGATGCTCAAGTGCTGCGGGAGCAAAATCGGCAAGAGCTCGAGATGAGAGGGAAAGTATGCGACGGCAGACTCAGGGCCGTAAATCGAGGTCGTCTTCGATAGCGCAGGTTCGGCGGGTAGACGCGTCCACAGGTTCGCTTGATAATGATGCTTGAGTTCAGCCGCTGTCGGCTGGGCGTCCATCAAAGGTTGTGATCGGGATATGCTCTCGGTGCGATTCCGGCCTGCGGTTCAGATCTGGTGGTTGAACGGGCGCGGTGGGCACACTGCTTCTGATATGTAGAAGGCACGCTGATAAATGTACAGTCGTTATGCGCTTTGCTCGTTTACTAAGGCAACGCGGTTAAAGGTTATGTACTCTTGGTAGGCGCAATATGCACACTTGTAAGAGACGCTTCGTCTATTTCCCAACGACCAACTGGTACCTGGTACGTTATTGCTCGCCGTCAATGCTTTAGCGCGGTCTTCAAAATCGCTTCCAGAGCACGAGTTTCAAGTTTGCAAGCACACGTCCCTGTCTGAAGGTTGAAATGTCCCACGACAACTAACCGTCCACTGTGGCGAATCTCGTGACGAGAACCTTGGGACCTGATTTCGAGCTCCAGGATAGCCGTTCCAAACACCAAACCCCTTATCCTGGTCTAAAAACGATCGCCTCGGAAAAACCCTGTCCCACGTTATTGACAGGTTCGAGAACGGGGCTATCGGGAAGAGGACGGGGTCGAACGAGGGTCGGAGACGAACGAGGGGATGGGTGTAGGTCGGTTGACGAGCGCGTCAAGTCGAGAAACGAGTCGTGGATCACCACAAGCCGTTGCAAGCTGGGAAGATCAAGGCTGAACAACCGATGACCGTGATATCCGAGCGAATCTGCGAAGATGCACACTCGGGCGTAACCGCAGAGTAGAGTAGGCGTGTAAAGGCTAAGGTGCGCAAGTAGGGTATCAAAGCTAGAACATTCGGGAGGTGCTCGGCGTCGTTCGGACGGAAGATCTCTTGAATGGCATAAAAGGAATAAGGGTGAAGAAAAGCGTGGTGGGAGTAGTCGAGAGGAGACGATTCCAGGCCGACGCGTTGAAGGTCCCTAAGAACAAATGCCGGTGAGCCCGGGATTGAAGAGCAGAACCAACCACAGGCGGTCTTTGTGTCGACAGGGGGATATAGGGAAGAAATTGATGCAGGCGAGGGGGGGCGAGCGATCGATCTCCAAGCAGGCAGGCGGTCGAAGAAAGCTAGTTGCCGTTGTTGTCGAGGTATAAGTGGAAAAGGTAGAGCAGCAAAGACGACGAGACGACACCGACGAGTGACGGAGTGGGTGGAATAAAGGGTGATGTCGGCGCTCGGTACGATGCGGGTGCGGAAATGTCAGGTTATGCGTGAGTGGTGGAGGAGGTGGTTCCTTGAAGTGCCTCTACCGCTTCGCAGTTCGCTTCGCTGAACCTAAGTGGGTGGTTGTGTGGTGGTGGGCGGAAGCGGAAGATCAGTTGAAAGTGGAAGCGCGGCTCCTTGGTTTGGACGAAATTCCAATCCTGATGTGCAATGCCGTGGTGGGTGCAGTGCGAGGTGAACCGCAACCAAGTGGAAGTGAGGTATTGGTGCAGCGACAGGTGACGGATAGGTGGTATCAACCGTCAAGCGTGGGCAACCCTTGACAAGACGGGAAGGAGGTCAAAGTAATGCGATCTGACCCTGCTCTGCTTGGACGTCAGAGGTGCAGAAAGAGATACCGAAGAGTGTTCAAGACTGGAAGGAGTCGAAAGAAAGGAATGGTGACGGCAGCCGGTACCTTCCTCACAATCGCTGTGTTTCGATGGGAAGTGGGAAACTAGAACTGGGCGCCCGCTGCTTTCCAGTCGCAAGTGCAAGTGCCACCCAGATCCCGTCGCTAGCGGTAGCGGTACACAATCCCTTTACCTGGATGGAGTCACTGACGCCGGGGCTAAACTCAACTCGAACAAATAAGGAGCATCCAGCAGTGGTTCGCTCCCGCCCTTGATTCGTTCATTCGCTGCTCTCCCCTCGACGGCAACCCGTTCACGCCGTTCCCCCATTCAATATTCCCGTGTCGTAGGTCGGTCCCAGCGGTCCTTGGACCCCATTCGAGTGTGCGGTGGTCCCCGGTTGTGCCCACAATGGGCGTGCCGTTCATTACGCAGTTACAGCGGATTACCGACCGCCTATCCTTACGGTACCCCGGACGGGAGGACATCAAGCGCCATGGGATTGGTCAAGCCCCGATGACGGTGCTCGGCGACGGTCTCTTGAATGTGTAAATTACCGTAATTTCATTGTCATGGAGCCCCTTTGCTGTCTCCTCTGCCAATCAATGGTCTTGTTGCCCCAAGTGCGAACGGTACAAGAGCGCAAACCACATGCCCCCGCTGGAGCAGAGCCAAATCCGACCTCAGAAGGCCAAAGAAACCCGCGAAATACACACTGTGACACTGGAACTCCGACGAAGAAAGACAAAGTGCAGCGGTGCGCAGGGCAACAGTGGACAACAGGGCTTTGCAGAAAATACCGAATTCACAAAAACCCGCGCGACATTTTTGCAGAATTTGTCTGTGGAATTTTCACCTTCCACTTTGATGGAGATTGAGTCACGAAACAGAACGACGCACCAGCCAAACGTATCCGCAATTTTCCTCCTTCGCCGAGCCGGAAGGGACAGGAGCGCAAGCGCAGCTTTCGGGGTTGGAATGTTTGGAAGGTACAAGACACGCAGGTACCTCTGCGGCTTTGTAGTCCAGTGCCATGCACGTCATAGTGTCCTTGGCTCTACTTGCTCAACCGGTCCCGTTGCATCATCGCGATGCCCCCTTTCTAGCCTGACATGTCATTCGCTCGTCTCTGGCACGCTGCACTACTGAATGTCGTCCAGAGTTTCGGCTGGCATAACCCGATCACGGCCCTTTGTTAGATAAACGCTCGACCTCAGCGCGTGGAAGAATCAAAAACGATGACAAGAACTAAACGCCAGCTCTTCATCTTATCGGACGACCTTTCCCCGGCCCCGGCTCCCGTCTCTTTGGATGAACAGGAGACGGGACCAAATGCAGTGGAGTCGATAAATCGTGATGGTTCGGTTGTGTTACCGCGACCTCTAAGAGGCCGGGCAAGTAATGGCTCTTTGCGCCATACCTGCGAGATTCATTGTTTGCTCTTGCCAGAGGCGCCAGATCGGCATTATTTCTTTCTTACTCCTGCCCATCAAGTACAACGGTTCCTCTTCGAAGCGGTAGGTAGTCGTAGGCTTGGCCCCGGCCGTTCTTTTTGCTCCTGCCGTGTCCAGATGCGATGCCGCCAGACCTACCTACCAGATTTCCTCGCCCATCCCTTCCTCATCAAATAGGTATGAATCGACCCCAATGTTTCCTCTACGAAATGCTGCTTGAGAGGAAGGAGAAGCCTGTGAAGATAGCATGGACCTACCACGATTCTTTGACAACTGAACAACCATCTGGACTGAGCATATACCAAGATCCCGTCTACCTTGTTCGGCAACAGGAAAGCAATATGGATCAAGAAATGAAGTACATCACGTAACTCATGCCCTTCCCTTCTTCATCATCGCCTTGATGACCCCTAATTCTTGGTACCCGTGTTTTATCAGCCCGAGGCGCGCGCTCCCCAACTTGGACGGGGATCCCTTTGTCCCCACGAGGACGTCACTACCCCAGACTCGACTTGGGCCAGGCCGTTTGACCTCCCCTGCCCCGTGCCCCGTGCACCGTCGAGCCCCCGCCCTCGGTGTCCGCCCGCGCAGGATCTAGTGGCAGCAGGCATCTCAGATCCTCGACTCGTCTTCCCTCACCGGCCAGGCATCAGATGTTTGTCTGTATGTACCTACCGGATGGCATCGCACAAGGCTTTTGTTAGTTTTGCTGGGTCCTTCTCCTTTCGGTCGGTATCACGAACTCAATACTTCGGCAGCCGTCCCCTTGCCCGGTTATTCGCAAATCCAGGTTTTTGTTTTCCAGATTCCTGACCTGGAATTCAAGTCTCCCATCAACATGGCTGTCAACGGCAACTGCGGCTTTTCACGGCGCCCTTCTCAAAGAGCATGGGCTGTGTCTCCAGCGCCTCTGAAATGAACACCTTGACATCTCTGCAAATATCGATATCCCAGCTCGTACCCAGCACACTAACCGCATGATGCTGAGGGTGCATGCAGTAGTGTCCCTTGGGGCTGCCTCTTCAAGGTCCCGCCTCACCCGCCGCTATACTTTGTGCGGCCCAGCTATTGTCCTAGCTGGAATTGGGTATGGGTACGCCATGCTCCCGTCATCTTCAACTCACCTCGGTCACAGTTATTGTTGTCATCGTCCGTCAGCCGCCGCCCGACAGGGCGAGTTTTGAAGAGATGCCATCCCTTTCCCATCACGGTTGTCTGGACATCATCTTTAGTCTTCAATCGAAGCGAAAGCCATGGCGAGCAGTCATCAACTTGGGGGGGGGGGGGGGGGGGGGGGGGGGGGGCAACACCAGTATCACACCTGAGCAACTGCTGCAGCATGGAGAGTTGCACAACATTCTTTCAACGTCAATTGCCTTGGTGTGTTTTTCCCCGATGTCGAGAAGCAAGGGGGTTGATGGAGGGGTCAGAAATGCAGGATTGAGTAGTCTGTCACCCGCGGGTTATACATGGATATACGATGACCTTAGCAGTCAGGAGAATTTTCTGTCCGTAAACAGGGCATCACATGTTTGGTATCAAATCATTGTTCTTCCATATATTCCCACACGAGGCACTTGGGACTAGGCTGACACACTTCCAGACCACCGGAGATATGCGGTAACACTGCGCCAGCGCTTGGAACGTTGAATGTCTGCCTATTCGCGGTCAGCTTGACACAGTATGGCAACAGAACAGGTGTGATCAACGAATCCGAATCTGGTCATGATAGCCTCAATATTCTTCAAGACTGAAGCCAAGCTGCTCTTCAGCACACCTAGGCAACCATGGGAACGGCCAACGAGCGCATCATGGGCTTACCTCACCCATAATCCCTAACCGGAACACGATGTGCGCCCCAGTGAGCATGCGAAACGGAAAATACGACCACAGCTAGAGACCAGGGCGCCAATATCTTGGTGATTTGAAGCTGAAGGAATCCATCCCAGACCACTCGTATAACCGTAGGTGCGGTTCTAAAACGCCCTCAATGCCGTCATCAGCATTCAACGCCTTTGGTTCAGGTATGAAAACCCAAGTTTTGACAATTTGGCAAGCTCATGGGGTCTCACTTCCTCAACTATTAATAACTCCGGATATTTGCAAGTGCACTGGGTACACTGATCTGATATTTTGTTTGGTATATGTAATTTGGAGCCAGTCTGGTTTGACAACCATTCAACAACTCTGCTGAAAAGGTGAGGGACAGGCCATGCATGCGGCCTGCTCGGAGCGAGCCGGGCCACGCTATTTGGTGGACGGGACGCACTGGACGGGAAGTTTCCCGGGGCCCCACTCCTAGCTCCGGATTAGAAGGACCCACAAAAGTTCGGGGTAGTTCCCGTCTGTCATCCATCTGGTCTCACTGATGTCTAAGACGTCGTCAACGACCAACGGAAGCGCAACACTAACGGAAAGTATCATGTGTAGCCGCACCACGACATCTGATTATACAAGGCATATCTGCATCATGTATGTCAAGCCACATGTCAGGAACCTCGCAGAGGCGCTTCGTGCCTCACAGAATGCGTGATGGTTACAGCTGTCTCGCGGGATTGGCTGAACCAGAGTCAAGAAAGTCACATCGCCTTGAGATTTTTTGATTTTTTTTTTCACGTTTTACTTTGAACGGCCTCAGCTGAGTGAATACATCAACTAGACCAGACCTTTGAAACTGGCACTATTGGTTGGTCGACAACGCCATTTTCGGCTACATGTTACGCATCGTCTAGCCGGTAAGTAGTGTACACTGGCTTCGGGTCCTTGCTTGGCCCTCGAATCAAGCATACAATATACCCCTGGTTTGTTTGTTAGCTCGGTACGAAAGACTCCCATCTCCACTCTCCGATGCCAATAGGAGTGGAAAAGCATTCGGGCTTCGAGCGGACGGTAACTGCCCTCTTATATCTTCCAGTTGAAGGCTTGGAGAGAGACGGAGAAAGGTAGAGGGAGCGTTGGGAATAGACGGAGAGAGACAGAAAATAGGCTTCTGTGGCATTCTAAGCCCTGGTCATTGTCAGTTGCTTCAAACGAAAGCCAGAAGGCCGCCAATAAGAATTTCAAACCCCCCTAGCTCAACCTATGACCGAAGAACCAAGCTAACAAACAAACCAGTATTGTATTGTAGAGGACAGTCAGACAGCCACCGGCGAGTGTTCGGGATTTATATATCTCTTTCGGGAAGTCCACTTGCGTCATTTCCGCCTGATATGCCTTGTTTTAGTCAACGACTCTCCTTTGAAAACAGATGTTGGTTCAGGTGCAAAGTGACACTCAAATCGTCAGATTAAAGCTTTACTCAGCGTATTATCTGATGGGATGACTAACGGTGATATTTCTCGTTCGTCTGCCTGTGTCGATCCCCCACGATATCTCGTGGCAGATGCGAGATCGCTCATCATCAACTGCCCATCACCTGCTTCCTATCCCGGATTACAGGTTTATGTTGGTGCGATCGGCACGCCTCCTCTCTTTCCAGCATTCAAAACACGGACAAGTCCAGAAGAGAACAGTCAACGAAAATACTCAACATATACAATAATAGTTCTAGTGGCTGCTTGAACATTGTGAACTGAAGAATCACACGCCGAAGAGGTAGACCAGCAAGAGAGTTGTCCCTTTGGCAAACATTCCGTCCAATTGGAAGTCCTAAGGTCTTAGCACTGAACTTGCAACTATATACCTTGCCTAATAGGTATGCTCGCATATATTCAAAGACGTGGCATGACAAGCTTCAATTTCCAACGGGATGGATCATTGCTCTGCAATGCCTTCATCTACCCAGTTATGGTCATCTCCTCACAAAACATCCAGGGGAAAACGTGCTTGGTATCCCTAGTGATAAAAGGTTACTTCACCCGATAACACAAGAGAAGCAAAACTGGAAAACAGGAGCAGACAGCAACCGCAATTGGTACCACTCTGGATGGTAAACTCCTCCGATAATTACGGACTCCATCTGCAAACCCCTGAGCTTCCAGACCGTAGTGGTAGTGCACGCACGCGACCGTGGCGCGAACCCTTGTCAATGAAGACCAGGACCACGGCCAAGGGGCCAGGACCATGCCCTCCCTTGAAGATCTTGATACCCCTAAACTCCCATATCCTCGGGTATGGCCATTTCACATGCGATTTTATCCTCTGGGAAAGCAGTCATTCCAACGATATGCTAACTCCCTTGTCTAGTACTGCCCTGGCTGTCTGGTAGTACCATACGAAGCGCTGAACTGTCTCGCTTTTTTGTCTAAATCAGTTTCGTTTGACGTTTGGTCTTGTTTTGTTGGTTCTCGCTTAGGTCATCAGACTTTATCCGTTCCAGAATCCGAAAGTTCCAGACCCATGTTTTGTTCCTCTCTTGGCTTTTCCCAGTTAGGGAGAAGGTAGGATTCTCTTTTCGCTCGTCTCTTGTTTACGAAAAGTTTATCGAGGGCTATTTATAGGACAATCACGGGCAGGGTCAGGGACGTAGTATGTGGTTGATATGGTTGTTTATCTCCGATATTCCCCTTCTTTACATCAAGTGTGCAAGTATTCCATTCACATGTTGGTTAGTTGCTTTTCCGAAACTGGGAGTCTCCTACTTTTTGACTGTTTTTCTCCTTTCATTTTTCCTTTGTTGTCTTTTTCATTGACCACCAGACAGGTGTGTCACAAGAATAGGGGATCACCTCCATTATCCTGGCCCTGTTTTCAAAGTAAGTACTATGTGGTTTTTTACCTGAAGCACTACATGAACAGTCACAACTCACAATCTCTTGGGCTCCCGAGTCTCGATATTCGGGTACGGTGAGCGAAGCGACATCATCACACTGCCTAGGTATTCCTTAAGCCCGATTTCTACATATGGTCAGGCGGCCCTACGCACGAATGAATTTCCTTTTCATGAATTCTCATGAGGCTAGCCGGCTGGTTTCAGTTCGGTCCTCCCTAGATTCAGGAGACCTACATAATATGCAGCACGCCAGGCCCTCTTAACGCCGCTCGACGCCTCGCAATGCCCCAATTCCCACTTCCCCGCAACAATTGTCCAAATGTGCAATTGCATGTATGTGGCTTATGTCACTCCGAGCCGCCATCTTACCTATGTGACGTAGTTATCATTCGTTTTCCCAAACGAGCTGTTTGGGCTTCGGTGCGTTGACCTCTACAATACATACAATTCTTCGATAACATCAATAACTGGATTTTTCCTGACAGAAAGAGTCCCGGCTCACTAGCAAGCAGGCAATGTTTCATACGCGATCACGGTAATAGTCCCCTGGTCAGGGATCTACCTGATGTTCAAGCTCACGTCCATATTTATCAACGGCCTTGGTGTATCAGATGGGATCGATGATCTGGGACGAGAAGGGAAGGTTCATGCGAAACGGTGGTAGTGGGATCTGCTGCTGTCGTCATTGACATCTAGTTGTATGGATCTCATGTTTTACTGTGAGTGCATGTTAGGCGGTAGGTATATTTCTTGCTTGGGGCCTAGAGGTGCTGAGTGAAGTTGCTTTTGTGTAACTGTGGCGAATGTCGAAGAGTGCATCATGTCAAAGTTGGAGGACTATAGTAGCACTATGACAAGATAAATCTGTTCAGAAAGCAAACGAGATGATGCTTGAAATACTAAAATAGTGGCATGCATGTCAAAATGCCTCAGAATGGAAACGCTACTTACCGAAATATTTCTGCTGGTTGATGTACATGCTTTGTTGAGGTCTGGGCATCAATATGCAAGTCTGTTCCAGTTACAGTTTACTTGCCGATTGGTGGTGTCCGACTTTGGGGTGGACCTAATGTCGAAATAATACCGAGTAAGAGGGAGCAAGATGGAGTAGGTACTAGAGAGATATCACACCGATCTGGGCTAAGACTGCACGTTGAGAATCGATCCTTCCGATCTGAGGTTTGCCGTTGATTCTAGGGTTTGTGCCCCGATCAAAGGTTAGCGAAGCCCCGGCACTTACGCTTGTTCCTTCCGAAGTTGATTACGACAGGCAGATGAACAATTCGTGAGCATGATTGTTGCCATTGAACTAATGAGATCTGTCTCTGTTTAGGTAGTACCCACATACTTTCTATTACCAAACAGTTGTGTATATAAGTCCCTCCTCTCCTAGTACGTTGTCAAATTCATCCTAGTGTACTCCGATTCGTCACGGTAATGCAACAGACGACATTTTGTTGGTCCGGCGTGACAGACCAAAACTAAGACCACCAAGACAAAAGCGAAAAACCCAGAGATGTATATTTACCAGCCGTGGGGTACCAGTTGATGCCCACAGGTCTTCAAGCAACGAGTGTCCCTCGTATCGTTACCTCAAGGCTGTCATAGTTCAATAGGTATCGGGTAGAGAACCGTATCGTCGGATCGGACGTTGTCGTTGAAAATTTCAGAAGAACATAGCAGATGTAATGCTGTCCATAAGACCGGAACGAAGGAAAAGACAGTGATTGCCAACACTCACACCTCACCCCTGCTATAACAGACTATATAATTCTTTTGTGGATCTCGGGGATTTGATCGCGTCGAAGTGCCGGTAACTCAGCCTCAGCGTATGTGAAACAGGGGTCCTTGCCATGTCAAATATTGAAACGAGCTTTCTGTTAACAACGAGAAACATAAAATGAAACCAAGATGTCTTGGAATCTTGCCGGAAGGTTTGTTTCGTTTCCCTCTAAACTAGTATGTTTCAGGAGAATTACCGAACGTGTGACCGTTTGTATCCAGGAGTCGCGGTGTTGATGTTGGTTGGTGTCTGGTCTCATCTACAATACTCACATGGTGTATATTCGGTCCATCTCGTCAGGTATGACAGTCCCCTATTGCTTGCTTACGTTAAAGCCGGCTTGACAAATTGAACCGATGCCGGGCTTTGCCAGAGCCGCGCAGTTCAGAGTAGCAGTCAGCCTCACCTCATTTCTGGGGATTGGAGGCAGGGATGGCGATGTGGTGTGATGTGATGTGAATGTGCCATTCGTGTGTGGAATATTGTCCGTAGAGGAGCCACTTACAGCAGACTGATCCATGGGGCTGGAGTGAAATGAGGTTGTCGTTGGTTGCCAAGACATGGGTTGCGGTCGGATGGATAGGGTTTGAGTGAGATCATGATGGTAGAGGTAACTCGAGGTCGTATTGCGTTTGTTTGAACAAAAGAAAATAGAACTAAACAGTAAACGGATTGATGTGGGATACTTTCATTACCATCAGAGTGGAATGCCATCAAGGTTCTCTCACTTGCCGATAGTGGGTCGTTCTTGTATTTCACCAATGCCGGAGACCACTTATCCTGCGGCCAGTCCAACATGATGGATGTCATGAAAAAGAGAAAGTTACATGATGGTTTGCTTATGATGAACGGCACACGAGCCTAACTAGAGGTATGCTCGGACTCATTGGCTCAGAATGCTGTCAAGGAAGTCTGTTCTCATGAGTTGTTCTCTGGATATCGGTCTGGCCATCAAGGTCCTCAACAGCGTCGCCTTCTGACCAAAAGAAATAACTCTGCAGACGGATCCATGACTGGCTATCTCGGCAATCCTGGTGTCAGTTGAATGACAGGTGGTGGGCTGATATCGGATTCCGAGAAGAATAGCCTACTCTACACTACTTGGCTTACCTCCCGCCTCGTTGACGGCTGGTGTGAACGTGGGTACAGGTATATCCCGGGATTTCCGGGACGTCAGTGTCGTGTAAGTATAAAACTGTGTTGTCTCTCAATCTGTCTGATGAGACCGTACCGCGAAAACTCGAGTCCTTCAGAATCCAGCATGTGCTCCTTTTTCGGTTACAGATCTACCGACTTCATGCAATCAGAGCAGTGTGCTTGCCTCGGAGTTATGGCGTCCCTATTTCTAGAGAATCGTACAGTCTGCTGCGTTGACTCTACCAGAAGCATAGGTATATGTAGCCGTAAAAGTACGTTTCCGCAGATACTGGATTCTGGATACGTACTTCAAGTCCACGTGGAAGGAGATGCGAATGACAACCATTCAACCAACCACAACATGCTTGTCCTTTCATATGAGCAAGAAAGCGGGATTTCCTCTGCCGTATAGCTGATCGTAGCTTCAAGGCTGGTTTATCGGGGTCTTCGGGTTCCGGGTCCTGAATCTCTCGGTGTCTTGGACCCTTGTTCTACCTCGTTCAAAGCCACAGACCTGGATCCAGGCATGATAGTCAAGATATGCGAGAAATGTTCCAGGCAAAAGCGTTTATGGAACTCGAAGCTGTCGAAACGCCCTCAGCCCAGTTCGCCAAAATCCGAATATCCGGATAGGGCAAGCCTATGTCATTGATGCATGCTGTAGACCGAGGATGAGTAAACCACGGAATATGGAAATCAACAAAGGCAGAGGGAAATTTGGCACCGAAATCTCAGGTAGAGAACCGTGATGTGGAAACAACCAATCGCTGACCCTGAACCCCCAAATTTTGAGGTTCGCATCAAGCGTATGCACGCGTTTCCGCCTTCCTGTTCCAGCGGCAACATTATGACAGTTGCGTGCCCAATCTCCACAGACCTTCAACCTATGGCCGTGTGTGTATGTAAGGTAAGGCATCTCGTCTCCAGGCAGCTGATGGGTTAGGAAGTGCGAGGTTTCCGTGAGCATACCTTATCCTTTCACCTTGTAGAATGGTTTCGGCGAAGTGATGTATTCATATTGGTAATTTCCCACCTAGAAAGGTCAAAGATTAATTGAACGAATACAGGAAGCCGATGATGTCCATGCTCGTGACAGTTGGAACTTTGAAGTCCAAAAGTTGAAGCTTCCCGTCCGGCTACCTACCCCGCTAAACGGCCAGAGAACGGCAGGGGTAATTGGGTCAACGTGGGGCTGTCAACCGCACCGGCAGGTACATGGTACCCACTCTGCAAGCTTGGGCCCGCTCGCGACCCACGTCTTGGGTTCAACTCCGCGACCTGGACCTTTTTCCATTTGTCGTTGACCTTGAATCACTTGCACCATTTGCTCGCCTCCTTTTCTTTCCTTGCTCTTTCACCTGCTCGAGAGTCCACCATTCACGTCATGTTCAACCCACGGCACACATCAATCTTCCATATTTCGTGGTGGCAGTCGGTGCCAATTCGGCGACAATAGTCGTCCGCCGAGCCGGTACTTTGCCCAGCCGACCAACTGACCAAGCTCCAATGTTTCCGGCTGTCATGGTTTTTTGCGACGACCCGATTCACCCTTGGTAACCGCATTTTTCTCGGGCTGTATACCCGCCGAGCAAGACAGGCTTCTCCAACCTCAAGGTTCTCGCCAACCCAAACATCAACAATTGTGATGACAAGTCGCAGCGAGAAAGGCTGTCAAGTCACGCCAATTACACTCCACCTGCTCCTCCCCGCCAAGGCTGTGGTTCCATCACCAACCTCCATCTTCAACAGCGCCTTCAAAAGTTCCAGGTTGCTCTGCACGACGAAAGGTTCCCGAATTCCCGGATTGATACTTTGTTGGCGTTTAGCCCTGGGAACCCGGCCGGGCTACTTGACAGCCTGTGGAGGCTAGATTGGTAAAGTACATGTTAGTACATGGGCCGGCAGGTGCAACATGATGCGCGGTCAGCACAACGCCAAAGAACTCCCGTCTCAACCTGCTGGAAGCTTCGCTTCTTTGCTCAGCCGACGACTTGCCGTCGCACCGGGTATTTCAAGTTTTGAAAGTGGACGACGCTGCCATCCACCGTACTTGACGCGCGGGCTGCCAAAAACCCATAAACTCTAATAGCTTTCCACCGCCTCGGCGGTATTGGATAAATGGTCTGGCGTGGTCGGTCTCGTCTGTACTACCTAGGCATTGTTGACGGCCCCCCGCGTGTATTGCATCCGGCTGCCGTTGATAAAAGTGCAAGGCCCAGAGAAGGCCCCGTCCCGCTTGTTGAAGAAAAGAAGAAAGGTCCAGCCTCCCATGTCTTGGGGTCTCCAGACTTCTGCCTCTTGGCGGTAACGTTAGCGTGCAGGATACCGCATGGTAAGTACCGTAACAAATCACTGGGTAACGGTAGACCGCCGCACCGCCGCACCCATTGCACCCGCCAACCTGTAAAGCTGCAGCTTGGGCCCGTATTTCCAATACAAGCTATTTTTACATGAGGGGAGCCAGCCATTTCGTCGCGTCTCTTCTCGACCTTCGATGTCGGAGCGCAAATGTCGGCACAACAAGATGCCAGAGCAGATGACCAGGGGGGGGCTCTATAGAACCTCAAAGCACTCTCTACGATGATATTCTCATTCATCTTGAAGTATCGGGTGGTTGTTTTCACTGCTGGTGAGTGCTTGTGAAGGCACCGAGAGGGAAAGGACTTTATCCCACCAGTCGACGATGAGAGCGATGAAAAAAAAGGGGATCACACCTGCACACCCTGACAGACCTGACCTCTCCTGGCTCGACGAACCACCACGTCAGGCAGATCGACCCACGTTCCGCACATTGCGCTGGGACTAGCAACCTCCATCTCCCCGGTCTTTTCCTCTGTCGCAACCCTCCACTTTCCCACTTCTGGCCTACCGATACGCCTACCAGCGGTCCGTCGTACTTGCCAGTGCTGTCCACTCTTCTCCTAAAAACGCCAGCTGCGCGTCCAGCTGCGACTGCGACTTTTCCCTTCCTCTCCTCCTGTTTTGTTCTGGTTTGGATCTCGACTGCCAATCGCTTTTCCATCCCGCTCCCGACTCGACCCCTTGGCCCGTCTGTCGATTGTTCAGTAGAGGGAATCCGGTTTCCAACGACAGGTAAGCACCACTCGCTCGCTGCAAACAAGAGCCCACAAACCGCACGAGTGACAATCGAGACCGAAGTGTCGTTCAATCTTGGGAGTCAACAGTCGATCGAGGGACGTGGGAGGCGCACTCAGCCCTTTTCTTCTGCCGACACCGGTACGGTCACCACCGTTGGCTGGCACCGCATAGCAGAACGACCGCAGATGTTCGGGTTGCAGGGGAAACATTTTTTTCCCTTTCCCAACATTCAGATGCCAGTCACTCCAACTTCACATTGCCTGCCTGTGCGCCACCACGCCCGAATCGATCTTTGGGGACCAAGAAAACAGACAATTCCATCTCCTTACGAAGCATCTGCACCGACCGCATTGCATACCACCATCCTGTTCACACCCACCCGATTCATCATCACAGCTTGACCCCCTCCACTCTTGCCTTGCACTTGCACTTGCCTTGCCCTGTCCCCTTCACCTTGATCACCCCTCGGTCTTTCGTGTCTCGTGCTGAGCATCGGGGAAACCGCCACCGTCCTTCACCTTTGGTCGTCCGGGCCTAACGCTTGGCGCCTTGTCCCAATATCCCGTCCAGCCGCTACTGGAGAACACACCACACCTTAATGGTCTCATCCTAAAAAGTGTCTCCTGGATTGCCGACTGACATCCCGCAGAGTCAACTCCAAACCGAGATCCCACCAACCTGGTCTTCCCTGTCTAGGTTGTCACCCCCTTCCTGCGGCCTTCCGATATATATCCGCCCGACGTCGTCCTCGAGCGACACCGAGTCCACCGACATCATGTCCGGATACTACGAGCCCCCTCAACCCCAATGGCCTCCCGCCGGCGGCCAAGCCTCGGGCTGGGAACACCAGACCCCTCCTCCTCCGCCCGCGCGGTCCGGTTAGTCTCTGCTCTGCCTTCCATGGCTACATCCCCTATACCTCGACCGATGCGTCCATAACCATCAATGAACAAGGGCTAACTTCTTGGTTTCATCATCAGGTGCTAGCTCTGCCGTCCCCCGCGAGGAGCCTACCGCTTTTGCTTATCAGCTCGAGGGTACGTAAATACTCCGGCAAGCCTCGGCCCACTTGGCTACAAGCCGAGCCCTATCCAAACCGCCATGTCGAACATCAAAATGCCTCTACACATATATATAACTGTGGGATGTTGGTACTAGCTGTCATAGGGACAGTACTCGAAAAGGAGGATGTGTATGCTGACAGAGACTATCTGCAGAGGTCGACCGCGCGATCGACAACCTCGTCAAGAGCGGAAAGATGTTTGGGATGCCTGGTGGCCGCCGTGAGTCGTTTCCTGTTCCCGGCCCAGCCAGATTCTACCCAGACTTCGGTAAGTTTGCCTGGGACTGGCCGGGCTTACCCCAAGTTCCTCAGCCCACTAACGTGAAATTGTAACAGGCGGCCGCATGGGAGCTGGACCCGGTCCCCGCCCCCACTCCATGGCCGACTTCAACGATGCGCGCGGCCCTCACCAGCCCTCCAACTTGCAAACCTTCTATGCTGCCCAGCGTCACCAGCCCTCGCGCGGCTCCAACGAAGCGGAGCAGATGATGCAGGCCAAGAGGAGACTGGCTGCCCAGCGGGAGCGTGAGCTTAGGAACTACCACCAAGAGCAACAATACAACCGAAGTAGGCCGCCCTCTTCTGTATAAATCAGTTCCCTTATCACAGCCAAACGACAGAGAGCAAAAAAATCATAAAAATTAGATTCGGCGCCTTCGCGGGTCACAAAAACACACATTCTGATCTCCTATTGTTGCAACCACCACAAGTGCGGTTCGACGCAACCCTTGTCCTGTGTGTCCTGATATCGTCTGTAGAGATCGGCAGATCGGCGCTCCTGGTCGACCCTGGCCGCTCACTCAAATCCATTCTCAGACCATTTTCCTCGTCTCCTCTTTTTTTTTTTTACGAAGTTTGGCTAACATGTCTAGGCGTCCTTGCCGACTCATCCTCACAGTTCGGTGCCAAACCGGCGGATCGTACCCTTAGTCCGGGCAGCGGCATGTCCGAAGAGGAACGCCGCAAACTGATCGCCTCGCAGCGCAGTGCTTTGTACGGCGGCGAACAGGGCTTCCCTGATGCTGGCGGCTATGGCGAAGAGAACGCCGGTCCTCGTTTTGGCTTGACCGCCGGCCAGAACCTCCGCGGAGCTTCTCCTTTGGCCTACGATTACAACCAGGCCCCTTCCGGCTTCCCACCTCAGTCCCAGGCTGAGGGCGCCCAAGGAACTCAGTCTGCCGGCCCCCACGAGCGGTCGCGTGCTAACAGCAACACGAGCCCTCAATCGAACCCGTCCGGCGGCAAGGGTATCTTCGACGCTCCCATCGGTCACCAGGCGAACCGTACTAGTGCCTCGTCTCCCGGAGGCTCACCGCCGCGCCAAGGCGCTCCCGGCAGCAAGCCCGGACAGAACACTGTCGCGCCCATTGGAACTCGGCCGTCTACGAGCAATACCGCCACTAACCCTGCTTTAAACAAGGGCCCGATGTCCTCTCTTCCGTCCCCGTTGAACCAAAGCTACAACGGTGCGGCTAACAACGAGGCTGGCAACAACGGTTCCGCCACTCCTTCTTCGGCGACTACTGAGGGCCCGAACGTTGGTCTTTCTGGCTGGGGTACCCGTTCCAACGGCTGGGGCAAGGTTGGCAATGTTCAAGCCAGCGTGTGGGGTTAGAGACACCCAGGTCAAGGAGGGGAACGTGAAGGTTCTCAAGGAAGGGGCATTCGAGGTGGCTGGCGACAGACAAGGGGACGAGGACTACGAAGAGGATGAACGACAGCGCTTGGAAGAAGCTAAAGGAGCTTCCCGGAATCCGGTATCGACAAGCGTCTGACTGCAATGACTTGTTCAGGACTTTTGCACAATTGGAGTCTGGGAAATGGGGTCCATTCATGTTGTGGGGCCGGGCGCGTCGGATATGGATGGCAATGGGCCAATGATTTTTTTCTTTTGGCCAGTTTTGTTCGTTGGTTGGCTGGCTGGTGTCTTGAATGTTGCTTGTTGCTGGGAGCGTGCGAGCGTTTGGTCTGAATTGGGATGAACCTCACAAAAAATTCGAGCGAGTGCCGAAGTGTAGGGGGATTTTATGGGACGGAATGGAAAGCGAAATAGGGGGCGCATACAATACTGGTGTGACGGGATGGCACGGAAGCGGTTCTTAATTGTTACAGAAGATGGGCAGATCGAACTTGGTAGCGGCGCGATGCGTGGGGAACGGGATGTGGTTGGTTTCTTTATGGGTTTGTTGGTTTGCAAAGAGGTGGTTCGAACGTATAAAAACAGGAATTGGCGGAAGGCTTGTTGGGCTGTTTGTGTTTTGTTTTTTTTGGTCTTATTATTTGGTGGTTTATACTACAGCTAGGACATGTTACGGCTCTTGCATTGGCATTTATCTGAATTTGGCGTTCAAGAATGGCCCCCTTTGTGATCTGGCTGGTAAATGGTAACGGCGCGCTTGTTGGTTGAATGAACTGACAATGACTTGTATTGGTGAGGCGATGAAGACACAAACCGAGGGAGCTGGCTAGAACGAGAAGGGGCCAATGCGGCAAAAAGCAATTTGTAGAGGATGAATGTTTTGGTAAGAATGAAATGTTATCATCCCATAGGCGTCTGTCGAATTGACTGCGATATCTGTTCCCTTATCAAAATCAACAGGAACGTATAAACAGCGCTGCGTTGAAAATTGCGTAATCAGTTATGCCATGTTGTGTATCCAGTGACCATGCTGCCCCAATACCTACCATTTATACGCCCAGGCTTAAAGGACTCGGTCGTAGCACACCAAAGTGCATCACAATAAAGAAGGTAAAGTATCTGTGACATGTGGGATGTCAAAGGTAAACGAAATGCAGCGGGAACCATGGCCTCAATAGACACGCTGCGTATCACTGCGACGGTTGGTGAAGAGTCGCAGAGTCACAGAGTCACAAGACAGGTTAGACAGGAACTGGCTAATTAGTCAACAAGTTGGTTTTGTTATTTGTTTCAATCTGATGTATCCAACTTGGACTCTTCCACATGCGTGTTACTCTTCCTTTCTCCTCCCTTTCCAACCTCCTTTTAGAACCATTACCATATCCTATCGCAGGAGATGGACGCCTCTAGGTCTGCTTGACAGGAATGAATGAATTTAAAGCAACCATTCTGTCAGCGACTCTGTTCAGTCATCCAACCTCCACCCCCCCACCCATAACTCTCCTCCCATGAACTCGAGTTCTTCTGACAAGAGGGTGTCGAGATGATCACTCCTTGCCGAAAGGGACTCTTCATCTACCTTTCACATGACTCCCCTTCCCTCATGGGTCACTCACTCAACATCCGCTTTCCCTAACAATAACCACCGCTGCCGAGATCCAACTCGGTCACTCCTCCTTTCACCTTAACCCCTTCCCCTCACATACGCACTCTACACGCCCCAAACACCAATTCAAACCCTCCCCCCAGCCTCGCCCTCAGCCACCTCCTGCTGTCTCGCAGCATTCAGCGCCTTCAACTTGGCCGTTCCCACGCCCGCCACGCCGTCACTCTGATCCGCGCCCAACCACGGCTTCTTGCTATCTCCCAACACTGATCCCGCCAAGAAATACACCGCCAGGCCGACAATGATGCAGACGAACGCGATCGGGTACATGAAGTGAATCACATACCCAAACACCTTGACGCCCACAATCACGCCCCAGAAGTTGGCGGTCAGGAGGGAGATATCGAAGAAAGCGGCGCTGCCCATGCGCAGGATGAGCGGAGCAAGGGAGTAGAAAATCAGCATAGCCAGTGTATACCCAACCAAATACCCCGCCACAGGCCCGTTCCAGGTCGCATTCGTAGCCGCGTCCCGATCAAAAATGGCTGCTTGGACACCATTGATGATGACTCCAAAGAAGCCCAGGAATGACAAGACCTCGTACACGGGGCGTTTGGAAACGAACCACTCCTCGTAGACATTACTGATGCCGTACAGCGTGGCGCCCAAAAGACCAAAAAGGTCGCCCTTAACCATGTCCACGCCCGGACCGCCGTTGGAACCGGTGATGTGGTCGCTAGCCAGCAGGATGCCCATGCCGCCGCAGCAGATCAGGATTCCCGCGATCTGGAACCACTTGTAGCGCACTTTCAACAAGGCGAAGGAGATGACGACCACGCACACGATGGACCAGAAGTTGAGCAGTTGGGCGGACAACAGGTTGGTGTAGCGGTAGGCTAAGACCGTAAAGTAATTGCCCTCGACGTCGAGGAAGGACAGGATGATGTACTTCCAGCTGTGGCGCCAGGTCTGGCTGAAGAAGTTGCGGGGACCGCCCATCTGGTAGAGAGCCGTGGGGAAGTAGACGATGAAGATCAAGGCATAGACGAAGATGGTTTGGATGGCGGGGATCGAGGTGCCTTGCTCGTTGAGAAACGAAGAAAAGGTGTTGGTCGCCGTGATGCAGAGAGAGAGGATTTGCCCGATCAAGATGATCAGCCAGAAGTCGACGGTCATCAGGTACGAGTACCAATGCGCGTTTTGGGCTTCGAGCTTTTGGATGCCCAGGGCGACGAGGTCGGCCGAGTCGGTGTCGGTGTCGGTGAGGACGGCGTCATTGGCGTTGTTGCCGGCGGGGGAGTCGGTGTTGGAAGTGGTGTGCTCGGCCGGGACGACGGTGGTGGTGCCGTAATTTTTTACTTGGGTCATTTCCGGCTCGGAGCTGGAGGGGTTGATCATGGTGTCGTTGGCCATTTTGGGCAACGGGGTGGGTGGTGAAACTGGGAGCTCTGAAGTTCCAAAGTCACTTGTGACGATATTGATACTTGGCGATAACGAAAGCTGTTCGTGAACTTTTCTGAATCTCAGGTCTGAAGAGGTATATACGTCTACCGTAAGTAACAGTTCCGCTCCAACAAGAGGAGTGGAGTGGTGAGGATGGATGTTTTCTGTGATAATAAGGGGTTGTAGTTAAGACGAGTTGTCGTTTTTTGTATAAAAAAATGACAATCACTCGCTTAAGTCTTTCCTACGGTCTTTGGAGCAAGCGCAAAGACTTGAAGTCGCCTGCTCTTAAATTTATTGCTGGTGTATGACCCGGCACATGTAGGCCTCGTTCTGTGCCGAGTTGGTGAGAAGGGAGTTGGAAGACGCCGATCTCGTGTTGTACATGTGGTTGTTGTCGTGGGGGGTTTTGGGAGTGCCGGATCCGAGTTGGTCAACCCAGGTGACGAACGAGTCGCGTGCGAATGGTGTTGTCACTAGAGGTCAAACAAGGGACGAGGAGAGGGGGGATAAAGATGAACGAAAACAGGTCCTTCTTTTCCTATTGTAGTAGCTACGATAGGGTCTGAAAGGTGAGAGAGGTGGTGATGGAAGAACCGTCAAAGGAGAGAACCGGAAAAGCAGACGACATGTCGGGGAAAGAGTGGTTGATATACTCTCCAAACAGATAGCGCATTGCGATAGGGCTACGCTATGGGCCATACAGGTGCTAGACTCCGCCCATTATGCAGCCCCGGCCATGATATTGGGAAAAATTTGGGCACTCCCGATTTGCAGGCGGCGTAAGAAACACGTTTTACTCCCATTTGTTACCAACAGATCGGCGACCTTTTTCGCCCTTTTCCTTCTCTACCGCCGATGGTTGGTCCGGTTGTGGTTGGATGAGGAGCCGGAGAAAGAGGAGCTGGACAACGGGATAAGCTTCTGAAAAGAGTTTTCTAGACCGGGCTCCGGCCCCACAGCCACTGTAACGACCCACTGGAGCCTCCCGGTTCTGACGGGGATCCTGGTGCACAGAACTGGATGAGCGGGCGGGGAATGTTTGCGCCGTCATCGCGGGGTTCCCCGGAGTTTGCCGCGTGGAAGGCGCACGGCCACCGACCTCAACCGGTCCCGTCCCGTCGCTCTTGCCGACGTCTACCGATTGGCACGGGTATGACCACCGCATCTTCCCCCCCAGCCATCCTGCCATTCTAGCAGCTCAATAGGCGAACCAAGTGGCGATACTACCGACGATTCTTCCCCTCAACACCTTCACTTCAATCCCGACATCATGTCATATCTGTTCAGATTCTCATCGATATCCTCCGTCATGACTGACACGCAAACCCACAATCATTCCATCTCCCATCCCTCGTCCCTCTGCCCATTCTCCTCCCCCCGTGAACTGAGCAGCCAACGCTTCGAATCCCCTTCTCGCAAACCCCATAACCTGTCTCGACGCGCCTTGCACGACAGCTTGAACAGCCCTCGCGGCAGTGTCCACAGCTTCGAGCAATTGATCCTCAAAATCCCTTGCGTCTTCCTCCACGTCACGAACATCTTCAACCGTCAAAAACTCCAACCCCTCTTCCCCTCCCTATTAGCCTTCTCCCCAGGGGCATTAGCATTAGCTTCCTCCATCGCCAGTCCCTCAAGCCTCTCAACCATACCTTCCATCACCTCCAACAACTATTGATTTGGAACTCCCATCTCTCTCAAATCCACAAACCAGCACACCAACCCATCCGCCAACTCCCCCCTTCTTTTCTGGTCCCTCTGTTGCCTCCCAATCCTCCCAGCCTGTTGTTCCCTCGCTTCCGAACTCTGCCCCGCTTGATCACCAATACCACCAACACCAGTGTTTATCGCTTCGAACAAGGCCTCGGCAACAGCATCATGAGTCGGATCCAGATCCTCGCCCGCCCGCACCAAAACCCTCACTAACCTGAAATCTTGAACCTCGCTCAGATTTCTGTGGACTGCGTTACCAGCCGTTGCTGGAAAAGCGTGTTAGCGCGCAGCTGATTGCCGTAGGAGGTCTCGTTGGAAGAAGCGGACTTGGGCTTGGGGGAGAGTCCGTGTGGGTGTTTGGGATTGTCTGTGGCGGGTAAAGATCATTGGGATACCAAAGGTATGGGGAAAACGGAGTTGCGGTTGATTGCGTTGGCGGGTTGATTTGGACGACGTTGAGGTTGCCCCGCGAGGTGGACGGTTGGAGGTGTTGCTCCTGGAAGCGGCTGTATTGGGTCGGAATGAGGAGGTAGACTAGGCCCCAGACTTGGGTGTTGTGGTCTTGATCTTTGTTTGGGTTTTGATTTGGGAGTTGGGAGTCGGAGACGGCGGTAGAGGAGGAGGCGATGGAGGCAAGTGAGGCGGAGTCCTTTAGGTCGGGAGAGGGAATCGTGGATCGTTGTCGAAGTGTGGAAGGTCTTCTCGTGGAAGGTCCGACGGTAGGGTTGTTGTTGGTGTTGTTGTTGGTCGGGTAGATGTCATTGTCGTTGGCGGTCGAGTCCTTGGGCAGAGACAGCAGAGGCGGCGATACGAGCGTTGCGGACGACGTGCTTGTGGCATCTTCGGTCGACTGTGCCGTCGATCGGGTAGCGGAATCATCAGGACGTGTCCTGACCTTACCAACAGCCAAGTTCGCCGGACGACGAATCACCAATCGATGTCCATCGAGACGGGCAATCCCCTGCAATTGTGCATGCGGGCAGTACTTGGTTATCAGCTCGCTATGGGGGATACCGATGCTCAGGATGGCAACATCCCCTGCCCACTACATCAGGACAGTGTTTCCAGTCATGGTCGTCATACTTGGCGGGAAGCCAAGGGCACAAAATGACACGAGGGAGTGAGTGGGATGTGGTTTACATGATCGTAGACAGACAGAAGCAGTGGAGGCTTGGTTTGGAATGGGCGAAAAGAAGTCTCGAGACCTTGATGGATGGAGGTTCAGGGGATCTTTATAAGCTGGAAGTAGTTGTCTGATGGACGAGATCAAGGAGAGAGGGGAAATCTTGAAGCTTGAAGCTGCACGTTCCATGCCGGCCGGGGGAGGATTGGGGAAACGAACTTGAAAAACTGGAACGAGCTGCGAGATGGTCAATTTGAAAGCACATGCCGCAGTTCACAGAACACTGCAAGGTCAAAATAAGAGCAAAGCTTGAAACTTGCATGTTCCATGCGGGAGAAGGTAGCTGACGAGGCCCAGAGGACCGGATCTGCTGGTGGTCATCAGTACAGCTACAGACAGCTACAGCTACAGCTACAGCTAACGGATATCAGATTTGAAATCTTGCGTTGCGTAAACTTGGGTCTGTAGACATAAAACTTGACTTGAACTGACAAAGATAATAGCAGGGCAAAATGGCGCCCATCATCAAAAAAACTAAAAAAAAAAACTGGGGGCATAGTGCTTAGTAGGGGGCATAATGACGGGAAGTCGCGATTAATGTCCATACGGTAGGTATGCGGCATACCTAAGTAGTCAAAGCGTTAGCTACATGCATCCGGAGCTGCGGCGGAAGACAAGATGGCCTTTCCCGAAAAAGCCTTGGTTAAGGCTTCATCTTGCATTCACAAAGCTGGTAGCAGACAGGCAGGCAGGACCCTCCACCTTGCTTCCAAGCATTCATCAGGATCATGGTTCACGGGCTGTGCACTACAAAAATGATAAGAAAAAGGGTTGCCAAGCATGATAGATAACCAAGTACTATGCAATTATGAAAAAGTTCCAAAAAAGGATGTAATATGTATACAGTTGACGCTACAGTACCTATAGTATTGTGCGTGTGCGTGTGTGCCGACATTCCAATAAACTAAACCATTTCCTTTCTAAAAGGTTCCCACTACTCGTCAGATTTAGAAGCATCCCTCCCCCCAGCGGAGCTGGGGGTCAGGGATGTTACAATGCGACTGGCAAGAGTTGCGAGTACTCCAAAATACACCCCAAATATGCCGAAACTTTGCTTCCTCACCATATTCAAAGTGCATTTCAGGTCACAGGAAAGCTGCGAAACATTGCAATACCAGCAATCTTTCAGAAACCTTCTGTCAGCACGTTTTCCAATACGGGAAGCAAATCAAAGTCGGTCGCATTGTAACACCCCTGACCCCCAGCTCCGCTGGGGGGAGGGATGCTTCTAAACCTGACGAGTACCTGGTCCCTTCCCTTCTAACAAATATCCAAAATAACCAAATTGACCGAAACGATGATGACGCGAACAAATATGCAAAATGTACACTCCTCTTCCCCCCCTCTCGAACCTTCTTCCCTCTCGAACCTTCTTCCCTCTCGAACCTTCTTCCACGTCCTTCTCCAAAGCAAGTGCCAAATAAGTTTATACATGAAGCGAAAACCAAGTTCAAATGCACCATCGCACCACCCTTCCTTCTATCCCACAATCTACAGTGCATTACACCAATTTCCCCCACTCACTAAATCATCCCAGTCCCAAACCCATCCACCAACGTGGGGTTCGGCACAGGCGGCCGTTCCGGCGCCCTCTGCTTCGGCTGCTTAACGCTCAACCCCCTCGCCACACCAATCCCCAAAACCCTGGCCACTTCCTCGGGGTCTTCATCCGCACCGCCAAGCAGGGGCGTCTGTGCCCTACTCGGTGCCCTGGGCGGATGTTGGCCAAAGATGGGCGTCATGGGCGGTGGTCTATGCGCGCCCAACGCCGTTGAGGGTCTTGTTCCTATGCCTCCTGCGCCTGTGCCGTCTTCGTAGAGTCCATCGAAGGTGCCGTCGATCGCGGGCGGAGTGGTGGTGCTGCGGGAGTCAACGTCGGGGCTAAAGTTGAAGTTGAGCGGCGCAGGGATGTGCGGCCTGTTGAGGGTTGGGGAGCGGGGAGGAGCGGGCTTCAGGGGGGAGATGATGGCGGGACCAGGGCCGACCATTGAGTCTGGGGTTGAAGGGCCGGTGGTGGTGGTGACGGAGGGAGCGGATGTCGGGCCGCCGAAGGTGGAGCTAGGGCTGAGGTTCTGGCTCGGGACGGAAGGGGTCAGTTGAGGGCCGAAGTCAAAGTTAAAGCCGGCATTGGCGAGCGGACTGGCGGCTGGTCGGTATGGCTCGGGGTCGGGAGTCAGAGCCGGGGTTGGCGGGTTGTGTCGCGCAGGAGGATGCCAGAGTTGTGGTGTGTTGGAACGCTGGGGCGAGTTGAAGGTGCTGCTGTCGGCGGTGCCCGGGTACGGAGAGCTCATGTTGCCGCCGGTTGTGGATGCCGTGTCTGATCGTCCTGGGCGGGAAACGGGTGTCGATCGGCCGCTGAACAAGCTGTACTCTTCGAGAGCAGGGCGGCGAGTTCTGAATGCTGCAGCTGGTGGTCCTCCTCGCCTCGGGGTTGGCATTCCATAGCCGCTACCGCCCGCACTGCTGAATGACCCTGGATGGTCACTGATGATGGGCGTTTCGGGATCGTCCTTGGCAATCGGAGTTGGCGGGTCTTCTGCTGTCGGCGATTCGAAAAACATGTCGGCGATCATCGGGTTCGTGTTGCTGGTCTTTGTGGGAGTACGCAGCGGCGCTGGCTGGATCGATGACAGAATCGGCTCGTCGTCGTCTTCATCTTCCGACAAATGTAACTGGCTATAAATGCTGCTGGCAGAACTCAGGCTCTTGTCGTCAAAGCTGCGTTGCTGATCGTCAAGGCTTCGACCTTTCTGGGCACCGATGAGGCTCCGTTCCAGTTCTTCAATCTTCATCGAGAGACTGTGTCTTCGAGGAGAAATAATGGTCAGTGTGTCACGTCTCGCTCCGAGGGTTTTGATAATCGGCCTGGAGAAAATTGAGTCATCGTCGTCGAGCAGGTGTTCAGTGATGGATTCCGGAGGCGATGGCGAGTTGCCCCTGGTTTCGGCCTCGGACACAGTCGTCGGCGACAAGACGGTATCCGGCATGGGAACAGTTTTCGGGCTTGCTTCTTCCTCTTGGCTACGTTTGACCGGGCTAGGAGTCTTCACAGCAGGACTTTGAGGACGGCTATCTGAACCAGGAATCTGGAGGCGTGGGAGATCCCCCAAAGTCGCATGTCCTTGCGGCAGAGGACCACGGGTGTCCATGCCTGGTTGTTGAGGAAGAGGCTTGTTCGGCGCAGTAAGGGGTGTAGGTCCACCGGGCTGCTGAGGAAGCGGCTTGTTTGGCGGAGGGAGCGGCTTGTTGTTAGGCGCAGAAAGTGGCGTAGGGCCAGCATGTGGAGGGCCCTGGGCCAGAGATCCCTGACGCGGAGGTCCTTGACGGGGAGATCCATGAGGGGGGGGGCCGCGAAGAAGTCCAGGACGCAGAGGTCCAGGAGGCCCATGATGGGGACCATGTGGGGGACCGTGAGGGCCAGGGTGAGGACCAGACTGGTGAGGCCCATGGGGAGGAGGCCCGCGTGGCGGTCCATGAGGAGGGGGGGTTCCACGATAAGGAGCGCCATGGGGAGATCCATGCTGAGGCGCTCCCTGATGAGGAGATCCTTGGCGGGGAGTGCCCTGGGGAGGAATGCCGTTGCGAGGGGGTCCTTGGCGTGGCGGTCCTCGGTTGGGTGTCCCCGGGTGAGGAGGGCCCTGATGCGGCATCGGTCCTCGGTAAGGCGGTCCTTGGCGCGGAGGCCCCGGGTGAGGCCCTTGGTGAGGTCCCGGATGGGGTCCGGGTCCACGGGGTCCTGGAGGTCCTGTGCGAGGTCCAGGGGGGTGTGGAAGACCATGTGTTGGTGGTCCATGACGAGGGGGACCATGGCCATGGGGTGGGAAAGGACGGGGCGGGCCGTTAGGACCATTCGGGCCATTGGGGCCGTTCATAGGCATGCCACCTCGGCTACCGGGTCTCTGATCAATGTTACCACGAAAGATTGGCGCGGGACCACCCGGTCCATCACGCATCCCACCTCGACTTCCAGGTCTTTCGTCAATGTTGCCTCGAAACACCGGTCCAGGGCCACCAGGTCCGCCATGCATTCCTCCTCGGCTACCTGGTCTTTCGTCGATGTTCCCTCTGCACACTGGGCCCGGCGGTCCATCCTGCATGCCGCCCCGGCTACTAGGTCTCTCGTCGATGTTCTTCAAAACCGGGCCTGGCCCATTGAGAGGGTCTAGCGGAGACATATAGTGAGGTCTTGCCAAAGGCTCAGTGGGCGACATCTCGTCCGAGATCTTTTCCTCCGCAACATTCCGCTCCAGAACCTCCTGGTCTTTTGAGATCGCTCCTAGCGCGTCCTCCGCATCCTCATCTGACTGAACCAGTCTCACGGTTGCCTCCACCTTCTCCTTTACCGGCGAGTGAATAACGTTGGCGTCCATGGGCGCTGGAAGATCTGTGGCAACCTGACTCAAAGGGGACCTGGGCGCAATAGGTGCGGTCGAGGCCTTCTTCATGGTGGGAATTTCGGGAAGATCAGAGTTGTCCCACGGTTTGCTCTTGGCGTTTGCTGTTTGGGGGCGCGGCGAGAGAGCCGGACCCGGGCCGTGTGCCAAGCTTGCCGAAGACCCATTCATGGAGCCGAACTTGGCCCGTAGGTTCATGTCCGATGCATAGTGTTTGATGTCGGAATGGCTGTCGATCCGCGGGTCGGCGAGGTTGGACATGCTCGAGGTGGCCTGGTTTTGGGCGCCGACGCCGTGCGCATAGGGAGCGGTTCCCGGCGGAGGAAGAATGGGGGATGCCGCTGCATCGGATCGGTTGCTTTCGTTGGTGACGGCCCTTCTCAGGGATGCCGATTTCTCGGAATCCGCATAGCTGTTGTCCCCCACTGCTGCTGCTCTTTCAAGCTTCCTGTTTGCACCATCAGTATCATTGTGGTCCATGGGGGTGCTCACTGGAATGGTGGCGTGGGATGGAAGATGCGTACCCCTTTTTCTTATCGCCGAACTTGATACCGAAGAGCGATACCATTTTGAAGGTAATAAACGAATGACTGGATCAACGAATGATTTGAAGGTTTACAAGAAACACATTACTGCACAAGATGAATTGATTAGAACCGACGACCGACCAGCCGGCAAAGAGGAAAAGCTTATCACCAACCCAGCTGTTGTGATGACAATGCAAGATCACCTATTCCTGGGCAGGTGAAGCACCAGGTGTGACGGAAAAGAAGGTTGTTGTTGATCAAGATAATTGTCTATAAAAGGCCCATGTCGACGGGGCTAAAAGAATTGTGTACGGTATAGTATTCAAGATGTTGAGGCCTGGCGACTTGGTCCCGGTTGTCGATGTTGCTGTCCTCTAGGGGCGCTGACTGAATATCCAAATGACTACTACGAGCGAGTGTCTTCAAGCTTCTCGGCGTCGTTACGCGATCCGGGCGCGGGAGTGTTGTAAAATGAACGTGATATGGTGTTGTGTTGTGTTGTTGTGTTGGGATGGTCGAATTGGAACAGCCAATTGGCGACGACAGAGTAAGGAAGATTAAAAGACAGAAGGAAAAAAAAAAAGAGTGATCAGATACCCAAATGGGTAGCTTGCTTGTCTTTGGGTGTTGCTGTGTGAAAAGAGAGTGACAGGAGAGAAAGAACGGGCGATAAACAACGCGCAGGCTGCTATCCGTCAAACCACCAACAACCTTGCGGGCGACAGGGATGGGAAAGGGAAGCGGGAGACGAAGCAAAAAGAGGCAAAGAAATGAAAAGGAAGAAAAGAAGGCCGCTGTCCGCTTGTTTCGAGGCGTCGTGAGGCATTTGGGAAATGGGGCTCGTCGAATGAACGTCGCGTGGGTGGAGCTTCAGGATGGAGCGAGCCGATGGGGCCAAACAGGGGGGTGGGGGGCTGCTCGCTTTTTCCCCTAGCGTCTTTCTTTGCCCAGGGGTATTTATTCTGTACAGCTTCCATTTTACCAAACCATGGCCGTCATCCGGGCCCCGTCCGAGAATAGAATTGGGACCAAATCCAATGTCATCCAATAGTCCGTCGCGCCGGTTAGGGTACATACAAGTACGGTAGCAATCCGTCCGCTGGCACATCATGTCCATCTTGAACCTCTCCCGAAGCACTCCCGCTTTCCCTCCCGTCCACTCTATTAGGTACTATCATTTCCATCCTCGACGGTTTTGTACAGGGGCACGAGCTTTTGATGTCGCGCAGACAGAACCCCGCGTACGCAACCAGCCGAACATGTCGCAAACTGCAAGTATGTATAACCTCATACCCACGGGTACAACTTGATTGAATGAGATTGGGATGATAAGGCAGCATCATCCTCGACAAAAAGTCCGGGGGGCCGCTTCAATGAGCCAAGACTTTCCAGGGGGTCACTGGGGGTGTGTTTTAACGGCTTTCCTCTTTTTTCTCTTGTGCCTGAACGATCGTCAGGGGTACGCCAACGGAAATGACGTCCGCCCGGGCCGTCGACCGTTCGTCTGACAGGTGTCCATTGTCTTGTCTTCCATGTTCTGTTTCAATTCCTTCCAGAAGCCGTCTGTCAGAGTGTCAACAGCACATCGGTTGGGATAGGGTTGATCTCCTTCAGCTGGAGCGGGAATCTCGACGTCGCATGTGTAGTGTAAATGACCCTGGAACTAGTCTCCATCAGTGACATATTTCACCAATTTCATTTGATTGGGTTTCGAGAATCGTCGAGTTCCGTCATGTCAGTTAAAGTTGTGGTGGTTCAAGCTTCCCAAGTACGCGGTACACCGATCAACATGCGACGATTTCGGTAACTTGCCATTTCGCTTTGACATTCTTGTTTGACACCACGCGCACGTGGAAAGATGCTTTCACATCAGGCACACCCTCACTCCCCTTGCAGGGAGTGGCCGATTTGGTAGGTCGGCGCTCGGTCAGCGGGCGGGGGAAGCATGGCATGGCATGGCATGGCGTGAACCAAAAACCCAAACAACTGTGGTTTTCCGGACCCAAGGTGCCACTGGCCCAAGTTCTGGTCGGCAGTGGATCTCCCCCTTCTACGGCAAAGGCCATGTTCCTTCTTCACTTTCCTTGCTGAAAACAACAATACCATCAAACAGTTGCAATTTTCATCGCTAAACAAATTCGTCATTTTCAGCTTGGAAGCAATCAAGCGCACGAGTTTTGGGCCATGGAAAGGCCATTTCTTGGCCGAGTGTCCTGGTGGTGTTTTAGCGCAAAATCGGTGGCTGAGTTTGACTCTGAGAAGCGCCACAGAGAAGCGCCAATTGGGACGACAAAGCGGAGGCAGGACGAATTAGTTAATACGTACCCCAGAGCTGGATGCCAATGGCAAATTGACAAGACACCAAAAGAGTTTGTCACGCTTTGAGCGGCTATCGGGGCAGTAAATGGTCTTGAGAATGAAAGAAAAGAGTCAAAGTAGTGACAGTAATGAAAAACGCCTTGGTGTTTGCGGCGGTACTGTGGCTTTGTTGGTCTGGCCAAACTGCAGTCCACGCTAATTTGTCCTGGAAGAGTGTTGGGGGTAGTCGGAAATCCGGAGTTTGATTGACACAGTCTGCCTATGTTGCTGCATCGCTGGTTTCGAGACTTAGCTAGAGTCATGAAGGATCTTGGTAATGTTGTTGAGTTGGGGGTAGTCGGAAAATCAGAGTTTGACGCAATCTGTATGTTGCTGCATAGGTCGCTGCCTTCGAGACTCAGCCAGAGTTGGTGGGATCAGCTCAGAGTGTCGGACGGTTGATCTTGGTGATATTGCTTAGTGTAGCTAATATGCTCAGGTTTGTTTCTTCAGGCCTCGTAGATTTGGCTTGACATCGCCACCGTTTACCTTGGGTTCCGACTGGTAGGGGAAGGCCATGTCTCAAACTCCATTCTTGCCAGCGGCGCAGTACATCATGATCCTTAATGAGGACCTCAGCACCGTTCCAGCAAAGGCTCTGCCTACTCCTACCAGCTGCTGTTTGCCTTACACCTGAGACCA
The DNA here is from genome assembly GCF_033870435.1 of Sordaria macrospora. Lineage (NCBI taxonomy): Eukaryota > Fungi > Ascomycota > Sordariomycetes > Sordariales > Sordariaceae > Sordaria > Sordaria macrospora. The sequence goes on along the minus strand of NC_089371.1, from coordinate 6,762,200 downwards.
CTGTATTCGTCTCCCCACCTTCTTCTTCGACTTTGGGGTGTTTTAGCTGCAGGTCTGGCACTCCTTGGGGTTTTTCTCTTTTTCACCAAGGCAATCGATACCATCAATCTTCCTCACTAGTCTTCACTACTCTCTCCCATCTCCTTGTTCGCCATGCCTTCGTCTTTCAAGCAAAGACCATCCTTATCTGCACCCCCTGACCCCTTCCACTCGTCCTTATTTTTCACATTCCTCCTCCCTGCCACAGAGACAGTCAAACAGGACCCGGCTGGATAGACCCCCAACAACCTCACCGCATTGCAGCGACTCACCATGGGTAGGTTCTTCAAGACATTGCTTATCTTATTGGTTTTATCGATAAAGATATGGCCATCAAGGTTCTCACAACCGGCCGCCTGGGCCTTTAGCAGGGTCTGATACCTAGCATGACGAGCCTACTTGGTCCGTCCATGTCATTCTGGTTCGAGGCAGGGGGCCCGCGGACCTGCTTCCACAGATGGGCATTGCTGAGCTCGACCTTGCCCTTCCAACCAACTTACCGTTGTGGTCAACACTCAGCAAGACCTCAATAAGCTGCGAGTTTCACAGATGCGGGAAAAACAAAGAAGACTCAGAGTTCGGGGGGCCAACCACGTCATTTTATAACATGGCTTGATAATGGGATGGAATTTGACCTCGGACGGAAGAATGAACCAAAGACGCACAAAAATACTGCCACTCGACAAACCCTAACCATACTACAATCACCAACCCATTCTCTACCTCCACCCTCGCCCTACTTAGACGGTCTCGACGACGGGGGTTTCCTCGGCCGCTCCAACAGCCTCAGCCTCGCCATCTCCACCGGGCTCATCGTGTGCTTTTCGGGCAGTTCTGCCCACCCCAAACAGATGAGGAAGATGGCGATGCCCTGAATGGCGTGGGTGACGAGGGCGAGCGCGAGGGTGGTACGGTGGAGAGGGTCGGCACAACGCCAAAGGTTCGGCACAACGCCAAAGGTTCGGCACAACGCCAAAGGTTCGAGGTCTTGGTGCCAAAAAGCTTGGTGGTGGAGGTGATGTTGGCATCAAACGCGGCAATGACCGAGGAACAAAACGCCAGCTGGCTGTACAGCCCCATGATATTGCCAACAGGCGAATTGAACGCCCTCTTGCAAGGGAGTTGCGGTTCCGTCCGGTAGTTTTCCGCCCGTACCCCGTATCCGGAACCAATTGTGGCCCGATGAACCGACTGGTTATCGCGAAACACCCACCACTGCCCGTCGAATTCTGCCCGGTAGTCCGTGTTGAAGAGTTTCTGCCCGATTTCCGTGAACATCGGGAGGGCATCGTCGTTGGCCAGACGACGAAAAAAGAGGTGAGTGTGGGTGGAGGGAGGGAAGAGGAGGGGGGTCGGCTGGCTTGGCTCCGAAGGAAACAACGACAAAAAGGTGTCGTAGGTCAGTCTACCACCGTGAGCCGGAGCAAGCAACCCCAAACGAGGTAGTTCCCGGTGCGCCCGCTCGTCCAGGACAAATTAATGCGTACTCCAGAGCCCAATATTAAGGACAAATCGACAGGACACCGAAGAGTCTGTCAAGCTGTAAACGGCTTTTGGGACCTAGGAATGGCCTTGAGGACGAATGAGAAGAAGAAAAGTAATGAGACGAATGGAAACGGTCTTGGTACTTTCAGACGATGTCGTGGTCTTGGCAATCAGGCCGGGCTGCAGTCCACGTTAATTTATCCTGGACGAGACCCGGTATGTGCCTTGCGGACGCTGTTCACATGGATGGCGTGGCCGTCAAGGTCCCATTCGTCGGTAATGTTGATCATAAACAGGGGCAAGGCATCTTGCCCAAGGGACCCTCCAGAGAAGTCGTAAGCCTGGCCCATCGTCTGGTTGCATTGTCCGCCAGATGCGAGCCCCTAAGTCAACGTTAGCTGTTTATGGTCACAAGGTACGAAATAGCTTTTTTGGATGTGCTTGAACTTACGAGAGCGGAAACGATGCATTGGTCACAGATGTGACCGATGAAGACGGGATGATTGCTTCATTCCCAACCATCTCCTTGCGGGCCGTTGTATTGGGGTGAGAGTACCGGAAGACAGAGCCATATATGTTCGGAGAGGTAATATCTGGCGTGATATGGATATTGGTAGTACCCTGGAAGGGTACCCCAACATCACCCGGATTAAGCGCATGACCCCAAAGGAGCGGGTAGGCCACATTGGCGCCGCTGAAGATCATCACTGGAATAGGCATTCAAAACATTAGCATTGTACCACCAATCCGAGCTCAAAAAGACACAACACAATATGTCAACAACGCAAACACTTACAAGCAGGCGAAAAGAGGCCCGTCAGCTTGAAAAGGGCGACCAAAGCCCCGAGGACGGTTGTCGTGCTTGCAGCGATGTATGGCAGGTCCGCCAACTACCTAGGAACAGTGGGTTTGTTCACGGCCACCAAAAAGATCCCTAGGTTGATGGCACAGCCTACAAAAAAGAGGCAATTGGTTAGCTTAAGTGCCTACCTCACTAGTGATTTCATGTAGCTGATGTTAATTGCGGACTCACAGAGCAGGACAGAGAGCAAGGGCAGCACCAATCCGGCCCAAGGCTAGCGGCGGACGGACTGCGGGACCCAAGAGGGCCAGGACAGCCGGGGGAGCGAGAACAACGGCCAGGCTAAAGACCAGTTGGTTGGCCAGAATTTTGGCATCGTGACAGGATGGAAGTTCGGATGAGAGTTGGGACGAAAGCGAGACGGAAGTTCGAGATGGGTGAGACGGGAACGCGGTTGGACGATGGCAAAAACCAGACGACAGAACAAAAAAAGTCGGGACGGAAGCAGACAAAACAAAACGTCCAAGGGCGTGCTTTTGACCGGGCTCTCGTAGCTGAAGAAGAAGACAAAAAAAAAAACATGGGGGAGGGCAGAAATGGGCTGAATTTAACAATTTCGAAAAGTCCTCCTCTCCTCCCTCTTCGACCCTCCCCTCTTCCAATCTTCCAGTACGTTTTTCATCTTTAGGACTTCCTTCCCCTTCCAACCGGTCTATTCTTTCTTGGAGGGACAGGTGGCTCCATCGGTTTGAAGGCGTTGCCCGTTCACTTGAACTGGAAAGGGGGCACACTGAGGTGGAAGGGAGGACTGGGTTCTTTCTTTGGTACCTCTGGCGATGAGGTTTTTTGTAGTGTAAAGAGGGAAAGTCCGCATACTCGTCAGGTCTACAAGGCAGCTGCGATACTGATCGGTTTGGGGAAATGCCGGGCCCGAGGACGGAGTCGGACAAGATGGGGGAGAACCTTGATGGCCATATCCCTTATCGCGATAAGGTTGATAAGATAAGGGGATGCTTTGAGGTTGCGCTGCAGCGGGAACTTGGGAAACAGCGAGTGCACCACTCGCCCAGCGGGTGCCTTCTACAATCGTCGCATTTACATCAAGACAACAACCAATAAAACAAGTGTCTCCGGTCCTCTGTCCTATGTTGCTTTGGTCCGGACTTGATATGGTAAATTTGGAGAGTAGGAAGAATTGCATACAGTCATGCAGTCTGTGAGTCGAAATGCAGATGGCGCTGCCTTATGCATGGTGAGAATAGAAGAAAACACCCAACATTTTCCAGATGGACAAATATATGACCAGTCTTCCTCCTTCCCTTCTTCTTTCCTTTCTCCACCACACTTCCATCATTCACGTCCCTGGAATTTCCAACTTCCATCAACCCTCTTCCCAACCGACACCGGTAAATCGCTATTTTCCCAATTCGTCACCATGAAAAAACTCATTCTCACCATTGCCACCGCCGTCGGCCTCATTACCGCCCAGGAGAGGTCATTGCCCCCGGAGTGGGAATGGCCTCCGGACTTGTCCCGGTACCACCTCTCCCACTGCGCCGAAGGAGCCATAGTGAATAGCGTGTTCTGGCTCAGCGGACTCGCAGACGAAAACCAGACGCTAGAGTATAACCGCTGCCTTTCTACCCCCGCAGAAGTTACCATCGCCGACTTCAAATGCTTCTGTGCCGGAGGCGATGGCGAAGGGTCAGCAATTATGAGCGAGGCCCTTCAAGTCGACTGGCTTAGGAGGCAATGTGGATGGGAGCATATTTTTGGTGGGTTTCCGTATGATCGCGGCATCTTCGTATCTTTGCAACCATTCTTCTCTACCATACGAAAACAAATTCATCAACACTAGCGTGACTCCCACCAAAACAGATGAGGTGTTCCCCGATGTAAGAAATTTCTGTCGCACGGTACTGAGCGAGGACACCACTGCCACTGCCACTGCCCCTACTCGTCGCCGCCGTCGGGCCCTGAAACAACCACCCCCTCAACCGAATATCGCCCTCGTTACTACAGAGGAACTGCCCGACACGTCCATCTAGGACCCATCACTACTACTACCCGTCGGAGCACTAGAACAGTCCTGTGGGCGGGTCAAATAAGCCTAGATTCAGGCCCTGGACTCCGACTGTCCTGATACCACCATTCCTCCTGTCTGCACAAATGGAAGATGGTTGGCAATGCAACAAGCTGCGACATATACGGCAACCACGAGGAGCTAGGTATAGAGGAGAGGACATGGATGATTTCGAGGCTAAGTAGGAAGCTGAGGACGAGGAGGAGCGCGAAGCTGAGGCAGAGGATGAAGAGTAGATGGAGGGGATTTGTCGTTAACCGACCATGTTATTGTCAGTACATTACCCATCCAAGCATCTTCAACATGCCTTCGAACGGAATCAACATACATCCTGTTAAGAGAACAACCCCTGATGTATTCTATCCAATGCATTGCTCACATTTTACGATCCCTATCGTGGTTTTTTCACGGTCTTCTGTAGCTAAAGCGAGCCTATTTATCATTGTTCGGTTCTTTTTACCACCGTTTCGTATACTTGGATTTTACCGATCGGATGGAAATTTGTTGGAAGAAAACGGAGGCTTGGTTAGGTGAGAGTTTGCTTGGACGAGAGTTTGATCAGACGAATTGAAGTGTGAAGGCTGAAAAGAGACAAAGAAAAAACATATGAGACCCGATTGGATTGAGATCAGAGGACAGGGGCCATCACCCACAGGGGAAGAGTAAGGAAGTAAGAGCCCAGGGTACGATCTCGTTCTGCGGAGTTCTTTCTATCCCAAAGGTCGAAACCAACCAGCACTCCACTTTGAGACGTGAGTGTCTTGAGGAAAGAAGAGAATGATGGGAACTCCATTCATTGAGCAAGCTTTCCCGCAGTTGGGGAAGGGACATTCATCACGATGGCTGTTCAGTTCTGACACCCCACACGAGGTCTTCAAACCGGGTCAGGCCCTTCATAACGCTGAAGATGCGTCATCAACCTCGTGGTATACTTCATGATGATGGAAAAAAAATGAAAAAAGGGACCACATGGGCAAAACTTTGACCTGGCCGTTCAAATCGGAGGAAAGCAATGTAGCGCAAGCAAAAGCCGTTACGGAAGGGATCCAATCGGGACCTACCTTACGAGATTAGCTGTGACGTATGTGATCTCTTGTCGCTCGACTTGAGGGGTGCGAGGAAAGAACAAACGATGGAAACATTTTCGACGGCAGGACCCAGTCGTACACTTGGGAAGGAAAGTGCTTTAGTGTTTGCCGTGTGGGGATTTCATCTGATCCGAATCCAAAACCAGTCGCACCGAGTTATCTCAGTCTCTTTTCGACTCTCCAACTTTAATCTGATCAAGCAAACCGACTCCCAAGCAATCTTTCCATCCGACCAAACTTTCAAGACAAACTTTCGTCCGACCCAAAAAAAAAAAACCCCTAAATTTCTTCAACCATGGTGTCCTTGATGACCCGCCTCAGAGGCATTCGCATGACTCCCGTCGAAAAGATGTACGTGGAATCCCTGCCCCGCCTCGAGCGGTGGTTCCTCGTGCTCGCGCCCTAGGCACTCCTTGCGGCCTATCTCTGTAAGGCGTCTACAAACATAGTTTTGATCCGAACTCGAGGCTTTCATCTGATTCTGGAATTTGTCCTAACATTCGTGGTGGTTGTCTTTAGCGACTGTGGGCTTGACGGCCATAGCATTATACCTCCCCGGCAAGCTCGTCTCTGAGACCAAGGGCGTCCGGGTGTTGTTCGACTTTCTCCGGTTTGGCTTCCCAGTCTTCTGTCTCTGGGCCCACTTCGGTGGCAAGCGCCTGCTGCGCCTTCGCCAGCGTCTTGACGAGTTGGAGGATGTAAGCCTTGTCCATATGCATCCTGATTTTGACAAAGAGGAGCAACTGCTGACATTGGTGCTCAAGATCCTGGCTCGAATTCGTGATGAATAAGGGGGGGGCTTCCATAGGGCTGGTTGGGGGTGGGGAGGGGGCGAGCCTTCGGGAGGAGGTGTCAAGGAACTGGGCGAGACTTTCATCTGTATCTCATATAAAAACCTCCCAATTTGGTCTCGTTATCATTGGCTGCACTCAACCGTGATTTCTTGATCTGGGAAGTATCTGAAACTTCGGCTGACCGTCTCCCCCAGCACCAAGTTGTTGATGCTATGTTATTCGCTGATTGTAATAAAGTCCAACGACTACTTGCTTGGGAGCTTGGGTAGGAAGACGGTTGCAGAATCGTGATATGTCTTGTGGTATCGTGGAAACAGATCGGTCAGACTCGCGCAAGGATTTCACGATCAGGGAGGGGTCCGACATTCTGACCGTAGGTGTAGTCTAGACTCATGGTCCCATGAATAGGTGACTCTATAAACAAGAAGTGTTCAAGGGAAGGGGTGGTCCCAATCGCGACGAGTGTCCCGAGGGTGTTGTGTTGAGCGGTTGCATCGTGGGCGTGGAGGGAGGTTCATTCTTAGGGCCCATTCCTTCGTCGAATCAAGCACATACGATCATAGATGGTAGAAAACTCGGGATCCCGTCCGCTCTCCCATAGATAAGCTACCAATCGCCAGCCTAGTAGTTGGGTCGGTGATGACCAGCGAATCCCTGGTGTTGTATGTTTTTTTTTCTTCTTGCTTCTTTTTGCCATTTTCCTGTACCTCCTCCCTCTTATCACACCCTTTCGGGTTTTCTTTTTGTCCCCGTAGGTCTTCTTCAAGGCGCATATTCTATTTCGTTTTCTCCTCAAGATATCTGCTTCCTGAAACCCTCGAGTACTTCAAACTCTGCTGCCCTTCTATTCAGCTCTTGACGGCTTTCACCAGATGAAGATGAGATACATGGCGTGGTGAATGATTAGGCAGAAAAGACGGACCGGGCAGTAAGGATCAGAATGATATCCTGCACGATACTTGCACAAGGACAGTTTGAATGTGGAGTGACCGCGCGGTTGGTTGCACATACTTGGTGACTAGACGGATCATTCAACTCCGGCCGGTATCAGTCCAAGTGACGGTGTTTTGGTGCTTGTTAATGAATAAATTAGACACTTGAGCAGGCAGATTAGTCCTTGAGGAGAACGAGCAACGAGTCAGATGAATCTAGGTATTTAGGGAGTGGCAGTGGTGTTGGTCATACTAAGACTGGCTGGCGAGTGTCATGTGTCGGCTGGTCATTTCTGTACGAGAAGCACGTTGTTCCGATACGAATGGAAGTTGTCAAAAATGTACGAGATCTCAAGTGCCGGTTAAGCATCTTTGGTAGCTCAGGTAGACTTTGCAAGCTCCGGTGACTGTTGACGGAGTTTCAGCAGCTTGAGGAAGTGATAGGAGTTTGATTACTGGTCGTTAAGCCTTGGTAAAGGTACTGGACCAGGCCATATGATGTGTGGCTATAGAGGCATTTGCCCAACATGTACTCTCAATTAGGTATATATCGATCTAAAATGACTGAATAACTACCACCTCTTGAAATCTGAAGACGTGAAACGGGCTTTAACTAACCGGAAAAGATAGTACAGGTACATGTGAAAAGTTAAGGCTACCAAGTAGATGCTGACAACAAGAGAAAGAGCCAAGTATATACATCGAGATGACCTTATACCAAATGGATAGGGGTTGACTCCATCAACTATCTGTAAAGTTCCTCGGGAATCTTCTTTACCAGTTTATCTGCTCCTTTCGGGTTCAGGTACAAAAGGTTGCTCAAGCAGTCATCCGCCTCGTATTCTTTAAAATCGCCCAAATGCTTGTAAACAGGCGATTCGTTTTGGGTTCCAACACGCTCCAAGACAAGGCCATAAAGCTTATTGTTTGAATCGTACAGAGGTAGTAACGCTCGCTCTACTTCTTGCTTATTCTGTGCCCGAATTGGCTGGTCCAGCGTGATGATAAGACTGATTGCGAATCCGTGCTCACAGCTTGGACAGATTTCTCCTGTAGCTGGAGACGTGTGTGCAGGGAGGGCACATTTGACGGTTTTAAAGAGGACAGGGTCGGTTTGTCCTCCTATGAGTATCTCTGCTGGGTTTATCAAGGGTGTCGGTTTACCACGCAAGACAATGCGTGCTGGTCCTAATGGATCAGTAACGTTATTGTCCGAACCCTGCAAGAAGTCAAGCTTAATAAGCTCTCGATGTGAATCAAATTTCTTTCTATCATTACAACTTGTAAATGCCACATCGCAGAAACTTGCAGCCCACGACCAAGACGAGAAGTGTTGATTTAGCACGCCAGTCAACTGATGGGCTTTAGGACTGACCCATTCCTCTTGATAATTTGTGGCCCTACTCCAATTCAGATACAGGGCGAAGGAGTCGCCGGTGTCCCATAGGCCTCCAGCATATGAGCTGGTAGCCGGGTGTGGAACTTTGTCTCGCAGTCTGTTCATGATACCGCGTATTGCGACTAGCCTGTCACGCGGTTCAGTAAGGGACATGCGGGAGAACCTAGAGACAACGGCCATGCACATACCGGAGAATTCGTACTGAAGGTCGGATTCTGACTTGGTGCTTTTCAGCTCGCCGTCTTCGGGCGTCAGAAACTCCTTATAGTGGCGTATTTCATCCTTAATGTAATTAATGCTTTTGCTGAGCAACGGAAATGCTTCCCAAGCCACGGAGCTCATACATTCCCAAAGAACTTGCCTTCCGAGATGTATTGTCCTCCTGGATAAAACCCGTTCCTGCAGCGTCCAACCTCTCTCATAAAGAGGTGTATGGTTGCGTGCAAACATGTATGGGCGGGATACCGAGAATGGAAATGTGATGGAGTATGCGTCGTACTCGTGTGAGAATACATAATGGGCGATCTTGTGCCCTCCTGTGGTATCGGCAATACGACCGTTCACTACGAAAAGCACGATGCCCAAAGGGTTCCGCGAACACTTGAGACCGACGGATTGCCCCCCCAGGATTCCTGCAATATTCAAGAGCCTGTTCTCGTAAATCATGTCCATGACTGACCCCGTTCAGCCCAATCCATCGGATCATCCTGAATGATACATAAGGAGTCTATCCAGACATATCGCACGCCGAGTTGACATGCCAATGACGCAGTATCTTTGTATATTTCTGGCCATTCGGTGGCGGGAACTGCCTCGTAATAGCTATCTTTGTTGGTTCGAGTCATCTTGGACTTGACAGTCTCCGGTGTCCAGCAATAGCTCAGCGTGATATATACTGGCCTGTCGGCTCCTGCTAAGTGGCGGTCGACCAGCTTAGCCGGTTGACTTGAGTTGGTTCCAAAGTCGATGAAGCGAACAATTGGGCCCCCTTGACCTTTGTACTCATAAGAGGCGTTGCATTTGGGGTGGCTTTCTTTGTAAACCTGTATCCATTCCTTGATCTGTTCAACTCTAAGTTCGCCGAGGTTCGTATGAGAGATATGCTGTACCAGTTTGCCATAATTAGGATGATTATACTGGTGAGGCTCGTCTCGATCTGTGGCGGTAACAGGCCGGTATTTCAGACGGCATGCATGATCGAAATGCTCATCCCCTGGTTTTCTAAACATGACTTCAAGATCGTGATATTTCGGCCGTATGTGAATCAAATACTCGTCATATAAAGAACAGCAACTTTCATAGCCTTGGTCTTGGATGTTGTATGGATCTGGAGCTCCAGAAAAGAAGACCCTCCCACAAATAGCCTCAAGCACCAAGCTGCAAAAGTGACAACCGGCTTCGGACGCTTTACGAGAAGCATCCACATTGAAAGGACCTCTTGTGATTTCTTCAGTGTAGTATTTCGTGCTCCCCTTCAAGACACTTTCACCTTCTTTTTTCCATATTTGTTTCCAATTGCCATCTGGAAAGATGTTGTCAGCACAGCTTTGGCAGAGCTGATTCGGCTGCAGCCCCGAGCGAGGTTGTTGTAAACTCATAGCTGTTTCCCCGAGTAGGGTATCTGGAACGAAATCGGGGGTTGCTGGGGTCAGATGCCCACGTCGTCGTTTGCAACCGAAGAGTAGGCGCAATGATCTTTAAACTCGGCGTCGTTGCGGTTCTTGACAAAAAGCACGAAGTGGTAAGGAGAGTGACGTCGAATGTATAAACCCGGAATCCAAGACGGTGAGTGTCAGCGTAGATAATTTGAGTTGGGAACTGATGGATTCTTCGGTGACCTACGCTACTATCTTCGAAGCGAAAGCGGCTGGCAATGCTGACTGTAGGAGATAACTGAGAACGAAGGATACCGAACACGAGGACAATGATGGACGAGATTAGTGCAGATGCGATGGCCTGATGGATTGGTCTATGATGATGGTGATAAGAGAGAGAGAGAGAGAGAGATGCCCTTGTTAACAATGTAATGTCAACGCGGGGTCCTCTGGTACGCGTGTCTGCGTCGTGTAGACAGCGCTTGCCACTCTGCTTGTACGGGTACTCCCGCGTCAGGCGAGCGCTAAGCGGAAACCAGGTAAATGGAAGTGTCGATTCTGAATATGGTCGTGATCTGTTACTGTCCGCTATCAGAAGGAGCAATTGGAGTTCGGGCGTGCACAAGATGGCGAGTAGTCTCTCATTATAGATGTGCTCTGAAGTCATCAGTCCCCAATTTTCGCGCCTCCGGTGTTGCTCTGCCATCGCCCGTGGGCACTCGCAATTCGAGGCGTTGTCAGAGTTTCGGAAAGGCAAATGCAAACGAATATTGAACCCCAGTTCTCGAGGTATCAAATCCGCCCCCCCCCCCCCCCCCCCCCCCAAGGTATTCCTTAGGAATATAACGAATACCTAGTCCCGAACTCCATGTTTCCCCGTTAGAATCGACTCTTAGTTAACACCAATAAAGACGGCAAATATTCCCAGCCAGATTCCGCACCGTACGTAAATCAACCTAAGTACAGCCTCTCTGTTCATCACCCTACACCCCCTCTCCGTCCTCTCTCCCCTTCCTCCCATCACCTTTCCCCTCCCCAACCCTAACAGCCCAGACCAACCCACTCGCCCCTGCCAACAGCCCCCCGGCAATCCAAAACGGCAGCCCAACCCAGCCACCTCCCCTCCTCAGCCCTTCACTCATCCCCTCCGCCAACACCGGCCCGGCAACCATGATTCCCACCATCTCCAGCCATCCCACCACACTATTCACCAATCCCATATGCTCCTCATCTACCAATGCATTCAACAAGCTCCGCAACGTTGACCCAACTCCGGAGCCAACGGCGAAAAGAACCATGCCCGCAGTGAGTGAGACGCGGGTAGATGCGAAAGCGATGAGTAAGCACCCGGAGGTGAGGAGGAGGGAGGAGGTGCGGGCTAGTGCGAGGTCTTTTTTTAGTGGGCTCAATGGGGTGAAGTTGAGGTGGAAGCGGGATCGTGGTCTTGTGGAGGTGCTGGAGGTGCCACTATCAAAAAGACGGAGAGGGGAAGTTCCAAGCAAAAGAGAAGAAACAAAAGGTAAGATGACAAGAAGGGTTATCAACGAGGTAAAGTGTGGGATGGTCAACAGGTAAGAAGCTTCGGACCAGGAGTAGCCGAAACGCTTGGTGGCGTATTGGAGAAGCAGGGCTTGGGCGTATTTGCCGATGACGACGAGACCGAGAGCGAGGGTGAGGATGCAGATTTTTTTGTTGTTACTGGTGGCGAGGAAGTTGGTGAGGGAGTGGAGGGTTGTGGTGAGGCGGTTGACTATGGTTTTCTGGGGTGAAGAAATGGTGGATGGTTCGGAAGGAGGTGGAGAGGAGAGGATCATGGGTTTAGCGATATCTTCGTCGTCTGTGGGGAGACGCGTTGAGATATTATCGTCTTTGCCGAGACGCTTCGTTGATGAGCAAGAGGCTTGGGCTTTGAGATGTCGAGTTTCGGGGAAGACGAGAGTGGTTACGGCTGCGAGGGTTATGAGGCCCAGAGAGAGAATGAGAGGGATCCATGGGCTTTTGACCATGAGCGAACCGGCTATGGGCCCGGAAATCATGCGTGCTGTGAGGTAGGTAGCGTGCATTTGAAAGAAGAGGGTGGCTCGCTCGGCGATGGGAATGATGTCGGATATGAAGGTGTAGAGCATGGCTGCGATGATGCCGCCGCCTCCCCCAATTCTGGTGTGTTGGATGCAGTTAGACGAGGATGCTCTTTTGTAGGGCAATACTTGGGAAGTAAACTTACAGCAGGAATAAAGATGTAAGCCAAACTGTCCATATCGGAAAGATATCCGGGAGGAATACTGCAATACACTCCGTTGTAAGTCTACCACCATTCCACCACAAAAACCGTGGATCAGACCTACGAATAGTAGCCAACGCAAACATCTGCAACATGGCCCCCGACATGGCCAGCGACAGCACCGGTCTTCGGCCCCATTTATCGGACAATATGCCGAACGGTACCGTCATGAGGATGCTTGGGATGCAGTCAAAGGTAGCCTGCCACCCTTGCAACATGGCCAAATAGCTCTGGACATCTTCTTCCTTGCAAACCGGATTGTCGCTAAGCAGTATGCTCGCTGTGTTGTTTGCAAATCTCGAGGCCACATCCGGATGTAAGTTGCGACAAATAATGCTCTCCTCCACAGCGTTGGTCGGCGGCACGCTGAGCGCAACGCTGAGCTCAAGGAGGAACATGGCGCCAAGACATAGCGGGATGATCTTGGGCTTTAGCCGCTTTCTTCGCGCCTCTAGTAGGGAATTGTACTGTTCTTGGTCTGTATCGTTGACGTTGGAGTCGACAGCGGTATCGGTAGACGACGTGGCAATGGTATCTGCTCTTCCTCGTGAGGTGTAAGTAATCCGGGGATTCTCGATATCGATGACGGCGTAGTTGAATTCTGGAACTGGGGATTGCAACAACGGGGTAGATTCATTTGTGGAGAAAGACGAAGGTGAAGAAGCTCGATTATGCTGACCTAGTACCACTCCTTCCTCTTCCAAATCTCTGTAAGAAGCCATTTGAAGCAGCTATTTGTGAGATCAAGACGTGGAGGAGACGGCATGGGTTAGTCAGTATACTTTGATGCTCGTTGACGTTCCAAGAACTCGGATATAGTAGTGGATAGGGAAAGCAGGGGGATAACAGGATCATTTTAAGAGCACTGGGGGGCAACATTAGAACGCATGCATACCTACTGGAAAGCTTGAGTTTCGGGTACGGTGACCAGAAACTTGAGTGGTATGGTACCGTGAGCAATGACCTGGGACAAGGCGTCGTACTCGTGATAGGGTATCCTATGTTCACACTGCACCCTAATCAACCTCGGATGCGTCGTGTAGGGCAATAAGTGGCAGATAACGAGTGATCGAATCAAGGTTCGGGATACCACTCTGGATGCGGCCGCCCAAAAGGGTGTGGTGTTAGGGGACCCACGGTTTGAGGCACAGCATACACACAGCGGATGTATATGCAGTACCTGAAGATAGAGATAAATGAGCTACTCGGCAGTGTATCGGTCCTGGGCCATAGAAGTGATGAAACTCGTGATGAACCTTGCTCCTGGTGAGAATATGGAAAGATTGAACAGAACAGAAGAGAGTGGGGAGGAAATAGTATACTTCGGCCTTGCGCCTATTTTGCGCCTCACTTGCCCCAGGGATCTTCGTGACTATGGGGTCATCCTGTTTGAGTTAAGATTCTGTGCCTTTGGCCCAAAGCTTCATCGTGAATGACAGGATCTAAGACACTTGGTGTCTTCCTAGTACGCCTCGGTATAATGTTTCAGCCTTCTGGGCTCGGACTCGAGTTCATCTGACACTTGACGAGATCAGTGCTGGGATGGGATTTGGGAGGGGCGGGGTGAGCCTAGTCATGACCCGCGCAAGATGGACTCTTGATCATGACCTAGATGTCTACACCCAGCAAAGGGAGAGCTTGTACTTAACCAAGTCTGGGGACAGTGGGGCCTGGGCAGATAACTTCTCCCAGCTATTTCCGTGCATAGCACCCGTTCCCATCATCCTTTGGATCAGTGGGTATCCACGTGGTGTATCTCAACGCTTTCTCACCCGTAGTTACACAGCCGCTCGTCTGTGGACAGGCATCCAGTCCGGTGTTGCTCATTGGACGTTAAATGAGCAGCACTGAGCCCGGCAGGCATGAGCTCTTGAGCCAGTCACTGTCGATGAAAACAAAAGCTTCCAAGTTGTCCGGTTGGACAAGGCTAACGGCTACAGCCCGTCATTTGGTTCGAATCTGGTAACCCAAGGCGTAAAGTGGAAGTCCCAGTAACCACATGGATACGAATAAGAAGGTATTCGAGAGGCTTTGCCCTACACGTCTCGTCCCTTCAAACATGACCTTCCGAATCACGGCATCATGTGTTGCAGGGAGGTGCGGTAGATAGGCGCAAGAGGATGGAAAAGAGGCGCCGCCTATCTGTGTTTGGTTCCGAGAGGCGCCTTAAAGGTGGGTAAGGTGGGCCATGAGCTGTCCTATCATGGGATTACTTTGGTCGCTGAATTGTACACTATTTGACCATCACGTAGGATGAATCAGCATAAGGACAAACCTCACAACCGTGGATGATGAGGTTATGGACTTACCTTACCCATTTTGTAGGCAGCGAATCGTGCTTATTCCAGACTTTCCAGAGTTAATATCGATATGTAAACCCCCGATGCCCGTTGGGTTTCTGATGAGTCGCTCCGAGACAGACAACTCATCACACAGATGCTGTTCCACATCTCGTATGAGCGAGGCCCATAGAAACAGTCGACAGAAATGGATCGAAATGAGCACAGAAGCTCTTCCAGAAATGATGTGATGGAATCTGCTCGACCGACCCCGCGATTGATGGTGTGTTACGGTGTTGGTTGGTCGGGTCGGGTCATGCACCCTGGTCAAGCCCCGAAAGAAGGAAAGGCACTCCCGGCATCGCTGTGGCTGGGTGTTTCAGGGGGCAGCCCCACTAGTATTGACACGGCACCATCCGCCATCCGTTTGTTGTCCCCTGCGCCTCCACCATCTCCAGCTTCAAAGTTGCTCTGGGGCAACGGAGAGGCTCATCCGCTTCGCTCAGCTGTTGATATCAGATGAACCCGAAGAACCAAACCGTGGTTAACAGTCCCGAAGTATTTCAGAAATGTCTCAAGGCAGAGCAAGAGTCATCTCTACCGAGCCCCTGGTGGGTGAATTGGTCCCCTTTGACAACACCAAGCCAGGTTTGATACTGACCATCAAGCATAGCCCAACAGTGAGGCCGAGTGGAAGAGACTAGTCAAGTGAGTCTTTGTTCAGCTGGTACAAGAGTAACACAAACGCTGTTTACGGTACCTTGCATGCCTTTGCGGTCACGATACTTAAACCAGTTCTCTCAGGACAACCTACATCGGCCAGGACGGCGTCACCCGGACATGGGAACATGCGGAGCGGACCACTCGTCCCAAGGGTAGTGACTTTGACGGCGTGAGCGTCATTGCTATTCTTGGAAAGGACACTGGTAGGTTTCTTGCGTCGTCGTGGCTCATGACAAGTTTTTTTAAACACCGTTTTTACCTCGTAGGCCGCGAGATCCTTCTCGAGAAGCAATACCGTCCACCTCTTGATCGGATCTGCATCGAGCTTCCAGCTGGTTTGGTGGATAAAGGCGAAACGGCCGAACAGGCAGCTGTCCGGGAGCTCAAGGAGGAGACAGGCTATGTTGCGCAAGCTTTGACAACGTCGCCGATTATGTTTAACGGTATGTAACGTGCTTGCCCTCGTTGTCGGGTCCTCATACGCTAACAGGTTGCCAGATCCCGGATTCTGTAATACGAACTTCAAAGTAGTCGAGGTCAGCGTTGACATGAGCCTGCCAGAGAACCAGGAGTTGAAACCTGAGCTCGAAGAGAACGAATTCATCGAGGTCTTTAGCGTTAAGCTCGTCGATTTGTGGGACGAATGCGTCAAATGGGAGGCTCAGGGGTATGCGCTTGATGCGCGCCTGGCCAGTTTTGCCAAGGGTATTCAAATTGCAAAGAAATACGGACTGTAAGCGGGCCGTATCAGGAATAAGACGAGAGTCGCGGACATTCCACTTGCGGTCCAACGTTATATCTTTTAAGAAAACCTGGCAACGCGTATGCTGCCTACTGGTGGGTTGGTTCAAAGCTTCCCCTCTCTTCGCAAGCCTTCCCACAAGGCCACCGCCGCAAGGCTTTTGGCGTCTCTCGCTCCCTCGCGCCAAAGATCCTGCATCTTGACCAGCTTGAGGGATATTTTCTCCCCATGCTCACGGAGCCCCGTAAGTCGACCGGTCCAGTCCTTGAGCGTGTCCCGTGGTACACGTCTCTCGTGCATGTATATAGGGATGTACTCATCGCACCCTCCGGCGGAAGGGTACATAGCGTGTGGCAAATTTCCGTCCTGGAGCTTGTCATTATCACTTTTTGGTGATATCCCTGCCATCTCGCTGAGGCACTTCAACTCTGGAGTGGGAATCTTCAAGCCGAGTTCTTCCTCGATTTCCATCGCAGCAGTTCCGGCAAACTGGCCCTCTTCGTCCACCATGCCAGCGGGCAGCTCAACAAACTCAAGGGCACCGGCAGGTATCCGTGGCTGCACGGTGAGCAAGACATATCGTTCATCGCTATCGGCGGGTGCATCGTCAGGGATCAGGATCACGAGCATGGCAACGCTTGGCCCTCGAAGGAAGATTGATCCGGGGAGCTTCTCTCCGGCGCGGTTCGTCACTTCGGCGACGAGCTTGAGGAAGCCGAGCCTCTTTCCGCCGAAGAGGTCGAATGACTGAACGGTCACGGAGCGGAGCACATAGGGATCCCGGTAGAAGGGATGTGAACTGTCCCCTGCTTGCAGGCTAAGGGAGTTTTCAAGCGTGAATATCCAAGACTGTGCAGATACAGGTCCTGTCAGTGTCTCTGCGTAGGATGGAAGTAGCTAGGGCAGTCCATGTCTTACACGGAACGGATGAAAGCTGAGAAGCTGCTCCTGGGTTAGGCCCTCGGGCAAGGTTACGGGCACCGCGTAGTCCGGGTGGTTGAAGGTCGACATGGTACGATGGATGCGGATGTTGAAGGGAGAAATCAGGGAGTTCAGCAGTACAGCTGGAGACGATGACGGCCAACGGTGGAGAAGCGGGATGGTGTTTCTACTCTGATAGAGCGTTGCAAGAAAGATTGGCATGATGAACAAAACGGCGATCCATCCTCGCATGTTTTATGCGATCCTCTGTCAGGCGGTGTGCGACTGCGCGCGCGGGGTGCTGACACCGAGGCCGCCCGTCTGACCGGAATGCTGTGAGCCTGTGAGTTGTTAGGGACAACGAGGCAGCAGCACGGCGGTTGCGCGACCCAAATCGCGGCTGTGAAATTGTTGGTAATGTGTCAGATCAGTGTCGCGTCTGGAGTTGTCAACACCTCGAAGGAGACAATGAGGAGCTCGACAACGCAAGCGGGCACTGTTTGGCGGGTCGGGTATCCGGCCTTGGCTCCCGCTTGGTTGAAGTCCCATTCGGGAGCTCTAGGTGAGGCTGACGTCAACTATGGGGCCCCCGAAACCGCCTGAATCGGGAGCCTAGCGGCAGAGCCCTGGTCCACCTCAGACTGCCGTCCCAGGGTTAGGGGCTTTTGCATCCTGGGGATTCCACAATACTCCAAGAACCAAAGTCAATAAGTGGAATGAAGATCACCGAAACAACAATGATAAGGTATCCAGAGAGTTGGAGATCCAAGCCCGACAAATCACACGAATCGTCTTGTCAATTTGCAGATTTCCCCACAATATGACGCTCATACATGACAATGCGGATAGTGACGTCAAACATCCATGATGACTGAGTTCAGATGTCTTCAAATAGAGCTTTCGTCTCTTCGTTGAATGCTATCTTCCTTCCTCTCCATCATCATCACCAACTACATCAATCACAAGCAATCCAAACAAAGAAACGCATCAAAGGCTCACCTAAAGCCATCATATCAGCTCAACACACAAACACATCCATCAACATGCCTCGCAACGGAGACGGTTCTTCTGACAACGCCATCGAGCCTACCAACAACATCATCCACGGTGCCGGTGAGGAGCCTGTAAGTAACAGCACCATCAAGTTCATATCATATCCATCTTCACAAAAGACTAACGTCACGTTCCCAGACCACCCGCGTTGCTCGCGCCGACAAGACTGCTCCCCTCCCCGAGCACGAGCATGGCGCCGGTATCAAGGGAATGAACGCCAGTGGAGGTTCGAGCCAGGGTCTCTCCCAGGGTCCTCATGCAGGACAGGGAAAAGGATCTATCCATGGTCCAAAAAAGATCTAAACGACAACCTACCTAACATCTAATGAATAATGAAATGAAGTTATGAACACTTATACTTGACATGGTCAGCTGCAACATGTGAAATCAGGCGTCTGGTATTGGTGTCGGGAACCCAGGTCTTTGCGACTCTTGTCTTCTTCTCCGGAAACATCGCACCTTTCACACAACAATTGATTGAGGCTGTCTCCCCCTTTCGCCTGACACTCATGTTAACATGGAGGCTCCTCTTACACAATGTGATCGAGCCCGGGTTAGGGTTAGGTGAGACGCCCGCATGTGCTGATCAACCCCCACCTTCTCCTCAGCCCCTCAACCTCCCCGCCTCCTTGCGGATCGCCAAACCCCAATCACGTCATAGACAGCTTACTATGCAGTATACTGATGGGAGTTTTATACTTTCTGGCATCATCTCCTAGATCAACAACCCTCATACCTGTTGCACGATTCGCATCCTCGATACCCTTCTCTACACTGACCTGCGTCTATGAGCTTCATCCTCCGTTCGCCAGCGCTATCCAAGCTCCCGCGAACTCTTAACTCTTCCATCAAGACCCCATTTCGCCAACTCAACAGCACATCTCTTCCTCCTATACAGAACCGCCCGAAGCGCAATATGTCGTCGAAGACCTCCAAACCCGCAGCCGTCGACACCTCCCTCCAAGGCTCCCCCACTGGCGCCGCCGCCTCTTTCGCCTCCTCCCACTCCTCCGACCACCCCCTCAAGCTCTACGGCGGGTGGTTCTGTCCCTTCGTGCAGCGAGTATGGATCACCCTCGCCGAGAAGAACATCCCACACCAATACATCGAAATCAACCCCTACCACAAAGCGCCCGAGTTCCTCGCACTCAACCCACGGGGGCTGGTCCCCACTCTCGCCGTGCCCACGGTAACCGATCCAAAAACAGGAAAAGTGAAGGAAGTCAAGCCGCTGTACGAGAGTCTGGTGCTTTGCGAGTATCTAGATGAAGCCTACGCAGACCCCAACCAATATGGCGAGCGCCTGCTCCCGCAAGAAGATGCCTACGAAAGAGCTAGATGCCGTCTCTGGATCGACCACATCTCCTCGCGAATCGTCCCGTCTTTCTACCGCTTCATCCAGCACACGCCCGACAAGGCGTACACGATCGAAGAGATCCGGGCAGAGTTTCATGGTCACCTGAAAGCGTTTGCGAAGGAAATGCTTTCATGCCTTTCTTATCCGGGACCATTCTTCCTAGGCAACAAGTTCAGTCTGGTAGACATTATGCTAGCACCCTGGGCCAAACGGTTGTTCCTGATTGATCACTATAAACCTGGTGGAGTGGGGATTCCGTCCACCAAGGAACAAAGGGGAGAAGATGAGGAGGTGTGGAAGAGGTGGGAAGAGTGGTACAATGCCGTTGTCCAAAGGGAGAGTGTCAAGAAGACGTGGAGTGATGACGAACAATATGTGGGTGCGTATAAGAGGTATGCGGAGGATACGACACAGAGTGAGGTGGGGAAGGCGACGAGGAGTGGGAGGAGTTTGCCTTGAGCTGAGGTGTGAGTGTTCGAGGCTTGAGGGAGGTGGTGATCATGGTGATGGGAGAGAGGGTTGCGAAGGGGGTTTATAAGGGGTGGATGAACGCGGGTTTAACAATAACAAGCCCGCATGGCTCAGTGGTAGAGCGCATCACTAGTAATGATGAGGTCGTCAGTTCGATTCTGGCTGTGGGCATCATTCCTTCCTTTTTGTATGTCTGCCCTTGTGCAGGGGGACATTGAAATCCCCATTCGTCCTTTTTTTTCCTCGCGGTTTTGCGAGGTGGTATTTGTACATGAGGACATGGATGGGTTTTCCACATTTCATGAATTCGGATGTTCGCGGCAGAAGTTGTGGTGGGTTGATGCGGATACAGTCTTTGAAGAAGAAGTCGTGGAATTGAATTCTATCGAGCTCTCTTTCTGCGTACTCGAGAAGCCAACCATGCGCCAATTGCAGCTGCAATAGATTCCATGGGATTTCTTCACGCTTTATCAAGAGGCAAATAAAAGTGTAAACCCCTGGTAAACTCTCAATGGTTCGGAGGTCGTGTTAACACTTGCCGAGTTATTTATGTAACTCGCATTCTAGGTAAAAGTAGTCAAGAGCTAACGAAAATATGTGACTGTCGGATACGTTCAACCCTGAAGTGCTGTCGTGAGTTTCACAAAGTTTCCAACGTGATCACGGTTTATAACACTGGGACGATTCATGTCAGGAAGGGAGATAACATAACGTAAGGATGAGAAGTTCATTTTATTCCATGGGACGAGGTGCCATATTCACACCTCTTCAGCTTCATATCACTCTCCCGAAATCTAGACATTCAATGGACTGATGTCGGGTCGCTTCAAGGCCTTATGGTAGGGCGGATGGACGTAACATAACTCTGACAACGGATCTTTACTCAATGCCGAACGGAACCACACCCCAACCCCCCCACCGATCCTTTCTATTCCTTTTTTTCTCTTCAACCCCCTATTTTGCTGTTCCACGCACACACTCTTTTGGCCAGCCCAAAACAGGATTGTTATCGGCCTTCATGAAGTCCTGGAGCTCCTCAGGAAAGTTTCTCCATAGGGAAAATGATCCCACTAGGAAAGGAAATGGGGGTATCATACTCCTGATTGCCTCCTCCTCCCCCTCTTGATAAATGTTCTTCTTTGAAAAACCACCCCAACCTTCCCGACGGTTACCATTTTGCCCACAGAGAGGGAGGGCCATGCAAAGGAGCAAATGAAAACCCGGCCCCGTGTCAAAAATGCTTTTGGGAAGAAAAACACGCTGAAAGTGGAAGGAGAACTGGAATGCGATAGGTTCGAAGTGAAAAATCTACGGCCGGAAAGGGGCAGTGAAAAGCCACAATATTTATGATGATGATGGTGGTGATGGGATTAAAGCTGAAGGGGCAAATTGTCCAGTGGGAACAATGCCCGGAACGGAGCAAAAAAAGGGGATGAGATCAAAGGGTTACCCCTTCCAACGGAAGCACCTTTGACCTATCCCCCAGGAAGCGAGCGCGGTACTCGATGATGCCGCGCGCAATGGCGTCGAAGTCTCTGACCTTCTTTGCACGGAATTCTTGAAGGAGCTTTCGAAGACCATCAATGAACCGCGTCTTTTGTTCGCCTTCGAATTCGTCGGCTTTGCCGAGCTCCAAGAGGATGGCATCGTCTGGTTGGTAGAGAGAGGAAGGAGTCAGCGCGCTGGGGGAGGGGGGGAAGAGGGAACGGGAGGAAGGAGGTCTGATGTTAGCAGCCCTACCACAAGTTTTAAGGGGACTTACCAGGAGCAACAATAGATTTAATGTGCTGGAATTCGCACGTTTCGTCACATTGTTCACCAGCAATCTCTGACGGGCAGAGCGGTATGGACGGATTTATTCTGTTACTGTAGGTAAGAGATCGGAGGCCACCGGGAACGGTGTCCCGGTAGCTCGGGTGAAATCGATACGCATGGAAGCAGCGCAACGGGCTTTCATAAGGCCTGAACGAGCCTGTCTTGGCTGCTGTCGTCTCGTGAGTCTCCTGTGATCTGGTTAACTGAACAGGGTTAGGGACCTCAGGAGAAACGGCGTTTACATCTCTTGCAGGCTCATCCTCTAGCTCCTGGACAGCTTCACGAGGCTGAGCAACAACCGAGATTTGCTCTGGTAAAGGTGACTGGGAATCATTGCCGTTTTCATCTGGAGAAGACTCGAGAGAGACCGGGCTGGACGGAGACGAGTCGATCTCCATTGGCGATGTCTCATCAAGTTTTGCAGGCGTGTTCTCGCGTTGAGCCTCAGAGTCAACGCCACCAACTTCGTTGGCCAGCTGTGATGTTGGGATACCCTCAGAAACATCAGTAGGACCATTGTTACTGTGGTCGCCTTGGCCTGACTCCAACTCTTCGCCTTCGTCAATGGACATGGCGGACGTTTGATCATCTTGTTCAGCGGTCTCTCCGGAAACCGCCGCTTCCTGGCCATCGGAAGCCGGGATCAAGATGGAAGACAACTCTGAAGGCTTATCTTCCGCACGAATGATGGTGCTGCTTTCATCCAAAGACTCCGAAGGCCCCGAAACGGCCTGAGAATCGGAGGGATCTGAATCGTTTTGGGATTCGATAGTAGGATGGACAGAGCCTGAAAATCAACCGCAGATGGTCAGACATGAGTTTGAGCACAGTAGCGGGTGACATAACACTTTCCATGGGAGTGATGCCTCAAATACAATCATCGCGGACAGGACTTACCGGAAGTAGTGTCCTTATCTGAACCGTTCGACTGGGCGCGAACTTCCACAGTGTTGGTGTCGGTTTGCTCGGGTTCCTCAGACAACCCATTGATCTCAGCTTCCAAGAGAGCTTGTTCCTCCCGCAACTGCCTCAACCTATTCATCTTGGCTTCCAGTGCCGCCTTTGCAGCTGGACTCGGCTTTGATGGTTCCGGAAGACTTGGCGAGCTAAGAACAGGCGCTGCCGAAGCGGGCCGTACGGGGGTTGTGATGGAAGACGGACCCGCAATGCTTGTCGAAACGGACTGCCGAGTAGTAGGCAGTCTAAACCCACTATCATCCTTCAACTCTGGGGTTTGCCCAGGATGCGTAGGCGTTTGCGAACCCGCGGAGTGTTTCTTGGCCTTCCTCTTGGCCTCGGCCTCGGCAATTTTCCTGCGCATTTCCTGAATCATCCGTTCTTTCACGTCAAGTTCCGTCTCTCGTCTTCGGATATTCTGCGCTGTTGCAGGTGGGTTCGATGCCTGCGCACCAGGGAGAGGACTTGAGAACTGACGCGGCGGCAAGGTGTCTGTCAAGGGTGGGAAATCACGCAACGGTGCTCCACGCTGGAAGTTTCCGTTGACTGATTGTGTTGGCTGTGGGACTTCAGTAGGAGATTCCATGTCCATATCAATGTCCATATCCTCGTCGTCCGAGCCGTCAGTCACATCAATGACTACAGAGGTCTCCTTCCGGATTTGACCGAAAGGTCTTTTAGGAAGACTGGTTGCTGCTGAGGAATACTCGACAAAATCAGCAGCCACTGGCCTTTTCCGTGGGTTCGCAGGTAGTGCAGGTTGGACATTCGGGGTTCCAGAGAAGTGAAGGCCGGGAATAGTCGACACCGCCACTGGCACATTGGCCGGAGCTTGAGGTTGCGATATGCCATTTTTCAATCCGGCTGAAGCCGCAGAGTTAGGAATGGGAGAGCTTGTAGCCTTGTCAGCAAGACCCGTGGTTGCCGCCTGTGGTTTGATATTTGCCTGCTCCTGCTTCTGCGCTTCGCGAGACTTTTGCAGTGCTGCAATCTTTAGCTGTAACAAAAGCTCTTTGGGCCCCAGTTTTGGTTTGGGCGCGGCCGTGTCGCCAGCCGGCTTTTCTTGCGCTGCCGCTGGCGCTCCCTTTGCTTCGGCAAACACGGGGCTCGGTTGTGCCATCACGACAGGAGCAGGTGCCATTTTTGTTGCGGGCACAGAGGGAGCTTTCGGACCAGGGACAACCGAAGACTTTGTAGCCTTCTCGGCCTTTGCGGCCATTAACCGCGCAATACGGTCTTTGCGACTTTCTTCTTTGCTTGGTTGCTCAGTTGCGGAAGCCGCATCAGAAACAACAGGCGCCGGTTGCTGCTGTTGTACCTTTGTGGTCTGCGGCGAGGTGGGTACGGGGCTAGACACCTTTCCTGGGGCAGCCTTTTGCGTGGAGGTAGTTGTCGTCGTAGTCTCCGATGCCGGCTTCGGTATATCGAGATGAAGGTTGTTGTAGAGTTTCTTGACCACCTTCTCGTCAATACCCTCTTCTATATAATTCTGATATTTCACACCTAAGGGGAGCAGACGCAAGATGGCAAGCTGAGCTTCCTTTTGAACAGTTTGTAACGTTTTCGGCGCAGACGAGCTGCCTGGAGTATTTTGGGTTGCAGGTGTCGCTTGTTCGGCCTTTTTGGGTGTCGTAGCGTTACCGAAGGAAGAGGATGAGGCAAATTGAAGGCCGGGAAAAAGAGGCGCTCGTCCATTAGCATTACCGGTTGCTTTTGTTCGGTCGGGGACAGCTTGTGGTGCTAAGAGACCCATCAGCTTGCTGCATTTGAGGAGGAAAGATAGACAAACAAACGGAAGCCCTACCTTGGATGCTCCTATCGCCATTCTGCGGGGTCGGGTTTCCAGAATAGAGCTCCCTTGGCGAAAGGAAGGGCGAGTAAGAACCAGATCTTTCACGTGCCGAGACAGGCACACCACCCTGGCTATCCTTTGCCGGTATTTCTCCCTCGTCCTCATCGTTTCCGTAGAAGTTGGCATCCGGAGTATCGACTGCGCTCGTGGGCTGGCTCTCGACAGGAACGGGGACGGGCTTTGATGCCTTTTTTACGTTGGTGTTGACGGTGATGGGAGGAGCGGGCTCATATAGGTCCTCGAACTGACCCTCACTCAACTCCCCTTCCTCTATCTCGATCGGTTTCGTAACGCGAGCAGGCGGCTTGGGGGGAAGATTTGGCGGGAGATTGGCGGGACGGTTTCCAGGAGCGTTCGATGAAGGACCACCAGCAGCAGGTTGGCTTGGACCAGAGTACCCGCCAAAGGGACGAGGCGCAGGAGGTTGCGGGGCTTGCTGAGGCATCATGGGCGGTGGCTGATGGTTCTGGAAAGAAGGCGGTGGTTGACCCCAAGGACTGGGAATAGGCGGGACGCCAAAAGGCGTGCTCGTGGCAGGTGGGCCACCAAACCCCAGACCCGGAATTTGCATTGAGTTGTAGTCAAACGCGCCCTGGGACATATTGCGATTGGTATCCATACCGAATCCAGGCTGGCCCTGGGGTTGGTACACTGGCACGGCGTTGTATGGAGGAGGACCTGTGATGGGAGGAGGGACGGGATAGTTTGGAGGAGGATGCTGATATCCGTATGGCGGTTGAGGGGGCGGTTGGGGAGGCGGCTGGCCTTGATACTGGCCGTAGCCATTATATGGTCCCGGGTAGGGAGGATATTGAGACATTTGGCGATGGAAGACGTCTGGAGGCGGGTACGTGGACTTTGTCTGGTATTGGATTGCGCTAGCAATCGACCCGCATCTCTCAGGGTCGACACAAGATTGTTGTTGGGGCGCGGGGAATGAAGGCTTCTTTTCCTCCTTTGTGGTTGTTGGCCACTGCGACTGCCCGACTCGCGACAGCTTCCTTGTTCGCAGAGGAGACGGAAAGGGCCAGCCAAC
Organism: Sordaria macrospora; assembly: GCF_033870435.1. Classification (NCBI taxonomy): domain Eukaryota; kingdom Fungi; phylum Ascomycota; class Sordariomycetes; order Sordariales; family Sordariaceae; genus Sordaria; species Sordaria macrospora. The sequence goes on along the minus strand of NC_089371.1, from coordinate 6,736,496 downwards.
AATTAAACGGCTCCGGCTCCTTCTTCCACTTCTTGCCTGAGAGTCGCAAGAGGCGATTGGCAAGTCGCGTCTTTTGTATTGATCGATCAAGTAGTAGCGACTTGAGGAGATCAGATGAGCGCGAGCGTATGGGTTCTCGTCGTGCGGCGCGTATAAGGGATGAATGAAGATAATCTATCAGTATCGCACCCTACAAGGTTAGTTCGACGACGGACCACAATCCCGTGTGCAACTGCAGCTCTGGTTTTTACTCTCTGCTGTTCCAAGGAGACAAGCAATCAATCAGATAAGTAACAGGCGCAAGCTTCACGAAGATGAAGGGGCGCGGGTAATTTGGGCTGATGGAGGTCGTTTCCTGGTCTGGAGAATGTGTGGACGTGGATCCAAAAGTCCAGAGTTGGGGTTGCAGCGGGAAAGATTGAAAGAGTTCAGAGTTGCATGTGGGATGGCCACACTTTGGTTCAAGTCGGATTCGAGAATTTGGAGGGCCCGTGGCCGCGCGACAACGACTGGCAGGTGTCGCTTTTACTGCAAAAGACCCGCTCAAGCGATACCTCCATGGTCGATAAGAGAGCACGGGCCACTTGGTGTGACATCAGGGCCGAGTAGCGAGTCTTGCGGCGGCCGGAGGTGAGCCGACGCGACTCTCACGATGAACTTCCGTCCCGCTCGAGGGTGGGCGGTCAGCAATGAGCTGGCTCGTGCTCCCAAGCTCTGGTGGGACGAAAGAAAGACCGGCGGCGGGACGAGAGAGAGCGAGCTGAGGGGTGGAGCGGGGAGGAGCACTGGAGGAGCACTGGAGGAGCCCCTTGGTGATGGTCGCATAATGTGTCGTCCAATCCCGTCGCTGCCCTGGCGCCAAATCCATTGTTTACTTGACACGCCGTGCGCTCTTTTCCCAGCGGGCCAAATCTGCCAGGGCAACCACCGCCAACACGGCCGCCAATCGCCAACCACGACGGGCCAGCCATCGGCCAGCGGTGCCCCTGCTTCCACTTCTGTTCCCTTCCCAGTTGTTGCAGCGGTAGCTCCCCCATGGTCGTCGACCGCCTTCCTGGAACTTGCCTGCTTGGACTGACCTGGCCATGGTTGGAGACTGAGCTCCTTCTCTCTCTCAACATTTCAGTTCTCAACACCGAGAGGCCGATGTCTGGGACATTGGTTTCTGGAACCAACACATACAATTCTTGTCTCTCTTGGGCGTCTTATTGCTCCAGCTATCGCCTTGTCTAATAGAACACCAATACCCTTGCTGCGTCCTCTTTGTCGCGTTCAGCTGCAAGCTTAACTTAGCCAGCGCCGTGCAGCCTTTCACCAGTTCAGCCTTTCAGTATCGCATCCCTCGCACCCTTTCGGTTGTTTACATGTCTGCGCGACAGTCGTCCACCAACACCACTTGGAAAGCAGAACAGAACATCATCGTCGCCAGAATCGCTAGCCCGAGCAGCACGCTTAATGCGTAGCCTGTCCATGACTTAGCTTCAGCCCTACCTAATCTTAACCTAGTACCTCCCAGGGCAGCTGCTACACCATGTCGGTACGCAATAATCCCTTTGCGAGGAACAATGCCCAGCCACAGCAGGGTCCGAATGTCCCTGGCCTGGGCAGGCCAAGATCCGCCGTCTTCACGAACCCAGCGGTGCCCATGATGCCTTCCGCCGCCGGTCCAGCTGCTGGTGCTGCTCCTCCTACACCGCCAACCCACATTCGCAGTCTATCCCATGCCTCGAGCCAGCCCACACTCGTTCAGCCGATACCAATACGCCCAGGACAGAAGAGCTCCTTGCCCAGCTCGACTACCTTTGCGCCGTCCTTCATCAAGACGGAGGACATGCGAAAACATGCCGACATAGTCAAGGGAATCGAAGGCGAGGACTTCTCGGGCAAAAAGTATGTCTGGCTTAAGGATCCCCAGACAGCCTTTGTCAAGGGTTGGGTCGTCGAAGAGCTCCCAGAGAACAAATTGTTGGTTCAGTGCGATGATGGAAGCGTAAGCAGAGCCCGCCCCTCTGTCCTGCCCGTACCAAGGCGCAATGTTCGATCAACTAACTGAACTCGCCTGCTAGCAACGTGAGGTGGATGCCGAAACGGTCGACAAAGTCAACCCGGCCAAGTTCGACAAGGCTAATGACATGGCCGAGCTGACCCACCTGAATGAGGCCTCAGTCGTCCACAATTTGCATACGAGATACCAGTCCGACCTCATATACACGTACTCGGGCCTTTTCTTGGTCGCCGTCAACCCGTATTGTCCTCTCCCCATCTATACCAACGAGTACATTAACATGTACAAGGGGAGAAACAGAGAGGACAACAAGCCCCATATCTTCGCCATGGCCGACGAAGCTTTCCGCAATCTTGTTGATGAGCACGAGAACCAGAGTATCTTGGTTACCGGAGAGTCAGGTGCTGGCAAAACGGAAAACACGAAAAAGGTCATCCAGTACCTAGCCGCTGTGGCGCACCCAGATCCTTCGGGCAGGACTAGAAATCCTCAGCATTCGAATCTGTCGGCGCAAATCCTCAGGGCCAACCCAATTCTGGAAGCGTTTGGTAATGCCCAGACAGTACGCAATAACAACTCGTCAAGATTCGGCAAATTCATCAGAATCGAATTCTCGAGCAATGGCTCTATTGCCGGTGCCTTCATAGACTGGTATCTTCTCGAGAAATCTCGAGTGGTCCATGTCAACACCAATGAGCGTAACTACCATATCTTCTACCAGCTGCTCAAGGGCGCAGACCGGAAGCTCAAGCAAGAGCTTCTGCTGGATAATATGGACGTCAAGGATTTCACTTATACCCGGGATGGCCATGACACCATTACCGGTGTGTCTGATAAGGAGGAGTGGGACTCGCTCATTGAAGCCTTCCTGGTGATGGGCTTCTCTGACGAAGAGCAGGTTGCAATTCTCCGAACGATTGCAGCCGTCCTCCACCTGGGCAACATCACTGTGGTCAAGGAGAGCCGGTCCGCTGATCAAGCTCGCCTGAACCCTGATGCCAAGACAATTGCCGGGAGGGCTTGCAAACTTCTAGGCGTACCTTTAGAGCCTTTCCTCCAAGGCTTGCTGCATCCCAGGGTCAAGGCAGGTCGAGAATGGGTCGAAAAAGTGCAAACACCAGAGCAGGTTCGCTTGGCCATAGACGCTCTTGCAAAGGGTATCTACGAGCGAGGCTTCGGTGACCTTGTAGCGAGAATCAACCGCCAGCTCGATAGAACCAGTATGGGTCTTGACGATACCCGCTTCATCGGTGTTCTTGATATTGCTGGTTTCGAGATCTTTGAGACCAATAGCTTTGAACAGCTGTGCATCAACTACACCAACGAAAAGCTCCAGCAATTCTTCAACCACCACATGTTCGTCCTTGAACAGGAAGAATATGCCAGGGAACAAATCGAATGGAAGTTCATCGACTTCGGAAGAGACCTGCAGCCTACCATTGACTTGATCGAGCTGCCAAATCCGATCGGTATCTTCTCTTGCCTTGACGAAGACTGTGTAATGCCCAAGGCCACGGACAAGACGTTCACGGAAAAGCTCAACTCCTTGTGGGATAAAAAGTCGCAAAAATATCGCCCTTCTAGGCTAGGCCAAGGCTTCATCTTGACCCATTATGCTGCCGAGGTCGAGTACTCAACAGAAGGGTGGCTGGAAAAGAACAAGGACCCACTCAACGACAACATCACACGTCTTCTAGCCGCTTCCACCGACAAGTACATGGCCAACCTGTTCGCCGATTGTGCTGACCAAGATGATGAGGCTGGTGCTATGCGTAGCCGCGTGAAGAAGGGGCTCTTCCGAACTGTTGCGCAGAGGCACAAGGAACAGTTGTCGAGCTTGATGACACAGCTGTACTCTACCCACCCACATTTCGTGCGTTGCATCATTCCCAACCACAAAAAGAAGCCAAAACAGTTCCAGAGCCTTCTCGTTTTGGACCAGCTGCGCTGCAATGGTGTGTTGGAGGGTATTCGTATCGCTCGAACTGGTTTCCCCAACAGGTTACCGTTTGCCGAGTTTAGACAGCGTTATGAAGTCCTTTGCCCGAATATGCCCAAGGGGTATGTCGAGGGCCAGGCAGCCGCAAGGATCATGCTCGATAGGTTCGGTCTCGACAAGTCACTGTACCGTGTCGGTTTAACCAAGGTCTTTTTCCGCGCGGGTGTGCTTGCCGAATTGGAAGAGAAGCGCGATGCCATCATCACCGAAATCATGGCCAAGTTTCAATCTCTGGCGCGTGGCTACATTAAGAGGAGGATTGCCTACAAACGCCTTTATAGGGCAGAGGCAACCAGGGTCATACAGAGAAACTTCCAAGTCTACCTAGAACTGAGCGAGAACCCATGGTGGCAGCTCATGGTCCGCATGAAGCCTCTTCTCGGCGCTACTAGAACTGCAACAGAGGTTAAAAAGAGGGATGAAATGATTCGTCAGCTTAGTGACCGGATGAAGCAGGAAGCCATGGATCGGCAGAGGCTGGAGGAGGAGCGTCGCAATGTTCACACCGAGATGCTTCGAATTCAGCAAACACTCGAGAGCGAACGTGCTTTGGCGCTTGACAAAGAGGAAATCTTCAAGAGACTGCAGCTACGTGAAGCCGAGCTTGAAGACAAACTAGCGGGCGCTTTGGACGACCAAGAGCGCATGGAGGAGCAAATGGATGGCCTCCTGGAAGCTAAGAAGCGCGCAGAAGTCGACGTAGAGAAGTACCGCTCACAGCTCGAGCAAGCTGCTGCCATCATCGGAAGGCTGGAAGAGGAGAAATCTGAACTTGCAAACCGGGTTGCGGACCTAGAACGTCAAATCGTCGAGATCTCACAGAAGCAGTCCGAGCGCAGCGAACAGGAAACGGCGCTGGAAAGTGAGCTTAAGATGCTACAGAGCCAGCTCTCCCTGAAGGATCGCAAGGTGAAGGACCTGGAAAGCAAGCTGCTCAAGATCGACCAGGATAGCGATGTCAAGCTTATGACGACCCAGAAAGAGCTTCAGATTGCCAAGAGCAAAAATCAACAACTGGCCACCGAGAACACCCAGTTCCAACAACAGCTTACGCAACTCTCGAAGACGTCAACAAGTTATGAGGATCTCATTCGAAAGAAAGAAAGCGAGCTTGCAATTCTGCGTACGGAAAACAAGCAGCTGGCAACGGAGAGGCGAAGCATTGATGATCAAACAAAGATGCTTGCTTCCGAAAGGGAAAAGGCCGCTGAAAGACTCCGGGAAGTCCAGGCTGAATTGACTGCCATGAAGTCGCAACAAGCTCAGTTAATGAGGGAGGCCGAGGATGCCAAGAAGCTTCTCCAAGCTCGCCTCTCTGAGGACGCCCAGGCAGACCAAAACCGCCAAGTGCTCGAGGCCCAGATCAAGGATCTTAAGGATGAGTTGTATAACGCTCAGATGGAACTTAGCAGGGAGCGTCAATCTCGAGACGATGTCCAGTTACTTGGTGAACACAAGTTTCAGACCCTCAAGGACGAGTTCAATAGCCTGAAGGAGTCCAAGATCGCAATCGAGAAGGAGCTCTATGCCCAGCAGGATACGCTCCGGCGCGCAGTTGAGACCCGTGCAACGCTTGAACAGGAGCGGGATGACGCCCGCGAGGAGATCCGTCGTCTTCGCAGTGCCATGACCCAGGCCGAGGAAGCACGACGTGAGGCCGAAGTGCTTGGAGAGCGAGCAGCAACCAAGATCGCGCGGGAACGTGAAGAGAGTCTGCTCAAAGACCTCGATGCGGCAAACGACAAACTTAAGTGGTACGAGTCCGAATGCGCCAAGTTGAACTACCAAGTTGAGGACCTCAACAAGGTGATCATCGAATCGGGTGAGTTTGGCCTCAAAAATGATCAGGCAAAGGAACGACTTGAGCGAGAACTCAACACCGTGAGAAGCCGACTGGCCGCTTCGGAAAACGACAACCGCACCCTTCTCAACAAGCTGCAACAGAAGGGCCTCGAAATTGCACGATCCGCGTCGAGGGCCGGTGAGGCATCTCGAGCTCAACTCATCCAGGTACAACGGGAGAAGACCAGAGTGGAGGAACAAAATACCAAGCTCAACAAGCAACTGGGAGATTCTCAGGTGACTGTCGCCGGACTGGAAAAGAAGGTGGAGAAGTTGCAGCTCACGATCGAAGACCTGAACCACGAGCTTGCTAGGGAAACGCAAACCAGCCGCAATGCTGAGAAGCTGTCGTCGAACGTTACAGTTCAGCTGGCAGAGGCGAACAGGACCATTGAGTCTGAGCGGCAGTTGCGTACCCAAGCTCAAGGTACGGTCCGCACTCTTCAGTCCACCTTGGATTCGCGTGATAAGGAACTGATTGAGCTCCGGGCTCAGCTCCTGAACGCGCTGAAGACGGTGGATCCCGACACAGATGACAGTCATGTTCAAACCGAAGGTGCAAGTGCCAGTGAAAGGTTCCTCAGCAAGAACTTTGATCTTGTCCGGAAGATTGAAGACTTGCAGCAGAACCTTCGTGTCCAAACTACTGCACGCGCCAATGCCGAAGCCCAGCTAGCGGAACTGAGGACCAGCAGGAACGACTCTCCGACCAGGCTGCGGCTCGAGGAAATCAGTCCTAACGAGGCGCCTTTCACCGGATCACCGACGCAGAAGCGCAAGACCAACGGACGCCACTACTCCAATGCGTCCACTCCTCCTCCTCGTGAACGTCGTTTTACGAATAGCGACTCGGAGAACCTCAATGATTCGGTTCGTTCGGACCGCACTGCAGATATTGTTAGCTTCAATACTCGCATGGATCTGAAGGCCGAGATTGAAGAGCTGCAAAACCAGCTTCAGCTTGCACAGATGCAAAACCGCCATCTCCAAAGCCAGCTGGAGCGCACCGCGGGCGGCGAGGAGGACCCGTATCTCGACGAAAGCCCCCAGCTTCGGCGGGTGCAGAAGCTTGAAAAGGCCAATAACCGACTTCATGAACTGCTTGATGATTCCACCAAGAAAGTGTCGGCTTTGGAGAAGGCTCTTCGCACCGGTGAGCTGTCGCTTCGTGACATCCAGACCAGGTCTCATGAAGAGATCCTCGACTTGCTTAATAGCCAGGAGGACTCTCGACGCTCACTCTTGCACAGCCACAAGGATGCGGTTGCGGAGCTGACGGACCTCAAGGAGCACTATGACAAGGTGCGACACGAGCGTGCCAAGCTTGAAGTTGACCTTCGGGACGCCAGATCGGATCTCCAGGAGATGTCAATCGCCAGGGATCAGGAGGCCGCAAGCCGGAGCCAGTTACTCCAAGAGTTTGCGGACCTCCAGATTCGCCTGGATGCTGAGACATCCAAGCTGGCTGACGTAACAGCAAGCCTCCACCTCTATAAAGGTCGGGCGGATGAGTACTTCAGCAAGCTTGAACAGGCGGAGATTGCCGTCCTCAAGGCCAACCGGGCAGAGACATTTGCCAGGGCACAGGCGAAGGAAGCGGAGGACAGCTGCGCGGAGATGATGTCGGAGAGGAAGCGTCTGGATGCAATGATTGAGGATCTGCAACACTCGAACCAGAGACTGGAGGAGAAGATCGAGGACATGTCGACGGACCTTGCCGCTGTTACTCAGGCCAAGAAGAGGCTTCAGCACGAACTCGAAGATTACCGCAACCAGCGTGCTAATGATATTGAGGACAAGGAATCGAGCATGGAGCAGATGCGCAAGAAGTATCAGGCTGAGTTTGCGACGCTGGCCAACGAGCTTGACCGGGCCCGCGAGGAGAAGCTACGCAAGCAATCGGAGATTACGAGACTCCGGGAAGAGCTGGACGAGCTTCGGTCCAAGTGGGATGACGAGGTGCTCAACAGCTCGACCTGGTCTAAGGAGAAGGCGCGGCTTGAGGCAACTCTCTCAGACGTGGTGGCCTCTCGTGACGAGGCTGTCAGCGCCCACAATGAGGCTCAAAGCAAGATTGTCACGCTCCTTGGCCAGGTGCGGTCACTCCGCTCGTCCCTTGACGAGATCACGGCCGAGCGCGATGCCCTGTTCCGCGAGAAGAGGAGCATCGAGGCTAGGCTTGAAGAGGCCAAGGCTGGACTTGACGAGCTGGCCAACAGCGAGAGTCCATCGCTGCGCAACGCGGCGCACATGGACAGGGAGATACTGGAGCTCAAGTCCAGCCTTGCTCAACAGGAAGACATCGCTGCGGCTGCCGTGGAGAAGATGCGGCGGGCCGAGGCCCTTGCTGCCGAGGTTCAGAAGGACATTGCCGCTGAGCGCGAAAACAATGCCGATCTGCAGAAGCAGAAGGTCACTCTCGAGAAGAACTTTAACGAGCTGCAGATGAAGCTCATTGACCTTGAGACCAAGGGCTATTCGACTGCCAGCCATGATATCAAGTTCCTGCACAGCCGCATCAAGGAGGTAAGTTGTTCTCGACTATCCTTTCCCATGACATTAATAGCTAATATGTGATTACCAGCTTGAATCCCAGCTCGAAGAGCAAGAAAACGAGCGCAGCAAATCAGCGCGTTCCGTTCGCAACGTCGACCGCATCGTTAAGGACCTGCAGTCCCAGATCGACCGCAAGGACAAGCAGAACACGCAGCTCCAGGAGGACGTGGGGCGCATGCGCGACAAGGTTGACAAGCTTCTCAAGACCATTGACGAGCTGCAATCGTCCGAGAGCGCCAACGAGCTCTCGGCCCGTCGCGCCGAGCGCGAGCTACGCGAGGAAAAAGAAAAGGCGCTGAGGCTGGAGCGTGAGCTCGAGGGTTGGAAGAACCTCCGCATGGAGAAGGGTTCCGCTATGGGCGGCGGCGCGGGCAGCGTGGCGGGAAGCGTTTACGGCGGCAGTATCAGGGGCAAGAGGACGTTTACGAATGATATGATGCAGATGGATGGGGTGATTGAGATTCCGAAGAGGAAGAGCAGCATTAGTAGGGCGCCGAGTCTGACGAAGGGGTTTATTTGAGCGATGAAAAAGTTGTCGGAGTTGAGAAGGGAGGGAGGGGAAGTGTAATGAGGATGATTGATGGTTGGGGGTTTTGTCTACGTGATTCATAATTCTTTACCTTTGTACTAATCTTGTCCGAAGGCCGGCCGTCTGTTGGGGGAGCTGTGTACGGCGGAATTACCTCTGGATGGTTCTTTGTATACCTGTTGTAACTTTTTTTTTCTATCAGTCAATCGGTGTATATGATGAGAGTATTGTATGTTATGATGAAGGTTGCGCATGCGAAAAATGATGGAGGGACGGGGGGAAACCTGTCAGTGTCTTATCCTTTTGGGGGATCAATTTCGATTCAGGGACTTGTCGTCTGCTACACACGTAGATCTCGTCATACATAAATCGTTAAAGTCGCGGAGCACAGTCCGATCCAGGGATGAAACCCGATTCCGAGATTCTGGAAACGCGCATCCTGGTGCCCGTTGCCGTGTGTGTGCCTGCGTACGTGCCTGACGGTTAACGGGTCGGATGAGACGAGACGAAAAGGTAGGCTCCGTTGTAGTTCGCGATCAATTGGACCCTAGAAAAGGCCTGTTGTGACGGGCGGGCGGCTTTGAGGATCTCTGATCTCACTTACATTGTTCTGATGCGCGGGAGCGGGGGTTTCGATCTGCTTGCCTCTCTTCTAACGCGGATCGAATGAGGAGCACTGCAATTGCAAGGGTTGGGACAGATCGGACGGGCTGCCCTCCGTCCCCATCTGGTGGACTTTCCAGAGCCGCTCTAGCCAAAATCGGAGGCTTCCACTTGGTGTGGCCAGTGCGTTTCCATTAACAGCCCAGGTTCCAGCAAATCAAAGCCGCTGGTGATGCCCAGAAGGGAAAGGGCAGGGCACCGCAGCAAACGCAAGCGGGCGGGTTGAAGTCATCCCGCGTCTGGTCGCTTCGGACCATGGAAAGAAACGGGGCAAGGTCCCCCACTTTATGTTCAACTTGTTGGAGCTTGGGAGGTTGTGTCCGATTCAAAAGGTGATCTTGGCGGCAATGACATCGTGCGAAGAGAGCATTGATCGGTACTAAAGTTAACCGATCCACGACCTTTTTTTTCCTCCCAGATCGAACCAACCACCAAATGGAGACTTTTTTTGCATCGTTATGCCGTCTCCGCTTGCTACAATCATCGACCCACGGAATGGAGCAGGAAGGAAGGAATGCTGTTCGTTTATCAATTTTCCATGACAGCTGAATCGAATGGAGCGGGAAAGTAGGGGAGGGGAAGAGGTTGCTTGAGATGCGATGCGCCAGCGCTGTGACGGATGCCAGGAACAGCTTGTTGTGTGAACGAATCTTGGACGGTGGGAGAAACATCTAAATACAGACTGTGCGCATCATCACTCGTCTAGTCTTAAACTCACAAAGTCTTGGGTTTTGTTTCTCTCCGAACAGTTAAGTTGGGTCTGTCTGTACCTGTTGAAAGCTCCTGCCATCTGCTTAGCTCTTTGCTTTTTTTCTTTGTTGATCATCCCTCGGCGACTTGGCTACTTACTCGACTTTCTTGGAGGGAAAACTTCACCTACCTTGAAGGGTTCTCTCTTATCTTGTTCATCTTACCTTCTGTTCTCCAACTGCAAAGTTTGAATCTGTATACCCTCAAGACTCTTCAGATTTCCTCGACGTCTTGCGCAGAGAGAAGAGACGACGACAACGACAACGACAACGACAACGACAACAACAAAAGGCTTTTGGAGAAGGACACCATACACACATATATCATGGCTGAGATTCAAAGGCCACGAAGCGCCATTGTTGTTGGTATGTCTCTCTGCATTGAATCTGGGCTCTTTACTCTCAGAGCGTATACTAACATCTTTCCCAAACCAACAGGCGCAGGAGCAGGTGGTATCGCCATCGCAGCTCGTCTGGCCAAAGCCGGCGTAGACGTCACAGTCCTCGAAAAGAACGACTTCACAGGAGGCCGCTGCAGTCTCATCCACACAAAAGATGGCTATCGCTTCGACCAAGGCCCTTCACTACTCCTCCTACCGGGTCTCTTCCGCGAGACGTTCGAAGACTTAGGTACCACCCTCGAGAATGAAGGAGTCGAGCTTTTGCAATGTTTCCCTAACTACAACATCTGGTTCTCCGACGGCAAGCGGTTCTCGCCCACCACCGACACCGCCGGCATGAAGCTCGAGATCGAAAAGTGGGAAGGCCCAGACGGCTTCCGCCGCTACCTCTCGTGGATGGCCGAGGGCCACCAGCACTATGAGGCCAGCTTGCGACACGTCCTGCACCGCAACTTCAAGTCCATCTTTGAGCTGGCCGATCCCCGACTGGTCATCCGCTTGCTGTTGGCTCTTCACCCCTTTGAGAGCATCTGGCACCGCGCCGGGCGGTTCTTCAAGACGGACCGCATGCAGCGCGTGTTCACTTTTGCGACCATGTACATGGGTATGAGCCCCTTTGAGGCTCCAGCAACATACAGCCTGCTTCAGTACTCGGAGTTGGCCGAGGGTATCTGGTATCCACGCGGAGGCTTCCACAAGGTGTTGGAGGCGCTGGTGAACATTGGAGAGAGGATGGGCGTCAAGTACAGACTCGGCATGGGCGTGTCCAAGGTTCTCACGGATGGAGGCAAGAACGGAAAGAAGCCAAAGGCGACGGGTGTCCAGCTCGAGAACGGCGAGGTGCTCAACGCCGATTTGGTCGTGGTCAACGCCGACTTGGTCTATGCGTATAACAACCTCCTGCCAAATGAGATCGGCGGTATCGAACGGTATGCGAGCAAGCTCAACAACCGCAAAGCGTCGTGCAGTTCTATTTCCTTTTACTGGAGCTTGTCGGGCAAGGCACCAGAGCTGGAGACGCACAACATCTTTTTGGCGGAGGAGTACAAGGAGTCATTTGACGCCATCTTCGAGAGGCAAGCCCTACCTGACGATCCCAGCTTCGTAAGTTCTACACTCCTTTGTCTTTCCCTTCCTCTGTTTTAGTCCAACCACCCTCTAACCTCACCTCGCCCAAAACAGTACATCCACGTCCCCTCGCGCGTCGACCCCTCGGCCGCCCCTCCGAACCGCGACGCCATCATCGCCCTCGTCCCCGTCGGCCACCTTCTCCAAAATGGCCAACCAGAGCACGACTGGCCCACTCTCGTGTCCAAAGCCCGCGCCGGCGTCCTCGCCACCATCGAAGCCCGCACCGGCCTTTCCCTGGCCCCCCTAATCACCAACGAAATCGTCAACACCCCCTACACGTGGGAAACCAAGTTCAACCTCAGCAAGGGCGCCATCCTCGGCCTGGCGCACGACTTCTTCAACGTGCTCGCCTTCCGACCGCGTACCAAGGCCAAGGGTCTGGACAACGCTTACTTCGTCGGCGCTTCTACCCATCCCGGAACTGGCGTGCCGATTGTCCTTGCCGGAGCGAAGATTACGGCTGAGCAGATCCTCGAGGAGACGTTCCCCAGGGGCACAAGGGCGCCTTGGACGACGAATGAGGAGAGGAATAGTGGACGGATGCGGAGAGAGATGGATGAGAGGATCATGAAGGAGGGTGTCATTACCAGGGTTAATAGTAATAAGCCGGGCAGCGGCAGAAGGGGTAGTGATGCTTTCGAGAGCGCCATGGAGGTGGTTAATCTGCTGTGGCAGAGGGCGTTGCCGTTGTTGGTGGCGCTGGCTGGGGTGCTGTATTTCTTGTTGTTTGTGCGGTAGGTGTTTACTGGTTGATGGGATGATTGGATTTCACTTTTTTGATGAGCGAGCGACTGCGCTTTTTGGGTATCTTATTTTTTTGGTGGGTTCTTGGTTACGGATATTTTACTTGGGTATGAATGATTTCGTATATAAAGTCTTCGGGATACATGGTGGTTTTTCAATGAATTGGAACAAATCTCTACTTATTTCGTTCGTCTTATCCAAGATTTTCCAGTTTCTAGTGGCGGCTGTAAGATACACCCCAAGTCAACACCTATCAACAACCCATTACAAGAGTCAGTTAGCATGGTCGAGCGGTGTGGCAATCAAAGCTAACCAGAACTTCGCTCGCAACATCAAAACTACAATGCTATTGTCCAGAGTGTATGTAATAAAACAATACAGAAGTCCTTGCTCCCGTTGTGGTCGTCGCGGTATACGAGTACCTCTACTAGACTAGCAACTTGTGATGAATGCAACAATATCTGATCCTTCTCCTTTCTTTCCTTCTTTCCTTCCCCCCTTTCAGACATTCCATCATCTTCAACTGTCCTCCCATCCCGAGCTCGCCATGGAATTCTCATTCCTTCCCAATATCTATGCATCCATCCAACAAAACTCATTGCAAAAAGGGGTTTATTACAGAAGTGAAACTAGGAAGCAACGCAGCGCAACCCCAACCAAGCCATAACATACTCGCTCTTAAGCATGCGTCCCCTGTCTCAATGCTGACAAGACAGGACTCTGTTCTTTCCGCTACTTATCCAATACTCCTCACAATGTCACGCCCCATCTGCGTCCTAGATGGGACTCCGTTGAACCATGTATACATGATCAGTCATCATCATCAAAGATCTGATACGTATTCTGCAAGATGGTATCCACCACGCGAACCTGCCACCCGGCATCCGCAATGTTGGCACCGGGACCAGCAGTGCCCAGCAGCGTCGGCCCAAAAACGATGGCCAAATTCTGCGAGGTCATCCGGTTGACGCTCGAGTTGTCGATGACGCGTTTCAGGTGCAGAGTCAAGGCGCGGAGGGTGGCGTAGTTGGGATCGGGAAGGCTGTTGATGATGGCGTGGAGGGAGTCACGGCGCACTGTTTCGTCTTCGTTTTCTGTAGGGGACGAGCGTATTAGTGTATTGGACTTTGACTACTGGACAGAGGAGAGATTGCTTACTGGCTGCCTCGATAAACGACGCGTAGTGCTCCTTAGTCAACAACGGGTCGGGGAGATCGCGGAAGAACTGCTTCAACAGGCCGGCTACACTGTTGACGTCGTGGAAGAAGTTTTCGGGGTTGCGGAAGTCGAGATTGCTGGAACCAGAATCTGGACATTTCTCGTTAGCCTTGGTTCAACGTCAAACAAGGCGCGCCAGGTTGTATCACATACCTGTGTCAAAGAGAGTCTTGAGCTTGTTCACATGGGGCACGGAGCCAGAAAGTCGGTATATGCCTTCGAGGCCAAGGCCGAAGAGGTCCACAGCCTGGATGCACTGATAAACAACCATGGGAACCGCCAGCCCATCTCTCTCATATAACCTGGATAGCGACACACCAAACACTGGCCGCGTAGGCTGAGCCATTGGCGGTGTCGACTGTCTGCCCTGTGCAGGACCGGCAGGATATCCCTGCTGGCTTGGATTTGGTAGTGGCGCTGGGGATTGCGGAGGAGGTTGACTGAATGGCGGTGGTTGTGGTGGTTGTTGTTGTGGTGGCGGCTGAGATGGCTGTTGCGGTGGTTGTTGGGTTGGGGCTGGTGGTGATTGAGCCTGGGAGTATTGGAATGGTAGCGCTCCCAGTTGTGGAGGGCCCGAGGATGAGATCGATCCAATGGCGCCATTGTACCTGGAGCTTGCGGCCTGGGCCTGTTGGGTCGCCGCACCCCGAGAATCGCCATACTGAGGGTTAAAAGGGGTGCTCATCTGATTAAGGATATTTCCGTGGCTAAAGCTACGTTCATGCGAAGGCTGTGATTCCGACTGCTGAGCAGATGCCATCATCGGAATCGAGGAAGAGCTTTGGCCGTAGTGATGGCCCAGAGGCGCACTGGGAGTATCGTTCAAAGGTCCTGTCCTTGAGTTCATCGACCCATATTCTCGGGAATGCGAGGGTGCTGTTGGTTGACTGCCACCCGGTGGCACATATGGAGTGGTAGTAGTGCGATTTGCCGGATCCAGGAGCTAGCAGAGGAGTTAGTTAACTTGATGACCATGACATTATGACAAGATTTATGCGATAACAGCTTACAACGTTCTTTTCATATTTAGGCTCCCCCGTCCTCGGAGGTAGTCGCGGATACTGGTTGAGAAGATACTCATCCAGGTCCTTGTCATTATTGATGGCCTGTACGCACTCGCGCAAACTGCGTGCTTCCGGTCCATTTTTCAGAGGGCTGATACTCAAGCCGTTACTAAGCAAGAGCTTCTCATTAAAGGATGCTGCCGGTCACATCATCAGCATCATGCCGTGGGAAGAGAAACAATATTAAAACACTCACCGAACTTTTGCATTTGCAAGACAACACCTGCGTCACACTCTCTAACAATCTCTTGAAGGGCCCTGATGGTGTCCGGCCGTATCTTGTTGAGCAGCTCTCCGCGTTCCTGCTGTACGGTGTTCACCTTGGCCTGGTAATCCTGATCCGCGGCCTGGGCCTTTCGCAAGAGGTCTTCTTCATGCTGGGCAGCTGACTTGGGGCCCTTGAAGCCGAACATTTTGCCTTTTTGTTGACCAGTCGTGTCGCCGGTGCGGGCTCGGTCGTACTCTTCGGCCAAGGCATCGTACTTGGACTTGGACTTGCGCATAGCGGCCTCGAGGTCGGCCACTCGTTGTTCGGCCGTCAGTCCACTTTGCTTCCATCCTTTCCTGGATTTCTCGGCAATCCCAGCAAGCTCCAATAGGTCCTCGTGCATCTGGTGGAGGGACATGGCGAATTGGGTTCCGTTTTCGGCCATGCGCTCGTGGATCGTCATCATGTCTTCGTAGGCTTTGGCGAAGGTTCCGCCCCTGTGTTCCGAGCGGGATGAGCTCTCGTGGGATGCTTTGCAGAGTTTTCGGAGGCCGTTCGCATGTTCGTCTTCGAGTACTGAGCGCTTTTTGAGGAAGGTCGCGAATTCCTATATGGAGACCCCATTAGACTGCTGTGTCTGGCCCAATTGGCAGGTAGAGATTCGATCATATGGTCGTCGTAGTAGTCGGGATTCGAGGGGCTCGTACCTTGGCGGACGCAATGCTCTGTTTCAATCGGTTGAGCATCGTCGCAATGCCAATCTGTCTCCGGAACCTACAGGTTAGCAACTAGATCGGCGTCGTGGGAGGTGACTCGTCCGGTCCGGTCCGTACGCACCTCTGAGGAAAGCACATCTTGAACATGCGACTTGGTCTCATCGTTGGGTGTTGGCGCTGTAGGCGGGCCAGGCGCTGCTGCCGTCACCGGGCTGCCGCTGTCTGGTGTCGGTGATGCTGCTGGCGCAGATGCATCTCCTAAAGACATTGCGAATATGTTGTCGCCCTCACAGGCAACAGGCACCTCGGGGTGTGTGTTGGGTCGCTGGGCACAGATTGGGTGGTGATGGGAGTGGCGTGTCTATGTCGGGGAGGAGATGTCAAAATGCTAATCGCAAATAACTTTTTCTGCTATGTTAGACAAGATGCAAGAATTGCGCATTAAGGGTCGGGGTCGTGGTCTGGTCGGGGTCAGGAGGAGTACGGAGGGATCATGAGCGCGGGTTAAGCTAAACGTTCCGTCGTTGGCCCGATGATTGGAGGGTAGGCGAGTGTTTGGGTGCCCGATGGGGGTGGAACACGGGAAATGGATCATCCCCATCCCCCTGGCGTTGGCGGCGGCGGCGACGGCGGCTGTACCGCTGCACCTCATTTAATTCTCCAGAATCCACTCTAGAACCACTTCCGTGCTAGGCGGCAGGGGAAGCTCACAAGGTTCTGACAGGGACCAGGACCGCCTGAGCTGCAGGTGCAATGGTGCACTGTCGAGCTGCTGCTGCTTCATCTTCAGTGGGCTCCACTACTATCAATGACGCCCCACCTCGCGTGCCGTTAACCTGCCGTGAACGTGCCGCCCATGCTAGGATGAAGGTGCAGTGAGGTACGACCGAGAAATGGAGGAGGGTCATGATGCCCTCTTGCTCTGGGCCTAAGCTACCATCCTCTTCCACTACAACACTTTAACTCCCAACTTGACTTTGTCAACTGAAGCATCACAGGTGTGCAACACCAAATTGGATGATCCGTCTGGTCACCCACACTAGATATTCCATGTCCGGATTCTGTCGATACGCCAACACAACAATTTTATTCTCGTATTCAGTACATGTTTGACACAGAACGTCTTGTTGGTGCGCATCTTTCACAGCATGAGTCGGTAGCAAGGGACCTATCGTCCTTCTTCTCTTCTTAATTCATTCAAACCGACAGCACCTTATCACGGCGGAATGGGAAAACGAAGTCAGGCACCATTCATGATACCAAAAGGGCAGCAGCGCAATAACGTCGCACGTTTTCAGCATGCTTCGTTCCTACCTCTACCAATACCGTGACCGGGTCGAGGCTTGCCTGAGCGCAACGGGAGGAAGGCCTAAGTGATGGGCGGACCAACAATCTTTAAATTGAGTGGCAGACCATCGACACCCGGTCTTACTATATAACTTAAGAGGGCTTACTTTCTGGTACCCATGCTGGCGATCAATCACGCCCCACGGAATATGCCTCGAAATACAACTCGTCATCCCTTGCTTTACGGCGATACCCGTTATTTCGATGGTCGGTTTGGGCGTATTCTCGGCCTTGGCATCGAGCAGACACTTTGGCGTGTGGTAGAGAACCTCAACCCGACTGACACTGGATGATATCTCTCAGAACATGGCTACCTCGAGAGCTATATGGCAACCCGGATCGTCTATTCTACGTCCTGGAAACCGCTCAAAACCAGGTTTACTGACAATCTTCCATGCTCCTTGGATCGACTTTTCCTCTGCAGCTCGATCTCAGTATCTAAAACACCACGATTCGGTCTCGTCTTTCCCGCCTACTTCTGTTCCACAACGTCGAAAAAGGCGAGTCCCATGACGCCGGTGCTCCTGCGCTTCGTCTAGCTAAGACTCCAACGTCTGCAAGAGACCGTGGATTGGCACTCCCCTGCATCATTAGGCAAAGCAATCCAAGATATGGCCTTTGCCATGTCCATTCCACAGCAGACATTGGCTTGTCAACAGTTCGATGAAAGCTTCTCCCGCCATTCAACAAGACGGGCTGCTGCATCAAGCATGCCTCTCTGAACGGACAACATGCGATAGGCGCATGGCAGCAGTCGGGTACATGCATTCGTTCGATTCCCATAAACGAGACCATAGGACAGATCACACTTTCCGGTGGTGTCTCGCACTCTAACCGCACGACACCAGATGGAAGATGGAAGAGAGAGAAAAGCACGAAGGTGAATTTGTAGACTTTTTGGTTCGTAAGTTAAGCTCGCATCAATGCTCCATGCCAAGTTCACCCATGAAACTCCCTAAAAGCAACCGAATATGGTATTTTCCAAAACTTATAAAATGACCCGTCCAACCTTAGATGAGGCCCTTGAAGATGGCAGCCTCAGCATTAAGGATGGAGGAACCAGCAGCTCCAATAACAGCTACGGACAGGTATCAGCGCAAGATCTCGAGACACGTTCAGGGCAAAAGGCAACTTACTGTTGTGGCTCAAGGCAACAAACTTGATATCAAAGATGCCGCTGTCGTCCTCTCTGACCCGACCAACGCTGACAGTGTATCCCTTGCAGAGATCACGGTCAAGACGGGGCTGGGGCCTGTCGGCCTCGTCAAAGACCTTGATAGGGGGCTTGGGGGCCGAGGGACATCCCAGATTTTGAGCATCAGAAACGTAGCTGCGCAGGGCGTCTTTGACCTCCTCGGCAGACGGGGGCGGGCGTTGGGCGAAACGCAGCGAGACGCAGGCGGTGTGGCCGTCC
Source organism: Sordaria macrospora (assembly GCF_033870435.1). Lineage (NCBI taxonomy): Eukaryota > Fungi > Ascomycota > Sordariomycetes > Sordariales > Sordariaceae > Sordaria > Sordaria macrospora. The sequence continues at coordinate 6,717,910 of NC_089371.1, read as the reverse complement.
AAGACAGGAACACGGTTGCAGGCTGCCGACACCCGGAGCTCCTTCTGGTCCTCGAACGCAGTGGCGTCGGCATTGAGAGAACCCAGGATCTTCTGGGCCTCGGTCTCCAGCTTGTCCTCCTCGCCCGAAATGAAGGGCACGACGTTATCAATGATGTCCATGCTGCTGACACCAGGGTATCCAGCACCCGAGACAGCCTGCATGGTAACGACGGATACGTTATCGATCTTGCCGAAACGCGCCTGGAGGGCGGCAAAGGGGGCGACGAGGCCGATGACGGCGCAGTTGCTGTTGCATACCAGGAAGCCCTTGTCGAGGCCGAGGATCTTGCGCTGGTGGGGGATCAGGTCGAGATGGTTGAGGTTGACGGTCGGGACGACGAGGGGCACGAGCGGGTCGCGTCTGTAGTTCTTTGCGTTGGAGAAGACGGCAATGTTGGCGTGCTGGAACTCCTTCTCGACATCGCCGGCGACATCGCTGTCGAGGCCGCTGAAGACAATGTCGCAGTCGGCAAACTCGCTGGCCTTGCACTCGCGGACGACTAGGTCACCGAACTCGGGGGAGATGGGGGTGGATTGCTTCCAGCGGACGGCATCGCGGTACTTCTTGCCAGCGGAGCGGGAGGAGGCGCCGACAGCGACGAGCTTCAGGACGGGGTGGTTCTGGAGCAGCAAGATGAAGCGCTGGCCGACGGAGCCGGTGCAGCCCAAGACACCTGCGGGACGTCATGGGAACGGTTAGTGCTCGGGCCGGTATAGTATTATTTGGCGTGTGTGATTCGGAGAGCCGGAGCCGGGCATGGGTCTGTCCGGTCAGGAGACGGGGGACACATGCTGAACACATGCTGCTGAAGTGCCCCTTGGGGAACCTTAAAAGGTGGGGTGTCGTAGAGACTCACCAACGTTTCTGGTAGGGAATTGAGACATGATGACGAGCTGTGCTGGGAAAGTGAACCAAGAGGACAAAGTGATTCAAAAGAAATGGATTCTCTCTCAAGTTGTTGGGCAGGAAAATGGTTCAGATACAGTAGGAAGGTGAGTCAATGGCGCTCTTTCCTCCCAGACAAGAGGCGGGATCTGCTCCGCAACTTTTTCTCTCATTGCCTCTCACAAATGAGTCGCCAGCGGCTCGGCGCCCCGCCACAGGGTTCCCCAAGTCTCCGGCGATCGGAGCGGTGATGCACTCGTTGTGGGGCCAGACACGGGAGCTCCAAGCGTGGAATTTGGGGGACTTGTCAGCACACTTTTGTCGCTTTCAGTGACAGGAACAGGGCCGGGCCAGACAGCGTCCGTGGAGGTGTCCAGGGGCATTAGGGTCGGATGCTCGCAAGACAGGGTGTTCCCAGGGCTGCATCTTAGCTCCTAACGCTGGAGGGTTGCCGTCAGCGGTCGGGCTGGTCCGACTTTGGAGCCTTTGGTGGAGGCGGCCCTGTCCCACTCTGGGGAGTAACCTCCGGGGAGTCCTCTCCTCCGTACTGGTACGGTATGGTACGTATCGCTGGATGGTAGGGCTGGAACCCGTTAGACCCGTCCACATTTACGGGTCACGGACTGTTCCGTTCCTGTTCCCCTCATTCATTCTCTTCACACCAACTGCAGCAAAAACATTTTCTCTCCCCCTGATCTTCATCTCAACATCAACACATCCGGTTCAGGAGCATCGAGTCGTACATCGTTCGTGCAGTGCGCCGCACATACAGCTTCACCGCAGCAACAAGCTCTTCTGGATTGCTCACTTTCTAGAATGTGTGCTGCATCTGTTCGACGTTGCACACAATCCTTGGCCGTCACCATGACCGGCTTTAACACGACGTCGTTTACAGGTCAGCATCAAGAGAAAAAAAAACGGGAGAAAGAAAGCACAACATCAACGTCACCCGTCGTGATCACAACCCAACCACGCTTGGGCAAGGGCTTTATACAGGCAATCCCTGTGATCTCACGATAGAGTCAACACTCCCCGCCTATTGTCGAGCTACCCTGCCACTCTTAAGTCGCTTGTCAGTGTCCGCTCCAAATCCAGCACAGCACCCGCAGCCAACGATGGTCTTCTGGTGGCTTACCAGATGTGGAGAGGGGAAAACATGATGATTTCCTGGATATGATGCATGGGGTGAGCAAATGCCACATGGGGTTGGCCTGGAATTGAGCCCCAGATTGTTGGGATATTTCCCCACCACGTTCGATACGTACGGGATCTCCCATGCTTGTCACCCAGCCCTACATACATACCCCCCATCATTTGCCTGGTCGAGCAGTGAACAAGCCGACTGAGAGCTCAAAGAAATACGACGGATGCCTTACCAGGTCACCATCCTTGAAGAACACCAAGTTTGGCACGATGCCATGTCGCCTACTCTCTACGTCCGAAACATGGGCATGGGATCATATCAAGCTCTTTGTTTGTTTGACAGACGAGTGTCACGGAGACTACCTGTCCAGCCCACGGCACTGAGATTCCCCCCCGTCAAGCGGCTGGGTACCACCTCTCTATCGCACCATGTCCGGAGATCACGTCCACGATGCCTGTCCCATTGGGAACAGATGCAGTCTTGGCAGTTCCCAATACTCCAACCATTGGAGGAAGCCCAGTGACGCAACCCGTTCTATAAACGAAGGGAAGCGAGCGGACGACAGCTGCCACTGACTTTGTCACGTAACGCGCCTCGACGCCTTGTTGGACCAAAGTCGGGAGGATGGCTTGCCATGGCGCAAATACTAGTTAGCCGCTTGGCTGAAAAGAGTCAGATAATCTTTCCCCTCTCTTCAGCTTTGCCCACTGTTCTATTTATGATAAAGTTATCACTTTCGAATCCCCGGTTTAGTTGCTCTTCATCAGCCGGTCACAAAAGACTGACTGCCACTTCCCGTTCTTCTTCCTCTCTTTTGGCCCAAGTCATTGTAAGTCCTAGACTTAGTCAGGGTAGAGCTCTCAGCCGTAAAATCTTACCTGCTTACTCGTGTCAAGTTCTCATCGTTTCTTCCCTTCTTCTTTCTGGACTTTCTTCACCACCACCACCACCACCAATCATTGAGCTGAAAGAAACACAATTCGACGCCCTCCCTCTTCAGCCCTTCAGCCGCTTTGATCGGTCATAAGCTTCAAGCGCCCTAATTGCCTCGGTTGTTAACGACCGTTGACCCATGAAGATCACTTACATAACTCCAAACTCCACTGCTACCTTACCCACACAGCAACAGTCCGAGTGATCGGATCCAAACTTACCTGATTTGTTCAAGAAACCTGCTCGGATAACTTGGTTCCAACGTTCTCGGCAGATGGGTATTAAAGACAAGACCTCTAAGCAACGACTTCAGACAATCGGGCACTTGTAATTGCCATCTGAGTTTGTCTCTTCGCACAGCAACTTCCAGGTTGGACGCCATTATCTACCACCAAAAGTCAAAGAGAAGCCTGCAATCATGGATAACTCTATAACAACAGACGATTTCTCTTGGTCGCTTGTCGACACTATCAAGCAATCGCCACCCATCGATGTCACAGCTCCTTACGATACCAAGTTTCTTGCAGGCAAGACCATCCTCATAACCGGCGGGGCATCCGGCTTCGGTGCCGCCTTCGCTCGCAAGTGGGCCAAACACGGCTCCCATATCATCATCGGCGATGTCAACGACTCTACCGGCGAGGAGCTCATCGCTGAGCTCCGCTCCCTCCCCGGCTCCTCCAAGCATCACTACTTCCAGCACTGCGACGTGACCAAATGGGAAGACCAAGTCTCCCTCTTCAAGATGGCCGCCCGCGCCAGTCCCACCCGCGGGATCGATGCCGTCGTAGCCGGCGCCGGTATCAGCGAGCACGGGGACGTGGCCTCGGGCGCTCCGGGCGTCTTCGATAACCCTGCCGGTCTCGACTCCGACTCCGACAACATTCCACCGCCGCCATTAAACGTCCTCAACGTCAATCTGACAGGTGTCATGTACACTACCCACCTCGCTCTCTTCTGGCTTCCCCGCAATGGCGGCGTCTCTCGCCTTGACCTCCTCGACAGTCCCCATCCAAGCGATGACAACAACCAGCCGATCCCAATCCGCGACCGTCACCTACTCCTTGTCTCCTCCATCGCCGGCCTCGCACCCCTTCCCGGTCAAACGGAGTATACAGCTTCCAAACACGGCGTGCTCGGTCTCTTCCGCGCCTTACGCGCCACTAGCTGGACGAAGGGCATCCGGTGTAATGTCTTGTGTCCGTACTTTGTCGATACACCCATCGTCCCCTGGCGCGGCATGGGGCTGTTGGCTGGCGGGCCGAAGGCGGAAATTGAGGATGTGGTGGATGCGGCGACAAGGTTGATGGCTGATGAGGGGGTGGTGGGAAGGGGATTGGTTATTGGGGGGAGGCAGAGGGTTGTGGGTGGGAGGTTGGTGACGTTGGGAGATGCTGAGGGTGAGGTTTTGGAGCAAGAAGAGGAAGGAGGAGGTAGGGGCATTAGGAGTTCGCCTGGGGCAGTGTGGGAGGTGCATGCGCATGATTACGAAATGGTGGAGGTGTTCGTGTATAGGTTTGTCAAGATTTTGAATATGGTCAGGACGGTCAGGGGGTGGGTTGGGACGTTGAAGGATTTGTGGGGGATTTATTTGAGTAGGAGAGGAGGAGGGAAAGCAGCGAAAGCAGCGAAAGCGAAGAAGGTGATGAAGTGAGGATGATGGTTCTCTCTTGCGACTATGAATTTGGGTATGGCAGCTTTGTGCCTGTGGATATTACGACCGACACGGGTAACTTGGGATGGTTTGGTTTGTGTGTGTGTGTGTGTGTGTGTGTGTGTGTGATGCTGCGAGTATATCGTTTCCGGGCTTCAGGATTTGGCGGGTATCTCCCCTAGCCAGAACAATCATTTTATGCATACCAGAAGAGACTGGATGTGGAAAATCTGAATACGACCTGGCGGATGAAGAAACAAAAATGAACGGACAAGGAGGAGCATGAAGGATGAGGGATGAAGGAAGCAAGGAACTCCGGCTATCTTTGGATGTCCATATCAAAAAGCGCTCGCCCTTGAGGTCTATGACGCATGGCTTAGTTAGCCAGCCTGATGCTAATGATACATAACATGATGATATTACTGTGGCTCGATAAATGGGTTGGTACGATTAAGGGGCCTTCACGAATGATGTATTGTATGCATGCACTTATGAATATTATGTCAAAAATCTTCCCTCTTCACAAGTGTCCAAAGAGGATGAAGGGATAGAGAAGGAAAGGATGAAGAGAGGAGAAGGTATGGCGGGGAAAAGAAGGAAGGAGTGAAGTGAACGTGAAGGAAAGAGCGAACAGGCAGACAGAGAAGGAACGAGTCAAGAGGCGATGGCCAAACGGTAGCTGAAAAAAAGAGAACAAAACAATCCCGGCGGAAGTGCAACTAGTACGAAAAGTGTCGTACAAATAGATTATTGGGAAGATAACCAGGTCAATTTAACGTCCACTTCCACCTCTCTGGGGGCGATGTCAAGGAACCAACAACTGAAGGGTTTTGATTAATAAAAAAACAAAAATAAAAAAATGAAAGAATATAAGGTTCATCCAGCATATCCACCAGTATTTCTTCCATCCAGAGTGAAATAGAACGATGAGGCCGCTGATACACGTAACCGTGAAGAATATGGCCTTTCTGACCGATCCCCGGTCTCCTACAGATCCTTCACGGGTAGGGTTCCTTTAGAAAGAGTCTAGGTAGACTACGTGTGACAGCCTAGTTACCAAATGAGCACAATATTCTCCCATCGATTTAACACGAAGGCACGTGTCTTGGTATAATGCAGTGTGAAAGAGACTTGAAAGCCACAAGCTTGTTCGCCAACTTGACTTGTTGGGTAATTCCGCTTTAGTAGAAATATACCGGTACAAAAAGACCGACTGACATCAAACAACACACTAGCTCAAGGCAAAACCAGAGTACAGAAGAAAGAAAGAAAGAATGAAATACTCGCTAATGATATGGACGGAATATCGGATATCAAAGTGCGAACAGCAGCCCTCCATCCCATATAAAACTCCACCGCTAGTCTAGATGCTGGGGAGTAAAAACCTTGTGTCATGCGTCCTTGTAGAAATGCCACCAAACCAACGGTCTTCCACAATGGATTTGTGGTTTTGTCGGTGGGGATTTCCGTGACACTGGGCTGAGGTGGTTGTTGTTCGTGTGCCACCGGGAGGTTAAGCATGTGCTTTGTTGTTGGTCGGTATCGGATGAAAAGAGGATTGCCGCAATCGCAATCGCAATCCCAGTCGTTCAAGAAAGCGATGAAGAAGTTGTATACATGAACATAGCGCCAACACAAAGGATAATCCATCCAAAGCAAAAGCCAACGATGTCAATAAATTTTATGCAAAAACATTTTCCTGTTTTATGTGTATGAGAGGTTGGTATCATGTCATCCCATGTCCTTCAAGTCTTTTGCCGATAACCCCGGAGATGTGTTCAGCCCAGTTTGTAGATACGTGCCGTACCCATATATGATATGTGTGTAATTTTTCTTCTCTTGTGCCATATGATGTCAAAACGATCCGGGATTTAAACTCCTTTCACCGCATACGAGGGCCGCCGTACATACACAAAGGTGTTTAAAATGATGAGGATTGGAAGAGCGCACCATTGTGTGTATTTTCTCTTGCACCGCAAGCCGCCTGCATGAATGCCAGTGTGTTTGTATGTGTTGCGATATGCCACAAGCCAAATAACAATAACTCCTACGGACCTCTTGGATCCATGTCGCCCATGCTCGTTTCTCTCCCTTGGATGCTGATGATAAACCGATCGTGACGCCGTAGGCCGATGCCAATCCCTAGACTCCACGCACGCTGGTGTGGCCACGAAAACAGCTCTTGAACCATGGTCGAAGGCCAACAGACGCTCGCCCTGAACAAAAGCCAAAAAAGAGACCGGGGAAGCACAAGGGGAACTCCGGCAAAAAGAGAATCCTCTACGACTCCAGCGCGCTGGGTGAAACGCAAAAGAAAAGAAAAAGAAAAACAACGACGACGTTAAATTAAGAGGGAATCGTTTCCATGTCGAAAAAAAACAACATTCATGTGTCCACACGCACCATGCGCCAATGCATGCCATGTCGAAGATGCCAGCCGTATGCAAGCCGTAGCCACTGTGCCTCAAACATCGCCTACCAGCTCCAATCAACACCCCATGTCCATGCCGCTTTTCTTGTCCAATCGATCGGTGCGAGGCAGAGAAGAAAAGATGTGTAAGTGCAGTAATAGTCCAAAACGTGAAATATCCTTTTCTTGAAATACGCAGAAAAAAAAGGACAACAGGTCGGAAATAACAAGAAGATCTGAGAAATGCCATCCGGGAGGCAAGGGCGCCGGCTGCGTATCATCATCTTCCCATCATGTATGCCGGGAATTGCGCCTGAGAGTTGCCATTCAGCTGCGCAGAGCCGTTGAAGCTCGAACCCCAAGGGTTCTGACCTCCAGGAAACGGGGGCGGGGTATACTGGTTGTGTCCGTTGTTCAGCATGTTGGGCGACCCTGAGTACAAGGACCTGTTCATGCCCAAGCCAGGAGGGGCAGACAATCCTGGAGGAGGTCCACTTGCGGTTGTGAAACCAGTGTTGGGCCCGTGAGGGAAACCGTTCATGCCGTTCATGGGGCCTGCGCCATTCTGGCCAGGCGCCTGACCGGTGCGAACGCCCAAGGGGTTCTTTGAGAAACTCAATCGCATGCCGCCCTTCCTGCTGTTGCTGAGCGTATGACCATAAAGCTCGTTAAGGGCCTTGGTGGCAAAAGAAACGTCCTCGAACTCGACAAAGCACATGGGTCCGTTGTGCTTAGTTCTATAACAAAGGCGCTTGTATCCCCGCACTTTGGAAAACACGGCCTTGAGCTCTTCCTCAGAGGTGTCGATGGGCAGATTGCCGACATAGAGGGTATTACAAGGAGGGTTCATGTCGGCGGGATTTGCGGGCGGGTGTTGGCGATACGGCTGAGCATGGGGCATCATTGGGACGGGGCCACCCATCATGTTGGTGGGTGACATAGTAGCAGAATGCGCTCCCATTCCCCCCATGCTAGATTGGGAGTAGTGCGACATTGATTGCGGCATAGTCGTGGGAACCGATGTGTTTAGCGACAAGTTTGCCATGCGCGTGATGGGAAGCTGAGATGAGGTAGACCGGCGTTGCTGGGGGCCGCCTTCAGCAAAGCCGCCGATTTCCTTGAGAATCTCGCCCGTTTCGTCATCGTCTGCAGAATCGTTGTTGATCAAGGTCTTGCCGGTCGCGCGACTACCGTCAGTGAGGTAGTTTCCAATGGGCGATTGAGCCGAGAAAAGGTTCTGGTAGTGCGCAGTGGCCTCGGGGCTGCCCAACTCGGTGGACCCGTACGCAGTATTAAGGGGCGGCGACATTCGGTCAAGAGATTGGAATGTGCCATTGAAGCGCGACACTTGTCTGGAAGAGGGCGCCGTCAGCGCCGTTGGCGAAGTGACCGCCGATGTCGCAGCGGAGACGGATGTGTCAATCGAGAACCTGGCACTCGAGGATGCGGAGTCGGACTGAATGATCTCAACAATCATTTCGGCGTCGTTGGTCATGTTGGTCTTGCCATTCAAGAGTTGCCTCGTCTCTTGCGCGCCCTCCAAGGTCTTGAATGTGAGAATCGCGGTTCGGAAACCAGCGTCGTCCGACACATCGGCGGGAAGAAGCTCGGCCTTGACGAGATCCTTGGAGAGGGCCATCATGAGGCGCAGCTGGTCTTCGGTGAAGTTGGCAGGCAACTTGCGGATGCGGGCGACCGCATAGGACGGGGAGGGCGTCGCGGCGAACGGGGTTCCGACAGGCTTGGCAGCGTCGCGATCGAAGGGGTTGCCAGCTGTGTAGTAGCCGACGGGAGAGGTCATGCCTTGTCTGTTGTTGAAGGCTTGGGCAGCCTGAGCGGCCGAAGGTCGCGGTAGGTAGGATGAGGCTGCCATTGTGTTGGTTGTCGCGGTGGACGACGAGAAGGGGCTCGCGCGGTTGGAGGCCAGAGAAGCGAAAGAGTTGGCGTTGACGGTGACGGAGGAGGTTGCGCTCGGGGCGTTCACGTTCTGACGATGATCCCCGTTCATGCCTCGCGGTGCGTTTGGTGCATGTACAGGTTGGAGTCGCTAGAAATAGAACGGGTCTTGACTGGGGCGACGATCGGACGTGATTGATCGAATGGGCGACGAGCCGTCGGCAGGTTGGCAGTGGAGGAATTGGGTTCGCAGAGTGGATGCGACGGCGACTTTGTGGAGAGTAGGATGCCTGGTTACGTCGAGCGTGTCAGGTACCGTGCTGGATCTAGTCCGTACGTATGCGTACACCACCAGACCACCCTCTAGAATACGTGTGTGTGCGTGTTGACTCGCTCGCTTGAGAGATTGAAGGAAGTGCTAGGTGCTAGCTAAGGTATTCGCGTGCGCCGTTCGGCAGCAGGGGGTCCGGGATACGGGACAGGTGGGCAGTAAGGATGAGGACAGGACAAAGAAAGCGTGGCAAGAAACAGGCGATGGGGCTGGGCCTGGGGGGTGGAATCAACCTTACCTGTAGGTTATTTACCAAGACGCGACAGGATACCCGGTCAAGGCAAGAGCTTTGTGCGAGGGTTCGTGGGTTGTTGATGTGATGACGATGAGGGGTGCACAGCCAGAATCTACCGGCTGCTTTTGCTCGCTCTTGTAGTGGGCGGTAGTAACTGGTGGTTGTGGTTGTGGTTGTTTAGTGGCAGCTCGTTTCTCGCTGTGTGCTGGATGGGGGAAACAAATGCAATGCTGCCTCTTGAGTGTAGTGTCTGCTTGCAAAAAGGTACGAAGTAACGAGGTAACGTGCAAAAAAGCGACAGAAATACAGCAGCCGAGTTTGCTAGATGATTAGGTGGTGAATGAGTGGGTGTAAGTGTCCAGGTGGTGGAAGGGAGGGAGGGAAAAAAAAAGTTGGCCTGGGGTTGTGGAGGAGGAAGAAAGTTGAATGTCTGGGTAGTGGTGTGGGATGGGGGAGAGCTTTGTGCAGGAATGGAGTGACCTGTCGCAAATGGGCAAAAGGGGAGCGAACCGTCAGTCGGTTTCTGTGTGCGAGTGTGGGCGTTCGACGAAACAGTTCCCGGGGTGTTGGTGGTGTCTGGGTGAGCGTGCCAGGATGGCTATGGTAGGATGAGAACAGAAGGGAAAAAGTGGAAGTGCAGGTGGAAGGGAAGGGGACGACGGGACTCCGGGAGTGGGCAGGCGCGATCTGGACCTGGACCCAAGGATTTTTCCTAGGAGGTGAGCTTTTGAATTTGTGGTTCGCTTTTGGCTTTTGGTGCTACGGACTCTGCACGGGATTCTGATTGGCTGCGCTGGGCGACTGAACGCATCCTGCATTTGAGATTTTGGTCCCTCGGGGCCCCCCACTTGTGACTCGATCGTTCAATGGGAAGCTTCCCAGATTGTGTGTGCTTTTAGCTTTTCGGCCCCCCGCCCCCGGCTTATACCATCGAGAGAAGGAGGAGCTACACTGAAGTAGAAAATCCGCAAAAAAGACACGGATTGCCTGTTCAATAGGAACGCGCGAGGCTACTAACGACATCCGATCTTTTTGGTGGCAGGCGCGGCGCCCGTGAGCAGCCAAGCAGTCAAGCAGCCTCGACCAAAGACACACAGTTGACGTTGGCTACCACCGGTGCTCCTTACTTGGTAAGTACCTGAGCTAGGCCGGATTCAGCACAGCACGTACGCACCTCCAACTCGTACCTGTCGATTGCAGAGAGACAGTGTCGCTCAAGTCTGGGCAAGAGTCAACCAGCAGCACTTTTATATGCACAACCCCATCCACCCACAAAATATCAAAGGTCTATCGACTGCTACGCGAATTCCACGTGACGGAGTCAGGACCTGATAGAAGACGCGCGACCACTTGGAGTAAAATTACATGCTACCTCTACGTACTCATGTTCAAGGTACGCAGGACTCGGCGAGACGTGATATTCTAGATAAGGCAGGCATTCCCGTCACGTCATTGGCTGTTCCTGAACACTAGCGAGTTAGTGCCCGCGTGGTGGAGACATGGGCCATGAGCCAAGGGCAGGGCAAGGGGGGGAAGCCTGAGGCCCTGACAGAGGAGGGATGGGTGATGGGCGGGTTTCTCGGTCTTCGACGACTGGCCATCAGTGGCCGCAACAGGGTAACCTGCAACGCACAGAGTGTGGTTCCCAACGATGGCGCGCATGCACGAATGCAGGACGCTGCAGCTCGACGACTGGAAGCTCAAAGCCTCGAAAGGATGGATGTGCACCTTTACAATTTGGCGCGAACACAGGAAGAGGCAGAAGCCAGCAAGACTGCGCCTATTCTCTGGTCAGTGCAGTGATAAAGTGGCAGCCGGGGGATTCAGACGGGCGTGGTGAGCGGACATGGGCAGATCCGGAAGAACAAGCAAATGCTGATGTCGAGAATGGCCTTCGAGAAGGGAATGGGACGATCCCTCGACAACCCCCCATCTCAATGGGATTCTGGATGTGGGGCAGACGAATGGGCATTCAACTTCCCCCATATCCAATTTCACAGGCTCTTTGACTCCTCACATAGACTCAGGAACCAAGGCCTTTTCAACACTCGCCCAGACGACACTTTCAAAAATTCTGGAAATGAACAGAGAGGAGGCCTCTACATACTTGGACAAGCGAATAATATTGGAACGCTGATGGTGGAACAGTGTCATTGCACTCTCCTGGACGCAATGCAGTGCCTGGCGAAAACGAGAAGCGACGAAACTCCAGCGTGACATCGGGGCGTCGCGGTACAACTAGGCAGGGGGTCACGGGTGGTGCGTGATACCGTGATGAGGAACATGCCCTGAAGAGGTCGAGAATGATGATGACCGAAGATGTTGGCGGCAGCGGCCAGCGCCATGCAGCAGGAAACCTTGTCGACACTCGCCCAGTTCCAGTGCCCGGGACAGTCAACCCAGAAGGTACGGATACCGTAGGGCAGTGCCAAAAGGGACCGTGTTTGAAGTCGACAAGGGCCCCCTTTTGGGTCGCGTTTGCTTCAAGAAGAAAACATCATGAGGTGCGGGCCGAGGGGGTTGACGGGGGCCGACGGGGGACGGGGGACGGGGGATGAGAGGACGGGTCAAGGGTGGGAAACATTGGCTGGAAAACATGGCATGTTCGATTTTCCCCAAGAGGGGCCATATCCGTTGGAGAGAAGTGGAAGGGTTGAGAAAGGGAAGGGGATCCTGGGCGAGCATCACGAGTTTGTTGTCAGAGATTCATCGCCAAGTGAGAGCCAGAGTTACTTACTATGCTAGCTGTAAGAACGCACGGGGCACCCAGGGCTGTGGTGGGTTCCACTTCAGTGTGCTCACTTTCGGTGGAGACCTACGGGGCCCCGGGTTATCTTAGAATTAGATATCTTTTTTGGGCAAGGGACGACTTGCGGCCGCCAAGACTGGACCTGCGTCCCGTACGCTTTGCGTACAATTAATTAAATTGTAAAAGTTTGTAATATTATTTGTTGTAGTTTATATATTTGTTTCTTTTAATATATTTATCAACTTTAATTGAGAATGCTTAAAAAAGATATCTAAATTCTCCACTAGACTAAATTTAATTATGATTAATATAGCTTACTAAAACTAATTTACTTATATAAAATTAGACTACAATTTAGTTATAACAAGACAATATAATAATGCAAAAGATATTACGAAGATCACTTTGTCAAAATAAATTTAATAGTATATTTACTTTTTTTATACAATATTTAAATATTATAATCTAAATTCAAATGTAAAAAATGTAGTAACTGGAACGTGCACGTAAGCTCAAGGTGGTCTGAGCGCTGAAATAACCCCCGGGTCGGGTGTTCGTCTCAAAGTAACCCGCATGGCCCTACCGTAGAGGTACATAGACTGGACATCACCCCGACGGTCTTGACCAGCAAGACTAGGTACCTCCTGCCTTATCCCTTTACCACAGCGAAGCAAAAGGAACTCAAGTCTCAGCATCCATTCTCCATGTTACGGGTGAGCGAGACTTCCATTCTGGATACAGTCGTCAAGACATGCCGGATTCGTGGTCGCCACGCTGGATCTGCCGTCTTTATTCATGTTCCCGAGCCTCACTCAATCAATTTACTCACTCCAAGCCCAAATCGACGATGAGCATTTCTGAATAGAGGCATTATTACGCAAACGGCTGGATGGAACTGGAAAGCAGGCATGGGAGCTGTCGAAACTTGATATCCAGTGCCGCCAGGCTGGCCGAGATGCAATCCCATTCGACGAGTGACGGCTTATCAAAAACGCCACATCCCGTCTGGCACGGCGCAGCGCGGAAGGATGCGGAGCAACATCTTCATGTCGGCCGTCCCATCATCCCTCAAAGGGCCCCCCTCATCAAAGAACCCCTCAAAGGCGGCCTTGTAGCTGTATAGGGTATAGCTCCTTCACACAGTACTGTACACTCCGGCCTAGGTTGCCTTGCGGCAGGCACGGGAGGAGGGTAGGAGTAGGACTATGTATACATCACTATACACTGCAGTATCTCACGAGGTTGTATCCGGTTTCCAGGCTCAAGTGCTACTATGCACGTCCATAATCATTACAGGGCTTCGCGCTGCCGCCCAGAACCGCGGGTGGGAGAAGACCAAGTTGGTGTGTTCGATGAAGGTCGGATATGAGGACCGGTGAAGGCACCGTCATTTTCATGTCTGGGCGAGCAAAGCCTCCATGGCACAGATCTGGGCTTACTCTACACTACAGCCTTTTCTCTGCCGATTTGGCTATACAAGACTAACTAACAAGTTGGCGCTATAGTCTTGCTATAAGGCATAGCCGTTTCCCGTCTACCTTGACACACAAAGCACTCCCCTCCGTATGGCCATATGTACGCACACATTCCCATCTTCTCGGCTCTTGTGCATCGTTACAGGGCCATGCTCCATCTTGGCGCTTTTGCATCATGTGCGATTGGGTCTTTTGGCGCGTGCCTTGCCTGGACTGTCACGAAAAGGTCACTCCCCAATTTCACGCTCTTCAGTTCCCATTCAGCTACCGAAGAGGTTGTTCCGGGCTTTTACTGAGATGTCAGATGGGAAGGATCCTTGAACTAAAACAAGGCGACATCGCGGGGCATGCTATTCATCCTGACAGGCATAGCTTGGCAGCCCTCCCCTTCCCACCCCGGAGAATACCTACAAGGCAACTAATCAATGTGCGGGTTCCGAATAAATAGGATGGGGGAACGCAGGGTTGCTTCCCGATACAAATGCCTGAAACCGGTGGGAGATAATGCATCCAATTTCCCCTTTCGAGACAGCGATTCCACCACCCTTCTACCTTGGTTCAAGCCTCCAACTCTAGGTGCACTGACACTCGTCACAGGCTTGAAGAACTGTACCACAATCTATATCCCACCAAACTACATACTTGCCATCCCCCCCAACCCAAGAACTCCACGGGGGGTAGCCGTGTAACCCTCACTCCTCATTAGCCATGCTGACCAATTCTCCCCGGAATCGAAGCCTGTTGGTCAAAGTCACCACCATAACCACGCCTTGTGGCACGCATAAATTCCATTCTCAGCGGGCCCGCCGGTGTCCTTTTATCAGCGTTGAAGCGACGGAAGCGCTATGGTATTCGGCCTTTCCTCAGCATTTTTCCAGGTCTGATATACTCTCAATAAATTGGCCATGAGTGGGACTACCCGAATCAGGAAGACGATACTCACCCTACGTTGAGACATATATGCTTGGCGATCAGCCTGGAATATTCAACACATTCCGTCATCACACTCCGGAAATCCTACCGCACGGGGTACGTCGATCAACTGACTAGTAGGTGATAGTCCATCGGTGGTCCCTGAGAGAAGCCATCCATGCGTTGCCGATAAAATATATAGGCATGGCGAGCGAAGATGACGCCGCCCACCACGCAGTGTGCCAGGCCAGGTACCCCAGCATCCCGCTCCCGGACTGAAACAGGCCAAGACTTGTTCTGATTGAATACCGAACGAGCGACAGAAGAAGACCATTTTCTCCCTTTTCTAATTCCTTGGAAAGAATAATAAAAAAAGAAGACGAATCATCATGATCCAACTTTTTTTCTGTTACCTTCCGTACTTTGATCGGCCATGCCATCGAAATGATGGGGAGAGAGGGATTGGTCAAGTTACTATCCGTCGTCTCTCGGGTCGGCATGCCATTTACCGAGAAAACTGTCTCTTTCCATCTTCTTTTTTCTGTTTGTATACTGTGTACCATTCATAGTCCAATTCCCCCATATTCGCATTTGCCCTTCCTTTGCCGCTGCGTTCCGACTGGCAAAGAAAAGTGTGATATGTTAAGCCATGCTCGCCCTGCCATGCCATTCCATCCCATGGGATGGGCTGAAACTATGTCATCGAAATGTGATTGCACACTATGTCAGCTGCAGCCTGGGAAGCTCCGAGGTTCATCCATGGGAACACCTTCTTTAGTACCTACCATTCTTCAACATCCCTGTTGTTCTTCCAGTATAACTCGGAGGAAGGGTAGCACATAGTACGCTCTTTTGTACGTCTGAGCTGACATCTAATGGTAAGCCTAGGCCGAAGAAGAAGAAAAGGGTCCAGTGCCGCATGACAACCACGTCCAACAACCAACACCCCACACTGGGGAAGAAGAAGAAAGGGCTGGCTGATGAGCCGGCTAGAAGGAAGGATGGCAAGTCCCGACCCCGACCGCAAGAACCCAGTCACATCTTGCCTGTGTATCAAGACCCTGCGCTTGTATAGAGTCTAGAGAACAGGAGGATCCGCTGTAAGCCGTACACTCACACACACACACACACACACACACACACACACATCCTCAGGGTTCAAGTGAAGCTGTAAGAAGCTTACAATCAGTGAGGTGTGATCTATCTCACCTCAAGTGGAAGTGAGTGAGACGGGCGAGCGGGCGGGGGCAGGCGGGTGGGCGCGGTATCGACTTTTCTTCCATCCATCTCCCTATGGCCTTGCACCCGGACAGACATACTTACATACTTTGCTATATCAGACGGGAAGTAGGCGGACAGGCATTCATCTACCTATTGGCAACTATTTTCTCTAATTCAACCTTCCTAAATTCCCCACTACACACGCTCTTTTTTCTTTATCTCACGCTCACTGGCTCTTCACGAAATCAACCCTTTACCAACCCTCTACACACCACCTACTAGGTATTATTATACTACTGACTAGACTAGAGGCACACAACCACTCACCACCTCGTCACCCACCCACTGACGATTCTTCAGCACAATGTCTCAGTTGTAGGTGGTGAGCCATCCATCCATTCATTCCCTTCCCATACCCATACCATATCCTCGGCTTTTTGCGACCTGCATAGCCGTTCACAATATGTGACGAGTGACTTGCGGGTGACGGGGTGACGGGTTGCTACTAGACTAGTAGATTACCTAGGTAGTGTGGTATCTCTCCCCTAGAAAAAATGTGTCGGCAATACCACACTTGTTTTGGCAGTATTCTTCAAGAGCTGTAGGCTTTAGTTGACGGCAGAGTTTTTAATATGCATGGGTTGGTGGGGTTGATGATAGTTTTGACTTTTGGCTTTGATACTTCCGACCTGGGAAGGAGCATTCCGTTAAAGACGCCGCTTTCAAGTTCGAGATGTCGGGTGTTTTGTACCTAGAAAGGAGCGGACGGGAAGACAGAGACGACCGAGATGCTCAACTGCTCGCTCTTTCCTATTACCACTTACTGTTTGTATGTGGTATCGTTTTTGTTCTGATATAACCCAAAACAATGACCGGGCAATTTTGCTTTATCTACCTACTCAGGTACCTTCAACCCAAAGTCCAGTACAATGACCTTTTAAGACTTTCTTACCAAATTATAATGAAACCCTCAACTACCTGCCCTTCTAGCCCTACCTTCCGTCCCGACCCATCTACATCGTCTTCGTTACCTGCTGCTTCGAAGCCCCCTCTCCCAAACTGCAGTCAGTTCCATCCTAAGCCGATTCAACCCTCCGACTCTTCCCATCTCTTCCCAACACCACCAAGACAACCTACCTAGGCTAGAGACGGATACAGGTTCCCAGCCAGTCTTCTCTTTGAGGACAAGAGAGAAAAAAGCCACCAAAAGCGGGGTTGTCGGAACTCCTTGCGACCCGACTGACCAACCGACCGACCGAAAGACCGGCCGATTGATGTTGCTCCGCCTGCCTAATCAATCTAGCAATCAATCTCTTTTGTGCTAAACGAACTTGCAGACCGAGCGAGGTCCACAAGTATGTAGGCACGCACGATGAGTACAAGAGAAGGAGCGATGGAGGGCTGTAAATTGGAAAGAGCGAGCAGGCAGTCAGTCAGTCAGTCAGTCAGTCAAAAGTGCTTGGTCGTTCCTGTCCTCTCGTCCCGCTCAGTTGATGAAGAGTTGGGCAGGGCGTTGGGGGGGGGGGCCTTTTAGGTACTCACCTATCTCCCGTCGAAGAATCGAAGAAGGGGATGGGTTCATACCTTGATGAAGAGGAGAAGATAAGTGACCTAAGATACCTAAGTACCAGGTCTACAAGATACGTATCCAGGAGGTAGGTGGTGTTGCCTTCTGGTCACCTTGACCAGGCTCTGGCTTCTTCTTTTTTTTTTTTCCATCTTTTTGTTAAAAAAAATAAAGAAATCCTTGAGCGTTGGATGTGTGAGTTACCTACATCTGTCCCGTACCTTCAGATCAGGTACCTACCTAGAGTAAGGTTATCTGCGGTCTCCTGTGCGATTACCCTTATGCGTCCGTCCCATTGGCGCGTAAAAAGCTTCACCGGCTTCATGCAAACTGCTTCAAACATTCAAACACACAACCAACAGCAGGCACCGGTAGGTAGGTAGGTAGGTAGGTAGGTAGGTGTGTCAGTGTATGCAGCGTTGGAACCAGGTTGGGATTACCTGCGTGAACGGAGAATCACATGTCATAAACGGTTTGTTTGAGCTGTTCGATTCCTGTCTGTAAGGTTGGTTGCTCTTGTTATAAACTTGCTTGGACAACAGAGAGGGAGAGGGGTGAGTATCAATGGTCTGGTAGTACTCGAGGAGACTGGGGCGTGAAGGTGACTAGGTTTTCCCCCATGGTTGTAAATGCTTTATTTTGAAAGCGATATCAAAAGCGGGAAGGTATGTGTGTAAGCAAGTGCCTGATGATTTTCCTGAGACTGACTTACGTTGTCTCAAGTAGCTAGTCATAGGATGAGTGTTTGAGTATTTCTTCATAACATTTGTCCATGGTTTTTTAGCCTATAGTCCGAAAATGAGCACTCATGACCGATCATGAGGAATGCGAAAAAACATATCTTCAGCAACTCATCAGTCAACACCGACTGGAAGCCAAAAGGCCTCCCTCCTCAGGCCCAATTCTCAACACCTTCACCACCACCAGCCCAATCCATCGTCATCGCAGCCCAGAGATCATTGTACCCCATCCCCATACTCATAACCATATTCATATTGATACCACCCATCCCCGACCCCATCATCATTGGCATTCCCCCCGGGCCCGACGGCACACTATTCCCATCCCCTGATACATGTCCGTGTTGTCCACCTCCACCCCCATTACCTGAGCCGCCAAACTCCATACCATCATTCCTCGTAGTATTCGCAGTAGTAGCAGCACTACTACTGCCACTACCCAGACTACCCAGACTATTCGGACTTCCCCCAGTATTTAAAGCAAACGTCTCATCCCAGTAGGGGTAATAGGGTTCCAGGCTGCCGTCCATCATGGGACATCCGGACACGTTTGTTGAGGGGATGTGAAGGGTTGGTATGGGTATGGGTGTTGCTTGCGATTGTGATTGTGGGATGTCTATATCGAGAGGAAGCATGGAGAGGTCCATGTGGATGTCTAGGACTTCCTGTTGAGCTTGGGGGTGCTGGTGGTGGTGGTGGATATTCTTGTTGACGAAGTCTAAGTCTGTTGGTGGTATTGGGATATTGAGGTGCTGGTGCTGGTGCTGGTGCTGGTGCTGGTGGTGCCGACGGAGTGGTTGTTGAGATTGAAAGTGCTGTTCCTCCCCATGTGCCAAGATGGACTGAGCATAACCATGAGCATTACTCTCGTCCTCCCCAACCGCCTTGCCAGTAACAGGACAGATACCAACACCAACACCAACACCACCCATCCTCGCATCCTTATCCCTCTCTTTACCCAAACTCGCTGTGCCCTCCAACTTGGCAACTCGATTCCTAAACTTCCTCCTCACCACCGCAAACACAACCTTGCTAGCACTCAACACATCCATTCCTTTAGTCGTCGACATCGTCGCCGGCGTCACATTTTCCCGATCTTTATCAACACTACCACCCTCAGAAGAAGCAGACGAGGCAGTGCCCGTACCCAACCGACACAACCTCTCCAGGAATTTGTCAAACCGCACCACCCTCCTGGCCCCATAATCATCCCACCCGGGACAAAACGTGATGGGGAAGCTCATGCGAAACCCGAGGATGGTAGACAAAATCAAACAGCCCCAGCCGATCATGGAGAAGGCGTTGATTTCGTGTGCTGAGAGAGATAAGAAGTATTCGTAGTTTTGGTGCAAGGTGGGGATTAGGCTTAGCAAACGGTTGGGGTCTACGCGGAAGGAAGGCGGAGGACCTTTTTCTAAACCGGGGAGCTTGACGGAGGGAAGTTTGAGGAGGGGGGCGCCAGTCAAAAAGAGGCGGGTGAAGAGGGTTGTTATGCGGATTGAGGCTTTTTGGGCAAAGAGGGCGGATGTTAGTTATGTTTGGAGGGAAACAGGGAGAGGGAAATGTGAAAGGGGTAGGGAAATATGAACGTACGTATTGATTTCAGTTCGGACGGCATCTTGGCCTCCCACTCGTTTAGTTGGGCTTCCATGCCTTTGATGATCATCTCGATCTGGCTCTCGGTTTGTTGTGGTAGACCACTAATTCCACCCCTTTGCGGCTTGCGGAGATCATTGGTCTCTTCGCAGAGCCGTTGGAGGCGGACTAACCAGGGGAGGATGCAGTCTCCTTTGGTTATGCTGTACTTTTCGAGGATGTCGCAGCATTTGGAGGTGTAATTGGTGAAGGACATGGAGGGTGTGCGGTTCCACGATGTTGCGAAGCTATCATATATGTGTTAGTCCAACTACGTGACAAGACATCTCTGTTGAATGATGACCTACTTTGACGCAACATAATACGTAGCCAGATAAGTCCTGATCTCCTCCAGCCTTTGCGGACTAGGGCGTCTCGGACCGTTGAGTTCATCAAAACCAGGATCCACGTCCAGCTCGAGATCGTTGACCATATCCACCGCCATACGCACATACTGGAACGCTTGTCTGTTTTTCGGACGAAGGTGGAAGGGATACCTGGGCACACGAACACACAATCGTTAGCAGTCATCCTCAATCTCCAAAACCCAGTCTATAGGCACGTAGACACAAAAACTCACCAAGCAACGTAAGCCGCCAACCCCTGCAACAACTCCAAACTCCTCTCACCCCCAGCCACGAACTTCAGCCCCAAAATCTTCCTAAATTCCTCATCGTATAGACTATGGCCCTGCAAAGTCCTCGTGCTGCTCGCCGCCGCCAAAACAGCCAGCAGCACAAAGGGCCTCTCCCTCGCTAGGGACGCCACTGTTGCTTCTTCCAGCTTCACTTCATTCTCATCGTCGTTGCAGACCGAAACATGATCAACCAACACACAGGGAAAATGCCACACCATAACCTTTTGAAAAGTATTCAACAGTTGCGAGGCAGAGTCGACGTTGAATTGCGGTTGCACGGAGAGGGAGGCGAGGGAGCGGCTGCTTCCTCCTGGTCCGGGTCCCGGCTTTCCGTTTCGGTCTCCGTTTCGGTTTCCAATCCTTGGCCCCGTACCACCACCCCCAAAACCAGCCCCAAACTGCGCAACCCCAGAAGCGGAAGCAGAAGCAGAACTACTCCCCGGCGTAGCAGCCGATGCTCCAACCGGCAGGGAGCTAGCATGGCTGGAAATTACCGATCCGTCTCCTTCGCAGTTCCCATCATCGTCGTACTCGTGATCATAGCCGTAGGTACCGTCTTCGTCCTCGGAATCGACCCCGGTGTTGGGGCAGATATGATCCATGAATCCTTCGTGGTCGAGACGGAGAGATTCAAGACTGATGGCTACGTCGACGGAGGAGGTGGGGATGGGGACGTCGATGGTGAAGGTGCGGGATGGACCGGGGGGTAGACCGGGTAAGGGAGATTGCTTTTGGAGGGAGGAGGGGTTTGTGACGGTCCTGTTTGTGGTTATGCCAGTTGTTGTGGTTGTTGATGTTCTGGGGTTGGTGGTTGTGGTTGTTGATGTGGAGTTTTTGTCGGCTCTGAGGAGGTGTAAGTGAGTTTATGGGGACATGTTGAACGAGTTTGAGAAACTATTTTTGAGGAGCTGCGCACTTGCATTTGAAGGGTAAGAGAAAGGAAAGAAAAGGCAAAGAAGAGAAAAAAAAAGGTAACCTACACCCTCGACCCTCTAGGCCGTCTTGTTGTGGGTCCGGTCTTGAAGATACACTCTCGTTTCGAAGCCAAGCACCTGAACCAACACATGATTGAATCCACCAGTTAGCGGCTGTTGGAACATAGAAAAGAATCACTTGAACACCAATCTTTTGAAATTGGAAGAACGGGCAGCAATGCACGCCATCACGAACTTGATAAAGCATGCCAACCTTTTACATATCCCCGCTTGGCTGCTCCCCTGACACTTGACCTTGGCAAACCTGCAAGCTTCACAAGCGTTAGCGACACGAGGCCGAAGCGGCGCCTTGTCTTTTTGTTGCTGTTGTTGGTCCATGTTATCCTTCCGTTGGGGTGGATGGGAAAATTGATAGATAGTTTTTGTTTGAAACAAGCAACAATCGAGCCAAGTTCCTCGATCGGTCGGCTTCAGTCTAATCAGTTGGTCAGGTCGGGTGGTGCCAACTGAGTTATCTTGTTGGTGGAAAGGGCGTGCTAACTTCCGACGTCTCTCGGCGTTTAAGTGAGCCTTTTGCGTGTGCTAATTGTCTTTTTGTGCTATGGTTACCGATGGTATGGGACCAATTGAGAGTTTTACGAATACGCCTTCTAGTTCGTGTGTGTGCTCCGAGTGCTGTCGCAATGTGCCGAGCGAGTCACTGAGGAAATACGCAGGCAGGTCCGGTGAATGTGGACTGGAGGACGGGATTATGGAGGAGGATGGAGAAAAAGGAGGAGACAAGGAGAACCCGGCTTTCTTGGCTCCGAAGGGACGCGGAGGTTAAATGTGATGGGGATTCAGGGTTGATGGAGACGGTGAGAACAATCGACCATTGAGATTTTAGTGATCATCGTGAGCGACGAGCTGTTCTACACAGTACACTAGACCCCTCTGTCAGTCTCTCGGGTCATCAGACCCCCCCTTTCAAACCCCCCTGAGAGACTCCTTTTTCAGCCTCTCCACGTCAACAACTTAGCTCCCGCCTTGGCATATGGTACCGCCCTGATCATCAGTGGAGTCAACACAGCCCTACAGGGCGACGATGGTGTCATCATTTTCAAATGTTGATCAACATCAGCGAATTGGTCTCAGAGGGTATTTTACTAAATATTAACGAATAAAAGGCATGTCGCCATCGGCTTATACGGCGGTGAGCTCAACTATATAAGAGCCGTCCAGTCGCCTAGCCCGATCGTACACAACACCCAGCTACACCACCTACATAACACTACACCTCGCCCGCGCCGGATGTGCCATTATAAGTAGCTTAAGTCCGGAAACTCATTCTTTTCGCTTCTCCCGTCGCCTTCTCCGTCAAGCCATTGGGTATCCTTTCCGACACGTCTGATTATCATAAAGCATCCTCGCAAGAACTAGGCTCGCGTGAGTAAGAGGGGAAAAAAGAAAACAGGGAAAAAAAACAAGGCCCGGTACGGCCAATGAAGTCATCACGATGATCATCCCATCGCAGCCGCTTCATCAAATTCATCACCAACACAGAACAACCAACCACTTCAACAAACCGCCTCCTCAGCACACCTCACCAACTCGCAAAGCGTCCTCAACAAGAACGGATCCAACGCCGCCGTCTCCTTCGGTGAAAGCGCCTCTCCTTCCACCATACCCTCTCCAGTAGTCAGCTTCAGCGTCGTAACCAAACGCGCAATGCACTTCGCTAAACCAGCGTGAATGTCCCTTAGCATAGCCAAGTCGCAACCACCAGCGCCGTTGCTACCGCCGCCGCCGCCGCTGCTGGTCGACATCTTTGGCGCACCACCTGCTTTTTCGCTGTCTCTGGTGAATGGACGGGTGAAGCCGCCGTCTCTGGGAGAGTAAAGACCACTAGAGGAAAAGTTCGCGGCTGCTTCGTCGTTCATGCCCAGGATGCTCTCGGCCTTTCTGGGGATGCGGCGCACGTTGTTATCGTCTGAGTGGCGGGTCGGGCTACTAGGATTCCGCTGAGGAGCATTGTTGGTCTCTTTGGGAATGTGCGACGATGTGCCGGGTTGGGGCGGGCAAAGGGTGCCGATGTAGTTGTAGGCGATTAGGTGCGCGTAGAGGGCGTCGCACAGGCGGTCGGTGCCGGTGGGGAAGATGTTCTTGATGGGTGCCCACTCTGGCACTCCCGAGGTTTTGCTCGCTCTCGGCTCGGGGAAGGTATTTGCGGTCAGGTCGTGGGCGTAGCTTGCAAATCTCTTATTGGCGCGCCGGCTTTGCATCAGGTTGGGGAGGTTCCAACGCTTGCGCGACTTGGTGCTTAGGTTCGAAAAGGTGAAGATCGACTCGTTGTCTTCGTCGTCGATACTGTTGGTGGGCCTTCTGACCCGGTGTTTGAGCTTCCTGGAATAGGTCCGTATGGTCTCGATGGACAGGCTGGAGGTGAGCAGCGTGGTTTCCGGAAAACAAGAGGTCGAGATGCGCAGAGTGTTCAGCACGTCTGCAGGCAAGGGAACACCCGCCACAGGACTGTTTGGAACGAAGCTAGACGCACGAACACGACCAACTGCTGGCTCCGTATGCGATCGCAGCCACCCTTGAAGGTGTCCAGTCGACGTCTTCACACTCAGCTTCGAGCGTAAATCTGAGACGCTGTCTCCCGCCGAGTGTTGATCTCTCACACTTTCCTGCCTGGCTACACCAACCTCCGTAGGCACCGTCTGTGAGTGTGGAACTTTCTTCTTCATATATAGCTCAAGCGACGGCCTTTTCGAGGCATCGATGATCGTTCTGCCCCCGGGCGTCGAAAGCACTGGCAACGTCGGGGATGGGAGTAGTGTTATGCCCCTAGTCTGAACATTGCCGAGCTGAGAACCGTCCGCGTCGCTGGCCGCCCCTTCCTGTTGGCAGAATGCAGGTAGCGCTGCCGGTTTCTGAAGATGGAGTTTCCTCAGTGACGACTTCCTTTTGGGTACAACTGGCGGATGTATGTCAATGATGCGGGGCTTCCCTATACAAGACTGCCCCGAAGATGTGCGCGGCCGATCACCATTGTCGGTCAAGTGAATCGGCAGTGCCATCGGCATCGCATTCGGGAACAGCGTCCTCGGAGAAGTTGGAGAGGACGGTACAGTCTTGGCGAGAATTTTGTCGTTGAATCCCAGGGCTGTTTGCGGCCGAGGGGGAACATAACGGTCGTTGACCATGTCGGGCTCTTCTGATCCGGGCATCAGGTCTGGCTCATCATCAAACCACGTTCCTTGACGGTTTGTAGTCGGTTTCGACGAGGTGGAAGAGGGTGAGTGGGGCTTGCTAGAGAATGGCGAAGAGCTGCGACCGGAAATCGAGGTGGTAGTTGTGACCACTGATTGCTGGCGGGTTCTGATCGAAGGTGGCATTCTCTCCACAGATGAATCACTGAAGGTATCAGAAGAGTCGTCCCCGGCCCCAAATTGCTCATGGTACCCCGGCATGTCTGCCACCAATCTGCGCTCCGTGCCCTCGTAGAGGGAGTGCCGGGCACTCTGGTGGGTCACAGATTGGTAATGGGATGAAGTACGGGAGGAGGTTCGTCGGTGGTGGTGGTGGTTTGGTGCCCGCCCTTGGTTTGACATTTGATCTGATGTCCGATATGAATAGTCCTCGTCCACGTGGGTCGCTGCTGCAAGGCCTTGGCATGGGTAACCGGCGGTCATGGACTGGTTGTTGAAGAACACCTCGGATTCCTCCAAGCTCTGGACGAGGAGCTCGGGGAAGTTGAAGCCTTTGAACTGCGTTTTAATTTCCTCCATTTTGATTGCTGGGCCGGGGAAAGAAGTCGAAATAGGTTTGGTGGCGGACTTCCCTGACGACACCGGACGAAAAGAACCTTGAAAGGGACCGGACGTCAACCGGGGCTGGTCAACGTGTGAAGGGAAGAGGCAGAAGCTAAGCTACCACTTCAAGCCGCCAACTTGACGATGCAGGATGCAGGTCGCAGGAAGGACGCAGGACGAGCAGCTTGTGGTCAAGTCAGATCGTCGTTTGGGGGTAAGTGAGGTGGTCATGGATCCCTGCGCTGATCGCCTGTTGATATGAAGCCGGGGCATATCCCTGCCACGGCGAAGGGAGCTTGCCTCGTACAAGAGCGCGTACGGTGTTGGACGGTATGGACACTCCGTGGAAGTGAATGGGAGACGGTGATTAGTGTGACGGTGAAACCGGGTTCTAGCAGAAATGCCGATACACCAAGTCTGCCGTGTAATGTTTTGGAACAGTTCTTCCAATGCCGCCTCGTAACAGCGAAACAAGCTAGACAGTAGCCTACCAGACACAGTTAGAAGGTGTCGCGACTGAGTGGTTGAGAAGGGTCAGAGTGAACAGTCGCGGACCAAGCGGACATCACGTTATAAGATGGCCACTTTTTCCTTTGGGGAAGACCGCGACTGACAAATGTCATGCGGAAAGAATGATTTCTTGTACGTGGACTTACACCATATAACGTTATGTTCTATGTGGTGATACCCGGCGCTGTCAAAACAGTTGAGCCGACAGGGGGCGTAGCAGACCAAGTGAGACACTGGACGGAATGGCGCCCTTGGTTTCCAACACGCGAGGGATCGAGAAGGTCTCTAGAGCCGAGACAGTGATAAAGATGACGGAGACACTGAGTGCTCCGTGAGAGCGTGGACACGAGATTGCTGTTATAAGGAACGTTTGATGGAGGAGCTGTTGCCGCCTTACGGCCATTTCAAACAAAAACAAGAAACGTTCCCTTTGCGTCGTGGCTTGTCTTGTCCGCAGCGACATATCGAGGCCACAGCAAGCTGGGCAGGGAAAAGGAAGGAAATAGTGGCCAACATTTTGGAGGCGTAGCTAGGCGTACATACTATGAAAGTCAAGATGCAGGGGGGCGAAATAGTAACACGAACTGGCATCCAGCGCACCTCGACGAACTCTTGCGCGAGTTGCCTTCCCATTTGGCCGTCGGCGCCAGACATGAAGAGTTATCAATCACGGACGGATAGACACAGATGCCGCGTCTTGGGTACCCGTCGGCTCAACCAAAGCTAGCCATATCGTCCCAGCCTAGGTGTCGCCGAGGGAGATTTCAGGATGAAGCCGCCATTTCCCGATCGAATATTTCGTGTTCACCGTAACATGGTGACATGTTGTTGGTTTTTGACTGTCCGGATGTCATGACTCCTCCAGAATTGACGGTGAGTGGGTGAAGTGAGCCATGTGCGTCAGTCAGTCAACAGAAATCCGATATCTTCCTCCCCTTATCTCATCGGTTTGCGGGCATCGAACCAATGGAGGAAAGATCGCCAAGAAAAAGGAATGTTGAGAGAGGAGGGAAGGGGTCTGGAGTGATGACAGACGCAGCAAAAAAAAAGTAAGAGGATTGAGGGGAAATGGAAAAAATGGTGGTGTCGTCAACTGGTTGATTGCCCGTTGTTGGTTGGCCTTTCGCTTGCTCACCAATCGCAATCGCACCTCAGCCCGAGGACGGACAACAGCGAGACCTGCGCATGGAGGGTAACAACCCGAACAGACAGCGGATGATGGATGAGGGACGAAGGACGATGGCAGTGGTGAATTTTGCGGGAGAGAGCTTGACGGAGTCGCATCGGGGTCCAAGCTCCCCGTCCTGCCCTGGCCCGTTCTCGCCCCACTGCCTGGCGGTCTTGGCGTTTCTCAACTCCATCCACGTGCATACATACCATACGCCGTCATTACAAAATTTAAAATTTCATGGGCATCTCACAAGGTCTTGACGACAACACCATTGGCCCTTGAAAAAGACATCTGAGATTTCAAGCACTATCTTTTCTTTTCCAAACCCTGCATGATCATTCTGAAGTCCTTCGGAACACCTTGCATCAGATCAACCCAGCCAACATCCCGCTTTTGGAATCCGGATCTTTCCCACCGGGCGTGAGGACGGTAACATCAAATTTTGTCTTGTACCAATCACTTCACACGACATCCACCAAAAAAAGACCAGAAGAGGAAACACACATCCTTTCAGCAACCTGCATTCCGTCAGGATTCACAGCACATCTCTGTACTTACAGCAAAGGTCACACGTCTGCCACGCCTGTCGCATTCCGCGGCTGTTTCTAGAAGTCCCAAAAAGAGTCGAAAAAGGTCAAGATCGGCAGGAAACGGAAGAAGAGAGAAAGAGAGAAAGAGGAAAGACAGGCAAGCCACATAAATCAGCCAGAAGAACAAGATGTTGTCGGAAGAATTCGTCTCAGGCATCTGCGGCCATCCTCTGAGCTCCAACACGTCCATCGCCAAGGACGTGGGCATCTACGGCCACACCCTGAGCCCTACCTACTCAGTCAAATACAACTTCAAGAAGAGCTCAGCGCCGGTAAACTGCGTTGCCGTCAGCGATACACATGTCTACGCTGCTCAGGAGAACAAAGCCTATGTCCACGTTTACTCGAGGATACGCGGGAACCAGGAGGCTTTTGTGGCTTTCCCCGAGAGGATCCGGTGCTTGACTTTGGCTGGTGACGTCCTGATTTTGGGCACAGCAGAAGGTCGGCTCATGCTTTGGGAGGTACGTTTTCGGTATAAGTGTTTCTGAGACACGCTCGCTCACTCACTCACTCACTCACTCACCCTTTCTTCACCCTCAATCCCCTTCCAACTAACATACTGCTTAAACCTCCCCAGACCTCAACCGGCCGCCTAATCTCCACCCCAGCGCGCCACGTCCAAGCAGTCTCCGTCGTGGTCTCCACGCCCTTCCATGTCCTCACCGG
This sequence comes from Sordaria macrospora, assembly GCF_033870435.1. Taxonomy (NCBI): domain Eukaryota; kingdom Fungi; phylum Ascomycota; class Sordariomycetes; order Sordariales; family Sordariaceae; genus Sordaria; species Sordaria macrospora. Next base: position 6,689,775 of record NC_089371.1, on the reverse strand, counting down.
CTCCGACGACTCAGACATCCACGTGTGGTCCCTCCCCTCCCTTTTGGAACTGACGCCCTCCTCCGCCGAACACGAGCCCGAGCGCAGTCTCTCTAATCACCGCGCCGCCATCACCGCCCTCTCCGTGAACGCCTCGGTCTCCTACGACACTAACCTTGCCGTCTCGGCGTCTAAGGACAAGTCCTGCATCGTCTGGAACTACCAAACGGGCGACGCCTTGCGCACCCTGCTTTTCCCCAGCTTTCCCTTGTGCATGTCCCTCGACCCGGCCGCGCGCGCCATCATTGTGGGCTGCGAGGACTCGTCGCTTTACATGGCCGAGTTCTTCAAGGGCGCTGGCGATGGCAAGGCCCTTTTGGGCGCTCAGTCCGAGGACTCGGCAACGGTCATGCAGATTTCTTCACCCTTTGGGTCTACGCAACCTGGCGCTGGCCCGGCGTCGTGCTTGGCGTTTAGCTACGATGGCACGACGCTCTTGACGGGCCACCCGAGGGGACAGATCATGAAGTGGGATGTGGTGGATAACAAGGCGCCAGTGGAGCTGACGAACCTCAACGCTGCGGTGACGAACTTGGTGTTTGTCTCACCGTTTGCCAAGAACAGGGTCGAGGCGACCAGGACGTCGACGATTGTCAAGCCGAACCAGGCGGAACGCGCTTACACGGTTACGACGCAGCTTGAGGCGGATCTGAGGAGCCAGACGAGGGTGGATGAGTTGGTGGGCTCGACGGGTTTCAGCCAGCTGGCGCTGGAAAGCGCTATTGCGGAATTTCAGCAGGCCTTGGCGGAGAAGGAGGTTGAGAAGAAGGAATGAGACGAGTGTTTGGGAGTGGAACAGTTGAGAAGAGGAAAAAGAAATCTCTCCGAGGAAAGACATCATCAGCACGAAGAGAGACATCAGAACACGTTGAAAATGAATTCGACCTTGCATGATTGATCGAGATTGTTGGTTCCTGAACACGGTCTGGCTATGGTCAACTCAATAGGGGAAAAAAAAAAAAAAAATTGAGAAAGTTGACATGGTCAGGGTGAGTTCGCCATGTCCGTACATAGATAACTAGAACATTATGTATATATTTCGCAGATACCCCTGAATATAGATATCCAAATCAAAAGGCGCCGACTGTTATCCCAGCTGAGTCACACAAACGAGAAACCACTCTGATGATTCTGTTGGGATTCGTTGACTCTGGAAGATGACTCTAGAGGACGCCTGGTCTCCCTTCACACAAGATAATAACAGTCGGCTTCCATATTCCTTCCACCAAAACGCCACGCTTAACAAAAATGTAAACAGTCCTCATGATGAAACACGCAAGTCTCACCAAAATCAGCCATTACATGCCACCATAATCACCATCACCACCAGCTGCCTGTCCCTTTTCGGCCCAATTATTATCCGACGCAACATAACCTCTTCCTCCTTCCGTGTCACTTGCGTTTGGCCACGCATCAATCACGTTGTCGTTCCCCGACCCGTTCCCATTCCCATACACATTACCGTTTCCATTCCCATTCCCATACCCAACACCACCATCCCCTCTATTCGCAACAGGATACACTCCCGGGCCCAACCCGCCTGTCCTCCTTCGTTGCCGTTGCTGCACCTCACCACCACCACCACCACCCACCCCATTCCCTTTCCCAGCCTGACCACCATCCCCCCCATCCTCCCCCAAAAACACACTCTCCCCTTCCCCCACCACCACCCTTCCATTAACCCTAAACATCTTGGCATTCGCATTACTCAACGCCAGCAGCCCCGCCGTAGCCAGCAACAAGACCATCATGATCATGGCTCCGACCTGCGTCATGTTCCCGCTAAAAGCAGCGACCATGTACACCAGCAGTTTTGCCGTGGCTTCGAGGTATCCCTCTACATGGGTCTTTGAGCGAAGCCAGGCGGTGGCGATTATAGCGTAGAGGTCTTCCGAGAGGCCGCGGAGGCGGATGGAGCAAGGGTGGGTGTCGTCGGAGAGGGAGATGAGGAGGGAGGTTATTGGGTTGGCGGGTTTGTGTGCGTAGCGATCAGGGGAGTGGGATGAAGGAAAGGGGGGGTGGAAGGGATGGAACGGGAATGGCGGAGAAGGTAACGGACGGGGTTTGGAGCGTTGTTTGATTATGTAGATGTTGAGGATGCGGGAGAGCATCAGGGCCAGGAGGGCGGCGAGGGTCCACCCTGTTTTGATAGATGTAAGTATACGATCTGAGCCGCCGGTTAAAGGACAGAAAAAGACTTACAATCCTGAAACAGAATCACCAGCACGATAGCCGCTATCGTCAAAACCGGGCTGATCAGATACAAAACATGCGACAGCCACCCCAGATCAGGCAAGTCATCTACCGTCCACACCGTGGCATGCAAGCCGCTTTCCGACCTTCTGATGCGTAATCGCTGTCTGATAGCCGGGATGGTGCCCACGTCTAAAGTGACCGTTTGTCCTGGACGAGCAATCTTTTGGAGGTACAGTATGGTGGCAGCATTGTTGATGCGGAAGGTTGTCTGTCTCGGATTCCCACTTTGCCCGTTGCTACCTCCTCCCGTCACATCAACACTAGCTTCAGGCCCAGTCCCGGCATCGACAACGGCGGTAGCGCTGGATGCGGACCACTTGATGAGTTCATCAGCAGCTTGTTGATAGTGCAGGCCCGGAGCGAGGAGAAGGCTATCGAGCCAGCTGGAGCCGCCGGTGATGGCGGTGCGTTGGGCAACAGTGCTGAGGTCGGCGAGGGCTAGGAGACCGCCGGCGGAGAGCGAGACACCGGGGATGGGGTGGGTGGTCCACTCCGGGAAGGAGACCATGGTGTTGGGCGGATCTGGAGATTTCGAGGTCTGGATCGGGGATCCTGGCTTTGATCCTCTACCCCACCGAACTTGTCTCCGCTGCTGTGTATAGGGCTGAAGGTTATCTTTGTTGTTTTGGAATTTGAAACTCAGCCGCTGACTTTCGAGTTGGCGATGGACTTGGAGGTTCAAGAGCGATGGACTTGTCGTTCCTGTAGGCTTGGTCCCGAGTGACTTGGTTGAAGCCGAGAAGTCACTCCATGATCCGAGAATGAAGCCACGGAAGACACCCGCCTTTACGCCCGTGAAGAACTGTTGGGCACACTGCAGGGGAAGGGGCGAGAAAGAAAAATAAATACCGTCCCGAATTGTGACACTTCACCGTACATTAGAGCAAAATTAAGCCCATGACGCCAAACGGCCTAGCAAACCCTGCCAGGGCAGCCTATGAGGCGAAGAGACGCCATCTTGGAGGCTTCGTTGGATGTTCACTCCTTCCCTGGTTTTAGCTGTATGCCCACCCTTGTCTCAGTTCGCATATACCCACATGATGGCAGAAGTCTCCCTTAGTGTAAGTAACGGTACGAGTACCCGTGGGCGTTTTTCCCCAGTCCTGAAAAGAAGGTTGTCATCTCAGACCTCACATTGTCAGTGCGTGAGTCTTGTGATGAAGCGAAACATTCACACCCTCTTTTCAAAGGAAAAAGATGTTGGAGACTGACGAAAAGTGGAACCATAAACCACGGTGGGCCCAAGCTCCAAGCTCCAAAGCTGCCTGATCGACGACATCATTCGTCCAGCACCTGACCTGTGCCCACCATGCTATGCGGGGGAAGGCCCCACTAAACAAGGGGGATGGCAGGCTCGCCGGGAAACGACCAACGACGGACGGCCATTTTAGAATCGTCACTCTTCACTTTTGTCCCGAAAAGAAATCTCGAGCAAAGTCGATTGACGGCATCAAGGCAGTGCTAGACCACGCCATTATGGACAACACTTGCTGATGCAAATCGACCACTAATTATACTGGTAATTGCAGTCCTTGACGTTGCAGCTCCTGAACCTCCTCCTCGGCCTCTCCTGAGCACTCGAGCTCTCGCGTCTCGCAATGCGCCCGCGACTCCTCCTCCCCCGCGGGGAACTGGCCCGGCCATGCTCCCCGGCGATACACTCGACGACCACCCGATTCTTTACACAGAGCGCATCCGTCCGTGTGGGAACTCGAACAAGACCCCAACTCGGCTTCCTCAACGTGCCCGTAACCACTCAACAATACCGCTACCTGACGACCGAGCGCAAGGCGAGACTCAAGCAGGACATCAAGCAGGGAATTAAGATCACCTCATACCTCTGGATGGCTGGCGCATGCTGTTTTGCCATCGCATTCGCCCTTGTCCAAGAGACACTCGAAGCCCGCTATCCGACACCACACGAATGGAGCATGCTAAGTCGAATCTTCTTCCGCGGGGCCTTCTGTGAACGAGACCAGACCGACCCGTCCCGCACAACCGACTGGGTTCATGTCACGAATTGGATCAAGAGCGTGGTAGACAGATTGGAGGATCCCGGCATTGACGGCAAGGGACTGAAGGATGCGCCGTCCGACCGACCAAAAGGCACCAGGGACATCAGCACCATGTCCGAGAATTGGCGACGGGGATACTACGAAGCCATGATGTTGTACGCAAAGGCCGCCGAAAATGTCGAGAACTGGGTGACCGACAAGACCCAAAACCTCACCGTCCCGAACGACTACGTGATCGGTCCCTCCAACCCCAACCCGCGTCCCTTCCCTAACGAGAACTACCGACCACCCCAAGAGGATGACTGCGTACCGACCTTCGAGTCGCCAAACGAGATCTACATGCGCATCCTCTCCACCGAAGGCCTCACCAACCGCCAGCGCATTGAAGCCGGCCTCGCCTACGCCACCTGGCTCGAATTCAAGCAGATCACCGGACCCGCCAACATCATCCTCGAAAATGCCGTCGACCTCGCTGCGTCCGAGCAAGCCTCGCTCACCGGTGGCCAAGCCCCACTAGACACCAAAACTTACACCCTCGTCAACGACACCGCCGGCGCCGGCCACCATCATCCCTCCTCCAACCTCCTACAATCGCTCACCGCCCTCGCCACCTTCCGTGCCCGTAACGGCGACGTCTCCTCCGCGCTTCCCATGCTCGTCTCCATCCTCCAAGCGCGCAAGACTCTCCCCTCCACGGACCCGCGTCGTATCCCTTCCTTACCACAAAAGAGACAAACCTGGGCCGGCGCCGCTCTAGCTCTCCTCAAGGAACCACCATACCCGGACCCGCCCGAGGACGGCACCCTCCCCCCTTTGCGCGACGCCAAGGAACGCTGTGAAGAGGCCGCGCTAAGTTTGCATATCGGCGAGATCATGTACACTGCCAAGTCCAACACATCGGGGGCCGCTCATCACCGCGAGGAAGGCCTAGGCTGGACCCGTGAAGCAGTCGACATAGCCGAGGAGCAACTCCGCGGGCTAAGCAACAAGTCCTCCGCCATGTCCGCCCGCTTAACCTGCCGCGAGTGTTTGGCTGCAGGACTAGAAAACTGGACGATGATGGTTTCGAGGCTGGCGAGGGAGGAGAAGGCGCGCAAAGAAGAGTTGGAAAAGAATCCGGACCTTTTGAACCCGAAAAAGACGAGTTGGTGGAGTTTCTGGGGACAAGGGGAACATAAGCAGGAGGATCTGAATCGGTGGGCGGCGGAGGAGAAGGTTATTGCGGAGAGGCAACGGAGGGCGGCGGATCTGCTGGAGGAGTTGCCGACGGGAAATCGGGGGTTTTTGTCCTTTTTGCAGGCTTAAATTTCTTTGACTGGGAAGGTTCTGCGGGGAGGGGTTGGGGAGATTGGGAACGGAGACGCTCACGAAATGCATCATTGGTGAAAAGGGAGCACAGGACAAACTGAGGGGCACAGAACACTACGTACTTTGTTATGTATGAGGCGTTGTAGTATGTATGTTTGTTTGTATGTTTAGTATAGTAGTTGTTTTGCTTCAAGCATTGTACGTATTACAGAAGCTTAGGTTGAGACGTTAAGGAGGATACAGCACTCCTGGCCTACCGACGACAATCACGACTGTTGGATAAATTTTCCGCCTAGGGGATAGTTCATGAAATTGTGTGCTTGTAATTACCTACCGGTGTTGACTTCCCAAGGACTCAACAAGCCAGGTACCTTTGAGATAGCACTAGATGGTCTTGACCATGGTAAACCACCTTCCCGGGCTGATCAGAGATACCTCTACCAGATTGACTCCTCCTGCTGTGCTCTTCTCGAGAAAAGTATTCAACACAGTACAGTACATAATAGCTGTACCGGATTTTTCTTGTACCTACCTACCAGGTATATAAATAAGTGGTTGGTGGTGTTCAAACATCAATTTCCTAGCACCGCTAGATCTGAACAAATCTCACATACGACCATAGGCACTTGGGCAACTCGGGAACCCGTCTGATCTCCCATCGATAAGCCAGTGACCGCCAGGCCAGTAGTCGGATCGGTGACGGCCGGCGAATAATCTGGTGTTGTATGTCTCTTTTTTATTATTTCGATGTTGTGGCTCTTGCTCCTTCCCTTGGTGTGAAGTGTAGTTGGGTGGCTTGGGAAAGAGCGGCTGGTGAGCACCTACCAGCTTTTGTTGACCAGAGAGACCTCCTCCTGCCCACTGTGATTGCAGGTAAGTCAAGAAACTTGCTCTTGCCTGCTGTATTGGCTGGGTGTGTCTCCTGTTCCATGGTTGAACAAAACTGAATGGAAATTCCGTTTGATCTTGACGGCTCAGAGACTATGTTATTATCATTATCTACCAATTTGAGTTCCCGAATATTCACCAGGCTGCCTTTGAGTTAAGCAGGAGACGGTATTGGCTAAACCACCACTCAGACTAACTAAAGGTTACCGGAAACCTTGGACTGCCCTTGTTCTTCTCAACCGGCAGTATCGTCGAGGAAGAACCCAGGTGCCTCTTCCAGCTCCGCATCCGAATGACTCCCTATCCTACTCATCTCGTAGCACAGGAAATGGCCATCAACCATTAAGACTGAGCCGCTCCCACTGCAAGACATCACCGGCGTTGGACCACCAATATGTCCCTTAGATCTCATCCTCAGAGTCAGCATCACCATCTGCCATCATCTGTTTCTTAGCCATGTCCCTGACCAGCTCCTCGTCGATACCCTCGGGTTCATCCTTAGAAGAAGGCTGGGGGCCATCTCTCTGAACTCTGACTTGAACCTTCTTGGCCTCCTCCTCGTGGTTCTTCTCCTCGTTTCCCTCTTTCTTGATCTCTTCCTCCTTGGACTCATCGTTCATCTTCTCCCATCCTGGCCATTTACCGTCATCCTCCTCTTCCTCGGGGAAAGAGATGTGAACCCGCGGGTTGACGTAGTCCTTGTCCAGAGCGACATCCTGCAGCCACTTCAAGACCACGGAGCCGGCCTCGACAAGGATTAGTTCCACCATGACGGCGTCGGGGCCGACACTGTAAGTAGGGCAACCGTAGCCAACGTAACCGGTGACGGCGCGGCTACCGCCCTCAGGGCCAGCAATGAGGGTGTCCAGGGGATCATTGTTCATGATGTAGGCTCGTCCACGCTGTGTGAGAAAGTGTTTGTTAGCCGAGTGACCGTGATGTTCGGTAGCGGGAATGGAACAAAAAGAAGCAAATTACCCGATCCATGAACTTCTTGAAGTCCTCGCAGACTGCCTCGCGCATATCGTAAAAGCCACCCAGAACCACAAGAGCGTTCAGCTTGTGTCCGACCTTTGCCCAGACATCGTCGTTGTCAAGGTACTGCTCCACCTCATCCGACATGTCGCCGAGCGCAATGATATCGATCGTGGTCTTGTCGTTGACAAACTGCGGCACGACCTTCTCAAAGATATACTTCATGTGCTCCGTGTGATCGGCATTCTCCGGAATGGTGTTCCTCTTCGGATCGTGGTGCCAACCCCAATGAACTAGACTGCTACCCGGAATCTGGTGACGAGCAAACTCACTCAGCGCCTTCTTGCCTTCGGGCCACCACCAGAGGTTGCCGGGGTTGGCGAGAATGATGCCGGGCGCAGCGTCGTCGGTCGCGGAAGACTTCTGCTGTTTGAGTGCTTTGACCATGTTCACCATCGAGCCCTTGTTGAGGCCGCCCTGTCCGCTAGCTACACGGTGGGCCAAAATACCAAAGTCCTGGCAGGACTGGCCGAAGATGATCACGACGCGCGACTTGGTGGAGATGTCCTCGCTGAGACGGATCTTGACGTGGCGCTCATCTTTGCTGGTAACGCCGAGCGGGAGGAGGACCTCCTTCAGGCCTTCGGCTTCGAGACGTGAGTCGATGACATCTTTGACTGCTTCTGTTGGATTTTAATGGTTCTTTTGTCAGTATCGTCTTAGATGGTTGTCAGGGATGGGGCGTCCATAACGTACCGTTGAAGGCGAAGCGCTGGAAGTCGTTGTACCTCGAGTTCTTGGTCAAGAAGTACTTGAAGTAAAAGTCGGGGTTGTGCAAGTAGCGAATTTCGTCTTCCTCGTTGATGAAGTAGCTATACGCACATGATATGTCAGCGTGATCGTCCTGTTGAGGATGGTTCGTTGGATTATCACGAACTCGAGCTTCTTGAGATCTGGGGTGAACTTGGGTACAGCCGGGAGACTGGACCAGCGGCGACGAAACATATTTTCTACTTGGAGATCGGTGAGTGTCCTGGTTGGGTTGCCGTTGATCAAGTTGGTAGGTTGTAAGCGTGAGGAAGGAAAGATCGTGAACCACGTTGAGGGGTATTTGAATGATCGTGTTTGGAGGCTCGCGAAGAAAGTCGAATGTTGCCGAATCAGTTTGAAGTTGAGACGGAAAGAGCCCAACACCTGTTCTTTCCTTCACAGGACAAGTGGAAGATGGAATGGTGAGATCGGAGAACGGGATGCGATGATATCGAACGAACATGAGAAGGCAAACACCAAGTCTGGACACTCAACTGCTTCAGACGAATGGCCCAGCTGTTGCGACATTGTAGTTGTTGTGTCGATAGATCTTGACATGCTGTATTCGTTCCATCGCTCATCCAGTCCTGCCTCATCCCATAACCGATAAGACATGCTTGACAAACATGAGGTGTGGACGGGCAACCAAACTCAAGCTGGCAGAAATTAGATCAACATGGAAAGGTTTCCTGGAAAGGATCAAGGTTGCTGCAAACGAGAGCCATCGTCGCTTATATGACCTGATGAAAGGGATACCAAGAAATATCAGCAAACAAAGGCATGGCGAAGGAGTCGTCGAATATACGAAGTGTTGGTGGTGGACGTGGTCGTTGTAAAGCGAATAGCAGGCATCGACACCCAAAACTCGTGAATAGCATCACCGAAGTGGCTGAGCCACAACACCCTCTCATTTCAGGCGGCAACGGACTGACTGCTCCATCCTCACCAAAGACGACCGAAAGCATCATCCAAACGACAAGCCATGAAAATGGAATCTTCTTCACACCCCGAGCGCGTAGCCCAGGATTGCAATGAAAAGGTTTGAGCACCAAAAGCAAGTAGTAGTTCGCGTCACCTGGAGACAGTGTAATACCAGGGACACAGTGGCCGGTAATCATAGGCAAGCCTAGAGGAAAACCGACCGAGTTGCAAAAATTAGAATAATCACGATTGTACTCCGTAGAGCACTTTCAGAGATTAAACTGAAAAGAACAGATACTACACTTGATCTAAGCCAAAAGGCAAAGAGAGCTAAAGAAGAAAGGGAAAAAAAACCAGGTAAAAGTTGGGAGGGGAGGGCAGACTTAAATACCCTCCCAAGGAGACCTGGGGATTGGTCTGTGCACGAGTACAAGCCGCGGAGTCTGGGTGGAGCCTTGCAGGAGGAGTGACAGGCAGTTGATGCACAACTGGCAGGCGGTCTGGCAATGTGTTTCCTGCTGCTTCGTTGGCTTGGCATCTTGCAACCTGCGAGAAAAATAACACCGCCCGGCAAAATTTCCGCCCGTTTTGCGCGCCGGGCGCGGCGGCGGGCAAGACGGCAAGCGCACAGGCCACCCACTGGCTGCCGCCCGTGGGGACTGCCGGGAGAGTCCAGTCCAGTGACTGCCCGCGGCTCGCTAGCGGACGACGACGCCGGAGTGAACCTGTTGTGATAGTATCGAATTCGCGCCCCGATCCGTTGTTTCCCATCCCGCCAGCCAGCCCATTTCATCACCGCCAAAATGTCCATGTTCCGTGCCAAGAAGCTCGACCTCGGGTGCTTCACCAACGTCCGGGTCCTTCGTGACCACTCCAAGCGCAAGGCCTTTGTGGAGGCCGAGCCGGAGAGGTACCTACACCTTGCGATCCTTACTTGCGACTACGACGACAGAGACAGATGATCTAACGATACTCTGTATTAGACAAGCCCTGCGCTACGTCATCCGCAACACCACCCTCCCTGCCCGTACCAGGGCCGTCGCTCAGCTCCAGCTCACCCAGATGCACGCCTACACCAGGCCGACGCAGATCCGGAACCGCTGTATCTTTGGTGGAAAGAGTCGAGGTGTCTTGAGAGACTTCAAGATGACAAGAGTACGTCCGCGTCCGCTATCGAACGTCCCAAAACAAAAGGAGTGGCGGAGGGGTGGGCCATGAGCTGAGCTCCAGACGGATAGATGGATGGATGGATGGATGGGGAAACGTTTGCAAAGGAGACGCGGCTTGCTAACATTGTTGGATCGCAAACAGTACAATTTCCGTATGAACGCCCTGATGGGTAACATCCCCGGTGTCAAGAAGGCCTCTTGGTAAAAGAAGAGGGCATGGCTACGACAAGGAACCCGAAGGAAGCTTGTTGTGGTGATGGAGATCGTGGTATCGGTACGCCTAGAGGCGAATAAACTCTTTTCAAAAACCCAGATGGGCTCGGGTTCATCGTGCTGGCAAAGTCGGAAGTGTTACGCAGGGTTGAAGAGATACAACCATCTGTGAGTGACCGCACGATGAAGAGTGGCCTCAAGAGCTTTTGAAGTGGGCTGACCGAGAGTTTGTACAAATGAATCCTCTTTGGACTGGGGATCTCTACTCTCTCCAGATGCCCGCTGTGTACTACTGTTGTTACAATATTTTAGACACAGCAAACGAATGAATGTCTTTTTAGAAGCTCAAGTAACCGAAAGAATGATCATCCCAGAACGCCAAAACGCATGCGACCCCCCAAGGTGCCAAATAACCAAATCCGTCATCCGTCTATATGTTATTTTACCCGCCATGGGACAGCTGTGAAAACGCTACATCCCGATTATAAATGTTGAAACACGCTTCAGAAAACCTCATCCAACACAATCTGCTTTAGGCGGACTTGGCGCTAGTCGCCTCCTCGGCGGCAACCGCTTGACCAAGAGCCTCAGAGACGACACGCTCGCTGGCGCGCTTCTTCAAAACATTCTCGATGAAAGCCTCGCCAGCCTTGTACGAGGAACGGACCAGGGGGCCACTGGCGCAGTAGAGGAAGCCCATATCAAGGGCACGCTGCCTCCAGAGCTCAAACTCATCGGGAGTGATGTACTTCTCCACCGCGAGATGCCTCTTGGTTGGGCGCATGTACTGTCCGAAGGTGACGACATCAACATCGACCTTCCTCAGTTCTACAAAGCAACATCATGGTTAGCACTTATCAAACGGGCAGGCGCAACTCGTATATGTAGGACTCACCCCTCAAAGCGTCCCAGAGCTCCTCCTCGGTCTCACCTAGGCCAAGCATGATACTGGTCTTGGTGATAATGCCCTCCTTGCCCCGAACGTTCTTGACGTGTTCTAATACCTTCAAACTCTGACGGAATGTGGCGCGGCGATCACGCACGTAAGGCGTCAGGTTCTCGACAGTCTCAACGTTATGCGCATACACATCCAGTCCACTATCCGCCACAATCTTGACCATGTCCAAATCACCCATAAAGTCACCGGTCAAGGCCTCGACAAGAAGAGTCGGCTTCTTCTGCTTAATCCGGCGAATCGTTTCCGCAAAGTGCCGAGCACCACCATCGGCCAAATCGTCACGGTCGACGCTCGTCAACACAACGTAACCGAGACCCCAGCGGGCTAGGGCCTCAGCGGTGTTCTCGGGCTCGTGGGGGTCCAGCGGGGGCGGCTTGCGGCTGGTCTTGACGCTGCAGAAGCGGCAGCCACGCGTGCAGGTGTCGCCCATAAGCATGATGGTAGCCGTCGCGGCGGCCTTGTTGGAGCCGCCCCAGCACTCGCCGATGTTGGGACACCTAGCCTCCTCGCATACTGTATGAAGGTTGAGACCGCGCAGGTCGGCCTTGATCTTGGCGAATTCGGGGTTCGCGCCGGCACTCGGGATGGGCGTCTTGAGCCATTCGGGCAGGCGGGTAATGGTACGCTTCTTGCCGGCGGGTCCGACTTGGGCTGTGCGTAGGGTGTAAGCTTCGCTGGGCGCGAGAGGAGCGGCTGACGATTGATTTGCGATGAAGTCGTCGAGGGAAGCAAGAGTGGTGTCCTTGAAGTAGGTCGGACGCGGCTTGGTTGCGGGCGCGGAAGCGGAAGCGGAAGCGGAAGCGGCTGGCGATGACTCCTGCGATGTCGGCTGGCTGGATGGGGCAGATGGGATGGTGGCGTATGAGCGAGTTGACAGGGCGGCGGCGCGCGCAAGAGACCTCCGCAAAGGCGCCTGGAGACGCTGGATCGGGGCCGGTGAAGCCATAATGTGTGATAACCTAAGTCTTGGTGTTGAGCTTGCCCGAACCCTACCCGTCGTGAACTGCTGCAAACAACCTGAAGCCGGGGGATCTTGGGTGGCGGATGTGGAATGATGGCGGATGACTGGGGGAGCAATAGAGACAAAAAGTTCGGCCCCCGGTGAACCGGCGCTTTGGAGCATTTGGAGATTTTTAGTGGCCCACGCCGCCCATGTCCGGTTACGTAACGCCGATCATACCCGCCAGCTGCCGGGGCGCATTAGGGGCCGCGCTTGAGCCGGCAAGACCGGGACCCCCATTCCTTGTGCTGGCGACGATGACTCCATTTTGTGAACCCTTTTGGAGTCCAGCAGTTCACCCCATGTTGTTTCTCGTGAAAGTCTGGAAGCACCCGACTAAATGAGGACGCGTTCGGTAAACCAGTAAACGGCTCAGTAAATGGGGTTCAGTAAACCTTTTTACGTGCAAATGTATAGACCGCTTGTAAATCGATTTCGTGGTATGGGTCCGCCCAGAATCTGATCCACTTTAGCGTTTACTGGAGGCCTTTCGAACACGACTTAGTAAATAAAACTAGTAAATGCAAAAAGCATTTACTGAAGCCGTTTACTGGGTTACCGAACGCGCCCTGACGCAGAAAATCCTTTCCGATTTGTTTCAACATCTTGCTACAGTAAACCGGGTGTAAGTGGTAAGGGTCCAGGACCGCGGCAACAGCTCATATAATTTTGTCTGTTACCGTGGAAATAGCGTCGACTCTGTATTTATCTGACGCTATTCCCTTCGGCCAACAGCCCCGTCCCAGTCATTCGTCAAGTGGACCGGAGACTGGACAGAAGTGCCGTGACATCCGCATGCCATGGATGTTCTTGCCGGTGAAGTCGGGCATCTTCGACCGTTGAGAATGAGAGGCCAGGTAGGAGACATGTGGTATTGTGAGGAATGTAGAGATGGCCGATGAAACGAAGCTGCAACACAACCGACCCGAACGAAGGAGAAGATACGGTGCCAATGCGGTTAGGTGTAGGCTCTACATTACCCAGTCGGTGAAGTGTCGTAGTCAGGAGAACTCAGGGGAAACACAGGCTCTTCACCGTGATATCACCTTACTAGCCTTAGCGAGTTCAACTTTTAGTAGTCTCTCTGCTAAGTCCATAGACTTTGTGGCCGATAGAAGGTTGAGTCTCTTCGAGATCTTTCTTGTACATAGTAAAAATACCAGATTCGTTAGTAGGTAGCTAGTGCATTTTCACGTGCGACTTCAGTTGGGCGAATGACCGACTTCTCACTCGCTGAACCCTGAACTTGGTGTGTTTCGTCACCAGAAGCTGCATAGCCACTGAGGGGTGAAGCTGATGGGGGGCTGGCTGAGTGGTGGCGGGCAGTTTACTGTTCCGGGGGTCGTCAGCTTCAACAGCTTGAGTTGAAAGAGAATCAGTGGCCCGGACATCAGGTCAAGACAACGGAAGTCTAAACATAAGCACATACCTGAACACAAAGCGGAAGCTACCGAGCCACGTCACGTCTCTTTTTGCATCTCAATAGAACCCATGAAGAACAAAGCGCAAAATTCTCGAACGTAGGCCAGGCCCCTGATAACAAGAGGTTCGCATGGAAACATTTGTTGGCGTCAATGCTGATCCTACCAGGCCGTGCCTGGGTTCCTGGTTGCCGGTGGGGCTTCCTTGGAAGCGATAAAAGGGATTGTGGCTCGTGCATATGTACTGTGATTACTAACAGGAACACATTGAATTCATAACGGAATGTCGCTAGTCACTCCTGTACCCTAGCCCTCTTTCTTTGCTGGCGGCAACGCAATCACTTGAGTTCAAACCGCCCGGCTGTCCTCTGACCTCTTTCCTGCGCCCTCCTCCGCAAAGCCAAACGACTTGCAACCTCCAGACCACCTCACCAGCCTTCCCGATTGCCAACCTTCTGCATTCCAACAACCCGACCTCCCCTCCCTACAACTCGTCCTGCGAAATCACGATCTTTTTCGCAACGTAACCCGCGACAACATCAACAGCATCATCACATCCTCCCTTTTTTGAGCTCGCGCTTCAAGCTCAATCGACAACTGCCGAATTTATTTCGTATTCAGCCACCCTCCAACACACACACACAAAATGTCCGACGCTCCGTACGACCCTTATATCCCCGCTGGCGGCCAGCAAGGCGCCGCTGGGCAACAAGGTGCTGGCAACAACACAGGAACCGCCAGACTGCAACAGGTGGGTTGTTTCCCCCTTTAAATGGCACCTTTTGGCAATGTGGAAACGAAACTATACCCCTGGAATGCTTGGGGTCCGTCTGTCTGCTTGATCCCTGCGAGGTCAAACAATCGCAAGATTTCGTCAACAATATCGTGCCTAGCTTTGACAGTCGTCTTGGGGAGGAAATATGGTGGCCAAAGTGGTGGACGTATGCGGGATCGATGGATCTGATGGATTTTTGATGGATTGCATGGCATCAGCCATGCGATCGGCTTGCTCCCAACAACATGCGGACGAGCACTTGGGCGGAAGACTGGTTGCGCCGGATATGGCGGTCAAGGCACAAAAGCTCCGGAAATGTTGGGCGATGGACCGCACCCAACTATTACATGGACAATTCGGCATTTTTGGGACAAGCAGACGGATACGGATTGCATCGCATTACAGTCGGATCGTTGTGGCTCCTCGCCAGGCTAGGACCCCCTCTTGAGACTTTTGCTGACGGAACTCTAGCAAATCGATGACACCGTCGGAGTGATGCGCGAAAACATCAACAAGGTCTCTCAGCGTGGTGAAAGGATCGATGCTCTTCAAACCAAGACCGATGACCTCGCCATTAGTGCACAGGGTTTCCGTCGCGGTGCCAACCAGGTCCGCAAGAAGATGTGGTGGAAGGTATGGACTATTCATTCTCTGCTTGTCATACGGAAGGGACTGTTTGATGACTAACTGATTGCAACAGGACATGAAGATGCGCATCTGCTTGATTGTGGGCATCATCATCTTGCTCGTAATCATCATTGTCCCAGCAGGTATGTTAAACTCTGATCCGCAAACCTCTGTACTGAGGACTGTCTGCTGACATGGCTCTTTTTAGTCGTTGCTACGCGCTAAGCTGCTTCTTGAATGATTTGGTTATGATAAGTGAAACAGAAACGTTGTCAAGAAATGCACGAAGCTGGGTTTGGCTTGCTTTCAGCATTCACAGGGAACGGAAATAAGTGCTTCACTGGGATTTGAGTATTTGGGTTGCTTTTTTTCTTACTTTTTTATCGCCGCGGTTTTATCATGGTCTCCTCGCTGGTTGAGATGGCTCCGGCTTTGGTCTTGGTGACGACTTCTTCGACTGATGCCCGGAAACAACACGACCTGTTAAGAGGCGGCGGCGTGGAAAGGTTCGTCGCTTATACCACGCACACACCCTGTATCTACGAGATGAAAGGCGAGGAGGCGTTCTTCTTTTTCTCAACAGCTCTTGAACGGCTAATCAAGACGGTATCATGACCCATCCACCTCCTAATAGTAATTCTATCTTTCCCCATCCCTCACATTTACAGGGTAGTGTATGCTTTGTTTAGAGTACATACGGCACCGGATGGCAACCTCGTACCGGGAGCGGGGATTGGGGATGACGGGGGCGACGCCGGAGCAACGGCTGCCATGCAGGTGTCGTTGATGCAGGTCCACTCATTGCACCCGGGCCATGGCATGGACTGTGAAATGCCTGAAATGCGTTCCAGGGTGCATCATACGATGGAGCCTCGGTGTGACTCCGAACCGTGTGCACCTGAGAGTTATTTTCCGCATTCTGTTGGGAGGGAGAGAGCGACAAAAAAGGTAGAGGTAGGTAATTCTATCCCGTAAAAGTCTTGTTTGTTTCTGTCAGTACTGAGCAGTAAAAGCTCGCAAAACATGTCACCTGCATCCAATGTCTCTTCTTGACATCTCTTGGCGGTCCAACACTGGCTTCGTGACGCTGGAGACACTACGGTTTCGGCGACCAACATGTGGAGGAGAAGATGGGGGGTGGGGGAGAATGGGGTAAACAAAATAACGGCCATATCTTTCCATCTGATAAGATCATGTCAACGGCAGTCAGCCTGCCGAGTTGTAAAAGATAACCAGGGGGGTTGCCGGGGTTGTGCTCGGTGTTACTTGTCTTCTCTTCGTGTTCAGTTCTCCTCTTCAACCCCGAAATTGTTGACAGTTGCTGTGATGATTTTGTAGCCATTTTTTTCAACATCTCGATCTACAGGTACGTACCACACATGATCCCCTCACCAACCCCCCTGAGCGGTTTCGGTTGTGCTTGCAATTTTTTCTCAGTTGCCCCTCCTCCACACTGGACGGGACTGGACTTGGCCAAAGTGCCAGGGCAGCCCTCACACCCGCCAGGCCCGCATGTGGGAATTGGGCCGACTGCAACCAGAGAGGCACTTGCAAAATAAATAAAAAAACATTGAAACACCCCGAACGCCGGCTCCTTCTTCCTGAACAAAAGTCATCATACCAAACCCATTGATCTTTGGCAAGGGATTCGGGAGTCAGCTTAGGGTCCTCTCCTCTCCTCTCCGTTGTTTTCTTCAGTTCCTTGCCTGTCAATGGTTGGTGATTTGCGCGCCAATTAACACAGACAATTGAGTTTTTTTTATTTTTTAGTTGCGATCCAGAGCAGCCAGCAGCCTATTAGTCACTCCTTGGTACAACACCATCTCGAGTCGCCAACCCACCCGCCCGTCATACCCTCCGACGAGCGCAATACCGGTCGACCGATCGCTTCGATTATAGTCTCCTCGAGTTAACGAGCCGAACGAAAACAAACAAACACTTCAACATGTACTCCGCTTGTGCTGTTGCCCTCCGGGCCGGAGCCCGCCGCGTTGTTCGCCGGGTTCCCAAGAGTGCTCGTGCCCTCCCCCGCGCTGTCGCCGCTCGCCGTCAGATCTCTACCTCGGCCGCTCGCTCGACCGATCTTACCACCCGGGGCATGATTGTCCAGACCCTGTCCTCGGTCGGTTCCAAGCGCGAGGTCCAGCAGTACCTCTCCCTCTTCACCTCGGTCTCCTCCCAGCGTTTCGCCGTCATCAAGGTCGGCGGCGCCATCTTGACCGACTACCTCGACGAGCTTTGCGCCTCCCTCAAGTTCCTCTACACTGTCGGCCTCTACCCTGTCATTGTCCATGGCGCTGGTCCCCAGCTCAACAGGCTCCTCGAGGATGCCGGTGTTGAGCCCCAGTTCGAGGAGGGTATCCGTGTTACCGATGCCAAGACTCTCCGTGTTGCCCGCGATCTCTTCCTCCAGGAGAACCTCAAGCTCGTCAACAAGCTCGAGGAGATGGGTGTCCACGCCCAGCCCCTCACCACTGGCATGTTCCGCGCCGACTACCTGAACAAGGAGAAGTGGGGTCTTGTCGGCAAGGTCACCGGCGTTAACAAGCAGGCTATCGAGACTGCCATCAGCAACGGCTATCTCCCCATCCTCACCTCCATGGCTGAGACCGACGATGGCCAGATTCTTAACGTCAACGCTGATGTTGCCGCTGCTGAGCTTGCCCGTGCCCTTGAGCCCCTCAAGGTTGTCTACCTCTCCGAGAAGGGTGGTCTCTTCGATGCTGGTGGCCAGAAGATCTCCGCCATCAACCTCGACGAGGAGTACGAGCACCTCATGTCCCAGGCCTGGGTCAAGTATGGTACCCGCCTCAAGATCAAGGAGATCAAGGAGCTCCTCGACACTCTTCCCCGCACCACCTCCGTTGCCATCATCCACCCCGAGGAGCTCCAGAAGGAGCTTTTCACGGACTCCGGTGCCGGTACCCTCATCCGCCGTGGCAGCAAGCTCCAGTCTGTCACCAGCCTTTCCGAGTTCAAGGACCTTGATGTTCTCAAGAACGTCCTCATCCGCGATCGCGAGACCCCCGATGCCAAGGAGACTGTTGAGAAGTACCTCGACTTCCTCAAGGAGAACCCCTTCAAGGCCTACTTCGACAGCTCCATGAACGCTCTTGCCATTGTCCTTCCCGCTAGCGAGGGTCGCCAGGCCACCCTTGCCACTCTTACTATCACCAAGTCTGGCTGGTTGACCAACATTGCTGACAACATCTTCACTGCCCTCAAGAAGGAGCATCCCTCCCTCGTCTGGACCGTCAAGGAGGACGATGAGAACCTTGGCTGGTTCTTCGACAAGGCCGACGGCAGCATCACTCGCCAGGGTGATGTCATGTTCTGGTATGGCATTGAGAACGGCGACGAGATCGTCAAGCTCATGAAGGACTTCACCGAGAACGGCCGCGCCATGCTTGGTAACTCCAACCTCGAGTCCCGTCTTCGCCAGGCTGCCAGCAAGCCCGCTGGCCAGCAGGTTCGCAGCTACTCCACTCTTGCTCGCCGCCCTGCCCTTCCCAAGTTCAGCATCTCCAACCGCAGGGGCTACCTTACCCAGACCAACCCCAACCCCCCTGTCGGCAAGCAGAACGCCTCCATGGACCGTCCTGCCCGCGTTGCCCTCATCGGTGCTCGTGGTTACACCGGCCAGGAGCTGATCCGCCTTATCGACTCTCACCCCAACATGGAGCTCCACCACGTCTCCTCTCGTGAGCTCGCTGGCAAGAAGCTTGAGGGCTACAACAAGCAGGAGGTTATCTACGAGAACCTCAGCCCTGAGGATGTCCGTGACATGGAGAAGCGTGGCGAGATTGACTGCTGGGTCATGGCTCTGCCCAACGGTGTCTGCAAGCCCTTCGTTGAGGCCGTCTGGGAGGGTCGCAAGGCCTCCGGTCACAAGAGCGTCATTATCGATCTCTCTGCCGATTACCGCTTTGACAACAAGTGGACCTACGGTCTCCCCGAGCTTGTCCAGCGCAGCAACATCACCCAGGCTACTCAGATCGCCAACCCCGGCTGCTACGCTACTGCCGCCCAGCTCGGTATCTCTCCCCTGGTTCCCCACCTCGGTGGCATGCCCCACGTCTTCGGTGTCTCTGGCTACTCTGGTGCTGGCACCAAGCCTTCTCCCAAGAACGATGTTGAGAACCTCACCAACAACATCATCCCCTACAGCTTGACTGGCCACATCCACGAGCGTGAGGTCAGCGCCCAGCTCGGTGCCGAGATTGCCTTCATGCCCCACGTCGCTGTCTGGTTCCGCGGTATTCACCAGACCATCTCCATCCCCCTTAACAAGAGCATGACTTCCCGTGACATCCGTCAGCTCTACCAGGACCGCTATGCCGGTGAGAAGCTCGTCAAGGTCGTTGGCGAGGCTCCCTCCGTCAAGAACATCGGCGGCAAGCACGGTGTCGAGATTGGTGGCTTCGAGGTCGACAAGTCCGGCCGTCGCGTCGTCATTTGCGCTACCATTGACAACCTTCTCAAGGGTGCCGCTACCCAGTGCCTGCGTAAGTCTTTCTACACCTTTCTGATCAAGAGTGCCTCTGCTAACTCGACCAACAGAGAACATGAACCTTGCTCTTGGCTACGCCGAGTACGAGGGTATTCCCACCATGTAAATGAGTAAGCCTTGTTGGGTCTGATGATACCCCAAAGTATTGTCTGGCGCGAGTGACACTTGTCGCTCGTCTTTTTCTCCCAAAGGTTTCCCCAATTTAGCGAATATTTTTGGGTTCATGATTCGTCAACATTTCCTCACATACACACAGTTCTATCTTTTCACCTTTGGTTTATATGCGGTTCATACGGAGTTTAGCTGGGCATGTCGAAAACTGGATTTGATTCCCATTGCTTGTTTTTGCGCCCACATTGTTGTTATCTTCCCCCGATTTATGATGAAAGGTGTGGCTGGCCTGGCATCGTTGTATATATTAGGCTGCTGCCGCTGTTGCTGCTGAAAATAAAGAAGCGAAGTTCGTATATCACCCCAGGGCTGGGAAGCTGGTGAGTGTCTCTTTCCTCGCCGAGGATTTCGATGCCTGATGTTCTCTTGGCCACGACTCTTGGACGGTGCCGGACGATATGGTCCTGAGGAAGTGACCCATTTGTGATATTTCCTCGGTCCCCATTCCTCCATAGGCCTCCTTCCTCTCATCCATCTCCCGGCCGTCGCTCCAATGTGCCATCCATTACGATGTGGATCCTACGAGCGGCCTCTCGAAGTCTAGACTCGAAACCCACCACACGGAGCCCGCAACTATCGCACACAGCACACAGCCTCTTTCCTCAGCTCTGATACTAGTCCCAGAACGAACAACGACCCCAGAATGAGGTTGCTACCCTACCGGGGGGCTTGGCGTTCGAATCCTTCTAAGTTTTGGCTCCGGGATAGGCTCTTCGGCAGATCGACAAATTGGCGCTATCGACTCGCTTCTGATCAGATGCGAACGACATGTCACTCCAAACGGACTTCAACGGCTGGACGACAACGGTTAGTTAAGGCAATCGATAGCTTCGGTTTCGGACAATACCTGAAGTCAAACTATGGCGTTCTAGAAGGGATTCAAAACCCCATTTTCTCATCCAAAAGTTGGGCATCATATGATGGTCCACGGGAGTTCCACGATAAGACATTCATTCATTCGCACATGCTAACTGACCAATACCACACTCAGTACTCACTGACACAAGCATGTGAAAACCAGCCGCTCCCCATCCATTCACTACACCGCTGGGATCATCGTGGAGGGGCGAACAGCGAAAGACTAAAAAAAAATCTCCCTCAACCTCGTGGTTTCTTTCCCAAAGAAATTCAAGATTAGGCTTTTTTCAGCTTGGGGGTTTGTGGGCCGTGTCGTGTAGTATCGATCAACATGGACATGCAAGATTCAGCTCAGTGCAAAGTTTAAAGCTGAGAGAGGATACCACCTACCCTGAACCCTCCACGTCAACAACACGGCCACAGTCCACAGTCCACAGTCCACTACGCTACGTGTACAACAATAGTTTGTTCGGGCAATCGGGGAGGCCGATCAACCGTTTCCCTCCCTCCTCTTCGCCGGTCTCGTACTCTCGACCATTCGATTTCGATACTACTGAAGACCGGATACCGGATACCGGATGTGAAATGTTGAAAGATGGTTCATTTCGCCTATATGAATGTGGATATGGGGTGAAGGTTTACATGGGATATTTGAATCTACATGGAACGTTTGTTCCCCGGGGTCTCGGGAGGGGAGCAAGGCTCGAGAGTGTTCAGGGTAGTCGCATAGGTATGATGTGGAAAAATGAAGATATATGGACCGCGATTCCACGTTCTTGATCATCTCCGTCCTGTCTTCAAGGCCGCTTCGCAGAATATCATCATAGTCCAGCTTTACTTGACTCTTCAGCTTCATCATAACTTTCATCATCAACATCACCATCAACATAGTTATCAAAAGAGAAAGAAAAAGAAGAAATGCCCAGCGCAATCCTCCCACCAGCAGCAGCAGCAGCAGCAGCAGCAGCAAACGTCCACAACATGGACAACCTCACCGCCAAACTCAAAGGACAGACTCTCCGTCTGCCCAACATGCGCAACCTCTTTCCCGGCTGGACCAAGGCCGTCAACCCTTTACTTGACGAGCTCACGCTTTGGTTCGAAGAGGAGATGGTGAGGCTCTTTCCGGATGCTAAAGTTAGGGCCAAGATCAGGAAGAGCGATTTCCCTGGTTTTGTTTGTTTGTGAGTCTTTTTTTGGGGGGGTTTCTTTTTTTCTTTTGTCTCATTTACCTACCTACCTATCTCACTTCTCTCTTATTTCGATTCCACCCTTCCACCCTTTCGTATCTATACTACACAATACATAAAGAAAGAAAAAAAAAAGTCTAACAGACCACAAAAACGAACAGAACATTCCCCGCCTCCCCTCTTCCCCGTCTCCGAACTATTACTTATTACGCCCTCTGGTCCTGTCTCTGGGACGACGAGATGGAGTCCTCTTCGACCCAAACGCTCGCCCACCGCGAACTCGAATACGTCCGCCACCTTCTCGGCTTCTCCTTCTCCCACCCATCGAAAAGACACCAAGTTGTACCACCGCCTACCAAGCCATCGCAGCTTTTTGCGGAACCGGCAAAGGTATTGAGGGAAAATTGGTCGGAACAGCAGCTGAAGAGGTTCATGGGTGAGATGGAGTTGTATATTGGGGCTTGTGCTGTGGAAGAGGGGTATCCTAACGGAAAAGGAGTGTTGCCGACAGCGGAGGAGTATACAGGGAATCGAATGGGGAGCTCGAGTGGGGGAACGTATTTTGCGCTTGCTGAGTGAGTGTTTCCCTTACGTTCTTCTTTTGTGTTTGACGTGAGATTATGGCTAGGGATATGTGGGAGTGGATTATGAGAGTGGATTATGGAAGTGGAAGTGCTAACGAGTATGCTTGCTCATCAATCAGGTTTATGATCAACGTTGAGATTCCGCAGGAAGTTCATGATTTGGAAGAGATGAGGACGATATGGGCCGAGTTGTGTCGGACTGTTTCTTGGGTTAATGATTTGATATCCCTCAAGAAGGAAATCGTAAGTGTCCATGTTACTTACCCCCTCACATCCATCCACCTACCACTTCTCTAGGTAAGGTAGCCTCACAAAACTAACACCCCCCTCCCCCCAAAGAACTCAAGCCTCTACAGCCTCATTCCCATCACCATGAACGAGACCGGCCAAGACCTCAACACTGTTGTGTCCGAAGTCCTTCAAGAACTCGAATCCTCTCGTGAGCGGTTCGAGAGCGCGGCTGGAGAGCTTTTGTTCAAGATCATGAATGAGAACTCGAAAGTCCGTAATGATGTGGAGAGGTTCATTGAGAGTTGTACAATTATGGTCACTGGGTATACTGAGTGGGCGTAAGTCTCTTCCTCCCTTTTTTCCTCCGAGTGCTGCTTGAGGCGATTTGAAGAGGCACGATTGATGACATGATGAGATGATTAGGCTTCAATCAGATCGTTACGCTGTGAAGGAGTATATGCAGGAGGATGGGTCGTTCTTGGTACCATTGTGACGACCCAGAGGGGCCTGGAGAAATTCAAAAGGGTGGTGAAGGGTGAACATAGGGTATTAGACGGGTGTTTTGGTTTTCTTTCGGGGCACAGCGGACTTTCATTTACCTTTCAAGTGTCATACAATACACTTCAATACAGCAGCAGGAATGAACGAACTTTTTACCCATTTCTACATTTGCACAGCTGGGCACTTCGTTTGGTCGCTCAAAGTCGTTCCTTCTCGTTTCCACCACTAGACTTATTCCAAGGAAGGAGCGACAAATCAAATATGTAAAAGGAAGGAACAAGAACAAAAGCAAAAAGACATACTACACCGGTTTATTCGCCCGGTCTTCCCCAATCCTACTATTAGCCTGGCGGTCACTGGCTTATCGATGGGAGATTAGACGGCATCCGACTCCCTCAGCGTCTAGTCCACGTCCCACCTCACCTTCGTCTCGCACCCGACACAAACAAGCCCATTTCTCAACCGCCTCCCAAAAGTCCAAACCGCAAAAGAAAAATACCAGACACATATTTCCGACATCTTCACTACTTGCCCGATCAATTCAAAAAAGCAAAAAGCTAAGTCGCCCAAGAACGCTTGTTGAACTAACAACAATCCACCAGCTGCGAAACCATGCGAAAACTGTCGCGCAGTATTTCATCAACGGTAACCACTGCGCCACAAGTCCACCCGTAGACGCATCGGTGACTGCAGGGCTCCCCGTTGTGGTAGAGGGGCTAGGTAACGGACCTTACATGGTGCCCGCCCGCCCGCCCGCTGGTGCCTGGGCCAGTCTGGGAAGGTGCGCGGGAGGCGGGGTGCCATGTCGTCCGCTGTCTATCTGGTGGAAGGAGCGTGTCGGCTGGCCCGAGGCGGCGGCGACGGCAGGTACGACGGGATGTAGAGGTAAGTATGCAACTGGCAGGGGCAGGGCTGATCTATTATCAACTCTAATGTCTGCCTGAAAGTTTCAATGAAATGGTCTATATCCGCCACATCCTGGGTAACATGAGTCCTTCTTCATCGCCTTCTCTAAGATTCAAAACACGATAACAGCAACAACGCAGACAGAACACACGCCAAATCTAGAGCTTCGAATCCGCATTCCCAGGATTCTTCTCCAACCTGACCAGCCCTTCCTGCATACACGTAGCCAACAACTGCCCATCCTTACTATAGATCCTCTGCGTCACCACACCCCTCCCCTCACCGGCCCACGGACTCTCCATCTCGCTCAACATCCACTCGTCCGCCCTGACTTTGGCCGGCTCATGGAAGTAAATCGAGTGATCCAGACTGACCATCATGCCGATCTCGGGCCTGCCCACCATATCCTCGGGACGCCCTTGGCCTTCCCACTCGGCCAGCGCGCGCACCCTTTCCTGCAAGTCCTCGGGCAGCTTGCCAAAGTCCTCCGGGTGGAACGGGAACCGCCACAGCTTGTGGATGCGCCCGATGGTGCCGATGAAGTACGAGTCGCTCACGTACGCCAGCGCGGTCAGGTGCGCCTGCTGTCCCCCCTCGGCGCTGATCTTGCCTTTGGCTCGGTACCACTGGCGCGTCCTCTTGTCCTGCGGGCGCTCGCTATCGGCGTTGGTGACCTCGATGCGCGCGCTCTGGAAGGGGTTGGGGCCGGAGCGGACAAGTTCTGGCTCGCCGTCGTAGTCGTCCGGAGGGGGTTGGCAGGGTTTACCCGTTTTCTCGTCGATGGGCATGGAAGAGGCGTGCGAGACTTGGCTGCCCCGCGGCCCGCTAGAGCCTTCCCGCACGAAGGAGATGGTGGTGGTGAAGATGCAGCGACCCTTTTGGCGCGCTTGGACGGTTCGCGTGGCGAAGGAGCGGCCGTCCCGGACCAGCTCGACGTGAAATAGGATAGGAAGCTCGGCCGAGCCGGCGAGAAGGAAGTAGCAATGCATAGAGTGGACGAGGAAGTCAGAGGGGACGGTCTTCTGGCCGGCTGCTAGACACATGGCGATCACGGCGCCGCCATAGATACCGCGGGCGCCAGGGGGATGCCATGGTTGGCGGGCATTGGTGAAGATATTCTGGGTGCGGTGTTAGTTCAAGGTGTTTGCGATGATGAACATGTGTCATGCAGGGCTGGTGTATATGTGGGAGACATGTGCACTGGATGGATGTAATAAGATGGGAAAGGTGAGATACTGTATGAGTGCAGACTTACAGGTGCGATTACGGCCAGTTCGGTCACCTCCAAGGAGTTCTCGATGGCCGCCTTGCTTGGATCCTCGGGCGGGGGCCTAATGAGGGTTGGGCGAGGCGCCTCCTTTGATTCCTCTTCCATCTTTCCCATCGCGTTCGGGTTTTGGAGATGACGATGAGATGCGGTTGTCGGACAGACTGTGACACTTGGGAGAAGTGCAGATGTCACACAGTAGAAGAGTTGTAAGACGACGGTAAACACTTCAAGATGCCAATGGGTCTTCGTATGGTCTCTTTATAAAGTCAAGTGGAAGTAAGCCGAGAAGAAGTCTGATTAATCGAATAATATGACAATATTAGTCGGTATAGGTTGAGAAGTATAGCATGGGAATTTGTATGGAGAGTGTTTTGTATCAATGATCATCATTGACCAAGGGGAGGTCAGCCGTAGTGGCATTCTCACAATTGCCGAGGTACCACATTGTTGTCTGGGTTTGGGCGTGTTGATTGCCGCGAGAACGCCGCGGCCAACGGAAGTGGTGGAATGGGAGCCAAGCCTCAGATATGCAATTATAAGGTTGCCCCCGTTTTGGTAATGTTCTCTCGGCATATTCTCAGATGCGGCTTTGGTTCCGAGGCTATTCATGATATGGTGAGTACCCCTTTTTGGCCCCCTTGCCAGTTCATCAGAACTAATCCCCGCCGTTATCACCTGTCAATCAAGATGGACAACCCCACGATAGCCCACTCCCACGCTCTGTGAATTTTAGACTTTGGTGGACTCCTCTTTTTTACACATCTAAACGGCGGTTACGTTGGAACACACGATCGAGAAGATGCTGCCAACATCTGAACTGGCGGCTGTTTCTTCAAAGAACCACGACACAAACCACAAAGCACGAGCCGTAGCGACGTTGTCCATTTTCCCGGTCTGCCGTGTGACAACAGATTGCTGTCGGGTTGGAAAAAGAGAGGGTGGCACTCGAATGGTCCCCTCCCACCACAAATCCTGCCGCCGCCGCTTGTTGTCGCCGTCCAGCAATGGCGTCCATCCACCACTGGCAAGCGAACAACGTCATTTCTCTGGGAGCTAGGATTGGCGTCGGCTTTAAAGTCAAGTTATCCACTCTGCCTCCGCCCACATGTGTCTGTCCCTGGACGTCTTGTCTGCAACTGCACCACTGCACCAAGAGACCCAAGCTCCTTGCTATCAATGCTTTGACCCGCAGCAATACGGAGTCTCATAATTAGTGGCATAGTGAAACACGTTGTCGATACCAAGAGCAGCGTAGTTGTCCTCTCTCCTGATACACCATCTTTGCTGGTCTGGACTCTTTTGTTGCATTGTTGTGTTGCTGTTGCAACTTGCAACTTTCAACTGGGCCACTCTCTTCCCTGTCTACCCTTATCCTCGAGTTCGGTCTATAGGTCTAGTGCGGGGATACCAAGCAGTTGCCAGCGACTCTTCACGCTCTCTTCACAATTCTTGATTCTGTACCTCTTTCATCTTGTTTCAACCTTCGTAACACCCTTTTAATTCTCAAGATTCTGAACGACACACCAAAGCGATGTCTGAGACCGGCGAAAGGTGAGTGCATATCGCAAACCTCCCAGAATTTTTGCTGTGGTTAGGTTCGGGCTTTTGAGCCTAGGTCCTCAACTGCATCATTCCACGTCCTGTTCACCCCACCTGCCCGCACTGCTGCCCGCATCTTGCTTGCCCTGTTTACTTCGGTTCCCAGGCTCAAGTTCCGTCGCTTCCACCTCACCTCAAGCCTCAGTTTCCAGAAAGAGCAACTACGACGACCACCTTGATTCAGCTTAGAGCATAACCAACATCAAACTAAAATCATTCTTATCACTCCAGCCTCCACAAACGGTCGAAATCCGCCGCCCTCTCGCTCCTTAGTAGGCGCAAGCCGCCAGTCGACGACGACATGGCCTCTGACGATGGCCAGGGAGCGTCCGCCTCCCATTCTACACCTCAGAACATCCAAATCCCTAGCCAACAGCCGCCCAGAGGCCACTCCTCCAGATTGTCTACCGCTGGCAGCGCCTTGGGTCGAACGCCCTCGAACCACCAAGCCACCCCTTCCGTCGGCGGAGGAAGGTCGCCATCCATGCTATTCGACAAAGGACAGGGGGCGTCTCTCGAATCCTCCGTACGCAAGTTTCGGATCGTCGAAGCTCTTCGTAACGGCGATACGGCGTCCATTTCCAGAGCCATCCGCGAGACTGCCGAGAACAACCCACGCATGAGCATTTCGTCCGCTGTTACCGGCCCTCTCGAAGATACCACGATCCTCCACTTGGCCATCCAGTGTGCCGAACAGACTGTTGTCGAGTACGTCTTGTCAGATGGTGCTGGCTCTCTCGACATCAATGCCCGCGACAAAGACGGAAACACTCCTTTGCACATTGCTGCCCAACAGGGACGTACCCAGATTGTCCGTCAGCTTCTCGAACACAAGGATATCAACGATGCGATCGCAAACCACCAAGGGCGTTTGCCCATCGATCTCGCTCGCAACCCCGATATTTTCCAGCAACTCCAGCTTGCCAGATCGCTGTTCGCTGAGGACAAGGTTCGACAAGTGCAGGACCTTATCCTCCATAGCGACTTCAAGACTCTCGAGGAGGTGTTGGAAGAGCCACGTTTCAAAACTGTCCTCGACATCAACAGCACCGAATTTGCCGCCGAGTCCGCCACGGTTGAGAGCGGTGGCACCCTGCTTCACGAAGCCGCTCGTCGCAAAAACACAA
This sequence comes from Sordaria macrospora, assembly GCF_033870435.1. Classification (NCBI taxonomy): domain Eukaryota; kingdom Fungi; phylum Ascomycota; class Sordariomycetes; order Sordariales; family Sordariaceae; genus Sordaria; species Sordaria macrospora. The sequence continues at coordinate 6,661,453 of NC_089371.1, read as the reverse complement.
AGCTGATCCAGGTTCTACTGCTGCACGGAGCAGACCCCTTCCGCAGAGATCGCAAGGGCAAGCTCCCGCAGGATGTCACAAAGGACGAGATCACAAAAGCCATGCTCAAGAAGTCCCCCGCTGCTGTGGCTGCCCAGAGGGGCATTCAGGAGAAGGCCGTCTTGGGGTCAGCCACACATGGGGCAGCTGCTGCGGCGTCTGGTGATCCCCTGGCGGGAAGGGAAGCTCGCGAGATGAAGGGATATCTCAAGAAATGGACCAACTACAGAAAGGGATACCAGCTTCGTTGGTTCGTTTTGGAGGATGGTGTCTTGAGCTACTACAAGCATCAGGATGACGCGGGTTCTGCCTGCCGTGGTGCTATCAACATGCGCATTGCCAAACTTCATATGACTCCTGACGAGAAGACAAAGTTCGAGATTATAGGGAAAAACTCGGTCAAGTACACTCTGAAGGCCAATCACGAAGTCGAAGCAAAGCGCTGGTTCTGGGCCCTCAATAACTCCATCCAGTGGACCAAGGACCAGGCCAAGGAGGAAGAGAGACAGCGTGCCCGCAATGCCGAACTGCTGAAGCAGGCAAAGGCGGAACATGCCCATAGCATGTCTGACGCCGGTAGCGACAATGCTAGTTTCGTTGAGCACCGCCGTCAGAGCGTGCAGCTTTCTCGCATGCATTCTACGGCCAAGGCTTCCAAAGCCTCCTATGGCGCCAGTGGTAACGGAAGCAACGAAGACGATGACTTTGTGGATGCCGGAACCGAAGCAGACAGGGGTGAGCATCATCATGGCGATGATGACGACGATGACTACGGTGAGGGTTCGAGCGGACAGGATGTTCCATCGGCAAACAAGGATGCTTTCAACATCACTGCGCAGTCTGCAAAACTCCAGCTGGACACCATGGCGCAGGTCACCGCGGCCCTGTTGGCGGAAACCAACAAGAACCCCGACCTAAGGTTGTCGGATCCCAAGACCTCTCAAGCCTTGGCTGCCTATGATGCTGCAATTCGCTCTCTTACGGGACTTGTTGGCGACCTCCTCCGCATCTCCAAAGACCGCGACGCGTACTGGCAGTACAGACTTGACCGTGAGAGTGAGATGCGTCAAATGTGGGAGGAAAGCATGGCCCAAGTTGCCAGGGAGCAAGAAGCCCTGGAGGCTCGGGTTGGGGAGGCCGAAGCCAAGAGGAAAATTACCAAGCGTATCCTCAAGGAAGCCCTTGGATCCGGTATCATTGACGAAAGCCAAGTGAAGACCGCTGCACCCACGGCTGCCGCTGCTGCTGAGGCCACTGATGATGCCGACGCCGAACAGGCTGATGCCAGGCCTAAGTCGCCGGTTCAAAGCATTCGCCGCCAAAAGACCATCATGGATCAGGTCGCAGAGCTGTCTGACTCCGACTCGGATGAGGAAGAGTTCTTTGATGCAGTCGACGCTGGTACTGTTGAGGTTTCCCAGTTGCCCCCTTCGGAGCCAGTGGCTTCATCGAGCGAGACTCAGCTCGTGATCTCGGATGGTACAGATATCAGCGAGTCGTTCAAGGGATACGAGAACGGTATCAGGACAAAGTTGAAGATGGATGCAGACAATAGGCCCACTATCTCCCTCTGGGTAAGTCTCAATCATCATGCTGCATATTAAAGATTCCACTAACGAAAACTCTAGGGTATCCTCAAATCCATGATTGGCAAGGATATGACCAAGATGACTCTGCCCGTCTCCTTCAACGAGCCCACTTCGCTCCTCTACCGCTGTGCTGAGGATATGGAGTACGCCGACCTCTTGGATCTCGCCGCTGATCGCTCTGATTCGATAGAGCGTTTGATCTATGTTTCCGCTTTCGCCGCCAGTGAATACGCATCGACCATCGGTCGCGTTGCTAAGCCTTTCAACCCCCTCCTTGGCGAGACCTTTGAGTACGTGAGACCGGACAAGAACTACCGCTTCTTCATTGAGCAGGTTAGCCATCACCCGCCCATTGGTGCAGCCTGGGCCGAGTCTCCCAAGTGGACTTACTACGGAGAGTCGGCTGTCAAGTCCAAGTTCTATGGCAAGTCCTTCGATGTCAACCCTCTGGGTACCTGGTTCCTCAAGCTCAGGCCGACTTCCGGTGGAAAGGAGGACTTTTACACCTGGAAGAAGGTCACTTCATCCGTCATTGGCATTATCACCGGTAACCCCGTGGTTGACAATTACGGTGTGATGGAGATCAAGAACTGGACCACCGGCGAGGTTTCGTACGTCGAGTTCAAGCCCAGGGGGTGGACCAAGTCGAGTGCCCACCTGATTGGTGGCAAGATCCTTGACGCCAACGGCCAGGTCCGTGTCAGCTTGGGCGGTCGCTGGAACTCCAAGTTCTACGCCCGCTTGACGCCTGGCTACGAGGCCACCATTGAGGAGAAGTCGGGCAACGAGACCGTCCACAAGGGCGGCATCAACGACCCGACCAAGGCCTTCCTCATCTGGCAAGCCAACCCGCGCCCGACTGGTATTCCCTTCAACCTCACCCCCTTCGTTGTCACCTTTAACCACCTCGACGATAACCTCAAGCCCTGGCTCGCCCCCACGGATTCTCGCTTCCGCCCCGATCAGCGTGCTATGGAAGAGGGCGAGTATGACTTTGCTGCGACGGAAAAGAACAGGCTCGAAGAGGCCCAGCGTGCGCGTCGCAAGGCTCGTGAGAGCAAGGGCGAGGAGTTCCAGCCCGCGTGGTTCACCAAGGCGCGGTGCGAGATTACGGGCGAGGAGTACTGGAAGTTCAACGGCGAGTATTGGAACAGGCGCGCGAAGGCTGGTCCTAACGGCGAGGCCAGTGCTTGGCAGGGGTTGGAGCCCATTTTCCAGGATGCTTAGTATGTTGTTAATGAATTGGATGGGATGCTTGATCAAATGTCTTTGAGTCCTGTGAAGGAGAAGAAGAAGAAGAAGGGACGTTGGGCGAGGTGGCGGTCTCGGTCTCTTAGTCGTGTGTTCGAATAAGCAGGCAGACAGACATGGCAGGGTAGGGTCAGTTGGTATAGTATACGTAAACGGTGGTTTAAGCGTGAGGTATTCTTGGAATGTTTAACAGGAGGTTAAGATTTGGTGTTCCCCTATAAGTGTTGTTGTTGCAGAGACACGAAAGTTCTTGCAAACGAGGCTCGAGGTGGTGGACTGGGCACTTGGGCTCTCGATTGCTCAAGGACATCATTATTTCATGACAGTAGCTGGTATAAAATATCTCCATCCATTGCGTTCATGTTCGCGTTCCGTATCGTACCAAAACCTCCCAGGTTGTTGAATTGTCGTATTTTGCTCCTAGCTGTAGTCAATATAGAAGGACTAAGAAATAACACAAATCATCAACCTTTTTCCATCACTGCTTCACGAACTTCCCAGCACCAAGTACCACACTCATAACACTAGACAGTACGGGATACTGTGCGATGATCGCACAATTTCGCAACTAACAGGCAGGAACAGACAGTGCCCAAAAGAATTAGAACTGTACCAGCAAGCTTTCTAGAACGTGTGCACTGACCATATCATCGAACGTCGCTACATCAACATCGACTTGTTCCGAACCTTGTCCAGGCACGACTTCACAATTCCACATTTACATCAAGATATCTCGGATTTCGAAATCAGGTATGGCAGAAAGATTTTGGTTCATCCCGCCCAAAGAGCGCCTTCGTCTCATAACGCGGATTGAAACATCCATATTCCCGACCGTTTCTCATCCCTCATAAATACCTTCAAATACTTTGTCACTGACCACAAACACAGCGCAACCAAGTGATCTCGAATACCAAAAACTCACCAAACCACCCATAACAGACGACAACTCTCCTTCTTCAAGATTCAAAATAGAACAGCAAGATATCAAAATGGCCGCCATCGACGTCGCTGTTGAAACCACGATGGTACCAACCTTCTTCCCTCACCTTCCCTCATCCACCCACCCCCCCAAAAACCATCACCTCACCTCACTAACCCTTCACCCCCCTTTGCGTCTCAGGGCACATTCACCCTAGAACTCTACACCACGCACGCCCCCAAAACCTGCAAAAACTTCGCCACCCTCGCCGACCGGGGCTACTTCGACGCGACCGTTTTCCACCGAATAATCAAAGATTTCATGATCCAAGGCGGCGACCCTACCGGTACGGGTCGTGGCGGCAGTTCCATCTACGGCGAGAAGTTTGAGGATGAGATCCACCCCGGTCTGAAACATACCGGCGCTGGTGTGCTGAGCATGGCGAATGCGGGGCCGAATACCAACGGGAGCCAGTTCTTCATTACGCTGGCGCCGACACCTTGGTTGGATGGGAAGCACACGATTTTTGGACGCGTGAAGAAGGGGATGGGCGTTATTAGACGGATGGGCATGGTGCCAACTGATAAGGAGGATCGGCCGGCTACGGAAGTGAAGATTGTGAAGGCGAGGGTTGTTAAGGAGGAGGATATGGAGGCTTGATGACCCGGGTCGTGGGAGAGAGTGTGTGAGTGAGGGTGTGAGAGGAATTTCAACTGGGGCGGAGAAGGGAACTCATAGGTTGAGAGTATAGAGGGGTCTTGACAGCTGTTTGAAACGGTCAGAATGAGCTGCTGTTTTGTTCTGCCGCTTTAGAATGGTTAGCGTATACCATAGACCTAACAGACGACTCCTCGTCTTCAAAGAAATTCACACGCACGATACAGATATCAAGGGGAGGAGAACTAAAATTGTTGACCGGTAATTTTTGTATTCATCCTGACCTAAGCAACGCTTGTTGTTCTAACACGGTAGCAAATTATACATCTGACACATTGTGGATCGGTATACGAGATGTCCATATCCTCTAAAGGCTCTGTCCATTGTCCAATCCTTGAGCAGGGTCTATTTTTGTAGCAAGAATGGGGTATAATGTATGAATGCGTGTATAGGTAACGCCAAACCACCTTTTTTGTCCTATGGTGACCAAACAATCCATCGTTAGTCAGAGTCAGGCACCTCGCAGATCTAACGGGGCGGCGAAGACATGGTCCCTGTCGATTCTGTCTCATGGTCCTTTTCCTTCTTCCCTATTTTCTTTCCCGGAGCATTTAACTGCGGCTTTGTGCCTAGCCCAATCTTCAGCTTTTTAACTGGTGATGTGCCTTTCGCTGGTGTAGTCTTCTTGGGAACGACCTGCACGGTGGAGTTCTTTACATCATCGTCATCCACGCTCTGCTCAACGCTCAGCATCGAACTCGTCTTTATCTTCTCCTTCTTAAGGGTCGGCGTTGTTGACTTGGTCTTCAAAATGACCTTCTTTGGTAGAGCCGTCGGCTTGAGCTTCTTCTTCTTAGCACTGATAGGATCAGCTTCGTCCCCATCCTCGTCAAATTCATCACCGTCTCGCTTCCTCGGACTAGTTGCCCGGCTCGTTGGTACGGGCGTCCCCTTTTGGCTTGCTGGCGGAGTGTTGTCATTGTTCTGACTTCCGCCGTTGCTGCCACCGTTGCTAATCTTCTGAGCCGCCGCTCTACTGGCGTTTCGCCCGCTGTTGCCAATGCAGGAGCCCATGTGATTGTTGAGACGTGTCACCAGGATACAACGCTTGCACTTGGAGCAAGTAGCACTAGGGAAGCTGAGCACATTAGGCGGGCGATCCTTGGCACTTCCCTCCATAGCTGCCACCGCTGCAGGATCGTTGGGGTCCATCTTCTTCTCCATGTCCTTCTTTTTCTTTCCTCGTCCGGGGCCGGGCTGAACCCAAGTCTGTCCATAAATGTCGAACCCTGGCTTCTCGATGTACGGGTGCCTTTTGCAATATGTAACGTTCGGATCTGGCTTTTGCGCTCCCTTACCGTCTGTAGGATGAAGCAGACGGGGCAGTTGACACCGTGGACACAGAATCTCCTTTGTAGTCTTTAGGGGATTGCCCTTCAACGTAACGTGTCCGTCCTTATACAGAGCAGCGTCGGTTTCCACGACAATCTCGGGCCGTGCGTCGGGAGTCGATAAATCGGAGTTCTCCATAGCGAGCTTCTCGACCTTGATGGCCGCCGTCCTCATTCGAGCCATCTTTTCGTCTTGGTGTACCTTGAGGACTAGGTCGTGAAGGATGTTGTAAAGCAAGTCGTCCACCACGGAGCATGCCTACAGGGAGCACAACACAGGATTAGTACAAGTATTTGGATCGATCTTGGGCGATGGGGAAATGCTTACAAGCTTATCCAAGCTCCCGACATCTTCAGGGGCAACCACGATGCCAGCCTTGCCGGTCCTGTCCCCTTCTGACGACATCTTGACAATGATAGACGCCTGCCCAAATTTTGTCGGGACTGATCGACACCCCTGGAATAGCTGGTCGAGGTTTGGCAACTATCGTATGAGATGGCCCCCCCCTGTGTGTCGTGTGAAAGTCGTGGGTGTGTCGCGACACTCTTCACCCTCCCAGACTCTGATGATGCTGGGCAGGCCGAGTCAGGGTTGAAATTCGATTGGCGTAGAGGGTGGGAAATGCGGTTGGCCGGCGATTTTGGGTGTTCAGTTGGTGATCGGAACGAGGCTTTGGTCGACGCGCGAAGAAGTGGCCTTGAAGCATCCACGGATCGTTAAACTCGGCTGCAGCAAGCCGAAACCGCCGACTTGCACTAAGTGGTGCGTGTTTCTCGAGAGCCTCCAGTGGTGATGGGGGCAGGAATGCTGGATACCGACTGAGAACCGGTGTTGCGTGCACTGTTCAATTGTGAACTAAGCTGCGATATGTTCAAAAGTCTCGGAGCTTCCTAGGGACCTTTGGATGTGGTGGTATTAATCGGTCGACGATGGTGAATTTTCTGCCCGAAGCTTGGTTGATGTGAAAAATGTCCATCCACGGTGATGTTCGGTAGGTCGCGGTTTTGTGGCAGTTGCGTACATGCAGAAGTTGTAGTGGGCTTCCAGCGTGTAAGCACTGGCTAACAGTGGAGCATCCGAGTTCCATCAGGCGACTGCGACCGGCCAAGGAAAGCAGCTTCCGTGCTCCCTTCCACCTCACCCACGGTTCGCGATTGGTGGTGTCTGCGTGCCTGCCGCGGACGCCCTGTTATTGCCCGTGGTGTACCTGAATTTCCTCATTATTCATCTACTGTTACCAACACATCAACCATGGCAAGTTCGTGCCAGCAATTAGACACTGATATTGGGGCTATATGTCAACTGTATATTCATCGTTTCTCGATGAGTAAACGGAATCAGACAATATGGCTTCCCAACCCAACTGTTTGCAGAAAGTTGTCCAGTATAAGCCGCCCAAGGTCGCCATGAGCCTCGGTTTCCGAACAACCACCACAAAATAGTCTCTCAGCACCATACACAGAGGGTATCGTTAGAAGGTCTATAAAACCAAACCACGCGCAGTTTTCCATGAACGCAGAGTGCATTCCGCCTCTCGATCCTCCCGTCGTGTGTTGCCATCACATGTGGGGCAATACAAGGTGTCAAGAAAGTCTGGCCCGGAACACATCATCCATCGTTGTCCTTTGGTAGGCGTCGCCGCCGGGTGGGCCAGGGGCACAGTGATGGTGTCCCTGAATGTCTTCTAAACTGCGTCTGTGACATATGTCAAGTGGGCCAGACTTCAACCACTGACACGACGGTTATTTACACTTGTCGTGACCACGGCAACATTGCTAATTTCCCTCTTTCTACCTTCTCTTTCGGTCTTTTTCCCATTCGTCTCTCCCTTTCTTGCCCTCTTTCAAATCCAGTTTCCTCGGTGCCCACTACTTCAGCATGTCGCGTAGTCAACAACCTTCGATACTGTCATTCTTCCAACCCAAGCAACAGCTACAACAACCTCAACATGCCCCTCCCCCTCAAGACTGCATGAACGGTGCAGACACAACAGCAAGCGTGCTTCTGAGCAACACCTCCGTACCACCACCACCTCCTCCTCCTCTGTCTTCCCTCACCTCGGCCCCACCGCCGCAACAAGTTCCAGCTCGTCCAGGTGTCAGTCCCGTCACGGTCACTCTTCCGGCCAACATCCCCGTCCTCCCATCCCCACCGTCGATCCCCTCTCAAGCTAGCATAGTCCCGGTGGCCGAACACCACATAGCCGCCCTACGCAGGATCAATTCGCTCCTCCTCCAAGTCGCCTACCCGGACGCCTTCTACGCCAAGGTCCTCGAACCGCTTGCCTCGGGGCTCTTCTCGCGCGTCATCCTGTGGAGCGACGATCCTGCTTCCGAGCCCAAAGTCATCGGTGGCGTCGTCTGTCGACTCGAGCCGAACCCCTTCCTCGACCCGTCCAACGGCCAACCGCAGGCACCGCAAATACCCAGTGCCCAGCAGCAGAACCAGCCCGGCCCAGCTCCCGCCGACTCCCCTTACCACGCCATCTACATCCAGTCGCTCGCCCTGCTCTCACCCTACCGATCCCTCGGTCTCGCTGCCGCCGCGCTCGACCACATCATCGCCAGCGCCTCGCTCCTGCCCGCCGCCGGCTCCACGATCGACGTGCGAACCATCTACGCCCACGTGTGGACCGAAAACGAGGAAGGACTGCAGTGGTACGGACAGCGAGGGTTCCGGACCGAAGGCCGCGACCCAGTGAGGGGGTACTACTTTAAGCTACGACCGGACACGGCTTGGATTGTGCGTAGGGACATTGGAGGAGGATCTGCTACAGAAACACAAGCACCTCTTCTATCCCTTGGGGCGGCGAACTCTTTACCGAAACGAACCCTCCCATCAACCGGCATCATGGCTTCCAGCACAACCGCCACCACGCCCGCCACGGCGACGGGCGTCCTAGCAGCCGCTGTCAACCTACCCTCTTTGGCCACACTACCACCGCCAACAAAGTCCCCAGCTGGACCTCCTCCATCATCTTCGAACCCAATCACCCGTTCATCCTCAACAGCTTCCTTCCCACCATCAGCAGCAGGGGCACCGGGGGTACCACCTACATCAACATCCACCTCAACACGGCCACCGCCCCCCTCAACCGGCATGTCCTACCAAAACGCGCGACCAGAAACAGAATGGAACGACTTGCCGCCTGAGATGGTCCAGATGAGTGTTCCCGGCGCTGGTACTCCCAGGGAAATGACTTCGGGGGCCACTAGTAGTAGTGCGGTTAGCTCGAGGAGTAGCTCTGTGGCACCACCGGGGGGGCCGAAGAAGAAGAAGGGGAGGGCGTATCCTAGTGCTGCTTTTGGGCAGTAGTAGACTAGTGGGAGTAAACGGTGGGAGGGATCTGTCTGACATTCCAGAAGTACCTAGTGGTGTTTGGTGGGAGAAAGGGATGAAACATAGTTGGTTGCGTGTGTCCTACGGGGCAGGGCTTCATCGGTTTGATTGATGAACTCCTCCTGAACTGAACTGAACTGAACTGGAGGAGAGATTCCAAGTAAAAGAGGAGCACGTACTGGCTGGTTGGTTGGTGTTGGGCCTGGGATGGCCTTCTTCGCCTACTCGGTCGGCTCTTGGCTATATATATTTTCGTTTTACTAAGCGCTGTGCACACACATGGAAGACATTTTGTCACAAGGTAATAGAATAACAAATAACCTAGTTAATGTTAAGTAAACTACCATACTACTATGAAGCTCTTGTGGTAACGTAGAATTACACCAGGGTATCGTTATTGAATATCGTTGCGCCTCTTTGCTAGGGTAACGGCTGAACTGAGATAAACTCATTTCTTTAGAAATGGACAAGTCTAAGGAGAAAGAAAACACATCGAGACGACCGAGAAGCAACATCTGGTAGTACAAAAATTACAGCTTCGCTGATTGATACTTTTCTTGCTATACAGTATATAACAACACCTTCCAAGTTCCAACCCGGTAACCATCTCGTGAAGCGAGAAAGAAAGAAAAAAAAGTGAATTTGAAGCCCATCCCTAGTAGCCTCGGGGGTTTCCCTAATGCGATAGAATCCTAACCCAGTGTGACGCCTGCGCAAAATAATCATACCAAAAGAAAAAGAAAGAAAACTTTGAAAAGATTTGGTGTGAACCTCAGATCCCTTTTCAGGTCCATCGTCGTCCCATCGTCGTTCATCCTTACACAGCAAACAAATGTTGCTATTCGCTTAACACTTTTTCCTGTCAACCCTTCACTCCTAAAACTCCATTCCCTGCGCCAAGCCGTGTTCACATAACAATGCACCTCTTTCCCCGACATGTCAGTGATGCCATGCCTGGCAATGGACAAGCTGCCGTCGTGGACTCCTATTCCGCGGCGGCAAGCTCGCTAAGCTCGCTGTGCTCAGGCACGGCTGTCAGATCGGTCTTCTTGGCGTTGAGACGGAGGTCGGTGATGAAGTCGGTGGTGGAAGTGGTCTTCTCCATTCCCGCGGCGACGAGAGCGATCAAAGCGGCACCAACACCAGATCCGTCCTTGGCAATACCAATACGGATGCGCTTGGCACCCTCCTCACCAACGCCCTTAATAGCACGAAGAGCCTCGTAGATCATGTCGCGGAAGTAGGGGTAGTGCTCGACCAAGCTTCCGTCAACACCAATGTCGATGGGCTCGCCTTCTAGCTCGGGGTCGGTGAGCTTGCCGGTCTGAAGAACGATGGCAGCAATGGCAACAGCCGAAAGACGAGCAGCGCGGCGACCGATGGCACAGGCAATGGCCTTGAAAGCCTGGGCGTCCTCCAACGATGGGGCATAAACGTGGAGGTTAGACTCGAGCTCCTGGCGGAGGATGGACAACTCGGGGGTAGTGTCAGCGGCAGCGACAGACAGGACCGAGGTATCGACACCCCACTGCTTGAAGAGAGGAGAGTGTTCGGCAATATTGGTGGTAGACCTCCAGTCGTTGGAGCTCGAGTTCTCGTCCCTGAAGAAAGCAACGTCTGGGTTCTTAAGCAGATCGATGACTGCCAATCGCAAGATCTCGCCGAGGTACATGCCGGAGACACGCTTTTCGTACATCTGAATGCCGGGGTTGGGGGTGGCCTGATCGAGCTGGATATCCCATGGTGTGTTGGGGAGGACCTTGAGCTGGTTGTCGAACGAGCCCCACTCGGTGTTGATGACCATCTCCCCGGTAGAATTGTCGTACTCGCCGGCCAAAGGCTTCTTGAGCTTGGAGAGCTTCTCGACGTAAGCACCGTTGGTGCCAGTACCGAAGATGGCGCCGAGGATAGCACCGCTCTTGCCAGGGGAAGAGTAGGAGCGAGCCATTAAAGTACCAACAGTGTCGTTGACGAGGGCGGCAACCTTGACGGGGAGATGGAGCTTGTCAATCTCGGTTTGGAGGAGAGCACAGACATCCTTTCCAACGGCGTCTGGGATGTCGAAACCCTTGGTCCA